>NC_091983.1:203342357-204585649 GCF_044704955.1 Pristiophorus japonicus
GACTGATGAGACCAATCCGGGATCTACAGTCTCTGTCACAGATGGGGCCGACGGTGGTTGGAGGGACCGATGGCTGGGGTGCTTGGGTTGTCGTTTGCTCCTTCTGCTGTTTGTGCTTGGCTTCCACGTGCTCGCGACGAAGAGACTCGAAGTGCTCGACGCCTTCCCAGATGCTTCTCCTCCACTTCGAGTGTTCTTGGGCCAGCGATTCCCAAGAGTCAGTGGGGATGTTAAATTTTTTCAAGGACGCTTTAAGGGTGTCCTTGAATTGTTTTCTCTGCCCTCCTGGGACTCGCCTACCGTGATGTAGCTCGGAGTAGAGTGCTTGTTTCGGGAGTCTAGTATCAGGCATGCAGAGAATGTGGTCTGTCCATCGGAGCTGTTCGAGCGTGGTCAATGCCTCGATGCTGGGGATGTTGGCCTGAGAGAGAACACTGACATTGGTGTGCCTATCCTGCCAATGAATTTTCAGGATCTTGCAGAGGCAAGATACTTCTCCAGTGCTTTGAGGTGCCTACTGTCCATGTCTCTAAAGCATATAGGAAGGTGGGGTATCACTACTGCTCTGTAGACCATGAGCTTGGTGCCAGGTTTGAAATCCTGGTCTTCAAACACTTTTTCTCAGGCGGCCGAAGGCTGCACTGGCGCACTGAAGGTGGTGTTGGACTTAGTCATCGATGTCTGTCCTTGCTGATAGAGTTGCGAGGTATGGGAAGTGCTTCACATTATCCAAGGTCTTGTCGTGGATCTTGATAATTGGGAGCAGTACTGTGTGGTGGGGGCAGGTTGGTAGAGAACCTTTGTCTTGCTGATATTTAATGTTAGACCCAGGCTATCGTACGCTTCAGTGAAGGTGTGAATGATGGTTTGGAGTTCTGACTCTGAGTGTGGAACAACCTTGGATCTGGACTGGAGGCGTCGGAGGTTGAACAATTTCCCACTTGTCCACTCCAGCAGGGAGCTTGTTAAAGGTGAGATGAAGCATTGCAGCAAGGAAGATTAAGAAGAGCAGTGGTGCGATGACACAACCTTGCTTGACCCAGGTCTGCACTTGTATTGGGTCTGTGGTAGATCCATTCATAAGAATCACTGCTTGCATGTCATCATGAATCAGGCAGAGGATGATGGCAAACTTTTGAGGGCAGCTGAATTAGAAGAGGACACTCCATAATCCCTCACGGTTGACAATGTCGAAGGCCTTTGTGAGGTCAAAGAAGGCCATGTACAGAGGTTGGTGCTGCTCCCTGCATTCCTTTTGAATTTGTCACGTGGTGCAGATCATGTCCGTTGCGCTCCTTAGTGGACGTAATCCGCATTACGACTCTGGGAGGAGCTCTTCAGCCACTGGGAGAAGGCGATTGAGGAGGATTCTTGCAATAATTTTCCCTGCGGCAGACAGCAGGGAAACTCCTCTGTAATTACCGTAATTGGACCAGTCACCTTTCTTGAAGATGGTCACGATTACGGCATCTCTGAGATCCCCTGACATGCTCTCCTCCGACCAGATAAAAGAGATGAGGTCATGGATTCGCTCCAAGAGTACTTCTCTGCCATACTTTAGTGCTTCAGCGGGGATTCCATCTGCTCCTGAGGCCTAGTTGTTTTTCAATTGTTGAATGGCCTTTTCTACCTCATGCCGGGCTGGGATTGTGCCGAGGTGGTGACGGGTAGCATGCTGTGGGATGGAGTCAAAGACACTCACGTCGAAGATCCTCAAAGTGCTCCTTCCAGCGGGCACTGACTGCCTCTCTGTCTTTGATGAGCACCTCTCCGTTCTTGACTCTCAGTGGAATAGGACCTTGAGTGCTTGGGCTGTAGGTGGTCTTGACTGCGATAAAAAATACATGGATTGGTTGTTGGCTAGTTGCTGGATTTCCTGGGCTTTCTCCACCCACCATCTGTTCTTTAGGTCACGAGTTTTTTGTTGGACCTCGGCATTCAGTCGTCTGTACATGTGCTTTCTTTCACTCAAGTTGTAGTGTTGTTTCCAATTCAAAAATGCCTTGCTTGAACACATAAATCTCGGCTGACACTCCAGTGCAGTGCTGAGGTAGTGTTGCACTGTCGGAGGCGCCGTCTTTCGGAGGAGATGTTAAACCAAGCCCTCTCAGGTGTATGTAAAAGACCCGATGACACTATTTCGAAGAAGAGCAGGGGAGTTATTCCCGGTGTCCTGGCCGATATTTATCCTTCAATCAACATAACAAAAACAGATTATCTGGTCATTATTGTTATGTTCATAATAGAGTAATGCAACTGAGTACTGTAGACGTGAGTAAGTGTGACCTTAGTTCCTTTATTTCAACTCCAGAGTATTGGTATAGCATGGGAGGCCTGCTTATATACAGTGCTCCCAAGGGATGCTGGGATCCCTTGGAACTCCAACAGGTACGCTTTCTAGTGGTGGTATAATACTGGTTACCTAGGGTTGCATACATAACATCACTCCCTCCCAAAGTCAATAGTACACTTATTTACAAGGTGAGACGATCTGGGGCCTTTCACTCCCGAGTCGATTGTCTAGCTACAAATGCAGGTGTAGATGAGTTGGTTGCTTCTTCGCTGGGCTGCTGGGCAGCTGGCCTTGCTGGGCTGCTGGGGATGGTGAGTTCAGCTTCGTGGTCAACCGTGATGTCGGTTGCCACTTGTGTGTGTGTTGGAGGGTCGAAGTTGGTGGTGTCATCTTTGGGTTGCTCGTGGCTGTCTGTGAATCGCAGTTTGTTTTGGTCCAAATGCTTTCTGCAAGTTAGTCCATTTGCGAGTTTGACCTGAAACACCCTACTCCCTTCTTTGGCTATGACAGTGCCAGCAAGCCATTTGGGACAATGTCCATAGTTGAGTACAAATACAGGGTCATTGACTTCAATATCGCATGACAAATTTGCGCGATCATGGTACTTGCTTTGTTGATGCCGCCTGCCCTCGTCAAGGTTGGCATGCAGGTACAGCAGACGGTTAAGAAAGCAAATGGCATGTTGGCCTTCATAGCGAGGGGATTTGAGTACAGGGGCAGGGAGGTGTTACTACAGTTGTACAGGGCCTTGGTGAGGCTACACCTGGAGTATTGTGTACAGTTTTGGTCTCCTAACTTGAGGAAGGACATTCTTGCTATTAAGGGAGTGCAGAAAAGGTTCACCAGACTGATTCCCGGGATGGCAGGACTGACATATCAAGAAAGACTGAATCAACTGGGCTTGTATTCACTGGAGTTCAGAAGAATGAGAGGGGATCTCATAGAAACGTTTAAAATTCTGATGGGTCTAGACAGGTTAGATGCAGGAAGAATGTTCCCAATGTTGGGGAAGTCCAGAACCAGGGATCACAGTCTAAGGATAAGGAGTAAGCCATTTAGGACCGAGATGAGGAGAAACTTCTTCACCCAGAGAGTGGTGAACCTGTGGAATTCTCTACCACAGACATTTGTTGAGGCCAATTCACTAAATATATTCAAAAAGGAGTTAGATGTAGTCCTTACCACTAGGGAGATCAAGGAGTATGGTGAGAAAGCAGGAATGGGGTACTGAAGTTGCATGTTCAACCATGAACTCATCGAATGGCGGTGCAGGCTCGAAGGGCCGAATGGCCTACTCCTGCACCTATTTTCTGTGTCTCTATGGAGATCAGGGTGTACAAGAGAGAGCCTTATTTTGAGCGCCCTTTTCATGAGCAGCTCGGTTGGAGGAACCCCGGTGAGCGAGTGGGGTCTGGTGTGGTAGCTGGGCAGGACTCGGGACAGGCGGGTCTGCAGGCAGCCTTCCGACACCGTTTCAAGCTTTGCTTGATGGTTTGGACTGCCCGTCTGCCTGGCTGTTGGATGCAGGATTGAATGGGGCAGATGTTACATGCTTGATCCCATTGCGGATCATGAATTCCTTGAATTCAGCACAGGTGAAGCACGGCCCATTGTCGCTGGCAAGGACATCAGGCAGGCCGTGCATGGCGAACATGGCTCATAGGCTTTCGATGGTGGCAGTGGACGTACTTACAGACATTATTACACACTCAATCCATTTTGAATAAGCATCCACTACAACCAAAAACATTTTGCCTAGAAACGGGCCAGCAAATTCAACGTGGATCCTAGACCATGGTTTGGAGGGCCATGACCACAAACTTAGCGGTGCCTCCCTGGGTGCATTGCTCAGTTGAGAGTAAGTGTTGCATTGGCGCACGCAAGACTCCAAATCTGAGTCAATGCCGAGCCACCACACATGGGATCTGGCTATAGCTTTCATCATTACTATGCCTGGGTGGGTACTGTGTAGATCGCGTATAAACTTTTCCCTGCCTTTCTTAGACAAAACCATGCGATTACCCGACAAAAGACAGACCGCCTGTATAGAAATTTCGTCTTTGCGACGCTGGAACAGCTTGATCTCTTCATGCATCTCTGCTGGGACGCTGGACCAGCTCCCATGGAGGATGCAGTTTTTTACAACGGATAGTAAAGGATCCTGGCTGGTCCAGGTCCTGATCTGGTGGGCCGTAACAGGTGACTTTTCATTTTCAAATGCATTCATCACCAAGAGCAAGTCTGCAGGCTGTGCCATTTCCATCCCAGTGGAGGGCAGTGGTAGCCAACTGAGAGCATCAGCGCAGTTCTTTGTGCCTGGTCTGTGACGGATTACATAGTTATATGCAGACAGCATGAGCGCCCATCTTTGGATGTGAGCAGAGGCATTGGTATTAATACCTTTGCTCTCTGAGAATGGCGATATGAGCGGCTTATGGTCAGTTTCTAACTCAAACTTAAGACCAAACAGATACTGGTGCATTTTTTTTACCCCGTAAACGCATGACAGAGCTTCTTTTTCAATCATGCTGCAGGCCCTTTCGGCATTGGACAAATTCCTGGACACATAGACGACCGGTTGAAATGTTCCCGATTCATTTGCTTGTTGTAACACACACCCGACCCCGTACGAAGATGCATCGCAAGCTAGCATTAAATATTTATATGGGTTAAACAGCACAAGCAATTTGTTAGAACATAACAGATTTCTGGCTTTCTCAAAAGCAGCCTCTTATGATTTCCCCCATACCCAGTCATCTCCCTTGTGTAGCAACACACGTAGAGGTTCTAGCAAGGTGCTTAACCCGGGTAGGAAATTACCAAAATAATTGAGGAGTCCCAGGAACGACCGCAACTCCGTCACGTTCTGTGGTCTTGGCGCGTGCTTGATGGCCTCCCTCTTGGCTTCAGTGGGTCTGATGCTGTCTGCAGCGATTCTTCTCCCTAAGAACTCGACCTCTGGCACCAGGAAAACACACTTTGAGCGTTTCAACCTGAGTCCCATCCAATCTAGCTGACCTCGAACCTCTTCCAGGTTCTTCAAGTGTCCCGACCTGTGATCAATATGTTGTCTTGGAAAACCATGGTGCGTGGAACCGACTTTAGCAGGCTCTCCATGTTCCTTTGAAAAATGGCCGCGGCTGATCGAATCCCAAATGGGCATCTATTGTAGATGAACAGACCTTTGTGCGTGTTGATGCAGGTGAGGCCTTTCGAAGATTCCGCCAGCTCCTGCTTCATGTAGGCCGAGGTCAGGTCCAACTTGGTGAACTTCTTTCCTCCTGCCAGGGTAGCAGGTACTTGTCCTGCAGCGAAAAACGGTTAATAGTTACTTTACAGTCCGCATAAATTCTGACCGTGCCTTCCCCCTTGAGAACCAGAACAATCGGACTGGCCCACTCGTTGAACACTACCGGCGCAATGATGTCTTCTTGCTGCAGCCTGTCCAGCTCGATCTCCACTTTCTCTCGCATCAAATGTGGCATCACCCATGCCTTGTGGTGGATGGGTCGTGTATCGGGAACCCAGTGGATCTGCACCTTCGCCCCGAGAAACTTCCGATGCCTGGCTTAAACAATGACGGAAACTTGCTCAGAACTCGGGCACATGAGGCGTCGTTGAAGGACGAGACCACTCGGATGTCGTCACAGTTCCAGCGGATTTTTCCCAGCCAGATTCTGCTGAACAGCGTGGGGCCGTCTCCTGATACAATTCATAGTGGGAGTTCGTGCACAGCTCCATCGTAGGAGACTTTTACTGCTGCGCTGCCAATTACGGGGATCAACTCTTTAGTGTAAGTTGTCAGCTTGGTCTGAATGAGGCTAAGCTTGGGCCTGTGTGCCTTGTTGCATCACAGACTGTCGAAGGCCTTTTTGCTCATGATAGACTGACTCGCACCCGTGTCCAGTTACATGGGTACTGGAATTCTGTCCAGTTCGACTTTTAACATGATTGGTGGACATTTCGTGGTGAATGTTTGATCTCTTAATTTTCAATGAAATGCGAACTCCGGTTGTAGTTTTAACATAACTTTTATTCTGGCAGCTGCAACAAGCTCTTGGCTTTAAGCCAAGCCTTTGTCCTTCTGAGACCATATGGCCAAATTGGCTGTTCATATACCTGATCAGTTTACAGAAAAGAACGTGCCTTCTTTGACCTTATTGGCTCAATTGATAGTCTGCTAACCTTTAATTGGCTCGCTACCAAAGGTCCTAAAATGTCAAGTTGATTGATGACTTAATGCAACATGCTGAGTTGCACATAGCAGCTTTGACTTGGGGTCTGTGAATTTTCACAGGCTGTCTGAATGCAGCCTGTTTGAATTCTCTATCAATCCCCCCTTTGATTCTTTCACAAACTGAATCATAAAACATCAGCTATCACTGGTTAAACATTCTACAAAATAATTTCATTCATGTTAATAGAGATTCCTTCTAAAATTTGTTGATGTGTTTCGCCACATGTCCGGACTAGTAGCTTCCACACAAATTTACACCAACCCGAATTCCATCGTGGCCACAATGGAAGTCTGGTTTTAGTAGGTTAATTAACCTTATTCCAATTTAATCCAAATCAATATCTTAGTTCAACCAGTAAACAACCTTCCCTTAAGCATAACATACCCCTGTGCCACGTACAGACGGTCTGCTGGGACCTGCAAGGTGTCTCACATGCGGGACAGCAGCTACAGCCGCCTGGTCGCAACAACATTTAATCAACATAAACAAACAATATAAAAGTAAAACAATTACAACAAATAGAATTAAACCTTCCACCAATGAAGTTCCTATTGAACCTAGCCATTCAGTGGCTCCACTCCACAAAGTGAATGATGGGGGTTGCTTACATTTTTCTACCTCCTTTTGGATATGCTCCGCTAAGTGGGTAATTTCTTCGGAGCTATCTGGGATATATGTGCAACACTCAGTTCCGAGTAGGGCGCAAGTACCTCCCTTTTCAGCCAGGATGTAATCAAGGGCCAGTCTATTCTGTAGGGCTACTGTGCGGATTGCTACCATTTCTGCATTGATTTTAACTAGGGCCTCTGAGGTATCATTGGCTACCCGTTCCACAACGGATGCCATGTTAATGAATTCCCTTGCCACTCTGGCGGTCCCATACCTGGGGATCAGAATGGCAAAGAACCTCTCTGATTCTGTGATTGCTCTCTTAGGACGGTGTAAATGTTCCGACAGTGACTCTATATGATACATATATGGCACAATGTAGGCTAAATAGCAGGATCCCGTCCAATTCTGGGGCAGCCAAGGGTAGGCCTTGTGGCCACACACCCAATAGGTGCCATTATAGGCAATGAATGTTAGCTGTTTCTTTGTCAGCAACACTCCGGGGCCTGTCCAGGCTTTTCCAACTGTTTTATTCAGAATCCCCGTTACGTTAAAAACTCCCACATTGGCCCAGTTTGGACGGTTCTGTGGCTTGATTATATTATAATTCCGGGAGCAGTTACTATACCCCATATTTTGGCCTCCTTTGATGTTTCTAATCAGACAGACCGATTCCCCTGGTCTTCCTATTCCCGTTGTATTAGTGATAACAAAAAATGGGGGCTGTTTGGAATTATTGTAGCACGGTTAGTATCCCCCTTCAAAGGTATTCAGATTGTAACCTGCTGACTTCCATTTACGTGCCCAGTTTTCCGTATCCTGAAACGCATTGCCTGTTTTGTTTTGGTTAATTATCCACTCAGCCATTTCCGAGATATTCAAGGGAACTGGCCTCAAGGGAATCCCTCCCTTTGAGTGAATAGGAATATGCGCACATACCCAACAACTAGAAATGTTATCTTGTTTGGCATAAACGTATGAAATATATAAAAAGGTATTTACATGTAATTCCCTTGCTACCCTACTATTTCCCTTTGGTGCAGAGAGTCGACTAGTAAGAAGTAGGCCTATGCCTAGAATACCTACAATCAGTAATACAGTAAATTTATACATTTTGGCAAAAAGTAATTGTCCTTATTAGATTTCAGCTTCAGTTACAGGTGCTCGTTTAACGTGTGAAGCGTGGATCCAGGCTTTCCTTGGACTTTAGCAGCTGCCTGGGTGGTCAATAACACTTGATAAGGCACCCAAAGGTTCTTTATGCAACTTTTTCACATACACCCAGACTCCTGGGATGATGTCGTGTCCTCCTTCGGGTGGATTACCCCAAGCTGCCGATACCTGTCGGGAAACAGAACTAATAGCATTGATTAGGTTCTGACAGTATGATAACAAAGTGTCACTCATTAAGTGAACATCAGTAAATCGATAGTTCCTGGCAGCGACATGGGTCTTCCTGTTATAATTTCAAATGGGCTTAGACCTGTAGTTCTGTTCGGGGTTGCCCTAATGCTACGTAGCACTATTGGTAGTGCCTGGGGCCATGGTGTTCCTTCTTGGTGATATTTAGCAAGCTGTTGTTTCAGAGTTCGATTCATTCGCTCTACTTGTCCTGATGATTGTGGATGATAAGGACAGTGTAAATCCCACGTAATGTTCAGTAACCTACAGACTTCTTGGCAGACAGCACCTGTGAAGTGCGTTCCCTGATCTGAGTCAATGCTACTCGGGACTCCCCATCGGGGAATGTAATCCTTACACAAGACCTTTGCAGTGTGATTGGCTGTGGCTCTTTTAGTTGGGACAGCTTCTACCCATCTAGAGAATCTGTCGACCATGACAAGAATGTTAGTGTATCCTTGGCATGAAGGAAGAGATATATAATCAACCTGCAGATGCTGGAATGGTCCGACAGGGGCAGGGGGCCTCAGTTGGGGCATTACCGTGATGGGTCCAGAATTATTTTTCTGGCAGACCACACAGCAGTCTGTTACCAGCTGGGCATGTTTTTTAAATCCCCGACCCCACCAGCTTTTCTGGAACCGTGCCGTCATCTGTTGTGAGGCCAAGTGTCCCCACGAGTGGATCTGTTAGGCTAAAAAAGGCATAAGCGCTTGTGGCGCGACTGGCTTGTTGGTAACTCTTTGTCTCCAGACACCATCTTCACATAGCTTAATTCCTGCCTCAATCCATGTCCATTTTTCCTCTCGGGAGCACTCGCCTTGCATTGTTTGAAGGTCTAGTGTCAGAGTCCTGAGTGCTTTCAATCTGCACATCTGTGTTGGTTCTTCTGGGGGAACGCCCTGTGAGGTGGCATCTTTAGCTGCCTGGTCGGCTAGGGAATTTCCCTGTGCTTCCGTGGTATTTTCCTTGGTATGGGCCTTGCACTTCAGGATGGACACTTCCTGAGGTAATTGTATGGCCTCTAGTAAGTCTCGGACTTCTTTTCCATTTCGGATAGGTGTACCAGCAGCAGTGAGGAATCCTCTTTTCCGCCATAACTGACCAAAGTTGTGAGCGACTCCAAAAGCATAAAACGAATCTGTGTAGACATTAGCTGTCTGTCCTTCTGCTATTCGACATGCTTCTGGCAGGGCCCATAACTCGGCCTGTTGTGCTGATGTTCCTGAGGGTAAACATCCTTTTGCCACTACCTCATATAAGGTTGTAACTGCCCATCCTGCTTTTCTGGTACTATTGTCAACAAAGAAGGAACCATCTGTAAACAGGATGAGGTCTGGGTTGTGCAGAGGCTCCTCTGCTGCTAAGGCTGCTTCTTCTGTTTCTTTTAAAATCTCCACGCAGTCATGCTCTTCACATTCTTCCCCCTCTTGCTCCCTCGATTCTGACATCGGGAGCATAGTTGCGGGATTAACCGGGCTGACCCGGACGATATGGAGATTAGGAGCTTCCAAAACTGCTGTCCAGCGGGTCCATCTAGCTGCCGTCACCTGAGACATTCTACTTATAGACAGCAAAGCGTGTATGGTGTGGGGACACTTGACAATCAGCTTTTGGTCGAGGACTAGACCCGCAGTGATCATTACCGCTCGACATGTAGCTTCCATGGCCCTTAGGCAACTTCCCCATCCGAGGGCTACCGCATCCAGTTTTGCCGAATAATAGCCAATAGGTCTTTGCCGATCCCCATGTTCTTGTGTCAGTATAGCTGTCATATATCCTTCTTTCTCATGGACAAACAGGGTAAATGGCTTACCACTGTTGGAGATTCCCAGAGCCAGTGTCGAACACAAAGCCTTTTTCAAACTCAGGAAAGCCTCTTGCTGTTCCTTAGTGAGGGTGATGGCTTCTTTAGAGGCACGTTTCCCCTTTAAGATATCATTCAATGGCTGAGCAAGCTGTGTGAAGGAGTCAATCCAATTTCTGTTAAAGTTACACAATCCCAAAAAAGACCTTAGTTCCTGAATAGTGGTGGGTTTTTTAACAGCCCGAATGGCTGCAGTTCTATCCTGGGTAAGTTCTCTCTTTCCTTGTGAAATCTTTTGTCCCAGGTATACAACCTCTTCTTGGGATATTTGTGCTTTGTTGATGCTGGCTTTATGTTCTTTCAGCCGAAGGTGGTCCAGCAAAGCTCATAAATCTTGTTCATGCTGTTCTTCCGTGTTTGAAGCTAGCAAGATATCGTCTACATATTGGATGACTGTGGATGACAGGGGAGGTAATTCTCGCAAATAGCTTTGTAAAGCCATGTGGAATACCTTAGGGCTGTTGTGGAAACCCTGCGGTAACCGGGTCCATATTGTTGTCCTTGGACCGTGAAAGCAAACCACTGTCGAACCTCCGGTGCCAGAGGCACCGACCAAAATCCGTTGGCCATATCTATAACCGAGAAATATTTATGTCCCGCTTTGAGGGCATTAAAAATGGTGGTGGGATCTGCGACCAAAGGAGCTTTTTGATCAATACACTGGTTAGCTTTCCTATAATCGACAGTCATACGCCAAGTCTCATTAGATTTCTATACCGGCCACACGGGGCTATTGGAGGAGCTATGCGTTTTAATAAGCACCCCATGTTTCTCCAATTGCTGAATAACCGGTAAGATTCCCGCGATGGCAGTTGGACTGATGGGATACTGTTTAGTGCATGGAGGCTTGGTCCCGGTAAATGATGCAGGCTCCATCTGGAGTAGGCCACAATCGTTCTTATCTTTAGCCCATATTGGGTGTTCCTTCAATTCTTCTTTCTTCAAAGTTCTAATTGACCATGTCACCCGACCATCCTCAAAATGCAATGATGAATCTACTTGGATTAGAATGTCCATTCCCAAAAGGGGTTGATCTACTGGGCCTATCCAGACCGGCGTGGTTAGTTCATGTGGACCCAGCCCTATAAGTACCGGTGTTGTCCTTTTAATTTCCATTTTATGGTCCCCAACTCCATAGGCTGTACGTGCCCTACCATCCAACGGCAAAAAGTCTCCATATTGTAGGGGTAAGCATGTTAATTCCGCCCCTGTGTCTGAAAGATAGTCCACATCCTTATTGCCCACCCTCACAGTTATAGATAGCTCATCTCCCCTTTGTTGTATTAGTGCGAGGATGGGGGCCAGGGTGGGCTCTAATCGTTTTTTGCTATCCCAAGTAACTCCTTCTGTTGTTGTATTGTCAGTCACTTAAATGCTTCTATGAGGTCATTGTCTTGTGACAAGCCTGGTTTGTTGGCTGAATTGTATCCCTGGCTGCGTCCTCTTCCCCAGCCGCGACCTTGCTGTTTTGCCCTGCACGTCTTGGCACAGTGACCTTCTTTCCCACAATAATGACATTTTCCGGGTAATTTTCCTAATAACTGTTTTTCGGAATCCTGGGATTTCCATCCCACAACCTGCAGAGCTCGGACTTTAGCTTCCATATCCCGATATAATTGGTTACATCAATCCACCAATGCTGCAAAGGTAGTTCCTCTCCCTTCCCAGTCCGGTAACACTACCTTAAGCATTTTGGACAGTTCTGGCTTTAGACCTGCCACGAAAGCTGCTTTCAGGGGTCTAAACACTTGTTCATCCATTTCTTCATCCGTATTATTCATACCCGAATGTTCTAGCCACATGCATCTAAACCGCTCGTCATACTCCAGGACCTCCTCTGTTCCTTTCTGTTGGCAGGCTGCAATTTTTCCCCAGTCTGTCTTAGCTGGACTGAAGGCTAGCAGCCAGTGTTTAATCGCCTCCCATCCTGCGTTTAATTCTTGCTCATCCTGCCCCAAAGCTTCTTCTACCTTGTCTGCAATTTTCTTCCCTGTGTTTTTGGCACCATTATGGTCAAAATTTGCACTCCGTCCCAGGGATGAAGTTGATATATATTTCTTAAGCAGTCCAATTGGTCTCATGTTTTCACTCCCCCTTTCTTTGGATAGGGCAATTCCTTGGACCATTTATCAATTTTCTCTGGGTCTGCTGGATCATGAACTAAATATTCTGCATACACCCTTTTCCTCGTTATTTTGGTCCGCCCTCATCCGCAGTCTCTTCTGATTTGACTACAACTCGTCTTTTTTTAAATGGGGCAAAGCGCACCCCTAATTCTTCATCCTACCACCCTGTATCGTCAGAGGATTCAGAATCCGTATCTATTCCTTGGTCGTGTCTTCGGGTTTGCGCTTTTAATTTATCCAAACATGGGTACCCTGGGAATTGACTGATACATTTTCCTTTTCCTATTACTGTCTCTTGACCTAATGATTTTTTCCATTCTTTAATTTCACCTTTAAGATCTTTAACTTCCGCTTCCGACTTTTCAAGTTCAAGTCTTTTCTGTCGCAGCTGTGCACAAACTGCTTGCAATTGGTCCTTTGTACTGGTCAGGTCCCTATCATGTTGGGAACGCGTTATAATTTCATTCCGCTGTCGGATCTGTCCCATAACGATTAGGGACCATCGGATTCGCTCTTTATTTTTCATACGGGTCGTTTTTCCCCAGACCCTTTTAATCTCGTCCAAGGACCATTGTCCTTTGGAGGTTCCATACTTTTGTTCGATCTTAATACAGGTTTTAGATAAGTCAAATTGTTGCTCTATGTATTCTTTCAACTGTTGGAGGATTTCATCTATCGAAACTTCAGGTGGTGCCCGCCCACCTTTTACAGTTGTAGGCAATTCTTTGCTCTTATCTCCTGCTGCCATAATACTGATTTCTTTTCTGGGGTCTCGAGTCGTAGGCTTTCCAGCTGATCAGTGAGTCGGTGATTAATTAACTAACACACCGCCGAAGTTAGACGTCTATGGGACCTCGAGCCGACTACCAACTGGAGGGTTCTTGAACCGGAGGCTTTCAGAATCGCGTAGAAAGAAAGGCAAATTTAGACTTTTGACCGAGGACTTTTATAAAGAGGAGTCCTTACCTCAGTATGTAGGTCCGATGTCGAAAATTTAGTTTCTTCCCTCAGCGATCGTGTTCGTGATGCCAAAATTGTTAGATCTCTTAATTTTCAATGAAATGCGAACTCCGGTTGTAGTTTTAACATAACTTTATTCTGGCAGCAGCAACAAGCTCTTGGCTTTAAGCCAGGCCTTTGTCCTTCTGAGACCACATGGCCAAAATGGATGTTCATATACCTGATCAGTTTACAGAAAAGAACGCGCCTTCTTTGACCTTATTGGCTCAATTGATAGTCTGTTAACCTTTAATTGGCTCACTACCAAAGGGCCTAAAATGTCAAGTTGATTGATGACTTAATGCAACATGCTGAGTTGCATGTAGCAGCTTTGACTTGGGGTCTGTGAATTTTCACAGCCTGTCTGAATGCCGCCTGTTTGAATTCCCTATCAGTGAAGGTGTGTAACCCGTAAACTTCTGCCTCCTCGGTTCAAGTCTCTAGTTCAGTTTGATCTGCCATGGATCGATCTTCCTCTGCAACGTGGTGGTTTTCAGGGCTGGCAGCTCGTCTGCACATTCGTTGGAGGTGTTCCATTGTTCCACAGCCTTTGCACACATAGTGTTTGAAGCAGCATTGATGGGCTCGATGATCACCTCCGCAGCGCCAACAAGGTGTTAATTGCTTCGCATTAACGTTTGATGGCGGACTCTGGGTCATCTGAGGTCGTGCAGCTGCAGGCGTGTGTGTTCTGCCATATGCATTCCTGCCTGAAAACGACATTACTTTATGTACAGTACTAGCCGAAACCTCTTTATACTGCGAAATTTGGTTGGTGTTATTGCTGGTGGACATAAATGCCTGGGCTATTGTTATGGCTTTGCTCAGATTCAGTGTTTCAACAGTCAATAGTTTGCGAAGGATAACCTCATGGCCAATGACAAGCACAAAAAAGTCTCTTAGCATTTGTTCCAGGAATCCATCGAATTTGCAATGTCCTGCAAGGCACCTTAGTTCAGCGGCGTAGCTCGCCACTTCCTGACCTTCAGACCGTTGACCTGTGTAAAATCGATACCTTGCCTTCAGAACGCTCTCCTTCGGATTTAGGTGCTCCCGGACCAACGTACACAGTTCTTCATACGATTTGGTTGTTGGTTTCACCGAAGCAAGAAGTTTCTTCATGAGGCCATAGGATGTTGCCCCGCCGATGGTGAGGAGGATCGCCCTTCATTTGGCAGCGTTCTCATCCCCTTCCAGCTCGTTGGCCATGAAGTATTGGTCGAGTCACTCCACAAAGGCCTCCCAACCATCCCCTTCTGAGAATTTCTCAAGGATACCAACAGTTCTCTGCATTTTCGCGTGATGGTTCATTATCTCATAGCCAGTTGTTATATTCATAATAGAGTAATGTAACTGAGTACTGTAGACGTGAGTAAGTGTGACCTTAGTTCATTTATTTCAACTCCAGAGTGTTGGTACAGCACGAAAGGCTGGGAACCCTTGGGACTCCGACAGGTATGCCCTCAGGTGGCGGTATAATACCGGTTACATGGGGTTACATACATAACAATTATCACATTGCTGTTTGTGGGAGCTAGCTGTGTGCAAATTGGCTGCCATGTTTCCCACATTACAACAGTGACTACACTCCAAAAGTACTTTGTTGGCTGTAAAGCGCTTTGAGACATCCGGTGGTTGTGAAAGGCGCTATATAAATGCAAGTCTTTCTTTTTTTATTGCATGCCATATAGGTATATTGGATCCTTATAGATTCAGGTCTGCTCATGGTGTTATGCAACTATACAGGGTCATTCA
Organism: Pristiophorus japonicus; assembly: GCF_044704955.1. Lineage (NCBI taxonomy): Eukaryota > Metazoa > Chordata > Chondrichthyes > Pristiophoridae > Pristiophorus > Pristiophorus japonicus. Next base: position 203,357,646 of record NC_091983.1, read on the forward strand.
TACCTGAAAATGCATGTGGAGTCAATGGATTCCCCAAGGAAGCAGAACTGAGTACAGTCCTACAGCTAGCCACACTTAGAAATTATTTCCATGATATGGACGTCCGGTTAGTGGTCGTCATGGGAACCACTGCCTTGAATGTCAATGCTAAAGAGTAAATGTATGACAAATCTCCAAACCTTCAGTGTGCATCATATAGAAACATAGAACATAGAAAATAGGTGCAGGAGTATGCCATTCGGCCCTTCGAGCCTGCACCGCCATTCAATGAGTTCATGGCTGATATAGGTCACTGATGCCTTGTCTACATGGGCCATTCCATGGATGCTTTCTACAGGGAAATACATTCAGCACTGGAACGTTACTCTGTAAAGGAACATGGAGAGGAGATGCAGCAACCAGTAGCCAACCATGGGCAAAAGACACATCTGCACAATCGTCCTTTAACACTACTCGAGTGTTAAAGCAGGCTGTAATGGACAACAGATTTAATTAAGCACCTGATGAATTCAATGCACAACAATCATATCCACATTTGCCCCATACCTTGGTTAAGAAAGCACCAGGGTCACTGACAAATGTCCCCCATCAAGACCCAAGAGTTAGGTATTGACTTTAGTGAAATGCAAGCTTGGAGCAGACATGATTCGTGTTTTCAAAATGATGAAGGGATTTGATACATTCCAGTTAGATAGGATACTTGAAATGGATAGAGATCTGCAGCTTTCCTACATTACAACAGTGATCACACTTCAAAAATAAGTACTTAATTGGCTGGAAAGAACTTTAGGATGTCCTGAGCTCATGAAAGGCATGATATAAATGCAAGTTCTTTCTTTTAGAGGTAATACATGATGGACATTTAATAAGACACTGGCTTCCTTGTCACAATACATAAAAGGCTAGCTTCACTCATTAAAGAATATTTCAGCCTCATTTTGTCACATTTTATTATAAATTGTCAGCCCGTTTGACTGGCACTGTGTCTTGGCCATGGCATTCAATGAAAATACTAAACCTGCAATGTAATTTATTCGATATCCTTCTGACATTTAAATTCAAAAATTCCCAGTAACTCTTTTGGAGGTAAACCAGCGTTTTTTTTTTCAAATCAGTGAGTCAATCTGGAGTCTTCGAGAGAATCGGTCTTCACTATCTTCACTGGTTAATTCAGAGAAGTTCGAGAGTTAGTGAGAAAATGTGACAAAACCATATAAACTTTGCAAACTATTTTTTCTACAATAAGTTGAGCTACTAAAGCTTAACAACTACTGTAAATATATATGTTTTGGTATTGCGATTGGCTTGTTCTATATCCATTTGTTATATTTATAATGGCTAAAATGTTGGTGTTTGTCTGCCACCTTCCAATCCAGTGAAGGCACAGAATAGACTCAATAGCTGATATAATCAAAAATTAAGAGTTCCTTACCTGGTGTTAGGAATGAATGTTCTTACTTAAAAGTAATTCTCCAAGATAATTTCGATCAGAATGAAGCATACAATAAATATTATCAATAATAATTACACCTATACTTGAGAGCATACTTGCAATAATACAAATGATCGGAGAATTTGCTGGCACAGGTTTCGAGCTCGGGGTGGTGGGGGTGGGTGGAAACGGTCAACGGATGACCAGGCCTCAGCGACTTCCGAAGTATCTATTACACCTTTTGGCCCCTATTGTCGCCATCATTGGGCATCGAATGTTTTGGCGGCCAGCAATTTTTTGGGGCGTAATGTGTCAGTTTTAATTTTCACTAAAGTTTTGACACCGGCGCCAACGATCAGCGCCAGTGTTTTTTGGCGCCAGATATTTTGGCGCTGGTCTACGTAAAAAAGTGAATCCGTGCCGTTTCTGGCCATTAAGGCCATTTTCCCCATCACCGATTTTTTTTTTAAAAGGCGCACAGAGACCTTCGAGCCCTTTTGGAAAAAGCCTACCTTAACTTAATGAAACCAGCGCTGGCCCGCTTCTATCCCTGGCTGAAGGTCTTCCACGTTTATCTGAGCAAATAACTGCAGGTAAAAATAAACCAGGCAAAAAGAAACTCACAGATGAGCCTTTGCCATCCATGAGCAAACCGCAGACAAATTTTTAAAAAATCTTCCCCAACAGCCTTTTCCCTCAAAGACCAAACTCCAGGCAAATTGCAAAATAAACTTCCAGACACATCACAACATTCAGAGGAGCCTTGTCCCTCGAAGACAAGAGCCTTTTTCCCTCGTAGACCAAACTCCAGGCACATTATAACATTCGGAGGAGCCTTTTCCACACACCCGACCCAGCCCGCTGCGATCCCTGGCCGATGGTCTTCCATGAAAGTTTTTTTTACCGCGCATGCACAGTGAGTGTTTTTTTTAAAGCACATGCGCAGTGAATTTTCGGCGCACACTATAAGCTCTGCCCCCATAAATGGACTCGGCTAGTGCGCTGCTAAAAATAACTTTATGGGCCCAAGTTTCCACATGATTTGCGCCTGATTTTTAGGAGCAACTGGTGGAGAACGGACTATCTTAGAAATCACAATTCTCCACATTTTTTTTTCTGCAGTTCTAGTCAGGTAGAACAGGTCTACTTTGGAACAGAATTTTTTCTTCAAAAGGGGGCGTGTCCGGCCACTGACGCCTGATTTGAAAGTTTCCACAGTGAAAACGTACTCCAAACTAACTTAGAATGGAGCAAGTGAAGATTTTTGTAGAACTGAAAAAACCTGTTCTACACATTAAAAAATCAGGCGCAGGTTACAAATTAGGCGTCCAGAACTAGGTGGGGGGGGGGGGGCGGGGGGAAGGGAAGTCATTAAATTCTACAATAAATCCTTAGTTATACTTAGACAAATATTGTACAAATAAATCCAACCTGAATAAACATTTATAAGCAAAGAAAAGATTAAATAAACCATGTGTGAAAGTTCTTCAGGCAGGCCTTTAGGAAGCGGTTTGCCGTCGGGACCGAAGGCTGAACGGGCCGGGCCCGAGATTTCAGGCAGGGCCCGTCCCCAGCACCAGAGGTAGGTGGCGTCGGGTCGGGTCGGGGAGAGAGGTTCGGTTCGGGTCGGCGGGGGAGGGAGGGAGAGAGGGGAAGGGAGGGAGAGAGGTTGGGGGAGGGAGGGAGAGAGGGAGGGGGAGGGAGGGAGAGAGGGAGGGAGGGAGAGAGGGAGGGGGAGGGAGGGAGAGAGGGATGGGGAGGGGGGGAGAGAGGGAGGGAGGGAGAGAGGGAGAGAGGGGGGGGGGGAGAGAGGGAGGGGGAGGGAGGGAGGAGGGGAGAGAGGGAGGGAGGGAGGTCAGGTCGGAGAGGGAGATCAGGTCGGGGAGGCGGAGGTCAGGTCGGATCCAGTCCGGGGGCGAGAGTAGAGTCGGGTCGAGTCGAGTGGGAGCGGGAGCGGCAGCGGCAGACGCAGATGGGTCGAGTCGAGTCGGGTCCGGTCCGGTCGGGGGGAGGGGGAGGGGGGCGGAAGCAGGAGCGGCGGGGAAGCAGGAGCGGCAGTGACAGGCGGGTCGAGTTGGGTCCGGTCCGGTCGGGGGGAGGGGGAGGGGGGCGGAAGCAGGAGCGGCGGGGAAGCAGGAGCGGCAGTGACAGGCGGGTCGAGTCGTGTCCGGTCCGGTCGGGGGTGGGGGGTGGGGGAAAGCAGGAGCAGGAGTCGGCAGGAAGCAGGAGCTGGGCGTGGGAGGAGCCTTATTCACGCAGCCCCAGTGAGGCCATTCGGCCAGGGCTAGGGGCTGCATTCTTCGGGCCCCTCCCACACAGTTTCGGGCACCTGGAGCTACTGCACTTGCGTGCCCACTGTAGCGCGCTTGTGCAGAGCTCCCGGCACTGTTTTCGGCGCAGGGACCTGGCTCCGCCCCCTACAGCTCCTGCTGCACCGTGCCGAGGGCCAGAGGACCTGCAGGGAGGTGGAGAATACGGAGGGTTTTTTTAGGCGCACTTTGTGACGCGAAAAACGGGCGCCCAGCTCGGAGGGGCGCCCGTTTTTTATCGTGTGGAAACTTGGGCCCTAAGTTCGGGGAAAGTGCCGTTTTTTTTGGCGCTGACGGTGGGGAAAAAATACATACGTTAAGGTAAGTGGGTGCCAGAAATCTTTATTGTGGAAAATAGGGGCCCTAAAATCTTTGTTTTCACTCTTGCTGCACATAAAGGGTGGTAGAAGTTTGGAACTCTCTTCGGCAAATGGCAGTTGATGCTGGGTCAACTGCTTTTCAATCTGAGATTGATGGATTTTTGTTAACGAAAGCTATTAAGGGATATGGGCCAAAGGCGTTAGGTCGTAGATCAGCTATGATCTCATTGAATGGTGGAATAGGCTCGAGAGGCTAAATTGTCTACTTCTGATCCTTTGTTCCTATGTGAGAATCTGAATGTTTCCAAATTACCTCATCCAATTAGTCGCCATAACTCCAGCTTGAACAGAACTCACTCCCCACACTTTAGCATGATTCTCAATTAAACCATTCAACTGGAAATGGTTACAGGAATCAAAGGCCCTCTGAAGGGTTGTTCCACATTCCCTACATAGCTGTCTTCGGAGGAGTCTAACTGAATCTATAAATTCTCGACTTGATGGTCAAAGCGTGTCCATAAAGATGTCTCCTATCTTATTGCTGAAAGATCTATGGGGCTCAAAGCAGTCATCTAACAAAGAAATTATGTTTTTGCCTCAGCTGAACACTTATCAGCTACATGACTTTTCTTCACATGTCACTGGAAATTGTTATGAATTGAGACTGAAGCTGACATTTCCAGCCTTCTAACAGAAACTTATACACAAATCACTGAGAAATTAACAAGCAGGTACAACAAGCAATTAAAAAAGTAACTGGTATGTTGGCCTTTATTACAAGAGGATTTCAGTATAAGAGTAAAGACATCTTACTGCAGTTATAAAGGGCCCTGGTAAGACCGCACCTGGAATATTGTGAACAGTTTTGGTCTCCTTACCTAAGGAAAGATATATTTGCCACTGAGGGAATACAACAAAGGTTCACCAGACTGATTCCTGGGATGGGGGGATTGTCCTATAAGGAGAGAGTGAGCAGACTCGGCCTATATTCTCTAGAGTTTAGAAGAATGAGAGATAATCTCATTGAATACAAAATTCTTATAGGGCTTGACAGGGTAGATGCAGGGAGGATGTTTCCCCTGTCTGCTGAGTCTAGAACCAGAGGTCAATGTACTGTTTCTGTCTGAGTTTAGCGGACGGCAAGCGGTAACTCTGATTCTACAGCAAGCTTCAACGTTACACCAAGAACTATGACTAAAGGTCAGAGCTACAGAATACAAAATGTTTAATAAATGCAGTGTAAAACTGTTGGCAAAGAATAAGGACAGAACGAGAATTCTTGTACTACAACAGGAACAATCGAATAAAACAGCAATAAAGAGAAGTTAATTATCTCTTACTGTACATCAAAGATAAAATACAATAATTCCAGAATGATTGGATAAGGAGAAGTTAGTTACATAACTGTACTTCTAGGAAGGTTCACAAATACAGAATTTCTGTTTCTGGCTAATGAAAGTTAAAGATAGTTTTACCTAAACTGCTTCTCGCTCTTCTTGGCTTTGCAGGCTGTCTGTATCTAATTGGGAAATGCCACTTAGTGGCGGGAAAGCAGTAAGACAGCATACAGTGGCTCCAATCAGACAAGAAGCACCACAGTCCATCACACTCCCCATCTAAAAATAATAAGGATTGAAATTTTTACTAGTTAGAGTTCAGTTCCCCTTAGTTCGTGGCATGGCTTCGAGGCGGGTGTCGTCTGTATGAGTACAAGTTTAGTCTCACGACGCGTACCATCATTGAAAACCGTACCATCCACCACCCTTCCGTCATAGATGGGGTAGGTCTTGGGTACGATCTTGTTGTAATATCGTTCTATGCCGACTCTACCACCGATATCGTCCCTCGAAACATATTCTTGGCTACGCGAAGCTGGACGACCAATCTAATGCCTGTTTTGGGGATCCTGAAATCTTCAATGCTCTCGACCTCCAGGCCCAGCTTTCCTCTACAAGCTTTCCACTTGCGGAGGAGACCGAATCATGGCGGAAGGGAGACGAGCAAGCGGTCTGGTTGTTGAAGCAACAGATGGAAAGACCGAACAGCTGCCCACCATCATTGAGAATGCCCACATCCCCGACTGCACGTGCAAGTGGCCTGTCATTCCAGGGAAGTTCTTTCTGCCGGAGGAGAACGATATCCCCGATAGAGGCGTCCGGCTTAGTCTCGTTCATCTTGTGTCAAGGCTGCCGGCTCTGCAGGTGCTTCTTCCGCCATCGAATCCGCAGTTGATCTGCAGGTCGTTGGGCCCGTCACCTTTGTCATTGTCCATACAGATCCGGTTCTGCCAAGTTGCCGGCTGGTGCCTGGAGGGACTGAGGTTTCAGAGCCCTGAGCATGGCGGGAGTGAATGCTTGGGGTTCATTGTTGAGGAGTGGAGGGAACTCCGAATTTCCCTCCGAGTTAAGGTGAGTATCTTCTGTCACGATCTTAACTGAGTGTTGGTGTCAGATGGACATGGCCTTAGGTGGCTGGAGGATAGCACGGTTGATGGAGGCATGGACTTTTTCATTTGCCCCGCTTGGGCAAACCTGTCCGGAGATTGTCCAGCCGAGGTCGATACGTTGTGCCCACGGTGTTCCTCTCGGCCTGTTACGAGACTCCCTGATCTTGAGGGGCTCTGGGCAGTTTCTTCCAATGAGGAAGATGATGGGTGCATCCTTTCTCGGCTCGGGTATCGTTTTCGCCACTGACCTGAGGTGGGGGAACTTCTCGTAGAAATCGGGACGTGGGATCGCACTTCTGTCTCCGGGGATGTGGGCATTCTCAATGAGGGTGGGCAGCTGTTTGGTCTTTCCATCTGTTGTTTCAACAACCAGACCGCTTGCTCATCTCCCTTCTGCCATGATTCGGCAAGGGGAAAGCTTGTAGGGGAAAGCTGGGCCTGGAGGTCGAGAGCATCGAAGATTTCAGGATCCACTAAACAGGCATTAGATTGATCGTCCAGCACCACGTAGCCAAGAATATGTTTCTGGGGACGATATCTGTGGTAGAGTCGGCATAGAACGATATTACAACAAGATCGTGTGGAAGGGCAAGCCAGGTATCTGGTGCACTTTGTGTTGGCCTCTATGACCTGGTCATCGTCTATTGGCCTCTCATTGTGGGTCTCCCCATCGTGGGGCTCCCCACCATTCTGTCTCAGCATCACGTACATGAAGGAGGCATGCTCTATGCCTTGGCATTCCTTGCATTGCATGCTGGTCTCGCAATCTTTTACTCTGTGGTGGTTGCCATACCTGAAACACAGGCCGTTGGCTTTGCAGGATTCTCTTCGTTCTTGAATGGGCTTTTTGCTGACAGCGATGCAATCCGCCAGATGGTGGCCTTGCCCGCCTTGCCCGAGAGGCATATCTCTGAAGCTAGCAGCATGGGCGCCGACTTCGTAGGTGTACATGTTGCCAAGATACGAAGGGGAGAGCTGGGGATCCTGTTTCTTCCTGTCCTCACCGAGGTTGGCTGATGGACCTGGCTTGATGTGTAAAGGTCACTGTCGCTGTGCTGTCTGGCTTTGTTTTTCAGGAATTTAGCCAGTGCAGTGAAAGGAGGGTAGCTGCCGTTATTGGTCTTATGTTCTGATACGTGCTTCCTCCATGCATTGCGTATGTTGGTAGGGAGTTTTTCGAGTGTTGGGTGAAGATAGTGCGGGTAGTTAAGCACCTCCAAGTCAGGCAAGTCCTCCATCTGTGCTGCAATGTCCTTGCACAATTCAACAAGTTCGAGAAGTTTGTGGCCTTCGTCTGCCCTGAACTTCGGAAAGCTGTCAAACTTTTGAAGGACGGATGTTGTAATCCTCGTCTTATTTCCAAATCTCTCTTAGAGTTCTTTCCATGCTTCCTGGTAGGCCGTTTCAGCGTCCGAAATGTACCGGTGTCAGAACCTGTCGAGCAATACTTTGACCTTCCCCTTTGTGAACTTGCCAAGAAAGTGGGTAAGCTTCTGTGTGGCTGGTGTGGCTGGTGTGGCCGCCTGGTCTACCATGGTTTCGAATGTGTAGCGCCACGGCTGAAACATGATAGAATCCCCATCATAGAAACATAGAAACATAGAAAATAGGTGCAGGAGTAGGCCATTCAGCCCTTCTAGCCTGCACCGCCATTCAATGAGTTCATGGCTGAACATGAAACTTCAGTACCCCCTTCCTGCTTTCTCGCCATAACCCTTGATCCCCCGAGTAGTAAGGACTTCATCTAACTCCCTTTTGAATATATTTAGTGAATTGGCCTCAACAACTTTCTGTGGTAGAGAATTCCACAGGTTCACCACTCTCTGGGTGAAGAAGTTTCTCCTCATCTCGGTCCTAAATGGCTTACCCCTTATCCTCAGACTGTGACCCCTGGTTCTGGACTTCCCCAACATTGGGAACATTCTTCCTGCATCTAACCTGTCTAAACCCGTCAGAATTTTAAACGTTTCTATGAGGTCCCCTCTCATTCTTCTGAACTCCAGTGAATACAAGCCCAGTTGATCCAGTCTTTCTTGATAGGTCAGTCCCGCCATCCTGGGAATCAGTCTGGTGAATCTTCGCTGCACTCCCTCAATAGCAAGAATGTCCTTCCTCAAGTTAGGAGACCAAAACTGTACACAATACTCCAGGTGTGGCCTCACCAAGGCCCTGTACAACTGTAGCAACACCTCCCTGCCCCTGTATTCAAATCCCCTCACTATGAAGGCCAACATGCCATTTGCTTTCTTAACCGCCTGCTGTACCTGCATGATAACCTTCAACGACTTATGTACCATGACACCCAGGTCTCGTTGCACCTTCCCTTTTCCTAATCTGTCACCATTCAGATAATAGTCTGTCTCTCTGTTTTTACCACCAAAGTGGATAACCTCACATTTATCCACATTATACTTCATCTGCCATGCATTTGCCCACTCACCTAACCTATCCAAGTCACTCTGCAGCCTCATAGCATCCTCCTCGCAGCTCACACTGCCACCCAACTTAGTGACATCTGCAAATTTGGAGATACTGCATTTAATCCCCTCGTCTAAATCATTAATGTGCAATGTAAACAGCTGGGGCCCCAGCACAGAACCTTGCGGCACCCCACTAGTCACTGCCTGCCATTCTGAAAAGTACCCGTTTACTCCTACTCTTTGCTTCCTGTCAGACAACCAGTTCTCAATCCACGTCAGCACACTACCCCCAATCCCATGTGCTTTAACTTTGCACATTAATCTCTTGTGTGGGACCTTGTCGAAAGCCTTCTGAAAGTCCAAATATACCACATCAACTGGTTCTCCTTTGTCCACTTTACTGGAAACATCCTCAAAAAATTCCAGAAGATTTGTCAAGCATGATTTCCCTTTCACAAATCCATGCTGACTTGGACCTATCATGTCACCATTTTCCAGATGCACTGCTATGACATCCTTAATAATTGATTCCATCATTTTACCCACTACTGAGGTCAGGCTGACCGGTCTATAATTCCCTGTTTTCTCTCTCCCTCCTTTTTTAAAAAGTGGGGTTACATTGGCTACCCTCCACTCCATAGGAACTGATCCAGAGTCAATGGAATGTTGGAAAATGACTGTCAATGCATCCGCTATTTCCAAGGCCACCTCCTTAAGTACTCTGGGATGCAGTCCATCAGGCCCTGAGGATTTATCGGCCTTCAATCCCATCAATTTCCCCAACACAATTTCCCGACTAATAAAGATTTCCCTCAGTTCCCCCTCCTTACTAGACCCTCTGACCCCTTTTATATCCGGAAGGTTGTTTGTATCCTCCTTAGTGAATACCGAATCAAAGTACTTGTTCAATTTGTCTGCTATTTCTTTGTTCCCCGTTATGACTTCCCCTGATTCTGACTGCAGGGGACCTACGTTTGTCTTTACTAACCTTTTTCTCTTTACATATCTATAGAAACTTTTGCAATCCACCTTAATGTTCCCTGCAAGCTTCTTCTCGTACTCCATTTTCCCTGCCCTAATCAAACCCTTTGTCCTCCTCTGCTGAGTTCTAAATTTCTCCCAGTCCCCGGGTTCGCTGCTATTTCTGGCCAATTTGTATGCCACTTCCTTGGCTTTAATACTATCCCTGATTTCCCTAGATAGCCACGGTTGAGCCACCTTCCCTTTTTTATTTTTACGCCAGACAGGAATGTACAATTGTTGTAATTCATCCATGCGGTCTCTAAATGTCTGCCATTGCCCATCCACAGTCAACCCCCTAAGTATCATTCGCCAATCTATCCTAGCCAATTCACGCCTCATACCTTCAAAGTTACCCTTCTTTAAGCTCTGGACCATGGTCTCTGAATTAACTGTTTCATTCTCCATCCTAATGCAGAATTCCACCATATTATGGTCACTCTTCCCCAAGGGGCCTCGCACAATGAGATTGCTAATTAATCCTCTCTCATTACACAACACCCAGTCTAAGATGGCCTCCCCCCTAGTTGGTTCCTCAACATACTGGTCTAGGAAACCATCCCTTATGCACTCCAGGAAATCCTCCTCCACCGTATTGCTTCCAGTTTGGCTAGCCCAATCTATGTGCATATTAAAGTCACCCATTATAACTGCTACACCTTTATTGCATGCACCCCTAATTTCCTCTTTGATGCCCTCCCCAACATCCCTATTACTGTTTGGAGGTCTGTACACAACTCCCACTAACGTTTTTTGCCCTTTGGTGTTCTGCAGCTCTACCCATATAGATTCCACATCATCCAAGCTAATGTCTTTCCTAACTATTGCATTAATCTCCTCTTTAACCAACAATGCTACCCCACCTCCTTTTCCCTTTACTCTATCCTTCCTGAATGTCGAATACCCCTGAATGTTAAGTTCCCAGCACTGATCATCCTGGAGCCACGTCTCCGTAATCCCAATCACATCATATTTATTAACATCTATTTGCACAGTTAATTCATCCACCTTATTGCGGATACTCCTTGCATTAAGACACAAAGCCTTCAGGCTTGTTTTTTTAACACCCTTTGTCCTTTTAGAATTTTGCTGTACAGTGGCCCTTTTTGTTCTTTGCCTTGGGTTTCTCCGCCCTCCACTTTTCCTCATCTCCTTTCTGTCTTTTGCTTTTGCCTCCTTTTTGTTTCCCTCTGTCTCCCTGCATTGGTTCCCATCCCCCTGCCATATTAGTTTAAATCCTCCCCAACAGCACTAGCAAACACTCCCCCTAGGACATTGGTTCCGGTCCTGCCCAGGTGCAGACCGTCCGGTTTGTACTGGTCCCACCTCCCCCAGAACCGGTCCCAATCCCCATCATCGAAACATAGAAACATAGAAAATAGGTGCAGGAGTAGGCTATTTGGCCCTTTGAGCCTGCACCACGATTCAATAAGATCATGGCTGATCAATCCCTCAGTACCCCTTTCCTGCTTTCTCTCCATACCACTTGATCCCTTTAGCCGTAAGGGTCATATCTAACTCCCTCTTGAATATATCCAATGAACTGGCATCAATAACTCTCTGCAGCAGGGAATTTCACAGGTTAACAACTCTCTGAGTGAAGAAGTTTCTCCTCATCCCAGTCCTAAATGGCCTACCACATATCCTAAGACTGTGTCCCCTGGTTCTGGACTTCCCCAACATCGGGAACATTCTACCCGCATCTAACCTGTCCAGTCCCGTCAGAATCTTACATGTTTCAATGAGATCTCCTCTCATCCTCTAAACTCCAGTGGATAAAGGCCAAGTCGATCCAGTCTCTCCCCATATGTCAGTCCAGCCATCTCAGGAATCAGTCTGGTGAACCTTCGCTGCACTCCCTCAATAGCAAGAACATCCTTCCTCAGATTAGGAGACCAAAACTGAACACAATATTCAAGGTGAGGGCTGACCAAGGTCCTGTACAACTGCAGTAAGACCTCCCTGCTCCTATACTCAAATCCCCTAGCTATGAAGGCCAACATACCATTTGCCTCCTTCACCGCCTGCTGTACCTGTATGCCAACTTTCAATGACTAATGAACCATGACACCCAGGTCTTGTTGCACCTCCCCTTTTCCTAATCTGCCACCATTCAGATAATATTCTGTCTTCGCGTTTTTGCCCTCGAAGTGGATAACCTCACATTTATCCACATTATACTGCATCTGCCATGCATTTGCCCACTCACCTAACCTGTCCAAGTCATTCTGCAGCCTCTTAGCGTCCCCTTCACAGCTCACACCGCCACCCAGTTTAGTGTCATCTGCAAACTTGGAGATATTACACTCAATTCCTTCATCTAAATCATTGATGTATATTGTAAAGAGCTGGTGTCCCAGCACTGAGCCCTGCGGCACTCCACTAGTCACTGCCTGCCATTCTGAAAAGGACTCATTTATCCCAACTCTCTGCTTCCTGTCTGCCAACCAGTTCTCATCCACATCAGTATGTTACCCCCAATACCATGTGCTTTGATTTTGCACACCAATATCTTGTATGGGACCTTGTCAAAAGCCTTTTAAAAGTCCAAATACACCACATCCACTGGTTCTCCCTTGTCCACTCTACGAGTTACATCCTCAAAAAATTCCAGAAGATTTGTCAAGCATGATTTCCCCTTCATAAATCCATGCTGACTTGGACCTATCCTTTCACTGCTTTCCAAATGCGCTGCTATTTAATCCTTAATAATTGATTCCAACATTTTCCCCACCACCGATGTCAGGCTAACCAGTCTATAATTACCCGCTTTCTCTCTCCCTCCCTTTTTAAAAAGTGGTGTTACATTAGCTACCCTCCAGTCCATAGGAACTGATCCAGAGTCGATATGATCACCAATGCATCCACTATTTCTAGGGCCACTTTCTTTAGTATGCTGGGATGCAGACTATCAGGCCCCGGGGATTTATCGGCCTTCAACCCCATCAATTTCCCGAACACAATTTCCCGCCTAATAAGGATATCCTTCAGTTCCTCCTTCCCACTAGACCCTCGGTCCCCTAGTACTTCCGGAAGGTTATTTGTGTCTTCCTTCGTGAAGACAGAACCAAAGTATTTGTTCAATTGGTCTGCCATTTCTTTGTTCCCAATTATAAATTCACCTGAATCCAACTGCAAGGGACCTACGTTTGTCTTCACTGATCTTTTTCTCTTTACATATCTATAGAAGCTTTTGCAGTCAGCTTTTATGTTCCCGGCAAGCTTCTTCTCGTACTCTATTTTCCCCCTCTTAATTAAACCCTTTGTCCTCCTCTGCTGAATTATAAATTTCTCCCAGTCCTCAGGTTTGCTGCTTTTTCTGGCCAATTTATATGCCTCTTCCTTGGATTTAACACTATCCTTAATTTCTCTTGTTAGCCACGGTTGAGCCACCTTCCCCATTTTATTTTTACTCCAGACAGGGATATACAATTGCTGAAGTTCATCCATGCGATCTTTAAATGTTTGCCATTGCCTATCCACCATCAACCCTTTAAGTATAATTTGCCAGTCTATTCTAGCCAATTCACGCCTCAACCATCGAAGTTACCTTTCCTTAAGTTCAGGACCCTAGTTTCTGAATTAACTGTGTCACTCTCCATCCTAATAAAGAATTCTACCATGTTATGGTCACTCTTCCCCAAGGGATCTCGCACAACAAGATTGCTAATTAGTCCTTTCTCATTACACATCACCCAGTCTAGAATGGCCAGCTCCCTGGTTGGTTCCTCGACATCTTGGTCTAGAAAACCATCCCTAATACACTCCAGGAAATTCTCCTCCACCGCATTGCTACCAGTTTGGTTAGCCCAATCAATATGTAGAGTAAAGTCAGCCATAATAACTGCTGTACCTTTATTGCATGCATCCGTAATTTCTTGTTTGATGCTGTCCCCAACCTTACTACTACTGTTTGGTGGTCTGTACACAGCTCCCACCAGCGTTTTCTACCCCTTGGTATTCCATAGCTCCATCCTCCACATCATCCAAGCTCATGTCCTTTCTTACTGTTGCATTAATTTCCTCTTTAACCAACAATGCCACCCCGCCTCCTTTTCATTTCTGTCTATCCTTCCTAAATGTTGAATACCCTTGGATGTTGAGTTCCCAGCCTTGGTCACCCTGGAGCCATGTCTCATTTGATGCCAATTGCATCATACCCGTTAACTGCTATCTGCGCAGTTACCTCATCCATCTTATTCCCAATACTCCTCGCATTGAGGCACAGAGCCTTCAGGCTTGTCTTTCTAACACGCTTTGCCCCTTTAGAATTTTGCTGTAATGTGGCCCTTTTTGCTTTTTGCCTTGGGTTTCTCTGCCCTCCACTTTTACTTTTCTTCTTTCTATCTTTTGCTTCTGTCCCCATTCTACTTCCCTCTGTCTCCCTGCATAGGTTCCCATATCCCTGCCATATTAGTTTATCTCCTCCCCAATAGCACTAGCAAACACTCCCCCTAGGACATTGGTTCCGGTCCTGCCCAGGTGCAGACCGCCGGTTTGTACTGGTCCCACCTGCCCCAGAACCGGTTCCAATGTCCCAGGAATTTGAATCTCTCCCTTCTGCACCACTCCTCAAGCCACATATTCATCTGAGCTATCCTGCGATTCCTACTCTGACTAGCACGTGGCACTGGTAGCAATCCTGAGATTACTACTTTTGAGGTCCTACTTTTTAATTTAGCTCCTAGCTCCCTAAATTCGTCTTGTAGGACCTCATCCCGTTTTTTATCTATATCATTGGTACCTATATGCACCACGACAACTGGCTGTTCACCCTCCCTTTTCAGAATGTCCTGCACCCGCTCCGAGACATCCTTGACATTTGCACCAGGGAGGCAATATACCATCCTGGAGTCTCGGTTGCGGCCGCAGAAACATCTATCTATTCCCCTTACAATTGAATCCCCTATCACTATAGCTCTCCCACTCTTTTTCTTGCCCTCCTGTGCAGCAGAGCCACCCACGGTGCCTTGAACTTGGCTACTGCTGCCCTTCCCTGATGAGTCATCCCCCGCCAACAGTACCCAACGCGGTGTATCTGTTTTGCAGGGGGATGACCGCAGGGGACCCCTGCACTACCTTCCTTGCACTGCTCTTTCTGTTGGTCACCCATTCCCTATTTGGCTGTGTACCCTTTACCTGCGGTAAGACCAACTCACTAAACGTGCTATTCACGTCATTCTCAGCATCGTGGAGTTCGTGAGAGGCAGGAGTTCGTCGAGAGGCAGCGGCCCATAAAGGCCCAGCAGTCGGGTGTCCGGGGAGTTCGTGAGAGGAGAGAGTTCATCGAGAGGCAACTGCCTCTAAAGGCCCAGCAGTCGGGTGTCCGGGGAGTTCCTGAGAAGCAGGAGTTCGTCGAGAGGCATCGGCCTCTAAAGGCCCAGCAGTCGAGTGTCCGGGGAGCTCGTGAGAGGCGTGAGTTCGTCACGAGGCAGCGGCCTATAAAGGCCCAGCAGTCGGGTGTCCGGGGAGTTCGTGAGAGAGGGAGTTCGTCAAGAGGCATCGGCCTCTAAAGGCACAGCCGTCGGGTGTCCGGGGAGTTCGTGAGAGGTGGGAGTTCGTCGAGAGTGTAGCCAGTGCAGCAGGGTGGCAAAAAGAATTAGAAAGAAATCGAAAGGTGACATCACAGCCAAGGAGGTAAGTGATTGGCTGGTGATTGGTAAGTAGTTTTTCTTTTTCTTTTCTTGATCAGTAAGTAACCATTAGTATTGTTGCCAAATTAAGCTAATCTAAGGGTTAAGTCATGGCAGGAGAGCTCGGACACGTGTTATGCTCCTCCTGTACTATGTGGGAAGTCAGGGACGCTTCTGATGTCCCTGACGACTACGTGTGCGGGAAGTGTATCCGCCTGCAGCTCCTGACGGACCGCATTGCAGCACTGGAGCTGCGGGTGGATGTACTCTGGAGCATCCACGATGCTAAGAATGATGTGAATAGCACATTTAATCAGTTGGTCTTACCGCAAGTAAAGGGTACACAGCCAGATAGGGAATGGGTGACCAGCAGGAAGAGCAGTGCAAGGAAGGTAGCGCAGGGGTTCCCTGCGGTCATCCCCCTGCAAAACAGATACACCGCTTTGGGTACTGTTGGGGGGGGGATGACTCATCTGGGGAGGGCAGCAGCAGCCAAGTTCATGGCACCGTGGGTGGCTCTGCTGCACAGGAGGGCAGGAATAAGAGTGGGAGAGCTATAGTGATAGGGGATTCAATTGTAAGGGGAATAGATAGACGTTTCTGCGGCCGCAACCGAAACTCCAGGATGGTATGTTGCCTCCCTGATGCAAATGTCAAGGATGTCTCGGAGCGGGTGCAGAGAATTCTGAAAAGGGAGGGTGAACAGCCAGTTGTCGTGGTGTATATAGGTACCAATGATATAGGTAAAAAAATGGGATAAGGTCCTACAAGACGAATTTAGGGAGCTAGGAGCTAAATTAAAAAGTAGGACCTCAAAAGTAGTAATCTCAGGATTGCTACCAGTGCCACGTGCTAGTCAGAGTAGGAATCATAGACATCAGGTTCGTATATAGCCGGATGCTGACGAGCGAGAGTGTCGGAAATGTCTTTTGTCAGGTTGAAGAGTGCGTCCTTCTTGCTGGTTGCCACACCAATGGCTGGTGAGACACCTGTACGTTCCGCTCCTGATGGCTAAAAGATTGGGGCCGATGTCCAAAGCTGGAATACAGAGGCAGACTTAACTGACCTGCCTGCGACGTGCTGAAATTGCGAGGCATGGTCGTTTGAGGTCTGTTCTGGTGAGGTTCGGGCCCAAGGCTTCCGTGCCTCTTGCTCGGCTCACTGCATCTCCTCTACCCTTGCTTGCTGTACGGCGGCAGTTTTCCTGCCTTGAAATATCTGGAGGTCCGGCTCGGTCTTCACTCTTGCCACTTTTAACTTGGCCGTTTGTCTCACTATGACCTCTTCAAAACCTGCATTATTGCAGCAGCAGCACCATTGGCTCGAGCGTTGATCAAGGTAGTCCGACTTGAGGATGATGTTCTTGAGCTGCTTGTTGAGTGTCCTGACTGTCTGCTGATGCTCGACCGTAATTGTAGGTCCACGGTGTGGAGTCGCTCCGTCATGTGGGCGATGGCGTTGTTTTCGAGTTTACAGTTGGCTTGGAAGATTGATTCAGTTTGTTGGGCATCTTCCTTGAACATTCCCATTTTATCTTGTGTATACAGATCACTGAGTGCAGACCATAGCTCCTCGTATGTCCGGAGTACCGAACGAGCCTCAGCCATGGCTGTTTGAAGAATGATCTCATCATCTGAGGCATCTTGTAGTTCTTCAAGAATTGGTTCGGTTTTCTACCAGTGACGATGTAGTTTCTTTTTTCCTACTTCTACATCATTGTTGAGGGCTTTTAGGGTGGGCTGCCTCTCTCTCCGTGATCGACTCAAGAGAGTTTGGTTCACGGGGAGAGATCTCCTCAAGCTCTGAGCGTAGAGTTTCCTCGTGGAGGGAAATTGCAGTATCGGAAACACCTGACATAATAATCTTCTGCCTAGTGACCTGGGTGAGTACTTGGGGCAAGTCATAAGTCGTGTTTCAGTTATTTTTACGATACTGTTTCTGTCAGAGTGTAACATACAGTGAGCGATAACTCTGATTCTCCAGTGTAAGGGGTTGGTCCCGGGGTCAGGTTCACCTCTGACCTACTTGAGTGGTTCGAATCGCTCCCAGTCCCTTCAGTTCTAGACCCTGGATTTATTTGTGGGATGTGATAAAGTGCAAAGGACAACTGGTTTGGTGCAAAAGAACTTTGATTTTATTAAAGACAAGAAAATACAATGTCAAACTTATAATCACTTTAATAAAGAACAATACATTACACAGTCACAGGGGGTCACAGTAAAAGATTACACCTCCCACCTCCCAATACCTAATTCTAGCTAGGTTAGACTCCAGGGCAGGCTGGGACTATGCTTACCAATCCTTTCTGGTCAGTTAGTGGTAGTTCCCGATTTCGGGGTTCGTTGAATTCTGCAGATTCTGCTTGCCGTACCCTGAACATCGGAGAGGACTTCTTACTGCGCAATCTTCAGTTGGGTTGAGTCCGCTGATGCAGCAGGGTGCATTTTGAATCTATGGGGTAAGTACCCAGTTTTCTTCGTTAAAAATAGATTCAAAGTCTCTTTAGGTAATGTTTTTACCTGTTGGTAGTCAGGCCTTAGATTGTAGAGTGGAAACTTTTCGATTCTTCGGTTTCTTCCTGTTGGAGTTTTGTTTCGAGTTTGGTCGATCACGATGGTTTTTCGTTGGGACCACGTTGGCAGTGATCGGTTGCTGCCGCGATGGTGATGTTCTTCCTTCCTTCAGGACTTCAGGACTTCGAGGCTGGAGAAGTTAGTTTACAACTGTCGCGTTGGTTTCTCTCCCTTCTTGATGACATAAGCGTAGTATGGTACTAGGCGTAGTATGGCATGAGCAATTTGGCATAACCACTGTTAAACAGGGGGCCAGTTTTACGGTTTGAGTTGTTCTAATCTTTGCGCTAAATCAGCTCAGAATTCTTTGTTTAAATTTGGCGGGCTTGACTTTTCTATGTAATATTTTGGCAGGCTCGTTAAAAGTTAATATGTCTTGGGTGGGTTGCATTTCTAAATCTATTTCCTGATGGAAATATTAGCTTGCTAATCGCAATGTTCTTTTGTGCTTGGTTTTTTGCATACAGGCTGTAGTGGGCCCTTTGTTCTTATTCATGTTGAAGATGGTTTTTCTCAGTTTGGTTTGATGGCTGGCCATCTCTGAATTATTGTTGTAATGTGAATGTCTCCTGTGGAGAAGGGTTTTCGAATGTCCATTCCTCCA
Organism: Pristiophorus japonicus; assembly: GCF_044704955.1. Lineage (NCBI taxonomy): Eukaryota > Metazoa > Chordata > Chondrichthyes > Pristiophoridae > Pristiophorus > Pristiophorus japonicus. The sequence goes on from NC_091983.1 coordinate 203,376,403, forward strand.
GACAAGTTAACTTAGTCTCAACACCTAGACAGTTCCAATAATCAAGTGGGCTTCCTGAGTTCTTTTGGCCCACAGGTTCGAATTTGTCTTTTAAAATCCAAAATTCGATTAAAGTTCGTAGATTCTTCCACAAGCACTTTAGGATTTCAAACTTTCCGGTAGATAGTCCCAAATTAAATTTCCTTTCGAATGAGCCGAAACACTGGGGGGGTTCTACGTGAATTTTGCACCCTTTCAGTCCCCCCTGTGACACTCCACACTTTTGATTGTCAAACAAGGTAAGCAAAATTCCTGATCCCAGGAGTCAACCTTCCCTGCATTTATACTAGCTAAACATTAATGTGCATCCCCTATTGAAATGCAATGCAATTTACAGGTGAATACAATCACTATAATTCGTTTACAGCTTAGAGGGGGTACGATGCTCCTCCTTTATTCGGTTTTCACAGTAAAATAACGGTCTATGGTCAAACACAACTTTAAGTTCAGTCGAAATAAAGGTACATAGTCAAACACATTTTAAGCTCAGTAAAAATAAAGGTACATAGTCAAACACATTTTAAGTTCAGTAAAAGTAAAGGTACATAGCCTAATACATTTTGAGTAATATTCTTACAACACTCGACATTTGCGGTTTACGGTAGGTAAAATCAAACACAAATTAAACATGGTAGTATGGTGTCACCCCTCCCTGCGCGATTCCCAAGTTCGGCCAAAGAGCGTACAGCACCCTTTGGTGCCTGACCTGACGGCCTCTGCATTTCACTCGTAAAGAATAATCGCGAGTTGACAGATAACTAAAGTGCGGGAAGCGATTCGGATCCAGACTGAGACTTCTATATTTCTGAAAAGGTCCCGCCAAGGCGGAATTGTGATCTCGAGAATCTTTTTCCCTATTTCAATTGTTTTCTGTTCTAGAGTGTAGAAGTGTTTTTGTGAGATAATTACAGCTTTTAGCAGAGCGGTAAGATGTTCGGGTAGAGGGGGAATTGCATAGCCAAAATGTACAACATAATCCTGCAGGTTTGAAATGTTTTCCTTCACAGTGAGGTGGACAGTGGAGGGTTCAGGAATGGGGACAATCCGTTCCTGGGCCACTTGAACTGATGCCTCAGGTTTGAAGCAAAAACTGCTGTCACTCACCGGACACCAGAAGTGTCCATACTGGTAGTGGGGTGCACTGGTGGTGACACAATATGTCCCACTCCCTATGTGTGCTACCTGTGGAGGGACATGATCTTGTGTCATTACCTCCATGGTGCAGTTAATAGGCTGTGCTCCAGCAGCTTTAAACCTACACTGTGACTTTGAATGGGCACTCAAGTACTGGGGACACAGTATTACATGTGCACCCCGGCTCCGGCACCCGGAGAGGTCAGTACCCGTTACAGTGTGCTCCCACTTTATGACATAGGGTGGGACCGCTGCGAAATGAATGTGTGCACCTCCCTGAATAATTCCAATGTTCTCCACCTGATATATTGGTGAGGGTCGGGCTGTCCCATCCATGACCAGCATCCTTAATACTATCCCCTTAATAGTGTGGTTAGATTTTCCACAGTCTACTGGGACAGGGTAGGCTTCAGAGGCTAGCCGGAGCTGGCACGGGCTTAGTGAATTACTGTACGGGTGGAGGGCTGCGAGGTGCTTGTTCCTGATCCAAGAGGGGAGTAAACCTTGTTTTAAATCCTCCAGGTTGTTGCGGCCCTCGCCCAACAACCATGCCCCATACAGCATGCACACCTTGTTCTGTGCAGCCTGGTCCGAAGCGTTTCTATCCTCCTGTATGAGTGCATTCACTGTCTGTGCATGTTTTTCTAGCTCAGCCACTATTTCTTTCAAATGGATAGTCATAGCCTGGACCTTGTGTAGTTCTGAACCTACTACTGTGTTCTCTTGTTTCAGGATTTTCTTCAATTGGTTCTTTAAACCGTTTATCTGTGTTTGTAGTGCTATGTCATCTAGGCTATTTATTATGAAGGATGCTGTATTATAGGTAGTGAAAACATCGTTTATGATTCCCCTTCTAGGTCTCCCCGAGCCCATGGTGTCCCTAGCATTTAGGGTGTATAGGTCTGCTTTGTCTACATTTCCAAAGTCTAACTCATAAAATTTCTTGAACATGTCTCTAAGTAGGGCCTGGTATAGCAGCTCTGTTTCCTTCGGGCACCATGCAGGTAGGTGTATTTCGGTAAGGTTTAAAATGACTGAAGCTACTGCATAATGTACTCCCTGATTCGGTCGGTACCAATACTAATCTGTTCCCAGGTCCCTTGGTGGTGGTAGGACACCTTTCTATTACTGTGTGTATTGGTGAGGTTGTGGGCAGGGGTTTCTTAATCTGTGCTCTTAGTTCGGTGGCGTTAATTGGGAGTGGGGAGTGTGGGACCGCACACCGTGTAGGCTAGAATCCCACCCCATCCGTTCCCTTTCATCTTCCCATTGCCTGGCGAAGGCGATTGATATGCCTGCGGGACAAATATTCTCTGATCCCCACATGCAAACATAAATTCCTTGTTCGGATTCCCACCATTTGTCCCAACACACTTTTACTCCTCCCCGTGTCCCGTGATGGTGCAGTACGTATCATTATCGAGTCTTTCCCAGTCCGATTCCTGGTCCCATGCATCCTTGCTGAGTTTTCTGAGCCACCACCACCTTCCCAGGGGAATGTTTCCTTTGCAAGTCAAACATACACGTTTTCCTTCTGTAACACTGACTCGAGCAGCGATGATCCGAATCCGGGGACATGGAACTGAGACCTCCCCGTAGGTAAAACCTTCCTGGCTGGAATAGCAGTTAGAATTAGACCGCAGCCACACTGGCCATCTTCATTTGTGGGCGTAAATGGCGAGTTCTTCCACGCCTGGGGTACTACCCCCGGCGGTTACGATCGGTGCTCTTCCTCCTAAACACCCGTAAATGAGGGATTCTTCCACGTCTCCTCGGTCGCCGCTGCTCATCCTTATCGAGCAGGAACAGGATCCTTCCCATACTGTTCTCTTTCCTGTAGAGGCACATAAAACAGATTGTCTAGCCCTGAGAAAGCTCTCTGGCTTGACAAAGGTGATCGAGTTCCAAATTGGGCTCTCTTTCTTTCAGACATGGTATAGTCTTTAATCGATTGGCTGTCTTATTCAGTTCCTTGTGGACTGATGTCTGTTTCTAACTTTATCTCACAGCCATTTTTGCTTGTTATCTCACCGGTGCTTCCCTCAATAGTTATACCGGTAGATTCTTCCTACTCCCGGGTGTTACCCGGCCTGTGCCTCTTTTAATAGCTGCACAGGTAGATTCTTTTCCTTACCCCAGTAACTAATACATGTATACTTATCATTACACAGATAATCTTACACCACTCTAAATTACTCATTAGACATACTTAAATTCCGATTCACTAAACATCTTTAAATTCATATGGTACTGTATATGTACATCTGCCACCCGTCTCCGGTGGCCAGGTTAATTCCTGCCTTCTTTCTTTCTTTCTTCTTTTGCCCCCGGGTGTCCAGCGGGGCCGGTAGTAAGTCGGCTTGCACCGCCGGACCTGGAGTGTCCTGACCGGAGGTGGGTTCGAGTCCCACACTATCGGGGGAACGTCCCCTCTGGTGCTACAGCACACCGCTCCTTTGGGGGTGGCTGCCTGGTTCATTTCTTCCCCTGGGGGTTCTGCCTGGCTGAGGGCTATGGGCTGGGGACTGTCACTTGGTGGCTGGTCCACTGCTATCTCTTCTGGGGGTCCCTTGTTGCCCGAGGCTACTGGCTGGGTATCCCTGCTCGCGGGCTGGTCTCTGACCTTAGGTGCCCTTTTGCGGCTGGTCCCTTTCCCGGGGGTGAACCATTCAAATTGGAGCGCTGGTGACCATGGTGTCTTTGGTTGTGGTGTGCGGGGAGTCCTTCTTAAGGCTCTGGCTGCTGGGGGTGCCTCCGAGTCCCAAATGATTGTGGGGACAGCTCCTCCAATAACACAGTCCACCGCTAGGTGCAATCTGTGGGTCTGCCACGAACCCTGTGGGATTTCCACAGTCGGGGGCTGTTGGCTGGAGTCCCTGTCTTTAGTACAGTTTACATTTTTGGCTGTCCCTTACGTTTTGCTGCTGCCCCTGGTTTGAAAAGTTTGCACTGATTTATGTGGAACCACTTTGTTCGGCGGGACAATTTTATGGCATAGACCATGGGGCTTGCCTTGTCGACAATGTAGTACGGTCACATATACAGTGCCTCAAAGACCCATACTCTCGCGTAGTTCCTTACCATGACCTGGTCCCCTATCTCCCACTCATGGTGCTTGCGGGGTTCTAGCAGCAGTCGGTTGCTCCGATACTGTTTTCCCATGTTGCTAGCAGCCTGCCAGTGAATCTGTTTGAGGTGTTCAAATAGATTCCTGACAAAGCTGTCCTGGTTCACTTCCCTAAGCTGACCTTCCGTGACTATTGGGGCTAACACATGGGTGGAGGTTCACATGGCTCTGCCGGTCATGAGCTCGTCCGGGGAGTACCCCGTGCTCTTTGACTGGCTGGCCCGGATCCCCATGAGGACCAGTGGTAGGACCTCTACCCACCCCTTGGGTGAGTCCCCTGTCTCTTTGCGCAGCCTTTATTTTATGGTGCGGTTTAAATGCTCCACAGGCCCGGATGACTGCAGGTTGTGGGCGACATGCCATTTCTCTTTGATGCCGAGTACCTTAACGGTCCCCTGCATCACCTGCTCAGTGAAGTAACTCCCTTGGTCGGACTCCACGTATTGTGGTAGTCCCCATCGAGAGAAACTTCTGTGACCAGGATCCTTGCTGTTCCCAGGGCAGTGGCTGTTCAGCATAGGAAGGCTTCCACCCATTTGGTCAATACATCCACCAATACGAGGCAGTACTTGTAGCCTCCCTGGGCAGTGGGTAGGGGCCCGATGTAATCGATTTGGATCGACTGCAGAGGGTCCCTCTACCCTCCTGATATATCCCATAGACACCTTTCTTTTCTGGGGGTCGGGGTTGTTGGCCGCACACACCAGACAGCTAGCACAGAACTCGCGGACGTCTTCCCTGAGTCCTGGCCACCACCCTGCCTGTTCCACTCGTTGCCAGGTGGTCTCAGGTCCGGGGTGTCCTGCTCCTGGACCCTCGTGGGCCAGCTGGAGGAATTCCCTCCGATGTTGTTGTGGTACTACCCATTGTTCCCCCCTGAACAGCATGCCTTCTTTAATGGCAATATATGTGGTGCCATACGGGCCGTCTATCCTTTCCCCTTTAGCTAGCATGTTCAGGACAGTTTTGAGGACGGGGTCTTGGGTCTGAACCATTTTTAGGTCCGGGGGCTTCCCTGCTGTCCCTATCCTGCCCTAACCGCTGCAATGGGTCCTGGGTTGTACAGATCCCAGAGCTTGCCCGTGCGGGCCCCCTGCTTGGCCAACATGTCAGCCTGCTGGTTTCCCTCGCTAAGGGGTTCAGTGGTGAATGTGCCTTCACCTTATGTATGTAGATATTTCCTTCCTCCCCTACGGCTTTTATGATCTTTTCCAGTAGGGGCTTAATTGCCAGGGGTCTCCCATCTGCGGATGTGTATCTGCGGCGGGACCAAATAGCCAGGAACACCGTACACGAATTGCATGTGAACATACTGTCCGAGCAAATCGTGTATGGAGTCGGGAATTCTTCGGGGTGTGTGACTACGTACACCACCGCAGACAGTTCAGCATGCTGGGTGCTCATAGTACTGGGAAGTTTAATCGCCAGGGCAATGCCTGCCTCGGGGTCATAAGCTCCGCAACCTGTGAGTCGTTCACCCGCAGATACAGTGCTTGAACCGTCCACATAGATCTATCGGCCTGTGGGGTGTAACCCAGCCCGAAAGCCTATGTTAATTTCCCATACCCCTTCTATGGAACACCACTGGGCTGTCCCTGGATAAATCATGTTGGCTGCGAGTTTTGGCTTGCAGAGACCCTTTACCCATAGGTCAATTTGAGAGAGGAACAGGGTCCAGCGAGCAATGCGGGCACTGCTCACTGTCCTGTCCTTGATTCTCCCATCAAAAAGCATTTGGATGGGCGTATGGTGGGTACGGAGTGTGATAGGGGACCCCCCTGTGAAGATCAGTGACCTTTTCACAGCCCAGTGAGTGGCTAGGAGGTGTCACTCACAGTTGGAGTATCCCTTCTCCACATCCGTGAGTATCCTGGAGGAGTAGACCACTGGTCTCAGCCGGCCGTGCGCTCTTGGAGCAGTACTGCACTCAGGCTGTCCCCACTGGCTGCTACCTCCAGGAAAAACTCTTTACCCCCATCGATGGCCCCTAGAGCTGGCGCGGGTCTGCAGGTCTTTCTTGAGTTGGATAAATGCTGCCTCGCAACCTTTGTCCCATTCCCACTCCACTCCCTTGTGTAGGAGTCGGAGCAGAGGGGCTGCGGTGGCTGCATAATCATCAATGAAATCCCTGGTTAGCCCTAGAAAAGATCTTACTCCTGTCACTGTGTTAGGGCCGGGTACGTTCTGCACTGCTTCCCTTCGAGCTTTGTCAATGGCTCTTTCCCCAGCGCGCACAGCCTGTCCCAGGAATTTTACTTCCTTCAGGCCGATCTGTGCCTTCTTGGGGTTTACTTTAAACGCTTCTTCTTTCAGCAGCTCCAGCAGCTCAGCCAGCAGTGGACCATGCTCCTCCCCCTCATCGGTGAACAGGAGCAGGTCATCCACATACTGTACTAATTGCTGGGGTCTGCTGAAGTTCTTTAGACAGTTGGCCATACACTGATGGAAAATACTGGGACTGTTGTGGAAGCCCTGAGGGAGACAGTTCCAAGTGTATTGCTGTCCTTTAAAGGTAAAAGCAAACTTGTACTGATCCTTCCTTCTTAAAGGTATGCACCAGAACCCGTTGGAAATATCCAGCACCATGAAGGTGTCGCGGAGGCTGGGATACTTCCAATGAGGTCGGCGACAGCAGCAACGGTGGGTGCACAGGCGGGGATGTTATGGTTATGTACTCGATAGTCCACCGTGGCTCTCCAGGAGTTGTTCGGTTTCTTTACCGGCCACAATGGAGAGTTCACATGGGTAGCTATTGGTCTCAATACCCCCTGTTTAACCAGCGAACCCAAGGCTGTTTCCATGTCTGCCTCCGCCTCCCTGGGGAAGTTGTACTGTTTCTGTGGTAAATTCATGGGGTCCCCATTTATGCTAACCTCGACCCCGTTTATTTTTCCACAGTCATGTTTGTGAGTGGCAAAATCTGCAAGGTTTTTCCTCACATATTATTGGTATTCTATCGGAGTGTTACTGACCAGTGATTCAAGGTCGTAACCCTCCTTTGGTTTCATGGTTAATGCCGTCCCTTTACCCTGTTTTCCTGGGATAACCATCACCTCACTCTCCTGTCCCATACAGATTGACCTCCAAAGACAGTGGTTTCTTAAATCCACCAGGATCCCGTGGCCCAGGATGAAGTCAGACCCCAGGATCCCTCTCCCTTCCTGTTCCCACTTCATCAGGACACAAGACCACCTCATGTGGAGTGTACCAAAATGAATGGAGAGCGGAACGGAGAATGAGCCAGTCTGTTTAGTGCCTGTGAAACCCACCAAGCTTTAGGGGACCCCGTTAGACAGAGGTGAGGTGGCGGGGTTAGCTGCATAGACAAGGGTGCTTGAGGCACCGGTGTCCAGCAGTTAAGTCCCTTTCACCTTTTCCACCTCCATCTGAACGGTCGGTCTCCCCCACACATCATACTCGAGGGAACCCAGGTGGATGTGCCTGTCCTAGTCACGGTTTTGGTTGGGAGGGGGCAGATGGGATCTCGCTACCGGTGGTGGTGGCTACCTTCCCAGGACCATCTAACATGGTCTGGAGCGCGGTCAGGAAAGTATCGAATGAGTGGAGAGGGACTGGCTAATCTGTCTCGGCTCTTTTGGCCGGGGCTGGAGAACTCTTTCCTGCTCTACTCTTCCAAGGATTTCTACAATCCTTTCTCCAGTGCCCACTTTTTCCACACCCGAAGCAGGTACGTTTTGTATCGGAGGGGTTGCCCCCCTCGTGGCGCCATTCCCTCTTATCTTGGCTCGGTCGGATTTCGTGGAACCTTCCCTTTTGTGGGAACTCTTCCGTCCCTCTGCCGTTCCTGTAAGCTAGGTTCAGTTGCCTAAGCACTCCCTGTTCTGTGGCTTGGGAATCTCTTGGGTCGAACCAGGCCTCAGCCTTGGTTCTTATTCGGGGTAAACTGTTAGCTACTATCTTCGGAGCCAGTGTGCTAACTCATCCGAGCTTAAGTGATCTCTGTCTATGTCCCCACTACAGGCGCTTTGGTACACAGGCCACAATCGGTCTGCGAAAGCCTGTGGGGTTTCCCCTGTGAGCTGCACTGTTTTCTCCACTCTGGAGAAGGGACTTCCATCATTGCAGCCCATGGCTTCTAAAATGTCTTTCTGGATGGCAGCAAGTGTTCTCCGTCCCCCTTTGCTCTCAGTAGAGAGGGACTGGTACAGTTTGCTGTCCAGGGATAGGAGGAGCATCTTTGCCATTTCTACATCATCGCACCCATTAATATCCCCTGTCTGTTCGACCTCCATAAAGTGAACCTTTGGAGTGAGCTTTCCCAGGTGGCTTATCATGGCCCTAAGCTGTTGAGGAGTGTGGGGGACCACAAACTGACTGGTGGGCAGGCCAAACTTCTGTTGCCGGACCGGGCACATTGGCCCTGGTTCTGGCTCTCCCTGTTCTGGCTCGCCTACCCCTCCTCACTGCTGCCAGACCGAGCTGAAACTCAGCGCCACAGGTGCTGGTGGTTCACTATCCCTGTCTGCCTCACAGCTCATTCGCCTCTCCTGCTGCTGCACCGGTGTAGTCTCTGGTGCCACAGGTTTTGGCTGAACAATTTCTTCCTTCTCTTCCAGGCTTACCTGGGGTGTACCCGGGCTTATTAGGCATACCATGCCTTTTGCTTTGGACAGAGCAAGATTTAGACTTTTAATTTGTTGCTGGCAGGGACCGTGGTCTCCCGATTCAAACCCATTACTGCTAACTACTTTATACGCTGCCTGCACATTTTTAATTTTTCCTGGAGCTCTTTTATTTGTAAGGTGAGGCGAAAGCTTTCCTCCCTCAGTGACTTTTCATTATTTGGCCTCAGTAACCTGACATTGAAAATAGTCCTGACTGTTTTTAAACCTTTCCATTCTCTGGGTCTTTTCCTGTTTTAGCTTACGGAGTTCTCCGCATAACCTTTCTTCTGCCATAACCCTTTCCTGATAGTTCTCTGTGCATTCCCATAACTCTGCCTGTAGTGTCTCATTGGTTTTATCTAGGAGTTGGACATGTCGCTGTAGACAGACCAACCAAATTGCCTTCTCTACTGCTTCTTTGTGATCCTTGCTTGCTGTCCACTGGGCTACAGTATCAGCTGGACGCTCAGCGCGCAATAGACTAAGCACCCATTCCTTAGTGACAATGACCTTCTTATGCACATAGGAGGAGATCCTCTCTTCCATCTTGGTTCTTTGCCCCAGACCAGCACTCTCCGCATCACACACCTTGTACCAGAGTCCTGCCGCGGTCGCCATTTTATAAGGGGGTGGTCCCAGGGTTCAGGTTCACCTCTGACCTACTTGACCGGTTCGAATCGCTCCCACTCCCTTCGGTTCTAGACTCTGGATTTATTTGGGGGATGTGATAAAGTGCAAAGGACAACTGGTTTGGTGCAAAAGAACTTTGATTTTATTAAAGACAAGAAAATACAATGTCAAACTTATAATCACTCTAATAAAGAACAATATATTACACATTCAAAGGGGGTTACAGTAAAAATTACACCTCCCACCTCCCAATACCTAATTCTAGCTAGGTTAGACTCCAGGGCAGGCAGGGACTATGCTTACCAATCCTTTCTGGTCAGTTAGCGGTAGTTCGCGATTTCGGGGTTCGTTGAATTCTGTCGGTTCTGCTTGCAGTACCCCGAATGTCGGAGAGGATTTCTTACTGTGCAATCTTCAGTTGGGTTGAGTCTGCTGATGCGGTAAGGCGTGTTTTGGATCTATGGGGTAAGTACCTGGTTTTCTTCATTAGAAATAGGTTCAAAGTCTCTTTAGGTAATGTTTTCACCTGTTGGTAGTCAGGCCTTAGATTGTAGAGTGGAAACTTTTCGATTCTTCGGTTTCGTCCCATTGGAGTTTTGTTTCAAGTTTGGTTGATCGCAGTGGTTTTTCATTGGGACCATGTTGACTGTGGTCGGTTGCTGCCGCGATGGTGATGTTCTTCCTTCAGGACTTCAGGACGTCGAGGCTGGAGAAGTTAGTTTACAACTGTCGCATTGGTTTCTTTCCCTTCTTGATAACATAAGCATAGTATGGTACTAGGCATAGTATGGCATGAGCAATATGGCATACCCACTGTTAAAACAGGGGGCCAGTTATACGGTTTGAATTATTCTAATCTTCGCGCCAAATCAGCTCAGAATTCTTTGTTTAAATTTGGCGGGCTTGACTTTTCTTTGTAATATTTTGGCGGGCTCGTTAAAAGTTAATATATCTTGGGTGGGTTGCATTTCTAAATCTATTTCCTGAAGGAAATATTAGCTTGCTAATCGCAATGTTCTTTTGTGCTTGGTTTTTCGCATACAGGCTGTAGTGGGCCCTTTGTTCTTATTCATGTTGAAGATGGTTTTTCTCAGTTTGGTTTGATGGCTGGTCATCTCTGAATTATTGTTGTAATGTGAATGTTTCCTGTGGAGAAGGGTTTTCGAATGTCCATTCCTCCAGACAAGTTAACTTAGTCTCAACACCTAGACAGTTCCAATAATCAAGTGGGCTTCCTTAGTTCTTTAGGCCCGCCCACAGGCTCGAATTTGTCTTTTAAAATCCAAAATTCGATTAAAGTTCGTAAATTCTTCCACAAGCACTTTAGGATTTCAAACTTTCCGGTAGATAGTCCCAAATTAAATTTCCTTTCGAATGAGCCCAAACACTGGGGGGGTTCTCTATGAATTTTGCATCCTTCACCGGCTAGCTTCAACACTACTGCAATAAATATGGCTAAAGGTCAGAGCTTCAGAATCCAAATCCTTTAATAAATGCAGTGTAAAACTATTGGCAAAGAGTAAAGACAGATCTTGAATTCTTGTAATATAACAGGAACTATTAAATACAACAGCAATAAAGAGAAGTTACTTATCTCTTACTGTGCATTAAAGATAAAATACAATAATTCCAGAATGATTGGATAAGGAGAAGTTACTTACATAACTGTACTTCTCGGAAAGTTCACAAATACAGAAGTTCCGTTTCTGGCTAACAAAAGTTAAAAATAGTTCTAGCTAAAATGGATGCTGCTCCATGCTGCTTCTCTCTCTTCCTGGCTTTTCTGGCTGTCTGTGTCTAATTGGAAAGCACCACCTAGTGGCAGGAAAATGGTAAGACAGCATACGGTGGCTCCAATCAGTCAAGAAGCACCAACATTCATCACGTCAAAAATTCAGAATAAGAGGTCAGCCATTTAGGACTGAGATGAGGAGAGATTTTTTCACTCAGAGGGTTGTGAATGGTTGGAATTCTCTACCTCAGAGGGCTGTGGAGGCTCAGTCGTTGAGTACATTCAAGTCAGAGATCACTAGATTTTTGGATATTAAGGCAATCAAGTGATATTGGGATAGTGCAGGAAAGTGTTGAGGTAGAAGATCAGCCATGATCTCATTGAATGGCGGAGCAAACTCGAGGGGCCAAATGGCCTACTCTTGCTCCTAATTATTTTGTTCTTATATACAGAGTGTTGGGAATGAATGGAGTGGACTGCCAAGGAAGGAACCTGGGCTGATTGTATCAGCAAATCCAAGAGTATGTCGGATCAGTGCTGGAAAAATAATTGATAAAGGAGCATGATAGGTATTGCTGGATATGTTGGAGTGAATTTTAGCTTGGGTTCTCCCACTAATCCATAGCAACTTCAGCAGAACAGCCACGGTGATCCCTGAAAAATGGCATTTGTCAGTTGATGTCTACCTCATTCTGTGCATTCTCCTTATCAATGATTTTCTCTATTCATTACCCTGTCTGCTCTTTTGCTGCATTTAGGGTTAGAGTGCACACTACATCCATCATCGTCTCTCAGATCACATGCCCTTGCTGCACATAGCCTTCATTTCCTTCAGTGTATTGGTTGCATCCTGATCTTTTCATTACCCTTCAATGGGTGAGTGAAAATCGTGTTCCTTTCAGTTCTTCAAAGACAGTGTCTTCATGTCTCTTACTGCTACTTTGTTTGCTCCAACCTTTGATCTACTTGCCCCCACAATCTTCACTGATCTCAAATGGAGCTCCCACATATTCTCCATTGCTGAAGGTCTCTCAGAAGGTTTTATCAAAAGCATCTTTTCTCCAATCAATAACTCTGAACTCATGGCAAATGCAAAGCCAATACACATCTGAAGGTTCTCTTCTAACACCTCTGTTGTACTCTGGAAAATGATCCAAGAAAAAAACAATGATCCTCTCCAATCTCTAGCGTCCAACATTCTCTCTTTCTCTCTGTGTTCTTGTCTGCATAAATACAATTCTGGTCAGTGTTCCATTGAGCGTTCCTCTTTTTTTCTTCCTTAACTATAAATTAGTTGTCCAAACACACTTTTCTTTCCTCCTGAAATGTTACCAGCAACCGTCCTTTTCCGCACCTACCAAACATCGACCGATTCCTCTCCCTCCCTTGTCACTGGCACAGGCTGAACATTCCTCAACACTCGGCTCAACCTTGAACAAAGTTAGCGACCCCCATATCCTCACCATCAAAAAGACCCCTTCCATCTCCGAAATGTCATTTGTCTCCGCCCCTACCTCAGCCTGCCTGCTGCTGAAACTGTGACCCGTGCCTTTGTCATAAGAACATAACAAATAGGAACAGAAATAGGCCATACATCCCCTCGAGACTGCTCCGCCATTCAATAAGATCATGGCTGATCTGATCATGGACTTCCCTGCCCGCTCCCCATAACCCCTTAGTCCCTTATCATTTAAGAAACTGTCTATTTCTGTTTTAAATTTATTCAATGTCCCAGCTTCCACAGCTCTCTGAGGCAGCGAATTCCACAGATTAACAACCCTCTGAGAGAAGAAATTTCTCCTCATCTCTGTTTTAAATGGGCGGTCCCTTATTCTAAGATCATGCCCTCTAGTTCTAGCACCCCATCAGTGGAAACATCCTCTCTGCATCCACTTCGTCAAGCCCCCTCAGAATCTTATACATTTCGATAAGATCACCTCTCATTCTTCTGAATTCCAATGAGTAGAGGCCCAACCTCATCAACCTTTCCTCATAAGTCAACCACCTCATCCTCGGAATCAACCTAGTAAACCTTCTCTGAACTGCCCCCAAAGCAAGTATGTCCTTTCGTAAATATGGAAATCAAAACTGCACGCAGTGTTCCAGGTGTGGCCTCACCAATACCTTATATAGTTGTAGCAAGACTTCCCTGCTTTTATGCTCCATGCCCTTTGCAATAAAGGCCAAGATACCATTGGCCTTCCTGATCACTTGCTATACCTGCATACTATCCTTTTGTGTTTCATGCACAAGTATCCCCAGGTCACACTCTACTGCAGCACTTGGCAATCTTTCTCCATTTAAATAATAACGTGCTCTTTGATTTTTTTCTGCCAAAGTGGATGACCTCACACTTTCCAACATTATACTCCATTTGCCAAATTTTTGCCCACTCACTTAGCCTGTCTATGTCCTTTTGCACATTTTTTGTGTCCTCCTCACACACTGCTTTTCCTCCCATCTTTGTATCATCAGCAAACTTGGCTATGTTACATTCAGTCCCTTCTTCCAAGTTGTTAATAATTGAGGTCCCAGCACTGATCCCTGCAGCACCCCACTAGTTACTGATTGCCAACCAGGGAATGAACCATTTATCCCGACTCTCTGTTCTTTGTTAGTTAGCCAGTCCTCTGTCCATGCTAATATATTACCCCAAACCCCAACTTTTATCTTGTGAGTAACCTTTTATGTGGCACCTTGTCAAATGCCTTCTGGAAATCCAAATACACCACATCCACTGTTTCCCCTTTATCCACCCTGTTCATTACATCCTCAAAGAACTCCAGCAAATTTGTCAAACATGACTTCCCTTTCATAAATCCATGCTGACTCTGCCTGACCGAATTTTGCTTTTCTAAATGTCCTGCTGCTGCTTCTTTAATAATGGACTGCAACATTTTCCCAACCACAGATGTTTGTTGTGTGCTTTTTGTTTGCCTCCTTTTTTAAATAGGAGCATTACATTTGCAGTTTTCTAACCTGCTGGGACATCCCCAGAATCCAGGGAATTTTGGTAAATTGCAACAAATGCATCCACAATACCTGCCGTTACTTCTCTTAAGACCCTAGGATGCAAGCCATCAAGTCCAGGGGATTTATCTGCCTTTAGTCCTAGCTCCAAGACTCTCCACCTTCATCTTCTCCTTAAAAACCCATCTAGTTTGACCAAGCTTTTGGTGATCCCACCAATCCTGCCGCTTGGCGTCTCATTTTCACGTACGCTTTTGTGAGGTGCTTTTCTGACATTGACGGCGCTATATAAATGCAATTTATTGTTGCCATGCCGCTGTTGCTTCTACTGCACTACTGGCCTTGGCCCCTCATCAAGGTTCCTGATTTTGTTTTCCCTGGAGCATCTCATGGAGATTTACAACAGCTTTCGTGCCATTTTTGGTCGTACCACAGTCACTAGGGAGGAAACAGCCTCTTCGAATATCCTGTGCCACGCAAGGTCATATTCTCCCATTTTAGGAAAGTAACATTTTATTTCATCTGGGGAAGGAAAAAGAAAAGTCAAAAAGCCATTAAATATTGATAAGGTTTCTGTCTTTGAGGGGTTAAAACCTACAGACCATTACCCTGAGTCAAAAACAAAGATGGTAATTGGCAGCTTATTGTGTGAGTGTCTGTTTGGGTATCAAGAAGATTGTGTGATGAGCTCTAAAATACCCAGAGAGCTTCAGGATCCAGCGAATAACATGATAACAGCAATTCCACACCTAATCATTCAGGATTAACTGCTGTCAGGAAGAGCTGATGGATTTCAGGTTGCTGGTATTTAAAACAATGATGATACATCTTTGAGGGCGAGACTAAAAAAAGTATTCATTGCCGGAAAAGACCTTGAACATCTGAGCTGATTTTCATGTCTATTGCTTTGCCGTATGATCTTTTTCAATCAGATCGTTGTACAAACTTTTCCTTTGGCAATCTGCAGAATCCTCCATTTTAGGGAAGCCACATCCGCTCAGCCACTGCATATATCACCGTTATCACAACTGGCCCACTCAGGGCCTGGTCGACTGAGCGGGTTGCGTTTTTAGTTTCTTTCTGGGACCAGCATGACAGTGTCTTAGGATGTGAGAATATTCGGGGCGCTCCCACATAGGGTTGCCAACTCTCCAGGATTGGCCTGGAGTCTCCAGGAATTAAAGATTAATCTGCAGCAACCTGCTGTGAGCAACCTGGGGAGGGGGGGGAGGTGGAATCGTAAGGGCATTAAAAAGAATTGTGTTTTGTTAAATTTCTTTGAACATTTTTATTTCTGAGTTATAAAAATATCAGACATGGGGAAAAAAAAGGCTGTTTCACTGACAGTCAAGATTCTACCAATCAGGTAATGAAGAATCTATTTCCTTTCCAATTGGTGTGGTTAGGCGGTGCACAGTGAGAACAGGCAAGTCAGGTGACCAAAGGTGTGAGTGTAGGAGCAGGGCAGTTGGAGGCAGGAGGTCACGTAATGAAACCTCCAGGAATACCCTCAACCAGAGTTGGCAACCCCACTGCCGCAGCGCGTGCATCTCAGGAAACCGCAGGCACATGGACCCTTGCACAGAGTCTAAAACAGAGCCAGGAACTGGCAGCTTGTTTCTGCTGTCTGTTTAGATTCGGGCAGATTTGTTCTCTGGACCAGGAAATAAATATTAAGGGTTTTGATGAGTTTTCATTCTACCCCAGAACTCAGTTTAAAATCAATGATAAACCAAAGTCATGTAAAAGTGATTCCATAAGAGGATGCATTATAATTTCCCCTCCTAAAAACAAAGTCCAGAGGGTTTATCCACTGAGGTATAAGAACGTAAGAACATAAGAAATAGGAGCAGGAGTAGGCCATTTGGTCCTTCAAGCCAGCTCCGCCATTTAATACGATCATGGCTGATCTGATCATGGACTCAGCTCCACTTCCCTGCCTGTTCCCCATAACCCCTTATTCCCTTAGCGGTTAAGAAACTGTCTGTCTCTGTCTTAAATGTATTCAATGTCCCATCTTCCACAGCTCTATGAGGCAGCAAATTCCACAGATTGACAACACTCAGAGAGAAGAAATTCCTCCTCATTTCAGTTTTAAATGGGCGGCCCCTTATTCTAAGATTATGCCCACTAGTTTTAGTCTCCCCTATCAGTGGAAACATCCTCTCTGCATCCACCTTGTCAAGCCCCCTCATAATCTTATACATTTCAATAAGATCATCTCTCATTCTTCTGAATTCCAATGAGTAGAGGCCCAACCTCCTCAATCTTTCCTCATAAGTCAACCCCAGCGCATTTGGAAACCAGTGACAGGATTGGTCCAAGTCAGCATGGATTTATGAAAGGCAAATCATGCTTGACAAATCTTCTAGAATTTTTTGAGGCTGGAACTAGTAGAGTGGACAAGGGAGAACCAGTGGATGTGGTGTATTTGGACTTTCAAAAGGCATTTGACAAGGTCCTACACAAGCGATTAGTGTGCAAAATTAAAGCACATGTTATTGGGGGTAATGTATTGATGTGGATAGAGAACTGGTTGGCAGACAGGAAGCAAAGAGAAGGAATAAACGGGTCCTTTTCAGAATGGCAGGCAGTGACGAGTGGGGTACCGCAAGGTTCAGTGCTGGGACCCCAGCTATTTACAATATACATTAATGATTTAGACAAAGGAATTGAATGTAATATCTCCAAGTTTGCAGATGACACTAAACTGGGTAGCAGTGTGAGCTGTGATGAGGAAGCTAAGAGGCTGTAGGCTGACTTGGAAAGGTTAGGTGAGTGGACAAATGCAAGGCAGATGCAGTATAATGTAGATAAATATGAGGTTATCCACTTTGCTGGCAAAAACAGGAAGGCAGAATATTATCTGAATGGTGACAGATTAGGGAAAGGGGAGGTGCAATGAGACCTGGTTGTCATGGTACATCAGTCATTGAAAGTTGGCATGCAGACACAGCAGGCGGTGAAGAAGGCATATGGCATGTTGGCCTTCAAAGCAACAGGATTAGGGAGGTCTTACTGCAGTTGTACAGGGCCTTGGTGAGGCCACACCTTGAATATTGTGTTCAGTTTTGGTCTCCTAAACTGAGGAAGGACATTCTTGCTATTGAGGGAGTGCAGCGAAGGTTTACCAGACTGATTCCCGGGATGGCAGGACTGATATATCACGGAGACGTGGCTCCAGGGTGACCAAGGCTGGGAACTCCACATCCAGGGGTATTCAACATTCAGGAAGGATAGACAGAAAAGAAAAGGATGTGGGGTGGCATTGCTAATTAAGGAGGAAATTAATGCAATAGTAAGGAAGTACATTAGCTTGGATGATGTGGAATCGGTATGGGTGGAGCTACGGAATACCAAAGGGCAGAAAGCGCTAGTGGGTACAGACCACCAAACAGTAGTAGTGAGTTTGGGGACAGCATCAAACAAGAAATTAGGGATGCATGCAATAAAGATTATCATGGGCGATTTTAATCTACATATTGATTGGGCTAACCAAACTGGTACAAATGCGGTGGAGGAGGATTTCCTGGAGTGTGTTAGGGATGGTTTTCTAGACCAATATGTCGAGGAACCAACTAGAGGGCTGGCCATCCTGGACTGGGTGATGTGTAATGAGAAGGGATTAATTAGCAATCTTGTTGTGCGAGGCCCCTTGGGAAAGAGTGACCATAATATGGTAGAATTCTTTATTAAGCTGGAGAGTGACACAGTTAATTCAGACACTAGGGTCCTGAACTTAAGGAAAGGTAACTTCGATGGTATGAGACGTGAATTGGCTAGAAGAGACTGGCGAATGATACTTAAAGGGTTGATGAAGGATAGGCAATGGCAAACATTTAAAGATCACATGGAAGGACTTCAACAATTGTACATCCCTGTCTGGAGTAAAAATTAAACGGGGAAGGTGGCTCAACTGTGGCTAACAAGGGAAATTAAGAATAGTGTTAAATCCAAGGAAGAGGCATATAAATTGGCCAGAAAAAGCAGCAAACCTGAGGACTGGGAGTATTTTATAATTCAGCAGAGGAGGACAAAGTGTTTAATTAGGAGGGGGAAAACAGAGTGTGAGAGGAAGCTTGCTGGAAACATAAAAACTGACTGCAAAAGATTCTACAGATATATGAAGAGAAAAAGATTAGTGAAGGCAAACGTAGGTCCCTTGCAGCCAGAATCAGGTGAATTTATAATGGGGAACAAAGAAATAGCAGACCAGTTGAACAAATACTTTGGTTCTGTCTTCACGAAGGAAGACACAAATAACCTTCCGGAAATACTACGGGACCAAGGGTCCAGTGAGAAGGAGGAACTGAAGGAAATCATTATTAGCGGGAAATTGTGTTCGGGAAATTGATGGGATTGAAGGCCGATAAATCCCCAGGAACTGATAGTCTGCATTCCAGAGTATTTAAGGAAGTGGCCCTAGAAATAGTGGATGCATTGGTGATCATTTTCCAACATTCTATAGACTCTGGATCAGTTCCTAAGGACTGGAGGGTAGCTAATGTGACACCACTTTTTAAGAAAGGAGGGAGAGAGAAAACGGGTAATTATAGACTGGTTAGCCTGACATCAGTAGTGGGGAAAATGTTGGAATCAATTATTAGAGATGAAATAGCTGCGCATTTGGAAAGCAGTGACAGGATCGGTCTAAGTCAGCATGGATGTATGAAAGGCAAATCATGCTTGACAAATCTTCTAGAATTTTTTGAGGATGGAACTAGTAGAGTGGACAAGGGAGAACCAATGGATGTGGTGTATTTGGACTTTCAAAAGGCTTTTGACAAGGTCCCACACAAGAGATTGGTGTGCAAAATTAAGGCACATGGTATTGAGGTAATGTACTGACGTGGATAGAGCACTGCTTGGCAGACAGGAAGCAGAGAGTCGGGATAAATGGGTCCTTTTCAGAATGGCAGGCAGTGACTAGTGGAGTGCCGCAGGGCTCAGTGCTGGGACCCCAGCTATTTACAATATACATTAATGATTTAGATGAAGGAATTGAGTGTAATATCTCCAAGTTTGCAGACGACACTAAGCTGGGTGGCGGTGTGAGCTGTGACGAGGACGCTAAGAGGCTGCAGGGTGACTTGAACAGGTTAGGCGAGTGGGCAAACGCATGGCAGATGCAGTATAATGTGGATAAATGTGAGGTTATCCACTTTGGTGGCAAAACACGAAGGCAGAATATTATCTGAATGGTGGCCGATTAGGAAAAGGGGAGGTGCAACGAGACCTGGGTGTCATGGTACATTAGTCATTGAAAGTTGGCGTGCGGGTACAGCAGGCGGTGAAGAAGGCAAATGGTATGTTGGCCTTCATAGCTAGGGGATTTGAGTATAGGATCAGGGAGGTCTTACTACAGTTGTACAGGGCCTTGGTGAGGCCTCACCTGGAATATTGTGTTCAGTTTTGGTCTCCTAATCTGAGGAAGGATGTTCTTGCTATTGAGGGAGTGCAGCGAAGGTTCACCAGACTGATTCCCGGGATGGCAGGACTGACATATGAGGAGAGACTGGATCGACTGGGCCTGTATTCACTGGAGTTTAGAAGGATGAGAGGGGATCTCATAGAAACATATAAAGTTCTGCTGGGACTGGACAGGTTAGGTGTAGGAAAATGTTCCCGATGTTGGGGAAGTCCAGAACCAGGGGACATAATCTAAGGATAAGTGGTAAGCCATTTAGGACTGAGATAAGGAGAAACTTCTTCACTCAGAGAGTTGTTAATCTGTGGAATTCTCTACCGCAGAGAGTTGTTGATGCCAGTTCATTGGATATATTCAAGAGGGAGTTAGATATGGCCCTTACGGCTAAAGGGATCAAGGGGTATGGAGAGAAAGCAGGAAAGGGGTACTGAGGTGAATGATCAGCCATGATCTTATTGAATGGTGGTGCAGGCTCAAAGGGCCGAATGGCCTACTCCTGCACCTATTTTCTATGTTTCTATGTTTCTATGAAGAAAGACTGGACCGACTAGGCTTATATTCATTGGAATTTAGAAGAATGAGAGGGGATCTCATAGAAACATATAAAATTCTGACGGGATTGGACAGGTTAGATGCAGGAAGAATGTTCCCGATGTTGGGGAAGTCCAGAACCAGGGGTCACAGACTAAGGATAAGGGATAAGCCATTTAGGACTGAAATGAGGAGAAACTTCTTCACTCAGAGAGTTGTGAACCTGTGGAATTCTCTAACACAGAAAGTTATTGAGGCCAGTTCGTTAGATATATTCAAAAGGGCGTTAGATGTGGCCCTTACAGCTAGAGGGATCAAGGGGTATGGAGAGAAAGCAGGAATTGGGTACTGAAGTTGCATGATCAGCCATGATCATATTGAATGATGGTGCAGGTTCGAAGAGCCGAATGGCCTACTCTGCACCTATTTTCTATGTTTCTATGTTTCTATGTTTCTAACTCCCTCATCTCTGGAATCAACCTTGTGAACCTTCTCTGAACTGCCTCCAAAGCAAATATATCCTTTCTTCAATATGAAAACCAAAACTTTACACAGTATTCCAGATGTGGCCTCACCAATACCCTGTATAACTGTAGCAAGACTTGCTTGCTTTTATACTCATATTAGGCCTACAGACCAGGAAGATCCCAGACTCGAGCCATGTCTGTACTGATGTGCAGCAGTAGAAGGGACGCGACGACTGAACCCAGTGCCTCTGGCCTAAGGGGAAAAAAGAAGGACTTTAACGACCATTGGACATCCCAAAGCGCTTTACAGCCAATGAAGTACCTTTTGAAGTGGAGTCACTGTTGTAATGTAGGAGGGGAAAATCAGCCAGGATTCCCACTCCCAATCATTATCTAGCTCCTGGAAAAGTGTCTGTGTATGTGGATGTTGCTGAGGCATGGACCAGCTTTAAGTATGAGGCTGCCTGTCCAAATAACCTGCCCGGCACTCACTGTCTAAGCTTGCACATGAATATCAGCCATTTGGGGAGAGGACTAGAGGGAGGCTGATGCCTGTGGGAGCTGTAATCCAGCCAGGAGATAACATCTTTCATAAGAAATAGGAGCAAGAGTAGGCCATTTGGCCCCACGGGCCTGCTCATGTTCTGATGGCGGGTTTATCCAGCTATGTGGTCAGAAAATCGCTTGGGGCCCACTAAGATTGCTCATTTATAAAATCTACCTCTATGAATGCAAATAGAACAGAGTTACTAAGGCTTCCTGGACCAGAATCCCAGGACCCATTGGTTGCCTGAGGTTTACAGGCCAGAGCAACATCGGAACATAAGAATTGCTAATTAAAAAAAAGACTGTGATCGATCTTGTCATGTATGTAACCATCTTGCAATGGTAATCGTCATGTAACTGTAACCTTCATGTAACTCCTGTACACTGTACTTATACCCTAGAAATGCACACCCTGACCAGAGGGGGTGAACTTGCGGGAGACACTCCTCACCAGGGTTTCCAGGTATAAAAGGGGAGGTCCCACCCAGGGTCAGCACTCCTTCGTCCTGGGAATAAAGGTTAAGGTCACAGAGTGACCGTGTCTGCTATACATGCCTCGTGTGAATTTGTAGTAAGGTGCAGGGACACCACAGATCTAGTTTGCCTTCTGCCATTCAGGTAGTCACATGATAACAGAGTTGTTGACAATTCATAACAATCAATCTCTTCTCAATTAGTCTACAATAGAGGTAAGGTAAAACCTAGTGGTAGAAAGCTTTGGGAACCATAGGCCCAAATTCACCTGTTCCTCCTGAGTATGCCACACATACCACATGTTAAGTCCCAAGTTACTCATATACCGTATCATAAAATGTTATTTGCTGAATGAAATCTGTCCAATTCTCATTTGAATTAATCAACACAGGCTATCTGCTTGCACTGTCTCCCGAGGGAGCCTGTTCCATCGATTGATCACTCGCTCAATGTTTCCGCAAATTAGTTTTGAATTTAGTTTACACGTTCCTGCTGTGCCCGATTTGAGAGTGTTTGATGCTAATATTGGATGATCACAAGTGGAACTACAGACCCAGAAAAGTTTACAGAGCAGAAAGAGGCCATTCAGCCTATCATCTCTGTGCCAGCTTTATGTTCGAGCAATTTGATACTAATCCCAATGCCCTACTCTTTCCCCATATTCGTCTATCCTCCTCTGCTTCAAATATCTATTCAACTTTTCCTTAAAGGATGAAATGGTCTTTGCTTCAACCATCTCCTGAGGCAAAGTAATTCATACTCCACCAACCCTCTGCATGAAGAAATCTCTCTAACCTCTCTCTTAGGTCTCTTAGTGAGAAATTGATGGCTCCACATTGCTAACTACACAACCAGAGAAAATAATTGGTTCCTCATCTCAGCACTGACATTCTGCACCTTTAGAAGCATAAACATTTGCACAAAATAATATCGGTGTGAAAAACAAAACTTATTCACCCCAGGCAGGAAACAAGCAAAATGGATGACAATTTATGAATGGTAAATAAAACACACCCACTCACAATTCATTAAAATGAGTAACCAAACGCCTACTGTCCCATTATCATTTTCTGCGAGTGACTCATATTAAACTGTTTTGTAGGGGATCACCTGCAAATATTAACACACTCCCAGAGACTCCTGCTAATAAGAACATAAGAAATATGAGCTGGAGTAGGCTATAAGGCCCCTCAAGCTTGCTCTGCTATTCAATAAGATCACGGCTGATCTTCAACTCCACTTTCCTGCACAATCCACAAGTCCCTTAGTGTCCAGAAATATATCGATCTCTGTCTTGAGTATCAGAAGCAAAGACTTGCATTTATATAGCGCCTTTCATGACCACCGGACGTCTCAGAGTACTTTACAACCAATTAAGTACTTTTAAAGTGTAGTCACTGTTGTAATGTAGGAAACGCGGCAGGCAATTTGCGCACAAGCAAGCTCCCACAAACAGCAATGTGATAATGACCAAACAATCTGTGTTAGTTATGTTGATTGAGGAATAAATATTGGCCAGGATAACAGGGATAACTCCCCTGCTCTTCTTCGAAATAGTGCCATGGTTTCTTTTACATCCACCTGAGAGGGCAGGTGGGACCTCGGTTTAACGTCTCATCCGAAAAACAGCATCTCCGACAGTGCAGCACTCCCTCAGTACTGGAGTTTCAGCCTAGATGTTTGTGCTCAAGTCCCTTGAATATACTCAATGACTGAACATCCACAGCCCTCTGGGGTAGAGTATTCCAAAGGTTCACAAGCCTCTGAGTGAAGATAATAATGGCACACCATCAGAGACTCCCCATTCAGCATCCTAACAAGAAAGATGTCAACCACTTAAAGAAAAGCATGCTCTTTGTGCAGAAAAAAATGCTTTCTGCAATAGATACAGCAACAGAAATAATGTGCCAATAATCAATAAATACAGAAAACATTTAGAAATCTAATGACAGATCGATCCCGCCTCAGGGACCCATGTTTGAAAAACCTACATATTAATCAATTGAATGATTGATTGTCCCAATAGGAAAAGCTCCCTTGCTCTAAACATATAAATAGACAATCCAGCGATCGATGCTGGTTAATTGAATGCAATGAAATACAAATATAGCCAGTCCTCTTGTGATCAGTGAATCCCTTATCGGCTTCAGATAAACTATAATCTCATCACTTTAAAGAGCTGTGTTGTGGCTGGTTGCTGGCTGCAATGGGATGACAAAGCACATACAGAAATGGGTCGCCCAGGTTTACAAAACAGCCAAATGACAAGTGTCCTGGCTCACAAATATAATTCAGACCAAAATTACATCGAATTACATAGAATGTACAGCATAGAAAGAGACCATTCAGCCCAACAGGTTCATGCTGGTTTTATCCTCCACACGGGTTTCGTCCCCGCCCTCTGCTTCTAACTTCATCTGAAAGATGAGGCTCTAAATGGCTGAGTTGCTGCTCAGCACCTTAAACAGTTCAATTTCAAAGGTAACAGATATGTGGACTGAGCTATCAGGGGAGGTCGTCAAAGTAGACAAAATTTTGTTGGAAAGACTGGGAAAAGTTGGTGTTCAGAGGGACCTGGGTGTCCTTGTACATGAATCACTGAAAGGTAACATGTAGTTAAAGCAAGCAATTAGGAAAGCAAATGCTATGTTAGCCTTTATTATAAAAAGGATTGGAGTATAAGAGTAAAGACATCTTACTGCAACTATATAAGGCCTTGCAGAGACCACACCTGGAGTATTGTGTACAATGTTTGTAGTCTCCTTACCTAAGGAAGAATATACTTGCCTTAGAGAGACTACTGGGGAGAGAGAGAGAGGGAGCCCTCGCTTGGAGATTGAGGGAAGGGGAGAGGAGGAAGAGGAGAATGGGGAGAGAGGGTGAGGAGGGGGGACGGAAAGGTTGGGAGCGGAGGAGGAGGAGGAGGGAGGGAGTGAGAGAGGGAAGAGGAGATGGAGGGTGGGGGAGATGGAGGGTGGGGGAAATGGAGGATGTGAGAAAGAGGGTGTGAGTTTGGGGCCCAGAAGAGATGAGGGCCCAGGGACAGCACAGGCCAGCCCACACTACAATATGTGTGCGCACTAGGTCCGTGCAGTAGAGCTGGTCTCCAGTCGTCTTGGTTAACCCTTGCCACTGGACTGAGACCTAGCTCTGTCAAACCCGTGTGGTGGCTGGTGTGCAACAGCCACCACATGTTAAAAACATCCACGCAAAGGCATCTTCCACCCTTCAAGCTGTAGGTCGGGACCTGGAATATTCGGTCCTTCATTGAAACACATGGACTCATCCCCGATATGAGGGACTGCATATGATGATGACAACAAAGGTTCTCTCAGACTGATTCCTGGCATGGGGGGATTATCCTATGAGGATTGAGTATACTAGGCCTATATTCCCTAGAGTTTAGAAGAATGAGAGATGATCTTATGGAAATGTATAAAAGTTCTTAAAGGGCTTGACAGGGATAAATGCTGGGAGGTTGTTTTCCCTGGTTGGGGTGTCTAGAACTAGGGATCACAGTCTCAGAATAAGGGATCGGCCATTGGGCACTGGTTGTGTGGCTGGTCATATTGTCTTCCAGTTTGAAAATGAACAGCAGCACTGGTGCAAGGTGCTAGAGCGGGCTGTCTGTGATAACGTTTCTCTGTGAATGACAACTTTCATTGCGAGGCAGAGACAAAATCGTTGGGTTTCCAAGTAATGGTAATTATCTGATTGTGTTGGAGGTTCTCGCAAACTATGATGCATTTCTTGCTGAACACATCAAGTGGTTCGCCAACAAAGGCAAGGGGCATACTTCATACTTGTCTTCCACCACTTGTGAAGAACTGATTAGTCTGATGGGTGGCAAAGTACTTGAGACGATTATCCAGGAATTGAAATCAGCAAAGTTCTATTCAATATCTGTTGATTCAATGCCAGATTTCACACACTCAGATCAGCTGACATTTGTTGTCTGCTATGTTCTACCGACTGGTCCTGAGGAAAGGTTCCTAAAGTTCTTGCGGATAATCGGTCATACTGGACAAGAAATAGCAGAAATAATACTGGCCTTTCTGGATGAGAATGGGATCAACATACAAAATTGTCATGGACAATCTTATGATAATACTTCAAATATGAGTGGGAAATACATTGGTGTCCAAATTATCATCAAAGAGCAATGGCCATATGTGACGTTTATACCATACGCAATGCACTCACTCAAACTTGTGGGGGAAAACAGTGTTGAATACAGCCCAGTGGTCATCTGATTTTTTGACATTGTACAACTTTTCTCTCTGCATTGATGTATTGCTGGCGACTGCTTTATGAAAATCTAAAGCTTTTAGGGCTTTCTGTCCTCAAACAGCTTTCTGCTTCTCAATGGTCAGCAAGGAATGAAACAGTGTCAGCCGTGCTCAAAGGTTACACTCCCATATGACATGGAACAGAAAGTTGAATGCCGAAATGAAGCTCAGTCGATCCTTGATAAACTGGGTGAACTGGATTCAGCTATTCTCATCATTAGTTGGAACACAGTCTTGAAGTACTTTCACCTGACCAATCTCTCGCTTCAAGAGACCGGTTTGAATCTGAATGTTATGGTGTCCTTATTCGAGTTCCTTGTCAATTTTGTCAAGACCTGGCGGACATATTTGAGGACTTCGAAGATCTAGGGATTAAACTGTGTGGCCACAACGAGTACAATTCAGCTCAGAGGCGCGTCCGAGATGCAACCGCCTCTATGACGATGGAGGATGGAGATGCTGAAAACACTGTGCTGTCACCCAAGGAGAAATTCAAAACTGAAGTATTCCTTGTCATCATTGATCAACTAATCAGTACCTTGCAACACCGCCTTGAAGCATGCAAGGAAATCAACTGTAAGTTTGGATTCCTGTCCAAGCTAGCCGCTCCCTCAACTCATGAGATCAAGCAAGCCACAGCAAATCTTGCCCACTCCAAGCCCAAAGATCTGAAATCTACGATTGAAAGTGAACTCACCCCTCATCCAGTTTTCTAGCTTGGTGGCATCCTCAACAGAGCTTCAAACCTCAATTAGTGTCAAACAAACTAACTCAGCAGAGCTAAGAATGTATCAATTCCTCCATACACATGCCCTCACCCAAACCTTTCCTAACATTGAAAGAGCTCTTCAGATACATCTGTTGATGATGGTATCAAATTGCAGTGGTGAGCGGTTCTTCTCGAAACTAAAATGCATCAAGGATGAGATCAGGAACCGAATGGGACAAGATTGACTGAAACAGTCTTTCAATCTTGAGCATCGAGAGGACTTGACTTCTCGAAAATCATTGACGAGTTTAGCCGACAAAAATCTAGGAAAAGGCCAATGTAATGTTATACTTGTAGCTGCCTCTGTGGAGAAAATGGAATGCAATTGTCAAATGATAGTCTTCCAAAAAATTACACTGTTTTGTTCTAAATTGTTGTCATTGTCGATTTAGTTTCAAAATGTAAGGATTTTAAAAATTTATCATCATAGGTGGACCCTCGAATGAGGTTGACTTGCTTCTACAAGTTCACAGGTGTTTCGATGAAGGACCCTATGTTCCAGTCCTGAA
This sequence comes from Pristiophorus japonicus, assembly GCF_044704955.1. Lineage (NCBI taxonomy): Eukaryota > Metazoa > Chordata > Chondrichthyes > Pristiophoridae > Pristiophorus > Pristiophorus japonicus. The sequence goes on from NC_091983.1 coordinate 203,403,673, forward strand.
CTCCAATTGAGGGGGTGGAAGATGCCTGTGCGTGGATTTTTTTAACCTTTGGTGACCGTTGCACACCAGCCACCACACAGGCTTGACAGAGCTAGGTCTTGGTCCAGTGGCAAGGATTAACCAAGACGGCTCTGCTACGCAGACCTAGCGCGCACACATATCGCAATGTGGGCTGGCCCGTGCTGCCCCTGGGCCCTCGGCTCTTCTGGGCCTCGAGGAGGAGTGTGATATTCTGGATGAAATAAACATAGTGAGAGAGGAAGTACTAAGGAGTTTAGCAGCTTTGAATGTAGATAAGTCTCCAGGCCCGGATGAAATGCATCCCAGTGTTGAGCGAAGTAAAAGAGGAAATAGCAGAGGCCTTGACCATCATTTTCCAGTCCTTTTTGGATTGGGGCATGATGTCCGAGGATTGGAGGACAGCTAAGGTAGTACCCTTGTTTAAGAAGGGAGAAAGGGATAGGCCGAGTAATTGCAGGCCTGTAGTCTAACCTCAGTGGTGGAAAAATTATTGGAAAAAATCCTAAAAGACAGGATAAATCTACATTTGGAAAGGCAAGGATTATTTAGGGACAGTCAGCATGGATTTGTTAAGGGAAGATCGTGTTTGACTAACCTGATTGAATTTTTTGAAGAGGTAACAAAGAGGGTCGATGGGGGTAGTGTGTACGATGTAGTATATATGGACTTTAGCAAGGCTTTTGATAAGGTCCATATGGTAGACTGGTCATGAAGGTTAAAGCCCATGGGATACAGGGCAAAGTTGCAAGTTGGATCCAAAATTGGCTTGGAGGTAGGAAGCAAAGGGTAATGATTGATGGATGTTTTTGTGACTGGAAGGATGTTTCCAGTGGGGTTCCGCAGGGCTCAGTACTGGGTCCCTTGCTTTTTGTGGTACATATCAATGATTTAGATTTGAATATAGGGAGTATGATTAAGAAGTTTGCAGATGACACTAAAATTGGCTGTGTGGTTCATAATGAAGAGGAAAGTCGTGGGCTGCAGGAGGATATCAATCTACTGGTGAGGTGGGCAGAGCAGTGGCAAATAGAATTTAATTCAGAGATGTGTGAGGTGATGCATTTTGGGAGGGCTAATAAGGAATTATTAGCCCTCCCAAAGTGCATCACCTCACACTAAGCCGTAGGCCACTTAACAGTGTAGATGAACAAAGGGACCTTGGAGTGCTTGTCCACAGATCCCTGAAAGTAGCAGGCCAGGTGGATAAGGTGGTTAAGAAGGCACATGGAATGCTTGCCTTTATTGGCTGAGGCATAGAATATAAGAGCAGGGAGGTTATGCTGAAATACTTTGGTTAGCAACAGCTGGAGTACTGCGTGCAGTTATGATCGCCGTATCATAGGAAGGATGTGACTGCACTAGAGAGGGTGCAGAGAAGATTTACTAGGGTGCTGCCTGGGATGGAGAATCTTAGTTATGAGGACAGATTGGATAGACTGGGTTTGTTCTCATTGGAACAGAGGAGGTTGAGAGGAGACCTCATTGAGGTGTACAAAATATTGAGGGGCCTGGACATAATGGATAGTAAGGATCTATTTCCATTGGTAGAAGGGTCTATTACGAGGGGGCATAGTTTTAAGATGGTTGGTGGAAGGTTTAGAGTGGATTTGAGGGGGAGCTTCTTTACACAGAGGGTTGTGGGGATCTGGAACTCGCTGGCTGGAAGAGTGGTGGATGCAGAAACCCTCACCACTTTTAAGAGGTGGTTGAATGGGCACTTAAAGTACAGTAACCTGCAGGGTTACGGACCTAGAACTGGTAATTGGGATTAGAGTGGATGACCTTTTGTTGGATGGCGCAGATGTAATGGTAAGTACTGCAGGGAATAGAATATGGCCAGAATGACCTCCTGGACTAGTTTTGATCACCTGGATGGGTTGGAGAGGAATTTTCCCACATTTTTTTTTCCCTAAATTGGCCTGGGTTTTTATCTGGTTTTTGCCTCTCCCAGGAAATCACATGGCTCCGGTTGGGATGGAGTGTAGAATGTTTCAGTATAAGAGGTGTCGCAGTTGTGTGAGTCGGACTGGGTGCTCTTTGCCTTTCCATCATTGTTCATAGGTTTATATGTAATCTTTAGGACTGCTGACCAAGGGCCATGCAGCTCTTTGTTGGCCGGTGCGGACACGATGGGCTGAAATAGCCTCCTTCTGCGCTGTAAATTTCTATGTTTCTATGTTTCTATGTTTCTATTTTTCTATGTAGACCTGACCTGGCCTGATGCATACTCAGTATAGTGCCCTGTGACTTAGCTCACTAATGTCATTTACTGCAGGATGTGAATGGGAGTAGGGAGCCCATGGCTGGGGTACTGCCCGGGGCCCAAAGCACCCTTAATCCGCCCCTGCTGGTGATGAGGAAGAAAGTCAAGATCGAACTGGACAGACTCCAACACGAAGGAATCATATCGCCAGTCGAGCTCAATGAGTGGGTCAGTCCAATTGTTCCAGTGTTGAAAAGAGATGGCACGGTCAGAATCTGCAGAGACTACAAGGTAATGATTAACCGAGTCTCACGACAGGACCAGTACCCGCTGCCCAAGGCAGATGACCTGTTTGCGACGCTAGCGGGGAAAAGTCGTTCACCAAGTTGGACCTAACCTCCGCCTACATGACACTGGAGCTGGCTGAATCTTCGAAAAGACTGACGTGTATCAACACACACAAAGGACTGTTTATATACTTTCGGGATTCGTTCGGCTGCAGCCATTTTGGAGAAACATGGAGAGTTTGCTGAAATCTGTTCCACACACCGTTGTGTTTCAAGACGACATCCTGATCACTGGTCGTGATACCATTGAACACCTACACAATCTGGAAGAGGTTCTAAGTCGCCTCGACAGAGTGGGACTCAGGCTGAAACGCTCCAAGTGTGTTTTCCTGGTGCCAGAAGTTGAATTTTGGGGCAAAAGATTGCAGCAGACAGCATCAGGCCCACGGACTCAAAGACAGAGGCCATCAAGAATGCACCCAGACCACAGAATGTGAGGGAGTTGCGTTCGTTCCTGGGACTCCTCAACTATTTTGGTAACTTTCTACCCGGGTTGAGCACGTTGTTAGAGCCTTTGCACATGTTGCTACGTAAGGGTGACGACTGGGTTTGGGGCAAATCTCAAGACACAGCTTTTGAGAAGGCCAGGAACCTGCTATGTTCAAATAAGTTACTTGTACACTATGACCCATGTAAATGTTTAGTGCTAGTTTGTGGCGCCTCATCGTACGGGGCTGGCTGTGTGTTACAGCAAGCCAATGTATCGGGCAACCTCCAACCTGTTGTATACGCGTCTAGAAGTCTGCCTGAGGCTGAGAGAGCCTACAGTATTGTCAAGAAAGAGGTGTTAGCATGTGTATATGGGGTTAAGAAAATGCACCAATACCTATTTGGACTTCGATTTGAGCTTGAAACTGACCACAAGCCATTAATTTTGCTGTTTTCAGAGAGCAAAGGTATAAGCACCAATGCTTTGTCCCGCATCCAAAGATGGGCATAACATTATCCACTTATGACTATGTTATCCGCCACAGACCAGGCACTGAAAACTGTGCCGATGCTCTCAGCTGGCTACCAATACCCACCACTGGGGTTGAAATGGCGCAGCCCGCAGACTTGCTACTGGTCATGGATGCTTTTGAGAGCGAGGGGTCACCCGTCCCTGCTTGCCAGATCAGGGCCTGGACCAGCCAGGATCCTGTGCTATCATTAGTCAAGAGTTGCGTCCTAAATGGGAACTGATCGGTCGTTCCCAGGGAAATGCAAGATGAAATTAAGCCGTTTCACCGATGCAAAAATGAAATGTTCATCCAATCGGATTGTCTCTTACAGGGTAATTGCATGGTTTTGCCAAAAAAAGTCAAGGAAACGTTTAGACGCGACCTACACAGTACCCACCCAGGCATTGTCATGATGAAGGCAATTGCCAGGTCGCATGTTTGGTAACCCAGCATTGACTCGAACTTAGAGTCATATGTGCATCAGTGCAACACTTGCTCACAACTGAGCAATGCACCAAGGGAGGCTCCACTGAGTCTGTGGTCATGGCCCTCCAAACCGTGGTCCAGAATCCACGTAGATTTTGCCGGCCTCTTTCTAGGAAAGATATTTTTAGTAGTAGTGGACGCTTACTCCAAATGGATTGAATGCATAATCGTGTCATCCAGCACGTCCGCAGCCACCATTGAAAGCCTCCGGGCCATGATCGCCACCCATGGCTTGCCCGACGTCTTTGTCAGCGACAATGGGCCGTGTTTCACCAGCTCGGAATTCAACGAGTTTATGACCCGCAATGGCATCATGTATGTCAGGTCTGCTCCGTTCAAGCCCACATCCAACGGTCAAGCGGAGCGGGCAGTCCAAACAATCAAGCAGAGCATGAAACACGTGATGGGCGGCTCCCTGCAGACCTGCTTGTCTCGCATTCTGCTCAGTTACTGGACGCGACCCCACTCGCTCACCAGGAATCCCTCAGCAGAATTGTTAATGAAGAGAGCTCTCAGAACTAGGCTCTCCCTAGTCAACCCGGATCTTAATAATCACGTGGAAACCCGGCGACACTGGCAGAACATGTACCACGATCGCGCGGCTGCTTCACATGACATTGATAACGACCCAGTGTTTGTCCTGAATTACGGACATGGTCCCAAGTGGGTTGCTGGCACTGTTTTGGCCAAGGAAAGGAATAGGGTGTTTATAATCAAACTGTTAAATGGCCAAATGTGCAGAAAGCATTTAGATCAGACCAAATTGCGATTTATTGACAACCAAGAACGACTTGAAGAGGACATCACCCATCCAGCAATCGACCTCGCTGTCAATCATGAGGATGAACCCACTGTTCCTGACAGTCCGGTCAGACCAACCGCGGTGCAGTGCAGCAATGGTCCAACCAACTCTCACACGCCAGGGTTTGAACTTAGACGATCAACCAGGGACCGAAGAGCTCCGGATCGCCTCAACTTGTAAATAACTTGTACTGAAGACTTGGGGGTGGGGTGGGGGGGGGAGTGATGTTATGTATGTAACTATGTAAAACTTGCCACCAGAGGGCGCGACTGTTGGAGTCCGACTGGTCACCTGCACACATGTGCAGGGCCGGTATAAAAGGTTGACTGCCGTGTTGTTTAGGCACTCTGGAGTTGTAATAAAGAAGACTAAGGCCACGCTAAGTTTAGCTCACAGTACTCAGCCTCGTGGAGTTCTTCTATACATAACAGTTAAGGTGCATTGTTGGGCCTAATTAGAGGAAGCTTTATCTACACCCAGGAATCTTTTATATTGGCACTTGATAGTATGAAGTAAGCCGTTAATTTTGAATGGGAAAGGCAATCAAAGTTACTAACAACCTCCATAATGTTGTGGAGGAGGTGCATTGGGATCGGAATGCTTTGCGGTTAGAAGCAGATATGCTAACTATCTATCCACATTAAATCGCTCTTCAAAGGGCCTGAACAGACACTGCTGATTAATAAAACATGTCATAATGTCTCCCAGGCATCTGTCATAAGGCTGTCATTCTACTGTCAGAATCATTGTGAAATACCATTATCAGTGAGTCATTTTCTCCTGACATTCAATCAGTATTAAGCTGATTGAGTCAATTGACCAAAGAATCCCAGCAAAACTCAGGTCAACAGAGGTCAATGGGAAAACCCTCTAGTGACAGAGTCCTATCTGACATACAGGAAGATGGTCATGGTTGTCGGAGGGCAATCTTTGCAGCCCCAGTATGCCACTGCTGGAGTTCCTCTGAGTGTTGCCCTCGGACCAACCATCTTCAGCGGCTTCATAACCGACTTCTCTGGTACAAGGTCAGAAGTGGGGCTCTTTGCTAATGATTCTACACTGTTCAGCTTAAGCTCCATTCCCGCTCCTGCTCCTGGATGGGGGCGAAGGGGCCCAACGTATTGGTGGCGGCGAGTACGCTGTGAAAGATGAGGCCTGCTGGCCTCCACAAGGACACACGTGGACCACATGTGGACCCCACGCCAAGCAAGAGGACAATTAAAAAAAATATATAAATATTATTTCCTGGATCAACCCCCTTACTCAGTTGCCGATTAGAGCCATGACTGTGGGTAGAGGGGCCTGAGCAAGCCTCTCTGCCATGTTTTCTTGGTGCACGAGTACCAAATAAGCACCCAGCGTGGTCCCATGCAAATAAGATGCCATCCCACTGACCCTCAAAATCGGGCAGCGGTCAGTGCTGAAGCCACCAGAGGACCAGTTCATCACCTCTTGAACTTCAGGGCCCTCAACCTCAATCCCCATTTTTTTGGTTTGTTACTATAAAATGAGGTGCTTGATGATGATGTGTTCACATCTGAGACCTGGATTCAAAATCCAGTTCAAAGTGAAAGGATGATAGTCTCCTCCCTGTCTGCTGTCTGTAACCGCTTTATGAGAAACGTGGCTCCCCTACAGTCACAGTCTCGTTCCCAGCAGGTATGGACCCACTCACAAAACAGCTGCTTATTCAGCTCCACCCGAACTGGCAATCCCACAGAGAGACATCACAGGATGGCTGGTAGGAAACATGGGAAAATGTCACTCACTCTTTTGAGGTAGGAGCTGAGGCACATTGTTGGGTTTTAGTCACCACCTAACTGTAGTGTGATTGGCTGCGGGTATTTGATGCTGATTCATATTTTTATCCAAATTTTAATTCCTCAAAATCTTTTTTAACTTAAATGTTACAAAATATCCAAAAAAAAAGTCACTTTTCACAAGAGCAGCCTCATTGTATTGGAATTAAGATGCGGTGCACAAGCAGATGAATCTCTATGTGCAGCACACAATTAGCAAATGGTTCTGTCCCATTCTTTCTCACTGTCAGAAATGAAATATCTACAAGCTGGACAAATTGAAAGGATTATATAAGGGAGCGAGGAATATTGTCTGACATGATATATCTGTGGAACAATAGTAATAATTAATGTTTCGAGGGAAGCTATTTGCTGCTAAACAGGTGCAGCTTAATCTCCATCTGCAATTAGTCAACATCCTCTCCTTCCCCGCCTGCTTCTTGCTGGCCAGTGGTAGCTATTTGCTTAAATATCTCTATTCCCCACTAGTTACCGCAGAACATTTGATTTCCAGCATAAAATGCTGGATGTGCTTTTTCCAAATAAATCAATGATATTAAAATGTGCCCATTAGAACTCTTCTCGTCATAATAATGGCCCATTCAGCCGATATTGCCTTCTAGTCATCTGATTGGTCCATTTAGCCTATATTTCCTTCTAGTCATCTGATTGGTCCATTCAGCCTATATTACCTTCTAGACATCTGATTGGCCCATCCTGCCTATATTGCCTTCTAATCATCTGATTGGCCCATTTAGCTTATATTGCCTTCTCGTCATATGGTTGGCCTATTTCACCAATATTGCCTTCTAGTCATCTGATTGGCCCATTCAGTCTATATTGCCTTCGAGTCATTCGATTGGCCCATTTAGCCTGCATTGCCTTCTAGTCATGTGTTTGGGATCCATCCCTCTATCATTGTTCTCGCAACTTAATTGACCTGTGGACATCACATGACTGAAAGTTATCAGGTGAGACTGCCATAGACCAACACCCCACCCACCCCCCCCCAACCGCCCCACCCACTTCCCCATTCCTTCCTCTCTCACAGTCATGGACTCATACCTTAATTAGGCCCTCTTCGCTCCACCAAGTGAATGCAGCCAGGCCCTAAGTTTATGCTACCACATCTGCTAATCGAGGCCAGACCCCGTGCTCCACCATTACCTGAGTCCAAATCCATGCCACTGCTGGTGCCTGAGAGAGGGTTCTGAAACCCTGCCATAAGCCAGACCCCAAATAATAATAATAATATTGTAAATAGCTGCATTTATTGAAATATTACATCTTGTCCACCAATCAAAATTATTTTCCCCTGCTCTATCTGTGCTACTATTTCAATTCTCTTCCCTTCTAGCGATTTTTAGAAGAAAATTGGGAATCTCGGCCTGGGCTACTCAGAATTGGTTAACCAGTGGCGTCGCAGTGAGGTCAAGGAGCCTGGTATCTTGGTGATCAGGGGTGGGTATGATGGTTCACACCACAGGGAGATTGGGGAGAAAACATTTTTTTTAATCTATAAATAAATAAATCCAGACTGCAGGGGAGCCATTTCACATCAGCACGTCCTCAAGAGTTCATACTCCAACAGAGTCTAATCTCTTACCATTCTGCAATTGAAACCTGTCATGTATCTTACATTATTATATATAACTATATCCTAACATGCTATACCTGACTGTAATAAGATATGACCTGTAACCACCAGCATACCTGACCACCAGGGGTGCACTTGCAAGAGACAGGTATATAAGGACAGGTCTCAAGCAAGTGCAGCATTCCAGAGCTGTGAAATAAAGGTGCAGGTCCAGAGTGACCTTGACTTCACTACATGCCTCGTGTGAATCTGTACTGAGGGGACAGGACTTTACAGTGGCGACGAGTTACGGGATTACAGAATCCACAGAATGGCGAACAACGGATCAGATGAAAAGAAATGCTGAGAGACATTTTCATTGAAGGAATAGGCCACGCAGGCATATTCCGAAAGCTTATAGAGACCAAGAACCTGACCTTAGAGGCAGCAGCACTGGTTGCACAGACATTCTTGGTAGGGGAAGAAGAAACGAGGTTGATTTACAATGCAGATACGATAACTAACGAAATATCGGAAGAGGTTCACAGCATTAGACAAGCTGCTACCCCCACACACAGACAAAACCGGGAGAACAGACTCTCGACAGCAGGCAAAAGCCATCAAGGGCCACAGGAACGGCCGTTCACCCCTCATCAACCCACAATGCAAGCAATCAACTACAAACTGAGAGAAGCTCAAGAGAGATCAGCCAGACGCAGCTCATTCTTTGGGAACACTTTGAACAATGGAACAGGTCTGTGCTGGAGGTGTGGGAGTGGGCACTCGTCAAGGGGATGTCGATTTCAGCAGGCTGTTTGCAGAAATTGTGAAAATACAGGGCATTTGGCCCGCATGTGCAACGAAACGGCAGCTCGGCTGGTATACGAATCGGATGGGTCGGAAAGCGGACCAGAAAATGGTGGGGACAGTACCCGGGACACCGATGTACAGCGGGTCAACACGATCAATGGCTGCTGCTCCTACAACAGGACACCTCCTATAATGATGAGGGTCCTACTCAACAGGATATCTGTCAACATGGAGCTGGATACGGGAGCGAGTCAATCTCTCATGGGCGCTCAACAATTTGAACAACTGTGGCCGCATAAAAGAGACAGACCAAAACTCACAAGGGTCGACACCAAACTAAGGACCTATACCAAAGAAATCGTACCAGTCCTCAGCAGTGCCATGCTCTCTGTCACACACAAAGGGACAGTGAACCGACTTCCCCTGTGGATTGTCCCCAGAGAGCACTGCTGGGGAGAAGCTGGCTGGCAAAACTAAACTGGAAATGGGATGATGTCCATGCCATGTCATTAGAGGAACAGACCTCCTGCTCAACAGTTATAAAGCGATTTGAACATCTCTTTCAAAGGGGCCAAAGTCAAAATCTACATCACACAGGATGTTAGACCGGTCCATCACAAGGCCAGAGCTGTACCCTATGTGATGAGGGAAAAGATTGAACACGAACTAGACAGGCTTCTGCGGGAAGGCATTATATCACCTGTGGAATTTAGCGACTGGGCAAGTCCCATCGTCCCAGTCATGAAGCCTGATGGATCCGTACGAATCTGTGGGGACTACAAATCTACCATAAACAGAGTCTCCCTACACGACCAGTACCCACTGCCCAGAGCGGAGGACTTATTTGCCACATTAGCTGGAGGTAAACTTTTCTCAAAATTAGACCTCACATCTGCGTATATGACGCAAAAATTGACTGAGGAATCCAAGCTACTCACCACCATCAACACACATCGAGGCCTTTTCATGTACAATCGATGCCCTTTCAGCATCAGGTCGGCAGCTGCCATATTCCAACACAACATGGAGAGTCTGCTCAAGTCCATCCCGGGGACGGTTGTATTTCAAGACGACATACTTATCACAGGCAGGGACACCGACTCCCATCTCCGTAATTTGGAGGAAGTACTAAAGCGGTTGGATCAGGTAGGCCTACGAGTCAAGAAATCCAAGTGCCTGTTTCTCGCACCCGAGGTTGAATTTTTGGGCAGAAGGATTGCCGCTGATGGAATCCGCCCAACAGAGTCCAAAACAGAAGCAATTCGCCTGGCGCCCAGGCCCCGGAATGACTCAGAATTGCGCGCCTTTCTCGGGCTACTCAATTACTTTGGGAACTTTATGCAGAACTTAAGCACGCTGCTGGAGCCTCTCCACTCAGGAAGGGGTGCGATTGGTTTTGGTTTTCAGTTAGTTTTCAATAAGGCACGCAACCTTCTGTGTTCCAACAGTGTTTTGACTTTCTTTGACCCAGGTAAAAAGCTAGTTCTCACATGCGATGCGTCAGCGTATGGGGTCGGGTGCGTTTTGCAACATTTCAATAGTGCGGGCAAATTACAATCCATAGCTTATGCCTCCAGGTCACTTTCACGGGTGGAGCGCGGGTACAGAATGGTAGAGAAGCAGGCGCTCGCGTGCGTGTACGGTGTCAAAAAGATGCACCAATACCTTTTCGGGGCCAAGTTCGCGTTAGAAACTGACCACAAGCCCCTCACGTCCCTCCTATCTGAGAGCAAGGCAATAAACGCAAATGCCTCGGCGCGAATTCAACAGTGGGCACTCATGCTGGCGTCCTACAACTATACCATAAGGCACAGACCAGGCACAGACAACTGTGCCGACACGCTCAGCAGGCTACCCCTGGCGACCACGGAAGGGTCTGACGAACAGGACTGTGAGGTAGTCATGGCAATCAATGCCTTTGAGTCCACAGGTTCATCCATGACGGCTCGCCAAATCAGAGCCTGGACGGCCAGCGACCCCACGTTATCCTTAGTAAAAAGATGTGTCCTAACCGGTGACTGGGCAGAGACTCACGATGCCTGCCCCGAGGAATTAAAACCCTTTCACAGGCGCATGCATGAGCTATCACGACAAGCAGACTGCCTGATGTGGGGCAGCCGAGTAGTCATGCCTCTGCGAGGCAGAGAGGCATTTGTCCGGGAGCTCCACCACGAGCACCCGGGGATCGTTCTCATGAAGGCCATAGCCAGATCCCACGTCTGGTGGCCTGGTATTGACACGGACCTGGAGCTCTGCGTCCGAAGGTGCATCATTTGTGCCCAACTCAGCAATGCCCCCAGGGAGGCTCCACTGAGCCCCTGGCCCTGGCCTACCAAACCGTGGTCGCGGGTGCATGTAGACTATGCGGGCCCATTCATGGGCAAAATGTTCCTCATAGTTGTAGATGCATTTTCAAAGTGGATCGAATGCACCATTTTAAACTCGAGCACAACCTCCACCACTGTGGAGAGCCTCACAACCATGTTTGCAACGCACGGAATCCCTGACAAATTGGTCAGTGACAATGGTCCGTGCTTCACCAGCGCAGAATTCCAAGATTTTAGAATTGACCACGGCATAAATCACGTCAAGACGGCACCGTTCAAGCCGGCCTCCAACGGCCAGGCGGAGAGAGCAGTGCAAATCATTAAACAAGGCATGCTTAAAATCCAAGGTCCCACGCTGCAGGGTCGCCTGTCGCAACTGCTGCTGGCATACAGATCTCATCCGCACTCACTGACTGGGATCCCCCCCGCGCAACTGTTGATGAAAAGGACTTTAAAAACAAGGCTCTCATTAATCCTCCCAGACATGCACGAAATCATTGAGGCAAAACGCCGTAAGCTGACTGAGTACCATGACATAAATTCGAGGGGGAGATGGAATGAGATAGGGGACAAAGTGTTTGTACTAAACTATGGCAGGGGTCCCAAATGGCTTGCAGGGACAGTAACGGGCAAGGAAGGAAACAGACTACTGGTAGTACAAATGGACAATAGCAATGTAGACCGTCAAAAGCAGATTTACCAACAACACTGCGGAACCAGAGGCAGATTACAATGTGGAACCTGATGGACAGACAGAGGGAACAACCTGAGGAAAGGGCAATCCCAACAGACGGCCCAGGCGAGTCAACAACAATCACACCAATTGAAACAGACAGCCCAGCGAGATACCAGCAACCACACCCAAAGAAAAACAGACACCAAGGCAAACAACTGAACGACAACTCAGACGCTCCACGCGAGAGCGTAGACCACCTGAGAGACTGAACCTATAAAGACAATAAGACCTTGGGGGACGGTGATGTCATGTATCTTGCATTATTATATATAACTGTATCCTAACATGCTATACATGACTGTAATAAGATATGACCTGTAACCACCAGCATACCTGACCACCAGGGGTGCACTTGCAAGAGACAGGTATATAAGGACAGGTCTCAGGCAAGTGCAGCATTCCAGAGCTGTGAAATAAAGGTGCAGGTCCAGAGTGACCTTGACTTCACTACATGCCTCGTATGAATCTGTACTGAGGGGACAGGACTTTACAAAAATTTAAAGGCTTAATTTGAGAATGTAGTTTAGCTGAGTACATCTTTTAACTACATCTTTGTGAAGCTGACAGAACCAGCTTGTGGCTTAAAAATGGCTAGTACGATCTAGTCATAATGGCCTCTCACTGCTGGGTTGTTCTTCTTGATCAGTCTTAAAATAGTCCCTGTGTCTGATTATGTTCACCAATGGCCTTGACATCACATGAATGTGGATATGAGTGGACACAGACACATAAAGGGTCGAGTCAGCAGGGCCCATTTCAGCTGTCCGCCAAACCTACAGATAGAAGCTGGGCGTACCAATAGAACAGCCGCATTTGGCTGAGTGCAGACAGGCCTACCACATCTGGTTGCATGTGCTGATAGAATGATTACATCTGGCTGAGCATGCCAATAAAATAACCACATCTGGCTGCGCGTGCTGATGGAGCGACCACATCTGGCAGTATTAAATCCGGCACGTGGTCACTCGTCATTGAGGTGGCTGACAGGACTAAGGCTTTTATTGGGGTTTGACTCACCATAACACCAAATGGTGACACACGGCGGCACTAAGCACGTCTCTGATTCCACTCCACTCAATGCAGTCTATCAAACAGAGTAAAGTGTTTGGTTGAATTGCTTATGGACAACTTTTCAACTTCTTCTGTAGAGAAACTTGGCTTTGTCTGCACCACACTCCCATTGCAGTGCATCGGAATTTTTTCCCATGTTCAATTCTCTCCCTTTCCACATGTGCCTGCACCCCGTCCATCCCTATTGCCCTTGATACCTCATCCGAAGGTCCATTCTTTACGTGTGGGCCAACAAAGGCAATGGCGGTGCACTATTCTACCATGACATGCAGCACAACTAAGTCCGATCCGATCCTTACCTGCCATACGTACACATTCCAACTCGATGGCAATCGGGAGCAGGGACACTGCCTGTGTTTTGTTCTTTATCTTTCTCCCCTCCCCAGCCCCCCTCACCCTCTTGCCCTTACCCCTGCCACAACTCCCTGCCCCAGCCACGATTCGCTAATTAAACGCAGACCAGGAAAGAAACCAGACGGGCTTGCTTCCATTAAAAAAGTGGTCTGAAAATCGCAGGTTGCGCGCTCGTGATTTTCCCCCCATCCTGCTCCCTGCATTGGTCGGATCACGGAATCGCCCTTCTTGATCGACTTGATTCAGTTCTGCACTGGGGAGTACATTCACCCACTGAGCCAAAACACAATGGCTTAACAAAACTGTCAATATCTCAGTTGCTGCAATAGAGGAATATTTAATAGGACTCTGCAGTTTTATACAGTTTTACATTTACAGGGCATCAGATTTGAAGATAACTCAAAAACTATATTCCATGCAGTATTTAATCAATTGTGTCTGTACTTATTCTTATAACCTTCAATCCCATTCTTAACTGGGTATATTTATCTTTTTAAAAGAGACGGCTGACACGGTATTAATTGCTTTTGCTGGGTTTGTTCCATATATTCACTGTTTAGTGAAAAATATTCTTCTAATCTCCAGAAAGAAGGAACTTGTTTTTATAGAGCATCTTTCACAACCCCAGGATGTCCCAATGTGCTTCACAGCCAAAGAAGTACTTTAGTAGTAAAGTCACTGTAGTCCTATAGGAAACGCAGCAGCTGAGGGGTCTTCGATGTTGCCTCGATCTATTATTGAAGTTTAAGTTAAGCTGCTCACAGAGGCCTGGGTTTTGCCGGCGCTCAGAGGGCAGCTTCGGAGGCGGGTCCACCGTCAAAATATGAAAGATTGGTAGCGGATCGACTTCCCGCTGTGAACCCGCCTCCGCATCAGTTTCCTAAGTGCCAGCGCTTTACAGACCCGAAAAAATCTCACCTTGGTCCTCAGAATTCCACCACGATCAGCCCCAACACCATCATCACCAGGCACACCAACAACAACATCAACCTTCTCCGCAATCACCTGATGCTGCACAGGACACAGGACATCAGCACCCGAGCACATTGCTGCCCGGCAGGCCAGGGATGGCCTCACCATGGCCACATTTACTTCACTTGACGCTGTACGCCCTGACTGCCACGTGATGTATCAGGTTGGCGCCACCCCCCACCAACACCATAAAGCATCTCTGCACACCCAAGCCATTCCTTTCACACTCAACAGCATTGTGGGGGGCTGATGGGGGCGGGGGCACCCCCCTTATGTCTCACCATTCACTACAACTCACTAAGTCACTTCCAAAGGTGCACAGAAATCTGTCGAAGAAGGCAAAGTGTTCAAAATAAAGATTTCAATGTTTTACAACACATTAGCAGAAAACTCTACATGAACATTGGCTAAAAGACCCAAGTTCCTACCCTTGTGTGTTGTTAGTTGGTATGACTGGACAAGGATGAGGGCGAGTGTGAGGGGTGCTAGTGAGATGGGGAAGTGATAATGTAAATAGAGAGTGAAGGATGAGTGGAGGTGCAAGGTAAGTTGGTGTGAGTAAGGGTGTGCAGGATAGGGTAGGTAAGGCAGAGTGATGGGGATGTGATGACTGACACAGGTTGAGTGTGGCTTTGCAGTAATGTTTTGTGATCGACTGAGATCATTTGTGCCAGTGCAGCCTGGCATTCCTGACGACATCCCTGCTTGTGGCCCCCCTGTACAATGTGCAACCAGGCTGCTTTGGTGACCTGGGGAGGTCTCTTTCCTCCATCGGAAGAGAAGAGAACCTCCCTGCGTGCTGTGACTTCCTCCTTAAACATATGGAGGGAGTGATGGGAGAGCCTGGGTGCAGCCCTGCACCTTTGTGCTGTGCTTGTCAGCGTTTACAGCACCTCAATGCTGTAGAACACTGACAGCACAACTGTCAAAATCAATTTGGACATGGCCCTTTTAAGGAAACCGGCTGATGTCACGTCATCAAATGATGTCATCAGACCCGTTTCCTTTTAATTGCCCGGAAACCTCGCAGGGTGGGCTCAGAAGCCCCATCAGGAGAAAGTCATGGGGTAAGCCAAGATGGAAACAGCAGTGGGGTCGCAGTCCACCACCTACCTTGGCCACATTGATCCCACGAAATTGCAGCCTATCTGTGCCGTTCAGTATTTTATTGAGCCACATTCAGCCTCCAGTGCCAGTAATGGTACAATTATACTGCTTTTAAATGTGGGGAGCAATCCTACATTTTGCTGTGGTCACTCAATGTCATACCCAGGTCATATCAGACTACAAAATTGGACAAAATCATTTCTCTGATCTCCCTGACCCCAGTGTTTGCTTTTGCTCAAGGGTGAGACCCTTCATTATACAGACCAGGAGATTTCAGGTTCTATCCCTGATCAGGGTTGAGTTGGCCAATCTCAACCAGGGTCTTTACAATTGAACTCGTTATTTGTGGAAGGGGAGAAATCATCCAGGGTTTCCACTCCTGGTCTTCTTCTTCTTAGGCAGTCCCTCAGAATTGAGGATGACTTGTTTCCACACTAAAAATGAGTTCTCAGGTGACTGATGCAGGACCTACAGCCTCTGTAACAGGTGGGGCAGACGGTGGTTGAAGGAACGGGTGGGTGGGGTGCTTGGGTTGTCGTACGCTCCTTCCGCTGTTTACGCTTGACTTCAGCTTGCTCCTGGCGAAGAAACTCGAGGTGTTCGGCGCCTTCCCAGATGCTTTTCCTCCACTTTGAGCGGTCTTTGGCCAGGGATTCCCAGGTGTCGATGGGGATGTTGTACATTTTCAAGGAGGCTTTGAGGGTGTCCTTGAAATGTTTCCTCTGCCCACCTGGGGCTCGTTTGCCATGTCGGAGCTCCTACTTTTGGGAGTCTTGTATCAGGCATGTGGACGACGTGGCCCACCCAACAGAGCTGATCGAGCGTGGTCAATGCTTCGATGCTGGAGATGTTGGCCTGAGCAAGAACACTGACATTGGTGTGCTTATCCTGCCAATGGATTTGCAGGATCTTGCAGAGGCAGTGTTGGTGGTACTTCTCCAGTACATTGAGGTGCCTGCTGTACATAGTCCAGTCTCTGAAGCTTATAGGAGGGCAGGTATCACTACTGCTCTGTAGACCATGAGCTTGGTGCCGGGTTTGAGGTCCTGGTCTTCAAACACTCTCTTCCTCAGGTGACTGAAGGCTGCACTGGCGCACTGGAGGCGGTGTTGGACTTCGTCATCAATGTCGGCCCTCGCTGACAGGAGGCTTCCGAGGTATGGAAAATGGTCTACTCTGTCCAAGGCCTCGTCGTGGATTTTGATTATCGGGGAGCAGTACTGTGTGGCAGGGGCAGGTTAGTAGAGGACTTTTGTCTTACAGATGTTTAGTGTAGGAAGGTTGGGGTTTGAACACAAGAAGCACTATAACCTTTCTTTTTCCCTCGTATATTTAACCAGCCTCTGCTTAAATGCATCTACGCTATTCACCTCAACTACTCCCTGCGGTAGCGAGTTCCACATTCTAACCCCTCTCCGATTAAAGAGGTTTCTCCTGAATTCCCCATTAGATTTATTAGCGATCAACTAATTTCTAGTTTTAGACACCCCCACAAATGGAACATCTTCTCCAAGTCTACCCTATCAAACCCCTTCATAATCTTAAAGACCTCTATCAGGTCACCCCTCAGCCATGTTCCCGTTAAGTTGTTCGGCCGCACGGCTGCACCGGCGTCTGGCGGTCCCGTGCAGGCTGGCTTTTAAATGGAAAACCGCGCACGCGCGGAAATTTGAATGGGCCGCGCAGCCTGTTAAAGGGTCTGCGCACCCAAAAAAAGATAGAGGGATCATTGCCCCTCAGCGTTCTCTTTTCCAGAAAGAATGATGGGAGGAGGGGTGTGAGGTGGGGGTTGTGAGGTGGAGGGTTGTGAGGTTGGGGGGGGGGCGGTGGGGCGGTGGGGAGGTTGTGTGGGACATGAAAATCGGTGGACACAAAACCACTCACAGCATGCATTTGCACTAGTGACTGCCTGGGCGAGACTCAGTTATGATCTGTCCATGAACACTCCGTGCTTTCAGTTGCATCAATGTCTCGCTAAATTTTCTGTCAGGAGGATAAAGACTATTTCACTCGAGACTCTACCTTGATCTTACCGAGATCAGCCGGTGACACTGAAAAACAGCAGACAGCACTTGCCATCGCTGCAGTATACCTTCAACATAAAGGGATAAAACACCACTTCAAACCAGTCATCTGCGAAGATTGATTTGAAGCAGACTACCGCACTGACTGACAGGAGATGAAATACTGTCAACTCGAGCAGTTAAATAACAAAGCCACTGATAATGTATCTCTACAAGGCTTCATCTTAGCTGGTTGGCTTGATGCCTACTTGACTGCCGCATTCCTTGTGACAACACGTCTTATACCTCAAGGGATCTTTATGAGCTAAAGTCAGCCCCTCTCCCAAGCCATGCTGCACCTTTAACCACAGTTACAGAAAGCAGACGGCTTTCTTGGCTTTATTAATAGAGCAAGGAAGTTATTATAAACCTTTATAACACACTAGTTAGGCCTCAGCTGGAGTATCCTGTCGAATTCTGGGCAGCGCACTTTAGGAAGGATGTCAAGGCCTTGGAGAGAGTGCAGAGGAGATTTATTAGAATGGCACCAGCGATGGGGGACTTTAGTTATGTGGAGAGACTGGAGAAGCTGAGATTGACCTCCTCAGAACAGAGAAGGTTAGAGAAGATTAAATAGAGATGTTGAAAATTATGAGGGGTTTTGATAGAGTAGATAGATAAAACCTGTTTCCAGTAGCAGAAGGGTCAGTAATCAGAGGACATAGATTTCAGATAAAAAAGAAAAACACTTGCATTTAAAAAGTGCCTTTCATGAGCGCAGGATGTCTCGAAGCACTTTACAGCCAATGAAGTATATGAAGTGTAGCCACTGTTGTAATGTAGGAAACATGGCAGCAAATTGCACGCAGCAAGCTCCCACAAACAGCAATGAAATAGTGACCAGATAATCTGTTGTTCTTGTGATGTTGATTGAAAGATAAATCTCATCTGAAAGACGGCACCTCCGGCAGTACAGCACTCCCTCAGCACTGCAGTGGAGTGTCAGCCTAGATTTTGTGCTCATGTCTCTGGTGGGATTTGAACCCACAACCTTCTGACTCAGAGGCAGGGCTGATACATAATTGGGGGGAAAAAAACAGGTGACATGAGAATTAATTTTATGCAGCAAGTTGTTATGATCAGGAAAGCATGGCCTGAAAGGGCAGTGGAAGTAGATTCATAGGCCCCAAGTTTCCACATGATTTGCTCCTGATTTTTAGGAGCAACTGGTGTAGAACAGAGTATTTTAGAAATCGGAATTCTCGTCATTTAGTTTGCTCCAGTTCTAGTCAGTTAGAACAGTTTCACTTTGGAACAGAATTTTTTTTTCAAAAGGGGGCGTGTCCGGCCACTTACGCCTGTTTTCAAAGTTTCGTCAGTGAAAACTTACTCCAAACTAACTTTGGAAACTAACTAGTCACTCAGGCAGTGACTAGTGGGGTACCGCAAGGTTCTGTGCTGGGGCCCCAGCTGTTTACATTGTATATTAATGATTTAGACGAGGGGATTAAATGTAGTATCTCCAAATTTGCGGATGACACTAAGTTAGGTGGCAGTGTGAGCTGCGAGGAGGATGCTATGAGGCTGCAGAGTGACTTGGATAGGTTAGGTGAGTGGGCAAATGAATGGCAGATGAAGTATAATGTGGATAAATGTGAGGTTATCCACTTTGGTGGTAAAAACAGAGAGACAGACTATTATCTGAATGGTGACAGATTAGGAAAAGGAGAGGTGCAACGAGACCTGGGTGTCATGGTACATCAGTCATTGAAGGTTGGCATGCAGGTACAGCAGGCGGTTAAGAAAGCAAATGGCATGTTGGCCTTCATAGCGAGGGGATTTGAGTACAGGGGCAGGGAGGTGTTGCTACAGTTGTACAGGGCCTTGGTGAGGCCACACCTGGAGTATTGTGTACAGTTTTGGTCTCCTAACTTGAGGAAGGACATTCTTGATATTGAGGGAATGCAGCAAAGATTCACCAGACTGATTCCCGGGATGGTGGGACTGACCTATCAAGAAAGATTGGATCAACTGGGCTTGTATTCACTGGAGTTCAGAAGAATGAGAGGGGACCTCATAGAAACGTTTAAAATTCTGACGGATTTAGACAGGTTAGATGCAGGAAGAATGTTCCCAATGTTGGGGAAGTCCAGAACCAGGGGTCACAGTCTAAGGATAAGGGGTAAGCCATTTAGGACCGAGATGAGGAGAAACTTCTTCACCCAGAGAGTGGTGAACCTGTGGAATTCTCTACCGCAGAAAGTAGTTGAGGCCAATTCACTAAATATATTCAAAAGGGAGTTAGATGAAGTCCTTACTACTCGGGGGATCAAGGGGTATGGCGAGAAAGCAGGAAGGGGGTACTGAAGTTTCATGTTCAGCCATGAACTCATTGAATGGTGGTGCAGGCTAGAAGGGCTGAATGGCCTGCTCCTGCACCTATTTTCTATGTTTCTATGTTTCTAAGTGAAGATTTTTGTACGCTCGAAAAAATCTTGTCTACACTTTAGAAAATCAGGCGTAGGTTACAAATCAGGCGTAGGGAATGGGGGGGGGGGGGGTTTAAAGGGAAGTTTACAAACATTAAACACTTCAGTTTTACAAATAAAGAGCCATCATCAATAATAAATGATAAATACATCAATATATCAACCAATAAATCAATCAAAAAAAATTAATAAGAAATAATTTTTTTTTTTAAATCAATAAATAAAACATTTTCTACTTACCGACTGCAGCACCGGGAGCCCTCCAATAGCATGCTGGAATGCCCTCCCCCCCCCCACCCCCCAGTGTGTCTCTGTCAGTGTCTCTATCTCTCTGTCTGTCTGTGTGTGTCTCTCATTCTCTGTCTGTCAGTGTCTGTGTTTCTGACAGCAAGGGGAGGGGGAGAAGGGGGGTAGAGGGAGAGGGGGGGAGCAGAGGGAGGGAAGGGGAGGGATGGGGAGAATGGGGAGGGATGGGGGAGGGATGGGGAGAAGGGGGAGGGGGAAGAAGGGGGGGAAAAGGGGATAAAGGGGAAATGGGGGAAGGAGATGGGGGGAAGGAGATTGGGGGGAAGGAGATTTGGGGGGGAAGGAGATTGGGGGGAAGGAGATTGGGGGAAGGAGATTTGGGGGGGAAGTAGATTGGGGGAAAGGAGATTGGGGGAAAGGAGAAGGGGGGGGAAGGAGAAGGGGGGAAAGGAGAAGCGGGGGGAAGGAGAAGGGGGAGGGAGGCTGAACAGGCAGGGCCCGAGACTTCGGGCAGGGCCCGTCCCCAGCACCAGATTTACAGGTAGGTGGCGTTGGGTCGGGTCGGGGGGAGCGCGGGTCGGGCGGGTGGTGGGAGGGAGGTCAGTTCGGGTCGGGGGAAGGGAGGGAGAGGGAGGTCAGGTCGGGGGGAGGGAGGTCAGGTCGGATCCAGTCCGGGGGCGGGGGAGCGGGAGTCGGGTCGGGGTCAGGTCCGGTCCGGAGGCGTGGGCGGGAAGCGGGATTCGGGTCGGTGTCGGGTCCGGTCCGGAGGCGGGGGCGGGGAGCGGGAGTCGGGTTGGGTCCATTCCGGGGGGGGGGTCGGGTCCGGTCCGGGGGCGGTGGGGGGGAAGCGGGAGTCGGGTCGGTGTCGGATCCGGTCCGGAGGCGGGGGCGGGGGGGAGCGGGAGTCGAGTCGGGTCCAGTCCGGGGGGTCGGGTCGGGTCGGGTCCGGGGGCGGGGGGGGTGTGGGGGGGAAGTGGGAGTCAGGTCGGTGTCGCCGGTCCGGAGGCGTGAAGCGGGAGTCAAGTCGGGTCGGGAGGAAGCAGGAGCTGGCTGTGGGAGGAGCCTTATTCACACAGCCCCAGTGAGGCCCCTCCCACACAGTTTTGGGCGCCTGGAGCTACTACATATGCGTGCCCACTGTAGCGCGCATGTGCAGAGGTCCCGGCACTGTTTTCAGCGCAGGGACCTGGCTCCGCCCCCTACAGCTCCTGCTGCGTTGCGCCGAGGGCCAGAGGACCTGCAGGGAGGTGGAGAATCTGGAGGGTTTTTTTAGGCGCACTTTGTGGCTTGAAAAACGGGCGTCCAGGTCGGGACTGCGCCGTTCTAGGCGCGGCTCGAAACTTGGGCCCATTATAACTTTCAAGAGGGAATCGGATATATACTTGAAAAGGAAACATTTTCAGGGCTGTGGGGAAAGAACATGGAAGTGGGACTATTTGGCTAGCTCTTTCAAAGAGTTGGCACAGGCAGGATGGGTCGAATGGATTCCTTTGTGCTGTATGACTTTATGAGACCAGGTCCTGTAGTGACATTGTGGAATAGCAACATATGAACGCAAAATGTGTTTGTCTGAAATAGTTTGTGCTAACTGTGCCTGAATGGCGAGGCCCGAGGCAGTCCAGATATTAGGCCTTAAGTCTCATTTCAATATTACTGGCGAAGTGTGAATAGCCCACCAGGAAACAGGAGTCCAAGTACTGTTCCTTAGTTAGGTGTTGTTATCACAATGAGGATATGGGTTGGGGATCAAGGTTAGAAATTGCAGCCTGGTTGGGGATCGAGGCCATCGGTTGGGGATTGGGGCATGGCTGGTGGAATGAGATCAGAGAAAGTGTGGGCTGGCTTTGGGAATCATGGGGTCAGATGTTGGGGTCAGGTCAGATCAGGAGCAGAGGGGCGCTGTGACCGGGAAATCGAATCGGCTGCAGCAATGATAGGGGGGTGGTTGGGAGTGGGGCAATGGGGAGCGGGGCGATGGGGAACGGGGTGCTGGGGAGTGGGGCGATGGGTAGTGGGGCGATGGGGAGCGGGACGATGGGGAGCGAGGCGATGGGGAGCGGGGCGATGGGACAATGGGGAGTGGGGGGTGGGGAGTGGGGCATTGGGGAGCGGGGCGATGGGGAATGGGACGATGGGACAATGGGGAGTGGGGCGATGCGAAGTGGGTCGATGGGGAGTGGGGCGATGGGGAGCGGGGCAATGGGGAGTGGTGCAATGGGGAGTGGTGCAATGGGGAACGGGGCAATGGGGAGTGGGGCGATGGGGAACGGGGTGATGGGGAGTGGGCCGATGGGGAATGGGGTGATGGGAAACTGGGCGAAGGGGAGCGGGGCGATGGGCAGCGGGGCGATGGGGAACAGGGTGATGGGGAGTGGGGCGATGGGGAGTGGGCCGATGGGGAGCGGGGCGATAGGGAGCGGGGTGATGGGCAGCGGGGCAATGGGGAGCAGGGTGATGGGGAGTGGGGAGTGTGGCGATGGGGAGTGGGGCGATGGGGAGTGGGGCGATGGGAAGCGGGGTGATGGGGGGTGGGGTGATGGGGAGTGGGGAGTGGGGCGATGGGGTGATGGGTAGTGGGTGATAGGGCGATGGGGAACGGGGCTATGGGGAACGGGGCAATGGGGAGTGGGGTGATAGGGAATGGGGCGATGAGGAGCGGGGCGATGCAGTGTGGGCCGATGTGGAGCGGGGCGATGGCGTGCGGGGCGATGGGGAATGGAGCGATGAGGAGCGGGGCGATGGGGAGCAGGGCGATGGGGAGCGGGACGAAGGGGAGCGGGGCGATGGGGAGCGGGACGATAAGGTGCCGGGCGATGGGGAGTGGGGCGATGGGGAATGGAGCAATGAGGAGCAGGGCGATGGTGAATGGAGCGATCTGAAGCGGAGTGATGGGGACTGGGGCAATGGGGAACGGGGTGATGGGGAGTGGGGCAATGGGGAGTGTGTGCTTGGGAGCGGGCGATGGGGCGATGGGGTGTGGGGCATTGGAGAGCAGTACGATGCGGAGTGGGGCGCTTGGGAGTGGGGCGATGGGGAGTGGAGTGATGGGGAGCAGGGTGATGGGGAGCGAGGCATGGTAAGCGGGGCGATGAGGAGTGGGTGATCAGGCGATGGGGAATGGGGCAATGGGGAACAGGGTGATGGGGACTGGGGTGATGAGGAATGGGGCTATGGGGAACAGGGCGATGAGGAGCGGGGCGATGGGGAGTGGTGTGATGTGGAGTGAGGCGCTTGGGAGCGGGGTGATGGGGAGTGGAGCGATGGGGAGCAGGGAGATGGGGAGATGGGGGTGGGGCGATGGGGAGTGGGGCAATGGCGCGATGGGGAAAGGGGCAATGGGGAATGGGGCTATGGGGAACAGGGCAATGGGGAGTGGGGCGATGGGGCAATGGAAATTGGGACGATGGGGAGCGGGGCGATGGGGAGTGGGGCGATAGCGAGTGCGTGGAGTTTGGGGCGATGGGGTGATGGGAATTGGGGCGATGTGGAGTGGGGCGATGGGGAGCGGGGCGATGGGGAGTGGGGTGATGGGGAGTGGGCTGATGGGACGATGGGGAGTGGGGCGATGGAGAGTGGGGCGATGGGAATTGGGGCATTAAGGCGATGGGGAGTGGGAAGATGGGGCAATGGGGAGCGGGGCGATGGGGACTGGGGCGATGGGGAGTGGGATGATGGGCAGCGGGGCGATGGGACATGGGGCGATGGGGAGCTAGGTGATGGGCAACGGGGCGATTGGGAGTGGGGCAATGGGGAGTGGGACGATGGGGAGAGGGTAGAGTTTGGGCGATGGGGAGTGGTGCAAAGGTGAGCTGGGTGATGGGGAATGGGATGATTGGGAATGGGGCGATGGGGTTCGGGGCAATGGGGAATGGGGCGATGCAGAGCGGGGCGATGGGGAGTGGGACGATGGGGAGAGGGTGGAGTTTGGGCGATGGGGAGTGGTGCAAAGGTGAGCTGGGTGATGGGGAATGGGATGATTGGGAATGGGGCGATGGGGTTCGGGGCAATGGGGAATGGGGCGATGCAGAGCGGGGCGATGAGGAGTGGGACGATGGGGTGTGGGGCGATGGGGAGTGGGGCGATGAGGAGTGGGGCGATGAGGAGCTGGCCAATGGTGAGTGGGACGATGGGGCGGTGGGGAGTGGGGAGATGGGGAGTGGGGCGATGGAGAGAGGGGCGATGGAGAGAGGGGCGATGGGGACTGGGGCAATGGAGAATGGGGCGATAGGAATTGGGGCATTGAGGCGATGGGGAGTGGGGAGATGGGGCGATGGTGAGCGGGGCGATGGGGAGACGGTGGATTTTGGGGCGATAAGGAGTGGGGCAATGGTGAGCTGGGCGATGGGGAGTGGGATGATGAGGTGCGGGGTGATGGGGTTCGGGGTGATGGGGAGTGGGGCGATGGGGAATGAGGCGATGGGGAATGGGGTGATGCGGAGTGGGGCGATGGGGAGTGGGGCAATGGGGTGTGGGTGGAGTTTGGGGCGATGAGGAGCTGGGCAATGGGGAGTGGGACAATGGGGTGCGTGGCGATGGGGAGTGGGGCGAAGGGGAGTAGGGCGATGGGGAGCGGGGTGATGGGGCGATGGGGAGTGGGGCGATGGGGAGTGGGGCGATGGGGAGCGGGGCGATGGGGAACGGGGCTATGGAGAGTGGAGCGATGAGGAGCGCGGCGATGGGGTGATAGGGTGTACGGGTCAATGGGGAGTGGGGCGATGGGAAGTGGGACGATGGGGAGCGGGGTGATGGGCAGCAGGATGATGGTGAGTGGGGCGATGGAGAGCTGAGAGATGGGGAGTGGGGCGATGGGGAACAGGGCGATGGGGAACAGGGTGATGGGAGGTGGAGCGCTGGGGAGTGGGGTGATGGTGAGTGGAGCAATGGGGCGATGGGGAGTGGGGCGATGGGGCGATGGGGAGCGGGGCGATGGGGAGCGGGGTGATGGGGAATGGGGCGTTGAGGAGTGGGCGATGGGGCGATGGGGAGTGGGGCGATGAGGAGTGGGGCGATGGGGAGTGGGGCAATGAGGAGTGGGGCGATGGGGCAATGGGGAGCGAGGCGATGGGCAGCGGGGTGATGGGGAATGGGGTGATGAGGAGTGGGGCGATGGGGAGTGGGGCGATGGGGAGTTCGGGTTGATGGGGAGTGGGGCGATGGGGAGTTCGGGTGGATGGGGAGTGGGGCAATGGGGAAAGGGCGATGGGGAGTGGGGCGATGGGGAATGGGGCGATGGGGTGATGGTGAGTAGGGGTCGATCGGGTGTGGGTGGAGTTCGCGTCTATGGGGAGTGGTGTGATGGAGAGTGGGTCGATAGTGTATAATGGCGGGTGGGCAGTTAATTTGCTCAATTTGCTTCTCAATCTTGAACACTTTAACTAGGACATCCCCAGACTCGTTTCTCCCCCGTAAATAAAATAAGCGCATAACCATAACTCTTTCTCTTCACTCATGATCCCAGTCGAATCTGAATGTCTGCTGCATAGCTGGTGAGTAGGGTTGCCAACCCTCCAGGATTGCCCTAGAGTCTCCAGGAATTAATGATTGCACTCCTGGACACTGCTGCGAGTTTGCTTTTATTTTCATTTTCTTTGAGTACATTTGTCTATTAGTTTTTAAAATATTGTAGACGGTGTTGGGGGGCAAATCTGTTTGGCAGGGAGGTCATGTGATGAAACTTCCAGGAACACGTCTAAACTGAGTTGGCAACCCTACTGATGTGCAAATCTGTGTCTAAGGTCAAGCACTCGTACGTCCTGGATTCAATGTCTACTCTGTACCTTCAAATAGTAAACGGAGGCACTGGGCTATGGCAGGTGTCTATGCCATGGCAATCCACCCACACATTATATGGTAAACTGGGCTGCTTACCATGCCGCTTGTGAGGAGTTTTCTTTTTAACTAATTCTCAGGATGTGGGTGTCGCTGGCAAGGCCAGCATTTATTGCCCATCCCTAATTGCCCTTGAGAAGATGTTGGTGACCTGCCTTCTTCCTGAACTGCTGCAGTTCGTGTGGTGAAGGTGCTCCCACAGTGCTGTTAGGGAGGGAATTCCAGGATTTTGACCCAGCAACGATGAAGGAACACCGATGTATTTCCAAGTCGGGATGGGGGTGTGACTTGCACGGGAACTTGGAGATGATGGTGTTCCCATGCACCTGCTGCCCTTGTCCTTCTAGGTGGTAGAGGTCGTGGGTTTGGGAGGTGCTGCCGAAGAAGCCTTGGCGAGTTGCTGCAGTGCATCTTGTAGATGGTACAAACTGCAGACAAGGTGCGCCGATGGTGGAGGGAGGAAATTTTTTAAGTGGTGGATGGGGTGCCGATCAAGCGGGCTGCTTTGTCTTGGATGGTGTCTTGAACTTTGTTGGAGCTGCACCAATCCAGGCAAGTAGAAGGCATTCCATCACACTCCTGATTTGTGCTGCTCAGTAAGGACTCGAATACTGCATGTCAACAAAAAAATAATGGCGATGTTGGGATCGCGGAAGGGCAAAGTGTTATATATGTAAACTTGTATTTGTACAGCCACCAGAGGGCTCATCCCCTGGAGTCCCAAGGGATCCCATAATCCCTGGGGAGCACAGGTATTTAAGGAGGTCTCACAGGCTGGAGAGACACTCTGGAGACCTGCAATAAAAGACTACGGTCACACTTTACTTTGAGCTCACAGTGTTCAGTCTGACTCTTTCTCCATACATAACAACTGGCGACGAGATACAGATAGCGAACCCAAAGATGCAAAGAACAGTGGGCATCCTGGAGAAATTCTCGGAGGGAGAGGATTGGGAAACTTTTGTAGAGCGACTCGACCAATACTTGGTGGCCAACGAGCTAGATGGGGATGGGAACGCTGCCAAACAAAGGGCAATCCCCCTCACCGTCTGTGGGGCACCAATGTATGGCCTCATGAAGAATCTGCTCACTCCAGCAAAACCCACGGAGAAATCATACGATGATTTGTGCACACTGGTCCAAGAACATTTGAACCCAAAGGAAAGTGTTCTGACGGCGAGGTACCGGTTCTACACCGACAAAAGGGCTGAAGGCCAAGAAGTGGCGAGTTATGTCGCAGAGCTAAGATGCCTTGCAGGACATTGCGAATTTGAAGAACATTTGGAGCACGTGCTCAGAGACTTTTTTGTACTTGGCATTGGCCACGAAACCATACTTCGCAAACTTTTGACTGTGGAGACCCCAACCTTGAGTAAGGCCATAACGATAGCCCAGGTGTTCATTGCCACCAGTGACATACTAAGCAAATCTCTCAGCACACAAGTGCTGCTATAAGTACTGTGAACAAAGTGATGTTTTTGAATCGCAATGTACAGGGCAGGTCACAGATGCCTGCAGCTGCATGTCCGCAGATGTCTGAGTCCACCATCAAGGGTGGTGAATGCAAGGCCATTACACCTTGTTGACGCTGTGGGGGTGATCATCCTTTCCATTCATGCCAATTCAAAGGGTATATTTGCAAGGGCTGTGGAACAATGGGACACCTCCAACGAGTGTGCAGGCGAGCTGCTAATCCTGTTCAACCTGCAAATCACTATGTTGCAGAGGAGGACAGATCCACGGAGGATCACGACAAACCAGAGCCTCAGACCGAGGAGGCAGAGGTACATGGGGTGCACACATTCACCACGAATTGTCCCCCGATAATGCTGAATGTTGAACTAAATGGACTCCCGGTGTCAATGGAACTGGACACGGACGTGAGCCAGTCCATCATGGACAAAAAGACTTTCCAAAGACTGTGGAGCAACAAGGCCTCAAGGCCAGTCTTAACTCCAATTCGTATGAAACTTAGAACTTACACGAAAGAACTGATTCCCGTAATTGGCAGTGCTACCGTAAAGGTCTCTTACGATGGAGCGGTGCACAAGCTACCACTCTGGGGGCGATGGTCCCACGCTGCTCGGCAGGAGCTGGGAAAGAAACGCTGGAACTGGGACGACGTCCGAGCGCTATCGCCCGCTGACAACACTTCATATGCCCAGGTCTTAAACAAGTTCCCTTCGCTATTCGAACCAGGCATTGGGAAATTTCAAGGAGCAAAAATGAAGATTCAAATAATTCCGGGGGTGCAACCCATCCATCACAAGGCAATAGCAATATCGTACATGATGAGAGAGAGTAGAGTTCGAGCTCGACCAGCTGCAACGAGAGAGCATCATTACACCAATCAAGTTCAACGAGTGGGCCAGCCCGATCGTTGCTGTCCTCAAGGGAGATGGAACCATCAGAATCTGTGGTGATTACAAAATAACTATCAATCGTTTCTCCCTGCAGGACCCACTACCAAAGGCCGACGACCTCTTTGCAATGCTGGTGGGAGGAAAGACGTTCACGAAGCTGGATCTGACTTCAGCCTACATGACACAGGAACAGGAAGAATCATCGGAGGGCCTCACCTGCATCAACACGCACAAAGGTCTTTTTATTTATAACAGATGCCCGTTTGGAATTCGATCAGCAGCGACGATATTCCAGAGAAACATGGAAAGCTTACTGAAGTCGATCCCGCGCACCGTGGCCTTCCAGGACGACATCTTTGTCACAGGTCGGAACACAGCGAGCATCTGCAGAACCTGGAGGAGGTTCTTAGTCGACTCAACCGCGTGGGGCTCAGGTTAAAACGCTCGAAGTGCGTTTTCCTGGCACCTGAACTGGAATTCTTGGGATGGAGGATTGCGCCGGACGGCATCAGGCCCACCAACGTGAAGACGGAGGCAATCGACAACGCACCAAGGCCACAGAACGTGACAGAGCTGCGGTCGTTTCTGGAACTCCTGAACTACTTTGATAACTTCTTACCGGGTCTCAGCACACTGTTAGAACCACTGCATGTCTTACTACAAAAAGGGGACGCATGGGTTTGGGGTAAAAGCCAAAAAAATGCCTTTGTAAAAGCGAGAAAATTGTTATGCTCAAACAAATTGATTGTGTTGTATGATCCATGTAAGCGTTTGGTACTAACATGTGATGCATCGTCATATGGCATCGGGTGTGTATTACAACAAGCTAATGATTTCGGGAAACTGCAACCAGTTGCTTTTGCATCCAGGAGTCTGTGTAAGGCTGAGAGAGCCTACAGCATGATTGAGAAAGAAGCATTAGCATGTGTCTATGTGGTAAATAAAATGCATCAATACCTGTTTAGGCTAAAATTCGAATTGGAAACTGACCATAAACCACTCATATCCCTGTTTTCCGAGAGTAAAGGGATAAATACCAACGCATCGGCCCGCATCCAGAGATGGGCGCTCACGTTGTCCGCATACAACTACGCCATCCGCCGCAGGCCAGGCACAGAAAACTGCGCAGATGCTCTCAGTAGACTGCCATTGCCCACCACGTGGGTGGAAATGGTATAGTCCGCAGATCTAGCCATGGTTATGGAAGCATTTGAGAGTGAGCAATCACCCGTCACTGCCCGGCAGATCAAAACCTGGACGAGCCAGAACCCCTTGTTATCTCTAGTCAAAAGCTGTGTGCTTCATGGGAGTTGGTCCAGTGTCCCAGTGGAAATGCAGGAAGAGATAAAGCCGTTCCAACGGCGCAAAGATGAAATGTCTGTACAGGCAGACTGCCTTCTGAGGGGCAATTGTGTAGTGGTTCCAAAGAAGGACAGAGCAGAGACACCTTCATCAATGACCTCCACAGTACCCACCCAGGCATCATAATGATGAAAGCAATAGACAGATCCCACGTGTGGTGGCCTGATATCGAAGCGGACTTAGAGTCCTGCGTTCACAGATGTAATACATGCTCGCAGTTTAGCAATGTACCCAGGGAGGCACCGCTAAGTTTATAGTCTTGGCCCTCCAAACCGTGGTCTAGGGTACATGTCGACTATGCAGGCCCATTCTTGGGTAAAATGTTCCTTATGATTGTAGATGCATACTCCAAGTGGATTGAATGTGAGATTATGTCGGCTAGCACGTCCGCTGCCACTACTGAAAGCCTGTGGGCCATGTTTGCCACACATGGCCTACCCGATGTCCTGGTGGGCGACAACGGGCTATGTTTTACCAGTGTTGAGTTCAAAGAATTCATGACCGTAATGGGATCAAACATGTCACACATGCCCCATTTAAACCATCAGGCAGAGAGAGCAGTGCAAATCATCAAGCAAGGCTTGAAGAGGGTAACTGAAGGCTCACTGCAGACTCACCTATCCCAAGTCCTGCTAAGCTACCGCACGAGACCCCACTCGTTCACTGGGATCCCACCTGCTGAATTGCTCATGAAAAGAGCACTTAAGACAAGACTCTCGTTAGTTCGCCCTGATCTACATGAACAGGTAGACAGCAGGCGGCTTCAACAAAGTACCTACCATGATAGCGCAAATGTGTCATGCGAGATTGAAATCAATGATCCTGTATTTGTATTAAATTATGGACAAGGTCCCAAGTGGCTTTCCGGCACTGTCATGGCGTCAAACTTTCAAATGGACTCATTCACCGGAAACACTCGGACCAAATCAAACTCAGATTCACGGACTACCCTGAGCAACCCACCTTGGACCCTACCTTTCTTGATCCCTCAACACACACACCAGTGGCAACCGACACCACGGTTGACCACGAAGCAGAACCCATCATCCACAGCAGCCCTGCAGGGCCCAACACACCAGGCATTCCAGCAAGGCCAGCTGCACAGCAGCCCAGCGAGGGCCCAACAAATGATTTAACAATACCAGCTTTCACACCGAGACGATCAACCAGGGAAAGAAGGGCCCCAGATCGACGCACATTGTAAATAGTTACACTATTGACTTTGTGGGGGAGTGTTGTTATATATGTAAACTTGTATTTACTCTGTACAGCCACCAGAGGGCTCATCCCCTGGAGTCCATAATCCCTTGGGAGCACAGGTTTAAGAAGGCTTCACAGGTCGGAGAGAGACTCTGGAAACTTGCAATAAAAGACTAAAGTCACACTTTATTTTGAGCTCACAGTGTTCAGTCTGACTCTTTCTCCATACATAACACAAAGGTCAGCATATGAACATAGGAAAAGGATAAACAGTAGACCAGCTGGCCCATTAAACCTGACGTGTAGAGTCATGGTGCAACAAATCATCATGAGCCCCAATTCTGCCACCCACCAGCAGCCATGTAATCTCCAGGGAGAGGTTAAAAACAAATAGCAGATTAAAAGAAAATCTAAAGCAATTCAAGGTAAATGTTCTCTTCCCTAGCCAATGGGCACTCAGGCTAACTGTAGCCCTCTTTCCTGCTCCAGTTGCCAACCAGCTTATCACAGATCCAGAATCAGGCCGGTTACATTCTTAACCCGCATGATGGAATTCCACATGTTTATGTGCAATGTAATAAATAAAAATGGTTTATTACACACTTGTATACTTTTGCTTTGAAACAGATCAAACGGTGAGGTACAAAGGTGCATTTGGATGTCAGCCTTGGCTCAGTGGTAGCATTCTTGTCTCTGGGTCAGAGGTTGTGGGTTCAAGTCGCACACCAGAGACCCAAGAAATAATGTAGGCTGACACTCAATGTTCCCTCTGAAAAAAAATTGTTGTGCGTCGTACCTTTAAATGTGCTGCGCGGCAAATTACACATGTGCAGCATCTTATTAGTTTACAGATTATTTGGTCATTTTCACATTGCTGTTTGTGGGAGCTTCCTGTGTGCAAATTGGCTGTCTCAGTTCCTACATTACAGCAATGACTATACTTCAAAAGTACTTTCTTAGCTGTAAATCGCTTGTGGCGTCCTGAAGTCGTGAAAGGTGCCATCTCAATGCAAGCTTTTGCTATCTTTTCTTTATTGAGCATTTTGAAACTTGTGTGATGAATTTAGGAGAGACAGCAAACATAAGAACATAAGAAATAGGACCAGAGGAAGGTCATACGGCCCCTCGAGCCTGCTCCGCCATTCAGTAAGATCATGGCTGATCATCGACCTCAACTCCATTTTCCTGCCCGATCTCCATATCCCTTGATTCCCCAGGAGTCCAAAAATCAATCTACCTCAGCCTTGAATATACTCAATGACTGAGCATTCACAGCACTTTGGAACAGAGAATTTCAATGATTCACAACCCTCTTAGTGAAGAAATTCCTCCTTATCATAGTCTTAATTGGCCGACCCCTTATCCTGAGACTATGCCCCCTAGTTCTAGATTCTCCAGCCTGGGAAACAACCTCTCAGCATCTACCCTGTCAATCCCCTGAGAATTTTATATGTTTCAATGAGCACCTCTCATTCTTCTAAACTCCAAAGTATACAGGCCCAATCTACTCAATCTCTCCTCTCATCCTCGGGGTGAATCTAGTGAACCTACTTTTAAATATTCTTGTTAACCTCTAATGCAATTTGCAGGGTTCTGTTTCGGTAACCTTGTTGTTTGCTGCTACCTCTAGTTTGTTTTGGGGCGGGGGTCATTTCTGAACAAGAACAGTGAGACATTTAGTGGTGAGACATTGGGGACGAATTTGGGCTCAGTCGCACCCATTCTTTGGGTGCTATGAGGCTCCTTGAGGTTCCAAAATGGCATCTGCAGTGCTTGTGCCACTTCTGGCATGGTGCACTGGACACCATTTGGTAAAGGGTTTAGCGCACACACACCTGAAGCATACAGAGCAAGTAGATCATGACGTCAATCAGCGTGCAATGCTGATCTGACACCAGTACTGCCAGTTTGGAACTTCACACTCCAACCTTAAGCTTGTACAGCTCACACACCATTAAGCAGCATGAAGGACTCCCCCCACCAGCGCTATTTAAAGGGAGCATCAACTATTTATGGGTTAGTTGCTGGTTTATTTCTTCTGATTGTTGCTGCATTTCTACACATTTTAGGTGCATTTTGTAGTTTAAAGTTTCAAAAGTCTACAGGGAGTGGTGTGGCCAGTGCTGAAATAGTTTTTTGCTGGCTTCAAGGCTTCTGCACAGACCACTTGCTCCCAGACATGGGGTGCACTGGTCGGCCTTCCTCTTGGAATCGAGTATGAAGGGAGAATGAAGAGAGGCCACGCAGAGCAGGACAAGCTGCTAGACGAGGAAGGAGGAGCAGGAGGAGGAGGAGAAGGGCTCTCAGCAGGAAGCCATATCCACCCAGGGTTTTCAGGGAGCAATTCTCTTACCTGAACTTCAGCAACGACCAATAATTGAGATTCCTGCGCTTCACTAAGGAGGTCATCACTGAAATCTATCAACTGCTGCAGCCACAACTCCAACAACAACAACTTGTATTTATATAGCGCATTTAACATAGTAAAACATTCCAAGGCACTTCACAGGAGCTTTATTAAACAAAATGTGACACCGAGCCACATAAGGAGCTATTATTAGAGCAGATGACCAAAAACTTAGTCAAAAAGGTAAATTTTAAGGAGACAGTTAAAGGAGGAAAGAGAGCTAGAGGGACTGAGGTTTAGAGAAAGAATTCCAGAGCTTAGGGCTTTGGTAGCTGAAGGCACAGCCGCCGATAGTGCAGCGATTAAAATCGGGGATGCTCAAGAAGCTAGAATTGGAGGGGTGCAGATATCTTGGAGGGTTGTTGGGCTGGAGGAGATTACAGAGTTAGTGAGGGGTGAGGTCATGGAGGGATTTGAGAACAAGGATGAGAATTTGAAAATCAAGGCGCTGCTTAACCGGGAGCCAATGTAGCTCAGCGAGCACAGAGTTGATGGGTGAATGGGACTTGGTGCAAGTTAGGACACGGGCAGCAGAGTTTTGGATAAGCTCAAGTTTATGGAGGGTAGAATGTGGGAGGCCGGCCAGGAGTGCGTCGGAATAGAGGTAATGAAGACATGGATAAGGGTGTCAGCAGCAGATGAGCTGAAGCAGGTGTGGAGGTGGGCAGTGTTACAGAGGTGGAAATAGGCGGTTTTAGTGACGGCCTCAGAGCTTTGCCAGTTGCTGTGAAGGTGACCGTGGCTATGAAATTTTATGCGTCTGACACCTTCCAGACTGATGTTGGAGATATTAATAACATCTAGCAGTTTGCAGTCCACTGTTGTATAAGGAAGATCATCGAGGCTCTCTATGCAAAGAGAGATAACTTCATTTCATTCCCTCTTGCTCGAGACAAGCAGGCTGAGCGATTACAAGGGTTTGTAAGGTTTGCAGGATTCCCCATTGACTGAATGCACATTGCTTTGCTGGCGCCGCATGTCAACTCTGTCATGTACCGAAACCAAAAGGGATTCCACTCCCTCAATGTGCAGCTGGTGTGTGACCATAGGCAACACATCATGCAGGCCAATACCCGGTACCCTGGCAGGAGTCACGATGCGTTCATTCTGTGGCAGTTCACTGTGCCAACGATATTTCAACCACCATGGCAAGCCAAAGTGTGGCTACTGGGCGACAAGGTCTATCCACTGACGACGTGGCTCAAGACTCCGCTCCGCAACCCACGCACACGTGCGTGGCAAGTATACAATGAGAGCCATGATGTCACTAGAAATCTGATAGAACAGACCATTAGTGTCCTGAAGCAATGGGTCAGCTGCATGGAATGCTCTGGAGGAGCCCTGCAGTCCTCAGTTGAGCAGGTCTCAAGATTTGTCATGGTGTGCAGCATGCTACCCAACCTTGCCATCATGAGGGAACGGGCCTTGCTATCACCTATCAGGCGAGAATCTGAAGAGCAGAAGCACAAGGAGGTAGAGGAGGAAGAGGAAGAGGAATGGAGGCTACAATTTAGGCAGCCCCTTTTTGCCTGGACTGTAGGTGAAGAACTAATCTGAGTGATACCTGTAATCTCAATGCAATTCTTCATTCACCAAAAGTCCCACATTGCTTACCATCCCTCTATCACTGACCATCACATC
Organism: Pristiophorus japonicus; assembly: GCF_044704955.1. NCBI lineage: Eukaryota > Metazoa > Chordata > Chondrichthyes > Pristiophoridae > Pristiophorus > Pristiophorus japonicus. The sequence goes on from NC_091983.1 coordinate 203,438,765, forward strand.
GTCCTCTTAGTCACAATGCAAAAATAAAGGCCAATACAAATGTACATTCCAATCCAAATTTATCAATGGAACCATGCCATATTGCATACAAATCACCCTTGCGCATTCCCTAAGCGCCTGTCTGGCATGTGCCTGTTCTTGTGCTCCTATAAGATGCTACCCCAATGGCTGTAGGATGGCTGGTGGATGGATGTTGACTTTCAATGGAGGAAATTGCAGATGGCCTTGCAGGATGACCTCAAGGAGCTCTGGGCCTAGAAGGCCCAGCTGCAGGTTGCACCACCTCGACATGGGCGGCAGCAGTCTGGGCTGTCTGGCTGTAAAACAACAGCAAGGGCACTGGCAGAGTGGCAGTGGTGGCAGCTGGAATGCTGCCATCCTGAGAGAGGCCAGCACGTTTGTGCTCCATGGAACCACTGCCACTTCCCCGGGGGCGGCAACTCAGCAATCCAAGTAATCTATTGGACATCATTATCATCATAGGCTGTCCCTCGAATCGAGAATGACTTGCTTCCATGTCAAAAAGCTCACAGGTGTTTCAATGATGGGCCTAAAATTCCAGGTCCGAACTAAATCTTGAAGGGCGGAAGATGTCTGTGCGTGGGTTTTTTTAACGTGGTGGCCGTTGCACACCAGCCACCACACCGGCTTGACAGAGCTAGGTCTTGGTCCAGTAGCAAGGATTAACCAAGATGACTGGAGACCTGCTCTGCTGCACGGACCTAGTGCGCACACATATCGCAGTGTGGGCTGGCCCATGCTGCCTCTGGGCCCTCGCCTCTTCTGGGCCCCGAACTCGCACCTCTCCTGGGCCCCGATCACGTCCCTCCACAGTCTCTCGCCGTTCCTTCGCCCCGACCTCGCCATTCCTGCTGTACCTGCCCACGCTCCAATCACCGATCTCAACCTTGGTGACGTCCCTTTTCACTGCCGTTGCTCTCTGGGGAGTGGAAGGAGCAGGGTGGCGGCCTATCCCAGCTGTCTGTGCAGCCCCCGGCCTGCGAATACAATGGGAGCAGGCCAGGGAGCAGAAGGAGCAGTGTGGCGGCCTACCAGGGAGCAGCACGTGCTGGAGCAGGAGAACTATTGGACAACAGATTGATGGACTGCTGTGACACCCTGGAAACTTGCTTGAACACTGGTATCCAGAGCCATGATAGCAGCAGTCTGAGCTTCCACTCCAGCCCTTAAACATTGAGTGGCTGCTGCTTGTGCTGCAATAGAAGCTGAGACATCAGTCATCAGACACTGCATCATGGTGGGGTTCCACGGGTGTGTTGATGGAGGTGACCACCTGTTCCATGCTGGAAAGGATGAGCTCCAAGCTCTGTGCAAAGCTGGTGTCGGACTCCTCCATGCTCCTTAACATTGAATGCAGGCTTTCTGGCAAGCTTCCCAATGCACCAAGCATTCTGTTGTGTACACTCATTGGCCTTCTTCTGTAGCGTGGCCTATCGAAGTCCTCATCCGAATCTTCTGCAGCAGAACCAGCGTACAACCTTGCCCTCCGGCAAATTAGCACCTGCGCTGACCTTTCCCCCTGCCCTGGCTGCAGTGCTCTTGTGCCCTGTGTCTCATCACGTGTAACATAGAAATGAGGTGCAGGAGCAGGCCATTCAGCCCTTCGAGCCTTATACCCCTTTCCTGCTTTCTCTCCATACCCCTTGATCCCTTTGGCCGTAAGAACCATATCTAACTCCCTTTTGAATATATCTAACGAACTGGCCTCAACAACTTTCTGCAGTAGAGAATTCCACAGGTTAACTACTCTCTGAGTGAAGAAGTTTCTCCTCATCTCGGTCCTAAATGGCTTACCCCTTATTCTTAGACTGTGACCCCTGGTTCTGGAACTCCCCAGCAACGTGAACATTCTTCCTGCCTCTAGCCTGTCCAATCCCGTCAGTATGTTATATGTTTCTATGAGATCCCCTCTCATCCTTCTAAACTCCAGTGGCTACAAGCCCAGTTGATCCAGTCTCTCCTCATATGTCAATCCTGCCATCCCGGGAATCAATCTGGTGAACCTTCGTTGTACTCCCTCAATAGCAAGAATGTCCTTCCTCAGATTAGGAGACCAAAACTGAACAAAATATTCCAGGTGAGGCCTCACCAAGGCCCTGTACAACTGCAGTAAGACCTCCCTGCTCTTATACTCAAATCCTCTACCTATGAAGGACAACTAGCCATTTGCCTTCTTCACCGCCTGCTGTACCTGCATGCTATCCTCTAAATTACATGCAGTATCAGAGCTGGTGGCTGCGACCATGAAATCGAGTGACGGTGTGCTTTCCTGCTCTTCCACTACTGCCTGGGCAGGTTGCAGTTCTTGGGTATCTGAAATGAAAAAGGGACAAGGGTTACGTTGCAAAGAGGGGAGAGGAGAAAGTAAGAAGTACGTGCTTACACCATTTGCAGCTTGCAAGTCAGACGAGAGTTAGGGATGAAGGGAAATGGGCTGTGAGAAGGAGGATTAGGTGTGAGGATACCATCATTATCAATGGCTTCAGCCCCGCCGGCAGCCATGGTCCCAGCAATAGCCCTTCCCATGTGGGGTTAGAACATGCAAGTGAGCCTCTCCCCCTCCGGTTAGTCCCTGCTGCTTCTGGTTGTATGCCATCTTCTCCTGCAAGAGAGAGAAGTGCGTCAGTGAGTGTTGTGCAAACTGTAATGTCCTTACTCAATAGCACAAAACCCACACGAGGCACATTCTATGGACAAGGTCACTCTATGACCTGAACCTTTATTCACAGGACCAAGAAGTGATGACCCTGCGCGGGACCTCCCTTGATAAACCTGGATGACTAGATAAGGAGTGTCTCCCACAAGTTCACCCGCTGTGGTCAAGGTGTGCATTGCTTAAGTATATACAGTATTGCAGTGGTGTTACATAGAGATTACATACATGACATCACCTTCCCCTGCCAATGTCTTATTGGGATCATAGGTTAAGTCTTTCAGGTGGTCGACGCTCCCTCATGGAGGGCCGCAGTTGGGGCTCTGGTTGTTGAGCCTTGGCGTGAGTGTCTGTCACCTGTGGTGATTCCGGCCTGTCCGGGCTGACCGCCGAGACTGTGCACGCTGCTGAATGTTCTTGTTGCTCGTTTACTGGCGGTGGTGTGAGTACCATCTCATGATCTTCCTTGGGTTCCTCAGTGTCCATGCTGAATCTTTTTTTCATTGGTCTAGATGCTTACGGCATATCTGCCCATTGTTAAGTATAACCACGATGATCCTGTTCCCCTCTTTGTCTATTACAGTACCCTCAAGCCATTTGGGCCCCACGGCGTGATTGAGGACAAATACGGGGTCATTTATTTCTATACATCTCCCCCGTGAATTTCGGTCATGGTACTCGTTTTGAGACTGGCGCTTGCCCTCAACTATGTCGGTCAAGACTGGGTGAATGAGGGACAACCAAGTTTTGAGTGTTAGTTTCATAAATAGCTCAGTGGGCGGGACCTATAGGTCAGCAGGAGGCGCGATAGGCGGCTTTGAAGGGAGGGTCCTTGAATCCTGAGCATGCCTTGTTTAATGATTTGGACCGCACGTTCCGCCTGGCCATTGGAGGCCGGCTTGAACGGTGCTGTCCTGACATGGTTGATGCCATTGCCCGACATGAACTCCCGGAATTCGTAGCTCGTGAAACAGGGGCCATTATCGCTATCAAGGACGTCCGGCAAGCCATGGGTTGCAAAGACCACACGTAGACTCCCCACAGTGGTGGATGTCGTGCACGAATTCAAAATGATGCGCTCGATCCATTTCGAGTACACATCTACCAGAATGAGAAACATTTTTCACATGAACGGATCCGCGTAGTCTACATGAATACGTGACCATGGCCTGATGGGCCAGGGCCATGGGTTGAGCGGGGCCTCCCTGGGGGCATTACCCAACAGTGTTCCAGGTCTGAATCAATTCCCGGCCACCAAACATGTGACCGGGCAATGGCCTTCATCAGCACGATGCCTGGATGCTTGCTGTGGAGTTCCCTGATGAATGCCTCCCTGCCCCTCTGGGGCATGACTACCCGGCTGCCCCATAGTAGACAATCAGCTTGGATGGAGAGCTCATCCATCCGCCTGTGAAACGGCCTGACCTCCTCAGGGCATGCTCCGTGTGCAGGCGCCCAATCCCCAGTCAGGACACATTTCTTAATCAGAGATAGAAGGGGATCTCTATTTGTCTAGATTTTGATCTGGCGGGCTGTCATGGGGGAGCCTGCGCTCTCAAAGGCATCAACGGCCATGACCATCTCAGCGCTTTGTTCCGCTGCCCCCTTGGTGGTGGCCAGTAGAAGCCTACTGAGCGCATCAGCGCAATTTTCAGTGCCAGGCCGGTGCTGGATGGAGTAGTCATAAGCAGCCAGCGTGAGAGCCCATCGCTGTATGCGAGCTGATGCGTTGGCATTGACAGCCTTGCTGTCTGACAACAGGGATGTTAATGGCTTGTGGTCCGTTTCTAATTCGAGCCTCCTGCCAAAAGGGTACTGATGCATTTTTTTTACACCATAGACTCATGCGAGTGCCTCCTTCTCAACCATCCCATAGCCCTGTTCTTCTTGAGAGAGTGACCTGGAAGCATAAGCCACAGGTTGTAGTTGGCCCTCAGCATTACTCTGCTGTCGTACAGGGTCAATAACTTATTTGAACAAAGTAGATTCCACGCCCGATTGAAAGCCCGTTCTTGACAGTCCCCCCAAAGCCAATCACAACCCTTATGCAGGAGCACGTGAAGCGGCTCCAACAACGTGCTTAAGTTCGGCAGAAAGTTCCCGAAATAGTTCAAGAGTTCCAGAAATGAACGCAACTCCGACGTGTTGCTGGGCCTGGGTGCTCGTTGAATCGCCTCTGTTTTGGATTCGGTAGGCGGAATTCCATCTGCAGCAACCCTCCTGCCCAGGAACTCAACCAAAGGAGCCAAAAACACACATTTAGACTTCTTGAGTCACAAGCCTACCCAGTCCAGTCGGCGTAGCACCTCCTCCAGGTTGTGGAGGTGTTCCTTGGTGTCACGACCCGTGATGAGGATGTCGTCCTGAAATTGTTCCAGGAATGGATTTGAGCAGTCTTTCCATGTTTCTTTGAAACATCGCGGCTGCTAATCGAATGCCAAACAGGCACCTGTTGTAAACGAACAGTCCCTTGTGTGTAGTGATGGTGGTCAGTAGTTTAGATTCGGACAGTTCTTGGGTCATGTAGGCTGAAGTGAGATCCAACTTGGTAAACAGCTTGCCACCTGCCAGCGTGGCGAAAAGATCCTCCGCTCTCGGGAGCGGGTATTGGTCTTGTAAGGACACCCGATTGATCGTGGCCTTGTAGTCGCCACAGATCCTGACAGAACCATCCGCTTTTAGGACGGGAACGATGGGGCTCGTCCAGTCGCTGAATTCAACGGGCGAGATGATGCCCTCTCTCAGCAAACAGTCCAATTGCTCTCAATTTTCTCCCGCATCACATACGGCACCGTTCTGGCTTTGTGGTGCACTGGTCTGCCGTCCGGGGTGATGTGTATCACTACTTTGGTACCTTTGAACGTCCCTACTCCAGGTTGGAATAGTGACTCAAATTGTTGTAGGACTTGTGAGCACAAACTTCGCTCCACAGATGACATTGTGTGCATATCCCCCCATTTCCAGTTCATCTCAGCTAACCAGCTCCTCCCCAACAGTGCAGGATCATTGTCTGGAATAATCCAGAGCGGCAGCCAGTTCACTGATCCATTGTGTGTGACCGCCAACATTGCACTGCCTAGTACTGGAATGATTTCTTTGGTATACATCCGTAGTTGTGTCTCAATGCGTTCTAATTTGGGTCTACTGGCTTTGAATGGCCATAGCTTTTCGAATTGTTGAATGCTCATGAGTGACTGGCTGGCCCCCGTGTCCAGCTCCATGCGTACAGGGATGCCGTTTAATAAAACCTTCATCAACATTGGTGGCATTTTGGTATATGAGCTGTGAATGTTTGCCACATGAACCCACTGAACTTCAGCGTCCATTGATTTGGACCAAGAGTCATCCTGCCTCACAGACCACTCTTCTGGTCCATCCGCCTCATAAATTAGCCTGGTTACAGGCATCCTGCACATTCGAGCTAAATAGCCACTGAGGTTGCAATTTCTGCAGATAAATTGTTGAAACCTGCAAGTCCTGGCAGAGTGTTTGCCCCCACACCTCCAACACGAGCTGAGATTCCCATTATTGTGAACAAAGGAGCTATGACCCGGCATTCCTCGCTGATTGTCCCTTTGACTGCTCTTGAGTACCCTGTTAGTGGGTGTCAATGGTCCCATCCCGGACCGCATTGTCCACTGTGATGGCGTAAATGTCCGTTCAGCGTGCCATTGTCTCTGTTGAAAACCGACTCTGGGGTCTATTGCTACCTGGGGTGTGTCGAACTGCCCTTGCCTGCCTGCGGGGATCTGAGTCGTGTTTATGATATTGACTCCCTGATCCCCCGCTGCGTTGGAGACAGAATTGCGCGCGTATATTATTTTGGTTTCCTCTTCCCCTGCCATGAAAGTCTGAGCCATCAACACCGCCGCTTCCAAAGTCAAGTCCTTGCTCTCAATTAACTTTTGGAAAATCCCCGCATGACCAATGCCCTCAATAAAGAAGTCCCTTAACATCTTCCCCCTGCAGGCGTCTGTGAACTTACAGAGGCTGGCCAAGCGCCGAAGGTCCACAACAAAGTCCGGTATGCTCTGCCCTTCCCGACGTCGGTGCATATAGAATCTGTGTCAGGCCATGTGTATACTGCTCGCTGGTTTGAGGTGCTCACCGATCAGTTTGCTGAGCTCCTCAAAGGTCTTGTCCGCCGGCTTTTCGGGTGCTAGTAGGTCCTTCATGAGCGCGTAAGTCTTAGGTCTGCAGCTGGTCAGCAGATGGGCCCTTCGCTTGTCGGCTGCTGCATCTCCCAGCCATTCTTTCATGACAAAGCTTTGCTGGAGCCTCTCAATGAAATCGTCCCAATCCTCACCAACACAGTACCGATCCTCTGTGCTACCGGTGGCCATTATCGTGGGTCATTGATTCCCGTTTCCCGTTGCCAATGTAATGTCCTTACTCAATGGCACAAAACCCACATGAGGCACATTCTATGGACAAGGTCACTCTGTGACCTGAACCTTTATTCACAGGACCAAGAAGTGATGACCCTGCGTGGGACCTTCCTTTATATACCTGGATGACCAGGTAAGGAATGTCTCCCACAAGTTCACCCCCTGTGGTCAAGATGTGCATTGCTTAAGTATATACAGTATTGCAGTGGTGTTACATAGAGGTTACATACATGACACAAACTGTTTGGGTGATTTGGCTGTCATGGTTGAATAGCTGGTAGGTTGTGAGATGTGCATGTGAGTCTTGTAACAGTGCTGTGTGAGGGTGAGGTGAACCATATGAAGTTAGGGATGAGTCCTGATTGATAGAGATTGTTGGTAGGTGAGTGATGGGTGTGTGGTGCATTGAGCAGTGTATGAGGCTACTGGTGCAGTTGGTAAGATATGGCATTTTAAGATGCATTCACTGACCTTGACCACTCGTGTGAGGTCATTAAACTTCTTGCAGCACTGCATCCTTGGGACTACACTCTTGGCTTCAACGTCCATGGCTATCTGTTCCCACTGCCTTCTCATTGTGTGTCTGGAGAGCCTCCTGCCCCCCTGAGGATACAGGACATCTCTCCTCCTTTTCACTCCTCCACCAAGACCTGGGGGCCAGCTCTCTCCCATGGTCAGCCATTCTTCTCTATTTCCCAGGTCAGATTCAGTTGCAGAACGACTAGCAGCACCTGCTCCAGCCACAATGCACCTCCCCTTTAAGAAGTGCTGGCTAGCTTTAAGTAGTGCAAGTTAGTAACGATATTGGGCCCCCTGCTGATGCGTGCAGTCAATGAACAGCATGAGTAGTGCTGGCTGCATGCAGAATTCATTATAATTAGCAGGCAGCAGGCAGGCTGCCTGCATTCCACACAGTGGGCGTGGGTTAATCGCGCAACGCGATCCTCATGCTCGTTTTCGGGGGCTAGCCAATTTAACCCCCCTTGGGCTGGATTTTCCGTTGTCTAACGCCTCAGTTAGTGGCCAGAGGGGGCGTTAATGGGAGTGCAAGTGGTTACCGACTGGGAGTGCAGCATTTAGCGCCCCGACCGAAAAGTCATTAGAGGCTCACCGGGGGCACAAATCCAGTAGCGGCTGGCTGCTGACGATCACTCTGATCATGATGCATTCCTGGTGTAATGCGCACGCTTGCTCCCCAGTCAGTAAATTAGGTGCGGCCGCCTCATTTAGCGACCGCCAAGAACAACGTCTGGAAAAACAGTCGGTCCAGGCTTGCAAAGTCGTTAACTGGTGGCTACTTAAAGGATTGAGGAAGCGCTTCCGTCAGAGGTCACAGTCAGCGCAGCGTTTACACATAGCACGGTGGTGAGCCTCTGAGTTTACAGCGGCAGACAGAGATAAGAGTTCAGCTTGAAAAAAAGTGATTTTGGAAACTTTAATGGGTGCATTACTATGCTGCACCTTTAAGACTCAGCTATTCCTGGGATCCGAATCGGAATTCGGCGCTTGTGCAATGACTCGGTTAAATTTAGCGCCGGCATTTTCGTTAGCATGCCCCCAGCTCTGGTGTCCAACAGCTGATTTAGCGCCCCTATCTGACAAATTTCTGGACGGAGGGCGCAAACCTTATCAAAGTGCTAAATTTACCGCTCCATCTGAGTTACCGCTCCAAATGAGGCGGGACCGAATTTCTCCCCCATTGAGTCCCTTGCACATAGTTTAATTTTTTGAAATCCACTAGTGCCTTTTTATTTTGCCCTTTTCTTCCAAATAATTTTCTAACCGGCAGCGTGCAATTCACTTCTGGCATTTCCCCTCGAACTGCTGAGATACTTGTCGAGTAACCGTGGACGGTACTGTTTGTCCCTCAGTGTTTCTGCTGCTTCAGAGTTTGCTGCAAGTTTGTTTTCGGGGCTTTCAGACTCAGTGAAGCTCATCCTGTTGCTGCGCTGAACCTGCTGGCGCTAACTGTGTTATACAGCGGATCCTGAGCTCAGTGCCTTTGCAGTTTGCACAGATACACAAAGCCCCATATGGTAAGGCCATTGCTCAACAAGGAACATTTGTATCAGGCAGATGGCTGTACGGTGCAGATAAATATTTTAAACAATCCTAAATGAATATATTAATGATGCAAGGCTTTTATCTGGGTCAAATTAAATTTTTAAGACTGTGATCGATACAGAAAAGAAAATCAAAGAAACTTACGGGTAAATAGAGGAGTTTGGGGAATTGGGTTTCCTCTGGCGGTGTGCTAGTTAAAATGTTCCTGTGTGATGAGGAGAGATCAGTGTTGAGGAGGACCATGAAGGTGGAGACAGGGACAAGATGGAGGAGTTTTGGGGAGATAGTCCCAGAAAGCAAGGCTATAATGGCTGAAAGCTGTGTTTAAAATTCTTATCCTCATTTTCATATCCCTCTATGGCCTCGACCCTCCCTATTTCTGTAACCTCCTCCAGCCCCACACCCCCCCTTTCCCACACCCCAAGACCTTTGCGCTCCTCCAATTCTGGCCTCTTGCGCATCCCTGACTTCCTTTGCTCCACCATTGCCGGCCGTGCCTTCAGCTACCCAGACGCTAAGCTCTGGAATTCCCTCCCTAAACCTTTCCACCTCTTTCTCCTCCTTTAAGATGCTCCTTAAAACTGTCATGTGTGTAACATTCATGTAACTGTAACCTTCATGTAACAACACTGTACACTGTATACACCTAAGAAATGCACACCTTGACCACAGGGGTGAACTTGTGGGAGACACTCCTCACCTGATCATTCAGGCATATAAAGGGAGGTCCCATGCAGGGTCAGCACTCCTTAGTCCTGTGAATAAAGGTACAGGTCACAGAATGACCTTGTCTCCAGTATGTGCCTCGTGTTGATTTGCTGTAGAGTGTAAGGACATAACATTTGGTGACGAGAAACGGGAATCAACGACTCACGAGAATGGCCACCGGTAGCACAGAGGAACGGTACTGTGTTGGTGAGGACTGGGACGATTTCATTGAGAGGCTCCAGCAGAGCTTTGTCACGAAGGACTGGCTAGGAGCTGCAGCGGCTGACAATCGAAGGGCGCATCTACTGACCAGCTGTGGATCTAAGACGTACACATTGATGAAAGACCTGCTCGCATCCGAGAAGCCGGCGGACAAGACCTTTGAGGAGCTCAGCAAACTGATCGGTGAGCACCTCAAACCGGTGAGCAGTATACACATGGCCCGACACCGATTCTATACGCACCGACGTCGGGAAGGGCAGAGCATACCGGACTTTGTTGTGGACCTTTGCCGCTTGGCCAGCCTCTGTAAGTTCACAGACGCCTGCCGGGGGGAGATGTTAAGGGATTTATTCATTGAGGGTATTGGTCATGCCGGGACTTTTAGAAAGCTAATTGAGACCAAGGACTTGACCTTGGAAGTAGCGGCATTGATGGCTCAGACCTTCATGGCAGGGGAGGAGGAAACCAAGATCATATATGCGCGCAACTCTGCTTCCAACATGGCGATGGAGCAGGGAGTTAACATGGTAAATGCGACTCAGAACCCCGCAGGCAGGCAAGGGCAATTTGACACCAACCAGGCATTAACAGACTATAGAGTGGGTCCTCAACAGAGACAATGGCAGGTCAAACGGACAATTACACCATCACAAGGGACAATACGTCCCGGAGTGGGGCCACTGACACCCACTAACAGAGTGCTCAAGAGTAATCAAAGAGACAATCAGAGAGGAATGCCTGGTAACAGCTCTTTTGTTCACAACAATCTTAGCTCATGCTGGAGGTGCGGGGGCAGACATGCTGCGGAAACCTGTAGGTTTCAACAATTTATCTGTAGAAATTGTAACTTGAGTGGACATTTGGTCAGAATGTGCAGGAAGCCCGCAGCGAGGCTGGTTTACGAAGCGGATGAACCACAAGAGGGGTCTGCAAGGCAGGGTTATGCTTGGGACACAGCAATGGACACTGAAGTTCAGCGGGTTCAGGTGGCAAACATCCACAGCTCATACACAAAGACGCCACCTATGATGTTGCGAGTACTGTTAAACAACATCCCGGTACGCATGGAGCTGGACACAGGAGCCAGCCAGTCACTTATGAGTGTCCAACAATTCAAGAAACTGTGGCCACTCAGAGCTAGCAGACCCAAACTAGAACGCATTGACATGCAATTACGGATGTACACCAAAGAGATCATTCCAGTGCTAGGCAGTGCCATAGTCACACATAACGGATCAGAGAACCGGCTGCCACTCTGGATTGTCCCGGCAAATGATCCCGCGCTTTTGGGGAGGAGCTGGCTAGCCGAGATGAACTGGAAATGGGGGGATGTGCACTCCATTTCATCTGTGGCGAGAAGTTCATGCTCACAGGTCCTACAAAAGTTTGAGTCACTATTTCAACCTGGTGTAGGTACTTTCAAAGGTACCAAAGTAGTGAAAAGCATCACCCCGGACGCCACACCAGTGCACCACAAAGCCAGAGCTGTGCCGTATGTCATGCGGGAGAAAATTGAGAGTGAGTTGGACAGGTTGCTAAGAGAGGGCATAATTTCGCCCGTTGAATTCAGTGACTGGGCAAGCCCCATCGTTCCTGTCCTAAAAACGGATGACTCGGTCAGGATTTGTGACGACTACAAGGCCACCATCAACCGAGTGTCACTACAAGACCAATACCCGCTCCCGAGAACGAAGGATCTTTTTGCCACGCTGGCAGGTGGCAAGCTGTTCACCAAGTTGGACCTCACCTCGGTCGACATGACCCAAGAACTGGCCGAAGAATCCAAGCTACTGACCACCATCACCACGCACAAGGAGCTGTTTGTTTACAACAGGCGTCCGTTTGGCATTTGTTCAGCAGCCGCTATCTTTCAAAGGAACATGGAAAGCCTGCTCAAATCCATCCCCGGAACAATTGTATTTCAGGACGACATCCTTATCACGGGTCGAGACACCGAGGAACACCTCCACAACCTGGAGGAGGTGCTACACCAACTGGACCGGGTAGGCCTGCGACTACATAAGTCTAAGTGTGTGTTTTTGGCTCCAGAGATAGAGTTTTTGGACAGGAGGGTTGCTGCAGACGGGATCTGGCCTACCGAATCCAAAACGGAGGCGATCCGTCGCGCGCCCAGGCCCGGCAACACATCGGAGTTGCGTTCATTTCTGGGACTATTGAACTATTTCAGGAACTTTCTGCCGAATTTAAGCACATTGTTGGAGCCGCTACATGTGCTCCTGTGTAAGGGTTGCAATTGGTTTTGGGGGGACTGTCAGGAACGGGCTTTCAATCGGGCGTGGAACCTGCTTTGTTCTAACAAACTGTTGACTCTGTACAACCCCTGTAAGAAATTGGTTTTGACATGTGATGCATCATCCTATGGGGTTGAGTGCGTGTTGCAGCAGAGTAATGATGAGGGCCAACTCCAACCTGTGGCTTATGCTTCCAGGTCGCTCTCCCAAGCAGAAAGGGGATATGGGATGGTTGAAAAGGAAGCACTCGCATGTGTCTACGGGGTGAAAAAGATGCACCAGTACCTTTTTGGCAGAAGGTTCGAGTTAGAAACGGACCACAAGCCGTTAATATCCCTGTTGGCCGACAGCAAAGCTGTCAATGCCAATGCATCAGCTCGCATACAGCGATGGGCTCTCACGCTGGCTGCGTATGACTACACCATACGGCACCAGCCAGGCACCGAAAATTGCGCTGACGCGCTCAGCAGGCTTCCACTGGCCACCACTGAGGGGGCAGCGGAGCAAAGCGCTGAGATGGTCATGGCTGTCGATGCTTTCGATGCTCCTCCATCACAGCCCACCAGATCAAAATCTGGACCAACAGAGATTCCCTCCTATCCTTGATTAAGAAATGTGTCCTTACTGGGGATTGGGCGCCCACACACGGAGCATGCCCTGAAGAGGTCAGACCGTTTCACATCCAAGCCGACTGCCTACTATGGGGCAGCCGGGTAGTCATGCCCCAGAAGGGAAGGGAAGCATTCATCAGGGAACTCCACAGCGAGCACCCAGACATTGTGCTAATGAAGGCCATTGCCCGGTCACATGTATGGTGGCCGGGAATTGATGCAGACCTGGAACACTGTGTTCGCAGGTGCACGACGTGTGCCCAGCTGGGCAATGCCCCCGGGGAGGCCTCACTCAGCCCGTGGCCCTGGCCCACCAAGCCCTGGTCACGTATTCCCGTATGGGGAAAATGTTCCTCATTGTTGTTGATGCGCACTTGAAATGGATCGAGTGCATCATATTGAATTCGTGCACGACATCCACCACAGTGGAGAGTCTGCGTGCGGTCTTTGTGACCCACGGCTTGCCGGACATCCTGGTTAGCGACAACGGCCCATGCTTCAGTAGCTATGAATTCCGGGAGTTCATGTCGAGTAATGGCATCAAATATGTCAGGACAGCACCATTGAAGCCGGCTTCCAATGGCCAGGCGGAACGTGCGGTCCAAATCATAAAACAAGGCATGCTCCGGATTCAAGGACCCTCCCTTCAATGCCGCCTATCGCGCCTCCTGCTGGCCTATCGATCCCGACCGCATTGCGAACACCTCATTGCGGTATGCACAGTGGCCCGGGCCGCTACCGACGGGGTGCGCGCTGCCATAACAGATCCTCCGCAAACTCCTGGACAATTTCCCGGGAGCTGGTAGCGTTCTCCAATCAGCGCCCGCCGCCCCCCCACCCGCCCCCCTCCATTCAAAAAGAGGCAATTTCTCGCCTCGCCCCCCCAGAGTCTTCATTGCCCAATTGGATCATTATTGACTGGCAGTCAAACAGCCTTTTATCCCGGTGTCTGATACTTTTATAACTAACGAACCAAAAAGTTCAAAGAAAATTAAAAAGAAAAACAATTTTTTAATGTCCCTTTGATTTTTCTTGCACATTACTCAGTATCCTGGAGATCAATCTTTAATTCCCGGAGACTCCAGGGTAATCCTGGAGGGTTGGCAACCCTAGTTCAGATAGATGTAAAAGATCTGTGCCATTAATCGAAGAAGAGCAGGGGAGTTCTCTGTTAATACTGTGCCAACGTTTATCTCTCAACCGAAAAAGAATAATTGCTCATTCATTCATTCGCTGTTTGTTGGACCCTGCTGTGAGTAAATTGGCTGCTGCATTTGCTCAACAGTGACGAAAGTCAGGATAAATGGGTCATTTTCCGGTTGGCAAACAGTGACTAGTGGGGCGCCACAGAGATCGGTGCTGGGGCCTCAACTATTTACAATCTATATTAACGATGTGGATGAAAGGACCGAGTATAATGTAGCCAAGTTTGCTGATGATACAGAGATGGGTGGGAAAGCAAATTGTGAGGAGGACACAAAAAATCTGCAAAGGGATATAGACAGGCTAAGTGAGTGGGCAAAAAATTGGCAGATGGAGTATAATGTGGGAAAATGTGAGGTTATCTACTTTGCCAGAAATAATAGAAAAGCAAATTATAATTTAAATGGAGAAAAATTGCAAAGTGCTGCAGTACATAGGGACCTGGGGGTCTTTCTGCATGAAACACAAAAAGTTCGTATTCAGGTACAGCAAGTAATAAGAACATAAGAACATAAGAAATAGGAGCAGAAGTAGGCCATTTGGCCCCTCTAACCTGCTCCGCCATTCAATAAGATCATGGCTGATCTGATCATGGACTCAGCTTCACTTCCCTGCCCGCTCCCCATAACCCGTTACTTCCTTATCGCTTAAAAAATCTGTCTATCTCCGCCTTAATTAGATCCAATGACCCAGCCACCACAGCTCCCCGGGTCAGAGAATTCCATAGATTTACAATCCTTGAGAATTTCTTCTCTCAGAGGGTTGTAAATCTATGGAATTCTCTGCCCCAGAAAGCTGTGGAGGTGGAGTCATTGAATATATTTAAGGCGGAGATACAGATTTTTAAGCAATAAGGGAGTAAAGGGTTATGGGGAGCGGGCAGGGAAATGAAGCTGAGCCCAAGATCAGACCAGTCATGATCTTATTAAATGGCGGAGCAGGATCGAGGGGCCAGGTGGCCTACTCCTGCTCCTATTTCTTATGTTCTTATGAATTGGCTGTAAAGCACTCTGGGACATCCTGACGTTAAAGTTGCTCAACAAATGTAAGTTCTTTCTTTAGAGAGAACCATATAAATTTACAAATTTAAGCTCGTTGTGTCTATGCCAGCTCTTTGTTGGAACAATCCCAAACTACACCCCTGCTTTCTGCTCATAGTCTTCTTATGTCTTCTTCTACCTCAAATAATAACACCACCTTCCCTTGAAAGATGCAATGACCTCTGTCGCAACAAAACCCTGTGGCAAAGCATTCTATACTATTACAGCTCTCTGTGTAAAGAAATGTCTCCTAACCTCTCTCCTCACTGTCTCACACTCCACATTCAGAAGGAAATAATCCTCCCCTGCCAAAACCCTTCATAATCTTAAAATCCTCTATTACAGTTCAAAAGAACATAAAAATTGCAGCAGGAGTAGGCCTGCTCCACCATTCAATAAGATCATGGCTGATCTTCTACTTCAACTCCACTTTCCTGCACAGTCCCCATATCTCTTAGTATCAGCTGTGGCTCAGTAGGTAGCACTCTTGCCTCTGAGTCAGAAGGTTGTGGGTTCAAGTCTCACTCCAGGGATGAGCACAAAAATCTAGGCTCACACTCCAGTGTGATACTGAGGGAGTGCTGCACTGTCGGAGGTGCCGTCTTTCAGATGAGATGTTAAACCGAGGCTGCTCCGTCAAGTGGATGTAAAAGATCCCATGACACTATTTCGAAGAAGAGCAAGGACGTTATCCCCGGTGTCCTGGCCAATATTTATCCCTCAATCAACATAACAAAAAAAAACAGATTATCTGGTCATTATCACATTGCTGATTGTGGGAACTTGCTGAGTGCAAATTGGCTGCTGCCGCGTTTCCCACATTAGCCTCAACATAGGCAGTCCTTCGAAATCGAGGAAGACTTACTTCCAGTCTACAAATGAGTCCTTAAGTGGCTGAACAGTCCAATACGAGAACCACAGTCCCTGTCACAGGTGGGACAGATAGTCGTTGAGGGAAAGGGTGGGTGGGACTGGTTTCCGCTGCCTGCGCTTGATTTCTGCATGCTCTCGTCGATGAGACTCGAGGTGCCCAGCGCCCTCCCGGATAATTAGTCAGGAAATTGTTTTAGGGAAATTGATGGGACTGAAGGCTGATAAATCCCCAGGACCTGATAGTCTGCATCCCAGAGTACTTAAGGAAGTGGTCCTAGAAATAGTGGATGCATTGGTGGTCATTTTCCAAAATTCTAAAGACTCTGGATCAGTTCCAATGGATTGGAGGGTAGCTCATGTAACCCCACTTTTTAAAAAAGGAGGGAGAGAGAAAACAAGGAATTATAGACCGGTTAGCCTAACATCGGTAGTAGGGAAAATGTAGGAATCAATTATTAAAGATGAAATGGCAGCGCATTTGGAAAGCAGTGATAGGATCGGTCCAAGTCAGCTTGGATTTATGAAAGGGAAATCATTCTTGACAAATCTTCTGGAATTTTTTGATGATGTAACTAGTAGAGTGGACAAGGGAGAACCAGTGGATGTGGTGTATTTGGACTTTCAAAAGGCTTTTGACAAGGTCCCACACAAGAGATTAGTGTGCAAAATTAAAGCACATGGTATGGGGGTAATGTATTGACGTGGATAGAGAACTGGTTGGCAGACAGGAAGCAGAGAGTCTGGATAAATGGGTCCTTTTCAGAATTGCAGGCAGTGACTAGTGGGGTGCCGCAAGGTTCAGTGCTGGAACCCCAGCTCTTTACAATATAAATTAATAATTTAGATAAAGGAATTTAATGTAATATCTCCAAGTTAGCAGATGACACTAACCTGGGTGGCAGTGTGAGCTGTGAGGAGGATGCTAAGAGGCTGCAGAGTGACTTGGACAGGTTAGGTGAGTGGGCAAATGCATAGCAGATGCAGTATAATGTAGATAAATGTGAGGTTATCCACTTTGGTGGCAAAAACAGGAAGGTAGAATATTATCTGAAGGGTGACAGATCAGGAAAAGGGGAGGTGCAACGAGACCTGGGTGTCATGCTACATCAGTCATTGAAAGTTGGCATGCAGGTACAACAGGCGGTGAAGAAGGCAAATGGCATGTTGGTCTTCATAGCGAGATGATTTGAGTATAGAAGCAGGAAGGTCTTACTGCAGTTGTTCAGGGCCTTGGTGAGGCTACACCTTGAATATTGCGTACAGTTTTGGTCTCCTAATCTGAGGAAGGACATTCTTGCTATTGACGGAGTGCAGCAAAGGTTCACCAGACTGATTTCCAGGATGGCAGGATTGACAGGAAAGACTGAATCGACTAGGCTTATATTCACTGGAATTTAGAAGAATGAGAAGGGATCTCATAGAAACATATAACATTTTGATAGGATTGGACAGGTTAGATACAGCAAGAAAGTTCCCGATGTTGGAGAAGTCCAGAACCAGGGGTCACAGTCTAAGGATAAGGGGTAAGCCATTTAGGACCGAGATGAGGAGAAACTTCTTCACTCAGAGAATTGTGAAGCTGTGGAATTCTCTACCACAGAAAGTTGTTGAGGCTAGTTCGTTAGATATATTCAAAAAGGAGTTAGATGTGGCCCTTACGGCTAAAGGGATCAAGGGGTATGGAGAGAAAGCAGGAATGGGGTGCTAAAGTTGCAAAAATGATCAGCCATGATCATATTGAATGGTGGTGCAAGCTCGAAGGGCCGAATGGCCTACTCCTGCATCTATTTTCTGTGTTTCTATGCACTTTCTCCACATGGTCGGTCTTTGGCCAGGGATTCCCAGGTGTCAGTGAGGACGTTGCACTTTATCAGGGAGGCTTTGAGGGTGCCCTTGTACGTTTCCTCTGCCCACCTTTGGCTCGTTTGCCGTGAAGGAGTTCCGAGTAGAGTGCTTGCTTTGGGAGTCACGTGTCTGGCATGCATACAATGTGGCCTGCCCAGCGGAGCTGATCCAGTGTGGTCACTACTTCAATGCTGGGGATGTTGGCCTTGTCGAGGACGTTAACGTTGATGCGTCTGTCCTCCCAGGGGATTTGCAGAATCTTGCGGAGACATCGTTGGTGGTATTTCTCTAGCGGCTTGAGGTGTCTACTGTACATGGTCCATGTCTCTGAGCCGTACAGGAGGGCAGGTATTACTACAGCCCTGCAGACCATGAGCTTGGTGGCAGATTTGAGGGCCTGGTCTTCAAACACTCTTTTCCTCAGACGGCCGAAGGCTGCACTGGCGCACTGGAGGCGGTGTTGAATCTCGTCGTCAATATCTGCTCTTGTTGATAAAAGGCTCCCGAGGTACGGGAAATGATCCACGTTGTTGAGGGCCGCGCCGTGGATCTTGATGACTTGGGGGCAGTGCTGTGCGGCAGGGACAGGTTGGTGGAGGACCTTCGTCTTACGGATGTTTAGCATAAGGCCCATGCTTTTGTACGCCTTAGTAAATACGTTGACTATGACTTGGAGTTCAGCCTCTGGTATGTGCGCAGATGCTCGACGACAGAGGTTGGGGTGGTCTTGGACCTGGCCTGGAGATGACAAAGGTTGACCAGGTTACCACTGTTTCTGTAGTTTAGTTCCACTCCAGCGGGGAGCTTGTTGACTTTGAGGTGGAACATGGCAGTGAGGAAAATTGAGAAGAGGGTTGGAGCGATGACGCAGACCTGCTTGACCCCAGTCCAGATGTGAATTGGGTCTGTAATGGATCCGTTGGTAAGGATCGCGGCCTGCATGTCGTCGTGGAGCAGGTGGAGGATGGTGATGAACTTTTGGGGCAGCCGAAACAGGAGGGGGATGCTCCATAGACCCTCGCGGTTGACAGTGTCAAAGATCTTTGTAAGGTCGAAGAAGGCCATGTATAAGGACTGGCGCTGTTCTCTGCATTTTTTCTGCAGCTGTTTGTTGTGCCCCGTAGGGGACGAAATCCGCATTCCTCAATCGAGACTCTGCCTTTGACTTGAGTGTTCTCAACTCCATCCCGCAGCATGCTACCCGCCACCACCTCAGTAAAACGCCAGCACTGCACGAGGTAGAAAAAGCCATAAGACAACTTAAGAACAACAAGGCTACGGGAGCGGATGGAATCCCCGCTGAGGCCCTGAAGTATGGCGGAGAGGCACTGTTGGCGTGGATACATGACCTCATCTCTCACATCTGGAGGGAGGAGAGCATGCCGGAAGATCTCAGAGATGCAGTGATCGTGACCATCTTTAAAAAAGGGGACAGGTTCGACTGCGGCAACTACAGAGGAATCTCCCTGTTGTCAGCCACTGGGAAAGTCGTTGCTAGAGTCCTCCTCAACCGCCTTCTCCCTGTGGCTGAGGGGCTCCTCCCGGAGTCACAGTGCGGATTTCCCACATTACAACAGTGACTATACTCCAAAAGTAATTGATTGGCTGAAAAGTGCTTTGGGTTGTTAAAAGCGCTATATAAATGCAAGTCTTTCTTTCTCTTGATTCCCTTAATATCCAAAAATCTATAAATCTCAGCCTTAAATATACTCAACGACTGAGCCTCCACAGCCCTCTGTGCCCTCTGTGGTAAAGAATTCCAACGGCTCATAACCCTCTGAGTGAAGAAATTTCTCCTCATCTCAGTCCTAAATGGCCGACCCCTTATCCTGAGAATGTGATCCCCGGTCTAGACTCTCCAGCCAGGGGAAACAGCCTCTCACCATGTCAATCACTCTAATAATTGTATAAGTTTCAATTAGATCACCTCTCATTCTTCTAAACCGCAGAGAATATAGGCCCATTGTATTCAATTATAAGCCCATTCTGCTCAATCTTCTCTGAGCTTCCTCAACTCCAGTGGAAATAGTCTCAGTATCTTAAATCTCTCCTCATAAATACAGTTTCACTTTGCTGAGAATGTTTGATACCTTCTTTTCCAGCAAGGAAGCACTTTGTCTCCATTCAGTAGCTCCTCACAGTTGAATTGAGAACTCACCACAACAGGAAGCAGCAGGTTAGAACTGCAGGATGTTGGAGTTTAACAACGACCATATTTTCATAAATATTTAGACTGACATGTCAAAGAAGGTTTTCATTTTTTCAATCTGCTGCGACTACTGACTCAACCTATATTTTTGTCCCTCCCAATGACTCCCCCTAGTGGCACAAACCTGTCACCTGCTAAATGGAGAGGCAGCATTTCACAATGCCGATCTCTGTATGGACTGATCAAAAGTCTTTTTCTGTAGGGAGGAAAGGAAAATGACAGGCCAAATTTCCATAGGGTATTTTTGCACACCTTCTCTTAGGCAGTGATAAAAGAATTCAGGGTCATCATCATCATAGGCAGTCCCTCGAAATTGAGGAAGACTTCGTTCCTCTCCAAAAGTGAGTTCTCAGATGACATGTACAGTCCAATACGGGAATTACAGTCTCTGTCACAGGTGGGACAGTCAGTGGTTGAAGGAAAGGGTGGGTGGGGAATCTGGTTTTCCACATGCTCCTTCCGCTGCCTGTGCTTGTTTTCTGCATGCTCTCGGTGAAGAGACTCGTGGTGCTCAGCGCCCTCCCGGATACTCTTCCTCCACTTCTTAGGGCAGGGATTCCCAGGTGCCGGTGGGGATGTTGCACTTTATCAACGAGGCTTTGAAGGTGTCCTTGAAACATTTCCTCTGCCCACCTGGGGCTCGCTTGCCGTGTAGAAGTTCCGGGTAGAGTGCTTGCTTTGGGAATCTTGTGTCGGGCATGCGAACAATGTTGCCCGCCCAACGGAGCTGGTCGAGTGTGGTCAGTGCTTTGATGCTGGGGATGTTGACTCGATCAAGAACACTAACGTTGGTGCGTCTATCCTCCCAAGGGATTTGCAGGATCTTGCGGAGACATTGTTGGTGGTATTTCTCCAGCAATTTGAGGTGTCTACTGTACATGGTCCATGTCTCTGAGCCATACAGGAGGGCGGGTATCACTACAGCCCTGTAGACCAAAAGCTTGGTGCCAGAGTTGAGGACCTGAGGGCCCGTCAGCCCGTCAATTATGGTTGCCTTAACAGCTGGTGGCATCCAATAACTCACCCCTACGCCCTCAATGCTCTTCCAATGCATTATCTGCCAGGAATGGCTTCAAAATACATAAATGAGCCAACCTCGTAGTAGGATTTGAGGCCCCAACGATGCTGCACCTGGACTACATTATCGGGTCTATGTTGGGTCAGGCAGCAACTCAGTGTAGTGTTCTCTCCAGACTCTTAGAGAATACCCTCAACAACAACAACTTGTATTTATATAGCGCTTTTAACATAGTGAAATGTCCCTAGGCACTTCACAGGTGCATTATCAAACAAAGGTTGAATCTGAGCCACATAAGGAGATATTAGGACATGTGACCAAAAACTTGCTCAAAGTGGTAGGTTTTATGGAGAATCTTAAAGGAAGAGAGAGAGGTAGAAGCGGCAATGTTTTGGGAGGGAATTCCAGAGTTTAGGGCCGAGGCAGCTGAAGGCACAGCCGATAATGGTGGAGCGATTAAAATCAGCGATGTGCAAGAGGCCAGAATTGGATGCACGCAGAGATCTCAGAGGGGTGCAGGCAATGTTCCTTTTAAACTGCGGAGCCATGCAGCGCTCCAGTGTTCCCGCACAAACAACAATTATGGGGATTGTAGGGCTGGAGGTGGTTACAGAGATAGGGATGTGCAAGGCCATGGCGGGATTTGAAAACAAGGATGAGAATTTTTAAATTGAGGCGTTGCGGGATTGAGAGCCATTACAATCTATATTAATGACTTGGCTGAAGGGACCGAGTGTAATATAGCCAAGTTTGCTGATGATACAAAGCTGGGTGGGAAAGCAAATTGTGAAGAGGACACAAAAGATCTGCAAAGGGATATGGACAGGCTAAGTGAGTGGGCAAAAATTTGGCAGATGGAGTATAATGTGGGAAAATGTGAGTTTATCCACTTTGGCAGAAATAATAGAAAAGCAAATTATAATTTAAATGGAGAATAATTCCAAAGTGCTGCAGTACAGCGGGACCTGGGGGTCCTTGTGCATGAAACACAAAACGTGAGTATGCAGGTACAGCAAGTAATCAGGAAGGCAAATGGAATATTGGCCTTTATTGCAAGGGGGATAGAGTATAAAAGCAGAGAAGTCCTGCTACAATTGTACAGGGTATTGGTGAGACCACACCGGGAGTACTGCGTACAGTTTTGGTCTCCGTATTTAAGAAAGGATATACTTGCATTGGAGGCTGTTCAGAGAAGGTTCACTAGGTTGATTCAGGAGATGAGGGGGTTGACTTTTGAGAATAGGTTGAGCAGGTTGGGCCTATACGCATTGGAGTTCAGAAGAATGAGAGGTGATCTTATTGAAACTTATAAGATAATGAGGGGGCTTGACAAGGTAGATGCAGAGAGGATATTCCACTCATGGGGAAAACTAAAACTAGGGGATATAGTCTCAGAATGAGGGGTCGCCCATTTAAACTGAGGTGATGAGAAATTTCTTTTCTCAGAGGGTTGTGAATCTGTGGAATTCTCTGCCCCAGAGAGCTGTGGAGGCTGGGTCATTAAATATATTTAAGGCGGAGATAGACAGATTTTTGAGCGATAAGGGAGTGAAGGGTTATGGGGAGCGGGCAGGGAAGTGGAGCTGAGTCCATGATCAGATCAGCCATGATCTTATTGAATGGTGGAGCAGGTTAGAGGGGCCAAATGGCCTACTCCTGCTCCTATTCCTTATGTCCTTATGTAGGTTAGCGAGCACAGGAGTGATGGGTGAGCGGGACTTCGTGCGAGTTAGGATACAGGCAGCAGAGTTTTGGATGAGCTTCAGTTTATGGAGAGTGGAAGATGAGAGGCCGGTCATGAGGGTTTCAGCAGCAGATGAGCTGAGGCAGGGGTGGAGTTGATTACAAGGATTAACAAAAACAAATGTTTTATTTTACTAAAATCAGTATTTCAACAACAGATTTAAGATAATTGGCAAAAAAAAGAGGGGAGATGAGGAGAATTTTCTTTACACAGCAAGTTGTTGTAAACTTGTATTTATTCTGTACAGCCACCAATAATCCCATAATCACTTGGGAGCACAGGTATTTAAGGAGGCTTCACAGGTTGGAGCGGTCTGGTGACCTGCAATAAAAGACTACGGTCACACTTTACTTTGAGCTAACAGTGTTCAGTCTGACTCTTTCTCCATACACAACAACTGGCGACGAGATACAGATAGCGAACCCAAAGATGCAGAGAACAGTGGGCATCCTGGAGAAATTTTCGGAGGGAGATGATTGGGAAACTTTTGTGAAGCGACTCGACCAATATTTCGTGGCCAACGAGCTCGATGGGGAAGAGAGCGCTGCCAAACGAACGATCCCCCTCACCGTCTGTGGGGCACCAACGTATGGCCTCATGAAGAATCTGCTCACTCCAGCAAAACCCAAAGAGAAATCGTACGACGATTTGTGCACACTGGTCCGAGAGCATTTGAACCGGAAGGAAAGCATTCTGATGGCGAGGTACCGGTTCTACACCTACAAAAGATCTGAAGGCCAGGAAGTGGCGAGTTATGTCGCCGAGCTAAGACGCCTTGCAGGACATTGCGAATTTGAAGGACATTTGGAGCACATGCTCAGAGGCTTTTTCGTACTTGGCATTGCCCACGAAACCATACTTCGCAAACTTTTGACTGTAGGGACCCAACCTTGAGTAAGGCCATAGCGATAGCCCAGGCGTACATTGCCACCAGTGACAATACAAAGCAAATCTCTCAGCACACAAGTGCTGCTACAAGTACTGTGAACAAAGTGATGTTGTTTTCGAATCGTAACGTACAGAGCAGGTCACACATACCTGCAGCTGCACATCTGCAAATGTCTCAGAGTCCACCATCAAGGGTGATGAATGCAAGGCCATTAACACCTTGTTGGTGCTGCGGGGGTGATCATTGTTTCCATTCATGCCGATTCAAAAAGTACGATTGCAAGGGCTGTGGAACAATGGGACACCTCCAATGAGTGTGCAGGCGAGCAGCAAAGCCTGTTAAAACTGCAAACACCATGTTGCAGAGGAGGACAAATCCACTGATTATCACGACGAACCCAGAGCCTCAGATTGAGGAGGCAGAGGTACATGGGGTGCACACATTCACCACAAATTGTCCCCCGATAAAGCTGAATGTTGAACTAAATGGACTCCCGGTGTCAATGGAGCTGGACACGGGCATGAGCCAGTCCATCATGGGCAAAAAGACTTTCAAAAAGTTGTAGTGCAACAAGGCCTCAAGGTCAGTCTTAACTCTAGTAGGCACGAAACTAAGAACTTACACAAAAGAACTGATTCCTGTAATCGGCTGTACTACCGTAAAAGTCTTCTATGATGGAGCAGTGCACAAGCTACTACTCTGGGTGGTACCAAGTGATGGTCCCATGCTGCTCGGCAGGAGCTGGCTGGGAAAGATATGCTGGAACTGGGATGACGTCCGAGCACTATCATCCGCTGACGACACTTCGTGTGCCCAGGCCTTAAACAAATTTCCTTCGCTGTTCAGACATGGCATTGGGAAATTCCAAGGAGCAAAAGTGCAGATCCACCTAATTCTGGGGGCGCGACCCATCCATCACAAGGCGAGAACAGTACCGTACATGATGAAAGGGTAGAGATCGAGCTAGACCGGCTGCAAAGAGAGGGCATCGTTTCACCGATCGATTCAGTGAGTGGGCCAGTCCTGTTGTCCCAGTCCTCAAGGGAGACGACACCGTCAGAATCTGTGGCGATTACAAAGTAACTATCAATCGTTTCTCCCTGCAGAACCAATACCCACTACCAAAGGCCAACGACTACTTTGCAACTCTGGTGGGAGGAAAGACATTCACGAAGCTGGATCTGACTTCAGCCTACATGACGCAGGAACAGGAGGAATCATCGAAGGCACACACCTGCATCAACACGCACAAAGGTCTTTTTATTTATAATAGATGCCCATTTGGAATTCGATCAGCAGCGGCGATATTCCAGAGAAACATGGAAAGTTTACTGAAGTCGGTCCCGCACACCATGGTCTTCCAGGATGACATCTTGGTCACAGGTTGGTGCACAGTAGAGCATCTGCAGAACCTGGAGGAGGTTCTTAGTCGACTCAACCGCGTGGGGCTGAGGTTAAAACGCTCGAAGTGCGTTTTCCTGGCACCTGACGTGGAGTTCCCAGGAAGGAGGATTGCGGAAGACGGCATCAGGCCCACCAACGCGAAGACAGAGGCAATCGAGAACGCACCAAGGCCACAGAACGTGACAGAGTTGCGGTCGTTTCTGGGACTCCTGAACTACTTGGGTAACTTCTTACCAGGTCTCAGCACACTGTTAGAACTACTGTATTTGTTACTATGAAAAGGGGAAGAATGGGTTTGGGGCAAAAGCCAAGAAAATGCCTTTGTAAAAGCGAGAAAATTGTTATGCTCAAACAAATTGCTTGTGTTGTATGATCCATGTAAGCGTTTGGTACTAGCATGTGATGCGTCGTCATATGGCGTCAGGTGTGTATTGCAACAAGCTAATGATTTTGGGAAACTACAACCGGTTGCTTATGCATCCAGGTGTCTGTCCAAGGCTGAGAGAGCCTACAGCATGATTGAAAAAGAAGCGTTAGCGTGTGTCTATGGGGTAAAGAGAATGCATCAATACCTGTTTGGGCTAAAATTCAAGTTGGAAACTGACCATAAGCCACTTATATCCCTGTTTTCCGAGAGTAAAGGGATAAATACCAACGCATAGGCCTGTATCCAGAGATGGGCGCTCACATTGTCCGCATACAATTATGCCATCTACCACAGGCCAGGCACAGAAAACTGCGCCGATGCTCTCAGTAGGCTGCCATTGCCCACCATGGGTGTAGAAATGGCGCAGCCCGCAGATCTAGCCATGGTTATGGAAGCATTTGAGAGTGTCCCAGTGGAAATGCAGGAACAGATAAAGCCATTCCAGCGGCGCAAAGATTAAATGTCGATACAGGCAGACTGCCTTCTGTGGGGCAATCGAGTAGTGGTCCCCAAGAAGGGCAGAGACACCTTCATCAATTACCTCCACAGTACCCACCCAGGCATCGTAATGATGAAAGCGATAGCCAGATCCCACTTGTGGTGGCCCGGTAACGATGCGGACTTAGAGTCCTGCGTTCACAGATGTAATATATGCTTGCAGTTACTCAGGGAGGCGCCGCTAAGTTTATGGCCTTGGCCCTCCAAACCATGGTCTAGGGTACACGTCGACTATGCAGGCCCGTTCTTGGGTAAAATGTTTCTTGTGGTTGTAGACGCGTACTCCAAGTGGATTGAATGTGAGATCATGTCGGCTAGCACGTCCGCTGCCGCTACTGAAAGCCTGCGGGCCATGTTTGCCACTCACGGCTTACCCGATGTCCTGGTGAGCGACAACAGGCCATGTTTTACCAGTGCTGAGTTCAAAGAATTCATGATCCGTAACGGGATCAAACATGTCACATCTGCCCCGTTTAAACCAGCGTCCAATGGTCAGGCAGAGAGAGCAGTGCAAACCATCAAGCAAGGCTTGAAGAGGGTAACTGAAGGGTCACTGCAGACTCGCCTATCCCGAGTCCTGCTTAGTTACCGCACGAGACCACACTCACTCACTGGGATCCCACCTGCTGAACTGCTCATGAAAAGAGCACTTAAGACAAGGCTCTCGTTAGCTCACCCTGATCTACATGAACAGGTAGAGAGCAGGCGGCTTCAACAAAATGCATATCATGATAGCGAAAATGTGTCACGCGAGATTTAAATCAATGATCCTGTATTTGTATTAAATTATGGACAAGGTCCCAAGTGGCTTCCCGGCACTGTCGTGGCCAAAGAAGGGAGCAGGGTGTTTCGGGTCAAACTTTCAAATGGACTCATTCACCGGAAACACTTGGACCAAATCAAATTCAGATTCACGGACTATCCTGAGCAACCCACCTTGGACCCTACCTTTTTTGCTCCCTCGACATACACACCAGTGGCAACCGGCACCACGGTTGACCACGAAGCAGAACCCATCGTCCACAGCAGCCCAGCAGGGCCCAACACACCAGACAGCCCAGCAAGACCAGCTGCACAGCAGCCCAGCGAGGGCCCAACAAATGATTCAACAACACCAGCTTTCACACCGAGATGATCAACCAGGGCAAGAAGGGCCCCAGATCGACTCACCTTGTAAATAGTTACACTATTGACTTTGGGGGGTGGGGGGTGTGGGGAGTGTTGTTATATATGTAAACTTGTATTTACTCTGTACAGCCACCAGAGGGCTCATCCCCTGGAGTCCCAAGGGATCCCATAATCCATTGGGAGCACAGGTATTTAAGGAGGCTTCACAGGTTGGAGAGGCACTCTGGTGACCTGTAATAAAAACTAAGATCACACTTTACTTTGAGCTCACAGTGTTCGGTCTGTTTCTCCATACACAACAGTTATGATCTGGAATGCACTTCCTGAGAGGGCAGTGGAAGTAGATTCAATAGTAACTTTCAAAAGGGAATTAGATACAAATGGGAATCAGGGGGAAAACTTTCCATTGGTTGGAGTCATACCCGGCACAAAGAAAGATGGTTGTGATGGTTGGAGGTCAATCATCCCAGCCCCAGGTCATCGCTGCAGGAGTTCCTCAGGGCTGTGTCCTAGGCCCAATCATCTTCAGCTGCTTCATCAATGACCTTCCCTCCATCATAAGGTCAGAACTGGGGATGTTCGCTGATGACTGCACAGTGGTCAGTGCCGTTCACAACAACTCAGAAAATGAAGCAGTCCATGTCCGCAGGCAAAAAGACCTGAATGGCATTCAGGGTTGGGCTGAGAAATGGCAAGTAACATTCGCGCCACATAAGTGTCAGGCAATGACCATCTCTAACAACATAAGAACATAAGAAATAGGAGCAGGAGTCGGTCATTTGGCCCCCCGAACCATTCGATAAGATCGTGGCTGATCTGATCTTGGCCTCAAGTCAACTTTCCTGCCTGCTCCCTTATCGTTAAAAAATCTGTCTATCTCCACCTTAAATATATTCAAAGACCCAGCCTCCACAGCTCTCTGGAGCAGAGAATTCCAAAGATTCACGACCCTCTGAGAGAAGAAATTCCTCCTCATTTCCGTTTGAAATGGGCGACACCTTATTTTGAAATGATGCCCCCATTTCTAGATTCCCCATGAGTGGAAACATTCTTTCTGCATCTACCCTGCCAAGCCCCTTCAGAATCTTACATGTTTCAATAAGATCCCCTCTCATTCTTCTAAACTCCAATGAGTATAGGCCCAACCTGCTCAACCTTTCTTCATAAGACAACGCCTTCATCTCAGGAATCAACCTCGTGAACCTTCTCAGAACTGCCTCCAATGCAAGTATATCCCTCCTTAAATAAGGAGACCAAAACTGTACACAGTACTCCAGGCGTGGTCTCACCAATACCCTGTACAGTTGTAGCAGGACTTCCCTACTTTTATACTCCATCCCCCTTGCAATAAAGGCCAACATTCCATTTGCCTTCCTAATTACTTGCTGTACCTGCATGCTAATTTTTTGTGATTCATGTACAAGGACCCCGAGATCACTCAGTACCTCAGGATTTTGCAATCTCTCCCCATTTAAATAATAATTTGCTTTTTTATTTTTCCTCACCTGTTCCCACATTATACTCCATCTGCCAGATTTTTGCCCACTCACTTAGCCTATCGATATCACTTTGCAAATTATTTGCATCCTCTACACAATTTGCTTTCGCACTTATCTTTGTATCATCAGAAAGTTTGCCCACATTACACTCGGTCCCTTCATCCAAGTCATTTGAAATAGTTTTGGCCCCAGAACGGTTCCCTGCGGCAGCCCACTAGTTACAGTTTGCCAACTTGAAAATGACCCATTTATCCCGACTCTCTGTTTTCTGTTAGTTAGCCAATCCTCTGTCCACGCTAATAAATTACCCCCAACCCTGTGAATTCTTATCTTGTGTCGCAACCTTTTAAGTGGCACCTCATCGAATGCCTTCTGGAAATCCAAATACACTACATCTACTGGTTCCTCTTTATCCAGCCTGCTCGTTACATCCTCATAGAACTCCAGAAAATTTGTCAAACATGATTTCCTTTTCATAAAACCATGCTGACGCTGCTTGATGAATTATGATTTTCTAAATGTCCTGCTACCACTTCCTTAATAATGGACTCCAGCATTTTCCCAATGACATATTAGGCTAACTGGTCTATAGTTTCCAGCTTTCTGAATTCCTCCTTTCTTAAATAGGTGCGTTGCATTTGCGGTTTTCCAATCCGCTGGGATCTCTCCAAAATCCAGGGAATTTTAGTAGATTACAACAAGCAAGAGTCTAACCATCTCCCCTTGATATTCTACGGCAATACAATCACCGAATCCCCCACCATCAAAATTCTGGGGGTCACCATTGATCAGAATCTTAACTGGACCAGCCACATATATACCGTGGCAACAAGAGCAGGTCAGAGGCTGGGTATTCTGCGGCGAGTGTCTCACCTCCTGCCTCCCCAAAGCCTTTCCACCATGTACAAGGCACAAGTCAGGAGTATTATGGAATACTCTCCATTTGCCTGGATGAGTGCAGCTCCAACAACACACAAGAAGCTCGACACTGTTGTATATGCACGCCTGTTTACTGTGTGATGTCTGTAACACTGTTATGCAACACTGAATGTACCCTTACACTGTACACACCTTACCTGTATACCAGAGGGTGCTGCTGCTGGAGACCTAAGGGTTACCTGCAGGTAACCCAATATAAAAAGCAACTCACAGCTTGTTGTCTTCACTCAGGAGCTGCAAATAAAGGACAACAGGTCTACACAGTTTAAGTATCATACCCTGCCTCGTGGAGCTATTACTAAAGATGCCTCCAGGATGAAGCAGCCCGCTTGATTGGCATCCCATCCACCACCTTCAACATTCACTTCCTCCACCACCGGTGCACTGTGGCTGCAGTGTGTACCATCTATAAGATGCACTGCAGCAACTCGCCACAGCTTCTTCAGCAGCACCTCCCAAACCCGCGACCTCTACCACCTAGAAGGACAAGGGCAGCAGACGCATGGGAACACCATCACCTGGAGGTCCCCTCCAAGTTACACACCATCCTGACTTGGAAATATATTGCCGTTCCTTCAGCGTCACTGGGTTAAAATCCTGAAACTCCCTCCTTAACAGCACTGTGGGAGTACCTTCATCACAAGGAGTACAGCATTTCAAAAAGGCAGTTCACCATCACTTTCTTAAGGGCAATTATGGATGTGAAATAAATACTGGCCTTGCCAGTGAAGCCCACATACCTGAACAAATATTTTTTTTAAATTGAAAAGGAGGAACTTGCAAGGCTATGGGGAAAGAGTTGGTGAGTGGAACTAATTAAATAGCTCTTTCAAAAAGCCAGCAGTCACGATGGGCCGAATGCCCTCCTTCTGTCCTGTTTGATTCTAAGAGTGGTTCTGTGAGAAGTGATGAATTCACATCGGCTGAATGCCACCCAAGACACAGCCGTGACAATCACCCCCACAATTGGCCTTAATTATCCCAATCCCTTCTCTTATACCTTTAAGACCTGTCAAGTCTTTTTCCATCAATATGGTTCTGGTTAGTCCTTTTCCTTGAAAGAAATTCAGTCAATTCAGACTAATCTGATGTATTATATACCTTTAACTGCCCTTTTGCGCTCCTTCATACCTTTCATAGCTAGATTGTTAGTTCTCTGAACTGTAGTTCAAAATTACAGGTTTGGCTGATGTTAGAAGTATCTGTGGCTTCGCTCAGGTGCCTATTTAAAGTGGCACTGTCTCTCAGAGGGTTGAAAAGTATTCGGCGAACTTTTATTCATGATGTAATTGGGATTACGGAGACATGGCTCCAGGGTGACCAAGGAAAGGAACTCAACATCCAGCGGTATTCAATATTCAGGAAGGATAGACAGAAAGGAAAAGGAGGTGGGGTAGCGTTACTGGTTAAAGAGGAAATTAACACAATAGTAAAGAAGGACATTAGCTTGGATGATGTGGAATCTATATGGGTAGAGCTGCGAAACACCGAAGAGCAGAAAACGTTAGTGGAAGTTGTGTACAGACCACCAAACAGTAGTAGTGAGGTTGGGGATGGCATCAAACAGGAAATTAGGGATGCGTGCAATAAAGGTACAGCAGTTATCATGGATGACTTTAATCTACATATTGATTGGGCTAACCAAACTGGTAGCAATACTGTGGAGGAGGATTTCCTGGAGTGTATAAGGGATGATTTTCTAGACCAATATGTCGAGGAACCAACTAGAGAGCAGGCCATTCTAGACTGGATCTTATATAATGAGTGAGGATTAATTAGCAATCTTGTTGTGCGAAGCCGCTTGGGGAAGAGTGACCATAATATGGTAGAATTCTTCATTAAGATGGAGAGTGACACAGTTAATTCAGAGTCTAGGGTCCTGAACTTAAAGAAAGGTAACTTCGATGGTTTGAGGCATGAATTGGTTAGAATAGACTGGCGAATGATACTTAAACGGTTGATGGTGGACAGGCAATGGCAGACATTTAAAGATCACATGGATGAACTACAACAATTGTACATCCCTGTCTGGCGTAAAATAAAACGGGGAAGGTGGCTCAACAGTGGCTAACAAGGGAAATTAGGGATAGTGTTAAATACAAGGAAGAGGCATATAAATTGGCCAGAAAAAGCAGCAAACCTGAGGACTGGAAGAAATTTTGAATTCAGCAGAGGAGGACTAAGGGTTTAATTAGGATGGGGATAATAGAGTATGAGAGTAAGCTTGTAGGGAACATAAAAACTGACTGCAAAAGCTTCTATAGCTATGTGAAGACAAAAAGATTAGTGAAGACAAATGTAGGTCTCTTGCAGTCAGAATCAAGTGAATTCATAATGCAGAACAAGGAAATGGCAGACCAATTGAACAAATACTTTGGTTCTGTCTTCACTAAGGAAGACACAAATAACCTCCCAAAAATACTAGGGGACCAAGGGTCGAGCGAGAAGGAGGAACTGAGGGAACTGAGGGAAATCCTTATTAGTCAGGAAATGGTGTTAGGGAAATTGATGGGGTTGAAGGTTTATAAATCCCCAGGGCCTGATAGTCTGCATCGCAGAGTAATTAAGGAAGTGGCCCTAGAAATAGTAGATGCATTGGTGGTCATTTTCTAATATTCCATGGACTCTGGATCAGTTCCTGTGGATTGGAGGGTAGCTAATGTAACACCACTTTTTAAAAAAAGGAGGGAGAGAAAATAGGGAATTATAGACCGGTTAGCCTGACATCAGTAGTGGGGAAAATGCTGAAATCAATTATTAAAAATGTAATAGCAACGCGTTTGGAAAGCAGTGACAGGATCGGTCCAAGTCAGCATGCATTTATGAAAGGAAAATTATGCTTGACAAATCTTCTAGAATTTTTGAGGATGTAATGAGTAGAGAGGATAAGGAGAACCAGTGGATGTGGTGTATTTGGACTTTCAAAAGGCTTTTGACAAGGTCCTACACAAGTGATTAGTGTGCAAAATTAAGGCACATGGTATTGGGGGTAATGTATTGACGTGGATAG
Source organism: Pristiophorus japonicus (assembly GCF_044704955.1). Lineage (NCBI taxonomy): Eukaryota > Metazoa > Chordata > Chondrichthyes > Pristiophoridae > Pristiophorus > Pristiophorus japonicus. The sequence continues at coordinate 203,471,410 of NC_091983.1, forward strand.
AAAACTGGTTGGCAGACAGAAAGCAAAGAGTGGGAAACATAGAAAATCGATGCAGGAGTAGGCCATTTGGCCCTTCGAGCCTGCACCGCCATTCAATAAGATCATGGCTGATCATTCCCTCAGTACCCCTTTCCTGCTTTCTCTCCATATCCCTTGATCCCCTTAGCCGTAAGGGCCATATCTAACTCCCTCTTGAATATGTCCAATGAACTGGCATCAACAACTCTCTGCGGCCAGAAATTTCATAGATTTAAAAACTCTCTGAGTGAAGAAGTTTCTCCTCTTCGTAAGACTATGTCCCCTGGTTCTGGACTTCCCTAACATTGGGAACATTCTTCCCGCATTTAACCTGTCCAGTCCTGTCAGAATCTTATACGTTTCTATGAGATCCCCTCTCATTCTTCTAAACTCCAGTGAATAAAGGCCCAGTTGATCCAGCCTCTCCTCATATGACAGTCCAGCCATTCCTTGAATCAGTCTGGTGAACCTTCGCTGCACTCTCTCAATAGCAAGAATGTTCTTCCTCAGATTAGGAGACCAAAACTGAACACAATATTCCAGGTAAGGCCTCACTAAGGCCCTGTACAACTGCAGTAACACCTCCCTGCTCCTGTATTCAAATCCCCTAGCTATGAAGGCCAACATACCATTTGCCTTCTTCACCGCCTGCTGTACCTGCATGCCAACTTTCAGTGACTGATGAACCATGACACGCAGGTCTTGTTGCACCTCCCCTTTTCCTAATCTGCCGCCATTCAGATAATATTCTGCCTTCATGTTTTTGCCACCAAAGTGGACAACCTCACATTTATCTACATTATATTGCATCTGCTATGTATTTGCCCACTCACCTAACCTGTCCAAGTCACCCTGCAGCCTCTTAGCGTTCTCCTCACAGCTCACACCGCCACCCAGTTTAGTGTCATCAGCAAACTTGGAGATATTACACTCAATTCCATCATCTAAATCATTAATATATATTGTAAAGAGCTGGGGTCCCAGCACTGAACCCTGCGGCACCCCACTAGTCACTGCCTGCCATTCTGAAAAGGACCTGTTTATCCCGACTCTCTGCTTCCTATCTGCCAACCAGTTCTCTATCCACGACAGTACATTACCTCCAATACCATGTGCTTTGATTTTGCACACCAATCTCTTCTGTGGGACCTTGTCAAAAGCCTTTTGAAAGTCCAAATACACCACATCCACTGGTTCTCCCTTGTCCACTCTACTAGTTACATCCTCAAAGAATTCCAGAAGATTTGCCAAGCACGAGTTCACTTTCATAAATCCATGTTGACTTGGACCAATCCTATCACTGCTTTCCAAATGCGCTACTATTTCATCCTTAATGATTGATTCCAACATTTTCCCCACTACTGATGTCAGGCTAACCGGTCTATAATTACCCGTTTTCTCTCTCCCTCCTTTTTAAAAAAAAAAGTGGTGTTACATTAGGAATAAACGGGTCCTTTTCAGAATGACAGGCATTGACTAGTGGGGTACCGCAAGGTTCAGTGCTGGGACCCCAGCTATTTACAATATATATTAATGATTTGGATGAAGGAATTAAATGTAATATCTCCAAGTTTGCAGATGACACTCAGCTGGGTGGCAGTGTGAGCTGTGAGGAGGATGCTAGGAGGCTTCAGGGTGACTTGGACAGGTTAGGTGAGTGGGCAAATGCACGGCAGATGCAGTATAATGTGGATAAATGTGAGGTTATTCACTTTGCTGGCAAAAACAGGAAGGCAGATTATTATCTGAATGGAGGCAGATTAGTAAAAGGGGAGGTGCAACGAGACCTGCGTGTCATGGTACATCAGTCATTGAAAGTTGGCATGCAGGTACAGCAGGCAGTTAAAAAAGCAAATGGCATGTTGGCCTTCATAGCGAGAGGATTTGAGTATCGGAGTAGGGAGGTCTTGCTGCAGTTGTACAGGGCCTTGGTGAGGCCACACCTTGAGCATTGTGCACAGTTTTGGTCTCCTAATCTGAGGAAGGATATTCTTGATTATGATGGAGTGCAGCGAAGGTTCACCAGACTGATTCCCAGGATGGGAGCACTGACATATGAAGAAAGACTGGATCGACTAGGCTTATATTCACTGGAATTTTGAAGAATAAGAGGGGATCTCAGAAGCAGATAAAATTCTGACAGGATTGGACAGGTTAGATGCAGGAAGAATGTTCCCGCTTTTGGGGAAGTCCAGAACCAGGGGTCACAGTCTAAGGATAAGGGGTAAGCCATATAGGACCGAGATGAGGAGAAACTTTTACACCCAGAGAATTGTAAGCATGTAGAATTCTCTACCAGAGAAAGTTGTTGAGTCCAGTTCGTTGGATATATTCAAAAGGGAGTTAGATGTGGCCCTTACGGCTAAAGGGATCAGGGAGTATGGAGAGAAGGCAGGAGTGGGATACTGAAGTTGTATGATCAGCCATGATCATATTAAATGGTGGTGCAGGCTTGAAGGGCCGAATGGCCTACTCCTGCACCTATTTTCTATGTTTCTATGTTTCTATTATTTTTGAAGGAAGTAGAGACTTGTTTTCCTAGCATGGCAGGCAAGACAATAATGCTGTTAACCTCAAACTGCTATCTGTTTACCAACAAAGGGCCATACTTTGCTCACTTTAACAAAAATGTAGATGGGTAGAAAGGGCTATAATATTGGAAGAAAGTGCGAACAGACTATTTATCCATGTTCGGCACTGCTCCGCGTTTTGCTATTGTTCCAAAAAGTTACATAAACGGGAGTGAAAAAGGATGAAACAGAATCAACTTTCTGCTTGTCCTGACAAAAGTTCATCGACCTAAAACGTTGGCTCCACAGATAGTGCCTGATCTGCTGAGCAGCGCTCGCATTTTATCTTTTTATTTCTGTTTATTAAAGCCTTGTTAACATCATGAAGGGTGAACTCCTGCAGTGGGAAAGTGAAAAGTGAGGATGTTACTCTTTTATCAGACCTAGTTTAGTGATGGGAACATTACAAAGTATTAAGTTTTCTGCCTAAGAACATGGAGATGCCACTGGCAGATACATCGTAGTGATGGAGGAGGAGATAGCCTGGAAGCATCAAGGGCATAGGTGCATGATTCGCAACATGTATTACCTCAGGGACCAGGACCACTACCACAGAGCACGCTACATGGGACAGTGGATGAGCAGTGGATGAGGAGGCAGAGAGTTGTCAGGAAGATTATGACTGACGTGTAGAACCTGGACCTTAAAGACCTACCGGGACAATCAACCATTTGCCAGAAACTATCAATGATATACCATTGCCCTCAACTTGTAAACTACAGATAAAGAAGTAAAGGCGAAGAGGTTTAGGGAGTGAATTCTAGACTTAAGGGCCTAAGCAGCTCAAGGCACCGAGGTGGAGCGATGCAAATCGGGGATACGCAAGAAGCCAGAGTTGGAGGAGCGCAGAGATCTTGAAGGATTGTAGGGCTGGAAGAGGTTACAGAAATAGGGAGAGGCGAGACCATGGAGGGATTTGAACACAAGGATGAGAATTTTTAACTTGAGGCGTTGCCGGACTGGGAGCCAATGTAAGTCAGCGAGCACCTAGTGCGAGTTAGGATACAGGCAGCAGAATCTTGGATGAGCTGGACCTGCTGTGGGCTCCTTGGGTACAAAGGCAATACTTACTAATCCTGATGCTTCATGCTGGCCTCGAACTGCCACTGATGAGGGCCAATTGCTGCTCCTGTGTTACTCCATGCATGTCACTGGCACAGGGCACTTTCTAACAAAACTTGTAATCATTCTCTCAACAAGTTAAATCCAGTCATGACTTAAGAATTTGGAGCCCACAGCTTCCATAGCAGTAGGAAGAGCAGTCAAGTGATTCCCTACTGCAGCTTTGGCCTGTGTCAAGATTGTTACTGCAGATGCCCTTGGTGTTGTCACTTTCACATTGCAAACCGCAGTCGAGAGAACTATCCATCCAACCAGATCATACCAGCTTCCACTGTCTGGAGCCAAGTGACTTCAACATGGACCCGGTGTTGTACCAGTCTTTCAGTGAAAGAAAGGCCATTAAGGTCTCTGCACAACTCAGGCGGGGCATTCAGCGTACTGCATTCGGCTCTGGCAGAAGAGGGAAAGGGTGACCAGGTGAGGCCAGACTGCAGTTTATACCTGTTGCGAGAGTCATCAGCAGTAGGTGATCGTAATGAGGGGAGATGGTGTTGTGACTTGATGGAATCAGAGGAGAAGCATGTAGAGTGGGAGAAAGATAGGTTTGGAATGCTGGGGTCGATTAAAAAAAACTGCTGTGGCAAGGACGACTGCAGAGAGATATAGACAGCACTCGTCAATCTCACCCTGGCAGTCCTGGTCAGATCACTGAACTCCCTGTGTTACTGAACCCGTGGACTTGGGCGAATGGTCCGAACATTTACTATCTCGACCACCTCCCTTCAGGCTTGCTGGTGGCTCTATTTAAAAAGAAAGACTTGCATTTATATAGCGCCTTTCATGATCACTGGACGTCTCAAAGCGCTTTACAGCCAATGAAGTACTTTTGGAGTGTAGTCGCTGTTGTAATGTAGGAAACACAGCAGCCAATTTGTGCACAAGCAAGTTCCCACAAACAGCAATGTGATAATGACCAGATAATCTGTTTTTTTGTTATGTTGATTGAGGGATAAATATTGGCCAGGACAGCAGGGATAACTCCCCTGCTCTTCTTCGAAATAGTGCTGTGGGATCTTTTACTTCCACCTGAGAGAGCAGACGGGACCTTGGTTTAACGTCTCATCTGAAAGACAGCACCTCCGACAGTGCAGCACTCCCTCAGTACCACACTCGAGTGTCAGCCTAAATTTTTTTTGTACTCAAGTCCCTGGAGTGGGACATGAACCCACAGCTTTCTGACTCAGAGGCGAGTGTGCTACCCACTGAGCCACGTCACTATGATTTAAGGACCCTCGTGTCACTCAAGGGGAAGAGAACCTGCCTGCATACTGTCACCTGCTCCATTAGGACTTCCACTGCTGTGTCGCTGAACCTAGAGGCTCTTGCCTTGGATATCCTATGCTCCTGTGAATAAATCTCAGCATCATCCACAATTTTCTCTGGGTGAATTGACAACCTCTTTAAGAGGTGCATTCAAGATTAAAATATGCACTGGAAATCCCCCTTCCAGAGTGGGAGGGCTACCGGTCACCTCTGCAATCGTAACCCGACGATGGTGCCCAACTCAAAACAGGTCGGGCCTTCTGCTCCTGTGAACGGGCAGCCATTCCGATCGCCCAGCTCATTGGCCACCTGAAACCTGCCCTAAATTAAAATCTGACCCGAAAGCATCTCCTGCTGGGTGAAACCTTTCGCAAACACTAAACTGGACAGTGGGCAAAATAAGAACAGAGCAGAGTAAGGATCGTGACTTTAGATCGGAGATTTGTTTATCCGCTGATGAAAATTCAATAGCGACCTTAATGGCCGCAGCACATAATGGCTCCACATCCATCAGGAGGTAAGTAGGAAAAATGTATTTTAATTGTAAAACAACAAGCGTTTTGGTGGTGTGCATTCTGCTCCAATTACTGCAGACTGATTTACTCTCAGATTAATCTGGACAGCCTGCTCAAAAACCATACTGTTTAGTCCAAAATCAGGCAGATGGCTATAACCAGATAGAAGATAAGTATTCAAAATGTACAGCCTTAATAAATAACTTACTGTGTGGTTTATATATAATTCAAACATTTTAGTTCTGACTGCGTGAATAATACATAAACTACATGGACAGTGCATCACAATACAGTCTGCTCCTAATAATTCAGTGTCATTTTATACATTAAATAATTAGAATTATCCAGTGATTTGAATTCGGCAACATAAATAACACAGCAATATGGGGATTTAGTGCTAAAAAAAAGATTGATTTATCAAATAATTTGAATGAAGTGACTTTAATAGGAGTCAACTGTAATTGCATTTCTGGACGCAATGGAACAAATTAAAATAGGCCCTTTAAAAATGCTGATTGCTAGATTGGATGTCCCTCGTATAAGATTATCCCCATAATAAGCTTCATATTATGTGACAGCAAATATTGATTTCTCATTGGTGTGCTAATCAGATTACATCTGTGACCCAAGTTGCCAAGCCAGATTGCTGATTCCAGGCCTCAGTTCTTTTACAAATAACCTGAACTTCGCTCTTCTTGTTTCAACTAGGATGAAACAAAAACTCCAAGCCCTTCTGCCAACACCCTCAAGGAAGTGTCCTGAGCCAAATACCTTCAGTATCAATGGGCTTCCATCCGCCGTGAGGCTGTTCATAGGAACATAGGAAATTGGAACAGGAGTAGGCCATTTGGCCCCTCAAGCCTGCTCTGCCATTCTATAAGATCATGGCTGCTCTGATCTTGGGCTCAGCTCCACTTCCCTGCCCGCTACCCATAACACTTCACCCCCGTATCTTTCAAAAATCTCCATCTTAAATACTGCAAATCCATTGGCAGGATAGGCGCACCAACGTTAGTGTTCTCGCTCAGGCCAATATCCCCAGCATCGAAGCACTGACCATGCTCGATCAGTTCCGCTGGACGGGCCACATCGTCCACATGCCTGACACCAGACTCCCAAAACAAGCGCTCTACTCGGAGCTCCGACACGGCAAGCTCCCCAGGTGGGCAGAGGAAACGCTTCAAAGACACCCTCAAAGACACCTGGAAATCCCTGGCCCAAGACCGCCCAACGTGGAGGAAACGCATCCGGGAAGGTGCTGAGCACCTCGAGTCTCTTCATCGACAGCAAGCTGAAGCCAAGCTTTGACAGCGGAAGGAGCGCACGGCAACCCAGGCCCCCCACCCACCTGTTCCTTCAACCACCATTTGCCCCACTTGTGAGAGAAAATGTTCGTCCCGCATTGGACTCTTCGGTCCACCTGAGAACTCAGTTCTAGTGTGGAAGCAAGTCATCCTTGACTCCGAGGGACTGCCTATGATCATGATGATTCAATGGCACAGCCTCTACAGCTCTCTGGGGCAGAGAATTCAGCTCCATTCATAAATCCTCCGATTATGAAGCAGCAGAATCTGGAATAAGGGTTGGTCTGACATGTGGTAGATAGTACTCACACTGCTCAAGTGCCAGATAATGACCATCAAGAGCAAGAAAAAGACCAAACATCTCTTGCTTGACTTTCAAAGACATCACAATTGCCAAGTCGTACACCATCAATATCTTACATAGTATTTACAGCAGCAAAACAGGCCCAGCCCGTTTAATCTTTTCTGATGGGTATAACCTCTTATACCATGTTATAACATGTTAGTACATTTTTTTTTGCACCTTCTCCAGTGCCTCTATATCCTTTTAATAATCTGGAGACCAGAACTGTTCACAGTACAACAACAACTTGTATTTTATATAGCGCCTTTAACATAGTGAAACGTTTCAAGGTGCTACACAGGAGTATTATGAGGCCAATAATTTGACACCGAGCCACACAAGGAGAAATTAGGGCAGGTGATCAAAAGCTTGGTCAAAGAGATAGATTTTTAAGGAACGTAGTGAAGGAGCGAAGAGAGTTAAAGAGGTTTAGACAAGGAATTCCAGAGATTAGGGCCAAAACAACAGAAGGCACAGCCACCAATGGTTCAGCGATTATAATCGGGGATGCTCAGAAGGGTAGAATTAGAGGAGGGCAAACATCTCAGGGGGTTAATAAGAACATAAGAAATAGGAACAGGAGTAGGCCATACGGTCCCTCAAGCCTGCTCCGCCATTCAATAAGATCATGGCTGATCTGATCATGGGCTCAGCTTCACTTCCCCGCCCACTCCCCATAACCCCTTATCCCTCTATCTTTTAAGAAACTGTCTATTTCTATCTTAAATGTATTCAATGTCCCAGCTTCCACAGCTCTCTGAGATAGCGAATTCCACAGATTTACAACCCTCTGAGAGAAGAAATTCCTCCTCATCTGTTTTAAATAGGCGACCCCTTATTCTAAGGTCATGCCCTCTAGTTCTAGTCTCCCCCATCAGTGGAAACATCCTCTCTGCATCCACCTTGTCAAGCCCCCTCATAATCTTATATTTTTCGATAAGATCACCTCTCATTCTTCTGAATTCCAATGAGTAGAGGCCCAACCTACTCAACCTTTCCTCATAAGTCAACTCCCTCATCCCCGGAATCAACCTCGTGAACCTTCTCTGAACAGCCTCCAAAGCAAATATATCCTTTCATAAATATGGAAAACAAAACTGCACGCAGTATTCAGGGTGTGGCTTCACCAATACCTTGTATAGCTGTAGCAAGACTTCCCTGCTTTTATACTCCATCCCCTTTGCAATAAAGGCCAAGATACTATTGGCCTTTCTGATCACTTACTGTACCTGCATACCATCCTTTTGTGTTTCATGCACAAGTACCCCCAGGTCCCGCTGTACTGCGGCACTTTGCAATCTTTCTCCATTTAAATAATAACTTGCTCTTTAATTTTTTCTGCCAAAGTGCATGACCTCACACTTCCCAACATTATATTCCATCTGCCAAAATTTTGCCCACTCACTTAGCTTGTCTATGTCCTTTTGCAGATTGTTTGTGTCCTCCTCACACATTGCTTTTCCTCCCATCTTTGTATCGTCAGCAAACTTGGCTACGTTATACTCAGTCTCTTCTTCCAAGTCGTTAATGTAGATTGTAAATAGTTGAGGTCCCAGCACTGATCCCTGCGGCACCCCACTAGTTACTAGTTGCCAACCAGAGAAGGAACCATTTATCCCGACTCTCTGTTTTCTGTTAGTTAGTCAATCCTCTATCCATGCTAATATATGACCCCCAACCCCGTGACCTTTTATCTTGTGCAGTAACCTTTTATGTGGCAACTTGTCAAATGTCTTCTGGAAGTCCAAATACACATCCTCTGGTTCCCCTTTATCCACCCTGTTCGTTACATCCTCAAAGAACTCCAGCAAATTTGTCAAACATGATTTCCCTTTCATAAATCCATGCTGACTCTGCCTGACCGAATTATGCTTTTCCAAATGTCCTGTTACTGCTTCTTTAATAATGGACTTCAATATTTTCCTAACCACAGATGTTCGGCTAACTAGTCTATAGTTTCCTGCTTTTTGTCTGCCTCCTTTTTTAAATAGGGTCGTTACATTTGCAATTTTCTAATCTGCTGGGATCTCCCCAGAATCCAGGGAATTTTGGTAAATTACAACCAATGCATTCACAATCCCTGCCGTTACTTCTCTTAAGATCCTAGGATGCAAGCCATCGGGTCCAAGGGGATTTATCAGCCTTTAGATCCTCTATCTTACTGAGTACCACCTCCTTAGTGATTGTGATTGTGTTAAGTTCCTCCCACCCTATAGCCCCTTGACTATCCACTGTTGGGATGTTTTTAATATCCTCTACCGTAAAGACTGATACAAAATATTTGTTCAGAGTTTCTGCTATCTCCATGTTCCCCATTACTAATTCCCTGATCTCGTCCTCTAAGGGACCAACATTTACTTTAGCCACTCTTTTCCTTTTTATATACCTATAGAAACTCTTGCTATCTGTTTTTATATTTTGTGCTAGTTTACTTTCATAGTCCATCTTCCCTTTCTTAATCAGTTTTTTAGTCGTTCTTTGCTGGCTTTTAAAAGCTTCCCAGTCTTCTTCCCACTAGTTTTGGCCACTTTGTATGCCCTTGTTTTTAATTGGATACCGTCTTTTATTTCTTTAGTTAGCAACGGGTGGCTTTCTTTTCTCTTACGCCCTTTCCTCCTCACTGGAATATATTTTTCTTGAGAGTTGTGAAATATCTCCTTAAATGTACACCACTGTTCATCAACCGTCCTACACTTTAGTCTATTTTCCCAGTCCACTTTACCCAACTCTGCCCTCATACCTTCATAGTCTCCTTTATTTAAGCTTAGTACGCTGGTTAGGGATCCAACTTTCTCACCCTCCATCTGAATTTGAAATTCTATCATGCTATGATCACTCATTCCAAGGGGATCCTTTGCTAGGAGATTGTTTATTAATCCTGTCTTATTACACAGGACCAGATCTAAGATAGCCTGCCCCCTGGTTGGTCCCGTTACATACTGCTCCAGGAACCCATTCCTTATGCACTCTATGAACTCTTCCTAAAGGCTACCCTGACCAATTTGATTTGTCCAATCAATATGGAGGTTAAAATCACCCATGATTATTGCTGTTCCCTTTTTACAAACCCCCACTATTTCCTGGTTTATGCTCCGACCAACAGAGTTGCTACTGTTAGGGGGTCTATAGACTACGCCCACCAGGGATTTTTCCCCTTATTGTTCCTTATCTCAACCCAAACTATTTCAACACCCTTATCATTTGAGCCAATATTGTTTCTTACTATTGCAGTGATTCCATCCTTTATCAATAGAGTTACCCCACCTCCTTTTCCTTTCTGTCTGTCCTTCTGGATTGTCATCTGAATATTTAATTCCCAGTCCTGGTCACCTTGCAACCACGTCTCTGTAATGGCTATCAGATCATACCCATTTGTCTCAATTTGTGCCGTCAACTCATCTATTTTGTTACAAATGCTGCGTGCATTTAGACAAAGTGCCTTTAAGTTTGTTTTTTTTACCCTTTTTTCCTGCTTGTTTTCTCTCTCCTTCAAACTCACTTTCTTTATTTTTGCTTGCTTGTGGGGCTGAAGAGATTGCAGAGATAGGGAGGGGTGAGGCCATGGAGGGATTTGAAAACAAGGATGAGAATTTTGAAATCGAGGCATTGCTTAACCGGGAGCCAATGTAGGTCAGCGAGCACAGGGGTGATGGGTGAGTGGGACTTGTTGCGAGTTAGGACACGGGCAGCCGAATTTTGGATCACCTCTAGTTTACATAGGGTAGAATGTGGAAGGTCAGCCAGGAGTGTGTTGGAATGGTCAAGTCTAGAGGTAACAAAGGCATGGATGACGGCTTCAGCAGTGGTTGAGCTGAGGCAAGAGCGTAGACTAGCAATGTTACAGAGGTGGAAAATACATTCTTAAATATACTGCGGATGTGGTCGGAAGCTCAGTTCAGGGTCAAATATGACATCAAAGTTGCAAACGGTGTGGTTCAGCCTCAGACAGAAGTTGGAGAGAGGGATGGAGTTAGTGGCTAGGGAACGGAGTTTGTGGCCGGGACCAAAAACAGTGGTTTCGGTCTTCCCAATGTTCAATTGGAGAAAATTCCTGCTCATCCAGAACTGGATGTCGGACAAGCAGTCTGACAATTTAGAGATCTTGGAGTGGTTGAGAAAAGTGGCAGTGAGGTCGAGCTGGATGTCATCAGCGTACATCTGGAAACTTACGCTGTGTTTTCGGATGATGCCGCCAAGGGGCAACATGAAGATGAGAAATAGGAGATGGCCAAGGATAGATTCTGAGGGGACACCAGAGGTAACGATGCAGGTCTAAGTCTGGTCTACCTAGCTTCTTTACAAGTTTAACATAACTTCTCTACTTTTCCATTCGATCCCTCTAGAAATTAACCCAGTGCTTTGTTCTAAAATGGTCTTATTAACCTGCGCTGCTACTTATGAGATTTGTGTATCTGTACCCCCCAGATCCCTCTACCCCATTTAGACACTTATTTTCTTGGAGTATGTGGCCTCTTCCAATCAAAAATGTACGAGCTCACACTTATCTATATTGAAGTTGATTTGCCAATTACTCACCCATTCGGCAAGTTTGTTAATGTCTTCCTGTGTTGTATATCAGTCCTGCTCTCTATATACCCCACAATTTGGTGTTATCCACAAATTTTAAAATTGTACTTCTGATTCTCGAGTCCCAATCGTTATGTAAATGGTAAACAACAGTGGTCCCTGCACCGATCCTTGTGAAACACCACTTCCCACCTTTTGCTAGTCTAAGGGCCCAAGTTTCAGCTGTCCCGAAGAACGGCGCGCCTCCGAGAGGCCCGCCTATTTTGTGGAACATAAAGTGCGCCTCTTACTTACCTCGCGATTCTCCGATATTTTTCGGGCCCCTTCCAGGTCAGCGCGGTGCAGCAGGAGTTGCTGGGGGCAGGGCAAAGGTGTTGCGACGAAGAACTGCCGGCAGAGGCTAGGGCCCATAATAATTTTTAGTGCCGGCAGTCTTGTGCATGTGCGCTGGAGCGTGCGCGCATGCGCAGTGACACAGAAACATTGGCAGTTGGCCATCTTTAAAGGTACATGCAGAAAAGTGATTTTTAGTTTTGTGGAGCTGTGCAAAGGTTTCTGACAAATTTTTTGTGCCTGAAGGAGTGCTTTTAGCAGTACTGTGGAAGGAATCACCTGCTGGAATCAGTGATTGCTGTTTGTTGCTGCTAAACTTCCAGAACAAGTGCTGCATAGGTGCATGCAAAATAAGAACTGTGTGTTTTGAAAAATCAGAGTGTCAATTCAATACAGCAATGGAACAACGTCCACCAAGAATGAAGAATTTCTTGCATAAGGAAGTGGAGACACTAATTAGTGTCATTGAGCAGAGATGGCAGGAGCTGGATACCAGCAACAGAGGTCGCACAAAAGTGCCACCCGAAGAAATTAAGAAACGCTGGAACCAAGTTGCAGAGATCACATTTAAAGATCACATGGATGAACTTCAACAATTGTACATTCCTGTCTGGAGTAAAAATAAAACGGGGAAGGTGGTTCAACCGTGGCTAACAAGGGAAATTAAGGATAGTGCTAAATCCAAGGAATTGGCCAGAAAAAGCTGCAAACCTGAGGACTGGGAGAAATTTAGAATTCAGCAGAGGAGGACAAAGGGTTTAATTAGGAGGGGGAAAATAGAGGATGAGAGGGAGCTTGCCGGAAACATAATAACTGACTGCAAAAACTTCTATAGATATGTGAAGAGAAAAAGATTAGTGAAGACAAACTTAGGTCCCTTGCAGTCAGATTCAGGTGAATTTATAATGGGGAACAAAGAAATGGCAGACCAATTGAACTTTGGTTCTGTCTTTACGAATGAAGACACAAATAACCTTCCGGAAGTACTAGGGGACCGAGGGTCTAGTGAGAAGGAGGAACTGAAGGATATCCTTATTAGGCGGGAAATTGATGGGCTTGAAGGCCGGGCCTGATAGTCTGCATCCCAGAATACGTAAAGAAGTGGCCCTAGAAATAGTGGATGCATTGGTGATCATTTTCAAACAGTCTATCGACTCTGGATCAGTTCCTATGGACTGGAGGGTAGCTAACGTAACACCACTTTTTTAAAAAGGAGGGAGAGAAAATGGGAAATTATAGAACGGTTAGCCTGACATCAGTAGGGGGGAAAATGTTGGAATAAATTATTAAAGATGAAATAATAGCGCATTTGGAAAGCAGTGACAGGATCGGATCAAGTCAACATGGATTTATGAAAGGGAAATCATGCTTGACAAATCTTCTGGAATTTTTTGAGGATGTAACTAGTAGAGTGGACAATTGCAAACCAGTGCATGTGGTGCAGTGGACTTTCAAAAGGTTTTTGATAAGGTCCCACACAAGAGATTGGTGTGCAAAATTAAAGCACATGGTATTGGGGGTAATGTACTGACATGAATAGAGAACTGGTTGGCAGACAGGAAGCAGAGAGTCAGGATAAACGGGTCCTTTTCAGGCAATGACTAGTGGGGTGCCGCAGGGCTCAGTGCTGGAACCCCAGCTATTTACAATATACATTAATGATTTAGATGAAGGAATTGAGTGTAATATCTCCAAGTTTGCAGATGACACTAAACTGGGTGGCGGTGTGAGCTGTGAGGAGGATGCTAAGAGGCTGCAGGGTGACTTGGACAGGTTAGGTGAGTGGGCAAATGCATGGCAGATCTAGTATAATGTGGATAAATGTGAGGTTGTCCACTTTGGGGGCAAAAAACATGAAGGCAGAATATTATCTGAATGGCGGCAGATTAGGAAAAGAGGAGGTACAACGAGACCTGGGTGTCATAGCTCATCGGTCATTGAAAGTTAGCATGCAGGTACAGCAGGCGGTGAAGAAGGCAAATGGTATGTTGACCTTCATAGCTAGGAATTTTGAGTATAGGAGCAGGGAGGTCTTACTGCAGTTGTACAGGGCCTTGGTGAGGTCTCACCTGGAATATTGTGTTCAGTTTTGGTCTCCTAATCTGAGGAAGGACATTCTTGCTATTGAGGGAGTGCAGCGAAGGTTCACCAGACTGATTCCTGGGATGGCTGGACTGACATATGAAGAGAGACTGGATCGATTGGGCCTTTATTCACTGGAGTTTAGAAGGATCAGAAGGGATCGCATAGAAACATATAAAATTCTGACAGGATTGGACAGGTTAGATACAGGAAGAATGTTCCCGATGTTGGGGAAGTCCAGAACCAGGGGACATAGACTAAGGATAAGGGGTAAGCCATTTAGGACTGAGATGAGGAGAAACTTCTTCACTCAGAGAGTTGTGAACCTGTGGAATTCCCTACCGCAGAGAGTTGTTGATGCCAGTTCATTGGATATATTCAAGGAGTTAGATGTGGCCCTTACAGCTAAAGGGATCAAGGGGTATGGAGAGAAAACAAGAAAGGGGTACCGAGGTGAATGATCAGCCATGATCTTATCGAATGGTGGTGCAGGCTTGGAGGGCTGAATGGCCTACTTTTGCACCTATTTTCTATGTTTCTATGTTTCGAAGATTACTGAGCAGTGGTGCATACCAGGAGATCTGGATGCCAGTGTAAAAAGAAATGGAATGACCTTGGTCAAGTCGTTAGAATAAGTAATATTTTCATTTTTCAATGAAATCTAAATTGTAAATGTGACCATCTGTATATGTCCCACCCTGCAGAAAGACGCACTCTGTAAAAAGTTATATTTTAATCTTTGCAGAAGAAGTTGGCCCACAACAAAAGGGAAAGAACTCGAACACCAAATCTGCAGCCACTGACACCCTTGGAACAGAGGGTCACTGCTTTGATGAGTCGTATATGGAGAAAAGCAATCTGTACAGCACAAGCTGGGCCCAGATGCAAAGGAGAGGTTAAATCCTGAAAATGCATCGTGGCTCTTCAAATCAATCTGTTGCCTGGCCTGCTATGTGTGAGGTTACTCTTACTCATGCCACCCATCCTGCCCCCTCCTGTGCTGCTAACCATTTGACTGTTCTGATACATTTTGCAGAAGATGATGCCAATCCTTAAGATCCTGAACATACAGAAGAAGAACCAGAAGAACGAGATGCGGACGATCCAGACCAAGGGTGGCTGCATGCATGGACTGAAATGTCTTCAGGGTAGACCTTAGAACTTAATATTTATGAGCCCACATCAACAGACATCAGTGTTTCATAAGAACATAAGAATTAGGAACAGGAGTAGGCCATCTAGACCCTCGAGCCTGCTCCGCCATTCAATAAGATCATGGCTGATCTGGCCGTGGACTCAGCTCCACTTACCCGCCCGCTCCCCATAACCCTTAATTCCCTTATTGGTTAAAAATCTATCTATCTGTGACTTGAATACATTCAATGAGCTAGCCTCAACTGCTTCCTTGGGCAGAGAATTCCACAGATTCACAATCCTCTGGGAGAAGAAATGCCTTCTCAACTCGGTTTTAAATTGACTCCCCCGTATTTTGAGGCTGTGCCCCCTAGTTCTAGTCTCCCCGACCAGTGGAAACAACCTCTCTGCCTCTATCTTGTCTATCCCTTTCATGATTTTAAATGTTTCTAAAAGATCACCCCTCATCCTTCTGAACTCGAACGAGTAAAGACCCAGTCTACTCAATCTATCATCATAAGCTAACCCCCTCATCTCCGGAATCAGCCTAGTGAATCGTCTCTGTACCCTCTCCAAAGCCAGTATATCCTTCCTTAAGTAAGGTGACCAAAACTGCAAGCAGTACTCCAGATGCGGCCTTACCAATACCCTATACAGTTGCAGCAGGACCTTCCTGCTTTTGTACTCCATCCCTCTCGCAATGAAGGCCAACATTCCATTCGCCTTCCTGATTACCTGCTGCACCTGCAAACTAACTTTTTGGGATTAATGCACAAGGACCCCCAGGTCCCTCTGCACCTCAGCATGTTGTAATTTCTCCCCATTCAAATAATATTCCCTTTTACTGTTTTTTTTGCCAAGGTGGATGACCTCACACTTTCCGACATTGTATTCCATCTGCCAAACCTTAGCCCATTCGCTTAACCTATCCAAATCTCTTTGCAGCCTCTCTGTGTCCTCTACACAACCCGCTTTCTCATTAATCTTTGTGTCATCTGCAAATTTTGTTACACTACACTCTGTCCCCTCTTCTAGGTCATCTATGTATATTGCAAACAGTTGTGGTCCCAGCACTGATCCCTGTGGCACACCACTAACCACCGATTTCCAACCCGAAAAGGACCCATTTATCCCGACTCTCTACTTTTTATTCTCCAGCCAATTCTCTATCCATGCTAATACATTTCCTCTGACTCCGCGTACCTCTATCTTCTGCAGTAACCTTTTGTATGGCACCTTATCGAATGCCTTTTGGAAATCTAAATACACCACATCCATCGGTACACCTCTATCCACCATGCTCGTTATATCCTCAAAGAATTGCAGTAAATTAGTTAAACATGATTTCCCCTTCATGAATCCATGCTGCGTCTGTTTGATTGCTTGATCCTATCTAGATGTCCCGCTATTTCTTCCTTATTGATAGTTTCAAGCATTTTCCCCACTACAGATGTTAAACTAATCCGCCTATAGTTATCTGCCTTTTGTCTGCCCCCTTTTTTAAACAGAGGCGTTACATTAGCTGCTTTCCAATCCGCTGGTACCTCCCCAGAGTCCAGAGAATTTTGGTAGATTATAACTAATGCATTTGCTATAACTTCTGCCATCTCTTTTAATACCCTGGGATGCATTTCATCAGGACCAGGGGACTTGTCTACTTTGAGTCCCATTAGCCTGTCCAGCACTACCCCCCTAGTGATAGTGATTGTCTCAAGGTCCTCCCTTCCCACATTCCTGTGACCAGCAATTTTTGGCATGGTTTTTGTGTCTTCCACTGTGAAGACCGAAGCAAAATAATTGTTTAAGGTCTCAGCCATTTCCACATTTCCCATTATTAAATCGCCCTTCTCATCTTCTAAGGGACCAACATTTACTTTAGTCACTCTTTTCCATTTTATATATCTGTAAAAGCTTTTACTATCTGTTTTTATGTTTATGTTTCAAACCCTTGCATAGGTTCTGGTTCCACATTCTATGGTTTCACAGATTCCGACGTTGCGATTCCCAGTTGTGCTGGAGGTGTAATACAGCAGTTTACACCCCCTGCCCCACCGTCCCAGCCTGTGCCTCCCACTGGAGTGATGCCACATGCAAGACCCAGGGCCCCACCATCCCAGCCCGCGGCTCCCAGTGGAGTGGTGCCGTGAGGCAGACCCAGGCAGAGGAGAAGGAGATTGGAAACACGCTCTCCTGAGATGTAGCGGCAACAGATGTGGGTCAGATTGTGGCATCGGGTGTGGAGACCAACGAGCTTATCCGATCACTCGTGGGCATCGTCAGTGCAGTGGGTGAAGAGGTGACGGTACTGACGGGAGAAATAGCAGTAATGACACGGGAAATGAGGGAGAGAATGTCCGAGGGAGTGCAAGTGACGGCACAGGCCATCAGGGAGGGCATGCAAATGATGGCACAGGCGCTCATGGAGGTAGCTGTTGCAATAAGGGCACACAGTTCGGCCAATCAAATTACACCCGAATGAAGAAGTGAACATTTACCGAGATGTGGATGAGAGATGGTTGCAGCCTTTCTTTGCTGCTTTTATTCTTGTTCTTGATGTAACTGTAGTAACTTTTTTCAAATTGAAATAGTTTTGTAAGTTTTGTAACTTTACAACTTATAAGTGATCTTGGGGTGTTTAAGTGATCTTAGAGTGTAAATGCTCTCACATTTTGTCAGTTATTTATTTTTGCACCTAAAAGATGATCTTGAAGTTTCAGGGATCTTAAGAGTGTAAGATTTTTCACATTTAAATTGTTTTGTAACTTTACAACTTAAGTGATCTTAGGGTTAAGTGATTTTAAAGAGTCATATTAAAGTAAAGTTTGTTACAACAAATATTTTATTACACTAACATGCACTTTTCAATAAAACATTTTGACATTAGAACTGAATCATGTTCCATTAACACAACACAACATAGGAATAACTCCAAAAAATAAACATGTCCATGCACAACAGTTGTCGCAGAGCCCTCAGGCATCAGTAATTGAAGCGTTCGCGGATGAGCTGCTGGCGCAGGGCTCGAGCAATCATTATAGGAGCACGATGGACAGCCCTCCTCCGACCTAGTGCTCCGGCATCAGGCACTTGCAAGCTTTGCTGATCGTCGTCATCATTCTCATCCTGCTCTTCCAAATTACTATAATCAGGCACTGGCCCCTCGTGGGGGTCTTCTGGTTCCACTACCAGCTCCTGCTGCCTAATGATGGCTAAGTTATGCAGCATGCAGCACACAACAGTGAACTGACCGACAATCTCAGGGGAGTTTTGCAAGTGGCCTCCGGAATGGTCCAGGCATCGGAAACGCTGTTTCAAGATGCCAATGGTCTTCTCTATGATGCTGCGCGTCGCAATGTGCTCCATGTTGTATTGATGGTCAGCTTCCGTCCGTGTTACGCGTAGGGGTGTCATGAGCCAGGTGACGAGGCCGTACCCTTTGTCTCCCAGTAGCCAGCTCTGTCCTTCTGGCTGCTGCTGAAACATGTCAGATATAACGCTGTCGCGTAGGATGAACACGTTATGGGTGCTACCAGGGTATCTCGCATCGACTGACATGATGCGCTGCTTGTCGTCACACACGAGCTGCACATTGATGGAGTGGAAACCTTTTCTATTCCTGTACTGCTCGGAATCCTCCACAGTGCTCGCAAGGCGATGTTGGTACAATCAATGCAGCCCTGAACCTTTGGGAAGCCAGCAATCCTGGAGAAGCCCACAGCTTGGCCGGTCATTGGGAACTTGATGAAGTCATTCCTCCGCGCATACAGTGCAGCTGTGACCTGGTAAATGCAGGCATGTATTGCACGTTGAGAGATGGCGCACACATCTCCAGTTGTAGCTTGAAACGATCCCGAGGCATAGAAGCAAAGTGCAGCTGTAACCTTTACTTCAACAGACAAGGCAGTTGGCGTTCTGCTTATCAGCTGCAAATCTGCTCTCAGCAAATCACAGATCTCAACGACAACTTCCCTGCGAAACGCAGCCTTTTGACACAATCAGCCTCGCTCATGTCGAAGTACGAATGCCTAGCTCGATATTGCCAACGTGGGTAAAGCCTCCTGCCCATCAGCCTGCGGGCTATGACATTCCTGCTGTGGTGAGCTCTAATCAATTCTCTCTCTTCAGCGAATTGATGGAGAACCATTGCATAATCCATGGTGTTGATAATGCAGCACCCATACTTGAAGTACAAATGAAACTTTCAAACTTGCTGGCTGGCTGGATGACTCTCCCTTCCTCCCGGTGCTTTGCACGCCTCCCCAGCCCCTGGCCAAACGGCCAAAATCTCGCAGCTCACTTTGCTGCAGGCCGGGCTCTGCTGACATCGCTCTCCCTCGCCAGTGATTCTCACGCCGACCATATTCCCTGGCCGAATGGTCGAAATATCGCAGCTCGGTGCCTGCTGCCTCTGTTTCAGAGAGGTCGGAAAATTTAATTTATTTTTTAATTGATTTATTTATCATTTATTATTCGTGATGACTCTTTATTGGTAAAAGTGAAGTGTTTAATGCTTGTAAAATCCCCTAACTTCCCTCTCCCTCCCCCCCACCCTATCTCTCGCTCCCTGCACCTAATTCCTAAAATGTAGGCAAGGTTTTTCTGAGTGTACAAAAATCTACACTTACTCCATTCTAAGTTCGTTTGGAGTAAGTTTTCGCTGCCTAAACTTGCAAAACAGGCGTAAGTGGCTGGTAACGTCCCCTTTTGGAGAAAAAAACTGTTCTAAAACGAAACTATTCTAACTCACTAGAATTGGAGCAAACTAAATGCCAAGAATTGCAATTTCTAAGATACTCCATACTAAACTACTTTGCTCCAAAAAATTGGAGCAACTCGAGCCAAAACTTGAGCCCCATGAACTACTTTTAACCCCTAATCTGTTTTGTTTTGCAACCAGCTTGCTATCCATTCTGCTACTTATCTATCCCCTGATGCCACCTTAGTCTATTATGCCATACCTTATCTAAAGTCCTTTTGAAAATCCAAATATACTGCATCTACTACATTACTCTAATCTTCTTCAAAAAAAATCAATGGTCAAGCATGGCCTTCCTTTTTGAAATCTAGTCCAGCTGAGTAAGGATTCCATTATCTTCCCAAACACCATACAAAGATCTTGCATCTAACCCAGTTTTATTGGTCACATTGGAAATAAAGTTTGTAACACAATAAAAGTGGAAATAATTATAAAATTTGCAAGGAAAGAATGAAACGTACCAGTAACATTTTCTGTTTGAAATAAATGTAACAACATTCTCCGTCAGCTCACTGTGCCGACGTGAGAATCCTGACCCTTGAATTCATGCAGGCTCACAGACCTATCAATCAACTAAAGATCGCAAGGTAACAGGCTACAGATCCCATCGTGCACCTGTGCCCGCAGCAAGACTGGCCATTCACTAAGCAACCAGTTTATAAACCCTACCATGGAATCATCGAAAATGTCTTGCTGTAAGAAATCTCCCTGATGATTTATTTTGCGTGTAAAACATCGGAAGCAACTCTGAACGCAAAAACATGTAGCTGATGTGCAGGAGATACAGCTAAGTAGAAAACTGAGAGTGTGAAAGGTCGGAGGCAGGAAAGACAAGTGAATCTTTAAGTTTCCTAATATAAAAGTAAAATACTGCGGATGCTGGAATCGGGAATAAAAACAGAAAATGCTGGAAATCTCAGTGGGTCAGGCCCGCTGAGATTTCCAGCATTTTCTGTTTTTATTTAAGTTTCCTAATATATGTTCAAGGGATATGCCAGCTGTATTTATTTTGAAATTCAGGACTCAAAACACCCTGTTGTTCACATGAACAGCGGCAAACACTTAAAAGACTGTGCAGTTATTCAAGTGTGGAGGATAGTGGTGACAAAAATGTATTTTCTGCCAGTGTTGTATTTTTAACTTATTTTCTGTATTGCATGAAACAAAGGTCACACAAAGCATATTTCAACAGAAAGCAGCCAGTTCAGGAACGACTGCAAGGGAGTTGCTACAAGTGAGTTTCTACAACCAGCACAATGGGTTGCAAGGGGTGAGTTAACCAGACCCATTTATATGCAATTAGAAACATTTTTGCCTTTGTCAAATGATGCCTTTCAATTCAATGTTGATGAATAATTGTTTGATCTAATGTAATTATAAGAGATGCAGTTGTCTTTGATTCAGTGCTGCTGAAAAGGGTCTAGTGGAGAAATCAAGCGCAGGCAGCGGAAGGAGCATGCGGCAAACCAATGACTATCTGTCCCACCTGTGACAAAGTCTGTGACTCTCATATTGGACTGTTCAGCCACCAAAGAATTCACTTCAGGAGTGGGTGCAAGTCTTCCTCGATTCCGAGGGACTGCCTATGATGATGATGAGTGCCACCTGGACACAGATCCTTATCCACCTTTAACACTCGGCTATATGACCAATCTTTTGGTCACACCTCCTAATTTATCCTTCTTTGGTTCAGCATTCAATTCACTTGTGCATCTGCGAAGCGCCTTGGAATGTTTTTCGGTTGAAGGTGCCATATAAATGTACGTTGTTGATTTGAACTGCAACACCTCTAAACAAAAAAAGGAAGTCCTCTTCACAATGATTAATCAAAATTTTCCTTAACTTTAATACACTTATTCATGTCAAAAACATTGCATAAACAAAACACACTTCTTGTCTACGCAGTCAGCAGCCACCCCTTTCAAATCCCCTTCTCAATACACATCAAATCAAATTAGTCCAACCAGTGCTGCAGATGAGAGCAGATTCGTGGGAAGATAATGGGCCAGGATGTTTTTTGCAAGCCTTTGCCTTTGTTGTGATCTGATTGCCTTAACCTCTGTACTATTTAGGCCTCTTTGATTAGTTGAGAATTTGTGAGCCTACTACAACAACATCTTAATGTTTGAGGAACAAAGAAGTCAACTCCTGTTACTTGACGTAATGAAGTTATGAATCCATTGTAGTTGCTCAACCAAGGAAATATAAAAGTGACAGCTTCACAACATGGTTGCTTGCAGTGCTCAAAAAGAATAAATTTGAAATGTCTCACTTTATTCACCGAGAGAATAAAAGACAGCACGTGCCTATTTTTACAGAGCTTCGCCGCTTTCCTACGGAGCTTGAAAGAAGACCTCTGTTAGCTTAGCTTCCCCAGACATTGGCACTGCACTTTATCAATGATTGGCAGACACCAATGGTGGACTGGGGTTCAAATAGTAGGGATAAACAGTTATATTAAAAAAAACAAATGCCAGAATTGTTCAGCACTTCTGTCAGTTGGTTGACATTTCAGGTACAGACAGACCCTCACTGAAACTTTATCATCTGAAAAGTGAAGACAGGTTAACAAACCTGCTGTGCATTTCCAACATGTTCTGTTTTTTAAAAAAAGCCGTGCTCCAAACCCAGACTTCCTTCCAGATCTTCAAAAGGCTGCATTATGAGCTTTTGATCTGGATAATTTCTTAAGCTTCTTTAGCTTTGTGATGAGTTAGCTGATCATAATTCCAACCATTAGAGAATGCTACAAACTGTTCGAAAACTTTCCTTAATTGCTGGACTAATTAATGCTTTACATTACAGTTAAAAGAAAAGAAAATTGCAAATGCTTGCAGTCGATCTAAACTCTTGACCTTTGTAGCCAGAAAATACCAGTTCTGATGACTGGTCACACACAAAGTTCATGGTCAGAAAAATGCAGGCCCGAGCATCCAATTTGTGTTCGCAACCGGCGAGGCTTTATGCCAACAGCCTGCATTTGTCCAAACACTCTGCTTAGAAGTTCAACAATTACAAAGGGAAGACGACAAAATGATAAAAAGTAAAAGGCTGTTGTGCCTATTAATGCACTGCGGAGACAACGATGGTCGCGCACAGAACGCCACAATGGCAGCACCAGTTGGATTAGGAATTCAATTAAAAAGCTAATAGTCACGTTTCTTCCAGCAGGACTCAATCTCCTCTTCAACTGTTTGCACCTCCTCCTCACCACTCACTCGGATTGGACAGTCTATATGTAAGGCATGATATAATAAGCTACCACTTTGGTCTTTAAGGTTGCCAGTACATTCAGTACTGGATTTTTAGATTCCCACAATTGGCTTGCATTAGCAACCAATCTGGCATCAATTCAAAGTGAGGAGATCAACACCTTTTTGCCAACTCTAATTCCAAATGGGATAAGGAGAGGACGTGGGATCATGGCTTGATTTTGGCACTGAAAGCCTTTATCACTTAGCTAACTGCCTCCACTGGAGAGATGAAAGTGGGAAAGTGGAGCTCCATTTAAAAAAGCAAGACTTTTGGTGTCTTTAGAAACTTTCACACACTCTACATTTAAAAAAAAAGACATTCTGGCCCAAAACAAGTATTCAACCCAAACTGATCTGCCTCATTTACACAAGATATATTTGTAGCATAGGTAAACTCACTGAGCCTGCGTGCCCGGTCGGTGATAAAGCTACAAGACTGCAGCATTTATTCTTACTCAGGTTACCTTGGAGTGCGGCTCCCCGCTGGGAAGGTGGGATCATTGAATCTACCCTGAAGCTTCTGATCACGTCTCAAAGTGCTTAGTACACAAGCTTTGCTATGCAGATCAACACAGCAGCCATATGGTCATTGCTGTTTGTGGGGTCCTGCTATGCACATGAATGACCAATTAATCTGTTTGAGTAGTGTTGATTGAGGAACACATGCTGGCAAGGACATGGCTTACTTTAAATGTGTTAATACGATGCACAAAGAAATTTCACTGGAATGGGATGGCAAATGCACTAATTAACCTTTCAGCGTTAATTATGCAGCACTCGAGGAATCTTGCGCCATGAATTCCTGCCCATTTAGGAAACTTGTCAACACAGCCCAAACTCATTTAATTCAGACAGATTAACTAGCGCTGCATCTGACTGTCAATTGTGCCCAAAATGGCAGTCACGTTTGCCTACGTAACAAGTGATACAATAGGTGAATGGTTTCTCAGTGATGGGATAACACGGTATATAAACACAAGTCGCTCTTCCTTACTAAAAACCCTTCATCATTCTGAGCTGAATTCAAACTCGGGTCCCATAGGTGAAAAAAGTGTTCCATCCATACAGCCACCCAGTTCCCTCAAAGTCTAGTTTCTCTTTCCCATTCGGTCCTCCTCTGCGGCACAAATACAATTAACTAGAAGGAACTTCAGGTTGGTTGAAGCATTTTTTTTTTATGTTTTGATTCTGTCCCCCAACATTATAACCGATGGCCAAATAAACAATAATTCTGAGTTACATTTCAGTTTTGATGAAAATATATTTCAAGTTAGCATCATTATTATGGTAAGGAACGGTTTCAAATAAGCATCAGAAAGAAACAAGAGAGAAACTTTTGCACAGTCAATGAATAATCACACCTTCCTCATCTTTTTCTTCGGTCGTTGATTGAAAACCGGAGAAGAGGCGATCAGGCTGTCAGGTGAGTGGGATATGTAGCTGCCATCGGAGCCGGCGGTGTTAGGGGTTTGTGGAATGCCAGAGTCACTCATGGCAGACATTGGTTCTTCAAAAACATCGTTGCCCAACACACCAGGAGGAGCTCCATTGCCTTCTTCATTCTCCTGAGGCTCCATTTTAACTTGAGTTAGGTTCCACAGAGGAGAGCTGCTTACCTCAGGGCCTGAAGGAAACAAAAAAGCAAAACACAGTGACTGCCTTTTAAAAATTAATTCTCGGGATGTAAGCGATGATGGGATGCGGCCGATGATGGCAAGGCTGACATTTACTGCCCATCCCTAGTTGCTCTGAGGTGGTCGACCACTTTCTTGGACTCTATGCCCCCATTTATAAAACATAATATTTTATTGGCCTTATGGCTTTAATTACCTGCACTCGCAATTTCAGGGAATTTTGTATTTGAACCCTTCGGTCTCTCCGTTCATCCACGCCCTCAGTGTCTTTCCATTAAATGTATAGGCCCAGTCTTTGTCTCTTTTCCTTCCCCACTGTTTATTTCAAAGTTGCCATGTTTTTCTAAGGTAAAGGAGCTATATAAATGCAAGGTGGTATTGTTGTCCACATTAAATTGCATCTACCACCTGTATGCCCATTCTGCTCACTTGTCTGTGTCTTCCTAAAGACTTTTAGCCCTCTTCATTGTTTACCAAAGCTCCTATTTTGTGCAGCCAGAACATTTTGAGATGGTGTTTCTACTTAGCCCCATTCTTCTGGACTTCAGACAGAAGGAAAAAATAAACTGTTGAAAATCTGAAATAAAAATAGGATGCTGCTGAAAGGACCCTTATGCCAGTCTGCATCTGACAGATCAATAGATAATGTTTTGGCGAGTTCATCAGAAGTTTCAACCCAAAACACTGACCCATCTGCCTCCTCTTGCTTTTATTTCAAAAGCAAATCGGTGACTTAGGAGGAAGAGCTGAACTGCTATTTTCTCTTTGGCAGTCTCCCTGCACTGGCGATCTGCTCCTACCAATACTGCTGTACAAGCTGCTGGTGGGAAGCAATTGAGTGTCCCAGAGTGACACGGACTCTAATTATCCTTTCCCTCCCTATCAGGACAAGTTCGGTTTCTGCATGGTGCCTGCAGGTAATCGGAAGTTTATCATGCAATTTCCCATTTGTCCAAACTCAGAACCTATTATTTCTAATTTGTAACTTCCAATTGATACCTTTGAGATTCCCTCCTGAGTGGTGCAAAGCCATAATACTGAACTTCAGCATCCATTGGCATATCCCACTGGCCAGCCCTTTGTTGAAGATGGTTTAGAGTGTATTTGATTGCCAGGTGAGTCTGCCAACAAAATATGGGTAAAGGAGCACCACAAAACTTTCAGAGATGCTAGAATAGACAGTCAAAGCCATCCCTTACGCTGCCATCATTGATTAAGACAAGGGTAGGTGATAGCGGGCATTTTCTCACTCCTCTTTAGAGTGGGTTAGGTGCAGTGAGTCATCTGCCAGAGCACAAATCTTGGAGCTCCAGTACACATCGCTGATTAAATCTAACAATTGGCCATATACTACCATTGCTTCCAGAGGGTTATGAGGTGCTATATCGAAAACCTTACAAATATCAATGAAAGCAGTATAAGTGGGTTAGTGAGTCTTACCACATGCCGCGATCGGTAAGAAAGCTAACATCAGCTCTACATATTCTCACAAACGTGAAATTCCCTCCAGATTTTATTTGCTCTCTAAGTTAGGGAAAGGGTTTAATTTAAGAGCGGAGAAACTTATTAAATTAATAACATAAAATAAATAAAACTAAAATATTGACTGAATAAAAGCTTTAATTCATTAATGAAGATGGCAGGGCAGGTGATGTGTCGTAACTGCAGCATGTGGGAGTTGGCGGAGAGCATCGCGATCCCGAGCAACTATATCTGCAGTATGTGTCTGCAACTTGAGTTGTTGAGCTGGAGTACGAGCTGCAGACATTGCGATGCATCAGGGAGGGGGGAGAGTTACCTGGACGCTTTCATCCAGGAGGCAGTCACACCCCTTAGGTTAGGTAATGGTACAGGTCTGGTTAGTGGTCAGGGATAGGTGGGTGTGACTGCAACTCAGACAGGTAAGGGGACATCACGTGCAGTGCTGGAGGAGCCTCGACCTTTGCCCTTATCCAACAGATATGAAGTTTTTGCTGCCTGTGTGGATGAGGGAAACGCCTTCAGGATGGATGAGCAGGCTGACCATGGTGCAGGGGGCCATTCAAATGGGGGAAGTGAAAGGGAATTTAGGAATTTAGTTGTGGTAAGGGACAGTACAGTCAGAGGGATAAATACAGTTCTCTGCAGTTGCAACTGGGAGTTCCGAAGGTTGTGTTGCCTGCCAGGTGCCAGGATTAAAGACATCCCGCGGCTGGAGAAGAACTTGGAGTGGGAAGAGGAAGATCCAGTTGTCGTGGTCTACGTAGGAACCAACGACATAGGTAGAACTAGGAATGAAGTTCTGCTGAAAGAGTTTGAGGAGTTGGGGTCCAAATTAAAAATCAGAACCTCAAAGGTAATAATCGCTGGATTGTTACCTGAGCCACGCACCAATTGGTATAGGGATAAGCAGATTAGAAGGTTCAAAGAGTGGTGTAGGAGGCAGGGGTTTTGCTTCATGGGGCATGGCACCAGTACTGGGGAAAGAGGGAGTTGTTCCGTTGGGACGGGCTCCACTTGAACTGGGCTGGAACCAGTGTACTGGCGAATTGAATAACTAGAGCAGTAGACAGGGCTTTAAACTAATGAAGGGGAGGTGGGAGGATTCAAGAAAGAGTAAATTTAAAAGTAGCAAGAGAAATGTCAAGGCTCTAGAGCAGAGCAGAGTTTTGGATAAAAATAAGCAGAGTGGGTCAGGAAGGGTCAGAGAGAGTAACAAAGGGCATCACTGACCAAGGTGACATCAAGGAAAAATAGAAAAAGGTCAAAGCTAAAGGCACTATATCTGAATGCGTGAAGCATTCGCAACAAAATAGATGAATTACAAATGAATAGGTTTGATCTAACAGCCATTACGGAGACGTGATTGCAAAGTGACCAAGGTTGGGAACTAAATATTCCTGGATGCTTAACTTTTAGAAGAGATAGGCAAAATGGAAATAGCCCTGATAATAAAGGATGGGATAAAGACAGTAGAGAGAAAGGATCTTAGCTCGGAAAATCAAGAAGTAGAATCAGTTTGTGTGGAGCTAAGAAACAGCACAAGGCAGAAAACAAGTTGTTTATAGACCCCCACCAGTAGTGGTAATGTCGAGCACAATATAAACCAGGAAATTACCCGAGGTGCATATAACACGGGTCAGTAATATAGTCATCTACATATAGACTGGGCAAACCAAATATTCAGTAATAAT
Organism: Pristiophorus japonicus; assembly: GCF_044704955.1. Lineage (NCBI taxonomy): Eukaryota > Metazoa > Chordata > Chondrichthyes > Pristiophoridae > Pristiophorus > Pristiophorus japonicus. The sequence continues at coordinate 203,499,438 of NC_091983.1, forward strand.
GTGGAGGACGAATTCATGGAATGTATACAAGATGATTTTCTAGATCAGTATATTGAAGAACCAACTAGAGAACAGGCTATTTTAGATCTACTATTGTGCAATGAGAAAAGGTTAATTAATAACCTTGTAGAAAAGGGGCCTTTAGGGAAGAGTGACCATAATATGATAGAATTTTATATTGAGGTTGAAAATTATTTAGTTAAATCCGAAACTAGGTTCTTAAATCTAAACAAAGCAAACTACGTAGGTATGAGGGGCGAGTTGGTTAAGATAGATTGGGAAACTGCATTAAAAAGGTACAACGGTAGACAAACAAAGGCTAGCACTTAAAGAATTAATACACGAAAGACACAAAAAACCTCCCGGAAATAGTGGAGTATCAGGGGTCTAGTGAGAATGAGGAACTAAAAGAAATTAGTATCAGTAAAAAAAATAGTACTGGAGAAATTAATGGGACTGAAAGCCAATAAATCCCCTGGACCTAATGGCCTACATCCTAGGGTTTTGAAAGAGGTGACTATAGAGATAGTGGATGCATTGGTTGTCATTTTCCAAAATTCCATAGATTGTAGAATGGTTCCCGCAGATTGGAAGGTAGCTAATGTAACCCCACTATTTAAAAAAGGAGGGAGAGAATAAACGGGGAACTACAGACTAGTTAGCCTGACATCAGTAATAAGGGAAATGCTAGAATCTATTATTAAGGATGTGGTAACACGGCACTTAGAAAATAATAGGATTAGGCAGAGTTAACACGGATTTATGAAAGGGAAATCATGTTTGACAAATCTATTAAGAGTTTTTTGAGGTTGCAACTAGTAGAATTGATAAGTCATCATCATCATAAGCAGTCCCTCGAATCGAGGATGACTTGCTTCCACGTCAAAAAGTTCACAGGTGTTTCAGTGAAGGACCTAAAATTCCAGGTCCGAACTAAATCTTGAAGGGTGGAAGATGCCTGTGCGTGGACTTTTTTAATGTGTGGTGACCATTGCTCACCAGCCACCACACGGGCTCGACAGAACTAGGTCTTGGTCCAGTAGCAAGGATTAACCAAGACGACTGGAGACCAGTTCTGCTGCACGAACCTAATGCGCACACATGTCGCAGTGTGGGCTGGCCCATGCTGCCCCTGGGCGCTCGTCTCTTCTGGGCCCTGAACTCGGCCTCTCCTGGCCCCGGTCACGTTCCGCTACAGTCTCTCGCCGCTCCTTCACCCCGACCTCGCCGCTTCTGCTGTACCTGCCCACGCTCCAATCACCGACCTGGACTTTGGTGACATCCCTTTTCACTGCCGTTGCTCTCCTGCTCCAGCTGCTCCCTGGAGTGGTATGCCGTCACGCTGCTCCTTCCGCTACCCGGCCTGCTCCGTTGGTGCTCTCTTTGGTAGACTTGATAAAGGGGAACCAGTAGATGTGGTGTATTTCGATGTTTAGAAGGCATTCGATAAGATGCCACACAAGAGGCTAGTAAACAAAAGTAGGGCTCATGGGGTTAGAGGTAATATACTGAGGATTGCCAAAGGTGGGCAGAAGAAACATTACAAGGACACCCTCAAAGCCTCCCCGATAAAGTGCAACATTCCCAATGACACTTGGGAGTCCTTGGCACAAGACAGCCCTAAGTGGAGGAAGTGTATCCGGGAGGGCAGCGAGCACCTCAAGTCTCATCGGCAAGAGCATGCAGAAACCAAGCGCAGGCAGCGGAAAGAGCGAGTGGCAAACCAGTCCCACCCACCCTTTCCCTCAACGACTGTCTGTCCCACCTGTGACAGAGACTGTGGTTCTCGTATTGGACTGTTCAGCCACCTAAGGACTCATTTTGAGAGTGGAACAAGTCTTCCTCGATTCTGAGGGACTGCGTTTGATGATGATTGTCTACCTCAACTCAACTTTCCTGCAATCAGCCATGATTTTATTGAATGGCGGAGCAGGCTCGAGGGGCCGAATGGCCCTCTCCTGCTCCTAATTCTTACGTTCTTATGATTACTCCACAGGATATATGTGCCATGATGACAAAAGAACCACTTGAAGCACTAATGATATCAGCAATATTTTTCAGTCCTATGAGGATTGTGAAATCCCACAACTAAGCCCTGGAATATTAAGTGTCTGTGTGACACAAAGAAAACCTTATTCACCAGCTACAGAAGGGCAGTTCTAAAGCAAGTCATGGTGTTTGGCATTGAACTCCAAGATTATTGTCATTGTCTCGCTCCAATTACAGCAGCATTTAGGTATTCAGCATGAATACTGCCTCCATCTCTGGCCCTACCGTTAGCATGGGGATGTAGTATGGAGTCCACTTCCTCCAACCGAGCTGGTTCATTAAAGTCTTCTATCTGTGCAATTTTGCTGCTCTGGGTTTTTCCACGCTGATGAGCTAGTTCTATAATAATGCCTACTTTGATCATTGGTAGCACCCTGGCATCGGATTCAAAAAGGTTGTGGGTTCAAGCACTATTGTTGTACTTGAGGATATAAACTAGGCTGATACATGAGTGGAGTACAAAAGGGGTGTTGCATTGTCAAACATGCCATCTTTCAGATGAGACATTAAACCCAGTCTGTCTGTTCAGTGGACGTAAACAATCCCATGGTACTTTCAGTGTATTGGCCAAAATTCATCCCTCAACCAACCTTACTAAAACAGAGTAACTAGTGATTCAGCTCATTATTGTGTGTGGGACCCTGTTGTGTGCGCGCAAATTGCCGTGTCACATTTGCCTACAAAACAATAGTAACTAGACTTCAAAGTAATTCATTGCCAGTGAGTGCATTAGGATTTCCTCCGGATATAAAAGGCACTATATAAATGCAAGTGAAAGGCAATATATAAATTAAACTTCTTTCCTTTCATTCTTTTATAGCTTGTTGGTTCAGGCAGCAACTCAATGTAGTGCTCTCTCCAGATGCGAGAATACCCTCAAGGGAGAGAACTGGAGTTGTCAGGCATTGATACAAGTCCAGAGGAAGCCTTCTGGCTAAACACCACTGGAGAGACAAGGCAGAAGCGGGTTTTGTGAAAGTAACAGCTTTTGTGGAATGGTGAGCTTTTTAACCAGCATCCATAGCAGCAGAGAAACCGCTCTATCCAAGGGAATGAATGCTTGCATGGCTCTAGCCCGGGGATAGAGCGGGTTCTCTGCCGCTCTGGATGCTGAGTTTTTTTATTTACACAGTATGCACAACCAGCATTTTGAGAATAAGGCCACCTGCAAAAATAGGACAGCTGATGCCAGTCCCCATAGTGTCTGCAATTCACAAGTTTTACTGTACATCGACTGGTAACCTCATAAAGAAGTATGGTAGAATTTAAATGTGCCCTCACCTGATGTCTGAGGAGATGCATCAACCTCTAGCGCAGCAGTAAAACGTTCGTGAGCCTGTGCCAGAACCCCCAGCTGCAAGGTCTGCTCATTTGCGGACAGATCTGACTCATTCTCTTCATTGATGGGGAAAGCAATGTCACTGATGGGTTCCTCCTTTATCTTCAATGGTTTAGTGTCCTCGGTAGAGGTCTTCTCTGGACTAACCAGCTTTTCATACTCTTCAGCCAGCTGCTTGCTCACCTGTAGGCAAGATGTATACAGTACATATGAAAATCAGACAGAGTCAGTAGTTGGGCATGGGAGCATTGTGTCTTGCCCACAGAGATGTATTGACTTCTGGAGGGACAATATTAATGCAGAAGATGTGTCTTTTTCATGTTGTCCGCATCAATGCTGGAAAATGGAACAAGTACGGCAATTTTATCAACCAGTCATAGAAACATAAGTGCAGGAGTCGGCCATTCGGCCCTTCGAGCCTGCATCACCATTCAATATGATCATGGCTGATCATGCACTTCAGTACCCCATTCCTGCTTTCTCTCCATACCGCTTGATCCCTTTGGCCGTAAGGGCCACATCTAACTCCCTTTTGAATATATCTAATGAACTGGCCTCAACAACTTTCTGTGGTAGAGAATTCCACATGCTCAAAACTCTCTGAGTGAAGAAGTTTCTCCTCATCTCGGTCCTAAATGGTTTACCCCTTATCCTTAGACTGTGAGCCCTAGTTCTGGACTTCCCCAACATCGGGAACATTCTTCCTCCATCTAACCTGTCCAATCCCATCAGAATTTTATCTGTTTCTATGAGATCCCCTATTATTCTTCTAAATTCCATTGAATATAAGCCTAGTCGATTCAGTCTTTCTTCATATGTCAGTCCTGCCATCCTGGGAATCAGTCTGGTGAACCTTCGCTGCACTCCCTCAATAACAAGAATGTCCTTCCTCAGATTAGGAGACCAAAACTGTACACAATATTCAAGGTGAGGCCTCACCAAGGCCCTGTACAAGTGCAGTAAGACCTTCCTGCTCCTCTACTCAAATCCTCTCGCTATGAAGGCCAACATGCCATTTGCCTTCTTCACTGCCTGCTGTACCTGCATGCCAACTTTCAATGACTGATGTACCATGACACCCAGGTCTCGTTGCACCTCCCCTTTTACTAATCTGTCACCGGGTATAACATGACCAATGATGATCGATAACTCTAACCCAGCAATGTCCCAGCTTCAGAAGATAACCCAATACTGAATGACCATGGTAATTCCATGTTCTACACCAAGCAATACTTGAAGCCTCTCAGAGATGAGATTGCCTATTTTGTTGAAACTATTAGCAGATTGGGAGCATTTTTATGCTGTAGGCTCAGGCTCACTAGGAACTGGGTTAAGACCACCCAAACTCATTTCAAGTAGGACTCTTGCAGGCATTGAGAGAGAGTAGATGTTCATCACATCGATCTGTAATGGACTTTTACAGGAATCCTTATTTCCAAGCTCTAGAGGTGAATGGCCAAAGTGCAACACACTCAGCCCTTGGCTTCAACTTTAAATATATATATATATATTAGATCTATTGTGGCATAGCTCACTGTGAGTCAGAAGCTGCAATGTAATACTAAATATAATAGGTATTTATATTTCTATAATATATGTGTGTCATCATCATCATAGGCAGTCCCTCAAAACGAGGATGACTTTGCTTCCACGCCAAAAAGAGAATGAGTTCACATGTGTTCCAATGAAGGACCTAAAATTCCAGGTCTGAACTACATCCTGAAGGGTGGATACATCCTGTACAGGAGCGGTGGAGGCAATAGGATACAAAGCTGGTGAGAATGTAAGTTGTGAGGAGGATGCAAAGAGGCTTCAAGGGGATATAGACAGGCTAAGTGGCTGGGCAAGAATTTGGTAAATGAATAAAATGTGGAGAAATGTGATGTTATCCACTTTGGTAGGAAAAATAGAAAAGCAGAGTATTTTGCTGGGAACATAAAAACTGACTGCAAAAGCTTCTATAGATATGTGAAAAGAAAAAGATTAGTGAAGACAAACATAGGTCCCTTGCAGTAAAATTCAGGTGAATTTATAATGGGGAACAAAGAAATGGCAGTTGAACAAATACTTTGGTTCTGACTTCACGAAGGAAGACCTGAATAACCTTCTGAATGTACTCGGGAACAGTGGGTCTAGTGGGAAGGAGGAACTGAAGGAAATCCTTATTAGGCGGGAAATTGTGTTAAGGAAATTGATGGGATTGAAGGCCGATAAATCCCCGGGGCCTGATAATCTGCATCCCAGAGTACTTAAGGAAGTGGCCTAGAAATAGTGAATGCATTGGTGGTCATTTTCCAACAGTCTATCGACTCTGGATCAGTTCCTATGGACTGGAGGGTAGCTAATATAACACCACTTTTTAAGAAAGGAGGGAGAAAATGGGTAATTATAGATCGGTTAGCCTGACATCAGTAGTGGGGAAAATGTTGGAATCAATTATTAAAGATGAAATAGCAGCGCATTTGGAAAGCAGTGACAGGATCGGTCCAAATCAGCATGGACTTATGAAAGGGAAATCATGCTTGACAAATCTAGAATTTTTTGAGGATGTAACTAGTAGAGTGGACAAGGGAGAACCAGTGGACATGGTGTATTTGGACTTTCCAAAGGTCCCACACAAGAGATTGGTGTGCAAAATCAAAGCACATGCTATTGGGGGTAATGTACTGACGTGGATAGAGAACTGGTTGGCAGACAGGAAGCAGAGAGTCGGGATAAACGGGTCCTTTTCAGAATGGCAGGCAGTGACTAGTGGGGTGCCGCAGGGCTCAGTGCTGGGACCCTAGCTATTTACAATATACATCAATGATTTAGATGAAAGAATTGAGTGTAATATCTCCAAGTTTGCAGATGACACTAAGCTGGGTGGCGGTGTGAGCTGTGAGGAGGATGCTAAGAGGCTGCAGGGTGACTTGGACAGGTTAGGTGAGTAGGCAAATGCATGGCAGATGCAGTAAAATATGGATAAATGTAAGGTTATCCACTTTGGTGGCAAAAACACAAAGGCAGAATATTATGTGAATGGCGGCAGATTAGGAAAAGGGGAGGTGCAACGAGACCTGGGTGTCATAGTACATCAGTCATTGAAAGTTGGCATGCAGGTAAAGCAGGCGGTGAAGGCAGCAAATGGTATGTTGGCTTTCATAGCTAGGGGATTTGAGTATAGGAGCAGGGAAGTCTTACTGTAGTTGTACAGGGTCACACCCCTGGAATATTGTGTTCAGTTTTGGTCTCCTAATCTAAGGACGTTCTTGCTATTGAGGGAGTGCAATGAAGGTTCACCAGACTGATTCCCGGGATGGGAGGACTGACATATGAGGAGAGACTGGATCGACTGGGCCTGTATTCACTGGAGTTGAGAAGGATGAGAGGGGATCTCATAGAAACATATAAAATTCTGATGGGACTGGACAGGTTAGATGCAGGAAGAATGTTCCCGATGTTGGGGAAGTCCAGAACCAGGGGACACAGTCTTAGGATAAAGGGGAAGCCATTTAGGACTGAGATGAGGAGAAACTTCTTCACTCAGAGAGTTATTAACCTATGGAATTCCCTACCGCAGAGAGTTGTTGAGGCCAGTTCGTTGGATATATTCAAGAGGGAGTTAGATATGGCCCTTACGGCTAAAGGGATCAAAGGGTATGGAGAAAAAGCAGGCAAGGGGTACTGAGGTGAATGATTAGCCATGATCATATTGAATGGTGGTGCAGGCTCGAAGGGCCCAATGGCATACTCCTGCACCTATTTTCTATGTTTCTATGTTTTGTAAATGGTGAGAGATTTGGAAATGCTGGTGTTCAGAGAGACCTGGCTGCCCTTGTACACGAATCACTGAAAATTGCTTGCTGTACCTGCATCTTAACTAAGAAAGCAAATGGTATGTTGGCCTTTATTGCAATTGGATTTGAGTATTAGAGTAGAGACCTTTTACTGCACTTATATAGGGCCCTGGAGAACATAAGAAATAGGAGCAGCAGTGGGCCGTTTGTCCTCTTGAGTCTGTTCCGCCATTTAATAAGATCGGTTGATCTGATCTTGGGCTGAGTTCCACTTCCCTGCCCACTCCCTATAACCCTTGACTCCCTTATATGTTTCAATAAGATCCCCTCTCATTCTGCTAATTGACCAACGTTTACTTTAGCTACTCTCTTCCTTTTGATAATACCTGGAGAAGCTCTTGCTGTCTGTTTTTCTATTTCTTGCTAAGTTTACTCTCATAATCCATCTTCTCTTTATTTTTTTTTTGTCATTTTACTCTCATAATCCATCTTCTCTTTATTTTTTTTTAGTCATCCTTTGCTGGTTTTTCAAAATTTCCTCTGGCCTCCCACTAATCTTGGCAACATTGTATGCCATTGTTTTCAATTTGATTCCATCTTTTACTTCTTTAGTTAGCCACTGATGGTTCTCCCTTCTCTTAAAGTCTTTTCTGCTCACTCGAATATATTTTTGTTGAGAGTTATGAAATATCTCCTTAAATGTCTGCCACTGCTTATCAACTGTCTTGCACTTTAATCTGTTTTCCCATTCCACTTTAGCCAACTCTGCCTTCATACCTTTGTAATTGCCTTTATTTAAGCTTAGGACACTAATTTGAGACCTAACTTTCTCACCGCCCAACTGAATTTGAAATTCAACCATGCTATGATCACTCTTTCCTGGAGGATCCTTTACTATGAGATCATTTATTAATCCTGTTTCATTACACAGTACCAGGTCTAATATAGCCTGCTCCCTGGTTGTTTCCACAATGTACTGTTCAAGGAAACCATTCCAGATACACTCTATGAACTCTTCCTCAAGGCTACCTTGGCTGATTTGATTTGTCCAATCAATATGAAAATTAAAATCGCCCATGATTATTGCTGTACCTTTCTTATAAGCCTCCTTTATTTCTTGATTTATATTCTGTCCAACAGTGTAGCTACTGTTAGACCACACCTGGAGTATTGTGTACAGTTTTGGTCTCCTTACCAAAGGAAGAAGATACGTGCCATAGAGGGAATGCAACAAAGGTTCACCAGACTGATTCCTGGGATGGGGGATGGAGGGGTGGGGGAAAGTCCTATGAGGAGAGATTGAGCAGACTAGGCCTACATTCTCTAGAGTTTAGAAGAATGAGAGGTGATCTCATTGAAACATACAACATTCTTACAGGGCTTGACAGGGTAGATGCAGGGGGGATGTTTCCCCTGGCTGGGGAGTCTAGAACCAGGAGTCACAGTCTCAGAATAAAGGGTTGGCCATTTAGGACTGAGATGAGGAGACATTTCTTCACTCAGAGGGTGGTGAATCTTTGGAATTCTCTACCCCAGAGGGCTGTTGTTGAGCATATTCAAGATAGAGATCGCTAGATTTTTGGATATTAAGGGAATCAAGGGATATGTGGAAAGTGCAGACAAGTGGAGTTGCGTTAGAAGATAATAAGAACATAAGAAATAGGAGCAGGAGTAGGCAATACGGCCCCTCGAGCCTGCTCCGCCATTTAATAAGATCATGGCTGATCTGATCATGGACTCTGCTCCACTTTCCCGCCCGCTCTCCATAACCCCTTATTGTTTAAGAAACTGTCTATCTCTGTCTTAAATTTATTCAATGACCCAGCTTCCACAGCTCTCTGAGGCAGCGAATTCCACAGATTTACAACCCTCTGAGAGAAGAAATTTCTCCTCAACCCAGTTTTAAATGGGCGATCCCTTATTCTAAGATTATACCCTCTAGTTCTAGTCTCCCCCATCAGTAGAAACATCCTCTCTGCATCCACCTTGTCAAACCCCCATATAATCTTATATGTTTCGATAAGATCACCTCTCATTCTTCTGAATTCCAATGAGTAGAGGCCCAACCAACTCAACCTTTCCTTATAAGTCAGCCACCTCATCTCCGAAATCAATCTAGTGAACCTTCTCTGAATGACCTCCAAAGCAAGTATATCCTTTCTTAAATATGGAAACCAAAAGTGCACGTAGTATTCCAGGTGTGGCCTCACCAATACCCTGTTTAGCTATAGCAAGACTTCCCTGCTTTTATACTCCATCCCCTTTGCAGTATGGCCTACACCTGCTCCTATTTCTTATGTTTTTAGTAGGCATTAAAATTTAAGCAGCAGTGCCACAAAATAAATCAGTAACTAAAGCAGCAGGGCAGGCTTTAAGAGGGATAGAAATTTAAGGAGTACAAACGCACAGAAATGACAGAAAAAAATCAGCTGGTCCATCAAGCCTGAGTGGTGCTGGGGGCAGGATGAGCAGAGTGGAGGGAAGAAATTTAAGTGGCAGGAAAATAATTTAAGTGGCGAGGTGGCCAAGGAGAAGGGTGAAAGGAAAAATTTACGTGAAGTGGCCAGGACCGAATACGAGCATCAGCTGAGTTACTGGGAGAGGCTGCACAGAGCAGCGGGCCATCGATACGTAGGGCACCTCTGGTCTCTTAAGAGCACTAGGGTGGCAGAGCAAGGAGAGTTGGATAGGCACTTAAAACAGGAGCATCGGGATGGGATAGAATATATAAAAATGCAAAAATGATGAAAAGAAATAGATAAAAATAAAACGAGTATACAGAAGGGTGAAATGAGCAGGAAAAGAAAGTGGTAGGCAGAGCTGAGTGACACAGCCGCACCCTAACACAAGAATCGTCATTATAAATGTTGAAATAGCAATTCCCATTTATTTACACAGTAATTATATGATAAATGTGTAAACAACAAAAGGGTTAAGCAACAATCAAGACAACAGGAAATATGGTTTCGGAACAGAAACTGTACACGGCTTTTAATAATATATGCAGATAGAATTACATGAGCTAATAGGGTACAATGATGTACTAGAGCACATTATGGAAGCTCAGTTCTGATTACACCACGGGCTAACCTGTGAGGTTGAAGCTAAGGTATACACTGTACTTGTGACAATTAGTCAGTCAAAACATGGCCATGTTGTGGCAATGGGAGCATTATGTACTCTTCAGAATTACATCAGATATTTTTCATGGTATTATTGGCAGAGTGTAATTTGGCCAATTATCATTGGTGTCTGAATCACATTAGATTGCACACATTTGTACTACTTTTGCTATTTTTTAAATAGTATATATAATGCTTTATTTGGTAACTTGGCACAAAGCTTTCGAACAGCTATTCGACTGTGTGAGGGGAAACACAACTCGTTCTAATAATGTAGGGGATGCTGAACAACAATCAGGAGCTGGGAACTTGGCTGGTTTCTTTCCCATCTCTAGCCCCAAGCGCTGAGGTCACCACAGTACCCCAGTGCCACTCCCAAAATCCCAGGTGAGATCAGCCAGTTATGGAATGGAACCTGGATCTCTCTGGTCAGAATGGGTCAGTGCCAAACAACAACTTGTGCCTTATAGCCCCTTTAATGTAGTAAAACATTCCACGGTGCTGCACAGGAGAGTTAACAGACACCAATTGACACCGAGCCACATAAGGAGATATTAGGACAGGTGACCAAAAGAGGTAGATTTTAAGGAGTGTCTTAAAGGAGGAGAGAGGAGGAGAGGCAGAGAGATTTAGGGAGGGTATCTCAGGGTTTAGAGCCTAGGCAGGTGAAGGCACAGCTGCCATACTGGCATTAAATTGACCCACTGGGGGGGTGGGTGTGGATCGGAGATGTGTGAATGCGCTTATGATGCGGTTTACCCACCTGGAGTACGTAGCTGTGATAGTCCTTGATACGATGCTGCCAGAACTTCTGCAAAGAGAGCACGCTGCCGATGCCCACCTCATGGAACACCTGCTCCATCACATCCTGGAACGGGGTCTGCCCGACACGTGCTTCCCGGTCCGTGGCAAAGCGCAGGAGCCGTGTGAATTTGAAGTAGTAATCGCTGGCGACATCGGTCAGCGTTTCTAGGACGCTCTCGTGGGCGGACTCGAAGCCCGCGTGGGCCAGGACGGTGGCCACTGACTGGTAGAGGAGCTGCCGACAAGATGGCCAACTGAGTTCCGTCACAGGTTCGCCTTTTCCTCTAGGGAGACAAACCACAATGGTTACAGCTACTCCTCTTGGGAGGCCGGGGGGGGGGGGGGGGGGGGGGGCAGTGACGCTGCTAACAGCTAACATTCTAAAAAACAAGGCCACAAAATCATTTTGTAAAAACCCATTAACGTGTTCAAGGGAAATATGGAACTCTCGTCCCTAGAAAGCTGTCGAGTGGAATTGAGATCAATGTTTTTTTTGTTCGGTAAGGGCACTCAGGGATATGTAGTTAAGGTGGGTAAAGGGAGTTTGAGATACAGATCAGCCATCCAACTGAATGGTAGAACAAACACAAGGGGCTGAATGGCCCACTGCTGTTCGTATGAGTCTCCAAACCAAGCTACTGAGAAATCCATGCAGGCAGAGTTTTCTATTTAACCCAATAGGGAACACGTGCCTCTCTCTCCACAGGGACCACTTGCTACTTGCCCAAGATCAGAGTGGTTAGGCGTTAGTTTGTAACAGCAAAGACTTAGGGACCCCAAGTGTGCGCAGGAATGCTAGCTGGGGGTTAACTCGCTAAAACTGTGCAGCTTCTCAGCACGGAACACTGGTAAGTTTCTTCTTTGTCCAGCTAGCACCACATTATCTAAGAACATGACATAAGAAATAGGCAGGATTAGGTTACCTGGCCCCTCGATCCTGCTCCGCCATTCAATAAGATCATGGCTGATCTGATCATGGACTCAGCTCCACTTCCCCGCCCGCTCCCCATAACCCTTTACTCCCTTACTGCTCAAAAATCTGTTTATCTCCGCCTTAAATATATTCAATGACCCAGCTTCCACAGTTCTCTGGGGCAGAGAATTCCATAGATTTACAACCCTAAGAAAAAATTTCTCCTCATCTCAGTTTTAAATGGGCAGCCCCTAGTTTTAGTTTCCCCTGAGTGGAAATATCCTCTCCGCATCCACCTTGTCGAGCCCCCGCATTATCTTATAAGATTCAATAAGATCACCTCTCATCTGAACTCCAATGTTTTTAGGCCCAACCTACTCAAGTTATCCTCATAAGTCAATCCCTTCATCTCCGGAATCAACCTAGTGAACCTTCTCTGAACAGCCTCCAATGCAAGTATATCCTTCCTTAAATATGGAGACCAAAACTATACGCAGTACTCCAGGTGTGGCCTTACCAATACCCTGTACAGTTGTAGCAGGACTTCACTGCTTTTATACTCTATCCCCCTTGCAATAAGGCCAACATTCCATTTGCCTTCCTGATTACTTGCTGTATCTGCGTACTAACTTTTTGTGTTTCATGCACAAGGACCCCCAGGTCCCTCTGTACTGCAGCACTTGGCAATTTTTCTCCATTTAAATTATAATTTGCTTTTCTATTATTTCTGCCAAAGTGGATAACCTCACATTTTTCCACATTATACTCCATCTGCCAAATTTTTGCCCACTCACTTAGCCTGTCTATATCCCTTTGCAGATTTTGTGTGTCCTCCTCACAATTTGCTTTCCCACCCATCTTTGCATCATCAGCAAACTTGGCTACATTTCACTCGGTCTCTTCATTCAAGTCATTAATATAGACAGCAAATAGTTGAGGATCCAGCACCGATCCCTGCGGCACCCTACTAGTCACTGTTTGCCAATGGAAAATGACCCATTATTTGTTATAGCGTTGATTTGTAGTGTTATCTGAAACCAAGTGTAAAGAATCCAATTGCCGTGTAACAGATCTATCCTCTGGGACACCAGTGAGCCAGCCGGGACAGTCAATCATTAACAATGCTGTTGAGAACTGGGAACCCGAAAGTCGGTGTTACTGAATCTGGTATGGAGACTTCAGGTGTTTCCAAGCTTTGGGGATGCCATCTATAGTGAACTTGAGCCGAGAGAGGACACTCATCTCTTCCACGCCCCTTTGTTTAAAGCTGCTAAGTTACAGAATTAATTTGCAAAATGAACTTACAAAGTTTATTAGCAGGGATATGGGAAAATTGGATAGCTCTTTCAAAGGGCTGGCTTGGGCACGGTGGGCCAACTGGACTCCTTCTGTGCTGCAAGAGTCTATGAAAAAGAAATTGATTCTGCAATCTGTATAGATGACATTATGGGAAACTGGTTTGAAGATAAATTAACTCAGTAAGAACACAAGGCATTATCCAAAATTGCATGACAAACATGTTGTATAGCCTGCCTTCCCAACTGAGAAACCTAAGTGGAGGGCCAAATGAAAAACCGTGGGTGAGAAAATACAGTAGTGATTAGGTTAGATGATGTCAAGCTTATGTTTTAAAAGCCTTTAGATTTATGGCAGAGAAGACTGAGCTAGGCATGGAGCTCCACACTTTTGATATCCGGAGGAAAAAGTGAGTTTGGGTAGAAGACAGAGCGACAGATCTTGATTTCAACAAACTGAAGGTGCAGGGAGTTGGACACATGTGTTGTTTAAGAGGAACGAGTGAATAAAATTCACAGCAACACTATCCATAGTTAGAGTAACCAATTTTGTGTAGCACTAAATCCCGTGACAATCATAGAAGCATGCAGCAGAGGAGGAGGTTATTCGGCCCATCGTGCCTGTGCCAACTCTTTGAAAGAGATATTCAATTAGTCCCACTCCCCTGCTCTTTCTCCATAGCGCTACAATCTTTTCCCCTTCAAGGATATATCCATTTCCCCATCAAGTACATACGCAAGTGGGATAAGTCCCATGAATTTCTACACTTCGTGGCCAAGTACTGCAATTTTGTCCAAAAAAAGTCCTGGAGGCAGTGAAAGTGCTGCATCGAGTAGATCTTAACGATAGCAGAAAATGTGCTGCAATAAATCACTTGACCTAACCATAGTAGGATCGATAAAACAGATTTATAACCAGTGTAAAAGAAAAACAGATTATGTGACAACATAGAGGATACAGCTCACCTTTAGGTGCCTTGCCGAGGTCTAAATCACTATTTTTTCCCCCCAATTATTATTATACCTTAAAGAACATTCTATCGTAACAGCTCCTACTCCAGGACACAATGTCTGCCGTGGCTCAGTAGTAGTACTATCGCCTCAGAATCAGAAGGTCAGACACTCAAGTCCCACTCCAGAGACTGGAGCACATAATTTAGACTGACACTCCAGTGTGGTACTGGGGATGTGCTGCTCTGTCGGAGTTGTCGTCTTTTAGATGTCCTCTCATGTAAAAGATCCCATTACACTATTTTAAAGAGCCAGTGACCAGATTAATATTTATTCCAGAACCAAGATCATTAAAAAAAACAGATGATCTGGTCATTATCACACTGATGTTTGTGGGAGCATGCTGCGTGCAAATTGACAGTGGAGTTTCCAACATTACAACAGTGACTAGAATCATAGAATGATACAGCCATTCGGCCCATCGTGCCTGCTCTTTGAAAGAGTTATCCAATTAGTCCCACTCACCGTCTCTTTCGCCATAGCTCTGGAAATCTTTTCCCTTCCAAGTATTTATCCAAATCCCTTTTGGCAGTTAATATTTAATTTCAGGCAGTGCATTCCAGATCATAAAAATTCACTGTGTAAACCAACGGAGTGATTATCTGCATCAACATTTGTGTCCGTTTGCTCATGCGCACGTTCGACCCCACCTCTTTTTGCGCCCGTGCACCCGATCCCCATATGCGCATGTGCGATGTCACCGAGGTCAGGCCGTGCACGCGCAGTATCCCACAGTGGCGGCTGCAGCGTAGAGCACACTTTAGTAAGCTGTGAGAGAGAAGGCCCATAACTGGATTTGTGGCGGGAACAGAGGTCGGACAGGGGGAAAGAGGGAGGTTGGGGAGAGAGGGGGGGTGGGAAGAGAGAGAGAGAGACGGGGGGGGGGGGGGGGGAGAAAGAGAGAGAGGGGGGCGAGAGAGAGATGAGGGGGGGGCGAGAGAGAGAGAGGGGGGGCGAGAGAGAGAGAGGGGGGGGCGAGAGAGAGAGGGGGGGCGAGAGAGAGAGAGAGGGGGGCGAGAGAGAGAGAGAGGGGGGCGAGAGAGAGAGAGAGAGGGGGGCGAGAGAGAGAAAGAGGGGGGCGAGAGAGAGAGAGAGGGGGGCGAGAGAGAGAGAGAGGGGGGCGAGAGAGAGAGAGAGGGGGGCGAGAGAGAGAGAGAGGGGGGCGAGAGAGAGAGAGAGGGGGGCGAGAGAGAGAGAGAGGGGGGAGAGAGAGAGAGAGAGGGGGGGCGAGAGAGAGAGAGAGAGCGGGGCGAGAGAGAGAGAGAGAGCGGGGCGAGAGAGAGAGAGAGCGGGGCGAGAGAGAGAGAGAGCGGGGGCGAGAGAGAGAGAGGGGGCGAGAGAGAGAGAGAGGGGGCGAGAGAGAGAGGGGGCGAGAGTGAGAGAGGGGGCGAGAGAGAGAGAGAGGGAGGGCGAGAGAGAGAGAGAGAGAGGGGGGCGAGAGAGAGAGAGGGGGCGAGAGAGAGAGAGGGGGGCGAGAGAGAGAGAGAGAGAGGGGATGAGAGAGAGAGAGAGAGAGGGGGCGAGAGAGCGAGAGGGGGGCGAGAGAGAGAGAGGGGGCGAGAGAGAGAGGGGGCAGAGTGAGAGAGGGAGGCGAGAGAGAGAGAGAGGGGGCGAGAGAGAGGGGCGAAAGAGAGAGGGGGGGCGAGAGAGAGAGAGAGGGGGGCGAGAGAGAGAGAGGGGAGCGAGAGAGAGAGGGGGGCGAGAGAGAGAGAGGGGGGCGAGAGAGAGAGGGGGCGGCGAGAGAGAGAGGGGGGGCGAGAGAGAGAGGGGGGGGGCGAGAGAGAGAGGGGAGGGCGAGAGAGAGAGGGGGGGGCGAGAGAGAGAGGGGGGGCGAGAGAGAGAGGGGGGGCGAGAGAGAGAGGGGGGGCGAGAGAGAGAGGGGGGGGCGAGAGAGAGAGGGGGGGGCGAGAGAGAGAGGGGGGGGCGAGAGAGAGAGGGGGGGGCGAGAGAGGGGGGGGCGAGAGAGGGGGGGGGCGAGAGAGAGGGGGGGGCGAGAGAGAGAGGGGGGGCGAGAGAGTGAGGGGGGCGAGAAAGAGAGGGGGGCGAGAGAGAGAGGGGGGCGAGAGAGAGAGGGGGGGCGAGAGAGAGAGGGGGGGCGAGAGAGAGAGGGGGGGGCGAGAGAGAGAGGGGGGGGCAAGAGAGAGAGGGGGGGGCGAGAGAGAGAGGGGGGGGCGAGAGAGAGGGGGTTGGGCGAGAGAGAGGGGGTTGGGCGAGAGAGAGGGGGTTGGGCGAGAGAGAGGGGGTTGGGCGAGAGAGAGGGGGTTGGGCGAGAGAGAGGGTTGCGAGAAAGAAGAGGGGGGCGAGAGAGAGAGAGGGGGGGCGAGAGAGAGAGAGGGGGGCGAGAGAGATAGAGGGGGTCGAGAGAGAGAGAGGGGGGCGAGAGAGAGAGAGGGGGGCGAGAGAGAGAGAGGGGGGCGAGAGAGAGAGAGGGGGGCGAGAGAGAGAGAGGGGGGCGAGAGAGAGAGAGGGGGGGCGAGAGAGAGAGAGGGGGTCGAGAGAGAGAGAGGGGGGCGAGAGAGAGAGAGGGGGGCGAGAGAGAGAGAGGGGGGCGAGAGAGAGAGAGGGGGACGAGAGAGAGAGAGGGGGGGCGAGAGAGAGAGAGGGGGCGAGAGAGAGAGAGGGGGCGAGAGAGAGAGAGGGGGGCGAGAGAGAGAGGGGGGGAGAGAGAGAGAGAGAGGGGGGAGAGAGAGAGAGAGGGGGGAGAGAGAGAGAGAGGGGAGAGAGAGAGAGAGAGGGGAGAGAGAGAGGGGGGAGAGAGAGGGGGGAGAGAGAGAGAGAGGGGGGAGAGAGAGAGTGAGAGAGGGGGGTAAGAGAGAGAGAGGGGAAGGGGGGAGAAGAGGGGAAGGGAGGAGAAGAGGGGAAGGGAGGAGAAGAGGGGAAGGGAGGAGAAGAGGGGAAGGGGGGAGATGAGGGGAAGGGGGAGAAGAGGGGAAGGGGGAGAAGAGGGGAAGGGGGAGAAGAGGGGAAGGGGGAAAAGAGGGGAAGGGGAGAAGAGGGGAAGGGGAGAAGAGGGGAAAGGGGGGAGAAGAGGGGAAGCGGGGAGAAGAGGGGAAGGGGGGAGAAGAGGGGAAGGGGCGAGAAGAGGGGAAGGGGGGAGAAGAGGGGAAGGGGGGAGAAGAGGGGAAGGGGGGAGAAGAGGGGAAGGGGGGAGAAGAGGGGAAGGGGGGAGAAGAGGGGAAGGGGGAGAAGAGGGGAAGGGGGAGAAGAGGGGAAGGGGGAGAAGAGGGGAAGGGGGAGAAGAGGGGAAGGGGGGAGAAGAGGGGAAGGGGTGGAGGTGGTAAAGAGGGAGGGCGCCGAGGGGACGGGATCAAAGGGAGGGAGGGGGATGCCGAAGGGAGAGTGGGGGAATCGGGGAGTGGGAAGAGAAGTGGTCAGGAACTTGGTGGGATGGTGGGGTAAAGAGTAGAGAGCACAGTGCGGATGGCAGAAAAACGTGATCCAGGTCTAAGGGGGAGTTGAGAGCATGATCCAGATGACAAGAATGGACGACATACTGAAGTTATGACACTGTCACTATTGACTTCCTACCTAATAAACCTGTTCACAATCCGTGACCCACAATGCCCCTTTATGGAGGGGGGTGGGGGGAGGAAAAGAGGTGGTCAGGAGCTTGTTGGACAGGTGAGAAGGTGAGGAACCCGGGGGGGTGGGAGGTGGGGGGCTAGCGGTGGGGCAGTGGGGGAAGGAGGTCAGGAACTTGGGCAGTGGGGGGGTGATTAGGTCAGCAACTTGGGCTTGGGGAGTGTGTCAGGAACTTAGGCTGGTGGGCCAAGGGATTAGGGCTGGGAGGGGGGGGGTCACGGATGATTAGATCAGGAACTTGAGATGGCGGGTCAGCAGGTTAGCAAATTTGGGCTGGGGAGGGTGGGGGGCAGAAACTTGTTTGGGGGTGGGAGAAGGTCTTAACATGCGAGAGCGAGCTCCATTCTGTCTGGAGTCTGCAGTCAGAATGGCTCGAATTACACTTTGCAAAGTCACTGACTACATCGGCGGGGCGGTTCAAATTACACATTCCAGAGAAATTGCTGGGTGTGTCTTATCCACCAAGGGGACCAATCAGCAATCAGTCATGTGATCAGAGCTTTTAGATATTACAAACAAACGTGTCCGTAAAACAATTTTCCTCATAGGAAGGATCAGATGGAGCAAATGCAAGGCAGAGCAAGATGCATTTGGAGTACATGGAGTGTGGTAAATAAGGTTGGTGAGCTGTAGGCACAAATCGCCACATGGGACTATAATATAGTGGCATTAACAGAGACTTGGCTCAAAGCGGAGGATTGGGAACTTAATATTCCTGGCTACAAGGTATTCAGGAAAGATAGGGGAGGAAAAAAAAGGAGGGGGTGGCAATATTGAAGAAACTATGTGACTACACTTCAAAATTGGTTGTAAAGCACTTTGGGATGTCCCCAGATCGTGAAAGGCACGATATAAATAGAAGTCGTTCTTTCTTTGCCATCTTAGCACTTTAGAGCTCACCTGTAGAAGTCGCTCTCCGGATCACTGTGCCTCAACTGGAAAGGAAGCTTCGGGCTTTTGCTATCCAAGGGCAGCAGCTCCTCCGGGATGGGCGGTGAGCTGGGCGCGGGTGGCAGAGCCTCGGCCTCCTCGGCCTTCACCCCCTCCGGCTGCGGCTGGCCCTGGGCCTGAGCGGCGGTAACGAGGCTCCGCAGCCGCCGGTTGTACTGCATCAGCTGGATGGTGTGGACGGTCAGGCCGCAGGGCTCGGACGGCACGTCCAGCATGGTGGCAGGCCGGGGCCTGTCGGCCGAGGGCTGGTGCAGCGGCGGATCTTGGATTTCCACCGTCCGGAACTCCCGCTGCAGCAAGTCGAAAGAGCTGCGGCTGGGCTGAGTGGAGGACACAGGGATCTCGCCCCAGTACTTTATCATCTTCACTGCCTCAGCTTCCAGTCGCGTGGAGATTTGTACGGAGAAAATCAAGAGAAATGTGCAAATTTAAATGAAACCGAGTCAAGGCTGTAGTGTGTGGAGTTAACTACAGAGATTTGCTTTGACGGGACATGAACCCATTGCAATTTTCTGGGACCGGTGAAAAGCAATTAGTCAACAAACTGACAAGTCTTTTTCATAGAAGCAGATAATGCGGGAGTAAAGGATCATTCTGCTGCATTGCCAGCTACCTTCAGGCTTCCGAAAACTGGCTGCAGTATCCTTGGTGAAATCTGTCGAGACGTAAAGGAGATGTGATTATTGTAAGACTCTTATGTGGATTGGCTTAGTGAATACAACTGCAACAATAAGCAGGGCCTGAGATTTAGACTGTGAAATGCACCAGCTGAGTGGAACTCAGCTTACAAGCCCCAGGTTCTACTCTGGTGTCAGCCGTGGCTCAGTTGTTAGCGCTCTCAGCTGAGTGAGATGGTTGTGGGTTGAAGTCCCACACCAGAGACTTGAGCACATAAAAGCGGCTGACATTCTCATGCAGTGCTGAGGGAGTGTTGCAGTGTCGGAGGTGCCGTCTTTCGGATGAGACATTAAACTGAGGTCCCATCTGCTCTCTCAGATGGACGTAAAAGATTCCATGGCACGATTTAGAGTAAGAGCAGGGGAGTTAATCCTGGTGACCCGGACCATATTTTCCCTCAACCAACATCACTAAAACAGATTATCTAGGCATCATCACATTGCTCTTTGTGCGACCTCACTGTGAGCAAATTGGCTACTGGATTTCCTACATAATGGCAATGGTTGTAAAGCACTTGGGATGCCCCAAGGTTGTGAAATATGCTATAGAAATGCAATTCTATTTCTTTCTTTCTTAGCTTGTACTAATCTCAGCTCTGTTAGCAGGAGGAACACTACAACTCACTCAGCAGGGTTCAGATAAGGGTAAAAAAAACAAACGGACTTGGCTACGACTCCTGATCACTATCCAGCCACCCCTGGTAGAAGAGCAAGTGTTGGCTGATCTGGAGCTTAGTTTTATTTCCTCCCTAGAATTTAGTCACTGAGATCACCTTCTTCTACTATCACAATGTCATCCCCACCTCTCCCCCACAGCTGCCGAAACTCTAATCCATACCCTTGTCACCCAGAAGCTCAATCTATCTAATGCTCTTCCCTGTTTCCACCTTTCACCAATCACAAGTTCTGAAACATCCTTCGAATGGGAGGATTGCTAACTACAACAACAACCTGTATTTATATAACACTTTTAACCTAGTAAAACGTCCCCAAGGCACTTCACAGAAGTGTTATCAAACAAAATTTGACACTGAGCCACATAAGGAGATATTAGAACAAAAAGGGGTAGGATTTAAATAGCGTCTTAAGGGGATAAGGGGTTATGGGGAGCGGGCGGGGAAGTGGAGCCGAGATCAGATCAGCCATGATCTTATTGAATGACGGAGCAGGCTCGAGGAGCCGAATAGCTTACTCCTGCTCCTATTTCTTATGCTCTTAGAGGAGAGAGAAGGTAGAGAGGTGGAGAGGTGGAGAGGTTTACAGAGAGAATTCGAGCTTAGGGCTTAGACAGCTAAAGGCACGGTCGCCAATGGTGGAGCGATGAAAATCAGGGATGTGTAAGTGGCCAGAATTGGAGGAGCACAGAGATCTTGGAGCGTTGTAGGGCTGGAGGAGGTTAGCCATAAATGCAAGTTGCTATGTATGGACCCCAGTTAAAGATAGGGCTGGATGGGGTGTGCATCCTCATAGCCAGTTGGCAGGGAAGACTTTCATGCCCTTAGCCCGAGCTGGATTCAATCCCAGGCTCCAGAGATAAAACCTCTCTGCCACCCTCACCTCCTGACCTTTTAGTTATTAACATATCACAACACCCCACCTCCTCAGAGTAGAAGAATGTTTAATTCATGTGGGAAGCATTTAGGTGCATGGCAGAGAGACTTTAAACTGGTTTATTTTTTCTTCAAAACCATAATCAGTGAATTTATTTAACACCATGGGCATGGAACAGATTAACCCTTCATTTCTTTGTGCATAAAACTCAAGTCCCTTAATTTTTATTGTGCTGGACCCATGCAAATACTGATATATTCCTGGGACCCAATGCAAATACTGACATGCTCCCGGGGACCCACTGCAAATACTGACATACTACCGGGGACTCCCCGCAAATATGGACACACTCCCGGGGACCCCCTGTAAATACTGACACTCCTGTGGACCCCTGCAAATACTGACATACTCCCGGGGACCCCCTACAAATACTGACATATACCGGGGACTCCCCGCAAATATGGACACACTCCCGGGGACCCCCTGCAAATACTGACATACTCCCGGGGACCGCCTGCAAATACGGACACACTCCTGGAGACTCCCTGCAAATACGGACATACTCCTGGGGACCTCCTGCAAATAAGGACACATACCGGGGACCTCCTGCAAATACTGACACACTCCCAGGGGCCTCCTGCAAATACTGACACACTTCCGGAGACTCCCTGCAAATACAGACACACTCCCGGGGACCCTCTGCAAATACAGACACGCTCTCGGGGACTCCCTGCAAATACTGACATACTCCCAGGGACCACCTGCAAATACTGACATACTCCCGGGAACCCCCTGCAAATACAGACACACTCCCGGGGACCCTCTGCAAATACAGACACGCTCTCGGGGACTCCCTGCAAATACTGACATACTCCCAGGGACCACCTGCAAATACTGACATACTCCCGGGAACCCCCTGCAAATACTGACATACTCCCGGGAACCCCCTGCAAATACTGACATACTCCAGGGGACTCCCTGCAAATACGGACATACTCCCAGGGACCTCCTGCAAATACTGACATACTCCCGGGAACTCCCTGAAAATACTGACATACTCCCAGGGACCCCCTGAAAATACTGACATATTCCCAGGGACCTCCTGAAAATACTGACATACTCCCGGGGACCCCCTGCAAATACTGACACACTTCTAGGAACCAATACTCCCATACTCCCAGGGACTCCTGCTAATACTGCCATACTCCCGGGGACACCCTGCAAATATTGACCCTCCTGGGAACCCCTGCATATACCGACACACTTCTAGGAACCCTCTGCAAATACTCCCATATTCCCAGGGACTCCTGCTAATACTGCCACACTCTCAGGAACACCTGCAAATACTGGCACACTCCTGGAGACCCCCTGCAAATACCAACACACTTCTGGGGACTCTCTCTTAATACTGACACACTCCCAGGAATTCCCCATCCCAGCTTCAGAAAGACAATGCCTGCTGCCCAAAAAGTCAATAGTAATGTCAATGCAAGAAAAAACTAGTTTCATATAAGCAGCAACACAAATAAACCACGTAGAATACAGAATTCGTAAGACATTGTGCCCATGGTGCGCGGTATGTCCAGTCCCAGATAGACAGAAATTTAATGACCTCACAGACACCCCGCATATCTCCACAGACCCTTTCGTGTCTGCAAACACCAACTTGAAAAGCTTCATTTTAGAAAGAAATTCACGGACCAATTCTCCACACCGCTGGCTTTTCTGACATCTACTTTTCTGACCTCAACTTAACAGAATAAAGATGCAGTCCCCCTTTCAAAAGATGTAAAGAATTATGATTAATGCTGAAAAGAAATCTATTTTCATTGACATGTGTGAAATATTGTTGTTTCAATCAGCGGTGGCCTCATCAAGGGAGCTGGCTGGCGAGAGTAACTGAGACTGACAGAATGGAGGGGCTGAATTAGCGCTCGCTGTTGAAGTGACAAGTTACTGAAGTATGAGGTTAATGACCATGTCTATTCTGATTACTTGTCTTCCTCCTGCTGTCAGGCCCAGTCATTTTTTAAAGCCAGCTTCTCCGATGATGCAATCAGCACACATTGTTTAGTAAACAGAAATGGAACAAAAGTCATTCATAAGTGAGTAGCGATGGTTTGATTTTGAAGAAAAAAAATTGCATTTGTATAGCATTTTTTTCACAGCTCTCACTGCAGTTTGATTGCTGTTATATTAATAATGTGGCAGCCATTTTGTACATCGCAGAACTCAAAACCAACGGGATGAATAAACAATCTGATTTTTTTTTTGTTGGTATCATAGGTTGAGGAAGGAATGCCAGTCAGGGCATCAGGAGAACGCTCTGCTCTTCTCCGAATACTGCCATGGGATCCTTAAATTCCACCTAAAGCTTCAGGTAGGCATATGGGGCTTCTGTTTAAAGTCTCAGCCGAAGGTTGGCACTTCTGGCAATGCAGCACTCCCTCTCTACTCCACTGAAGTGTCAGCCGAGGTTATATGTTCAAGTCCTGCAGTACAGCTCGAATCCACAACCAACGGTAAGAGTACAATCAAAAGAGCCAAGGTGATACACAGAAGTAGTGTAGGTGCAGACTAAAAGTAGAATAGGTGAAGTCTTAGCTCAGTTGTGGCACTCTCACCTCCGAGTCAGAAGCTGCTGGATAATTCCTTGCTTATTTGTAAAGTTAGTGACTGTAATATGTCTGACAATTAACTTCATTTGTTCTTGTTTCAAAACATTAATCTTAAAACTTCATATTGAATAGTACACATTTAGCCTTGCGTCTAAAATCATGTGTAGGGAACTTCATAGAATCATAGATAGTTACAGCACGGAAGGAGGCCATTTCGGCCCATCGTGTTCACACCGGCTAACAAAGCTATTCAGCCTAATCCCACTTTCCAGCTCTTGGACTGTAGCCTTTTAGGTTACGGCACTTCAAGTGCACATCCAAGTACTTTTTAAATGTGGTGAGGGTTTCTTCCATGTAAAGGCCAGACCCCCACCACCCTCTGGGTGAAAAAAATTCCCCTCAAATCCCCTCTAAACCTCCTACCAATTACTTTAAATCTAAGCCTCCTGGTTGTTGACCCCTCTGTTAAGGGAAATAGGTCCTTCCTATCCACTCTATTTAGGCCCCTCATAATTTTAAACACCTCAATAAGGTCTCCCCTTCAGCCTCCTCTGTTCCAAAGAAAACAACCCCAGCTCATCCAATCTTTCCTCATAGCTAAAATTCTCCAATCCAGGCAACATCCTCTGTACCCTCTTTAGTGCAATCACATCTTTCCTGTAATGTAGTGACCAGAACTGCATGCGTACTCTAGCTGTGGCCTAACTAGTGTTTTATACAGTTCAAGCATAACCTCCCTGTTCTTATATTCTATGCCTTGTCTAATAAAGACACGTATTCCGTATGCCTTATTAACCACCTTATCTACCTGACCTGCTATCTTCAGGGACATACACTTTTATTGTGTATTCCCTTGCCTTATTCGCTCTCCTCAAATGCATTACCTCACACTTCTCCGGATTGAATTCCATTTACCACTGTTCTGACCACCTGACCAATTCATTGATATCTTCCTGCAGTCTACAGCTATCATCTTCATTATCAACCACACGGACAATTTTATAATCTGCAAACTTCTTAATCATAACCCCCACATTCAAGTCTAAATCATTTATTAATACATACAACAGAAATCAAGGGACCTAGTACAGAACCCAGTGGAACCCCACTGGAAGCAGCCTTCCAGTCACAGAAAGACCCATCGACCATTCAATAAGATCATGGCTGAGCTGATCATGGACTCAGCTCCACTTCCTGCCCGCTCCCCATAACCCCTTTTCGTTTAAGAAACTGTATTTCTGTCTTAAATGTATTCAATGTCCCAGCTTCCACAGCTCTCTGAGGCAGCGAATTCCACAGATTTACAACCCTCAGAGAAGAAATTTCTCCTCGCCTCTGTTTTAAATGGGCGGCCCCTTATTCTAAGATCATGCTCTTTAGTTGTAATCTCCACCATCAGTGGAAACATCCTCTCTGCATCCACCTTGTCAAGCCCCCTCATAATCTTATATATTTCGATAAGATCATCTCTCATTCTTCTGAATTCCAATGAGTAGAGGCCCAACCTACTCAACCTTTGCTCACAAGTCAGCCACCTCATCTCCGGAATCAACCTAGTGAACCTTCTCTGAACTACCTCCAAAGCAAGTATGTCCTTTCATAAATATGGAAACCAAAACTGCATGCAGTATTCCAGGTGTGGCCTCACCAATACCCTATATAGCTGTAGCAAGACTTCCCTGCTTTTATGCTCCGTCCCCATTGCAATAAAGACCAAGATTCCATTGGCCTTCCTGATCACTTGCTGTACCTGCATACTATCCTTTTGTGTTTCATGCACAAGTACCCCCAGGTCTCGCTGTACTGCAGCACTTTGCAATCTTTCTCCATTTAAATAATAACTTGCTTTGATTTTTTTCTGCCAAGGTGACCTCACACTTTCCAACATTATATTCCATCTGCCAAATCTTTGCTCACTCACTTAGCCTGTCTATGTCCTTTTGCCAATTTTTTTGTGTCTTCCTCACACATTGCTTTTCCTCCCATCTTTCTATCGTCTGCAAACTTGGCTACGTTCCACTTGGTCCCTTCTTCCAAGTTGTTAATATAGATTGTAAATAGTTGGGGTCCCAGCACTGATCGCTGCGGCGCTCCACTAGTTACTGGTTGACAACCAGAGAATGAACCATTTATCCCGACTCTCTTTTTTCCATCAGTTAGCCAATCCTCCATCCATGCTACTATATTACCCCCAACCCCGTGAACTTTTATCTTGTGCAGTAACCTTTTGTGTGGCACCTTGTCAAATGCCTTCTGGAAGTTCAAATACACCACATCCACTGGTTCCCCTTTATCCACTCTGTTCGTTACATCCTCAAAGAATTCCAGCAAATTTGTCAAACATGACTTCCCCTTCATAAATCCATGCTGACTCTGCCTGACCGAATTTTGCTTTTCCAAATGTCCTGCTACTGCTTCTTTAATAATGGACTCCAACATTTTCCCAACCACAGATGTTAGGCTAACTGGTCTATAGGTTCCTGCTTTTTGTCTGCCTCCTTTTTTAAATAGGGGCATTACATTTGCAGTTTTCCAATCTGCTGGGACCTCCCCAGAATCCAGGGAATTTTGGTAAATTACAACCAATGCATCCACAATCCCTGCCGCAACTTCTCTTAAGAACCTGGCCCATTGTGCCGGTTCTTTGAAAGAGCTATCCGATTCATCCCACTCAATGTTTCCTTTAACCTGCACGGACCTCACGCAGAGCCGGCTTTTCAATGGGGAAAAGCTCATTTTGAATGGGTTGCACAGCCCCTTAGAGAGGTCGCACACCCCCAAAGTTAAAGGGAACATTGGTCCCACTCCCCAGCTCTTTCCCTGCAATTTTTTTCCCCTTCAAGTATTTATCCAATTCCCTTCTGAAAGTTACTGTTAAATCTGCTTCCACCATCCCGTCTCCTGCGGAGCAGTTGAGATCATAACAACTCTCTGTGTAATAAATTTCTCATCTCCCCTCTGGTTCTTTGCCAATTACCCAAAATCTGTCTCCTTTGGTTACCGACCCTCCTGCCACTGGAAAGAGTATCTCCTTATTTACTCTATCAAAACCCCTCATAATTTTGAATCTCCCCTCAACCTTCGCTGCTCAAAGGCAAAGAGTCACAACTCCATATAACTGACGTCCCTCAGCCCCAGAACCATTCAAGTAAACCACTGCACCCTCTCCAAGGCCTTATTTTCTGCAACAATAATAATCATATTCAGTTTATTGTTTTGAGGGTGTGAAATCCATCAATATTCCTTTTTATGCCCCCCGTCCAGATCTCCTGCTCCACAATGTCAATCCCAGGTCTCCTGCTCCATATCAAGACAAGCCTAGTCTGGTAGCGACTCTCCTTCCAATATTCTGTACCCAACAATCACGGGGAAACCAGGAATTCAGCAAAATAGGGCACAAGTGATGGGAGGGTTAAGTAAGGGAAGCTGCACTTCCTAGTTCGGGCTACACTACAATGTAAAGTTCTGATGAAAGGTTGTCGAGATAAACGTTAACTGTTTCTCTCTCCACAGATGCTGCCTGACCTGCTGAGTATTTCCAGCATTTTTTGTTTTTATTTTAGATTTCCAGGATCCATAGTATTTTACTTTTCTAACAAATGTAAAGTATTCCAGGCTATTAAAGACAACTGAAATGTTAATATAGGTTGAACCTCCCTTATCCAAAACTCCCTTGTCCGGAACCACCCCTCATCCAGAACCATTCCCAGCCGCGCCGACATGAACAAATTGAAGTCCTTCCTCGCTGCTGAATCCAGCAATCGCTGGCCTGACCCCGCGATCTACCGCCCCCCGCACCCCCCCATGTTCTCTCTGCCGCACCCCCAGCCCCAAGCCAGCCAGCTCCGATATCCCCTTGCTCTGTACCTGTACCATCCAATTTAACGTGACCACCCCTAGTCCGGAAAAATCCCTTATCCAGAACAGGCCAGGTCCCGAGGGTTCCGGATAAGGGAGGTTCAATCTGTAATGACTTTTTCATTTTGTCCAACACTAGAACCCTGAGTTTGCAATGTTGGCAAAACAAGGCAGTCTGCACTAGCAGAGAAAAGGGATGGCCTCTTGGTTTTAACTTTAATAGTCTCACTGCACAACAACAACTTGCATTTACATAGCACCTTTAACGTAGTAAAACATCCCAAGATGAGAGTTAAGGACTGTCTTAAAAGGAGAGCAGAGGGGTGGAAAGGTTTTTTTTTGGGGGGGAGGGGGTGGGGGGCTGGGGGGGGGGGGTGGGAGAGGGAGAGGAGAGAGAGAGAGAGAGTGAGAAAATCACAGAGCTTAGGGCTTTAGACCAGAGCCAATATAGGTCAACGAACACGGGGGTGATGGGTGAACGGGACTTGGTGCGAGTTAGGATACGGGCAGCAGAGTTTTGAATGAGCTCAAGTTTATGTAGGGTGGAAGATGGGAGGCTGGCCAGGAGAGCATTGGAATAGGCAAGACTAGAGGTAGCAAAGGCACAGATGAGGGTTTGAGCAGCAGATGAGATGAGACAGGGCGGAGTCAGGCGATGTTACGGAGGTGGAAGCAGGCAGTCTTGGTGATGGAGCGGATATGTGGCCGGAAGCTCATCTCGGGGTCAAATACGTTCGGCCTCAAAGTTTTCAGGGAGAGGGATGCACATGAAAAGCAGGTGCAGGGAGTGTGCCAACAGATGAATTGGGTTGGGGAAAGAGAGGGGAAATCTGGTGAGGCAGATAAAGGGGAAGGGAGTTTCTGTTAGCGCTAAAGTTCTGCCAGAGCCACAGGATGGAAAACAAATTTGCCTGGTCAAAAATATGGGAAAAATTCCTTTTACTGGGATTGCCTCGAAGATTCTGCCGCAGAAGCTGAAGGAAAGGGTGCTAGCCTTCTCTGGAACAGAAGGCACTCTCCTGCAAGGCTACTTGGATGGAGATCGTAGAAGTATGGTGTCAGGGGAATGCCAAGGTAATTTTGCATACATTATTTAACCATTGGTGCATACTTCATACGACCAAAACCAAAACTATGTGCTGCACAGCACAGAGACAACCTTTTCTGCACACTGACATTGATTGTACATTAGTTGTGGGGGACATTAAAATAATGAAAGATGTGCGGAGAACCAGAAGAATGTGCCTGCTGTGCTGGAGTGCACTCACACAAGGAGCTGTCCGGGAATTCTGCCAGATTCTAATACCTAGATGACTTGTGTGCGCTTCCTGGAGAAAGCTATTCGCAAACCACCGTGAGCAGATGCACACAGGTGGAGGATGCCCCAAGGACTTTTCAGCCAAGAATGTGTTGAGAGAATTGGGTAGTGAGAGTCTCAACATCTCCTGCTACCGGCAACCTGCATCAGCAACTTGAAATGTGTGCAAATTAAAGGGAACGCAAATTTAATCTGTATACGCTATCTCACGAGGCTCCATGTTACATACATATGGGATTCACAAAGACAAAAGCTTGAATAGCCCTGCCAGCCCTCAGCAGGAAGCTGACCAACAAGCAAAATACATTCATGATCTCTTTTGAGCATGCACCGAGCACCCTGCAAGGGAAGTAGCATGCAAAGCACGGAACGACCTCTGACCTCGCTGCAACAATGCGTAAAGGATTTTCACCAATGCAGTGTGCCACATCACACTCATCTGTAGGGAGCCCTAGAGCACACCCCAAACAACAAGCGCATGTGCGACACCTGAGGGAGCTACTTATGGGCTGCACATGGGCTGGAGAAATACCAAAAGGTACACGTGAGGTGGTGCATTTTGATAGGAGGAATAAGGAGGCCACCTATTCCTTGAAAAACAAGTCTAAATGGGGTCGAGGTGCAAAGGGATCGCAGGATACAGCTACACAAATCACTAAAAGTAACAAAGCAAGTTAACAAAGCAATAACAAGTGCACACAAAGCACTGGGGTTCATTTCTAGCAGAACAGAATTCAAAAGCAGAAATGTTAAACTTATATATAACCTTGGTTAGACCACACTTAGAATGCAGTGTCAGCATGGTCTACAATTTATAGAAAGGATATAGAAGCACTGGAGAAAGATTTACAAGGGCGATGCCAGAACTGAGTGTACAACTATCAGGAAAGACTGAACAGGTTAGGGCTCTTTTCTCTAGAAAAATGACCGAGAGATGGCCTAGAGGTCTTTAAAATTATGAAGGGGTTTGATGGGGTAGATGGAGAGATGTTTGCACTTGTGAGTCCAATACAAGGGGTCATAAATGTAATATCAGCGCTAATAAATCCAATAGGGAATTCAGGAAAAACTTCTCTACCCAGAGAGCGGTGAGCAGCGTTCCCACTAATCAGCGGTCTGGAGGTCCCGTGCAGGCCGTTCACTGGCCTTTACATGGAAGAAACCGCAAATGAGCAAAAATTTGAATGGGCCTTGCACCCAGTTAAAAGGACCGCACACGGAATTTTTTTTAAAAGGAACATTGGTGGTGAGAATGTAGAATTCATTACCACAAAAAAATAGTTGGGGCAAATAGAAAGAACATAAGAAATAGGAGCAGGAGTAGGCCACCTGGTCTCTTGAGCCTGCATACATAGTATATATGCATCGAAGGGGAAGCTAGATAAGTATAAGTCGATAGGGTAAGATGAAGTAATTATAACACCTCCAGTTCCGAGCTCTTGTTACCCGATTGTATAACTGCATATGGCCCTCACAGGATTTACCTGCAAGTATTGTGAAATATATGCTATAGCATGTATTCTATGAGAGAATGTCTCAAGACCATGTAAACTTCTTGTATATAATATCAATAAAAAACTTCCCTCATCCATTTAAAAATGACCTAGTTTTTTTCCAAGCCATCCTTCATAACTTTTATCTCTCATTCCTGATATCATTCTAGTGAAATAAAAACAGAAATACTGGAAATACTGAGGTCAGGCAGCATCTCTGGAGAAAGGAAAAGGGTTAATTAACTTTTCAGGTTTCAGACCCTTCGTCAATACCCATTTTCTTTCTCTTCAGATGCTGCTCAATCTGTCGTTGTCTATCATGATCTCTTCACTGCCTTTGGCACCAATGACCATTTCATCTTCCTCCAACATCTTTCCATCCAGGATGGTAGAAGTTTGGACTCTATGGCAGTTGACACTCGGTCAATTGCTAATTTTAAATCTTAGATTGATACCTTTTTGGTTAACGAAAATCTATTAAGGAATATGGGGCAAGGTCATCGATCAGCGATGATCTCACTAAATGGTGGAACAGGCTCAAGAGCTAAATGGCCTACTCCTGTTCCTATGTTCCATTGTTTTATCTCTCCACCTATGCCAGAAAATCCCACGACTACACTCTCCAGTGCCTATCTACTTCTAACAATGGATAAGCCAATGTTTCTCCTAGAATGTTGGTAAAACCAAAGCCACCCTCTTTTAGCTCCCTCAAGAACCTATGTGCCGCTGGCCTTAACTGAATCCACCTCCCTGGTTGCCTACTGTTCAACTCAGAGCTCAGCTTCTCTATAACATGTTCCGTTTTCAAGACTTTTTTCCTCCACCTCGAACACCACTCGCCTCTGCTTCTAGCTTGCTTGTGTGCAAATTGACTGCCATGTTTCCTACATTACAACAGTGACTACACTTCAAAGTACTTAATTGGCTGTAAAGTGCTTTAAGACATCCAGTAGTCGTCTTTATAGCCAAGTCTTTCTATTTTTCTTCAGCCCCCTCCTGCCCTACTGTTGAAACCCTCATTCATGCCTTCATCACTTCAAAGCATAACTTCTCAAACACTATCCTAGGTTCTCCAGCTCCACAAAATTCAGAATGTTATAGGCACACTCTCACAAAGTCCCGCATCACCTTCATCATTTCCAAACTCCAGCAAATCAACTTCAAGATCTTTGTTCTTGCTTTCAAAGCACTCCATGGCCCTACCCTATCCCACCTCAGCAACATCCTCCAGACATACATATCCTTTTCTCTTGACCCCGGCTTCCTCATTGTTCCCGGCTCTATCCACCAGCATTAGTGACCACTCATCGAGTCCCCATACCTCTGTCCTCTGGAACTCCCTCCCTGGACCCCCTTTGATGTGCCACTTTACATAACTTTTATTTTTAAAAGCCTCCTGGTTATACATTTAGAGACTTATTTCAGAAATTCTCTGGCCACTGTGGTATGATTTACTTTCATAAATGTCTGTGTATCTTACATTTAGGAATGTGCCCAGACAATCCAAAATCTAACGATATGATAGCATAACCCAGGGCTGTAACAATGGTATCCTCCTGTGATCTGAGTTGGGTATGTGTCCTTTGCTGGTGTACTCCCTCAATTTCTACGGAACCTGACCTGGTGCTACAAGGCTACAAATGAATCGCTAAACTGCTATGTTTAGCAGCATCCAATAGTTATAAAAAGATTCACTTATTTCAATGAGTACAACTTGTCAGCCGTGGCTCAGTGGTAGCACTCTTTTCTGAGCCAGAAGGTTGCGTGTCCTATTCCAGACCTTGAACACAAAATCTAGACTGACACTCCAGTGCAGTACCGAGGGATTGGCGGAGGTGAAAATCTTTCGGATGAGACATGAAACCAAGGCCCCCTCTGCCTTGAACAGAAGAAAATGAATAAAAATGGATGTTTACTGTGTTTTGCTGGCGCAGATTTGCTTTTCCTGATGGGGCAGTAGCGATCACATTTCGCCACCCCATCCCCTCCTTTCTCTCTGGAAGTGTTTTCGCTGATCTACATTGGCTTCTGGTTAAGCCAGGCCTTGATTTCAAAATTCTTCTCCTTATTTTCAAATCCCTCCGTGGCCTCTCCCCTCCCTATCTCTGTAATTTCCTCCAGCTCCCCTCCCGCGATATCTGCGCTCCTCTAATTCTGCCTTCTTGAGCATCCCTGATTATAATCGCTCAACCACTGATGGTCGTGCCTTCTGTTGCCTCGGCCCCAAAGCTCTGGAACTCCCTGCCTAAACCTCTCCACTTTTCTTTCCTCCTTCAAGACGCTCCTTAAAACATACTCTTTGACCAAGTCCGCCCTAATTTCTCCTTGTGTGGCTCGGTGTCAAATTCTTATCTCATAATACTCCTGTGAAGTGCCTTGGGGCGTTTCACTATGTTAAAGGCGCTATATAAATAAAAGTTGTTGTTGTTGTTGTAATGGCGACAATATTTTCTTTTCAGTTAGCGAACGACCGAAAAAACACAAACTGCGCATGCGCAACTATTTCAACTTCGTTGGCAGCAGTCACATCCTAGGAAAAAAGACTTGCATTTTTCACGTTTCACGACCACAGGACGTCCCAAAGCAACTTACAGCCAATTATGTACTTTTTTTTGAGGGATAATCACTGTGATAATGTAGGGAAAGGCGACAGCGAATTTCCACACAGCAAGCTCCCACAAACAGCAATGTGATAATGACTAGATAATCTGTTTTAGTGAGGTTGGTTGAAGAATAAGCATTGGCCAGGAGACACATTCCACAACACTGTCTATAAAAAAAACTCATTTAAGTCTCCTGGTTCGAGATTCCACAATCACTGCAAACAGCCTGTTTCCATCTACTCTGTCACATCAATTCATAACTCCCTCACTCCCCACCTCCTCCTCCCCCAACCCTACAATTACTCCCTCCCCTTCCTCTCACTCCCTCCACTTCCCCCTCCTCCTTCCATCACTCCCTCCTCCTCCCCCCCATCCTACACTTACTCCCTCCTCCTCTCACCCCCACTCCACTCCCACACCACTCTCAATCCCCTCTCAGCCCCACACCACTCACTCCTGTTACGTATCTGGACTTGTATAAACTCTGTGCAGCCACCAGAGGGCTTATTTCCCGGAGTCCCAAGGAATCTCATAATCCCTTGGGAGCACATGTATTTAAGAGTGCTTCACAGGTTGGAGAGGCACTCTGGAGACCGGCAATAAAAGACTAAAGTCACACTTTACTTTGAGCTCACAGTGTTCAGTCTGACTCTTTCTCCAAACACCACACTGGCGACGAGATACAGATAGCGAACCCAAAGCTGCAGAGAACAGTGGGCACCCTGGAGAAATTTTCGGAGGGAGATGATGCTCAGCGCCCTCCCGGATACTCTTCCTCCACTTCTTAGGGCAGGGATTCCCAGGTGCCGGTGGGGATGTTGCACTTTATCAAGGAGGCTTTGAAGGTGTCCTTGAAACATTTCCTCTGCCCACCTGGGGCTCGCTTGGCGTGTAGAAGTTCCGGGTAGAGTGCTTGCTTTGGGAATCTTGTGTCGGGCATGCGAACAATGTGGCCCGCCCAACGGAGCTGGTCAAGTGTGGTCAGTGCTTCGATGCTGGGGATGTTGACCCGATCAAGAACACGAACGTTGGTGCGTCTATCCTCCCAAGGGATTTGCAGGATCTTGCGGAGACATTGTTGGTGGTATTTCTCCAGCGATTTGAGGTGTCTACTGTACATGGTCCACGTCTCTCAGCCATACAGGAGGGCGGGTATCACTACAGCCCTGTAGACCAAAAGCTTGGTGCCAGAGTTGAGGACCTGAGGGCCCGTCAGCCCGTCAATTATGGTTGCCTTAACAGCTGGTGGCATCCAACAACTCACCCCTACGCCCTCAATGCTCTTCCAATGCATTATCTGCCAGGAATGGCTTCAAAATACATAAATGAGCCAACCTCGTAGTAGGATTTGAGGTCCCAACGATGCTGCACCTGGACTACATTATCGGGTCTATGTTGGGTCAGGCAGCAACTCAGTGTAGTGTTCTCTCCAGACTCTTAGAGAATACCCTCAACAACAACAACTTGTATTTATATAGCGCTTTTAACATAGTGAAATGTCCCTAGGCACTTCACAGGTGCATTATCAAACAAAGGTTGAATCTGAGCCACATAAGGAGATATTAGGACATGTGACCAAAAACTTGCTCAAAGTGGTAGGTTTTATGGAGAATCTTAAAGGAAGAGAGAGAGGTAGAAGCGGCAATGTTTTGGGAGGGAATTCCAGAGTTTAGAGCCGAGGCAGCTGAAGGCACAGCCGATAATGGTGGAGCGATTAAAATCAGCGATGTGCAAGAGGCCAGAATTGGATGCACGCAGAGATCTCAGAGGGGTGTAGGCAATGTTCCTTTTAAACTGCGGAGCCACGCAGCACTCCAGTGTTCCCGCACAAACAACAATTATGGGGATTGTAGGGCTGGAGGTGGTTACAGAGATAGGGATGTGCAAGGCCATGGCGGGATTTGAAAACAAGGATGAGAATTTTTAAATTGAGGCGATGCGGGATTGAGAGCCATTACAATCTATATTAATGACTTGGCTGAAGGGACCAAGCGTAATGTAGCCAAGTTTGCTGATGATACAAAGCTGGGTGGGAAAGCAAATTGTGAGGAGGACATAAAAGATCTGCAAAGGGATATGGACAGGCTAAGTGAGTGGGCAAAAATTTGGCAGATGGAGTATAATGTGGGAAAATGTGAGTTTATCCATTTTGGCAGAAATAATAGAAAAGCAAATTATAATTTAAATGGAGAATAATTCCAAAGTGCTGCAGTACAGCGGGACCTGGGGGTCCTTGTGCATGAAACACAAAAAGTGAGTATGCAGAAACAGCAAGTAATCAGGAAGGCAAATGGAATGTTGGCCTTTATTGAAAGGGGGATAGAGTATAAAAGCAGAGAAGTCCTGCTACAATTGTACAGGGTATTGGTGAGACCAATATTGGTGCGTACAGTTTTGGTCTCCGTATTTAAGAAAGGATATACTTGCATTGGAGGCTGTTCAGAGAAGGTTCACTAGGTTGATTCAGGAGATGAGGGGGTTGACTTTTGAGAATAGGTTGAGCAGGTTGGGCCTATACGCATTGGAGTTCAGAAGAATGAGAGGTGATCTTATTGAAACTTATAAGATAATGAGGGGGCTTGACAAGGTAGATGCAGAGAGGATATTCCACTCATGGGGAAAACTAAAACTAGGGGATATCGTCTCAGAATGAGGGGTCACCCATTTAAACTGAGGTGATGAGAAATTTCTGTTCTCAGAGGGTTGTGAATCTGTGGAATTCTCTGCCCCAGAGAGCTGTGGAGGCTGGGTCATTAAATATATTTAAGGCAGAGATAGACAGATTTTTGAGCGATAAGGGAGTGAAGGGTTATGGGGAGCGAGCAGGGAAGTGGAGCTGAGTCCATGATCAGATCAGCCATGATCTTATTGAATGGTGGAGCAGGCTCGAGGGGCCAAATGGCCTACTCCTGCTCCTATTCCTTATGTCCTTATGTAGGTTAGCGAGCTCAGGAGTGATGGGTGAGCGGGACTTCGTGCGAGTTAGGATACAGGCAGCAGAGTTTTGGATGAGCTTCAGTTTATGGAGAGTGGAAGATGAGAGGCCGGTCATGAGGGTTTCAGCAGCAGATGAGCTGAGGCAGGGGTGGAGTTGATTACAAGGATTAACAAAAACAAATGTTTTATTTTACTAAAATCAGTATTTCAACAACAGATTTAAGATAATTGGCAAAAAAAAGAGGGGAGATGAGGAGAATTTTCTTTACACAGCAAGTTGTTATTGTTATATATGTAAACTTGTATTTATTCTGTACAGCCACCAATAATCCCATAATCACTTGGGAGCACAGGTATTTAAGGAGGCTTCACAGGTTGGAGCGGTCTGGTGACCTGCAATAAAAGACTACGGTCACACTTTACTTTGAGCTAAGTGTTCAGTCTGACTCTTTCTCCATACACAACAACTGGCGACGAGATACAGATAGCGAACCCAAAGATGCAGAGAACAGTGGGCATCCTGGATACATTTTCGGAGGGAGATGATTGGGAAACTTTTGTGAAGCGACTCGGCCAATACTTCGTGGCCAACGAGCTCGATGGGGAAGAGAGCGCTGCCAAACGAGCGATCCTCCTCACCGTCTGTGGGGCACCAACGTATGGCCTCATGAAGAATTTGCTCACTCCAGCAAAACCCAAGGAGAAATCGTACGACGATTTGTGCACACTGGTCCGAGAGCATTTGAACCGGAAGGAAAGCATTCTGATGGCGAGGTACCGGTTCTACACCTACAAAAGATCTGAAGGCCAGGAAGTGGCAAGTTATGTCGCCGAGCTAAGACGCCTTGCAGGACATTGCGAATTTGAAGGACATTTGGAGCACATGCTCAGAGGCTTTTTCGTACTTGGCATTGCCCACGAAACCATACTTCGCAAACTTTTGACTGTAGGGACCCAACCTTGAGTAAGGCCATAGCGATAGCCCAGGCGTACATTGCCACCAGTGACAATACAAAGCAAATCTCTCAGCACACAAGTGCTGCTACAAGTACTGTGAACAAAGTGATGTTGTTTTCGAATTGTAACGTACAGAGCAGGTCACACATACCTGCAGCTACACGTCCGCAGATGTCTCAGAGTCCACCATGAAGGGTGATAAATGCAAGGCCATTAATACCTTGTTGGCGCTGCGGGGGTGATCATTGTTTCCATTCATGCCGATTCAAAAAGTACATTTGCAAGGGCTGTGGAACAATGGGACACCTCCAACGAGTGTGCAGGCGAGCAGCAAAGCCTGTTAAAACTGCAAACACCATGTTGCAGAGGAGGACAAATCCACTGGGGATCACGACGAAACAGAGCCACGGACAGAGGAGGCAGAGGTACATGGGGTGCACACATTCACCACGAATTGTCCCCCGATAATGCTGAATGTTGAACTAAATGGACTCCCGGTGTCAATGGAGCTGGACACGGGCGCGAGCCAGTCCATCATGGGCAAAAAGACTTTCGAAAGGTTGTGGTGCAACAAGACCTCAAGCCAGTCTTAACTCCAATTCGCACGAAACTAAGAACTTACACGAAAGAACTGATTCCTGAAATCGGCAGTGCTACCGTAAAGGTCTCCTATGATGGAGCGGTGCACAAGCTACCACTCTGGATGGCACCGGGCAATGGTCCCACGCTGCTCGGCAGGAGCTGGCTGGGAAAGATACGCTGGAACTGGGACGATATCCGAGCGCTATCGCCCGCTGACGACACTTCGTCTGTACAGGTGTTAAAACAAATTTCCTTTGCTGTTCGAACCAGGCATCGGGTAATTCCAAGGAGCAGACCCACCTAATTCCGGGGGCGCGACCCATTCATCACAAGGCGAGAACAGTACTGTACATGATGAAAGGGTAGAAATTGAGCTCGACCGGCTACAAAGAGAGGGCATCATCTCACCTATCGAGTTCAGCGAGTGGGCCAGTCCTATTTTCCCAGTTCTCAAGGGAGACGGCACTGTCAGAATCTGTGGCGATTACAAAGTAACTATCAATCGTTTCTCCCTGCAGGACCTATACCCACTTCCAAAAGCCGACGACCTCTTTGCAACGCTGGTGGGAGGAAAGACATTCACGAAGCTGGATCTGACCTCAGCCTACATGACGCAGGAACTGGAGGAATCATCGAAGGTCCACACCTGCATCAACACGCACAAAGGTCTTTTTGTTTATAACAGATGCCCATTGGAATCCGATCAGCGGCGGCGATATTCCAGAGAAACATGGAAAGTTTACTGAAGTCGGTCCCGCACACTGTGGTCTTCTAGGACGACATCTTGGTCACAGGTCGGAACACAGTCGAGCACCTGCAGAACCTGGAGGAGGTTCTTAGTCGACTCAACTGTGTGGGGCTAAGGTTAAAACGCTCGAAGTGGAGTTCTTGGGAAGGAGAATTGCGACGGACGACATCGGGCCCACCAACATGAAGACGTAGGCAATCGAGAACGCACCGAGGCCACAGAACGTGACGGAGCTGCGATCGTTCCTGGGACTCTTGAACTACTTTGGTAACTTCTTACCGGGTCTCAGCACACGCTAGAACCACTACATGTCTTACTACGAAAAGGGGGCGAATGGGTTTGGGGCAAAAGCCAAGAAAATGCCTTTGTAAAAGCGAGAAAATTGTTATACTCAAACAAACTGCTTGTGTTGTATGACCCATGTAAGCGTTTGGTACTAGCCTGTGATGTGTCGTCATATGATGTCGGGTGTGTATTGCGACAAGCTAATGATTTCAAGAGACTGCAACCGGTTGCTTATGCATCCAGGAGTCTGTCTAAGGCCGAGAGAGCCTACAGCATGATTGAAAAAGAAGCGTTAACGTGCGTCTATGGGGTAAAGAAAATGCATCAATACTTGCTTGGGCTAAAATTCGAATTGGAAACTGACTATAAGCCACTCATATCCCTGTTTTCCGAGAGCAAAGGGATCAATACCAACGCATCGGCCCACATCCAGAGATGGGTACTCACGTTGTCCGCATACAACTACGCCATCCGCCACAGGCCAAGTACAGAAAACTGCGCCGATGCTCTCAGTAGGCTGCCATTGCCCACCACGGGGGTGGAAATAGCGCAGCCCGCAGATCTAGCCATGGTTATGGAAGCATTTGAGAGTGAGCAATCACCCGTTACTGCCCGGCAGTTCAAAACCTGGAGAAGCCAGGACCCCTTATTATCTCTAGTCAAAAGCTGTGTGCTTCATGGGAGCTGGTCCAGTGTCCCAATGGAAATGCAGGAAGAGATAAAGCCATTCTAGCGGCGCAAAGATGAAATGTCTATACAGGCAGACTGCCTTCTGTGGGGCAATCGAGTTGTGGTCCCTAAGAAGGGCAGAGACACTTTCATCAATGACCTCCACAGTACCCACCCAGGCATCGTAATGATAAAAGCGATAGCCAGATCCCACGTGTGGTGGCCCGGTATCGATGCGGACTTAAGAGTCCTGCTTTCACAGATGTAATACATGCTCGCAGTTAAGCAATGTACCCAGTGAGGCGCCGCTAAGTTTATGGTCTAGGGTACATGTCGACTATGCAGGCCCGATCTTGGGTAAAATGTTTCTTGTGGCTGCAGACGCATACTCCAAGTGGATTGAATGTGAGATAATGTCGGCTAGCACGTCCGCTGCCACCACTGAAAGCCTGCGGGTCATGTTTGCCACACATGGCTTACCTAATGTCCTGGTGAGCGACAACGGGCCATGTTTTACTAGTGTTGAGTTCAAAGAATTTATGACCCGTAACGGGATCAAACATGTCACATCTGCCCCGTTTAAACCAGCGTCCAGTGCTCAGGCAGAGAGAGCAGTGCAAACCATCAAGCCAGGCTTGAAGAGTGAAACTGAAGGTTCACTGCAGACTCGCCTATCCCGAATCCTGCTTAGCTACCGCATGAGACCACACTCACTCACTGGGATCCCACCTGCTGAACTGCTCATGAAAAGAGTACTTAAGACAAGGCTCTCGTTAGTTCACCCTGATCTACATGAACAGGTAGAGAGCAGGCGGCTTCAACAAAATGCATACCATGTTAGCGCAAATGTGTCACGCGAGATTGATATCGATGATCCCGTATTTGTATTAAATTACGGGCAGGTCCCAAGTGGATTCCTGCCATTGTCGTGGCCAAAGAGGGGAGCAGGGTGTTTCGGGTCAAACTTTTAAATGGGCTCATTCACCGGAAACACTTGGACCAAATCAAATTCAGATTCACGGACTACCCTGAGCAACCCACCTTGGACTCTACCTTTTTTGATCCCCCAACACACACACACCAGTGGCAACCGACACCACGGTTGATTACGAAGCAGAATCCATCATCCACAGCAGCCCTGCAGGGCCCAACACACCAGGCAGCCCAGTAAAGCCAGCTGCACAGCAGCCCAGCGAGGGCCAACAAATGACTCAACAACATCAGCCTTCACACCAAGACAATCAACCAGGGCAAGAAGGGCCCCAGATCTACTCACATTGTAAATAGTTACACTATTGACTTGGGGGGGGGGGGAATGTTGTTGCGTATCTGGACTTGTATATACTCTGTACAGCCACCAGAGGGTTTATTTCCTGAAGTCCCAAGGGATCTCATAATCCCTTGGGAGCACAGGTATTTAAGGAGGCTTCACAGGTTGGAGAGACACTCTGGAGACCTGCAATAAAAGTCACATTGACGTTGAGCTCACAGTGTTCAGTCTGACTCTTTCGCCATACACAACTCCCCTCTCCTTCCCACACCACTCTCCCTCCTCCACCACCCTACCCGCCTCCTCGCCCCCCCCCCCCGGCACCTCACTCACCCTCACTCCCCCCGCCCCCCTCACCCACCGCTATCACCTCCCTCCCCACTCATCCACCGCTATCACCTCCCTCCCCACTCACCCACCGCTATCACCTCCACCCCCTCACTCCCTGCCCAATCACCCCCACCCCCTCGCTCCACCGCCGCTATCACCCCTACCCCCCTCACTCCCCCCCCACTCTCCCTCCGCTATCACCCCCACCCCCTCACTCTCCCTCCACTATCACCCCCACCTCCTCACTCTCCCTCCGCTATCACCCCCACCCCCTCACTCTCCCTCCGCTATCACCCCCACCCCCCTCACTCTCCCTCCGCTATCACCCTCACCCCACACTCCCCCCCGCTATCACCCTCCCTCTCCCTCCTCCTCCTCCTTACCCCCGTCTCCCTCCTCCCTACCCCCCTTCCCCCAGTCTCCCTACCCCCCTTCCCCCAGTCTCCCTCCTCCCCTTTCCCCAGTCTCCCTCTCCCCCCAAACTACTCCTCACTCGCCCGTCTACCACCCCTCACTCCCCTCCTCCTCACGCCACCCCTCTATCCCTATCCCTATCCCCCTCCCCCGTCTCTGTCTCTGTCTCTGTCTCTCACCGTTCACTCCAGCTCGGGTTCCGAGTCCCCGCCAGTGACGCCTTTCCCAGTGACGGGGTCACTCTCATCCTGCTCCCTCGGAGACTCCGTCCCCCCGAAGTCCTGCTCCACAATAATCAATCATTCTAGTTCGGCTGGACTTGCATTCAATAATCACTTGCGTCATTATACATCAGATTTAAAATACTGACTCTACACTTCGGTATTATTTTGTTTGTGGGGGTTGGAGGCACCTTATGCACAGACCATGAATTATTCGTTCCTGACACAAATCCGCTTCCAGGCCGACATGGCGCCGGTTTGGAAGAAGCTGCAATGAAAGCCCGGAGTTTAGAACATGACCGGAGGGAGAGGTGAGCCCCATTCGCTGGGGTCGGACACTTTGTAAATATTTACAATGCAACTTTTTAATGCGGAACGAGTGTTTCGGAGATAGAATCTCCCCGAGGGGAAGGAATAGAGCGGCGCACGTTGCCATGGCGGATGCTGCAGAGACCCCGGGCCCGGAGACCCCCGGCACCCAAACCCCGGGCCCGGAGACCCCCGGCACCCAGACCCCGGGCCCGGAGACCCCCGGCACCCAGACCCCGAACCCGGAGATCGATCAGCCGGCGCGCCGGCCTCCATCCTCAGCTCCACCCTCAGCAGGTAAGCAGCACCGAGCTGTGTTGTGTGTTTCTCTCGCCACCCACCGTGTCTGCG
This sequence comes from Pristiophorus japonicus, assembly GCF_044704955.1. NCBI lineage: Eukaryota > Metazoa > Chordata > Chondrichthyes > Pristiophoridae > Pristiophorus > Pristiophorus japonicus. Next base: position 203,541,474 of record NC_091983.1, read on the forward strand.
CCCAGAGCGAGTGAAAATGATCAAAACCCATCCTGCTCCCTCGGAGACTCCGTCCCCCCCGAAGTCCTGCTCCACAATAATCAATCATTCTAGTTCGGCTGGACTTGCATTCAATAATCACTTGCGTCATTATACATCAAATTTAAAATACTGACTCTGCACTTCGATATTATTTTGTTTGAGGCACCTTGTGCACAGACCATGGAAGGTGCACATTAGATATCAGCTGAAAGAAAAGAAAGATTCGCATTTATATAGCACCTTTCACGGCCTTAGGTCGTCCCAAAGCGCTTCACAGCCAATGAAGTACTTTTGGAGTGTAGGAAACTTGGACAGCCGATTTGCGCACAGCAAGCTCCCACAAACAGCAATGTGATAATGTCCAGATCATCTGTTTTTAGTGATTTTGATTGAGGGATAAATATTGGTCAGGACACCAGAGATAGATGGACAGTTTGGATAGTAACATATCTGCATTTCATTTAACTGGCGGTGAAGGGGGGAAGACCGACTCGCCAGCTGCTCGGTCTAAGCCTGGGTCTCCGAGGTCTGGGTCTGGCAGAAGAACCAAAGGCGACATGAGGGAAAACTTTTTTACTCAGCGAGCGGTTAGGATTTGGAATTCACTGCCTGAAAGGCTGATGGAGGCAGATTCAATTGTGGCTTTCAAAAGGGAATTGGATAAGTACCTGAAGGATAAAAAAATTGCAGGGCTGTGGGGAAAGGGTGGGGGAGTTGGACTAGTTGAGATGCTCTAGCAAAGACCCGACACAGGCTCGATGGGCCGAATGGCCTCCTTCTGTGTTGTAACCACTCTATGATTCTATTCACGTCCTCGGGACATCCCAAAGTGCTTCAAAGCCAATGAAATACTTTTTGAAGTGTAGCCACTGTTTTAATGTAGGAAACAGGGCAGCCAATCTGCACACAACAAACTCCCATGAACAGTAATGATTAGATCATCTGTTTTTTGGTGGTACTGCTTGAGGGATTGGTGAGTACACAGGAGAACTCCTCAACTCTTAGAATTTTGCAGCAGGATCTTGATCAGACAGACGTTTCCTTGGTTTCATGTCTCATCCAAAGGCATATCCAGCAGTGTAGCATCCCCTCAGTAATGTACTTAAATGTCAGCCGAGATTTTGTGTTCAATTCTCTGGATCTAAATCACAGCCTCATAGGTGTGACTACTACTGCTGAGCCAAACTGACACTTGCAGTGAGAGATATAGGGCTGGATTTTAGAAACATAGAAATTTACAGCGCAGAAGGAGGCCGTTTCAGCCCATTGTGTCTGCGCCGGCTGACAAAGAGCCACACGGCCCTTCGTCAGCAGCCCTAAAGGTTACATACAAACACATGAATAATGACGGAAAGGCAAAGAACACCCAGCCCAACCAGTCCGCCCCACACCACTGCAACACTCCTTATACTAAAAACATCTACACTCCACCCCAACCGGAGCCATGTGATCTCCTGGGAGAGGCAAAAATCAGATAAAAACCCAGGCCAATTTAGGGAGAAAAAATCTGGGATAATTCCTCTCCTACCCATCCAGGCGATCAAAACTAGTCCAGCAGATCACCCTGGCCATATTCTATTCCCTGCAGTACTTACCATTATATCTGCACCGACCAACAAAAGGTCATCTAGTCTAATCCCAATTGCCAGCTCTAGGTCTGTTACCCTGCAGGTTGCGGCACTTTAAGTGCCCATCCAACCATCTCTTAAAAGTGGTGAGCATTTCTGCATCCACCACTCTTCCAGGCAGCGAGTTCCAGATCTCCACAACCCTCTGTGTGAACTCGCCCCCCCCGCCTCCCCGTCTCCGTCAAATCCCCTCTAAACCTTCCACCAACCACCTTAAAACTATGCCGCCTTGTAATAGCCCCCTCCACTAATGGAAATAGACTCTTACTATCCATTATGTCCAGGCCCCTCAATATTTTGTACACATCGATGAGGTCTCCCCTCAACCTCCTCAATGAGAACAAACCCAGCCTATCCAATCTGTCCTCATAACTAAGATTCTCCATTCTAGGCAGCATCCTAGTAAATCTCCTCTGCACCCTCCCTAGTGCAATCACGTCCTTCCTATAAATATGGCGACAAGAACTGCACACAGTACTCCAGCTGTGGCCTAACCAAAGTATTATACAATTTAAGCATAACCTCCCTGCTCTTATATTCTATGCCTTGGCCAATAAAGGCAAGCATTCCATATGCCTTAACCGCCTTATCCACCTGGCCTGCTACTTTCAGGGATCTGTGGACAAGCACTCCAAGGTCCCTTTGTTCATCTACACTATTAAGTGGCCTACCGCTTAATGTGTATACTTTTTCCTTATTAGCCTTCCCAAGGTGCATTATCTCACACTTCTCTGACTTTCCTCTTCATTATCAACCACACAACCAATTTTAGTATTGTCTGCAAACTTCTTAATCATACTCCCTATATTCAAATCTAAATCATTGATATATACCACAAAAAGCAAAGGATCCAGTACTGAGCCCTGCGGAACCCCACTGGAAACATCCTTCCAGTCACAAAAACATCCATCAACCATTACTCTTTGCTTCCTACCTCCAAGCCAATTTTGGATCCAACTTGCCACTTTATCCTGAATCCCATGGGTTTTAACCTTCAAGACCAGTCTATCATGCGGGACCTTATCAAAAGCCTTGCTAAAATCCATATATATTACATCGTATGCATTACCCTCGTCGACCCTCTTGGTTACCTCCTCAAAAAATTCAATCAGGTTAGTCAAACACGATCTTCCCTTAACAAATCCGTGCTGACTCCCTAATTAATCCTTGCCTTTTCAAATGTAGATTTATCCTGTCTTTCAGGATTTTTTCCAATTTTCCCACCACTGACGTTAGGCTGACAGGCTTGTAATTGCTCGGCCTATCCCTTTTTCGCTTCTTAAACAAGGGTAATACGGGCTCAAATTTCCCCAAGAGTTGCCCTGTTTTTTTTGGAGTAAGTAGCTTTTTTTGGAGTAACTTAAAAATTGCAAATTTCCCCATTTAACTTGCTCCAGTGTAAGTTAGTTAGGTTTTTTTTGAGTTTAGTTTGTTCTCTCCAAAAGGGGGTGTGACAAGCTACTTACACCTCTTCTGGCTAGAAGCAAGTTTGGCCAACTGAAAGTTGCTCCAAACTAACTTAGGCCAGTGTATATGGCCACTTTTGTCGGCACAGAAAAACCTTACCTACATTTAAGAAATCAGCGCAGGTAGCCAGAGATAGCGGGGGTGTGGGGGGGAGGTGAGTTGGAGGATTCTAAAGCACTAAAAACCTACACAACATCTTCAGCACAACAGCTGCACAACATCATCAAAAATAAATGAAACATAAATCAGCTACTAAAAATAGAGCTGTCCTACCTTGCCGACTGCAGAACGCACCGGCTAGCCCTCCCGCCAGGACTAGGGGTGGCAGACATGCATGACTGTAGGGGTGAGGGATTTTTACTTTTTACAGTTGTTCCTAAGTGTTGCGTGGTCTTAAATGATTCAGTTTTAATGCAAAGTATCTTTTATTGGATATTTTACAGTGCACTTCAACGACAGCAACAACAGCAAAGAAAGGCTGCACCCATCCCTCACCCACATCTCGGGGAAAGTGCACTTCCTCATAGGGTCGCTGATGGGGGTGGGGGGTGGGGGCCCCGGCTTGGATCTCACCGGTGGCTGGTGCGTGGATTGAAGTGGGAGTGGTCTTTGAGTATCCGGCCTTTGTGCCCTTATTGCAAAAGCTAGCTCCCTCATGGCATCTGCCATCGTTTGCACACCCTCTGAAATGCCCGCCCTCACTTCCCATCTCAGTGCAGAGATATCACCCGACAGTGTCGCTACCTCATCACGCACCCCACTGATGGCCGCCACGAATGATCTTGTGAGGGCGTTGGTCTCCTCACCCAATGACATAACCTGATTAACCTCTGCTGAGGGCTGCATCTCAGGAGAGACTGGTCAGCTTCTCCTTCCCCTCGCCATGGGTCTGCCTAGTGGCACCCCTCCAGTGTGAGGCGCAGGCTGGGACGGTGGAGGACTGGGTGTCCCAAGATTTATTTCACGACCGCCACTGGGACCCGCGACCTCGGAAGGTATGAACCCATGGAATGTTGCCGAGGAGCTCATGGAGGTTTCTGGCAGTGTGCCTGTACTATGGCCTGATCCATATCACGGTCAGCATTCTCCCGTGCACACATTTCCATGGACCCCTCCTCCCCCCACCCGCCTTGGCCTGAAGCGCACGCATCTGGATCCTCTGGTGGATCTTCAGGATGTTGAGGAGTGTCGTCTTCCTCTGCAAAATTCAACAGAACAGTGAAATGGTTTGCAGCACAGGAGGGGGCTGGATGGGTGGCATGAGTAGTCTGATGCATAGCAGGCCAGGCCAGCAGGTTGAGAAGGGCGACTGTGCATTTTAATGACTTACCCTCACCCTCGCGTATGGGTCCAACTTGTGCAGAGCTGATTCTTTTTCTGCCGGTGCGACTCAGCAAGGCAGCAACCCTCTGTTCCAGGGGTGATAGTTGGTGCAGATTTGGCGGACCTCCTCCTGTTCTAAGTCTTCCCCTTTTGTTGTGGGCCTATTTCTTCTGCAAAGATGAAAATATTAATTTTCAGACATGGTGCGCTTCTGATGGGTGGGACACATACAGATGGTCACATTTTTCATTGCAATTCAATTTAAAGATGAAGATATTACTTACACTTACTACTTGACCAACATCCTGCCATTTCTTCTTGCACTGGCTTCCAGATCTTGCGGTATTGACCCCTGCAGAGTATTCTTCTGCAACTAGGTTCCATCTTTTACTCATTTCCTTGGGTGAAACTTTTGACGGACCACTCTTGCTGATATCCAGCTCCAGCCATTTCTCCTCAATGACAGTCACTAGTTTCTCCACTTCCTCATGGAGGAAATTCTTTGTTCGTCTTGCACGCTCTTGCGCCATTCGTCTATTGGACTCACACTCAGGTAATGTTCAAGGATCACACTTCTCACCTTTCTTCCACTTATCCAGCACTCCTTTCCATTCCCTCAGCCACACAAAAATCAATATTTAAACCTTACCTTTAAATATGCTCCATTACCAATGACACTGAGGATGCTCTCCCTTTAATTGGCCGATTGTCAAGCTTCCTGTTGCACTGCGCATGCGCACATGCTGAAATGCCCATTGCGCATGCACACATGCGCAGTGCAACAGGAAGTTTGGCAATCGGCCAATTAAAGGGAGAGCGTTCCTCTGCCGGCACTCCACAAGATGCTGGGCCCAAGCTCCGCCCCCCCCCCCCCCCCCCAGGCTGGCGCTGCAGCGCCTCGCCGATGGATTCGGATGACGAGGGAGCGGCCAAATTAATAGATAAAGTTTTGGTGCTTTTTTTGGCTCACAAAGTCGGCGTGCCTCCCCTAACTACGCCGCTCTAGGCGGCTGGGGAAATTTGGGCCCTACATTAGCAGTCCTCCAATCCTCCGGCACCATGCCCATAGCCAAAGAAGACTGGAAAATGATGATCGGCTGGAATTTCCGGTGCTGTCCACCTCCGTTTTCGCCCCAGAGGGGCGGCAATGGCGGCGGTGAGCTCTTCTAAGCGGGTGGTCAGCTTCCAGCACTCCGCCAGGGTTTTCGGAGCCAGTTTCGGCGGGGCACGGTAAATTACCGCCCGTAAGAGGCGAGCCGGTGTGCAGCGCTCCTGGTTGCAATACCGGCTCGCTTTTTGACTCCTGCTCGACCTGTAGCGTCCTGCAGCGCGACCTGCTCCGGGCGGTACAACCTATACCGGCTGCAGTGAGGTAAGTTAAGTAATGTCCACCTCAGATAAGCGTGATTGCTTTTTTTTCGCGATTTATGTTGTGGTAATGTGGGCTATGTATTGAGAATGTTTTTGGTGTTTTTATTTCTCCCCAAGCCTCTCTGAGCACTCCCAGGCCAGCTGTTTAGTTTGGGATTTTCGCATGCTCAGCCGGCCTAGTGCCCTAAGAGACGTGTGCAACGCCACCCCACACTCGGGGGCCCAGCTGCCCAATTTTGCTGACTGAGGTGCAAACCTTTCCCGGGCGCAAACTTTATCGCCCCGCAGCCATTACCGCCCCAAAATGACCAAAGCCGAAAATCCAGCTCATAATATATCCGAGAGTATGATAGAGATATATTGGGGAAATCAATATATTCTGTTTACCTGCCCATGCTGGAAATTGGCAATAAAAATAGAAAATGCTAAAAATTATTTCCAATAGCTGGACTTCCCTTTTTGGAGAAAATAAATCATTAACACTATTATTGATATTGGATTATTATTTGCAGTGGTGGTGTTAACAGTTCTATGTCCCAATCTGTCTAATTCTTCTGGTGAATTTTAATCAAATCATTTGTTGTTTTTTTTTGTTTTATATCAAGTTCTGACCTAACCCATTAACCTAGTTTTTTTTTTCCATTGAAATGTATGGAAGACACAGCAGGAATGTCAGCATCTTTTCAGACGCAGAGCTGGCCGATTGTATATTGCTGTAGTTACTTAAGATTTTCATCAGTTGCATTTCATGTTCCTTTTTACTGCAGCAAATGGAGTTCCATTTATTTTTAAGAATGAGATGTGTGAAATAAGGTATAATTTTTAAAACAACATCAGAGAAACTTGGCAGATTCCTTTTAAGAACAATCCTTTTTATTAATGTTTTGTATTTGAATGTATGCCCTCGTGTTATAATTTTGCTGTTTCTGTGAAACGTCCTTTGTATTGATAGAGGAGACTTTGGTTCAATCTTGATTTGCTGAAGTGTTCAGAAGTTTCGAGCTGGCTCAACGTGGGTAAAGTGTTGGCAGTCCTACTTGTGAATAGTAAGAGTGCGATAGATGGGGGCAGTTGTACTTTATATTTTGGGACAATTTGAAACAGTCTTCACATCTCAGTGATGTTAGACGTATAGTACTACTCCTGAAAATTATATCATGATGTTTACTAGTAGAGCAATATCATAGCGAGGAGGTGGTTTGGTCCTGTACTGTCACTGCACTGGCTGCAGCAGTTTGTTCTTCTCCAACTTCAAGCTTTCCCCGATGCTCTATGATTGATTGCAAAAATATTAACACTGGATTCATACCAGTACCAAACATATTTATGCACTAAGGTTGCAAAATATCTGGATCTGAGTTTATTTTACAGAACGCACATTGCAAATGCCACAATTTCAGACCAGAACAAGTGACCATCACTTCAGATGAGTGATAATTCAATAGCAGTTTCACGACAGATACTCTTCCTCCACCCCCGTAACTTCAAGCAAACCATGATTTTAATATACAACATTTAGATTTTGTGTGTGTAGTTTCAAGGGAATAGGGTGTTTTGGTTTGGTAAGCAGTGTCCAGTAATCTCACCCAAATTAATTTCCAATATTTGACAACTCTGCAAATATCTGTAGGGTTGCCAAGACCAAAACAACACAGGGGAAGGATTGAGTAAAGCAAGGGATGAGTCCATGTTTGAGCTTTGATGTTTTCTTTGCTGATTAGGGACTGAAGTAAATTTCTCATTCAGTATCAACAACTTAATTACCGATAATTAACCAGTATATATTAATAGAGAAGAGATACCCAAGGAGTCACAATGCAGTAATTTTATCAAGGATATATGGTTGATATTCTAAAGTAGTTAATCATTTTTCACCCAAGAGCTTTAACAACACCACCAACGTATATTTATATAACACCTTTCATGTAGAAACTCATCCCAAGGCACGTCGCAGAAGAGTAATTGCCAAGGACTGAGATATTAAAAGGTTTCAGGTTTGAAACCACTCCTGTTTTAGCATTTATATAATAGATAGTTTGTAGATTGTATGGGTTCTTTATTCCAGTTTAGAAGAACATTTTGCCAATAGCTAGTGTCACAGCTGAGTTCAAGCAGTGCACACTAAAGGATTAACAATGATGTAATCACTGTAAATAAATGTAGTAATAATCCTTAGTTGAGCACATCCACCCATGACCCATCCATTATATGAAGATGATTTAATTTCAGATCTTTTATTAAAGTCATAAACAGCAGAAGTGAAGCTTGAGTGGTTAACTTTTACAGTTCTTTATATTATAGCATTGCTACCAGCTACCTTTTTTTTGGTGAATTTGTGCTCATCAAAGTGAGAGTGAATAGGATACTTTCCACTTTAGACACCTACTGTTCCCATCAAGCACTCCCTGGTGAGGTTATGTGCAGAGTAAAGCGCTATGCGATAGATTTCTACTTCCACCACCAGCCATCCCGTGGCACCTCCTGAAAATGCCAATTAGTGCTGAATGATGGTCAGTTTTATGCTGCGGACACGCGTCCATAATGCACGGGAATGAGACTGACCAAACGTATTTCACCAAGAATATTTACAAGAAACAGACTGGGCTAAATTAGAACTCGGTTCCCATAAATGAAAGTGCAGTGTCCAATCCACTGCACCATTCATCCGCATCAAGTACGATTTATTCGAATCAACATCGTTTTGAAAAAAACAGATGATCTGGGAGCTTGCTGTGTGCAAATTGGCTGTCGCATTCCCTCTATTAAAGAAAGACTTGCATTTATATAGCACCTTTTACGACCACCGGTCGTCTCAAAGCACTTTACAGCCAATGAAGTACTTTTGAAGTGTGGTCTCTGCTGTAATGTAGGAAACGCAGCAGCCAATTTGCACACAGCAAGCTCCCACAAACAGCAATGTGATAATGACCAGATAATCTGTTTTTGTTTTGTTGATTGAGGGATAAATATTGACCAGGACACCGGGGATAACTCCCCTGCTGTTCTTCGAAGTAGTGCCATAGTTTTTTTTACGTCCACCTGAGAGAGCAGACGCGACCTCAGTTTAACGTCTCATCTGAGGCACCTCCAACAGTGCAGCACTCCCTCAGCACTACACTGGAGTGTCAGCCTAGATTTATGTGTTCAAGTTCCTGGAGTGGGATATTACAACTGGCTACACTTCAAAAGTACATAATTGGCGCTTTGGGAAGTCCTGAGGTCATGAAAGGCGCTACATAAATACAAGTCTTCATTTCTTTCTTTCACAGGTCATTATTATTATAATTTAAAAAAACAAATATTTTCTTTTTAATGCTATCTGTGACAAATGGGCAAGAATTTCTGCTTTAACAAGAAAAGCACAGGGTGTTAAAGCCCTGATAAAATGCACCATGCTGCTCTGGGATGCAGTTCTGCTACAGCAGTGTTCACCTCGCGCATGGTGAATTCCCAATCTCATACTAGGGTGGTGCCTTTTCCATCCCAGGCTTCCTCCTTTGGGGAGGGAAGGAAAATATGGGGGAAAGTTCTGCACCGAATCACTTTTTGAACTCACAATGACACTGATCGAGATATGAGCGACCTCTCATCTCGAGTGGCATGTATTTGCTGGGGAATCAACAAAAAGCAAAATTATAGGGTTGCTTTTAAAAATAAGATGGCTCCACATCAGTTTGTAAGCATGTGAGCTAACACATGTTTTTCAATGGCCTCAGCTCGGTTCATTTATACAACAACAACGTGCATTTATATAGTGCATTTAACATAGTAAAACGTCCCAAGATACTTCACAGGAGCGATTATCAAACAGAATTTGACACAAGCCACATGAGGCGATATTAGGGCAGGTGACCAAAGGTGTGATCAAATAGGTCATTTTTAACAAGCATCTTGAAGGAAGAGGGAGAGGTAGAGAAGCAGAGAGGTTTAAGGAGGGAATTAGAGCTTGGGGCCAAGGCAGCTGAAGGTATAGGTAGTCATGATGGAGCAAATAAAATCGAAGATGCACAAGAAGCCAGAATTGGAGGAGCACAAAGATCTCAGAAGGTTGTAGGGCTAGAGGAGGTTAGAGAGATGTTCTATAGAATGTTGGAAAATGACCATTAATGCATTCTAGGGCCACCTCCTTAAGTACTCAACCTTCGGTTTTCCAACATACTATAGACGCTGGATCCATTCCTATGGATTTGAGGTTAGCTAATGTAACCCACTTTTTAAAAAAGGAGGGAGAGAGAAAACAGGGAATTATAGACCAGTTAGCCTGACATCGATAGTGGAGAAAATGTTGGAATCAATTATTAAAGATGAAATAGCAGCGCATTAGTGACAGGATCCGTCCAAGTCAGCATGGATTTATGAAAGGGGAATCATGCTTGACAAATCTTCTAGAATTTTTTCAAACCCATCAATTTCCCTAACACAATTTCCTGACTAATAAGGATTTTCTTCAATTCCTCCTCCTCTCTAGACCTTCGGTCTCCTAATATTTCCGGAACGTTATTTGTGTCTTTCTTAGTGAAGACAGAACCAAAGTATTGTTCAATTAGTCTGCCATTTCTTTGTTCCCCATTATAAATTAACCTGATTCTGACTGCAAGGGACCTACATTTGTCTTCACTAATCTTTTTCTCTTCACATATCTAGTCAGTTTTGCAGTCAATTTTTATGTTCCCTGCAAGCTTACTCTCATACTCTTATTTCCCCCCTCCTAATTAAACCCTTTGTCCTCTGTTGAATTCTAAATTTCTCCCAGTCCTCAGGTTTTTTCTGGCCAATTTATATGCCTCTTCCTTGGATTTAACACGATCCCTAATTTCCCTTGTTAGCCACGGTTGAGCCACCTTCCCCGTTTTATGTTTTACGTCAGACAGGGATGTACAATTGTTGAAGTTCATCCATGTGATCTTTAAATATCTGCCATTGCCTATCCACCGTCAACCCTTTTAAGTATCATTTGCCAGTCTATCCTACCATCGAAGTTACCTTTCTTTAAGTTCAGGACCCTAGTCTCTGAATTAACTGTGTCACTCTCCACCTTAATGAAGAATTCTACCATTATTATGGTCACTCTTCCCCAAGGAACCTCGCTCAACAAGATTGCTAATTAATCCTCTCTCGTTACACAACACCCAGTCTAGGATGGCCAGCTCTCTAGTTGGTTCCTCGACATATTGACAGAAAACAATACCTTATACTGATAATACGGATTCTTTTCCCTTCAATCTGCTTCTGCGAATACACTAACACACGAACACTTTTAGTCTTTGCAACACAAGACCTTTATTAGAGATTCTCCGGCCAGGACCTGTTAAGATAAAGGGAACACCCTCGATTTGAACCTGTTCACCTCTCTCCTGACAAGTCTCGTTACAGCGCGAAACCACAGCAGTTATACATTTTCAAAACAGAACACATTTGATTAGCACTTAGTTCATCCAATCACTTTCTGCTTCCCCCAGAATACATCCAATGGCAGGCCGACAGGTCCCCCAGACAGGGCGGGCACTAGGCCTAGCTTGTTTACAGTTTCGGGGCTTCGTATTTCCCTATTTTATGGCTTGTTATAGCATCTGACTCATACCTGACTTCACTTTTCGCATAACTCGTGTTTGACCACAACTCTGAGTAACCTCTTTTTGTGTCGACATTGCAAATATCGCAGCTTGACATTTCTTTCAGCTATCTTCCCATGATTCTCTTCGCCACTTGACACATTCACAACCCTTCTATTCACATTCTCATTCCCCCCTTTTATCATTCTATGATAACCCTGGTGATTATTCCAGGAGTATCGCATTCAGCCGTTCGCATTCTTGTTCCTCATACCCTTCTTGATCCTCGAGTAAACTTTTAGTCTGTTGAACCAGATTCCGGGAGCTCGTGACTGTAAGAGTTTGCTCCAATTTTGCCATCATAACTTTACAACAAATATTACAGCACCCGATGATCAGACAACAGGTGATTATTATTACAATGAGAATAACTGCTCCGTGCATCAAATAGGATCCCCACGATCCTCCCAATAGCCAATCCAACCAACCACCCCCTTTCTTTGGGCCCTGCCTAAACTCATCCAGCTGCTTTTTTATGGCATCAATGGCTTGGGTGATATTATATGATTCATCGGTAACATGCATTATGCATTTATCCCCTATGATGGTGCATACTCCTTTTTGGGCCAGCTGATAATCCACGGCATAGCGGGTTTGCTGCGTATACAATCTTAGTTAAGACAGCTCTCGGTTAATGGCATCCAGTCCCTTAGATGTGCTATTGCCCAAAATGGTCAATCCGCAAATAAGGTAGTTCCTGTTTTTGGCACTAATTACCCCCGCTGATCCCCCTACAGATAGGGCCCCGAGGAACCCGTAGCCGAGTGATGATCCCAGCGTGATAGGATCCTCCCAATCGACACAGAACTCCTTGCTGATGGCTCGTGTTACTATCCTTCTCTGGGTATGCCCCCTTTTGGGGCATGGGACAGTGAGTGGTCCTATAGTTCCTACTGCAAAGAGGACCGGGAGGGTCGGTGTTGCTGTCTTGAAGGTGCCGTTGAGGAGGAACACGAATCCTTCCTTAGCTCTTTCACACTTTACGTCGGTGTTGCTAACACTCGTGAACTGCTAGGTTCCCTTGAATTTGAGCCCGATCCTACCAATTGGTAAGCATCAAACGGGTATGCCCATGTTTCTGAGCTGACATGAGTTCCGTTACACTGACCGCAGATAACTTGCCTTCCTGCGGTCACGTTCAGGCATCTGTGCTCGTTACAGGTACAGGTAAACTGGCCTTTACGCACTCGACAGTGCTGACGGGCACACTGCGTCTGCACACAGGTAGCGTTCCCGGAGACCAGGGCATATACACACCCCCACCCTTGTCCTGAGAAGCAAAGCGGGTAGCTTGCATTGTCTGAGCATACCGCTCCGTTCTTTCCCTGGGATCCCCTGCACTCAGGATTCATGGAGTCTATTAATTTCACACATCTTCCCGGTATACCCCTTCTATATTCGCCCGTTTGTCCCTCACAGGGTGCGTCCGAAGTATCCGCCGTATATAAATCATGGGGAGTCCACCCAGGGGTAGCCACGAACAGGGCCTCTACTGATTGGGCTAGTGGGTAACACACAGTTCGATTGCCATGCAATCGAGTATGGGTCTGATAAAATAAGTTATCCTGTAGCCCTTCTAGTTCTGCTAGGATAGCACATGATAGCACAATTATACCTGCTAGCTTACACATGTTTAAATAATTTTAGACGATACTTCACATTAGTTAACAATAAAATAAGGATAGATCAGAAAACAGCTAAGTCTGCTTGTTCCTTTCTCCTGCCGTGTTCTTGGCGTTTTTCTTCCTGCCCCAAGGATGTGGTTTATTCAGCTATGGAGGAGAGGAAGTCTGGAACTGAAACAAGGGTTAGGACGACCAGTGAGATAGGCTCATTATGAAGTAATAAGTTTACAGTGGTGCAGGTGAACCCAGGCACTTCTCCCTTCAACCTTAGCTGCGGTGGGGGTAGTGAGTAACACCTGAAAAGGCCCCTCCCATCGTGGCTCTCGTCCCTTTCGAATCCATTTCTTAATCAGGACATACTTCCCTGGTTCCATGAGGGACGATTCGGGTAAAACTGGGAGGTCGACGTGAGCCTCTCGAACCTGGTTGTGAGCTAGTCGCAGAGCCTGAGCCAGAGAAAGAACATAGGTGGTCATCAGTCGACCCGGGATACCATATCTAGGAACAATTTCCCTCATTAACACCTTAACAACAGTTTGAGCCTTATTGTCCAGGGTAGGGTAGGCTTCAATCCATCTGCTAAACACATCTACTATTACTAACACATATTTGTAACACTGAACTTTTTGCAACTCAATGTAGTCCAATTGCAATGTCTCAAAGGGACCTTCGGGTAAGGGCGTCTTACCCCAATCACAGGGGACTCCCTTCCCTGGATTATGTTGCTGGCAAACCAGGCAACGGCTACTAATGTTCTGGGCGAGCGCCTGGAGTCTAGGGTGCCACCAAGTAGCCAAAAGTGTGTCACTCGTGGTCCTTGCTCCACAATGAGTAGCAAAATGCATACATTCAATAACCCATAGAGCCAACTCGTCAGACATGCAAGTCTGTTCCGCGGGAGTGGTCCAGAGTTTAGAAACATTGTCATAAGTACATCCATAATCTTTCCACAACAGTTTATCTTTTTCAGGAGCGTCCTCCTGTGCTTTAATGACATCTTGGATGGTTGGCATTGATTTTTCCGAGGCTAACTTATTCTTGGCAGGATTTTTAGTTTGACTCATCATTCTAGGCACCACCATTTGTTGTCTGCAAGAGGCCTGTTTAGCCTCTCTGTCAGCACAGCGGTTTCCTATGTCAACCGGAGACTTTCCGGTAGTGTGGGCGGTACACTTGACAATGGCAATACGCTTGTTGCAACAAATCAGATACTAGTTGCTTATGGGATATCTCATTCTCCTGTGAGGTTAGGAATTCCCTATTTTTCCATAATTGTCCGAAATCATGGGCTACCCCAAAGGCATACCCAGAGTCGGTATAGATATTGACTTTGAGGTCTTTGGCCAAGATACAGGCTCGGGTGAGGGCGAATAGTTCAGCTTGTTGGGCGGAATAGGCGGTCTCAAAGGCAGTAGATTCCAGGACCTGATTCTCCTGGTTTACTATGGCGTATCCCGAAATTTGTCCGCCTTCTGGGTCAATAGAAGAACTTCCGTCAACATACATAATACAGTCTGGGTCTTCCATTGGTACATCAACTAAATCTTCCCTGACTGATGAGGCCTCTTGAATTAAAGATAAACAATCATGACTGGGTTCTTCCTCATCTTGGGGTGGCTCAGTAAGAAAACAGGCCGGATTAATTGCAGTACAGTGCCGAAAGGTAAGGTATTGAGTCTGCAGTTGGCTCAGGAGGGCAGCTACGGAGTGAGAGATGTTAAGACAACGGTAGCACAGTCTTTCAGGATTGTACAATGCAGTTGAAAGGGCCGGTCATAGAGAGGCCGGCCCAAAGCCGGAGCTTGCAGCAGGGCTGTCTTTAGTTCCTTTAAAGTCTTGGACGTCTGCGGTTTTTATTTCAAAGCTGCCTTCCTTATTTGTATACGGGGTGAGGTGCTTAGTCATCAGGGCAACATTAGGGATCCAGGATCTGCAGTAATTGATCATCCCCAACCACTGTCGCATTTGTTTAGCCGTGCTAGGGACTGGAAACTGGCAAATTGGTTCGTCATCCGGGGAGGTTCTCTGTACAATCAAGCTACGTAATCGGGGGACGGTTGGCCAAAGGGGTTGTTCTGGGAGAAGTTAGTGTAAGATCCCCGTCCTCTTCCCCCCCCTTGCCCCCCTCCTCTTCCTCCTCTTCCTCTTTCGTGACACTCTCTACTCCAATGTCCTTCTTGCCCACAATTAAAGCATCCATCTCGTCTTTCCCAGCCCGACCTCTTCCCATACCAGGCCGGGGACAATAGGGCGGTCCGTAATTGGCAGGGCCCAGGCCATTTGGGTGTTTGGTATAACCGTATCCCTGTTTATCCACCCAACCCTGCACGCAATACTGCGGTTCCATCTGGTATCCCCTTGGGTCGGGTTTTGGTCCTTCCACCCGAGACGGCTCTTCCTTTCTAGTCACGTATTCAGTCTTGACCCGGGTTGGGGGCGCACCTCCCCCCTCTCCTTTCTTTTCCTGCCAATAATATTTAACCGCCCTTTCCATCTGGGCTTTACTGTTATCTGCCCAATTCATATTATTTGTCCGGATAGCGTGAGCAATCGAATAGGGCAGGCACTGAAGTAGATAGCGCAGAATTGAGGAGAATCCTCTCCTGCCCTGAAGGCATTATCTCCTGATTGACTTCCGTATATTTCAATAAATCTTTCCATGAATTCATCGGCAGTTTCTTCTCGTTTGGGTTTAGTTTCTAATACTGCGGCCATACTGATGGGCTTCTGAAGGGTCGTGGTGAGAGCATTAAAGATAGCGTTTAGGCGATCCTGGGCATCGTTAGGGTGAGCAACCAACAATGCATCATGAGTAGCACGTCCTAGGTGAGTTAGAAATCGGGCATGCTCAGTTGGGCTCAGGGTTTGATTTACCAGGGCTCACAGGTCCCTTGATTCTGCATTATAAACTGAAATAGTAGTTCGAAGATGATCTATAAACTTGACAGGTTCTTTTTTTTGATCTGATATGGTGGCCAGAAGGGCCATAATTTCGTTCGGTTTCCAGGGCACATAGACATCTATGGTGGAGTGGTTTGCAGCTTGTTGTGCATCAGGGTTTGACATTGGTCAGACTGGGAATTGGTGTCGGGGCTTTGGGATGGGGGTGTCAATCTTGGAAGGCATTTCTAGGTCGGAGGATGGTTCGGAGCTGTCTGACTGCTCGGCACCTCCGCGTCTCGATCGGCGGGAGTGTTTGCTATGCCTTTCACAACTGGGACTGGTAGTTTGACTAGAGGAT
Organism: Pristiophorus japonicus; assembly: GCF_044704955.1. NCBI lineage: Eukaryota > Metazoa > Chordata > Chondrichthyes > Pristiophoridae > Pristiophorus > Pristiophorus japonicus. The sequence continues at coordinate 203,557,762 of NC_091983.1, forward strand.
TTACGGGACTGTCTGTGATGTCGAGATATAGTTCTGCCCTTCCGAGTGTGAGATCTGGTCCTCTCAGCTATATTGCCTGTGAACTGGGGATCTGAATCGCTATCACAGGATGAGGAGTCCGTTTGGGCTTGTCGCTTCATTGGTGTGGGGTTACATTTATCTTTAACTCCTCCCGCCGGAGTGTAAGGTGGAGGGGGATGGGAAGGAGGCTGCAGGAGGCGCCATTGGGCGCGGCTGTGTCCATTCATCAATTTCATCATCAGCCTCGGTCAACGCAAAGCCAACCATTCGACTACGTAGTCTATCGGTACCTTTCTCAGAGGTCCCAGTGGAACTCTTAGTACATTTCTCGTACGCGCACTCTTTCTTTAAGACGTCTACAGTTTTAACATGTCCTCCTTCTGTCAAGGAGAGTCCTAGTTTAGTGGCGTTTTCCTGCCAGCTTGACAGAAGGGACTCATCTTTCAGCTTTTGACAGTACTGTCTCCATTTGGCTATTAAATACTTTTTTAACCACCGGGACCATGTATTTTCTTTTTACTCAACAAACCTATCCTTTGTGCATTTCCTGGCTCCGTAACTTATCATCCGAATATACGTAATTCAATAAGGTTCACACTCTTAAACTTCCCACATACAGGACAACACTACGAAGGGTTAAAAAAACTTTCACTGTTTGAAAAAGTGGGTGGAGCTAAAACAAACCACAACTCCCCGGTTTCCCACACAAGCTTCCTTATCCACAGTAAAAATCACACAAGCATTTCTCATTTAAAACAGATGTTCACAAGAGTCTCTCTTCTTTCCTATTAATTGTTTTGGCCGGCTCTATTTTTGGATCCATGACCTTTCAGGGAATTCGTAGTTTTATCTAAATTACCCATCCTTGTGTCGCCGCACGTTGGATCAGGGTCCTAATTAGTCCTGATTGTCCCCACGCCGCCCCGTGGTGGTTTCAGTTATCTTACCCAGAACCTAGGCGGACCAAGTGATATACAAGATCGACGCCGTACCTGGAGTAAGTACAATTTAAAATTTACACAGTCCCGCGTAGTCCCGCAGCTTAATTTTACGTAATTCCCTAACCTCCTTGTCTCCCACGCGGTTCGCGAGATTCTCTATCCCTCCGTGTCGCCGCACGGTTTTCCTGATCGTGTCGCCGCACGATAATCCTTACTTAATTTGTTCTAGGTTCCAGATTTAAATCCAATCAGTGCCTAAACGGGCCAAGTGATATACAAGGTCGACGTCACACCTGACTTGGACACTTATTTCCTAAGTTTAGAAAGTATTCGCCAGATTGACCTGGATCTTGTTCAGACACCACCTGAGAACCAGCGAGTGGCGAAACTTTCCTCAGACTTTTGAAACCGGAGGAAACTGGAGCAGTATTGAAATTATACTTACTCCAGTGGCCATTTTCCTCTCGTCTCTTCCAAGGCTAGTCTGGTTCTTAATTCGCAAGTTTTCGGCAGTCGTCCGTTGAGATCCCACTTGTGACACCAAATGATAATACGGATTCTTTTCCCTTCAATCTGCTTCAGCGAATACACTGACACACGAACACTTTTAGTCTTTGCAACACAAGACCTTTATTAGAGATTCTCCAGCCGGGACCTGTTAAGATAAAGGGAACACCCTCGATTTGAGCCTGTTCACCTCTCTCCTGACAAGTCTCGTTACAGCGCGAAACCACAGCAGTTATACATTTTCAAAACAGAACACATTTGATTAGCACTTAGTTCATCCAATCACTTTCTGCTTCCCCCAGAATACATCCAATGGCAGGCCGACAGGTCCCCCAGACAGGACGGGCACTAGGCCTAGCTTGTTTACAGTTTCGGGGCTTCGTATTTCCCTATTTTATGGCTTGTTATAGCATCTGACTCATACCTGACTTCGCTTTTCGCGTAACTCGTGTTTGACCACAACTCTGAGTAACCTCTTTTTGTGTCAACATTGCAAATATCGCAGCTTGACATTTCTTTCAGCTATCTTCCCATGATTCTCTTCACCACTTGACACATTCACAACCCTTCTATTCACATTCTCAATACATTCCAGGAAATCCTCCTCCACCGTATTGCTACCAGTTTGGTTAGCCCAATCTATATGTAGATTTAAGTCATCCATGATAAGTGCTGTACCTTTATTGCACGCATCCCTAATTTCCTGTTTGATGCCATCCCCAACCTCATTACTACTGTTTGGTGGTCCGTACACAACTCCCACTAGCGTTTTCTGCCCTTTGGTGTTCCGCAGCTCTACCCATACAGATTCCACATCATCCAAGCTAATGTCGTTCCTTACTATTGCGTTAACCTCTTTAACCAGCAACGCTACCCCACCTCCTTTTCCTTTCTGTCTATCCTTCCTGAATATTGAATACCCCTGGATGTTGAGTTCCCAGCCTTGGTCACCCTGGAGCCATGTCTCTGTAATCCCAATTACATCACATCCATTAACAGCTATCTGCACAGTTAATTCATCCACCTTATTACGAATGCTCCTTGCATTGAGACACAGAGCCTTCAAGCTTGTTTTTTTTTTTAACACACTCTGTCCTTTTAGAATTATGTTGTAATGTGGCCCTCCACTTTTCCTTATCTCCTTTCTACCTTTTGCTTCTGCCCCCATTTTACTTCCCTCTATCTTCCTGCATAGATTCCCATCCCCCTGCCATATTAGTTCAAACCCTCCCCAACAGCACTAACAAACACTCTCCCATGGACATTGGTTCCGATCCTGCCCAGGTGGCGACCATCCGGTTTGTACTGGTCCCACCTCCCCCAGAACCGGAATTTGCACCATTCCTCAAGCCACGTATTCATCTTAACTATCTTGCTCTTTCTACTCTGACTAGCACGTGGCACTGATAGCAATCCTGAGATTACTACCTTTTGAGGTCCTACTTTTTAATTTAACTCCTAGCTCCCTAAATTCAGCTTGTAGGACCTCATCCTGTTTTTTACCTATATCGTTGGTACCTATATGCACCATGACAACTGGCTGTTCACCCTTCCCCTCCAGAATGTCTGCACCCGCTTCGAGACATCCTTAACCCTTGCACCAGGGAGGCAACATACCATCCTGGAGTCTCAATTGCGGCCGCAGAAACGCCTATCTATTCCCCTTACAATAGAATCCCCTACCACTATAGCTCTCCCACTCTCTTTCCTGCCTCCTGTGCAGCAGAGCCACACATGGTGCCGTGAACTTGGCTGCTGCTGCCTTCCTCCGATGAGTCATCTCCCCCAACAGTACCCAAAACGGTATATCTGTTTTGGAGGGAAATGACTGCAGGGGACCCCTGCACTACCTTCCTTCCACTGCTCTGCCTGATGATCACCCATTCCCTATCTGCCTGTGTAACCTTTACCTGCGGTGTGACCAACTCACTAAACGTGCTATTCACGACATCCTCAGCATCGCGGATGCACCAGAGTGAATCCATGCGCAGCTCCAGTGACGCAATGCGATCTTTCAGGAGCTGCAGCTGGACACACTTCCTGCACGCATAGTAGTCAGGGACACTGCAAGCGTCCCTGATTTCCCCACATAGCACAGGAGGAGCATGACACGGGTCTGGGCTCTCCTGCCATGACTTAACCCTTAAATTAACTTAATTTGGCAACAATGCCAAAGGTTACCTACTGATAAGAAAAGAAAAATATTAAATACTCACCAATCCACCAGACCAATCACTTACCCGCTTGGCTGTGATGTCACACTTTGATTTCTGTTTACCTCTTTGTTTACCTTCTGCCCCTGCACCAGCTAGCTGCTCCCAACTGCTGGGCCCCTTTTATAGGCCTCGCTGCTCCCGACCAGCTCTGCTCCGACTTTTGCCACTCCCGACTGCTGGGCCTCGCTGCTCCCGTCCTGCACCGCTCCAACCTTCGCCGCTCCCGACTGCTGGGCCCCTTTTATGTGCCTCGCTGCTCCCGTCCTGTTCCGCTCCGACCTCCGCTTATAATAAAATCATTTTTTTTAAATGAAACGCCGATTAAAGACACCGGCCCGGAGCTTATGAAAAGGTAAAGTGCATCACACTGATCACATTTCTCTTTGACAACATGTTGCTATCCTCTTGATGTGTTCTGAATAGTTCTCTGGTTCTGCTTCACAATGCAAATAATCAGTAGTTTTCAGAGCAGTCATTTTAAAACCTCTCTAAGGACCCCCTGAAAATTGTGATCCTTGTGGAATCACTCCCCCACCCCCATCCCTGTCCTAGCTTCTGAAAGATAGAGCCAGCTACCCAAAAGAATACACTGTTGCAGTTGAATTTTTTTAAAGATACAGCAATAGAAATAATGCACTAATAAATAAAGAATAAGGAAATTCCTGCCACTGCTCAAGGCTATGTGTGGCCCATACAGACAGGAACAAATTTAATCACCCTTTAAGATTCCTGATGGTCTGTGGACCCCAGTTTAACAAGCTAGGATGCAAATCTATTTAAACTTGGACAGAAAATCACTTTTGCCAGCATTCTGTTCAAGAAACAATGATGGGTTTTGAAAGCTGAAGAGGGCTGTTAGTATTGCTTTTTTTTTTAAAGTAGATCATTATCCAACATTGACAGTTTGAACCTTGATTTGGAAGATCCATTTTAGTTGGTCCCCAGTGTATTCATTGAGAGTAATTTGGCACCATGTCGCACGGGAGTCCTAACTGCAGTCATTCAGAAAACATTAGCGCTATCTAACTAGGACTCTCACAAAGAGTAATGGAAAGGTGAAGAAAGGAATTTCCCTGTTGATTCCTCAGATGAGACCTCACAAAAACAAGGAGAGCCCATGTTTTAAAAGACAGCAGTCAGGCACCAAGGAATAGTTTAATAAATGGCAGGATCAATTAATCAATGGTTCCAAAGATACATGACTTCGTGCAGTTCTGATGAAAGGTCATCGACCTGAAATGTTAACTTTTGTTTTTCTCCACAGATGCTGCCTGACCTGAGAATTTTCAGTTTCTAATTCAGATCTCTAGCATCTGCAGTATTTTGCTTTTGTATTATATGATTTCTAGGTGCATTAAAAAATGACATTGGGGCACTTTTGTATGTAATTAACTTTCTCTGGGTGTGGTGGCTTACATTCATTCATTGTTGACTGCTGCAGTTAAACTCTACCTAATTTGGGTCAACAATGTTAATAATTCCCCCACCCCCCACCCCGCCAGTTTACCTCAGCTCAGACCAAGTACACAGTTATTGAATGGATTCCATAAATATATCAAGAGAAAGGGCGTGGTAAAGGGGAATGTGAGCCCACTTTGGCAGGAAAAATAAAGCAAATTATTATGTAATTGGAGATAAATTACAAAAGGTTGCAGTACAGCGGGACCTGGGGGTCCTTGTGCATGAACCACAAAAAGTGAGTATGCAGGTACAGCAAGTAATCAGGAAGGCAAATGGAATGTTGGCCTTTATTGCAAGGGGGATAGAGTATAAAAGCAGAGAAGTCCTGCTACAACTGTACAGGGTATTGGTGAGACCACACCTGGAGTACTGCATACAGTTTTGGTCTCCTTATTTCAGGAAGGATATACTTACATTGGCGGCTGTTCAGAGAAGGTTGATTCCTGAGATGAAGGGGCTGACTTATGAGAGCAGGTTGGGCCTATACTCATTGGAGTTTCGAAGAATGAGAGGTGATCTTATTGAAACATAAGATACTGAGGGGGCTCAACAGAGAGGATATTTCCCCTCGTGGGGGAATCTAGAACTAGAGGGCATAGTTTCAGAATAAGGGATTGCCCATTTAAAACTGAGATGAGGAGGAATTTCTTCTCAGAGGGTTGTAAATCTGTGGAATTCTCTACCCCAGAGAGCTGTGGAGGCCGGGTCATTAAATATATTTAAGGCGGAGATAGACAGATTTTTGAACGATAAGGAAATAAAGGGTTATTGGGTGCGGGGAGTGTCGAAATCTCGACCTCCGAAAAGAATGACTCTGACACTTACAGCTCCGGCAGAAGTTTCTTTAATATACTTGCTAGCAAGGGGCAGGTCACACTCAGTCAAGGGCTAAGTGAACACCTCCGAAATGGTACAGTTTCACAAGATATTTATACAGTAAAACCCAAGTTATGGCCTCTCCCTGTGTATTGGCTCTGTCTCGTAGTCAGTGAATACAGATAAAGAGTTAATTACTACATCCTTGTCCTGACATGGTTTCCAGATATTTCCTTTTGTCAGGGTTATTAGTTGGCCAGCTGGCAATTACTCCATGAGGGTGTGGTAATGAGCTATTACCTGTCTTGCATTGTGTCAGGATTGTTCAGTTTCCTAGTCAGTTTATCTGTTTGTATCGAATGGATGAGGTCTCTACAAAGATAATGGCTGGTGGTTTGAGTCTAGAAGAAAAGGGTGGGGTGACATGGAACTCCTGTAGTGTAGACAATAGGAGAGCACCATGGGGGGGGTATTTGTCTCAGCATGACTTGTCTCCTAGCTGTCTGATGGCCATCAGCCATCTCAAACCAAGTTTAGCTGTTTATGCAAGCTGACTGCTAAAATGCAGAAAGTTCTGGAAGGACCAGGACTCCATTTTGTTATATATATATTGCAAAGGGCACACAAATACCATATGGTATCAGCTTAGATAAAGATACATTTCCACATTCCCCCATTTTGTCCTTCACAAGGACAACTCAATCCATTCTGATCTTGTACAGTCTCTCCATTTCCATTTCCACACAAGAGCCTTCAGCAGTTGTTGCTACCATAACTCTAGCCGTGGTCTAGGTAGGTAACATAGTTTCTCCCACCCTGGCACAGCAACACTTAACGATGACAAATAATAGATACAGGGCGAAGACTATCAGCAGGAATATGATCAAACCCTGTACCACAGATTTCCCTAGGGATCCCAACCATCCCGATGCCCAACCCCACAAGGTGATACCATCCTGGCCAACTGTCTGTTTATACTCTATTACCTTTTTGCTGATGTATTCAGCTAGACTGCGGATTTCTTCTGATTTATCTGGGATATACGTACAGCATTCTTCGCCTATTAATGCGCATGTCCCTCCCTCCTTGGCTAGGAGATAATCTAAGGCCATACGATTTTGGAGAGCCACTGTTCGAATAGCTACCATTTCATCATTTACCCCTTCAAAGGCTTGGGAAGTTGCGTTGGCTACTGATTCAACTAAGTTAGCCAGTTCCCGTAACTGCCATTCGGTCGATGCTATTCCATAGGGTGGCACCATTACCTTGAATATTCCGTTTAGCCATGTCAAATCCCGTTTAAATCTATGACTTCCATAGGCATCCCTTAGAGTCTTTATTGATCTGATAAAGGGTACCACATATCCTAAGTAACAGGACCCTGTCCGGTTGGCTGGTAACCATGGGTAGGCTTTATGGCCACAAATAAAGTAGGTGCAATTATAGGACGTCAGCTCCTGGTCCTTTCGCGCCATCCCTACTCGAGTGGTCTCACCTTCTCACCCTTCACCTGGGGCTTTGTTATGGACCATTGTCCAGCCAACGGTTGCTATCTTTCTCTCAGTGGGATTAGTTGTGGCTTGCCATTTAGTCATTTGGGAACACTTGCTGCGTCCCATTTCTGGTCCTTTAGTCTCATTACTCACTAGGCATATTATACCTTCAGGATTTCCTATTCTGAGAGTAATGCTTAGGAAGGGAGACTGACGGTTATTATCATAATTGGGCTGGTACCATCCCTGGAAGGCTGTAAGTTTATACCCTGCCGACCTCCATTCTGTTTGCTCCTTCGTTTCTGGCCCCTTAGTTAGGTTTGTCCTATTCTACCATTTCTGATTCGTTAAAGGGGACCGATCTCAGGGGAATACCCCCTTCGGAGTGGACAGGTACATGGGAACATATCCAACAACTCGACAAGTTTCTTTCTTAAGCATACTTATGACTCAGTGCCATAAATACGTTTACTTGCAGTTCCCTTCGGTGGCGGGTCTGTACCCCTGGTGTAATCAATAATGTAAAGTAAAACCCTGTCAAGCCCAGCACCATCAGTCCCCATAGTCCATACAGTTCCTTATTCAGCCTTCCTTTTTCTGTTCCTCTAGCTCCTTCTTCCCTTCCTCCTGGTCGGGTGCCCGTTTGCAATGGGATGCATGGATCCATGTTGGTCTTTCCTTTACCTTGATTGCAGTATTGGTCACCAGCAAGACCTGGTATGGTCCTTCAAATCTTGGCTGTAGACTGCTTTTTCTTTTAAAAATCTTGATGTAAACGAATTCCCCTGGCTCCAGGTTATGACACTTCCCTTCCGCTGGCTTGACTTGAGCTTCCTTTACCTGTGAATGAAAGCTGGAAATACATTTGGTTAGTGCAATACAATAATTCAACATATTTTCCTCCATTTTGTGGATGTCCATTTGTTTTGCAGTAAATGGTGCTGTAAAAGGTAGTCGTTGAGGACGTCCCATAACTATCTCATGCGGTGACAGGCCTGTTCTGTTGGTTGCAGATCGCATTACCATCAAAGCTAAGGGCAGCAGTTCTGTCCATTTCAGTCCAGTGTCATTGCATAGTTTTGCCAGCTTATTTTTAAGCATTCCATTATATCTTTCAACAAGTCCAGCTGATTGTGGATGATAACTGCAATGAAAACGTTGATTAATCTGCAAAGCTTTACACATTTCTCTTATAACAGTTCCCGTGAAATGTGACCCGTTATCACTAGAAAGCTTAGCAGGGATTCCGAAGCGCGGTACGATTTCCTTTACCAAACATTTAGCAACAGTAGTGGCATCGGCCTTTTTACATGGAAAGGATTCAATCCATCTAGAGAACACATCTACAATAACTAATACATACTTGAATCCCATACACATAGGTAATTCAATAAAATCCATTTGTAAATGTACAAAAGGCCCGACTGGATTTGGGTGGGAGGCAGACTCTACTTTTTCCGTCTTACCCGGATTCATTGTCTGACAGGTAACACAATTTTCAGATTTGTTCTACAATTGCCGAAATACCTGGTGCATACCAAGTTGCAAAAATATAATCTCCCATTCCCCCTTTGCCGCCATGTGTGAACGTATGAACACATCGGGCAATCCATGGAAGTAAGGATCTGGGTGCCACCACGCAGCCGTCGTGGTGAACCCATATTCCCTCTGGATTTTTATAACATTGATCCTTCGTCCAGGTCACCACCACCTCCGTACTGGCCTTTGTCTGAAAAGTCAGCACGTCATTAATAGTAGGTGGCAGGTCTGAGCAATTATAAGGTTCGGATTTGATAACAGTTCAACTTCATATTTAGTGGTTCTTGCGGAGGTTAGGTGTTGGGTGGCACATTTAGTAAGTAAGATCTCGACAGAGTGTGGGATATACAAAATGGTCTGATGATTTAGGGTTATTGCCTGAGCCTGTCGCATAGCATAATAAGCTGCTGCCAACGAAGGAAGACATCCTGGTAGTCCGCGTGCCACTGGGTTTAGTTGGGTACTGAAATATGCTACCGGCCGTTGCCTGTCCCCATGTAACTGAGTCAAAACAGATTGTGCAAAACCCGACTTGTGATGCACAAATAAGTTGAATAGCTTAGTGTAATCTGGTAATCTCAAGGCTGGTGCTGAAGTGAGGGGCTGCTTAAGACTCTGGAAAGCATTCCGGGATACTTCATTCCAAATCCTTCTTTAAGCATTGTGAGAATATAGTAGATTCATTCACAGCTCGTAGGTTTTGGACAAACTTCCATTTGTCACTATTGGGCTTCTGAACCGGAAGAATCGATGTGTTCCACAGACTTCTCATTTATGCTTATAGTGATTCACAGATCACAGAATGTAAAGTACTTGTTTTCTAATTTCATTAAAAGGCTTCCAAACCCAAGATTTTTCCAATACACCCAAAATGTTGATCAAGGAGATCACCTGAAATATCTCAAAATCCCAATTCAAATATTGTACTGCCACTCTTTATCTAAAAAAAAATCCTCTTACTGAGCTAGAAGCTTTTGTATCAAGATTTTACACCAAGGACAATGAGAGTGTACTCCCCCAGCCTGCACCTCGAGAGACCCACAAAGGCTTTTTTTTAAATAAAAAGGCATTACAACTTCCCAAGGCATTACAACTTTTAACCACCGGGACCATGTCTCAACAAACCTATCCTTTGTGCATTTCCTAGCTCCGTAACTTCTCTATCCGAATAAATCCACACCTGTGCTTCTAACTTAAAATGTCTTAAACTTCCCACATACAGGACAACACTATGAAGGGTTAAAAAACTTCACTTTGTTTGAAAAAGTGGGTGGAGCTAAAACAAACAGGCAGCTCCACAACCTTTCCAAACAGGTTTCTAGACACAAGAAAAAACACAGAAGCACTCTCATTCAAAGACAAGACATTCACAAAAGTCTATCTCCATTCAATAAAGCTTTTTTTTTGGGCTAGCTTTATTTTTTTTTGAATCCATAAGTCACTATCGGGTTCTCTTTTTTTTTTACATTTAATTTACTTCCTCTGTTAATTTTACATGGGCTTGAAGAATCGGAACCCAGGCCTTTTCTATTACTTTCCTTTTTTTTTTCTCTTCTACCTGGATCTCTGTTATAAGACACACCTCTAGACATGTTGTTCTCTAAATTAAATGAACCATCGGGTGGAAATGGCCTGTTTTCACCCTTAGTCCATTTTACCCTTTCTCTTAGGTGGTCATTTGAAGACTGACCACAATTCTGGAGCATAAAATGGGCTGGGGTCCCTTTTGGTAGTGGTTTACTTGCTCCAGTCCCCATTCTGGATGATTAAGATTTTCCACAGTTTCTGATCTCACAATCCTTTCGGCCAACCGAGTTCTCTACGCCCACTTCTCCTGGCCGTTACGTGGCCTGAAAAGGCTCTTAATTCGGGCTCGGTCTGGGTGTGTGAGATATGTTGGCACGAACCAACCGTAGTTGATCAATCAGTTACGGTTTCTTTTCTTAATCAATCCTTGTTTTTTTTTCCCAAATCACAATTTTCCCTAGTGACTCTTCCCGTTTCTCTAATGGCAATGTCGCACAAAGGTATTGCACACAACAGTATAACAAGGACAGCTAGGACAAACAATATTCACGCGAGTACACAAATCATAATCTTACACTCTATCTAACAATTCTCAGTCTGCGTTGTACGCCACTACAGACCGAGTCCTTAACTTATTCTAATAAAACTTATAAAACTGATAAAACTTATGGTTCCATACCCTAACTCTTATCACATAAGAACCTTTGATCGATTGCGCTTCTCTTTTTTTTTCGTACTCTTATCACATAAGAACCTTTTCCTAATTAAAAACAATAAAACTCTTATCACATAAGAACCTTCGATCGATTAGCGCTTTTTTTTTTCTAATCTTATCACATAAGAACCTTCAGGAACCTTTTTCGATCGACTTGCGCTGTTTTTACCTTACCTACTGAAACCTTCCCCGGGCTGCTTCGAGATTTTTCCAGAACCCGTTCCCTTCTGCTTGCAAGCTGAGAAAGAAATGGTTAAAAAAAAATAACTTTAGCTTTTAAATGTCGAGTCTTGTAGATTGCAGTACCTCCCCTGTGGACAACAGATTACATATGCGATTCAACAGTGAAGAAACCTCTTGCGAGCAAAAGGCTCACCTTGTTTGGCCACTGAAGCCTTTCACTGGAGAGGCACTATGCCTGTATCCGTTTTACTCACAGGACAGAGAGTATGCAATCTCGGTGGAACCTCCAAGAAGTAACTGTCGAAATCTCGACCTCCGAAAAGAATGACTCTGACATTTACAGCTCCGGCAGAAGTTTCTTTAATTTACTTGCTAGCAAGGGGCAGGTCACACTCAGTCAAGGGCTAAGTGAACACCTCCGAAATGGTACAGTTTCACAAGATATTTATACAGTAAAACCCAAGTTATGGCCTCTCCCTGTGTATTGGCTCTGTCTCGTAGTCAGTGAATACAGATAAAGAGTTAATTACTACATCCTTGTCCTGACATGGTTTCCAGATATTTCCTTTTGTCAGGGTTATTAGTTGGCCAGCTGGCCATTACTCCATGAGGGTGTGGTAATGAGCTATTACCTGTCTTGCATTGTGTCAAGATTGTTCAGTTTCCTAGTCAGTTTATCTGTTTGCATCAAATGGATGAGGTCTCTACAAGAGATAATGGCTGGTGGTTTGAGTCTAGAAGAAAAGGGTGGGGTGACATGGAACTCTTGTCATGTAGACAATAGGAGAGCACCATGGGGGGGTATTTGTCTCAGCATGACTTGTCTCCTAGCTATCTGATGGCCATCAGCCATCTCAAACCAGGTTTAGCTGTTTATGCAAGCTGACTGCTAAAATGCAGAAAGTTCTGGAAGGATCAGGACTCCATTTTGTTATATATATTTATTGCAAAGAGCACACAAATACCGTATGGTATCAACTTAGATAAAATACATTTCCACAGGAGGAAAGTGGAGCTGAGCCCAAGACCAGATCAGCCATGATCTTATTGAATGGCAGAGCAGGCTCGAGGGGCCAAATGGCCTACTCCTGCTCCTATTTCTTATGTTCTTAAAGACAGACGCAGATGATATTGTAACCGACAATAAGGATGATAAATTACCAGTGGTATCAGAAAAACAAAAAATAAGTTAGCTCAGCTGACTGGCCCACCATTTTATGTTAAATCGTATCTGCCACCTATCTGCTCCTGCAGTTTTTCACAATTTGCTGTGCCCTCCAATTTAGTGTCATCAGCAAATTTCAGGATTGTTCTGCAGATCATTTTATAGTGGCATGAAAACTGAGCCTTTTTAGTTCACTACATCTTTCTGCTCTCCAACCACCTCTCTATCCATGTAGCCATAGTTCCCTCATTTCCATGGCCCATTAACTTTGCCATAAATCTCTTGTATGGTGTATTATCCAAATTCTTTGTCATAATCTGTATAAACTACATCTAGTACATTCTTTTTATCCATCCTCTCTATTGTTTCTTGAATTTTGTCAGATTGATCAAGCACGGCCTTTTAGAAATTCATGCTGACTGTGCTGATTCACTGAAGTTTCTCCAAGTGGTTCCCAATGTCATCCTGCACTGTAGAATCCGTTAGTTTATCAACAACTGAAATACAACTGATTGATCTTTTTTTAGAAGAGGGGAGTTACATTTACCTCTCTTCCAGTCCTCTGGTGCTTCAGCAACCATTTTTTTTTCCTCAATAATTTTCTTTCTAGCATACGGTTCCACGGGCGCTGGATAGCCTATGGCATCTTGCCCAAAGGGGCTATCTATGCATGTATGACGAGTCCCATTGCCCATAGGCTATTTGAATCAAGGCTGAGCCCGATGCTGTTGCAGTTTCCAACTGGAGTCTGTAACTGGTTTTACCCCTGATGGTTTCGAATCGCCCCTCTTACAACAGTTCTCGATTCCAGAATTACAGTGGTGAACAGAGATACACAGTTACAGCCAGATCTTTCGGTCTCGACCGTTACAATGCTTTAATTCAAGTTAAAGCGCACACCTACAGCCAGCAAAAACACACCCTGGTAGTGTAAAACAAACAAGCACAGGACAACACACACCCTGGCCCGTCTAAACAGGCCCCTAATGCAAAGTACCCACGCCTAAAACACCCCTACTCGGATTCAAAATTGCACCATCGAATCTGTCCCAACAGAATGTGTGTACGCCTATTATCCTTGGAGAAAACCTCCCCACTAAACCCCTGAGGTTTGGTTGGGACACATGACACCCTTTCACACTATGCGTTGGTCTTAAAGATGTGCGGGCTGGGATAAATGCTCACCAATTACCCCTCTGGCTTACTCGCTGCTTCTCCCGATGAGACGTATCTTCTGAGTCGGTACCAATCTGTGGTATTCAAGTCCAGTCACCAGGTCAGTTTCCCAGTCGAAATAGCGAGGCTCTCCTTACTCGTCGATGGTGTTTCTTCTCTCCGTCCCAGATGGAGTGCTCAGTCCTTGTGCGTTGAACGACGCAAGCAGGCGTAGAAGAGGGGAGAGAGAGATTGCTGCAAACTGCCATCTCTTATACCTGTAAGATGCCTCTTCTCGCGCCAAAAGTTCAACTGTCCGTTCGCCTGAGGCAGTCCAACTGAAAAGCAAGACACATCTCCAACCTGACTCTTTGTTGCTGGGCCTCTTCATGTGGATCTGGCTCCGAAAAGTCTGGGTGGCCACATCGTTTCCTTTGACTTTCGATGGCCTGAACACCGGCCACTTTACTTAATGTCTCACTGATGGGCGCCTGTTGTCATGTAATGGGAACCTATCAACCATGATGTTCCTGCTTTCAGCCATTGACCCATCCTCGCCCAGCTGATGTGTATTCCTGTGTGACATGTTTGGACCGGTCCCACTTCAGCTGTCTGCTCTTCTGCAGTAACAGAAAATATGTCCAAGCAAAGCCCAAAACTTGAAGCCAAATTCTTACAAGTCACTGATAGCAATCATGAGCAGGAGCCCTGACCTCTTTCCTACCACCCCATCACTGTAGAACTGAGGCCCATTCGCATCCTTATCAAACCCCCAGGCCAATAATCTGGATTGAACATGGGGCCTTCCTGGTCTGTATGACTCAGCTGCTTACTGAATAAACTTACTGGGAATTTAGTAACTGTGTGATTGGGGAGCTACAGTTTAAATACTTTTTTGAGAACTATACCTGCTACAGAATGTTAATCTTTATAGTTTCAGCTACAAAAATATCTGTTATTTTATGTAAATTCTCTTGACGATTACTATGCTTCCCTTGTAAATACAGGCCCGGATTTTTCGAGGCTGATGACCGTGCACGCACAGCGTATGTAGTCGTAGGTGCCCTGCAAGGTCCGGGTTTCCGTATGTGATAGGCAAGCGCGAAAACCCGCAACTTGCGATCTGTCAAGTCTCAGCTTAACTGATTGTCCGCATGTGCAGGCAATGGACATTCACTGGCGCAGGGTTACTGCCCAGCAAATGCCCACCAAACTCGGCTGACTTTTACCAGTGTAAGTGTTTAAATAAATGTTTTAAAGACATTCAGAAACCTTTTAAAATTAGTGTAGGATATTTTTTGCCCCTTTTTATAATGTTTTCTATTTTTCAAAATTACATTTTTGTTTTAAATGTTTAATTAAATTGTATTTTAATTAATTTTGAACATGCGATTTATTTTTATTTAAGTGAGGTGAAAGTTTTTTAGGGTATTTCTGTTGTGCCTACAGGGATTCCGTATGTAAATGAATCCCCTTTGTGATTGGTTGGGCTGGCCATGCGGTTCTTTACGTATGCCTGCAGGCGCAGGAGCCCGAGTCCTCAAAGCTGCGGAGGCACCACGTAGGTGTGCACTTTTCTTGCGGTTCAGAGGCATTCGTCGGCAGGAAGCCTCCGACTGCAATTTCCAACTTTTAGCTCAGTTGGAACAGTTTAATCCACACTGCCTCGTAGAAATGTAGAACTATAGAAGTGTACAGCACAGAAAGAGGCTATTCTGCCCACTGTGGCTGTGCTATAGCAATCCACAACTAATGTCACTGTCCTGCCCTCTTGCCATTGACCTGTATCTTCCTCTGCTTCAAATGTTTATCTACTGTTCCCTCAGCAGATGCATGGCTCCTAGAAACATGTGCTGCATTTTAACACAGTTCTTTTTGTTACAGGTGCATTAACCGGTGATGGTTTTAAGAAGCCTTTGCTTCCTTTGGCTCCATTGCAGAAGAGGGAGAAGACACTCCTTTCAAACCCTTCGGTAACCGGCACTGAATGGACTGACAGTGTTAAAAGTACTGAAGAGCCTGCGGAGATAGAGCCAACATCTACAGCGAGCTCTGTGGGGCACAGCCAAGAAACCCGGCCCGAGCTCGGAGAAAAGCCTGCAACAGATCAGCAGCAGGTTGAAAAGCCTCGTCTCAAAGCCACGCTGCTACCGGCGAAGCCCAGGTTACCGTCGGATAAGTACAAGCCCCGTCCTCCGCTCCCATATGTGGAGCCACCGTGGGGGGGTTTAGCAGAAGCCCCTTACAGCTTTGAGATCCTCAAGAATGGCAGCATTGTCTTGGACATCGGTCTAAATTCAAAGAGCTTTTATGTTGTCGGGAGGCTTCCGGCCTGTGACATCTCTCTCGAGCATCCTTCCATTTCCCGCTACCATGCCATAGTGCAGCACAGGCGAGTTGCCGATGGAGAGAGCGGCACTGGATTTTACATTTATGACTTGGACAGCACACACGGGACAGTGGTAAACAAGGAGAAAGTCCAGCCGTACTGCTACCACCGGCTTAAAGTCGGCCACGTTATTAAATTTGGAGGGAGCACGAGACTCCTTGTTTTGCAGGTGAGTAGTTTGAAATGGAGTCAACTCCAGAGAAAGGCGCACATTGTCTTTTGGATTTCAGTAAGGTGTAATGATGCATGTGTGAAATTTTGATACCAAGTTCAAAGCTACTGTACTTTTAAAAATAAAATCACACACCCAGCCGTGACACACCTGCAGCCATCAGTACTTCACCCTTGTTATAAAGCTCCAATAATCAGACAACCAAGATTAGAAGGATAGAATCTACCTGTCCAGTTAAGCTTGATTGTATCTGGAAAGGATGCTAGGAATATTCTGACTTGAGTGAAGCGCTCGTGTCGATGGTTGGTGGTAGAAATGGTGAGAGCAATTTAGGATGATGAGCTAAGAGTTTCGCACAAGAAATGCCTTCAGCAAAATGTATTAGCATACGTGTAAATTATTTCCTATAGACCAGTGAATTCTAGACATGATTAAGGTCGAAGAGCAAAATTTCATGGCAAGGGAGGTTTATTGTGTTCACGTTTTATGTGTACACTAATAATTCACTTGATAGTGGAGAACCTTCCCCTCAAATAGGTCCAGACAGTTGGACAGTTTGGCCCTGTCTGAATATCCAATTGGTGTGGTGACCTGATTGAACACCATGGCATGGAGTTTCCACATGATTTACACCCGGATATCAGCGGAATCGAATGAAATAGTGCTAAAGATCACGGAATTTTAATCATAAGTAAGTTGCGCCCATAAGCACTTTACGCTGGAGTAACTGCGATATTTTAAGCCGGTTCAAAAATCTATTCACCCCAAGCAGTCCCTGCCCACAAAACAGATCATGCCCCCCCAGGTCGGAATGGCGAGTTTCTGTCCATTGCGCTTGCTCGGAGGTGTTCGTCACATTGTGCCCAGATAATTGGGCACATAGGCACCCGTGCATCCAGTGTCAATCACTTGACCTGCAGAGACCAGCAGTCAACTGAAGCCTGACCCGGGTGTCTCTCTCCTGCTGCTGCAATTACTTTAAATCGCTTTAAATTCAGCTTAAATTAGTCTGTCTTCTGCCAATTACAGCAGATCAGGACACACCTCTGTGACTTCAGTTGACTGTTGATGACAGTTCTGACCGTGTCAGCTGTGGCTCAGTGGGTAGCACTCTCGCCTCCGAGTCAGAACAACATAAGATCATAAGAATTAGGAGCAGGAATAGGCCATTCGGCCCCTTGAGCCTGATCTGTCATTCAGTGAGATCATGGCGATCTTCTACCTCAACTCCACTTTACTGCACTGTCCCCATATTCCCTGATGCCCTTAATATTTAATGTTTTACTATGTTAAACGTGCTGTATAAATGCAAGTTATTGTTACAGTTAAGCAAAGTTTTACTAGTAATCGTTGGCAGTCCCTCGGATACTCAATTACAGTTTAACAAATCGCCGCTGTACAGATTAAACCTCACCGCATCAATTTTTGGAAGGGGAGGAGAAGAGATGAAGAGAAAACAGCCTGATTAGTTTCTGTAAGACCACTAAACTCCAGCATTGTCCCCAGACAATACACGAAGTAAACCTGAATTTAAGCCAATACAATTTAATGCTATGATGTTACACAGCTCAAAACGATCTCTCCAGACAACTCAATGTTTAGAATGACAGACTCCAAACAAAATTGTTTTTCACAGATTGGTTGGACGCAATACAAATTTTTCTAATGTTCATCATTTGTAAAGTGCCCATCCTTTTAAAACAGCATGAAGGTTGAACAAAAGATCAATACAAGCTGCCAAATCGTGTGTGGTTTTATTTGTGAGCAGGTGCGCACTGACTGGCAGCTACTGCTGAATCATCTGTCAGTGTGATTTTTTTTTTTCGTTTAAAATACTGCAACCAAAAGCCAAGCGATTATTAAGGTCCCCACAGACACCTCTTACTTTAATTTGTTTTCTTCCTTTACTCACATCTCCAGTCGGTCACAGGGTTTTACCTTGGCCACAGAATTCTAGGCTCCAATGAGGGACACAAGAACAGTCCAAAGTGATTCTTGCCCCTTTGCTCCTCCTCCCCAGCCCCTTATTCTAATGGGAAAGTTCCTACACATCAGTATATCTGAATCATCCAACAACAACAAATTGTATTAATATAGCGCCTTTAGCAGAGTAAAACGTCCCAAGGTGCTTCACTGGAGCAATGTAAAAGAACATTTGACACCGAGCCACATAAGAAGATATTAGGGCAGAAAAGAGGTAGGTTTTAAGAGCACCTCAAAAGATGAGGGAGAGGTAGAGAGGTGTAGAGGTTTAGGCAGGGAATTCCAGAGTTTAGGGCCAAGGCAGCCAGTGGTGGAGCGATGAAAATCGGGGATGCGCAAGTGGCCACAATTGGAGGAGCTCAGAGAGCAATCGGGTGACACCTGCACCCCAATATTCCAGGGCCCAGTCTAACTCGGAACTGATATCCTAAGGGTTGAGAGTAAGAACGAATGCATGACCGGCCAAAAGCGTCTGCATGCAGACTGCGTTGTCACCCTGTTTGGTTCTCACAACTCTGGTCCCAGGAAGAGAGTAGCTGGAGAATGAGCGAGAGAGAGAGAGAGTAATGCTGACACGGGGATAATCTGGGTTTTGATAAAGTGGTCATCCTCAACACATTTATCTTGTCTCCCTCAGATGCTAATTTACCTTCTGGGTATTCTCTATTTTCTGCCATCTATTTCCCCCAACCATCTCCTTTATGCTGAATGGGAAGTAGTCAAAATACAAATGAGAGATTATTTAAAAAGAAAAGATTTTGGTGAAAACTCTCTCTTTCTCTCTCTCTCTCTCTCCCGCCCGCACCCCTGCACCAAAAAATGTTTTTAAAATAGTTAAGACAGGGAAATGAACGGTACATTGAACTAATTCCGAAGGAAGTATTCAACCCTCATGACCAATACCCAATAGAGGCGAACTTCTTGCTGTACATAATAAGAACCAATTTATCACGGGTACTATCAGGGAATTTTCAAATTGTAATTAATTTCGGCAGCCCAATAGCAATGCTACCAGAATATTACACACTGAACTGGGGTAACTGAGTGGAAGTATTCTTAAGGTTTTGTTATAACCTTGTATTACTGACTAGGTTATTCGAGAGGGACAATGTGACTTTGCAGTTTTTTAAAAATCTCATGAAAATGTACGTGTGCAGGGGCCAGAAGAGGATGAAGATGTGGAGTCTGATTTCACTGTGACTGAGCTGAAGGAAATGAGCAGGCAGCACAAGCAGCTGGAGAAGAGAATGCTGGGAGAAGATTCTGACGAGGATGAAAATGCAGTTGCTGAGTCAGTAGAGCTGCCAAGGGCGCCCGTGACCAAAGCTGTCGCTGGATGCACGTGGGGAATTGGTAGGAACATTTCACCTGTCTACCCTGTAGGCTTAGGGCACCAAGGCAGGCAGATGGAGTTAAGATTCCATGGTATCAGCCATGATGTAATTGAATGGTGGGACAGGCTCCAGGGGCTGAATGGTCTACTCCTGTTCCTCTGTCCTGACTTCATGTCTATTTTATGTGCAATCCTGCAAGCTTCAGTAACCTCCTATCAAGGCAAGTTCAGGGCTGATATCAGGAAGTCTTTTCACACACAGCGTGATCACTTTTTACACGAGCTGTAATGATCTGGAATCCACTCCCTGAAAGGGCAGTGGATGCAGATTCAGTAATAATGTTCAAAATTGGATATATACTTCAGGGCTGTGGGGAAAGAGTGGGACTGACTGGATAGCTCGATGGCCTCCTCTGTGGTGTATGACTCTTAACAGATAGAATGAACTTCTCAGTGAGGTAGTAGAGAGTTAGAAAAATTGAATCATTTGAGGAACAGTTACATGCTGTGAAGGGAAAGCTATAGATTCTTTCAGAGTGGATGCGCTTAAATGGACCAAATTGCTCATTTATATACCGAATCACAATAAGTCGGTTCAACCAAAATAGTGTGCATTCATTGTGAACACATTCCTTAATCTAATGTGCAAAATCTTATATCTATCTGTCTACATTGAAATGTGACTGCCAATGCTACCTGATTTACTTAATGTATTTGGATTACTTTGAGCGAAAAAACCTAACAAACAGGGGCCGTGTCTTTTCAATTGGTGGTCAAGTTGCACAGCGAAAAATTGCTATTTTTGATGCATCATTCTGAAACCTTCGCTTTTTTTTTGATTTGGCAATATATGTGGGAAAAAAAAACTACCAAACTATAATTAGTTTATACTGGGCCAACTGGCATGTTTTTAAAAAAGAAACCTAGGGATTGAAATGATAAAGATGTTAATAGTTTGGTTTGATTGACGTTGGGAAGAGAGCCTTTCCATGATTGCAGGTAGTCATGCATAAACTGTGGAAGGAATGGGCTTTATGGACCAAATGGACTTTGCTTGTTCCAACATCTCTTATCTTCTTACTTGGGCTTTATGTAATGCATTAATATCGAGATCAGCAGTGCTTGTATGTGAGAAATTTTACGGTGTTTGTGCCTCATTACTCCAGCACAAAGCTATCCGGATCACAAATCCCACTGACCAAAGGGGAGTTGGTCTGATAGTATTTACAGGCTGTAACTTGTGTTTAAAAATCTAGTGGCAAACTTAGTGTGTCTTTTTTTAATTATACTGTTGTGGTAAATAACCATTCGAATCTGCTAAGTCCAGCAAGTAAAGAGTTGATTCAAGCATATGCAAGTGACCCTCAGTTGCCTGAGATACCACACTCAACAATACAGAGTTTTCAGCATACATTTATAGTACACAAGTTACTGTAACTTGGGATTTTTGCGACAGTCACAAATCAGTACACACTATTTCAACACTTATATCACGTGAACAGCTTCACAACCCAGTTAATCAGTGGAGTTATTCAGGTCCAGCAGGTGTCTCCTGTTATCTTAACTCCTCCTAGCCTTGGGCCTCCTGTTCCCATGGCAACTCCTATTTGGCCTTCATGCTCCCTATCTTCTTGTTCGGAGCATAACAATGAGTAATGTTCCAAAGCTTCTAAATGAGCTAGCTGTCTCTAAAGATACCCTTGATCAAGTATCCCATCATGCCTAGGTGAAAAACCATTACCATCTACAGCATTTATTTCAAAGATACACTTTACTAACAATTCAAGCATTGCTATTATAATGTTAGCCTAGCCCCACTTGTCCCACTTCAATACCCACCCTTCAAAATATGAGCAGTTCTGATTCCCAATGATGATTACTTCCATGAACTGCTCTTCCTGTTCGTCAGGTATTGATTGCCCTGAGCTCAGCCGTGTGGGTGGAGACCGAGTTGCTTATTGGTGTGTGACGAGAGGGATCAGTTCCCAGCTTTTAGTGAAACCTGATGTCCTATAACAGGACCCGCATTTAAGCAATCTTATTAATCCCCACTTTCCCCCCATTCAAATCTGACAGTTGGATCAGGCTGCCAGCGGTGACACGGGGTTTAATTAAGAAGTAGCTGGATGCTGTAATTAGGAGACACTAGGAAGCTGAGACCAAATAAGCCAAAAGGACTTCTTCATCCAAGTCTCCCTTGTGCCAACAACCCCTAGTTCCAGGTGCACAATCCTTCGTCTTGTAGTCAGCAGGTTTCTGCATTGTCCATTTTCCAGTAAAACCTGGTGGGCTATACAAGGACCCATATTCTGAGGTCGAGATGTGCAGGTATCTCAAAGATCAGGGTGTTTACACTGGGAGTGCCGCCAATGCAGGGGGGGACCAACATGTCTCGGTTGACTGCAATACAGTACTATAATCGTAAAGGAAGTCGAGGATCCAATTCTACTTCAAACCCACTACCACATACCACATTTTTAATAAAATGGTAAATCCAATCAACAAGCCAAGAGAAAATAAAGGTAAGTATGTAGAAAGACTGCTGTTATTAAAATAAAAATGAACAAGCTAATAGATTAATTAGTTACCATCAAACGCAACTAGAAATTTACAAAACTAAATATCTTGGCTTTTTCCTGTCTGTTTCTCCCCCCACCTCCTTGTACCAAGCTACCATTTTATATTTATTGTTTTGGTTTGAGGCCATCAGGAGTGAGACTCTATCTCCCTTGGCAGCAAGTGATCTGCTATTCGATGAATTATCATATAAAGTAGGTTGTGTCTGCCAGATCTGTGATTGTTTTTTAAATATTTCAACAGTCGAGGATGCAGTGGAGGATGAAAGTGAAGAGAATCCATATTCTATTGAATTCCAGGAAGACCGAGAAGCCTTTTATATCAAAGACCCTAAGAAAACACTTCAGGGCTTCTTTGACAGGGAAGGTAGGCATTTTTTTTAAATAAAGTCTCTGCTATCGGAAAATGAAATGGCCACTGCAGAAATAACAAAGGCTGCGGCTGACATTTCAGTGGTGTGCAGTATTATATTTATTAGGTTGTGTGCAGTTCACTTTTCATTCTCTAGTTTCTTCCACCTCCCTTGCTGGGATGCAGTTCCGCGAGATCCGTCAGTCCTTCAGTTCCTCGGCCAAGCAACCATTTCTTCATTTGTTAACCCAGAAAGTAATTGTTCGTTAGACATTTGACTGTGGAGGGCTTCGCAACTGAGCCCAGTCGTGTCCTCGCACTAAGTGTGTTGAGATACATGCAGTTTCCAGCAGGGTCATTTGGTAGGAATTGGGAGCAGAAACCAGTGCACTAATCCTAGAATGTCTTGATTTTAGTCTCATTTTATTTGCAGTCATCAGAAGAAATGTAGTCTACATTTTAGCCTGGTTGCCAACATTATTTAAATTCTCATCCTTGTTTCCAAATCCCTCCATGGCCTTGCCCCTCCCTATCTCTGTAACTTCCTCCAGCCCTATCTCTGCGCTTCTCCAGTTTTGGCCTCTTGCACATCCCTGATTTTCATCGCGCCACCAGTGACAGCCATGCCTTCAGCTGCCTCGGCCCTGAGCTCTAAAATTCCCTCCCTAAACCACTCTTCCTTTAAGACACTCCTGAAAACCTATCTCTTGGACCAAGTTTTTAGTCATCTGTCTTAATATCCCTCTATGTGACTCAGTGTCAAATTTTGTTTGATAATGCTCCTGTGAAGGTGCTATATAAAATGCATGTTGGTACTGGAATAGCAACCCAGAGATCTTGAAACAATTCAATAAATCTGATAATTTGTGGGCTAGGACCAGAAATATGATCATGAACCCCTCCAGATTGTCATCAATCCAAACTGGCCTGGGAAGACTTGCCACTTCAGCCCGTGATTTCAGTCTTGTCTTCATACTGGAGACGCTGTGCTGAGTGGGACAGATTTAAGGACAATCTAGCAGCCCAAAACTGGGTATCCATGAGGTGCTGTGGGCCATCAGCAGTAGCACAACTGTGTACTACCACAATCTGGAATGTCATGGCCCAACACATCCTTTACTCCTCTGTTGACATGCTTCCATGGGAAGTGCAGAACGAATGCAAGGAGCAGCACCTGACATACCCAAGAACCTACAATAAGCAGAAAATGAGTCCTAATTATAGTTCAGTTGACAAAAATGCTATAATGTTATTTGATTAAAATGACACGATCAACTAACTTGGCACAGAACAAGGCCTGATTGGGCTTTGGATCATCCTAGTCAGACAGTGTGTGGCTCAGTATCACATTGGGCAGTAAATTTACCCGCTTTTGTCCTTATCGTTTCCACTCGGCATCGTCCTGTCCCATTTTGCGCTGCCGACACTTCTACAGCCTCAAAAGGCTGTGTGCTCGTGTGATGTGAGCTAGCCTTGCTCCAATCGGGAAGCTGTGCCTTCTCAGCAATTTTCTCTCTTCACCTTTTTTCCCTGCTCTCTGATCCACCTCTTTCCCAAAGTAAGAGAGCAACTGCTGTAAAATATTCTCC
Source organism: Pristiophorus japonicus (assembly GCF_044704955.1). NCBI lineage: Eukaryota > Metazoa > Chordata > Chondrichthyes > Pristiophoridae > Pristiophorus > Pristiophorus japonicus. The sequence continues at coordinate 203,581,895 of NC_091983.1, forward strand.
ATCTTTCCCCCAGGGAGCTATCATAGAATTACATAGAATTTGCAGCACAGAAACAGGCTATTCAGCCCAACTGGTCTATACCGGTGTTTATGCTCCTCACAAGCCTCCTCCCTCCCTACTTCACATCACCCCATCAACATACTACTCTCTCCCTCGTGTACTTACCTAACTTCCTCTTAAATGCATGTATGACTCCGGGCTACCATTTTTTGATATTGATGAAATGTGCATAAGATTATTAGCTGGGTGCCTCCTGCTACAGATGGAAAGGTGCACTGGGTGGACACTGGCCTTTCACCGCTGGAGCATTGGCTCGCATCCAGCTCAGGCAGATGGGATTAAAGTTGCCTGTACCTACAAGGGTCCTACGTGCTTCGTCAGGCACACAGCGCGAAACGTTTGCATTCTTAGTCAAGCGTGACCAAAGGATGGCTGTTGCAGGAAATGGAAAACGTGTTGCTCTTGTGATTGGCCTGAGGCATATTGTTCGGCCAGAGCGTTATGGTGTTTTGAGCCACACTGTACCTAACCGAGGTTTGCTTCCCGTGGACTGCGAGATGGGGAACTCTTCACTTCCCAAGCACCAACAAAGCTCACCTTGAATACTAAAATTTATAAAAAGAAAATTAAAAATTAACACACACACACACACACACACACACGAAGTATCCTGTTGGAAATCATTATAGTGACCTTTTTTCCCCCATTGTGGAAGCCACTGATCCCGAGCACCTCAGTGTACCCGAGAACAATGTTTGACTGGCAACTGCAGAAGGAGAATAAAGGAAAGAAATACTTATTGCCCAGCGGTCTGGGATAAGTGTAAAATATTTCTGTGCAATCCAATTTAAAACTATCCTGCAGGCAGCTCTATGCGTATCAGATTAAAAGAATTACTGCTGTTGCAGCTCTGCCATGCTGAGAGAGGTTAGCATCGATCTGTGGGAAAAGGTCTTTGAATGGAAGTAAATCGTTTCCCCTCGTCTTGATATTTAGCAACATTTTTAAATACCACAGTGATCTTTTGATAGTCACAGAACAGCTGCTGGCTGGTGATTTTTATATATATATATATATATATATATATATATATACTGCGACCTGACTGGTTTATAAACCAATCAGCTAGCTGATTCAATCTGCACAAAGTATATACGAATCAAGTAAATCGCTTGCTTGTTCCCTGCATTGAGCTTATCCAGCAAGACATGCTGGGGCCGAAATTGAGCCCCACTCCAAACGGTGCGCATCTACTGGGGCGGACATACTGGAAAAATTCACATGTTTGAATTTTTTTTTTTGGCTCGGGGCAGTGTTCTGCTCGGCTGCCGGGCGGAAGAGCCCTTGCTGCGCTGACATGTCACGACGTCCCTTCAGTTAAAGGGGAGGGCCGATGTGAACTCTGCAGTTGCTTCAGTGGCAAACACTGGGCCACCAGGGAGAGTTTCGGCCGAGCCAGCGGCCTAGCATCATCATCATAGGCAGTCGTCCTCGGAGTCGAGGATGACTTGCTTCCACACTAGAAATGAGTTCTCAGATGACTGAAGAGTCCAATGCGGAACCTACAGTCTCTTGTCACAGGTGGGGTAAACAGTGGTTGAAGGAACAGATGGGTGGGGTGCCTGGGTTGCCATGCATTCCTTCCGCTGTCGATGTTTGGCTTCAGCTTGCTCTCGGCGAAGAGACTAGAGATGTTCAGTGCCTTCCTGGATGCTTTTCCTCCACTTTGGATGGTCTTGGGCCAGGGATTCCCAGGTGTTGGTGGGGATGGTTGCATTTTTTCAAGGAGGCTTTGAGGATGTCCTTGAAGTGTTTCCACTGCCCACCTGGGCTCGCTTGCCGTGTCGGAGCTCTGAGTAGAGTGCTTGTTTTGAGAGTCTCGTGTCAGACATGCGGACGATGTGGCCTGGCGGAGCTGATCGAGTGTGGTCAGTGCTTCGATGCTGGGGATATTGGCCTGAGCATGACGTTGGTGCCCCTATCCTGCCGATGGAGTTGCAGCATCTTGCGGAGGCGGCGTTGGTGGTATTTCTCCAGTGTTTAGAGGTACCTGCTGTACATAGCCCATGTCTCTGAGTCATATAGGAGGGCGGGTATAACCACTGCTGTGTAGACCATGAGCTTGGTGCCGCGTTTGAGGTTCTGGTCTTCAAACACACTTTTCCTCAGGCGACCGAAGACTGCACTGGTACACTGAAGGCAGTGTTGAACCTCGTCGTCGATGTCTGCCCTTGTTGACAGTAGGCTCCCAAGGTATGGAAAATGTTCCATGTTGTCCAAGGCCTCGTTGTGGATTTTGATAACTGAGGGGCAGTGCTGTGTGGTGGGGCAGGTTGGTGGAGGACCTTTGACTCACGGATGTTTCGTTTAAGGCCCATGCTCTCAAAAGCCTCGGTGAAGATGTTGACAATGGCTTGGAGTTCGGCCTCCGAATGTGCGCAGACCCAGGCATCGTCTGCTTACTGTAGTCCGATGACGGAGGATGGGACGACCTTGGATCTGGCCTGGAGACGGCGGAGGTTGAACAGATTCCGGTCTGTCCTGTAATTTAGCTCCACACCAGCTGGGAGCTTGCTGAGGGTGAGATTGAGCATTGCAGCAAGGAAGATCGAGAAGAGCGTTGGTGCGATGGCGCAGCCCTGCTTGACCCCGGTCAAGCAATCAAGAGGGGTTGCCTGTTGGTGGCCCGGCCGAACCCGCAGCCATAATTGTCGGCCTGATCTGGCAGTCGGCTGATAAAAAGAAACATGGAGTCGTCGGCAGTGCCGCCTCCCCTTTAAGAGCGGCTGTGCTGCCAAGCCACAGCAAGGGTACTGACAGAAAAAGCTGTCAATGGCACCGATCCCGCAGGGCAATTTTCAAAAGTTCGGGAAAGGGTTGGCGCGGGAAAACGGGTGAGTCGGTCCCCTACATCACTCCAAATCTGAGGAAGGGCAATTCCTAAAATGGTGGCCCCTGTCCGGAGACTCGGCGGTCAGTCCGCACCGACCCGTGACCACCGCTTTCAGGCCGCCACAGGTCTTATAGAAAGGGGCAATTTTAGGCCCACTGTCTTTTACCTCCAGGCCCCCTGCCTTAAAGCCTACAGCCAGTGACAGTAAATAAATCAAGCTGCAAGGAGTGAATGGAACCTGTCTCCATTTGAAACTTGCTTTGAGGCAGTGGTGGGGATGTGATTTTTGATCCAGCTGAACCATAGACTAAAGCAGTGTGACCATTTCTACTGACCTCACTGTCCCCTTGGATACTGTTTAGGAGGAGTGGTTTCTGTTTTTCTTTGTGGGGGTTGGGGGTAGGGTTTTGGAAATATTCACATTCACTGATGTGTATAGTCAGGGGAAACATATTAAATACTTTTGATCAGAAGCTGGTAGCCCTGCTAGTCATTTGCAGTGTCTCTTGGCTTCCTGTTTTGTGCGGTGAGCTTTGTTTCCAAAGGTTTGTGTGCAATCCAATAGAAGCATTGTTTTGTTTCTGTCGGCTTGGCTCGTTTGGGATTACTCATAGAATCATAGAAATTTATGGCACAGAAGGGGGCCGTATGATCCATCGTGTCTGTGCCAGCTGAAAAAGAGCTATCCAGCTTAATCCCACTTTCCAGCTCTTGGTCTGTAGCCTGGTAGGTTACGGCACTTCAAATGCATATCCAAGTATGTTTTAAACGTGATAAACATTTCTGCCTCTACCCCCCGCCCCAGTTTCAGGCAGTGAGTTCCGGACCCCCGCCACCCTCTGCATGAAAAAAGTTCTCCTCAACTCTAATCCTTCTACCCATTACTTTAAATCTGTGCCCCCTAGTTATTGACCTCTCTGCTGGGGGAACTATCCACTCTATCTCGGCTCCTCATAATTTTATACACCTCAATCAATTCTCCCTTCGGCCTCCTCTGTTCCAAAGAAAACCACCCAGCCTATCCAATCTTTACTCATAGCTAAAATTCTCCAGTCCCAGCAACATCCTCGTAAATCTCTTCTGTATCCTTTCTAGTGCAATCACATCTTTCTTATACGTGATGACCAGAACTGCACACAGTACTCTAGCTGTGGCCGAACTAGTGTTTTGTACAGTTCAAACATAACCTCCCTGCTAATATATTCTCAGCCTATTAAAGGAAAGTACCCCGTATGCCTTCTTAACCACCTTATCTACCTCTCCTTCTACCTTTAGGGATCTGTGGGCATGCACTCCAAGGTCCCTCTGTTCCTCTACAATTCTCAGTATCGTACCATTTATTGTGTATTCCCTTGCCTTGGTTAGCCCTCCCCAAATGCATTAACTCACCACAAAAAGCAAGGAACCTATTACTGTGCTCTGCGGAGCCCCACTGGAAACAGCTTTCCTGTGACAAATTCATTGGCAAATGATCACTAGTGGGATGTCACACGGATCGGTGCTTGGGCCTCAACTATTTACAATTTATATTAATGATTTGGATGAAGGAACTGAGTGTAATGTAGCCAAGTTTTCTGATGATACAAAGATGGGTGGGAAAGCAAGTTGTGAGGAGGACACAAAGAATCTGCAAAGGGAGATAGATAGGCTAAGTGAGTGGGCAAACATTTGGCAGATGGAGTATAATGTGGGAAAATGTGAGGTTATCCATTTTGGCAGGAAAAATAAAAAAGCAAATTATTATTTAAATGGAGAGAGATTACAAAGTGCTGCAGTACAGAGGGACCTGGGGGTCCTTGGGCATGAAACACAAAAAGTTAGTATGCAGGTACAGTATGAAGGTACAGCAAGCAATCAGGAAGGCAAATGGAATATTGGCCTTTATTGCAAGGGGGATGGGGTATAAAAGCAGAGAAGTTCTGCTGCAACTGTACAGGGTATTGGTGAGGCCACACCTGGAGTACTGCATGCAGTTTTGGTCTCTTTATTTCAGGAAGGATATACTTGCATTGGAGGCAATTCGGAGAAGGTTCACTAGGTTGATTCCTCAGATGAAGTGGTTGACTTGAAGAAAGGTTGAGCAGGTTAGAAGAATGAGAGTTGATCTTATTGACACATATAAGATACTGAGGGGGCTCGACAAGGTAGATGCAGAGAGAATGTTTCCACTCGTGGGGGAATCTAGAACTAGGGGACATAGTTTAAGAATAAGGGGTCTTCCATTTAGAACTGAGCTGAGGCGAAATTTCTTACATAAGAACATAATAAGAACATAAGAAATAGGAGCAGGAGTAGGCCAAAAGGCCCCTCGAGCATGCTCTGCCATTCAATAAGATCATGGCTGATCTGATTATGGACTCAGCTCCACTTCCTAGCCCGGACCCCATAACCCCTTATCCCCTTATCGTTTAAGAAACTGTCTATTTCTGTCTTAAATTTATTTATTGTCCCAGCTTCCACAGCTCTCTGAGGCAGTGAATTCCACAGATTCACAACCCTCTGAGAGAAGAAATTGCTCCTCATCTCAGTTCTAAATGGGCAGCTCCTTATTCTAAGATCATGTCCTCCAGTTCTAGTCTCCCCCACCAGTGGAAACATCCTCTCTGCATCCACCTTGTCAAACCCCTTCATAATCTTATACGTTTCTCTAAGATCACCTCTCATTCTTCTGAATTCCAATGATTAGAGGCCCAACCGACTCAAGTCAACCGACTCAAGTCAACCCCCTGATCCCCAGATTCAACCGAGTGAACCTTCTCTGAACTTCCTCCAGAGCCTCCTTTCATAAATATGGAAACCAAAACTGCACGCAGTATTCCAGGTGTGGCCTCACCAATACCCTGTACAGCTGTAACAAGACTACCCTGCTTTTATACTCTATCCCCTTTGCAATAAAGACCAAGATTCCATTGGCCTTCCTAATCACTTGCTGTACCTGCATACTATCCTTTTGTGTTTCATGCACAAGTACCCCCAGGTCCCGCTGTACTGCGGCACTTTGAAATCTTTCTCCATTTAAATAATAACTTGCTCCTTGATTTTTTTCTGCCAAAGTGCATGGCCTCATATCTTCCAACAGTATACTCCATCTGCCAAATTATTGCCCACTCACTTAGCCTGTTGTGTCCACCTGCAGCCTCTTTATGTCCCCCTCACACATTGCCCTTCCTCCCATCTTTGTATCGTCAGAAAACTTGGCTACGTTACACTCAGTCCCCTCTTCCAAGTCGTTAATATAGATTGTAAATAGTTGGGGTCCCAGCACTGATCCCTGCAGCACCACACGCATTACTGATTGCCAACCAGAGAATGCACCATTTATCCCGACTTTCTCTGTTTTCTGTTGTCAGCGAATCTTCTATCCATGCTCATAAATATATTACCCCTAACCCCGTGAACTTTTATCTTGTGCAGTAACCTTTTGTGTGGCACCTTGTCAAATGCCTTCTGGAAATCCAAATACATCACATCCACTGGTTCCCCTTTATCCACCCTGTTCGTTACATCCTCAAAGAATTCCAGCAAATTTGTCAAACATGACTTCCCCTTCATAAATCCATGCTGACTTTGACCAAATTTTGCTTTCCCAAATGTCCTGTTACTGCTTCTTTAATAATGGACTCCAACATTTTCTTCTCTGAAGGTTGTAAATCTGTGGAATTCTCTGCTCCAGAGAGCTGGGGAGGCTGGGTCATTGAATATATTTAAGGTGGAGATAGTCAGATTTTTGAACGATAAGGGAGTGAAGGGTTATGAGGAGCAGGCAGGGAAGTGGAGCTGAGCCCAGGATCAGATCAGCCATGATCTTATTAAATGGCGGAGCAGGCTTAAGAGGCCAAATGGCCGACGACTCTTATTTTTTGTGTTCTGTTCATCGACCATTACCCTTTGCCACCTGTCACTGAGCCAACTTTAGATCCAACTTGCCACTTTCCCTTGGATCCCATGAGCTTTTACTTTTCTAACCAGTCAAATGCAAAGTACTCATTTATTACCTCAGCCATGCCGTCTGCCTCCATGCATAGGTCTGCTTTTGATCCATAATCGGCCCACACCTCCTCTTACTACCAGTTTATTATTTATATGCCTATAGAATACTTTTGTATTCCTTTTTATGTTAGCTGCCAGTCTATTCTCATACCCTCTCTTTGCCCCTCTTATTTCCTTATTCACTTCCCCTATAATCTTTTTTTTATATTATTCGTTAATGGGATGTAGGCATCGCTGGCAAGACCAGCATTTATTGCCCACCCCTAATTGCCCTTGAGCCGCCGCCTTGAACCGTTGCAGTCCGTGTGATGAAGGTACTCCCACACAGTGCTGTTACGAAGGGAGTTCCAGGATTTTGACCCAGCTAAGGAACGGCAAAATACTTCCAAGTCAGGATGTTTTGTAACTTGGAGAGAAACTTGCAGATGGTGGTGTGCCCATGCACCTGCTGCCCTTGTCCTGCTAGGTGGCAAAGATCGCGGGTTTGGGAGTTGCTGCGGTGCATATTGTAGATGGTACACACTGCAGCCACGGTGCACCAGTGATGGAGGGAGTGAATGTTAAAGGTGGTGGATGGGTGCCAATCAAGCGGCTGCTTTGTTCTGGATGGTGTCGAGCTTCTTGAGTGTTGTTGGAGCTGCACTCATCCAGGCAAGTGGAGAGTATACCATCGCATTCCTGGCTTGTGCCTTGTAGATAGTGGAAAGGCTTTGGAGAGTCAGGAGTTGAGACACTCGCCGCAGAATACCCAGACTCTGACCTGCTCTTGTTGCCACAGTATTTGTGGCTGGTCCAGTTAAGTTTCTGGTCAATGCCGACGCCCCCCCCCCCCCCCAACCAGGATGTTGAGATTGGGGGATTCGGCGATGGTAATGCCATGTGGCGGTGGTTAGACTCTAGCTTGTTAGAGATGGTCATTGCCTGGCACTTGTGTGGTGCGAATGTTACTTGCCATTTACCAGCCCAAGCCTGAATGTCATCCAGGTCTTGCTGCATGCGGGCATGGACTGCTCCATTATCTGAGGAGTTGCGAATGGAACTGAACACTATGCAGTCATCAGCGAACATCCCCACTTCTGACCTTTATGATGGAGGGAAGGTCATTGATGAAGCAGCGACAGATGGTTGGTCCTAGGACACTACCCTGAGGAACTCCTGCAGTGATGTCCTGGGGCTGTGATGATGGACCTCCAACCACCACAACTCTCTTCCTTTGTGCTAGGTATGGCTACAGCCTGTGGAGAGTTTTCCCCCTGATTCCCATTTATTTCAGGGCTTCTTGAGGTCACATTATGTCAAATCTATTGACTCTTGATCAGTTCCTATGGATTGAAGGATAGCTAATGTAACACTACTTTTTAAAAAAGGAGGGAGAGAGAAAACGGATAATTATAGACCGGTTAGCCTGACATCAATGGTGGGGAAAATGTTGGAATCAATTATTAAAGATGAAATAGCAGCGCATTTGGAAAGCAGTGACAGGATGGGTCCAAGTCAGCATGGATTTATGAAAGGGAAATCATGCTTGACAAATCTTCTGGAATTTTTTGAGGATGTAACTAGTAGAGTGGACAAGGGAGAACCACTTTCAAAAGGCTTTTGACAAGGTCCCACACAAGAGATTGGTGTGCAAAATTAAAACACATGGTATTGGGGGTAATGTACTGACATGGATAGAGAACTGGTTGGCAGACAGGAAGCAGAGAGTCGGGATAAACGGGTCCTTTTCAGAATGGCAGGCAGTGACTAGTGGGATGCTGCAGGGCTCCGTGCTGGGACACCAGCTATTTGCAATATACATTAATGATTTAGATAAAGGAATTGAGTGTAATATCTCCAAGTTTGCAGATGACACTAAGCTGGGTGGCGGTGTGAGCTGTGTGGAGGATGCGAAGAGGCTGCTGGGTGACTTGGACAGGTTAGGTGAGTGGGCAAATGCATGGCAAATGCAGTATAATGTGGATAAATGTGAGGTTATCCACTTTGGGGGCAAAAACACGAAGGCAGAATATTATCTGAATGGCGGCAGATAAAGAAAAGGTGATGTGCAACGCGACCTGGGTGTCATGGTAAATCAGTCATTGGAAGTTCGCATGCAGGTACAGCAGGCGGTGAAGAAGGCAAATGGTATGTTGGCCTTCATAGCTAGGGAATTTGAGTTATAGGAGCAGGGAGGTCTTACTGCAGTTGTAAAGGGCCTTGGTGAGGCCTTACCTGGAATATTGTGTTCAGTTTTGGTCTCCTAATCTGAGGAAGGACATTCTTGCTATTAAGGGAGTGCAGCGAAGGTTCACCAGACTGATTCCTGGGATGGCAGGACTGACATATGAGGAGAGACTGGATCGACTGGGCTTGTATTCACTGGAGTTTAGAAGGATGAGAAGGGATCTCATAAAAACATATAAAATTCTGACAGGACTGGACAGGTTAGGTGTAGGAAGAATGTTCCCGATGTTGGGGAAGTCCAGAACCAGGGGACACATTCTAAGGATAAGGGGCAAACCATTTAGGACTGAGATGAGGAGAAACTTCTTCACTCAGAGTTGTTAACCTGTGGAATTCTCTACCGCAGAGAGTTGTTGATGCCAGTTCATTGGATATATTCAAGAGGGAGTTAGATATCCCTTACGGCTAAAGGGATCAAGGGGTATGGAGAGAAAGCAGGAAAGGGGAACTGAGGTGAATGATCAGCCATGATCCTATTGACTGGTGGTGCAGGCTCGAAGGGCCGAATGGCATACTCCTGCACCTATTTTCTATGTTTCTAAATGCTGCCTTGATGTCAAGGGCAATCACTCTCGACTCACCTCTGCAATTGAGCTCTTTTGTCCATGTTTTGACCAAGTCTGTAATGAGCGGTGATGCGGAAGCCAAACTGAGCATCAGTGGGACGTTATTAGTGAGTAATTGCCGCTTAATAGCACTGTCGATGTCACCTTCCATCACTTGAGAGTAGACTGATGGGGTGGTAATTGGATGGATTGGATTGTCCTGTTTTTTGTGGACAGGACATATCTGGGCAGTCTTCTGCATTGTCGGATAGATGCCAGTGTTGTAGCTGTACTGGAACAGCTGGGCTAGAGCTGCGGCTAGTTCTGGAGCACAAGTCTTCATCACAACAGCCGGGATGTTGTCAGAGCCCCATAGCCTTTGCTGTATCCAGTGTGCTCAACCATTTCTTGATAATCATGCGGAGTGAATCGAATTGACTGAAGACTGGCTTTTGTGATAGTGGATGCTCCATATCGGCCTCCTCAGGAGGAGGCCGATATGGAGCATCCACTCGGCAGTTCTGGATGAGGATGGTTACAAATGATTCAGCCTAGTCTTTTGCACTCGCGTGCTGGGCTCCGCCATCTTTGAGGATGGGGTTGGGCCTTCACCTCCCGTTAGTTATTTCATGGTCCACCACCATTCGTGACTTGATGTGGCAGGACTGCAGAGCTTTGATCTGATCCGTTGATTATGGGATTGCTTAGCCCTGTATATAGCTTGCTTACTTATCATGTTTACCATGCATGTCTCTTGTGTTGCAGCTTCCCCAGGTTGGTACCTCATTTTTAGGTAAGCCTGGTGCTGCTCCTGGCATGCTCTTCTGCACTCCTCATTGAACCAGGGTTGGTCCCCTGGCTTGATGGTAATGATAAGTGAGGGATATACCGGGCCATGAGGCTACGGATTGTGGTGAAATACAATTCTGCTGCTGCTGATGGCCGACAGCGCCTTGTGGCTGCCCAGTTTTGAGCTGCTAGATCGGTTTTAAATCCAACCCATTCAGCACAGTGGTAGTGCCACACAACACGATGGAGGGTGCCCTCAGTATGAAGACAGGCTTTATCTCCACAATGACTGTGCAATGTCACTGCTACCAATGCTGTCATGGACAGATGCATCTGCGACAGTTAAATTGGTGAGGACAAGGTCAAGTCGGTTTTTCCCACGTGTTGGTTCTCTCACCATTTACCACAGGCCCAGTCTGGCAGCTGTGTCCTTCAGCGCACGGTCAGTAGTGGTGCTACCGAGCCAATCTTGTTGATGGACGTTGAGGTCCCCCACCGAGAGTATATTCTGTGCCCTTGTTACTCTCAATACTTCTGCCAAGTGGTCTTCAACATGGAACAGTACTGATATATAGCTGAGGGAGGGCTGTATGTGGTAATCAGCAGGAGCTTTCCTTGCCCATGCTTGACCTGAAGCCATGGACTTCATGGGGCCCGGAATCCATGTTGAGGACTCCCAGGGCCACTCCCCCCTGACTGTATGCCACGCCTCTGGTGGATCTGTCCTGCCGGTGGGGCATGACATACCCAGGGATGGTGATGGAGGAGTCTGGAATATTGACTGAAAGGTATGATTCTGTGAGCATGACTATGTCAGGCTGTTCATCCTGGCTCTCGCTTGTATTCTCAACTTGCCCCCTTTTTCTGCATCATCTTAATCTCTATCTCCTTTTTCATCCAGGGAGCTCTGGCTTTGATTGCCCTACCTTTCCCACCGATGGGAATGTACCTCGATTGTACCCAAACCATATCCTCTTTAAAGGCAGCCCATTGTTTGATTACGGTTTTGCCTGCCAATCTTTGATTCCAATTTACTCTGGCCAGATCCATTCTCAATCCACTGAAATATTTTTACTCTGGATTACTCTTTGTCCTTTTGTATCACTAATTTAAACCTTATGATACTATGATCACTGTTCTCTAAAGGTTCCCCTACTGACACTTGCTCCACTTGACATTACATAAAATAACATCGGATATACAGCACAGAAACAGGCCATTTGGCCCAACCAGTCCATACTCCAGTCGAGCCTCCTCCCATCTTTCCTCATCTATCAGCATAACCCTCTCTTCCCTTCGCCCTTGTGCTTATCTAGCCTCCCCCTAAATGCATCTATGCTATTCGCCTCAACCACTCCCTGTGGTAGCAAGTTCCACATTCTCACCACTCTCTGAGCAAAGAAGTTCCTCCTGAATTCCTTATTTGATTTCTTGGTGACTCTTACATTGATGGCCTCTAGTTTTGCTCTGCCCCACAAGTGGAAACACTCTGTCTATTCTATCAAAACCTTCATAATTTTACATAGGATCTACGACACAGAAACAGGCCATTTGGCCCAACCAGAACATGCCGGCGTTTATGCTCCATTCGAACTTCCTCCCGTCTTTCCTCATCTAAATCTATCAGCCTAACTCTCTATTCCCTTCTCCCTCATATGCTTGTCCAGCCTCCCCTTAAACGCATCTGTACTATTCGCTTCAACCATTCCCTGTGGTAGCGAGTTCCACATTCTCACCACACTCTGGGTAAAGAAGATTCTTCTGAATTCCCTATTGGATTTCTTGGTGACTATCTTGTATTAATGGTCTCTAGTTATGCTCTTCCCTACAAGTGGAAACATTCTCTCTCTATCCACTATCAAAACCTTTCATAATTTTAAAGATCCCTATTAGGTCACCTTCAGCCTTTTTTCAAGAGAAAAGAGACGCAGCCTGTTCATCCTTTCCTGATGTGTATAACCTCACATTTCTGGTATCATCCTCTGAAATCTTCTCTGCACCCTCTCCAGTGCCTCTATATCCTTTTTATAATATGGTGACCAGAACTGTACGCAGTACTCCAAGTGTGGTCTAACCAAGTTTCGATACAGGTTTAGCATAACTTCCCTACTTTTCAATTCTATACCTCGAGAAATAAACCCTTGTGCTTGGTTTGCTTTTTTTACAGCCTTGCTAACCTGTATCGCAACTTTTAATAATTTGCGTATTTGTACTCCGAGATCCCTTTGTTCCTTTACCCCATCTCGACTCTCACCCTCCAAGTAATAAGTGACCTCCCTATTGTTTCCACCAAAATGTAATACCTCACATTTATCTGTGTTGAACTTCATTTGCCAATTATATGCCCATTCTGCAAGTTTATTAATGTCCTCCTATAATTTGTTGCAGTCCTCCTCAGTATTGACTTTCGACCCCAATTTGGTGTCAACCACAAATTTAGAAATTGTGTTTTTGATTCCAACGTCTAAATGGTTAATATAAATTGTGAACAACAATGGTCCCAGCACTGATCCTTGTGTAACACCATCGTTGCCACTGTGAATAGCTACCCTTTACCCGTACTCTCTGCTTTCTTTCTTGAAGCCAGCTAACTATCCATTTTGCTACTTGTCCCCTGACGCCGCATTCTCTGACTTGTTCGTCAGTCTATTATGTGGTACCTTATCAAAGGCCTTTTGAAAATCTAAATAAATTGCATCTACTCCATTAGCATTGTCTATTCTCTCTGTTACCTCTTCAAAAAATTCATTGAGGTTGGTAACTCAAGACTTTCCCTTTTGAAATCCATGATGACTATTCATTATTATATTTTTGGTTTCTCGATGTTCTATTTTCTCCTTTAGTAGGGATTCCATTATTTTTTGTAGCACCGATGTTAAGTTGACTGGTGTATAATTCCCTGGATATGTTCTATCCCTCTTAAATATAGATATTATGATTGCTATCCAACAGTCCTCTGGCACTATATCTTTTTCTAATTAATTATTAGATATGTGTAGTAATGCCACTACTATCTCTTCCCTAGATTCTTTTAAAATGCGTGGATGTAATCCATCCGGGCCAGGGATTGTATCCTCTTTGAGTTTGGTTAGTTTATTTAATATAGCCCCTCTTTTTATTTTAAATGAACTTTTCTTATTACTAATCTCATCATTCAATGGCATGTCCACCTGTTCTATCTCCCTGATAAATATTGAAGCAAAATAATTATTTAATATTTCTGCCATCTCTCGATCGTTGCCTGTGGTATTATCCTGTCTACCATTTAATGGCCCTATTCCCATCCCAACCTTCCTTTTTTATTGATGTGCCTGTAAAATATTTTACAATTTTGTTTTATGTTTCTTGATAATTTAATTTTATAGTTCCTCTTTGCCTTCCTAATTGTTTTTTTGACTTCTCCACTAATCTTTCCGTATTCTCCCTTATACACTCCCCTGCTATCTATGTACGTAATGTATGCATCTTTCCTTATCCTCAAATTGTTCCGTATGGCTTTATTCATCCATGGAGTCTCATTAGTGATTAGTTTGTTCTTTCCTTTTAGCAGAATATAGTGTTCCTGCACTCTGTTGAACACTGTTTTAAATGTTTCCCATTGCTGTTCTCCATCGTTTCTTGCCAATATTGTTGCCCATTTTTTTCCCCCAAGTTCTATGACCCATCTCATTCCCCAGAACCAGATCCAGCAATGCCTCCTACCTCATTGGGCTGGAAACATACTGATCAAGAAGGTTCTCCTGAACACACTTCAGAAATTCTTCCCCTTCTCCGCCCTATTCCTATCCCAGTCTACATTAGGATAATTGAAGTCCCCCATTATCACTACTCTATAGTTCTTACTCCTCTTTATAATTTCCCTGCAAATTTGCTCCTCTATATCCTTCCTACTAGTTGGTGGCCTATAGAATATATCTGGTAGTGTAATGGCACCTCTATTATTTCTTAACTCTAACCCAATAGATTCTGTTCTTGACCCCTCCAGGACATCCTCTCTCTCCAGCACTGTAATATTCTCCCTAATCAATACTGCCACCCCACCTCCTTTCTTTCCTTCCCTATCTTTCCTGAACATCTTATATCCAGGACTATTTAGTGCCCAACCCTGCCCTTTTTTTAGCCAGGTCTCCGTTATTGCTACGACCTCAAATTCTTATGTTTCCGTTTGTGCCTGCAGCTCACCAGTCTTATTTATCACGCTTTGTGCATTTACACACATGCATCCACTGTAAATCTATCTTCGACCTTCTTGTATTCTCTCTTGGTCTGACCCTACCTAATACCGTGCTCTTTCTTATTCTAGTGCTATCTGTCTCTCCCAATCCTTTGTGAACCTTGTTTCTCCTTTCTGATACTACATCCTCGTGCCTAACCCTGTCAAATTATTTTAAACCATCCCTAACAGCACTAGCAAACCCACCCATGAGGATATTGGTCCCGGCTCTGTTGAGGTGCAACCTATCTGGCCTATACAGGTCCCACCTCCCTCAACACCGGTCCCAATGTCCCAGGAATCTAAAAACCTCCCTCCTGCACCATCCCTCCAATCACTCATTCATCTGCTCTAACCTCCTATTTCGATTTACAGTAACACGTGGCACCAGGAGCAATCTGGAGATTACTACCTTTTGAGGTCCTGCTTATTAATCTTTCTCCTAGCTCCCTAAAATCTGCTTGTTGGACCTCATCCTTCTTTTTAACCTATGTAGCTGATACCGATATGGACCATGACTCTGTCTGCTCACTCTCCCCCCTCAGAATGTTCTGCAGCTGCTCAGTGACATCTTGACCCAGGCACCAAGGAGGCAACATACCATCCTGGAACCACTGATGCGGCCACGGAAATGCCTGTCTGTTTCCCTAACTATTGAATCCCCCTCTCCCTATTGCTTTCCCGATCTTCCTCCTCTCCCCCGTACAGCTGAGCCACTCGTGATGCCGTGGACTTGGCTCTGGCTGTACTCCCCAGAGGAACTATCGCCCTCACCAGTATGTAGAACTGAATACCAGTTAGAGAGTGAGATGCACTCGGGGGACTTTTGCACCACCTGCCTGTTCCTCCTTGATAGTTACCCATTCCCTCTCTGCCTGCAGACTCTTAAGCTGCGGGGTGACCACCTCCTGAAACGTGCTATCCACGAAGCTCTCAGTCTCACAGATGTGCCAGCCGCTGCTCAAGCTCCGAAACCCAGAGTTCGAGCTCCTCCAGCTGACCACACTTACTGTACATGTGGCTGTCCAGGACACGGGAATCATGCTGGAGTTCCCACATGACACATTCCACGGGACTGAAGTGCCTTCCCATGTCTCTGTTTAATAGACTATTAATTAACTTAACAGAAATAAACCAAGACTCAAAAAAAAAAGCACCAGCTCCTCACCAGTCAGCTCTTTCCCTTGTGCTGATGTTACTTTAGTTTTTTTTACCTCACTCCCTGATGCTCTTGCTCCCTGCGTGCTCTCGGGCCTACCTTTATCTCCGACCACTATTCTCGCACATTGACATCCAGGAGGCTCTAGATTTGGGAGTCCCACCTCATGTTCATTCCTAAATCAGATGGCTGTGGCTTCATGCCCCACTTAGGCGTCAAGTACATAATTTAGCACACTAGGAGAGAGAGACCGACTTTCCGCTGAAACATTAAACTGAGGATTGTTGACTGAGTTGGTGCTTCAGGTGGACATCAATGACTCTGTGACCCAAATTAAAATGAGCAGTGAGATTCCCCCCAGTGTCCTGACCAATATATCCCCCTCCACCAAAACAATACCATCTTGCATTTATATTGCGCCTTTATTGTAGAAAGCATCCCCAACAGATAAAGGAATGAAGACATGCTGAGAAAGTTAGAAGAGGTGATAGAAAGCTTGGTTTTATAGCTGGTGAGAGAAATGGAGAAGCAAAGGGAGTTTGGGGAGTTTGCGAAAGTATGCCAAGGTGGTTGAAAGCTGTACCACGAATGGTGGGATGCACAAGGTGGGTGATAGAAATCTGGAACTCTCTTCCCCCGCCTCCAGAAGGCTGAGAGTGCTGGGACAATTGGAGCTTTTAAGATTGAGATAGATAGATTTTTCTTCGCTAAGAGTGTCGAGGGATATGGTGCAAAGATATGAAAATGGAGTTGAGGTGCACATTAGCCATGATCGAATTAGCCTGCTCGTGGCGGAGCAGGCCCGAGGGGCTGAATGGTCTACTCCTGTTACTAACACTCCTAAGTTCCTAAAAGGACAAAATTTGAAGACAGTAGAGTGTGCTAGAGGCAGATGTGTACGGGTGAAGCAAGGCCATGGAGAAATTACAGATGACGATGAGGATTTTAAGTTCAATGCAATATGAATACAGGGAACTAGTGTAGGTCAGTGAGAATGGGGCTGCTGAGCAAGCAGAATTTAGTGTGGGACAAGATATAGGCAGCTGAGCTTTGGATCAGTTGGAGTTTATGAAGGGTGCAGGATGGGAGGCCGGCAAAGGGAGTATTGGAGAAATTGAGTGTAAAGGTGACAAAAACATGGATCTAGGTTTCAGCAGCAGTGAGGCTGAGGTATGGGAGGAGCAGGCAGTGTTGCAGGAGAAGTGAGCAGTCTTGGCAATGGCTATGAAGCTTTGCTCTCGGTCAAATAGAATGGCAGCGTTTTACTCTGCTTCGTCTATAAACAAGTGAACAGGGAGGGTGATGTCGTTGATGGGAAGAGTGTGGAGTTCATGGTGGGGCCTGAAAAACAACGGCTTTGGTCTTTCCGATGTTCAATTGGTGCACATTTTGACATCTGCAATTTGATGTTGGTCAGGCAATTTGACATCACAGTTGTGGGATCAAGGGAACACCATTAAATCAACATGTTAACTGATCATTATCTTGTTGTCATGTGTTGGATCTTGCTGTGTGCACAATGTCTGACAGGATTTTGTACATAATAGTCGCTCCACTTAATTCTGTTTGGGGTGCTTGTATGTCATTTCTGAGAGTTACGATGTAGCGCTTTGTAACTACAAGTCATCTTTCCTGCTCATGTCATGTAAATTATGTAGCTGTATTGTTTAATTAACATCGTAAAATCAGAATTTCAAAACATCTGGTCCATTTCATTTTTTTTTGCAGGCGAGGAGCTGGAATATGAGTATGATGAGCGTGGCTCTGGTAATTGGGTCTGTAGAGTCAGGTATAGTAGATTTTATCTCAAAAAAGTAAATATTATTAAAGACACTGACTTTGAGTTCTGACTTCATTAAATTCTAATGGAATAAAATGTTGTTCCCTGGCTTCTTTAACCATGTCTATAGATGTTATACTTTCCTTTATTTGTCATCCTTCCTCCATGGGGGCAGACAGGAGGCAGTTGCACACGAGTCTAATATCCAGCATTCACACTGAGTAACCATCACGAGCAGAAACTCAGCTGTGGCTCAGTGGGTAGCACTCTCGCCTCTGTGTCAGAAGGTTGTGGGTTGCAGTCCCGTTCCAGAGACTTGAGCACAAAAATCTAAGTTGACGTTCCAGTGCAGTGCTGAGGGAATGCCGTCTTTCAGATGAGGTGTTAAGCTGAGGCGCTGCCTGCTCTCTTGGGTGGGCGTAAAAGATCCCATGGCTACTATTTCGAAGACGAGCAGGGGAGTTCTTCCAGGTATCCTGGCCAATATTTATCCCTCAATCAACATCACTAAAAACATGATCTGGTCATTATCACATTGCTGTTTGTAGGAGCTTGCTGTACGCAAATTGACTGCCGCATTTCCTACATTACACTTCAAAAGTATGTCATTGGCTGTAAAACATGGGATGTTCGGTGGATGTGAAAGGGCTATAGAAATGCAAGTCTATTTTTTCTAATTGTCCACCTCCTCCTCCAAACCCTTCCCTTCACCCTTTCACTGGTGCAAAGATGCTAAAATCAATTGTCGTGCCCCTACCTCAATCCGAGCTAAGGTCAGTCAACTCTGACCAAGGCTCGGAGTTCGAATCTTCCTGCTCAGTATGGCTCAGTTCCCCACAAGGCATTGCATTGCCCTGTGATTTTCTTAACTAGTCTGAATGCTTCTTCTTTTGCACATTAGACCATGTTTTGAGTGTGAATATCTGGCCTTTGACAGCTCTTTTCAACTGTTGGGATCAGAGTGACAATTAACTTGTGGCACCGGGGATTCCGAAACTGGGGTCCATTCGAGCATTATTTTTGGGAGCCCAGAATTGGAGCCAAAATTGAGAAAATGTTGGCGCCCCAACATGATCTCCACCCGAGCTGTTTTTATCACGTGCTGTGAAATGTGATCGAGTATTTACTAAATGTGCTCATGGCAGAAAGCTGAAATTTGTGCCAAACATTAGCCAGACTGTCAAGTATGGCTAATGTGGATTCATTGGGCCCAAATTTCAACTGGATTTGCTCCTATTTTTTGGAGTATCCTAGAAATTCTCCACATTTAGTTTGCTCCAGTTCTAGTGAGTTAGTTTAGTTTCGTTTTAGTTCAGTTTTTTTTTCCAAAAGGGGGCGTGTCCAGCCACTTATGCCTGTTTTGCAAGTTTGAACTGTGAAAAGTTACTCCAAACTAAATTAGAACGGAACAAGCGCCCATTTTTATACGCCAGGAAAAACCTTGTGTAGAGTTAAGAAATCAGCGCAGCTAGCCAGAGATGAGGGGCGGGGGAGAAGGGAAGAGAGAGCACTAAACACCTTCACTTTTTAAAAATAAAGGACCATCAATCAATAAATCAATGAATAAAAAATTTAAAATCAATAAAGCAATAAATAAGAAATTAAAAGTTCTTACCTCACCTAGCCGTTCGGGAGCACTGGGAGCCCTCCAGCAGCGCACACAGCAGCAAGCACACGCAGCCCATACACGCAGGCAGCAAGCAGCGGCAGGCCACTCGGCCAGGGATAGGGTCGTGAGCACAGCCGGGAGGGGGAGAGGGGACAACATTAAACAGACGAGCCTGCCCAGGTCCCATCCTACTCGAGTCTTTCCCCCAATCTCTTTGCTTTCCTGCTATCCCCACCCCTCCGAACATCTCCGAGACAGTCCCAAGGAACACTCAATAGCCTCAGTCAGTGAGAGCATAGAAACATAGAAAATAGGTGCTGGAGTAGGCCATTCGGCCCTTCGAGCCTGCACCGCCATTTAATGAGTTCATGGCTGAACATGCAACTTCAGTACCCCATTCCTGCTTTCTCGCCATATCACTTGATCCCCCTAGTAGTAAGGACTTCATCTAACTCCTTTTTGAATATATTTAGTGAATTGGCCTCAACAACTTTCTGTGGTAAAGAATTCCACAGGTTCACCACTCTCTGGGTGAAGAAGTTTCTCCTCATCTCGGTCCTAAATGCCTTACCCCTTATCCTTAGACTGTGACCCCTGGTTCTGGACTTCACCAACATTGGGAACATTCTTCCTGCATCTAACCTGTCTAAATCCGTCAGAATTTTAAACGTTTCGATGAGGTCCCCTCTCATTCTTCTGAACTCCAGTGAATACAAGCCCAGTTGATCCAGTCTTTCTTGATATGTCAGTCCCACCATCCCGGGAATCAGTCTGGTGAATCTTCGCTGCACTCCCTCAATAGCAAGAATGTCCTTCCTCAAGTTAGGAGACCAAAACTGTACACAATACTCCAGGTGTGGCCTCGCCAAAGCCCTGTACAACTGTAGTAACACCTCCCTGCCCATTTACTCAAATCCCCTCGCTATGGAGGCCAACATGCCATTTGCTTTCTTAACCGCCTGCTGTACCTGCATGCCAACCTTCAATGACTGATGTACCATGACACCCAGGTCTCGTTGCACCTCCCCTTTTCCTAATCTGTCACCAATCAGATAATAGTCTGTCTCTCTGTTTTTACCACCAAAGTGGATAACCTCACATTTATCCACATTATACTTCATCTGCCATGCATTTGCCCACTCACCTAACCTATCCAAGTTACTCTGCAGCCTCCTCGCAGCTCACACTGCCACCCAACTTAGTGCCATCCGCAAATTTAGAGATACTACATTTAATCCCCTCGTCTAAATCATTAATGTACAGTGTAAACAGCTGGGGCCCCAGCACAGAACCTTGCGGTACCCCACTAGTCACTGCCTGCCATTCTGAAAAGTATCCATTTTCTCCTCCTCCTCGATCCTGCTCTGCCATTCAATCGACATCTTCCTTCTTGATGGTCACTTTTGCCAGCTCCTTCTCCCTTGTTTGCCGTCTCAAGGTCTGAGCTCCTACTCCTCCGCATAGTCGGTCACCCGCTCCAGGAGCCCATTCGGCCAGGGTTAGGGGTGGCATGCTTCAGGCCCCTCCCACACAGCCTGCAGCACACACACACAGAATCTGGGGGCCAGGAGCTACTGCGCACGTGCACAGACTCCACTACACACGCGCGCAACTGCCGGCAGTCTTTTAGGCGCAGGGCTGTAGCTCCGTTCCCCGCTGTTGCTGCTATGCTGCGCGGAGGCCTCATGGAAGTCGAGAATAGCAAGGTAAGAAACAGGCGCGCTTTTTATTCCAGGAAATCAGCGGATCCCTCAGAGGTGCGCTGTTCTAATCCTCAACTAAAACTTGGGCCCTTTGTTTGTAGCGTCTAATTGAATGGTGAGCTGTACATGGGTGCTGGGACATGTAGCAGGATCTGAAGCTCATGGCTGCACTTAACCTTTTTACATTTGATAGTGACAAGTGCTACCACAGAGTATGTTAGTTTTCTAAAGATGTGTCTCGAAAGAAAAATCAGTGGAGAATCGCCTGCATGTTATGGTGGCATCTTATAAGAACATAAGAATTAGGAGAGGAGTAGGCCATACAGCCCCTCGATCCTGCTCTGCCATTCAATGTGATCATGGCTGATCTTCTACCTCAACTCCATTTACCCGCCCTATCCCCATATCCCTTGATTCCCTTATGTTCTTTACAGTTTGTTTCTAAATGATTCCTTGTCTATGATACAATGAAAATAGCTAATCAAAGGCAACTTCCCCTTGCCCAAAACAAAGTATAAATTAGTTGAAAGTTTGACCTGAATCCTGCATTATCTTTTCTGCGTGCATTATAAACTAGGGTAGCCATATATCTGCAGGAGCAGACAAGCTCATATTAGAAATGGGGATAACTGCTGCTGCAGAAGTGACATGAAGCAGTAGCAGAACATTTGGAAAAGCAAAATTCGGTCAGGCAGAGTCAGCATGGATTTATGAAGGGGAAGTCATGTTTGACAAATTTGCTGGAGTTCTTCAAGGATGCAACGAACAGGGTGGATGTGGTGTATTTGGACTTCTAGAAGACATTTGACAAGGTGCCACATAAAAGGATACTGCACAAGATAAAAGTTCATGAGGTTGGCGGTAATATATTAGCATGGATAGAGGATTGGCTAACTAACAGAAAACAGGGAGTCGGGATAAATGGTTCATTCTCTGGTTGGCAACCAGTAACTAGTGGGGTGCCGCTGGGATCAGTGGTGGGACCCCAACTATTTGCAAATCTGTATTAATGACTTGGAAGAAGGGACTGAGTGTAACGTAGCCAAGTTTGCTGGAGATACAAAGATGGGAGGTAAAGCAACGTGTGAGGAGGACACAAAAAATCTGCAAAAGGAAATAGACAGGCTAAGTGAGTGGGCAAAAATTTGGCAGATGGAGTATAATGTTGGAAAGTGTGAGGTCATGCACTTTGGCAGAAAAAAATCAAAGAGCAAGTTATTATTTAAATGGAGAAAGATTGCAAAGTGCCGCAGTACAGCAGGACCTGGAGGTACTTGTGCATGAAATGCAAAAGGAGAGTATGCAGGTACGGCAAGTGATCAGTAAGGCCAATGGTATCTTGGCCTTTATTGCAAAGGGAATGGAGTATAAACGCAGGGAAGTCTTGCTACAGCTATACAAGGTTTTGGTGAGGCCACACCTGGAGTATGTGTGCAGTTTTGGTTTCCATATTTACAAAAGGATATACTTGCTTTGGAGGCAGTTCAGAGAAGGTTTACTCGGTTGATACTGGGGATGAGGGGGTTGACTTATGAGGAAAGGTTGAGTAGGTTGGGCCTCTACTCATTGGAATTCAGAAGAATAAGAGGTAATCTTATCAAAACATATAAGATTATGAGGGGGCTTGACACAGGTGGATGCAAAGAGAATGTTTGCAATGATGGGGGAGACTAGAACTAGAGGGCATGATCTTAGAATAAGGGGCCGCCCATTTAAAACAGAGATGAGGAGAAATTTCTTCTCAGAGGGTTGTAAATCTGTGGAATTCGCTGCCTCAGAGAGCTGTGGAAGCTGGGACATTGAATAAATTTAAGACCGAAATAGACAGTTTCTTAAAAGATAAGGGGTTATGGGGAGCGGGCAGGGAAGTGGAGCTGAGTCCATGATTAGATCAGCCATGATATTATTGAATGGCGGAGCAGGCTCGAGGGGCCGTATGGCCTACTCCTGTTCCTATTTCTTATGTTCTTATGAGGAAGCATTTTTTAAACCACGAGTTGTTGCGATCTGGAATGCATTGCTTGAAAGGGTGCTTGAAGCAGATTCAATAATAACTTTCAAAAAACAATTGGATAAATACTTGAAGGGAAAAAATGTAAACATTTAATTAAAAAAAAATAAATGTAATCTGCATTGAAATCTGGGTGGGGCAGGGGAGAACTGAGTCAGTAGTTTAAATGATTTGTTTTTTCCTGGGAGCACGGTTACGGTTTTATGCCCCTGGCGTTCAGAGAGATTTTGGTGTCATTGTACAGGAGAGTTAGCATGCAGGTACAGCAAGCAATTAAGAAAGCAAATGGTATGTTGACCTTTATTACAAGAGGATTTGAGTATAAGAGTAAAGACGTCTTTCTGCAATTATATAGGGCCCTGGTGAGACCGCACCAGGAGTATTGTGTACAGTTTTGGTTTCCTTGTCTGCAAAAAGACATACATGCCTTAGAGGCAGTTCGCTAGATTGATTCCTGGGATGAGAGGGTTGTCTTCTAAGGAGAGATTGAGCAGATTGCGACTTTACTCTCTGGAATTTAGAAGAATGAGAGGAGATATTATTGAAACATATAAGATTCTGAGGGGGATGGACAGGGTAGATGCAGAGAGATTTGTTTCCCCTGGCTGGAGAGTCTAAGGGATCAAAAATTCGGTTGCTACCGCCAGCTAATACCGCCTAAGTGAGGCGGCAACGGGCCGTGAATGGCTCGGCGGCGGAGGTGCTGCTTGATGGGAAATTCGGTTGTCCTTTTTCAAGGGTGTAAAGATTTGCCGCCCACCGACTACCGCCGTGAAAATCCTGATGTCTGTACACGTGCAATGCCTCCTTGGCGGCAGTCTCGCCAAATTCACTTTTACCGCCTCACTTACCGGCTAGCGGGAACACGCCACAAAAAGTTGGTAATCACAAGTTGAGGTAACGGCGGGCCACAGAGGTCACGGCCAGTGCTGCATTTTCTCCTCAGAGTGCTTCGGTGTTGGTGTGCTGCGACTACTCAGCTTCACACCGAGCATTTCGCAAATATTGGTGCCTTTAAGGTCAGATCCATTGGCGACTAGCACATCGCGGCTGCCTTCTGCAACTTAATGAGGGAAGTGATGGCACACCACGTTTTCCTGCGGCGAAGTCTTGAAAGGCACCATCTACAGAGACGGCTTACTGCCGGTGTGGGTCCACGTCAGAGGAAAGGCCTCAGACCTCGGGGCAGGAGGCCGGACAGACGCAGGGTTTACTGTGCACATTATTCTTGCCTAGATATGTCCGAGGAGCAATGCATCAGAAGGCTGCGGTTCCACAAGGAGGTGATCACTGAGCTCTGCCACCGTTTGCACACAGACCTCAAAGGTGACATCGGCACCAGGACCTCGCTGTCAGTGGCAGTGAAAGTGACAGTTGCCCTCAACTTTGATGCTACCAGATCCTTCCAGATTCCTGTAGGCGATATATGCAACATCTTGCATTGCTGCATCCGCCAGGTGACCGACGCTCTCTACTGCCAACGCATGGACTACTTAAAATTCACCATGTCCAGGGAGGGCCAGGATGAGCGCTCCTGTGGCTTCGCCAGGATAGTGGGTTTCTCCATGGTCCAGGGGGCCACTGATTGTACGCCTGTGGCACTGTGGACCCAGCCTCACCTGGCCAGCCTATTCACATGGCGATCTGCTGAAGACATCGCGCCCCACCCTCCAAGTCTCCGTGTATATAAATGGCAAGACAAAATTGTTACAATTTTTTAAAAAATCATTTGCGACAAAAACCATAGTTGCGGTAAAGAAGCACTAAAGGATGCCACCATCCACAGCAAACAATAATTGAAACCAGACTGCTAGAAACATTATCACCTACATCTACGTGCAACTATTCACATTAGTTCATAACGGAACATGGACAGCATCTCTGGCCGCTATCACACAATTCTTTATTGGCTCTATTTGCATGAGTTCATATTCGAACAAGGTCACCATGTCTGGCCACTAGCGCACACGTATTTAGTAGCTCTTTCTCAGTGCTTTCCCACCTCTTCCTGGCTCCCCCCCTGTCCCCAGCTCCCAGGCCGACTGCTCCTCCTCAATGGGGTCATAGTGCCTGCAGCAAGGCTGGTAGTAGGTCGCTGTGTTGGCGTCGCTACCACAGCTGATGGCTTAGCAGGATGTTCCTCACCAGCTCAGGCCCTGGAAGGCCCAGCTGTGGACTGCATCACCTCAGCATGGATGGCAGCACTCTGTGGTGGATGGGTTGCAGGGAGCGGCACGGTCAAGGACAGAATGATGTCATCCTGAGAGACATGTTGCTACTCCCCTGGGGCAGAGCCTCAGCATCTGAAACTATCTGGCTGAGCACAGATTGCTGCCATGCTTCGCCAATGTTAGTTCCCCGTGCAACTGATGGGGCCCAGGCACGATGGCAGCGGTCAGTGCCTGCGTGGATTCAAGTTGGCTCTGCATCCGCAAAGTTGGCAGACCGCAACTGCAGCACTCCACAGTGCTGATTGATGCCGCCACGCACTGACGACATGACAGTCTGCAGGCCTACCACAGCGTCGGCCTACTGCCCAATGGCTACTGCCATGTCAGCCAGAGCCTGTGCCACTATGTCTGGGACCCCATGATCACTTGAAGCATCCAACATCTATTGGTATCTACCAAGGATGGACTCAATGGGCTGCTGAGTCAGTAATGCAATGGTTGCGGCGGATTCTTCCATCCTCACAGCTAGTGCATCGACACTCTCGGGCACCCTTGACAATACTACTTCTTCTTGGGCAATCCCTCGGAGTCGAGGATGACTTGCTTCCACACTAAAAGTGAGTTCTCAGGTGACTGATGAGTCCGATGCGGAACCTACAGTCTCTGTCACAGGTGGGGCAAACGGTGGTTGAAGGAACGGGTGGGTGGGGGGCCTGGGTTGCTGCACGCTCCTTCTGCTGTTTACGCTTGGCTTCAGCTTGCTCCCAGTGAAGAGACTAGAGGTGTTCGACACCTTCCCGGATGCTTTTCCTCCACTTTAGACGGTCATGGGCCAGGGATTCCCAGGTGTCGGTGGGGATGTTTCACTTTTTCAAGGAGGCTTTGAGGGTGTCCTTGAAGCGTTTCCTCTGCCCACCTGGGGCTCGATTGCCATGTCGGAGCTCCGAACAGAATGCTTGTTTTGGGAGTCTCGTATCAGGCATGCAGACGATGTGGCCCACCCAACGGAGCTGATCGAGCGTTGTCAGTGCTTTGATGCTGGGGATGTTGGACTGATCGAGAACACTGATGTTGGTGCGCCTATCCTGCCAATGGATTTGCAGGATCTTGCGGAGGCAGTGTTGGTGGTACTTCTCCAGTACTTTGAGTTGCCTGCTGTACTTAGTCCAAGTCTCTGAAGCATTTAGGAGGACAGGTATCACTACTGCTCTGTAGACCATGAGCTTGGTGCTGGGTTTGAGGTCCTGGTCTTCAAACACTCTCTTCCTCAGGTGACCGAAGGCTGCACTGGCACACTGAAGGCAGTGTTGGACTTTGTCATCGACGTCTGCCCTTGTTGACAGTAGGTTCCCAAGGTATGGAAAATGGTCCACGTTGTCCAAGGCCTTGACGTGGATTTTGATGATCGGGGAGCAGTGCTGCATGGTAGGGGCAGGTTGATAGAGGAACTTTGTCTTGCGGATGTTTAGTGTAAGGCCCATGCTCTCGTACGCTTCGGTGACATAAGAACATAAGAACATAAGAATTAGGAACAGGAGTAGGCCATCTAGCCCCTCAAGCCTGCTCCGCCATTCAAAAAGATCACGGCTGATCTGGCCGTGGACTCAGCTCCACTTACCCGCCCGCTCCCCATACCCCTTAATTCCCTTATTGGTTAAAAATCTATCTATCTGTGATTTGAATACATTCAATGAGCTCGCCTCAACTGCTTCCTTGGGCAGAGAATTCCACAGATTCACAACCCTCTGGGAGAAGAAATTCCTTCTCAACTCTGTTTTAAATTGGCTCCCCCATATTTTGAGGCTGTGCCCCCGAGTTCTAGTCTCCCCGACCAGTGGAAACAACCTCTCTGCCTCTATCTTGTCTATCCCTTTCATTATTTTAAATGTTTCGAGAAGATCACCCCTCATCCTTCTGAACTCCGACGAGTAAAGACCCAGTCTACTCAATCTATCATCATAAGGTAACCCCCTCATCTCCGGAATCAGCCTAGTGAATCGTCTCTGTACCCCCTCCGAGGCTAGTATATCCTTCCTTAAGTAAGGTCACCAAAACTGCACGCAGTACTCCAGGTGCGGCCTCACCAATACCCTGTACAGTTGCAGCAGGACCTCCCTGCTTTTGTACTCCATCCCTCTCGCAATGAAGGCCAACATTCCATTCGCCTTCCTGATTACCTGCTGCACCTGCAAACTAACTTTTTGGGATTCATGCACAAGGACCCCCAGGTCCCTCTGCACCGCAGCATGTTGTAATTTCTCCCCATTCAAATAATATTCCCTTTTACTGATTTGTTTCCCAAGGTGGATGACCTCACATTTTCCGACATTGTATTCCATCTGCCAAACCTTAGCCCATTCACTTAACCTATCTAAATCTCTTTGCAGCCTCTCTGTGTCCTCTACACAACCCGCTTTTCCACTAATCTTTGTGTCAAACTGCAAATTTTGTTACACTGCTCTCTGTCCTCTCTTCCAAGTCATGTATGTATATTGTAAAGAGTTGTGGTCCCAGCACCGATCCCTGTGGCACACCACTAACCATCGATTTCCAACCCGAAAAGGACCCATTTATCCTGACTCTCTGCTTTCTGTTAGCCAGCCAATTCTCGATCTATGCTAATACATTTCCTCTGACTCCGCGTATCTTTATCTTCTGCAGTAACCTTTTGTGTGGCACCTTATCGAATGCCTTTTGGAAATCTAAATACACCACATCCATCGGTACACCTCTATCCACTGTGCTCGTTATATCCTCAAAGAATTCCAGTAAATTAGTTAAACATGATTTCCCCTTCATGAATCCATGTTGCGTCTGCTTGATTGCACTATTCCTATCTCGATGTCCTGCTATTTCTTCCTTAATGATGGCTTCAAGCATTTTCCCCACTACAGATGTTAAACTAACCAGCCTATAGTTACCTGCCTTTTGTCTGCCCCCTTTTTAAACAGAGGCGTTACATTAGCTGCTTTCCAATCCGCTGATACCTTCCCAGAGTCTAGAGAATTTTGGTAGATTATAACGAATGCATCTGCTATAACTTCCGCCATCTCTTTTAATACCCTGGGATGCATTTCATCAGGACATGGGGACTTGTCTACCTTGTGTCCCATTAGCCTATCCAGCACTACCTCCCGAGTGATAATGATTGTCTCAAGGTCCTCCCTTCCCACATTCCCGTGACCAGCAATTTTTGGCATGTTTTTGTGTCTTCCACTCTGAAGACTGAAGCAAAATAATTGTTTATGGTCTCAGCCATTTCCACATTTCCCATTATTAAATCCCCCTTCTCATCTTCTAAGGGGACCAACATTTACTTTAGTCACTCTTTTCCGTTTTATATATCTGTAAAAGCTTTTACTATCTGTTTTTATGTTTTGCGTAAGTTTACTTTCGTAATCTATCTTTCCTTTCTTTATTGTTTTCTTAGTCATTCTTTGCTATCGTTTAAAATTTTCCCAATCTTCTAGTTTCCCACTAACCTTGGCCACCTTATACGCATTGGTTTTTAATTTGATACTCTCCTTTATTTTCTTGGTTATCCCTTTTCTTACTGCCCTTTTTCACTGGAATATAATTTTGTTGAGCACTATGAAAGAGCTCCTTAAAAGTCCTCCACTGTTCCTCAATTGTGCCACCGTTTAGTCTGTGTTCCCAGTCTACTTTAGCTAACTGTGTCCTCATCCCACTGTCGTCCCCTTTGTTTAAGTATAGTATGCTCGTTTGAGACACTACTTCCTCACCCTCAATCTGTATTACAAATTCAACCATACTGTGATCACTCATTCCGAGAGAATCTTTTACTAGGCGATTGTTTATTATTCCTGTCTCATTACACAGGACCGGATCTAAGATAGCTTGCTCCCTTGTAGGTTCTGTAACATACTGTTCTAAGAAACAATCCCGTATGCATTCTATGAATTCCTCCTCCAGGCTACCCCGTGCGATTTGATTTGACCAATCAATATGTAGGTTAAAATTCCCCATGATTACTGCCGTTCCTTTTTCACATGCCTCTATTATTCCCTTGATTATTGTCCGCCTCACCGTGAAGTTATTATTTGGGGGCCTATAAACTACGCCCACCAGTGACTTTTTCCCCTTACTATCTCTAATCTCCACCCACAATGATTCAACATTTTGTTCATTAGAGCCAATATCATCTCTCACAACTGCCCTGATATCATTCTTTATTAACAGAGCTACCCCACCTCCTTTCCCTTCTTGTCTATCCTTCCGATTTGTCAGATACCCCTGCATGTTTAATTACCAGTCTTGGCCACCCTGCAACCATGTTTCTGTAATGGCCACCAAATCATACCCATTTGTAATGATTTGTGCCGTCAACTCATTTACTTTATTTCGAATGCTGCGTGCGTTTAGGTAGAGTGTTTTAATACTAGTTTTTAAACCATGATTTTTAGTTTTGACCCCTCCTGCAGCCCCTTTATATTCAAACATATTGTCCCTTCCCATCACCTTGTGGTTTACACTTACCCCAGTGCTACTCTGCTCTGTTGCCTCCTGCCTTTTGCATTCTCTCTTGGGGTCCTGTTCATCTGCGCTCTCACCCACTCTAACTAGCTCAGAGCCCTTTCCTGGATTCCGAATACTCCTTGCATTGAGGCACCGAGCTTTCAGGCTTGCCTTTTTATTACACTTTGACCCTTTAGAATTTTGCTGTAATTGGCCCTTTCTGTTTTTTGCCTTGGGTTTCTCTGCCCTCCACTTTTACTCATCTCCTTTCTGTCTTTTGCTTCTGTCTCCATTTTGTTTCCCTCTGTCTCCCTGCCTTGATGATGCACCCAGCAGATCACTGTGCATCTGCAATGACTGTCTTGAGAGATCCTCTAATTTGGGGTCATCATCAACTGCTGAGCATCACTCAGGCACGCACTCATCCTCCGGGGAACTGAACTCCTGCTTTCCCCTCCCCTGTGGCATTGCTGCAGGCCACTGTGTCCCAGAGCCTCACCCACCTCCATCTCCCCAACCACGCCTTCCACAAAAAAGCTGCTCCTCTGTCACGTCCAGAGAGGTGTCCTCCACCTCCTCGTCCTCTCCACCGTCACCTGCAGTGGAAGACTGACGTGTAGGTTCCTGGCCGTCTGAGTCATCATCTGAAAACACAAAGCCAGCAAAGAGTGGTAACATGCAGGGGAGGGGGCCACACTGGGAAAGGCGGTCGGAAATGCCAGTCTCGTGGAACGTGGTGAAGAATTGTGGTGTCCAGGCTAAGTGACCTGCTGGAGGCTGCAAAGGAATTCAACATACCGTCACTGTCCCGAGGGGGCTCGGCCTGACCCACCGCTACTGCACCCACTCGTGTGCCCTTCAGGGCAGATACACGTTGCATCTGCCATCTTCACCCTGTGAGAGGGCGTAGGAAGGGAAGCTACGCACAAGGCGGTGCCGTGCCCAATCACCACCTGAATTGAATGCAGGTGGCGGCAGTATGTCTGTGGCGCAGTTACAAATGATGATTGCCGTCTGGATGTTGCCGCATCACTTGCAGCCCCGCTTACCGCCTCCAGAGTAGTGTGCAACGCCTGACTTAACACTGCAATCCCCTTTTCAGGCGGTAAAACTAAATTTCGCGGTTGGAGGAGGCAACTGCCGCCTGGCATTGAAATCCACATTCAGACGGTGACACCGCTTCAAAAACGGAGTCACTGAATTTCAACACCTAAAGCCAGGGGGCATAGTCTCAGGGTTAGGGGTCGGCCATTTAAGACCGAGATGAGGAATTTCTTCACTCCGAGGGTTGTGAATCTTTGGAATTCTATACCCGAAAGGGCTGTGGATGCTCAGTCGTTGAGGAGTATATTAAAGGATGTCATACAACACTTTTTGGAGTCTCATCATCATCATAGGCAGTCCCTCGAAACAAGGATGACTTGCTTCCACGCCAAAAAAGGATGAGTTCACGGGTTTTTCAATGAAGGACCTAATATTCCAGGTCCTGAACTAAATCCTGCAGGGTGGAAGATGCCTGTGCGTGGATTTTTTTAACTTGGGACGGCCGTTGCACACCAGCCACCACAGGGGCTTGACAGAGCTAGGTCTTGGTCCAGTGGCAAGGATTACCCAGGACGACTGGAGACCTGCTCTGCTGCACGGACCTAGTCTGCATACATATCACAGTAAGGGCAGGCCCGTGCTGCCCCTGGGTCCTCGCTTCTTCTGGCCCCGAACTCACACCTCTCCTGGGCCCCGATCACGTCCCTCTACAATCTCTCACTGCTCCTTCGCCCCGATCTCGTCGCTCCTGCTGTATCTGCCCACGCTCCAATCACCGACCTGGACCTTGATGATGTCCCTCTTCACTTCCATCGCCCTCCTGCACCAGCTCGAGCTGTACTCCCAGAACTCAATGACAGGCGAAGTTGCATTTCATGTGGATGTGTGACTGCCATTGCAGTCTAGAGGAATCGAGGAACACGGGGATCAGGCGGGAAAGTGGAGTTGAAGTTGAAGATCAGCCATGATCTTATTGAATGGTGGCGCAGGCTTGAGGGGCCATATGGCCTACTCCAGCTCCTAATTCTTATGCTCTTGTATCCCAATTTGTTGCCTACCTGTTTTTATAGGTACTAGTGCAGTGCGAGCTGTCGTGTTAAGTAACAGTCTCTCTCGTTGTTTAGGTTACCAGTGAATGATGCGCAAGGAAGAGAGCTTGTTGCGGAGATAACACACACTGGCAAAAAGAAAGAAGCCATGGTTCAATGTTCATTGGAGGCCTGCAGGATACTGGATGCCAGAGGGGTTCTGCGCCTGGAGGCAGGTTAGTACCACCCATGCCATTCTCTCCCATTCAGTTTCTAGCGGGACGTTGTGTTTTAAAATGATCTAAAAATAAATCCTATTAACGAAGAATTAAGAATTACAATCTGTGGTCTCAATTGGCACACTTGGGGCTTCCTTTATGTGTGGAGAAAGTATTGCCATCCTTCCTCGCCATCGGAGAGCTACTTTGGAGATGAGGTGGGCAAGGTCTCCTCTGGTGCACTGGTGGTGCCCTCGAAGAAGGACACGTGCCGCATGGTTCCTCTCCAAATCGAGGCTATCTTGAGAGGAGCAATCAGTCAGACCAGAGACTAAGCGGGAAAGCGTGTCAAAAATTAAATCTGCTGGCCATCTTAATTGCTTGATATATCTCAAAAGTAGGCAACATTTCAGATTTAATTAGGACTGAATGAATTGCCAAAGGGGCACCCATAAAATGAATTGAGACAGAATTGAGATGAATTATGTACAAGTTATTAGGGCAGCCTTCGTTGCCAACATAGCTAAAGCATTTTAACCAAACAGTCTTAATCCTTGTATTGATTTAGTAATTGGGAGTTCAACATTGATGCTCAGCGACATAGAATTTTACAGTACAGATGGAGGCTATTATACCAATCATGCCTGTGCCAGCACGAGCAATTCAAAACTAATCCCACTGTTCTTTCCCATAGCCCTATTTTTTCCTTTGTTTCAAGTATTTATCCACTTTTCCTTTTAAAGATGCAATGCTTTCTGCTTTGATTACTCCCTGTGGCAAAGCATTCCATGCTCCAACAACACACTGCATAAATACATTTCTTCTAACTTCTTTCCTCACCCACTTAGTGATCATTTTAAATTGATGATCCCTTGTCACTGACTCTCCAACCAGAGGAACTAGTCTTTCCCAA
Organism: Pristiophorus japonicus; assembly: GCF_044704955.1. Taxonomy (NCBI): domain Eukaryota; kingdom Metazoa; phylum Chordata; class Chondrichthyes; family Pristiophoridae; genus Pristiophorus; species Pristiophorus japonicus. The sequence goes on from NC_091983.1 coordinate 203,614,663, forward strand.
TTCACTATCAAGCCTTCATAATTTTTTAAATCTCTAAATTTCCTCTTAGCTTTCTCTGCTCCAGTGAATGTTTTCACTGATGGGGGAGACTAGAACAAGGGGACATAATCTTAGTTTTAAATGGGCGGCCCCTTATTCTGAGATGAGGAGAAATTTCTTCTCTGAGGGTTGTAAATCTGTGGAATTCGCTGCCTCAGAGAGCTGTGGAAGCTGGGTCATTGTATTAATTTAGGACAGATAGACAGTTTCTTAACCAATTAGGAATAAGTGGTTATGGGGAGCGGGCAGGGAAGTGGACCTGAGTCCATGATCGGATCAGCCATGATTGTATTAAATGGAGGAGCAGGCCCGAGGGGCCGTATGACCTATCCTCCTATTTGTTATGTTCTTATGTTCAAAACACTCTTGCGTATCTCGAGGCTCTCCTCATTTCCTAATTTCCCATTCCTGCCATCATCCTGGTCATTTGCCGCTGTACGGTCTCTGGCTTTAATGTACTTTCTGTAACAAAACTGCACATAGTACGCTGTGGCCTAAGGAATGTTTTATACAAATTCATCATCACTTCTGCCCTCTTGGACACTCTGCCCCTATTTATAAAACTCAGTAATCTACTGGCCTTAACATGGCTTTTTCAAGTTACGCTTGCGTTTTCAGGGAATTAGGTATTTGAACTCTCTGTTCCTGCATACCCTTCAGTGTCTTTCTCAGAGGTATTTCTGCTTATCCTCTTTTTTTGGATCTCCCCTCTCTATTTGCAACCACCGAGGCGGGTGGGAAGTGGCTTTGTTCCCACATATCTGCGAGTGACCCTCTGAAAACCTGAGGTGTAGGAGAGGGGATCAGGGTGACTGTCCCTCCGATTTATTAATATTTTTCTCTGTCCCCACTTCCTCGCAGTGGAGAATTATCTGGCCTCCACTTGGCGCCCCTCACGGTAAATTGTTGTGTAGAGGATTAAGAGCTCAAATCCACGTCCTACTATTCCTTAGTGTAGTAAATCTTAGTAGATTTAAGAAAGTTTTCTTTGCTTTGTCTTTCGGGCAATATTGGCTGGCGCTCAGTTTCTCTTATTCATCTCAAACAGAAAAGTTTACACAAGCTAAGTCTTGGACAAGCGGTAAATAATTTATTAGAGTAGTCTGTCTCGGTAGCGTAATGAACTGAAGTTTAGTCTTGGGAGCATCATATCATTCTTTGCTTCTCTTCTTAAAGTTGAAGCAATAGTAGTGGTTTGCTTTAAAGAGGCTTCAAGTTACAATTGGTTCCCTTCATTTGTGTGCAGTCCACATGAATATCCCTTTGCATCCAGCAGTTTTAAATATTTGAAGAGTTATCTTGCACACTGCTTCCCTTGGATTGCTCGTGAGACAACTAGAATATTTGGTAGGAAGGAGTTCAAATGAACTGAATACACAAGTCTGGATACTGCTACCTTGTGCAACTGAATAAAAGCGATTCTATTTTCTTGTTTCAACACTTGGATCCTGCTATATCACTGGGCAGACAGTAAATTACGTCTGTATGTGTTTGTGGTTTTAAACTTGAATGCACAGAGCAGTAATTTATTCTGCTAGTGCAGTGGACACAGACTATTAAACACGTTTGTGTTCAACAGTCTCTTTACCTGCACCATTTATTCTGGTGCCAACACTGATGAATCTTATTTATGTTTCACTTCATACTGGCTATTGTCTCCCTTTTATTCAGCTGTGGCTTGAGCTAAAAATTTAGGAGACAGCATGAGAGAAACTTGGACTGAGCGAAACTTTAGCGGATGAAACGAGTGAGTCACGATTCAGGTGGTTTGGGCATGTAAACGGAATGGTGAAAACCGTATACATTCCTATGTAGAGATATCAAGGCCAAAACAAAGACCACACAAACACCAGTTAAACTGTATCAGAGTGGGGGCAAGTAATTTTCTTTATGGAAGTTGTCTGTCTTGCATCTGATAGCAAAGATTGAAGTGGTTTTATTCATTCATCACGCATGCACCCATCCTGTGGGAGGCGGTGATTCAAGGAATGACTTAGTTTGCTGTGATTTGATGCAGGGTTGTGCTGACCAGGTTAATTCCCATTCTCTACTGTGTCAGCATAGAGGAGGTTAACTGAAGGCCAAGCACTTCCTAACTGAAACGAAAAAATGAGAGGGCTAGTCCTCCCAGGCCACATGCACATCTGCGAACATCTGGCTAAGGAGCAGGAGAGGCGCAGGCTCCAGTCTTTTCTTTTTGGCCAGTGTTGGGGTATAAAAAGTACATATCTGAGACTGCATCTACCAGTAATTCCTAACTTTGTTCTCTGTTAAAGTCACTGTGCTCCAAAAACAGTTAGCTGTGTAACTTCTTTGAGACAGTTTGACTGTGTAATAAAGCGCTGCATCAAGGCAAGCGATTTTAACGGCCTTTGGCCACGATTGCATTCAGGCTCTTCCGAGGAGAGTTGAAAGCTATTCTACAAGGATTTTGGAGAGGGAAGTGTCTCCCCCTATTGGCCGTAATCCAAACTGAAATTAAAATCAATTAAGCAGTCCAATCAGTGGACCTCTAATGATACTGGTCGTAAGTCACAGTGCATGATTTTATTCCACTCCGAAGTGGGACCTGCGCGATTCATTTGCAGTTAAGTCGTTCAGCCGTGCACACTTAAGAACATAAGAAATAGGAGCAGGAGTAGGCCCTCCTGCCCTTCGAGCCTGCTCCGCCATTCAATAAGATCATGGCTGATCATCGACCTCAACTCCACTTTCCCACCCGATTTCCATATTCTTCATTCCCCCAGACTCCAAAAATCTATATTCAGAGACTCATCCTCTGAGTGAAGAAATTCCTCCTCATCTCTGTCTTAAATGACTTGCCCCTTATCCTGAGACTGTGCCCCCCAGTTCTAGACACTCCAGCCAGGGCAAACAACCTCTCAGCATCTACCCTGTCAATCCCCTTCAGAATCTTGTATGTTTCAATGCGATCACCTCTCATTTTTCTAAACTCCAGAGAGTATAGGCCCATTCTACACAGTCTCTCATCATAAGACAGCCCTCTCATCCCAAGAATCAATCTAGTGAACCTCAAATGTACTGCCTTCAAGGCAAGTATACCCTTCCTAAGATCAGGAGACTAAAACTGTGCACAGTAATCCAGGTGTGGTCTCACCAAGGCCCTGCACAATTGTCGCAAGACTTCCTTACTCTTATATTCCAACTCCCTTGCATTAAAGGACAACATGCCATTTGCCTTCCTTATTGCTTGCTGTACCTGCATGCTGGCTTTCTGTGTTTCTTGCACAAGGACAACCAAACCTCTCTGAACACCAACATTTAAAAGTTTACTATTTAAAAAATATTCTGTTATTCCATTCTTCCTACCAAAGTGAATAACCTCACATTTCCCTACATTATACTCCATCTGCCACCTTACTGCCTCACTAATCTATCTATATCCCTTTGCAGACGCTTTGTGTTCTCCTCACAGCCTCCTGCCCCACCTAGCTTTGTATCGTCAGCAAACTTGGATACATTACACTCGGTCCCTTCATCTAGGTCATTAATATAGATTGTAAATAGGTGAGGCCCCAACACTGATCCTTGCAGCACCCCACTAGGCTGCTAATGTGAAAAAGACCCGTTTATCCCTACTCTCTGTTTCCGGTCCGTTAACCAATCCTCTATCCACGCTAATATATTACCTCTAATCCCATTAGTCCTTATCTTGTGAAATAACCTTTTGAGGCGCCTTTTGGAAATCCAAATATATTACATCCACTGGTTCCCCTTTATCTACTCTGCTAGTTACATCCTCAAAAAAAACTTTAATAAATTTGTCAAACACGATGTCCCTTTCATAAAACCATGTCGACTCTGCCTAATCATGTGTGCCCTGATACTACTTCCTTAACAATGGATTCCAGCATTTTCCCGATGATTGATGTCGGGCTAACTGGTCTGTAGTTCCCTGTTTTCTCTCTCCCCTTTCTTGAATAGCGGTATTACATTTGCTACCTTCCAATCCACTGGGACCGTTCTAGAATCGAGGGAATTTTGAAAGATTAAAACCAATGCATTCACTATTTCTAGGGCCACTTCTTTAAGTACTCTGGGATGCAGACTATCAGGCCCTGGGGATTTATCGGCCTTCAATCCCATCAATTTCCTGAACACAATTTCCTGCCTAAAATGGATTTCCTTCAGTTCCTCCTTCTCACTAGACCCTCGGTCCCCTAGTACTTCCGGAAGGTTACTTGTGTCTTCCTTCGTGAAGACAGAACCAAAGTATTTGTTCAACTGGTCTGCCATTTCTTTGTTCCCCATTATAAATTCACCTGACTCCGACTGCAAGGGACCTTCGTTTGCCTTCACTAATCTTTTTCTCTTCACATATCTGTAGAAGGTTTTGCAGTCAGTTTTTAAGTTCCCGGCAAGCTTCCTCTCGTACTCGATTTCCCCCTCTTAATTAAACCCTTTGACCTCTTCTGCTGAATTCTAAATTTCTCCCAGTCCTCAGGTTTGCTGCTTTTTCTGGCCAATTTATATGCCTCTTCCTTGGATTTAACATTATCCTTAATTTCCCTTGTTCACCACGGTTGAGCCACCTTCCCCGTTTTATTTTTATTCCAGACAGGGATGTACAATTGCGGAAGTTCATCCATGTGATCTTTAAATATTTGTCATTGCCTATCCACCATCAACCCTTTAAGTATCATTTGCCAGTCCATGCTTGCCAATTCACACCTCAAACCATCGAAGTTGCCTTTTCTTAAGTTCAGGACCTTAGTTTCTGAATTAACTGTGTCATTTTCCATCTTAATGAAGAATTCTACCATATTATGGCCACTCTTCCCCAAGGAGCCTCACACAACAAGATTGCTAATTAGTCCTTTCTCATTACACTTCACCCATTCTAGGATGGCCAGCTCTCTAGTTGGTTCCTCGACATATTGGTCTAGAAAATCATTCCTAATACACTCCAGGAAATCCTCCTCCACCGCATTGCTACCAGTTTGGTTAGCCCAATCAATATGTAGTTTAAAGTCACCCATGATAACCGCTGTACCTTTATTGCGCGCATCCCTTATTTCTTGTTTGATGCTGTTCCCAACCTCACTACTACTGTTTGGTGGTCTGTACACAACACCCACTAGCGTTTTCTGCCCTTTGGTATTCTGCAGTTTCAACCATACCGATTCCACATCATCCAGGCGAATGTCCTTTCTTACTATTGCATTAATTTCCTCTTTAACCAGCAACCCCACCCCGCCTCCTTTACCTTTCTGTCTATCCTTCCTAAATGTTGAATACCCCTGGATGTTGAATTCCCAGCCTTGCGAGAAGGAGGAACTGAAGGATATCCTTATTAGGCGGGAAATTGTGTTAGGGAAATTGACGGCATTGAAGGCTGATAAATCCCTGGGGCCTGATAGTCTACATCCCAGAGTATTTAAGGAAGTGGCCCAAGAAATAGTGGATGCATTGGTAATTTTCCAGCAGTCTATCAACTCTGGATCAATTCCTATGGACTGGAGGGTAGCTAATGTAACACCACTTTTTTTTAAAAAAGGAGTGAGAGAGAAAACTGGTAATTATAGACCGGTTAGCCTGACATCAGTAGTGGGGAAAATGTTGGAATCAATCATTAAGGATGAAATAGCAGTGCATTTGGAAAGCAGTGATAGGATTGGTCCAAGTCAGCATGGATTTATGAAAGGGAAATCATGCTTGACAAATCTTCTGGAATTTTTTGAGGATGTAACTAGTAGAGTGGACAAGGGAGAACCAGTGGATGTGGTGTATTTGGATTTTCAAAGGGCTTTTGACAAGGTCCCACACAAGAGATTGATGTGCAAAATCAAAGTACATGGTATTGGGGGTAATGTACTGACGTGGATAGAGAACTGGTGGCAGACAGGAAGCAGAGAGTCGGGATAAACGGGTCCTTTTCAGAATGGCAGGCAGTGACTAGTGGAGTGCCGCAGGGCTCAGTGCTGGGACCCACAGCTCTTTACAATATATATTAATGACTTAGATGATGAAATTGAGTGTAATATCTCCAAGTTTGCAGATGACACTAAAGTGGGTGGCGGTGTGAGCTGTGAGGAGGACGCTAAGAGGTTGTAAGGTGACTTGGACAGGTTAAGCGAATGGGCAAATACATGGCAGATGCAGTATAATGTGGATAAATGTGAGGTTATCCACTTTGGGGGCAAAAACACAAAGGCAGAATATTATCTGAATGGCGGCAGATTAGGAAAAGGGGAGATGCAGCAAGACCTAGGTGTCATGATTCATCAGTCATTGAAAGTTGGCATGCAGGTACAGCAGGCGGTAAAGAAGGCAAATGGTATGTTGGCCTTCATAGCAAGAGGATTTGAGCAGGGAAGTCTTACTGCAGTTGTACAGGCCTTGTGTTCAGTTTTGGTCTCCTAATATGAAGAAGGACATTCTTGCTATTGAGGGAGTGCAGCGAAGGCTCACCAGACTGATTCCAGGGATGGCTGGACTGACATATGAGGAGTGACTGGATCAACTGGGCCATTATACACTGGAGTTTAGAAGGATGAGAGGGGATCTCATTGAAACATATAAGATTCTGACGGGACTGGACAGGTTAGATGCGGGAAGAATGTTCCTGATGTTGGGGAAGTCCAGAACCACGGGACACAGTCTTAGGATAAGGGGCAGGCCATTTAGGACTGAGATGAGGAGAAACTTCTTCACTCAGAGTTGTTAACCTGTGGAATTCCCTGCCACAGAGAGAGTTGTTGATTCCAGTTCATTGGATATATTCAAGAGGGAGTTAGATATGGCCCTTATGGCTAAAGGGATCAAGGGGTATGGAGAGAAACCAAGAAAGGGGTACTGAAGGAATGATCAGCCATGATCTTATTGAATAGTGGTGCAGGCTCGAAGGGCCGAATGGCCTATTTCGGCACCTATTTTCTATGTTTCTATGGTCACCCTGGAGCCATGTCGCCGTAATGCCAATTACATCATATCCGTTAACTGCTATCTGCGCAGTTAATTCGTTCACTTTATTCGGAATACTCCTTGCATTGAGGCACAGAGCCTTCAGGCTTGTCTTTTTAACACACTGTGCCTCTTTAGAATTTTGCTATAATGTGGCCCTTTTTGTTTTTTGCCTTGTGTTTCTCCGCCCTCCACTTTTACTATTCTCCTTTCTATCTTTTGCTTCTGCCTCCATTTTATTTCCCTCTGTTTCCCTGCATAGGTTCCCATCCCCCTGCCATATTAGTTTAACTCTTCCCCAACAGCACGAGCAAACACTCCCCCTTGGACATTGGTTCCGGTCCTGCCCATGTGCAGACCGTCCGGTTTATACTGGTCTCCCCTCCCCCAGAACCGGTTCCAATGTTCCAGGAATTTGAATCCCTCCCTTTTGCACCACTCCTCAAGCCACGCAGTCTACTGAGCTATCCTGCGATTCCTACTCTGACTAGCACGTGGCACTGGTAGCAATCCTGAGATTACTACTTTTGAGGTCCTACTTTTTAATTTAGCTCCTAGCTCCCTAAATTCGTCTCGTAGGACCTATACCATTGACACCTATATGTACCACGACAACTGGCTGCTCACCCTGCCTTTTCTGAATGTCCTGTACCCGCTCCGAGACATCCTTGACCCTTGCACCAGGGAGGCAACATACCATCCTGGAGTCTCGGTTGCGGCCGCAGAAACGCCTATCTATTCCCCTTACAATCGAATCCCCTATCACTATTGCTTTCCCACTCTTTTTCTTTCCCACCTGTGTAGCAGAGCTATCCATGGTGCCATGAACTTGGCTGCTGCTGCTCTCCCCTGATGAGTCATCCCCCCCAACAGTACCCAAAGCGATGTATCTCTTTTGCAGGGGGATGACTGCAGGGGACCCCTGCACTACCTTCCTTGTACTGCTCTTCCTGTTGGTCACCCATTCCCTATTTGGCTGTATACGTTTAACCTGCGGTAAGACCAACTTGCTAAACGTGCTATTCACGTCATCCTCAGCATCGTGCTGCTCCAGAGTAAATCCACCTGCAGCTCCAGTGCCGCAATGCAGTCTGTCAGGTGCTGCAGGCAGATGCACTTCCAGCACACTGGAAGCGTCCCTGACTTCCCACATAGTGCAGGAGGAGCATTACCTTGGTCACCTTGCAATCACGTCTCCATAATGGCTATTTGATCAAATCCATTTATTTCTATTTGTGCCACTAGTGTCGATCTTGTTTTGAATGCCTCCATATTCGTAATGCATTCCGATAAAGAGCCTATAATTTTCTTTTACTATCAATCTCTGCTTTACTGTTACCATTAAACTCTCTGTCCCTTCCTGTCACACTTTGCTTATTTTTACCCAAATTGCTCCCCTACTCTATTGCATTGACCTTTCTCTTTAGGTATCTAAATTTCCTCTCACCTGACCCCTCCTCCCCCGCCTCCGCCATTTTTAGTTTATTGTGGGATAAATTCCATATTCAACAGATCGCCTTCCTCCTGTGAATCTTTTGTGTAAGCGATATAATAAGCAGGACCCCAGAAACTCTTCTCGTGTATCGTTTTATAAATTCAAAGTGATGGAGAACAACAAGACATAAAACATACCATTATGCAGGTGGCCATCTGTCTCTTATAATAAAACACAACTATGTTGCTCCAGAGAGTAATCGATCTGAATTGGTCTCTGCTGACGCTCGGCGGATGCTCAGTTCCCTTGCAGAGTTTTTTTTCCCTGTCAGTTCTTGGCTGGGCTGCTGGGCAGGAAAAATGCACAGTAACAAGAGAGGAAGGAAATTCTTGCGACAGTTCTCGATTTATGAAAGGGAAATCATGCTCGACAAATCTTCTAGAATTTTTTGAGGATGTAACTAGCAGAAGGGACAAGGGAGAACCAGTGGATGTGGTGTATTTGGACTTTCAAAAGGCTTTTGATAAGGTCCCACACAAGAGATTGGTGTGCAAAATCAAAGCACATGGTATTGGGGGTAATGTACTGACGTGGATAGAGAACTGGTTGGCAGACAGGAAGCAGAGAGTCGGGATAAACGAGTCCTTTTCAGAATGGCAGGCAGTGACTAGTGGAGTGCCGCAGGGCTCAGTGCTGGGGCCACAGCTCTTTACAATATACATTAATGATTTAGACGAAGGAATTGAATGTAATATCTCCAAGTTTGCAGGTGATGCTAAGCTGGGTGGCAGTGTGAGCTGTGAGGAGGATGCTAAGAAACTGCAGGGTGACTTGGACAGGTTAGGTGAGTGGGCAAATGCATGGCAAATGCAGTATAATGTGGATAAATGTGAGGTTATCCACTTTGGTGGCAAAAACAAGAAGGCAGAATATTGTTTGAATGGTGACAGATTAGGAAAAGGGGAGGTGCAACGAGACCTGGGTGTCATGGTACATCATTGAAAGTTGGCATGCAGATACAGCAGGCGGTGAAGAAGGCAAATGGCATTTTGGCCTTCATAGCGAGAAGATTTGAGTATAGGAGCAGGGAGGTCTTACTGCAGTTGTACAGGGCCTTGGTGAGGGGGTCACACCTTGAATATTGTGTACAGTTTTGGTCTCCTAATCTGAGGAGGGACATTCTTGCTATTGAGGGAGTGCAGCGAAGGTTCACCAGACTGATTCCCGGGATGGCAGGACTGACCTATGAAGAAAGACTGGATCGACTAGGCTTATATTCACTGGAATTTAGAAGAATGAGAGGGGATCTCACAGAAACATATAAAATTCTGACGGAATTGGACAGGTTAGATGCAAGAAGAATGTTCCCGATGTTGGGGAAGTCCAGAACCGGGGACACAGTCTAAGGGTAAGGGGTAAGCCATTTAGGACCGAGATGAGGAGAAACTTCTTCACTCAGAGAATTGTAAATCTGTGGAATTCTCTACTACAGAAAGTTGTTGAGGCCAGTACGTTAGATATATTCAAAAGGGAGTTAGATGTGACCCTTATGGCTAAAGGGATCAAGGGGTATGGAAGCTCGAAGGACCGAATGGCCTACTCCTGCAACTATTTTCTATGTTCAATGTTTCTCACTTCACAGGACGTATATCTAGTAACTAATCATACAATTGCCACAGCAACAACCTGTACTTGGAATATATAAATTTTTTGATTTGTTCCGGGATGTGGGCGTCACTGGCAAGGCCAGCATTTATTGCCCATCCTTAATTGCTCTTGAGAAGATGGTGGTGAGCCGCCACCTTGAACCGCTGCAGTCCGTGTGGTGAAGGTACTCCCTCAGTGCTGTTAGGGAGGGAGTTCCAGGATTTTCCCCTGCAACAATGAAGGAATGGCGATATACTTCCAAGTCAGGATAGTGGAGGTGGTGGTGTTCCTATGCACCTGCTGCCCTTGCCCTTCTAGGTGGTAGAGGTCGCAGGTTTAGGAGATGCCGCCGAAGAAGCCTTGGCAAGTTGCTGCAGTGCATCTTGTAGATGATACACACTGCAGCTGCGGTACATTGGTGATGGATGGAGTGAATATTGAAGGTGGTGGATGGGGTGCCAATTGTTAAGTATGGAAGAACTCCGCAAGACTGAGTACTGTGAGCTAAAACTGATGTGACCTTAGTTTCTTTAATACAACGCCTAAGCAGCATGGCAGACAATCTTTTATACTCCCTTGCACGAGGTGTGCAGGTGACCCTTCGGCCTCCAACAGTTGCGCTCTCTGGTGGCAAGTCTTACACAATTACAATGTTTACATACAGAACATCACTCCCCCCCCCCCCCCCCCCCCAAAGTCTTTGATACAAATGATTTACAAGTTGAGACGATCCGGGGCCCTACGCTCCCTGGTTGATTGTCTGAGTTCAAACTCTGGCATGGGTGAGTTGGTCGCACCATTGCATGGGTGAGTTGGTCTGACAGGACTGTTGGGAATGGTAGGTTCATCCTCTTGATTGACAGGGAGGTTGATTGCTGGTTGGGTGTGTGTTGGTGGATCGATGATGGTGATGTTGTTCAGGTTGTTCCTGGTTATTAGTGAGCCGCAGTTTGGTCTGATCCAAATGCTTTCTGTACGTTTGTCCATTCAGTAGTTTGACTATAAACACACTCTTCCCCTTCTTGGCCAAGACAGTGCCAGCAACCCATTTAGGACCATGACCGTAATTCAGGATAAACACAGGGTCGTTAACATCAATGTCACGTGATACAGCCACGCGATCATGGTACATGTTTTGCCGGTGATGCCAGGTTTCCACATGATCATTTAGATCTGGGTGGACTTGGGAGAGCCTGGTTTTGAGTGCTGTCTTCATTAACAGTTCTGCAGGGGGAATCCAAGTGAGCGAGTGGGGTTGCGTCTGGTAGCTGAGCAGAACCCGAGATAAGCGGGTCTGCAAGGAACCTTCCGTCACGCGTCTCAAGCTCTGCTTGATAGTTTGAACTGCCTGTTCCACTTGACCGTTGGATGCGGGCTTAAATGGAGCAGACCTGACCTGCTTGATGCCATTGCGGGTCATAAACTCGCTGAATTCCGAGCTGGTGAAACACGGTCCATTGTCACTGACAAGGACATCGGGCAAGCCATGGATGGCGAACATAGCCCGGAGGCTTTCAATGGTGGCAGTGGATGTGCTGGATGACATGATTACACATTCAATCCATTTAGAGTAAGCGTCCACTACAACTAAAAACATCTTTCCGAGAAAGGGGCCAGCAAAATCTACGTGGATCTTGGACCACGGTTTGGAGGGCCATGACCACAGACTCAATGGAGCCTCCCTTGGTGCATTGCTCAATTGTGAGCCCGTGTTACACTGGTGTACGCATGACTCTTAAGTCCGAGTCAATGCCGGGCCACCAAACATGCGACCTGGCTATTCATCATGACTATGCCTGGTTGGGTATTGTGTAGGTCGCGTATAAACGTTTCCCTGCCTTGTTTTGGCAAAACCACGTGATTACCCCATAAGAAACAATCCGACTGGATGAACATTTCATCTTTGCGTTGGTGAAACGGCTTAATTTCATTTTGAACTTCCCCGGGAATGGCCGACCAGCTCCCATTGAGGACGCAACTTTTTACAAGTGATAGCTGGTCCAGGTCCTGATTTGGCGAGCAGTGACGTTTGACCCCTCGCTCTCAAAAGCATCCATGACAAGAAGCAAGTCTGTGGGCTGCGCCATTTCCACCCCGCTAGTGGGCAATGGTAGCCGACTGAGGGCATCAGCACAGTTCTCCATGCCTGGTCTGTGGCGGTTAACATAGTCATAGGTGGACAATGTTAGTGCCCATCTTTGGATGCGGGACGAAGCATTGGTGTTTATACCTTTGCTTTCTGAAAACAGCGAAATGAGCGGTTTGTGGTCGGTTTCAAGCTCAAACCGAAGTCCAAATAAGTATTGGTGCATTTTCTTAACCCCATATACACATGCTAACGCCTCTTTCTTGACCATATTATAGGCTCTTTCAGCCTTAGACAGACTTCTAGATACGAATACAACTGGTTGAAGTTTGCCCGATACATTGGTTTGCTGTAAAACACAGCAGACCCCGTACGAAGAAGCATCACAAGCTAGCACTAATCATTTACACGGGTCATACAGTATAAGTAACTTATTAGAACAAAGTAGGTTTCTGGCCTTCTCAAAGGCTGTCTCTTGAGATTTACCCCAAACCCAGTCGTCACCCTTACGCAGCAACATGTGCAATGGTTCCAGCAAAGTGCTTAACCCGGGTAGAAAGTTACAAAAATAGTTGAGGAGTCCCAGGAACGAAAGCAGCTCCGTCACATTCTGTGGTCTGGGTGCATTCTTGATGGCATCTGGCTTTGAGTCCGTGGGTCTGATGCCATGTGCCGCAATCTTTCTCCCCAAAAATTAGACCTCTGGCGCCAGGAAGACACACTTGGAGCGTTTCAGCCTGAGTCCCACTCGGTCCAGTCGACTTAGAACCTCTTCCAGGTTGTGCAGGTGTTCAGTGGTGTCACGACCAGTGATCAGGATGTCATCTTGAAACACAACGGTGCACGGAACCGATTTCAGCAGACTCACCATGTTCCTCTGGAAAATGGCAGCAGCCGAGCGAATCCCAAAAGGGCACCTGTGGTATATAAACAGTCCTTTGTGCGTGTTGATGCACGTCAATCTTTTCGAAGATTCAGCCAGCTCCTGTGTCATGTCGGTGGAGGTTAGGTCCAACTTGGTGAACAACTTTCCCTCCCCCCTGCTAACGTTGCAAATAGGTCATCCGCCTTGGGTAGCGGGTACTGGTCCTGTAACACGACGCTGTTACTTTGTAGTCTCCGCAGATTCTGACCGTGCCATTGCTTTTCAACACCAGAACAATCGGACTGGCCCACCCGTTGAACTCGACTGGCGATATGATTCCCTCTCGAAGTCTGTCCAGTTCGATCTCGACGTTCTCCCTCATCATATATGGAACCACTCGAGCCTTGTGATGAACAGGCCTTGCATCGGGGACTAGATGGATCTGCACCTTGGCGCCTGTGAAGTTGCCGATGCCTGGTTCAAATAGCGACGTAAACTTACTCAGCACTTGGGCGCACGAGGCATCACCCACTGAAGATAGTGCTTTGATGTCGTCCCAGTTCCATCGAATCTTTCCCAGCCAGCTTCGAATAGCATTGGGCCATCGCCTGGTACAATCCACAGTGATAAATCATGCACAGCTCCATCGTACGATACCTTAACTATCGCACTGCCAATGACTGGTATGAGCTCTTTGGTGTAGTTGCGCAGCTTTGTCTGAAGCGGGCTCAGTTTGGGCCTTTGTGCCTTGTTGCCGCACAGTTTCTCAAAAGCCTTCTGGCTCATAATTGACTGACTCTCCCCCGTGTCCAACTCCATTGATACCGGAATACTGTTCAATTTGACTTTGCATAATAGGAGAGCTCTTGGTGGTGAAGGTGTGCACCCCATACACTTCGTCCTCTGGTTGAGTTGCCTCTCTTGATTGTTCTGTGTGATCATGCCGGGGGCGCGGTGATTGCATCCTGCCTTCTTTAAATGTGGGGAAGGTGGCTCAACCGTGGCTAACAAGGGAAATTAAGGATAGTGTTAAATCCAAAGAAGAGTCATATAAATTGATCAGAAAATGCAGCAAACCTGAGGACTGGGAGAAACTTAGAATTCAGCAGAGGAGGACAAGGGGTTGAATTAGGAGGGGGAAAATAGAGTATGAGAGGAAGCTTGCAGGGGACATAAAAACTGACTGCAAAAGCTTCTATAGATATGTGAAGAGAAAAAGATTAGTGAAGACAAACGTAGGTACCTTACAGTCAGACTCGGTTGAAATTATAATGGGGAACAAAGAAATGGCAGACCAGTTGATCAAATACTTTGGTTCTCTCTTCACGAAGGAAGACACAAATAACCTTCCGGAAATACTAGGGGACGGACGGTCTAATGAGAAGGAAGAACTCAAGGAAATCCTTATTAGGCGGAAAATTGTGTCAGGGAAATTAGTGGGATTGAAGGCCGATAAATCCCCGGGGCCTGATGGTCTGTATCCCAAAGTACTGAAGGAAATGGCCCTAGAAATAGTGCTGCATTGGTGATCATTTTCCAACAGTCTATCGACTCTGGATCAGTTCCTATGGACTGGAGGGTAGCTAATGTAACACCACTTTTTAAGAAAGGAGGAAGAGAGAAAACGGGTAATTATAGACCGGTTAGCCTGACATCAGTATTGGGGAAAATGTTGGAATCAATTATTAAAGATGAAATAGCAGCGCATTTGGAAAGCAGTGACAGGATCGGTCCAAGTCAGCATGGATTTATGAAAGGGAAATCATGCTTGACAAATCGTTTAGAATTTTTTGAGGATGTAACTAATAGAGTGGACAAGGGAGAACCAGTGGATGTGGTGTATTTGGACTTTCAAAAGGCTTTTGACAAGGTCCCACACAAGAGATTGATGTGCAAAATTAAAGCACATGGTATTGGGGGTAATGAACTGACGTGGATAGAGAACTGGTTGGCAGACAGGAAGCAGAGAGTCGTGATAAACGGGTCCTTTTCAGAATGGCAGGCAGTGACTAGTGGAGTGCCGCAGGGCACAGTGCTGGGACCCAGCTATTTACAATATACATTAATGATTTAGATGAAGGAATTGAGTGTAATATCTCCAAGTTTGCAGATGACACTAAGCTGGGTGGCGGTGTGCGCTGAGAGGCTGCAGGGTGACTTGGACAGGTTAGGTGAGTGGGCAAATGCATGGCAGATGCAGTATAATGTGGATAAATGTGAGGTTATCCACTTTGGGGGCAAAAACCCGAAGGCAGAATATTATCTGAATGGTGGCAGAGTAGGAAAAGGGGAGGTGCAACAAGATCTGGTGTCATGGTACATCAGTCATTGAAAGTTGGCATGCAGGTATAGCAGACGGTGAAGAAGGCAAACGGTATGTTGCCCTTCATAGCTAGGGGATTTGAGTATAGGAGCAGGGAGGTCTTACTGCAGTTGTACAGGGCCTTGGTGAGGCCTCACCTGGAATATTGTGTTCAGTTTTGGTCTCCTACTCTGAGGAAGGACGTTCTTGCTATTGAGGAAGTGCAGCGAAGGTTCACCAGACTGATTCCCGGGATGGCAGGACTGACATATGAGGAGAGACTGGATCGACTGGGCCTGTATTCACTGGAGTTTAGAAGGATGAGGGGGGATCTCATAGAAACATATAAAATTCTGGCGGGACTGGACAGGTTAGATGCGGGAAGAATGTTCCCGATGTTGAGGAAGTCCAGAACCAGAGGACGCAGTCTAAGGATAAGGGGTAATCCATTTAGGACTGAGATGAGGAGAAACTTCTTCTCTCAGAGAGTTGTTAACCTGTGGAATTCCCTGCCACAGAGAGTTGTTGATGCCAGTTCATTGGATATATTCAAGAGGGAGTTAGATATGGCCTTTACGACTAAAGGGATCAAGGGGTATAGAGAGAAAGCAGGAAAGGGGTACTGAGGTGAATGATCAGCCATGATCTTATTGAATGGTGGTGCAGGCTCGAAGGGCCAAATGGCCACCTCCTGCACCTATTTTCTATGTTTCAATGTTTCTATCCACGCCGAATCGCCCATCCTCTGCTGACTCTGCCACGTAGTGGGTCGCAGCGCTCTTGCTCATTCGATGGAGGTGCCCCATTGTTTCGCAGCCTTTGCACACGTAGTGCTTGAATCGACATTGATGGGCTCGATGATTACCCCCGCAGCGCCAACATGGTGCTAATGGATTTGCATTCACGGACTCTGAGTCATCCTAGGTCTTGCAGCTGCACACGTGTAGGCCCTGCCATATGCAGTTCTGCCTGCTAGTGATGTTATTTTATGCACAGTACTTGCCGGTGAACTTCGATGCTGGGAAGATATCTGTCTGGTACTGTCGCTCGTGGATGTGAATGTCTGGGCTATCGTGATGGCCTTGCTCAGGTCTAGGGATTCGGCAGACAGCAGCTTGCAAAGAATGACCTCATGGCCGATGCCAAGCTCAAAAAGGTCCCGCAGCATTTCCCACAAAAATCCAGCAAATTCGCAAGTTCCCGCAAGGCGTCTCAGGTCGGCGACATAACTCGCCACATCCTGGCCCTCGGAGCGGTGGTGCATATAGAAGCGATACCTAGACATTAAGACGCTTTCCTTCGGCTTGAGGTGGTTCCGAACCAGCGTACACAACTCTGTTATCTGACTTCTCCATTGGTTTCTCCGGTGCTAGCAGATTCTCAATGAGGCCCATACACGGTGAGGAGAATCGCCCTGCGCTTGATCGCATTATCTTCCCCATCCATCTCGTTGCCCACGAAGTACTGGTTGAAACGCTCAACGAAGGCTTCCCAATCATCACCCTCTATAAATCTCTCTAAAATACCAACAGCAGCCATGACTGCGTGAAAGTTCATAATCTGTTGCTCGTCGCCGATGTGGAAGAACTCCACAAGACTAAGTACTGTGAGTTATCTCTTTAATACAACCTGAGAGTGTCGAAGCTGCATGGCAGACAACCTTTTATGCTCCCTTGCACGAGGTGTGCAGTTGACCCTTTGGCCTCCAACAGTGGTAAGTCTTACACAGTTCCAATGTTTACATGCATAACACCAATCAAGTCGGCTGCTTTGTCCTGGATGGTGTCGAGCTTCTTGCGTGTTGTTGGAGCTGCACTCATCCAGGCAAGTGGAGAGTATTTCATCACACTCCTGACTTGTGCCTTGTAGATGGTGGCAAGGCTTTGGGGAGTCAGGAGATGAGATACTCTCTACAGAATACCCAACCTCTGACCTGCCCTTGTTGCCACAGTATTTATGTGGCTGGTCCAATTAAGTTTCTGGTCAATGATGACCCCCCCAGGATGTTGATGCTGGGGGATTCGACGATGGTAATGCCGTTGAATGTCAAGGAGCACTGTTTAGACACTTGCTTGTTGGAAATAGTCATTGCCTGGCACTTGTGTGGCACGAATGTTACTTGCCACTCATCAGCCCAAGCCTAAATTTCGTCCAGGTCATGCTGCATGTGGGCATGGACTAATCTATTATCTGAGGAGTTGCGAATGGCACTGAACACTATGCAATCATCAGTGAACATCCCCACTTCTGACCTTATGATGGAGGGAAGGTCATTGATGAAGCAGCTGAAGATGGTTGGGCCTAGGACATGGCCCTGAGGAACTCCTGCAGCGATGTCCTGGGACTGGAATGATTGACCTCCAACCACCACAGCCACCTTCCTTTGTGTTAAGTGTGACTCCAGCCATTGGAGAGTTTTCCCCCGATTCCCATTGACTTCAGTTTTACTAGGGCTCCTTGATGCCACACTCAGTCAAATGCTGCCTTGATGTCAAGGGCAGTCACTCTCACCTCACCTCTGGAATTCAGCTTTTTTGTCCGTGTTTAGACCAGGACTGTAATGAGGTCTGGTGCGGAAACTGGGCATCGGTGAGCAGATTATTGGTGAGAAAGTGCCGCTTGATAGCACTGTCGACGACCCCTTCCATTACTTTGCTGATGATTGAGAGTAGACGAGCGGTAATTGGCTGGATTGGATTTGTCCTGCTTTTTGTGGACAGGACATACCTAGGCAGTTTTCCGCATTGTCGGATAGATGCCAGTGTTGTAGCTGTACTGGAACAGCTGATATCTTTAACTGCTAATTTCTTTAATGTTGCAAAGCATTTGAAAGACTTGGTATTTGTTGGACAGGAAGTGAAGGGAAAGGACATTGAGCAGAAGTTAGAAGCAGTTTGGGAAGGTGAGCATGGAAATGGAATCGACTCTGAAATCCTGACTAATATGAGATATTGAACAATCCTTTAAAATAGCCTGTTTGATTTAATTAGAAATATGTGTGGAGTAAGAAGTGTCCATTCTGAATGGCTAAAAACTCTTGTAATGCATATCAGAATAGTCAAAACTGGAAAAGTCTGAAACCTCTGATTCAACCTGAAACGTTAACCAATCTTTCTTTCTCAGATGATGACTGACCTACTGTTTGTTTCCAGCATAGAAATAGGAGGTATGGTAGTATAGTGGTTATGTTACTGGACTAGTAATCCAGAGGCCTGGACAAATCCCACCACGGCAGCTGGGGAAATGAAATTCAAAAGAATTAAATAAATCTGGAATTAAAATAAAAGCTGGTGACCATGGGCTAGAACCTCCACTTTTTTGCCTGCTTAATGCCCATTTAACCGCTGAAATGACATATAACGCCCAGATATCACCTATTTTGGCACAAAATGGAAACTGGCGGGCTTTTTTAGGAGACTCATCGCCGAGCGTTATTTTCCCCATGTGCTTAACTCCGAGAAAAAATATTACTGCCCGCCCACTTTTTTGGGGTGGAATCAGCAGAATGGGCAATTTCAACACCCATATTATCGGCCAGCATTACTTTCCTCACTGACTTAATGCCGAGATTCAATAATAACGCTCGGCAACTGTTTTTTGTCGTAAAGAACATATTTACCCAAACTAGCCATGAAGATCGCCCACCGTCAATTTCACCACCTCGCACACATGGCCCAGAATATCGCCCGCTCAAAAAAAAACGCCCACAAAAAGTGGAACTAACCGGGACGGACTCCAGCAGTGTGGCTGGCATTTATTAAATCCCACCTTTACTTGAGGAGCTGATATCGGAAAGATTTGCCTGAAAGAGTGCTGATGTGAGTGACAACGCTGACACACTGTTGTGTCCTTTCGGCCCGAGATGGGTGCGGGCCAGTCCCTTCGGCCCGGGATTGCAGCGGGCCGGTACGGAGTTCTTTCGGCCGGAGATGGGTGCGAGCCAGTCCTTTCAGCTCGGGATTGCAAGCGGGCCCGTGCAGAGTCCTTTCATAGAAACATGGAAAAAAAGGTTCAGGAGTAGGCCATTCGGCACTTCGAGCCTGCACCACCATTCATTAAGATCATGGCTGATCATTCCCTCAGTATCCCTTTCCTGCTTTCTCTCCATACCCCTTGATCCCCTTAGCCATAAGGGCCATATCTAACTCCCTCTTGAATACATCCAATAAACTGGCATCAACAACTCTATGCGGCAGGGAATTTCACAGGTTAACAACTCTCTGAGTGAAGAAGTTTCTCCTCATCTCAGTCCTAAATGGCCTACCCCTTATCCTAAGACTGTGTCCCCTGGTTCTGGACTTCCTCATCATCGGGAACATTCTTCCCGCATCTAACCTGCCCAGTCCCGTCAAATTCTTGTAAGTTTCTATGAGATCCCCTCTCATCCTTCTAAACTCCAGTGAATACAGGCCCAGTCGATCCAGCCTCTCCTCATATGTCAGTCCCGCCATCCCAGGAATCAGTCTGGTGAACCTCTGCTGCACTCCCTCAATAGCAAGAACGTCCTTCCTCAGATTAGGAGACCAAAACTGAACACAATATTCCAGGTGAGGCCTCACCAAGGCCCTGTACAACTGCAGTAAGACCTCCCTGCTCCTATACTCAAATCCACTAGCTATGAAGGCCAACATACCATTTGCCGCCTTCACCACCTGCTGTACCTGCATGCCCACTTTCAATAACTGATGAACCATAACACCCAGGTCTTGTTGCATCTCCCCCTTTACTAATCTGCCACCATTCAGATAATATTCTGCCTTTGTGTTTTTGCCCCCAAAGTGGATAACCTCACATTTATCCACATTATACTGCATCTGCCATGCATTTGCCCACTCACCTAACCTGTCCAAGTCACCCTGCAGCCTTTTAGCCTCCTCCTCACAGCTCAAACCGCCACCCAGTTTAGTGTCATCTGCAAACTTGGAGATATTGCACTCAATTCCTTCATCTAAATCATTAATGTATATTGTAAAGAGCTGGTGTCCCAGCACTGAGCCCTACGATACTCCACTAGTCACTGCCTGCCATTCTGAAAAGGGCCCGTTTATCCCGACTCTCTGCTTCCTGTCTGCCAACCAGTTCTCCATTCACGTCAGTACATTATCCCCAATACCATGTGCTCCGAAAGGACACCGCACCAGCCTGCTGCAATCCCGAGCCGAAGGGACCAGCCTGCACCCATCCCGGGCCGAAAAGACTCCACACCTGCCCACACCTATCCCTCTGGTTGCACACCAGCTGTTCATTGTGCTGACAGACTCGGGGCGGACGTCAAACCGAGGCCGACGTTCGGGGACTCCGGGGCCGGAGCTGGACCGGCCGCCGGCGTTCAACCCAACATCTTAAACTTCTAAACTTCTATCCAACTTTTAATCAATTTTTAAACTTGTAATCAACTTTTAAACAATTTGGGAGAACTTTTAAAACTTACATTTTCGACTTTTAATCAAAATACTTTTAAACACCTATTATTGATCTACATCTTTGACTTTTTAACAACCTTTAGAAACTTTTAAAATAAATTGTGAATTTTTATCAAAGGGACCCCTGCACCGGTCCGTTTCTACCTTGGTCGGAAGGGACCCCTGCAGCTTAAACTTTTTAATTGACTTTTAATTCTTCTTTTTAAAAAAAAACTTTTAATCAATCTTAACTTTTAAACAACTGGGGAACCTTTTATAACCTATTATTGATCGACATCTTAGACTTTTTAACAACTCTTTGAAACTTTTTAAACAAATTGGGAATTTTCATAAACTTTTAACTTTTAAAATAACTTTGGAAGTGACCTTCCAAATGCCTGCCCCCCAACCAAGCCTCGGGCCATCTACCACCAATGGCGCTACTCGGCGCCGGGCTTGCGGCCAACACTTCGCCGTAAGCAGTTAGGCTTATACAGCTGTGCCTGGTCTCCAGTTGTCTTGCACCCCCTTGATACCGGACCAAGACCTTGCTCAGCTAAGCCCGTATGGTTCCCGGTGTGCAGCGGCCACCCCACGTTAAAAGAACTCACGCACAGGCATCTTCCACTTCATCAGTATGAAGATCGGGACCTGGAACGTCAGGACCCTCATGGACAATTCCAACAGCAACAGGCCGGAATGCTGCACCGCCATCGTTGCCCGGGAGCTCAGATATTTTGACATTGACTTCGCCGCCCTGAGCGAGACCCGGCGGGCAGGGGAAGGCCAGGCGAAGGAACATGGTGGAGATTACATCTTCTTCTGGAAAGGGAAACCAGAGGCAGAACACCGCCTTCATGGAGTCGGCTTTGCCGTCAAGAATGAGCTGGTTGACCGCCTCAAAGACTCCCCCGTTGGGGTTAACGAACGCCTCATGACTCTTCGTCTCACCCTATCCTGGAAATGTGGATATATGAACGGTATATATGGAATTAAAAAGACAGTAAAGTGAACTGGATATATGAAAATGTATAAGCCATGGAAAAATAACTAAGAGAATGTCAGATTGCAAATAATACAACATCAGCACAATTAACAGGCTTTCTCAAGGTTTTAAGTTACTAATCCTGCCAATATAAATTGTAACATGAAATGAATATATGGATAAATCTGCAGAATTGCAAGGTCTCAGTTAGTAGTCACGCCAGTAAAGTTGTAACATTCAGAGGCAATGCTTGAGCTTTCGTAAAAACATCCCATATAGATTGACTAATGAGTGGCTGAATTAGAATGTCAATCTAATTGTATCTTGTTATCTATTTTCAAAAATGTATAACTGTTGTCGCTTTACGATGTAACTTCACTTATCCGTAGGAAGTATGTACGCTCTATCGAGAGAGTATATCTTCTGTCTGATAAATCTCGCCGGCCGGTGAATAAAGACTGCTTTGTTGAAAGCACAATAGGTATTCGACTCAGTAATTTCACTGAACCAGATTGAGAGGAAAGAATCTACATTTACATTTGGTGTCAGAAGAGCCACAGTCATCAGTGCATAGGACCCTACACTCGATGCAACAGATGAGGCTGAAGAGGGTTTTTATTCCAACCTCGAGACATCCTTGTCCCGCGTCCCCATGGGCAACAAATTGATCCTCCTGGGTGACTTTAATGCCATGGTTGGCAAAGACACAGCCCTCTGGGGAGGCGTGATTGACAGAGAGGGGTTCGGGAAAGCCAACTCCAGCGGTACCCTACTCCTGACAAAATGTCTGGAACATGAACTCCTCATCATCAACACCCTGTTCCGCCAGAGGGACAAATACAAGGCATCGTGGCAACACCCTCGCTCCACACACTGGCACCTGCGTGACTGTCATCGTCCAAGCCAAGGATCGCAAGGATGTGCGCATCACCCGCACCATGACAGGAACTGACGACTGCTGAACGGACCACTGCCTAATCCGATCCATTATCAACATTAACATTGCCCCAAAGCAGAGGGGACAGCAGAAGCAGTTCCGCCAAAAAGTTAATGCCAGGGCACTTAGAGATCTAGCTAAGAGAGCGCTAAACAGCCAGTGCCTCACAGCCAATCTGGAGTGCCTTGATGACCCTGAGATGCTGAATGCCCACAACGCTTGGTCTGCCCTCCAGGCCTCTATAACCAGTGCTTGTGAAGAGACACTTGGTCACTCAACCAGAAAACATCAGGACTGGTTTGATGAAAATGATCAGGAGATCGAAGAACTAATATCTCAAGTGCAAAGCATTTCTGAGCCTCAAGCAATAACCCAACTCGGGAGCTGCAAAACAACATTACAGACGGCTCAAGGCTCAGGTCCAACAAAAAACTCGGGGCCTAAAGAACAGGTGGTGGATGGAGAAAGCACAGGAGATACAACAACTGGCCAACAGCCATGATATACGAGGATTCTTCACTGCAGTCAAGGCCATCTACAGTCCAAACTCCCAAGGCCTCACCCCACTCCTGGCCAAGATCAGGGAAACACTCATCAAGGACACCGAGGCTGTCGGGTCCCAATGGAAGGAGCAGTTTGAAGATCTCCTCAATCGAGACTCTGCCTTTGACTCGAATGTTCTCGACTCCATCCCACAGCATGCGACCCGCCACCAACTCAGTGAAACTCCAACGTTGCATGAGGTTGGCAAAGCCATAAAACAGCTCAAGAATAACAAGGCTACGGGTGCGGATGGAATCCCTGCTGAGGCGCTAAAGTATGGCGGAGAGGCACTGTTGGCGCGGATACATGACCTCATCTCACACATCTGGAGGGAGAAGAGCATGCCGGGAGATCTCAGAGATGCAGTGATTGTGACCACTTTTTAAAAATTGGACAAGTCCGACTGCAGCAACTACAGGGGAATCTCCCTACTTTCAGCTACTGGGAAAGTTGTCGCTTGAGTTCTCCTCCATCGTCTTCTCCCTGTGGCCGAGGAGCTCCTCCCGGAATCACAATGCGGATTTCGTCCACTATGGGGCACAACAGACATGATCTTTGCAGCGTGACAGCTGCAGGAAAAATGCAGGGAGCAGCGCCAGCCCTTATACATGGCCTTTTTCGATCTTACAAAGGCCTTTGACACTGTCTATGTACCGTCCTCCTCCATTTCGGATGCCCCGAAAGTTTGTCAACATCCTTCGCCTGCTTCACGATGACATGCAGGCCGTGATCCTTACCAACGGATCCATTACAGATTCAATTCACTTCCGGACCGGGGTCAAACAGGACTGCGTCATCGCTCCAACCCTCTTCTCAATCTTCCTCGCCGCCATACTCCACCTCACAATCAACAAGCTCCCCGCTGGAGTGGAACTAAACTACAGAACCAGTGGGAAGCTGTTTAACCTATGCCACCTCCAGGCCAGGTCCAAGATCACCCCAACCTCTGTCGTTGAGCTGCAGTATGCGGACGACGCCTGCGTCTGTGCACATTCAGAGGCTGAACTCCAGGATATAGTCATTATATTCACTGAGGCATATGAAAGCATGGGCCTTACGCTTAGCATCCGTAAGATAAAGGTCCTCCACCAGCCTGTCACCGCCGCACAGCGCTGCCCTCCAATCATCAAGATTCACGGCGCGGCCCTCGACCACATGGACCATTTCCCATATCTCAGGAGCCCCTTATCAATAAAGGCAGACATTGATGCGGAGATTCAACATCGCCTCCAGTGTGCCAGTGCAGCCTTTGGCCACCTGAGGAAAACAGTGTTTGAAGCCCTCAAATCTACCACCAAGTTCATGGTCTTCAGGGCTGTAGTAATACCCGCCCTCCTGTATGGATCTGAGGCATGGACGATGTATAGAAGGCACCTCAAGTCGCTGGAGATATATAACCAACGATGTCTCTGCAAGATCCTGCAAATCCCCTGGGAGGACAGGCGCACCAACATCAGTGTCCTTGTCCAGGCTAACATCCCCAGTATTGAAGCACTGACCACACTCGATCAGCTTCGCTGGGTTGGCCACATAGTTCGCGTGCCAGATACGAGACTCCCTAAGCAAATGCTTTATGCGGAGCTCCTTCATGGTAAACGAGCCAAAGGTGGGCAGCAGAAACGTTATAAGGACACCCTCAAAGCCTCCCTGGTAAAGTGCGACATCACCACTGACACCTGGGAGACCCTGGCCGAAGACCGCCCGAGGTGGAGAAAGTGCATCCGGGAGGGCCTTGAGTTCTTTGAATCTCAACGTAAAGAGCGTGAAGAGGTCAAGCGCAGGCAGCGGAAGGAGCGCACGGCAAACCAGCCCCACCCACCCCTTCCCTCGACGAATGTCTGCCCCACCTGTAGCAGGGTCTGTGGTTCTCGTATCGGACTGTTCAGCCACCAGAGAACTCACTTTGGGAGTGGAAGCAAGTCTTCCTCGATTCCGAGGGACTGCCTATGATGATGATGACTGCTGTGTGTGTGCAGCTCAGACATCAATGGTGACCATCACCTTAATGCCAGTTAAAGCTTACGTTGATTGATAAGTTGTATTTAATCCTTTCACGGTAAGAAATCACCAGTGTGTAACGGTTCAGCTACCTGAGACAATGCGCAACAAGGTTAAGTTCAATAACAAAAGTTTAATACCAACATTGGTCTGAAATCATAAGTGACACAGCCAATAACACCAAACCCCCGCCCACATCCCACTTTTTCCGCTATTGACATAAATCACATGGTCAATATGCCCAGCAGCACAGAATACAAAGGCAAAGCAGGAGCGTGGTCCCCAGCCCCCCATACATTACAACAAATTGCTTACACCCAGATGGAGATATAACACAGCCATCACCTGTGGATATGCACCTCACTTTCCTTGCCCCCTCCCCTTCTTCTCCCCACCTCTACCCCTTTCCCTCCTCGCTCCACAGCACCTGGCCGAGGAGCTCCTCAGGCAGTGCCTCATTGAGGGGGATGAAGGCAGATGCAGTCGTTGCATGGGTACGGGAGCGGGGGGGTGCCGAGGGGGCAACATTCTCTGATGCAGAAGCAAGATCTTGGTCCTTGCTCTCATCTGTCGTTCACAGTGGTGGTGCGGAATCTATAGGTGGAGTGCCGCGCTTGGGGACCACTGGGAGCCCTCTGCCGCCAGTGTTCCTGGCTACCAGCTCCAGGCCTCCTCCATCCCTTCCATGTTATATCTTCTTTGTTGGACAAAATCTCGGTGCCAACTATGTTCTTGGTGCTTAGTAGGCTTTTTGCTACTGGTGAATCTCCCTCGTGCCTCCCACAACAGCCAGATAAGCACACACTACAGCCACACACGCTTTCAGTGCCTCTGAGCTCTCTCTCTGTCTCCTCTTCTGCGCATGTCATGATGATCCTTGACCTCCTGAATCGTGAGAATCGAGCATTGCCATGCCGTTGCTAAGGACGGCCACACTTTACGGCAGAAGGAAAAAAAAAATTTAACGCTACCACCCATTTGATATTGCTCATGGTACCGCCCATTTTCAAAAATGTAAACTCGGTGTTTTGAGAATGGGCGAGAAGCCGGCAATCTGAAAACCCTTTTTTACCGCCACGCCGGAAATAACACCCATTTTTGGGCGATAAGCACAAAAGTGGAGGTTCTAGCCCCATGAAACTAATGGAATGTCTTACCCATCTGGTTTACTAATATCCTTTAGGGAAGGAAATCTGCCGTCCTTACCTGGTCTGGCCTATATGGGACGCCAGACTCATGGCAATGTGGTTGACTCTTAACTGCCCTCTGAAATGGCCTAGCAAGCCACTCGGTTGTATTCAAGAAGGCGCTTCACCCCTCCTTCTCTAGGGCAGTTAGGGATGGGCGATAGATGCCTTGCCAACAACTTCCCTATCTCATGAATAAATAAAATAAAAAAATTTTTTTTCAGATTTCCAATGTTCACTATTTTTCCTATTTGTAAAATTCAAAACCAACAACTTTATAATACCTGAAAGCAGGCATAGGAACATAAGAAATAGCAAGAGTAGGCCATTCAGGCCTTCAAGTCTGCTCCGCCATTCAATAAGACCATGGCTGATCTACCTCCACTTTACCTTCCCACACTATTCCCATATCCCTTGGTTCCCTTAGTATCCTAAAATCTATCAATCTCTGTCTTGAATATACTCAACGACTGAGCATCCACAGGCCTCTGGGGTAGAGCATTCTGAAGATTCACCACCCTCTGAGTGAAGAAATTTCTCCTCATCTCAGTCCTAAATGGCTGACCCCTTATTCTGAGACTGTGACCCCTAGTTCTAGATTCCCCAGCCAGGGAAACATCCTCCCTGCATCTACCCTGTCAAGCCCCTTAAGAATTGTATACGTTTCAATGAGATCACCTCTCATTCTTCTAAACTCTAGAGGGTATAGGTCTAGTATCTTCAATCTCTCCTCATAAAATAATCCCTCACATTCCAGGAATCTGTCTCGTGAACATCTGTTGCACTTGCTCTAAGGCAAATATATCCTTCCTTAGGTAAGGAGACCAAAATTATACACAGTGCACCTATATAATTGCAGTAAGACTTCTTAACTTTCAATACAAAAGGATTGGAGTACAGGAGTAAACATAGCTCTTGCTTTCCGAATTGCTTGCTGCACCTGCATGTTAACTTTCTGTGATTCATGTACAAGGACACCCAGGTCCCAACATTTCCCAGTCTCTCGCCATTTAAAAAATAATCTGCTTTTCTATTTTTCCTACCAAAGTGGATAACTTCAAATTTCTCCACATTGTATTCCACCTGCCATGTTCTTGCCCACTCACACAACCGGTCTGTTTCCCTTTGCAGCCTCTTTGCGTCCTCCTCACTAAAGTCGGAGCAGGAGGCTGAGATAACACAACCTTATGGTTATCACAAACCGTTTGTTCGTCTCTTGTCTGGTTTTGAAACATTCTCGTCCATTTAATTCATATCCTGAATTTTCTTAAACCAAACAAGTTGCAGTTGTACAATACTTGAACTTCGTAATGGTCTTATCCCGACAATTGAGGGTAGCAGTCCTCAGTGTTCTCTGAAATGGATTCACTTAACACAAAGTGTTTTAAGAAATGATGAAGATATAGTGGTAAAGAAGCATGTTTAAGAAACATAGCAAAGCTGTCCACTTTTAATCCCTTGTGTTAGTTTAATTTTATTTCATTTTTGTGCTGTCAATAATCTAGTAAGTTGGATCGATGCTTAAGCTTGTATTACTGATCTGCACATGGCCCTGGGGTGGATGAAATCAATATCGCAAACATTGATTTTCATGGACAGGAAGTGCTAGGGAACAGAATGGCATGACCACATAGAAAGAATATGCAAAAGGTTGTTTGGAGAAGCAATCATGTTCGATGAGGGCACTAAATCTGCCCACAGCCAGGTGTCACTCACTGATGGAATATTTTATTTTCAATTTAACACAATACACATAGCTTTTGTTTGGGGGAAAGGATTGATTTGAGTAACTCTGAAAACAGAAATGAATGTACAGGAAAAGATGATTGCAGTCTGTGTAGTTGGTCCCAGGTTTTAAAAAAAAATCCCATATACTACTCTACCTGCTATTCTCTAATATTGTTCGGTGCCAAATATTATCAATCTTGAATTCTGCGCTGTTACTATCCAACTCCACTGCCTCCTTGGGCAATCTGTTTCATGTATTCATCACCTTCCATGCAATAAATCTAAATTGTTTGTCCACCTTCCCTCTTCTGAGCTTAAATCCAGGTCCCGGGCTGAACATTATGTGTACGGACCCATCACGTTGGATTCATGATTCCAGTCTTAACCTGCAATACTCATCTTGAATCACTCTTCAAACCGTCTATATTGAAGGCTGTACTCATAAATGTTCAGTTTTAAATTAATTCCAACCCGATGTTCTTTCGGTACATGGCAGTCGAATAATCTTAGAAGAATGAGGGAGGTGCTGTCTACACTACACTATTACAGTCCTGTGCATTCCTGGACCAATATGTTGGAACTCTGTTATCTGCAGTTTTCATTATCTACTCCCAGAGGCTGAGTTGAAGGCTTCCATCATAGCAGATAATGTGGTTCTTCGTCACTGATTGGTGACATGTAATTGTAATAAGTGAGTCATGCTTCTCCCATGACATGAGCTACACTGTGCACTCATTTGAAATGAGAAGGTAAACGCGGTACGAACGGGAAGGTAAACTCAGTACGAACACAAAAGTCAATGCAGTACGAACAGTGAGATTCCGTTAATACTAGACTGTCATCTCGGGAAAAGCCACCGGCAGAAGCAACAACTGGTGGGCGGTGCTCGGTGCATCGTGTTCAGTCAAAGGGACAGTGGTGTCTGATTCTACAGTCTGGTTGAAAGAACTTTACAAACCCATACACAGACACTGCAACACTTCACACAAGCGCACACTTGCACGGACACAAACTTTAATAGTATCGATTAAGAGGGAGGTACTTTCATCATTAGTAGAAAGTTCTGTCATTTTATTTTGTGCTTCAAAACTAAGAGGTCCCTTTATTCCTCTTCAGTAATAGCCTCACAATTTGCTTTCTTACCAGTTTCTCGGAAGCGAAAATCTAAAAACTGGGAGGTAGAGGATTTCTACGACAGTGACGAGGATACCTTCTTAGATCGGACAGGAGCTATCGAAAAGAAGAGGCTCAACAGAATGAAGAAAGCGGGGAAAGTAGAGGAGAAAGTGGAAACTTACGAGTCGCTGGTAAAAGTCTAAGGTTTTCTTTCAGTGATATGCTCAGCCCCAGAAACAACATAATGCTTTGGAGAAGAGGTATAGATGGGCTCCATTAAGAGCAAGTGCTTCCTGTTTGGGATGGGGGGAAAGGAAATCATGGGGAGCATTGTTCCAAGGTCATGTTGCACAACTTGTGGTACCTGGTTCATTGTGGCAATAATGGAGACCTCCCTGGAGATAATACACCAGATAGATAGAAATAAAGAAGACCTCCACTGATTTTTGTTTATTCATTCAGGAGGAGCCTACAATTCCCCGCCCCCACCCCCCTTCACGGCAAGTCACAGCATCTACATTTCTCAAATAATTCTGGGATGTTTGCCTCCACACCCTTACTCCGTAGTCCATTCCATTGAGTTGATTACTCTTCATATGAAGAACTTGCTGATATCAGTCCTAAATGTCCCTTTCAGTAGTTTCAATCTGTTCTCCTGTCAATCTAACATAGAGAAGTGTGACCCTCTGGTCGGTAACCAGAGGACACAGATTTGAGGTAAGTGGCAAAAGAACCAGAGGCGATGTGAGGGGAAAAAAATTATGCAGCAAGTTGTGATTACACTGCCTGAAAGGGTGGTGGAAGCAGATTCAATAATAACTATCAAAAGGGAATTGATTAAAGACTTGAAAGTATGCAGGGCTATGGCAAAAGAGCAAGGGAGTGGGATTAATTGGATAGCTCTTTCAAAGAGCTGGCACAGGTTCGATGGGCTAAATGGCCTCCTGTGCTGTGTCCTTCCATGATTGTTTGAATTTCATGGCTCTTCTGTACATCATCTCTTGGACCGGTCACTGCCACCTTGTGTTTTACTTGGCAGTGAAAATTAGGCAGCAGGTTTACTTGATGCAAAAGAACAGCATAATCCTGGAGTAAGATTGGTGATCTGACTCCACTGCGCACTTCAGCATGACACATAGAAGATCCGTGCAGACTGGAATTTAATTTTGCAGGAAGCGATACAACTGCAGGTTCCTGGAGTCTAGATATGTGGCGTTACATCTGTTGACCACATTTACTGTTCTAATGGGTCGAATTGCAGGGCTATGGGAAAGAGTGGAACTCGAAACATAGGGCCCAAGATTGCCCCCAGGGTTAGAACGGCGCACCTCCGTGTGGTGCGCCGACTTTTTGGAACAGAAACGGCGCCTATTATTTAACCTTGGTATTCTCCCCGCAGTCCGGTCGATCTAGGCCCTTGGCACCGCGCAGCAGAATGCTTGGGGGCGGAGCCAGGTCCCGGCGCTGAAAACAGTGCCGAGACCTCTGCACATGCGCACTAAAGTGTGCGCGCATGTGCAGTAGCTCCTCGCAGCCCGAATCTGCAGGCTGCGTGGGAGGGGCCCGAAGCACACCGCCCCTAGCCCTGGCCGAATGGGCTCACCGGACATTGAAGATCGGGACTCGGGCTTCCATCCTGTTCAGTTCCGCCCCACCTCCCTCCCTCCCGTTCAGCCTCCAGTTCAGCCTCCCACCCCCCCCACCCCGTTCAGTCTTTCCCCCCCTCCCATTCAGCCTCCCCTCCCCCACACCCCCCCGTTCAGCCCTTACTCCTCTTCACCCCCCCTCCTCTCCTCCCCCCTCCTCTCCTCTTCCCCCCCCTCCTCTTCCCTCCCCCCTCCCCTCTCTCTCCCCCCACCCCTCGCTGTCAGAAACACAGAGAGACACTGACAGAGATAGAGAGAGGGACACTGACCGAGATAGAGAGAGGGACACTGACCGAGAGAGAGAGACACTGAGGGTGGGTGGGGGGGGGGGCCGTCCCAGCACGCTGTTGGAGGGCTCCCGGTGCTGCAATAGGTGAGTAGAAACTTAATTTTTTATTTATTGATTGATTTTTAATTTTTTTTAATTTAAAAAAAAAAAATTTTTATTGCTTTTTTGGTTGATTTGTTGATTTATTTATCATTTATTATTGATGGCTCTTTATTTGTAAAAGTGAAGTGTTTAATGTTTGTAACCTTCCCTCTCCCCACTATCTCTCGTTCCTTACGCCTGATTTATAAGTGTAGGCAAGATTTTTCTACACTTGCTCCATTCTAAGTTAGTTTGGAGTAAGTTTTCGCTGCCTAAACTTGCAAAACAGGCGTAAGTGGCTGGACACGCCCCCTTTTGGAAAAAAAATCTGTTCTAAAATGAAACTATTCTAACTCACTAGAACTGGAGCAAACTTAAATGCCGAGAATTGCAATTTCTAAAATGCTCCATTCTAAACTAGTTGCTCCAAAAAAATAGGAGCAACTCAGGCCGAAACTTGAGTCCATAGAAACATAGAAAATAGGTGCAGGCCCTTCGAGCCTGCACCACCATTCAATATGATCATGGCAGATAATGCAACTTCAGTACCCCACTCCTGCTTTCTCTCCATATCCCTTGATCCCTTTAGCCATAAGGGCCACATCTAACTCCCTTTTGAATATATCTAATGAACTGGCCTCAACAACTTTCTGTGGTAGAGAATTCCATAGGTTCGCAATTCTCTGCGTGAAGAAGTTTCTCCTCATTTCAGTCCTAAATGGCTTAATCCTTATCCTTAGACTGTGACCCCTGACTAATGGGATAGCTCTTTCAAAAGAGCCGGCACAGGCATGATGGGCTAAGTGGCCTCTTTCTGTGCTGTAAGATTCTATGATTATAATGCTCCCAGTGGGAATTCATTCTCAAAGGGAGATCACAAGAACATAAGAATTAGGAGCAGCAGTAGGCCATTCGGCCCCTCGAGCCTTTTCCACCATTCAGTATCATGGCTGGTCTTCTCCCTCAACTCCGCTTTCCTACACTATCCCCATATCCCTTGATTCCCTTAATATTCAAAAATCTATCGATCTCCGTCTTGCATATACTCAAAGACTGAGCCTCCACACTCCTCTGGGGTAGAGAATTCCAAAGATTCACCAACCTCTGAGTGAAGACATTTCTCCTCATCTTAGTCCTAAATGGCTGACCCCTTATTCTGAGACTGTAACCCCTGGTTCTAGACTCCCCAGCCAGGGGAAACATCCTCCCTGCATCTACCCTGTCGAGCCCTGTAAGAATGTTGTATGTTCCAATGAGATCACCTCTCATTCTTCTAAACTCCAGAAAATATAGGCCTAGTCTACTCAATCTCTCCTCATAGGACAATCCCTCCCATCCCAGGAATCAGTCTGGTGAACCTTCGTTGCACTCCCCCTATGGCAAGTATATCCTTCCTTAGGTAAGGAGACCAAAACTGTACACAATACTCCAAGTGTGGTCTCACCAAGGCCCAATATAATTGCAGTAAGGCATCTTTACTCTTGTATTCAAATCTTGTAATAAAGGCCAACAGACCATTTGCTTTCTTAGTTGCTTGCTGTACCTGCATGTTAACTTTCAGTGATTCGTGTACAAGGACACCCAGGCCCCTCTGAACACCAACATTTCCCACTCTCTCACCATTTAAAAAATACTCTGTTTTTCTATTTCTCCTACCAAAGTTCACATTTCTCCACATTATATTCCATTTGCCATGTTCTTGACCACTCACTTAGCCTGTCTATATTCCCTTTAAATCTCTTTGCATCCTTTTGACAACTTACATTCCCACCCAGCTTGTATCATCAGCAAACTTGGATATATTATTGGTCCCTTCATCCAAATCATTGATATAAATTGTGACTAGCTGGGCCCCAAACACCGATCCTTGTGGTGCCCCACTAGTTACAGCCTGCCAACCCGAAAATGACCCGTTTATTTCTACTACTCTATTTTCTGTTCGTTAACTAATCCTCAATCCATGCTTGTATAGTACCCAGAGAATCAGATCTATAATGTTGTAATGCTATCTCTGACCCGCTTCTCCTTTGAGTATGGTGCCCCTCTGACAATAGGAGTGCCTCATGATGCTGACATCAGAAGTGAGCACTGTCCAGAGACTCTGAGCCAGCTTCCAAAACCAAGGGAAATTCAGATCCGAGTGGCAGATAAATTGAATCTGTGCAACTGCTGCACACCTGGAGACAAACCAGTGTCACATAGTATTGTGCAATATTAACTCCACCCTTCATAGAATCATAGAAATTTACAGCACGGAAGGGGGCCATTTCGGCCCATCGTGTCCATGCCGGCCAACAAGAAGCTATCCAGCCTAATCTCACTTTCCAGTTCTTGGTCCGCAGCCCTGTAGGTTACAGCACTTCAGGTGCACGTCCAAGTACTTTTTAAATGTGGTGAGGGTTTCTGCCTCTACCACCCTTTAGAGCAGTGAGTTCCAGACCCCCACCACCCTCTGGGTGAAGAGATTTCCCCTCAAATCTCCTCTAAACCGTCTACCAATTACTTTAAATCTATGGCCCCTGGTTATTGACCCCTCTGCTGAGGGAAATAAGTCCGTCCTATGCACTCTTATCTAGGCCCCTCATAATTTTATACACTTCAATAAGGTCACCCCTCAGCCTCCTCTGTTCCAAAGAAAACAAACCCAATCTTTCCTCATAGCTAAAATTCTCCCTTCCAGGCAACATCCTCATAAATCTCCTCTGTACCCTCTCTAGTGCAATCACATCTTTCCTGTAATGTGGTGACCAGTACTCTAGCTGTGGCCTCATCAGTGTTTTATACAGTTCAAGCATAACCTCCCTGCTCTTCTATTCTATGCCTCGGCTAATAAAGGCGAGAAAAAGTGTCAGTATCTTGTATGTTAAGAAAGAGTCGGATAAGCGTGAGAATGAGGTGCTGCAGAAACGATTAGAAATCCCGTCAGAAGCATGAATCCCTGAAGGACTGTAACAAACCATGTCTTTAGTTTCCATTCAAAATAACACTCTGATTCTATGCTTTTTCACATTGCTGTACTTGCTGCTTTATAAAATTCTTCATAAGAAAGGCATGGAAATCTCCCCGATGGGTCTGCTGGTTAAAATTGAGTAACTCCGCCTTACAGGCAGGTCCTAAACTCCATTCCAGTCTGTGCTAAGTTTGCTGATCTCAACTGTGGCATTACAATTGGCCTCAGCATCCCAGCACTGGGGAGAGGAGCATCAGCCTGGATTCCCACTCCTGTTTGCTAACTGGTGTCCCCTTTTGGAGATCTGTGTATATGGATGTTAAAGAACGGCTTGGATTTATATAGCGCCTTTCACGACCACCGGAAGTTTCAAAGCTCTTTACAGCCAATGAAGTACTTTTAGAGTGTAGTCACTATTGTAATGTAGGAAACACGGCAGCTAATTTACACATAAGCAAACTCTCACAAACAGCAATGTGAAAATGACCAGATAATTTTTTTTTGTTGATTGAGGGATAAATATTGGCCAGGGCACCAGGGAGAACTCCCCTGCTCTTCTTCAAAATAGTGCCATGGGATCTTTTGCATCCACTTGAGAGAGCAGACGGGGCCTCGGTTGAATGTCTCATCTGAAAGACTGCACCTCTGACAGTGTAGCACTCAGCACTGCACTGGAGTGTCAGCCTATTTTTTTTTTGTGCTCAAGTCCCTGGAGTGGGACTATGAACCCACAACCTTGACTCAGAGGCGAGAGTGCTACCCACTGAGCCACAGCTGGGTGAAGACAGCTTGGTGCTCGGTCACAATTTTCCCCATTCTGTCAAATAGCTTGTTGACTATCTGGACTTGCAGGGACGGAAGGGAATGGAAGACAATTGATGTGGTGAGATGTGGAGGACATTTTTAAAATGGGAGCCTTTAGCTCTTTAGACTTGGATCTGCTCAACAGTGGTAGCATTAGGAAGTCATACAACCAGTCATCACTCTGAATTTAAAAAAAAAAATCTAAATCCTAGTCGACAGTTGTGAGAACAGATGATCAAATTTGGCTGAGTCTACAAGAATTGAACCTATAAAGGAGCAACCTGGGTCTGAATGGTTCCAGTTAAAGCATCAGCCATTTTTTTCCCCACCAGTGGTAGCGCTCTTGCCTCCGAGTCAGATGGTCGTGGTCTAAAAATTCAGGTGCAGGGAGTGGCTGCGATTTGTGAGGAGCAGGGGGAGGGGGGGGCCTTGGTGTCCATCGGGGGGACACCAGCAGCAATCGGAGAGGAATCGATGTACTGTGGGGGGAGTGGGGTGGTATCCATCGGTGGGGGGGAGAGAGCATCGGCCATCGGGGTGGAGGCAGGGACTCACTGTCCATCAGGGTGGGGCGCAGTGTCCATCGGGGGTAGGGGGGTCAGGAATCAGTGTCCCGGGTGGGAGATAGCGGTGTCCATTGGTGGGAGTGCAGCAGCAATCGGGGTAAAAAGCAATGTTCAGCTGGGGATGGAGAATCAAGCTCTAGGGGGGAATCTGTGTCCGTCGTGGGGGTGGGGGGGGTGGGGGGGGGCGGAGAAGCAGCAGTGATCGGGGGGAGGGGGGGTTGGTAAATGGTTTCCATCTGGGGGAGAAGAGCGATGATCGGGTTGGGACGTGTAGGCGATCAGTGTCCATTGTGGGGAGAGCGGCAATGATCGAGGTAGCAGGGGGAATGGTGTCCGTTATCAGCTGCATTCTTTGAATGTGGTGTTGGGCAGGGCTCTCTTGCTCCTCCTGGCACCAGATTTTAAAAATATACCTTGTCGGCTACGCTGCACATCTGTTTTTGGTATTTAGTTTTGAGCAATCGAGTTCTCCAGCAAGCCCATTCTTTGCACATAACTGCATCTTTTCTCCACAGGTTGCCAAGTTAACCGAAGTGCAGAGAGAACTTTCTGACGTTGAAGCTAAGTTGAAGATATCTAGCAAAGGTAAATATAGACGACTGAATGGGGACAATGTATAAGGATGAAAGAGAACTTCTTTATAGAGGGTTGCCTCGGTGCTCTGCTGAATTTCTATTGAGGTTGTAAACAAAAATCTCCACCGCCGGGCTTTTCGAGCTCAATAACAGAGTTGAAATGAAATGTTGATAAGGGAAGTTTATTTCTTCAGAATTTATGATCTAGAGAATAAATTCAAGCTATGAATTTAATGACTATTGGATTTCGTTTGCTTGGCACAGCACCCAGGTGTTTCCATGAATTTACAGTCCAGAAAAGTAATGCTACAATAAAGAGCATCCAATTCAAGAACTCGGTAGAAAGAACACTGGGAACATGAGGAAGTGAGGGGCAGGGCGGGGGGGTGGGTGGGTGAGGGTTCAAATCGCTCTTGCGGTAATAAATTGCTGAGTCTGTTAAAACAATAGACATGAACAATTGTGTTCGAAGGCTTTAACAAATTTGTTTCCAGATGGGTTAAGGTTTTTGTTAAAATAACGGACAGAGGAATTTCATTTTCATCCATTACTAATATCACGCAGCCTTCAATTACTGTAGTCTCTGGAAAATTAGGGTTCAAAGCAGCTGCACTATGTCACTCGTTGCTGCTAGTGCAGCAGGAACAACCTCATTTATCTAAAGCTGAACAATGAGATCTGAGAATTTCCCAGTTCATAACTCTAAAGCTTCTGAAATTACAGTGGGAGAGAGAAAAGAAAGAAGAAAGGGAGTCAAGCTTGTAAATAAGCTGACGAAAAGAATTTTTAGCAATAGGCAATAGGCAAAAGCCAATAAGCTTAACTTCTTATCCCTTCTTGATATGTTGACCCATTTTTCCAATATAGTCTTCAACGTGTTCCATTTCCACAACTGCGTCAAATTGTCTCTTGAACTTGTTCATATTCACTTCAGTTGCCTTCCCTGGTAACCAATGTCATAAATCTATTGCCTTTCATATGAAGAGATCTGTCTGACTTCCCTTCTCCTGTACTATAGCTAACTTTTTGTCTGGCTCAATTTTGGTCAATTCTCTTTGTCCTTTTGAAAACTTCAGTTAGATCACAGTCTTCATTTCCAAACAAACGAATCCAATATTAATAAACTTTCCTCATAACTTAAATTCCTGATACCTACAATTGTCTTGATTTCTCCCTTCTACCCTCTCAAGTACATTAGTATCAGCCGTGGCTCAGTTGGTAGCACTCTTGCCTTTGAGTTGAAGGTTGTGAGTTCAAGTCCCACTCCAGAGACTTGAGCACAAAAAACTATGCTGACACTCCAGTGCAGTGTGCTGAGAGAGTGCCACTCTGTCACGGATGCTGTCTTTCAACTGAGACGTTAAACCGAAGCCCTGTCTGCCCTCTCAGGTGGACATAAAAGATCCCACAATACTATTGTAAAGAAGGAGCTCTCCCTGGTGTCCTGGCCAATATTTCTCCCTCAACCAACATCACAAAACTTCTTTCTGCTCATCATCACATTGCTATTTGTGGGACCTTGTAATGCGCAAATTGGCTGCCGTCTTTTCTACATTACAACAATGACCACACCTCAAAAGTACTCTTTGGCTGTAAAATGTTTTGGGACCATTCTGAGGTCATGAATGGCACTATATTTTAGAACGGTCCCAGCGGATTGGAAGGTAGCAAATTTAACCCCGCTAGTCAAGAAAGGAGGGAGAGAGAAAAGGGGGAACTGCAGGCCAGTTTGCCTGACATCAGCTGTCGGGAAAATGCTGGAATCTATTATTAATAAAGTGGTAACAGAGCATTTAGAAAATCATAATATGATCAGGCAGAGTCAACATGGTTTTATGAACGGGAAATCGTGTAACACATTTATTAGTGTTTTGAAGATGTGACTAGCATGGCCGATAAAGGAGAATGAATGGATGTAGTATTTTTGGATTTCCAAAAGGCATTCGATACGGTGCCACATAGAAGGTTGTTATGCAAGATAAGGGCTTATGGAGTTGGGGTCAGTGCTTGGGCCTCAGCTGTTTACTTATGAAGGGACCGAGTGTAATGTATCCAAGTTTGCTGATGATACAAAGGGCCTGCAAAGGGATTTAGACAGGTTAAGTGAGTGGGCAGTAAGGTGGTAGATGGAGTATAATGTAGGGAAATGTAAGGTTATTTGCTTTGATAGGAAGATTAGAAAAATAGAATATTTTTTATGTGGTGAGAAACTATTAAATGTTGGTATTCGGAGAGATTTAGGTGTCCTCATACAGGAAACACAGAAAGTTAGCATGCAGGTACATCGAGCAGTTAGGAAGTCAAATGGCATATTGCGTTTTATTACAAGGGAGTTGGAGTACAAGAGTAAGGAAGTCTTGCTACAATTGTACAGAACTTTGGTGAGACCACACCTGGAGTACTGTGTACAGTTTTGGTCTCCTTGCATGAGGAAGGATATAATTGCCTTAGAGGCGGTGCATAGAAACATAGAAATCTACAGCACAGAAGGAGGCCATTTCGGCCCATCGTGTCGGTGCCGGCCGACAAAGAGCCACATGGCCCTCGGTCAGCAGCCCTGAAGGTTACATGTAAACCTATCAGCAATGAACAATGGCGGAAAGGTAAAGCGCATCCGGCCCAACCAGTCCGCCTCACACAACTGCGATACCCCATGCATCGCAACATTCTACACCACCCCAACTAGTGCCATGTAATCTCCTGGGAGAGGCAAAAAAACAGTTAAAACCCAGGACAATTGGGGAAAAAAAATCTGGAAAAATTCCTCTCCGACCCATCCAGGCGATCGAAACTAGTCCAGGAGATCCCTCTGGCCATATTCGATTCCCTGAAGTACTTACCATCGTATCTGCGCCAGCCAACAAGACGTTATCAAGTCTAATTCCACTTACCAGCTCTAGGTCCATAACCCTGCAGGTTACGGCACTTCAACTGCCCACCCAAGCACCTTTTTAAATGTGGTGAGGGTTTCTGCCTCTACCACCCTTCCAGACAGTGAGTTCCAGACCCCCACAATCCTCTGCTTGAAGAAGCCCCCCCCCCTCAAGTCCCCTTTGAACCTTCCACTAACCACCTTAAAACTATGCCCCCTCGTAATTAACACCTCCACCAAGAGAAATAGGCCCTTGCTATCCACTATATCCAGGCCCCTCAAACTTTTATACACCTCAATGAGGTCTCACCTCAGCCTCCTCTGTTCCAAGGAGAACAAACCCAGCCTATCCAATCTGTCCTCATAGCTAAGATTCTCCATTCCAGGCAGCATCCTCGTAAATCTCCTCTGCACCCTCTCCAGTGCAATCACCTCCTTCCTATAATACGGCGACCAGAACTGTACGCAGTATTCCATGCTGTGGTCTAACCAGAGTATTACGCAATTTAAGCATAACCTCCCTGCTCTTGTATTCTATGCCTCGGCCAATAAAGGCAAGTATTCCACATGCCTTCTTTAACCACCTTATCCACCTGGCCTGCTACTTTCAGGGATCTGTGGACAAGCACTCCAAGGTCCCTTTGTTCATCTACGCTTTTAAGTGGCCTACTGTTTAATGTGTATATCCTTTCCTTATTAGCCCTCCCCAAGTGCATTACCTCACACTTCTCCGAATTAAATTCCATTTGCCACTGTTCTGCCCACCTGACCAGTAGATTGATAGCTTCCTGCAGTCTGTGACTTTCCTCATCATTATCAACCACACAGCCAATTTTTGTGGCATCTGCAAACTTCTTAATCATACCCCCAATATTCAAATCTAGATCACTGATGTATACCACAAAAAGCAAGGGACCCATGACTGAGCCCAGGGAACCCCACTGGAAACATCCTTCCAGTTTCAAAAACATCCATCGACCATTATCCGGTTCACTAGATTGATTCCTGGGATGTAAAGGTTGGCCCATGAGGAGCGATTGGGTAGATTGGCCCTACACGCTTTGGAGTTTAGAAGAATGAGAGGTGATCTCATTGAAGTATATAAGATTCTGTGGGGGATTAACGGGGTGGATGCGAGAGGTTGTTTTCCCTGACTGGAGAGTCTAAAACTAGTTTCAGGATAAGGGGTCGGCCATGTAAGACTGAGAAGAAGAGGAATTTCTTCACTCAGAAGGTTGTGAATCTTTGGAATTCTCTATCCCAGAGGCTGTGGATGCTGAATCATTGAGTATATTCAAGACTGAGATGGATAGAATTTTGGACTCTGGGGGAAATCAGGAGGTATGGAGATCGGGCAGGAAAGTGGAGTTGAGGTCGAAGATCAGCCAGGATCTTATTGAATGGCAGAACAGGATCGAGGGGCCATATGGCCTACTCCTGCTCCTGTTTCTTATGTTCTTATGTAAATGCAAGTCTTTCTTTTCTTAAGTTTAGGGGCTGGATTTTCGGCTCCCTTATGCCGGAGGGGCGGTAAAGTATGACTCTAGGTGTTACGGCAGGCGTCCAGCTTTTACCGCCCGGTTGGCAAATTCGGCTCATGGATTGCGACGGCGCAGAAACTTACCGCTCCGCTCTCTAGTTTCACTGAGATCGTGACGTCAATCGTCATGCAATGCTCCGCTCGTGCCCTGGATGCAAAATTAGGCCCCAACACGTCATTAAAGGCCCACCCCAGGAAACGCTTGAAAAACCAGGCATTCCCAGGGTGCAGCACGCGGTATTGGCGGAGTATTTAAATGGAGGGAGGAGGATCCTACATCGCTGATCACATTGACTGCAACGGTTACGCACAGCATGCTGCATCAAGTTCCGACTTGAAAGCGACAGTTTTATCTGCCAATACAGTGTCCTCACAACGTCAGTGAGAGAATTTAATGCAGGCATTACTAGTTCGCCAGTGTCATCAGCGTTCATGTGGAAACTGATGCTGTGTTTTCAGATGATGTCGCCAAGGGGAAAACGTGTAGTTGAGAAATAGGAGGGGACCAAGGATAGACCCTTGGGGGACACCAGAGCTAACAAGAAGGAACTAAATAACTTGTATTTTTATAGTGTCTTATCACATCCCTCAAATGTCCCAAATTGCTTGGCATAGAAAGAATTATATGGTAAAAGCTGTAGCCATTTTGTGCACAGCGAAGGTCCCAAACACAGTAATCAGATGAATAACGAGTTAATCTGTTTTTGGTGGTGTTGGTCGAGGGAGAAATATTTTACTGTTAAGTCTGACACAGAGAGAGCTGCATATATAAACAGCTAATGCTGAATAATTCCTAACATAATGGCTGTCTCTGCACTAATGATGATTCAGCTTTGCAGTCAGCTTCAATAGCTGCCTATACATTGTGCAAGACAGTGCCCTTGGTTCCCAAAGTGCAGTCTCACACAGCCCTCTGCAAGATGGTTGAGACTTGCGAATGTTGGGAGCTGGGAAGCTTTTTTTTTCACCAAGTTTCCACCGATTATGTCATTTGCCGCACACTCTTTCCGCTGCTTAGATGCAGGAAGAATGTTCCCGATGTTGGGGAAGTCCAGAACCATGGGACACAGACTAAGGATAAGGGGTAAGCCATTTAGGACTGAGATGAGGAGTAACTTCTTCACTCAGAGAGTTGTTAACCTGTGGAATTCTCTACCGCAGAGAGTTGTTGATGCCAATTTGTTGGATATATGCAAAAGGGATTTAGATATGGCCCTTACGGCTAAAGGGATCAAGGGGAATGGAGAGAAAGCAGGAAAGGGGTACTGAGGTGAATGATCAGCCATGATCTTATTGAATGGTGGTGCAGGCTCGAAGGGCCAAATGGCCTACTCCTGCAATTATTTTCTATGTTTCTAGACCTGCGCTTGATTTCTGCTGGTGCTCGGCACCCTCCCGGATACACTTCCCCCACTTAGGGCGGTCTTTGGCCAGGAACTCCCAGCTGTCAGTGGGGATGTTGTACTTTATCAGGGAGGCTTTGAGGGTGTCCTCGTAACGTTTCCTCTGCTCACCTTTGGCTCATTTGCCGTGAAGGAGTTCCGAGTAGAGCGCTTGCTTTGGGACTCTCGTGTCTGGCATGCGAACAGTGTGGCCTGCCCAGCGGAGCTGATCAAGTATGGTCAGTGCTTCAATGCTGGGGATGTTGGCCTGGTCAAGGACGCTAACATTGGTGCGTCTGTCCTCCCAGGGGATTTGCAGGATCTTGCAGAGACATCGTTGGTAGTATTTCTCCAGCGACTTGAGGTGTCTACTGTACATGGTCCATGTCTCTGAGCCATAGAGGAGGGTGGGTATTACTACAGCCTTGTCGACCATAAGCTTGGTGGCAGATTTGAAGGCCTGGTCTTCGAACACTATTTTCCTCAGGCGGCCGAATGTATAATGTAAGGAAAGAAGGCAGCCAATTTGTGCACAGCAAGGTCCCACAAACTGCAATCAGCAAATGTTTTAGTGGTGTTAATTGAGAGGAAGGACTGTTGGCAAGGGCAACTACAGTAAAGAATTGAAGAACAAAGGATGCTAATCAGTATTTCTTTTTAGAAATATTTTGATGGTTGGTTTCCCGCTGTTAATTGCAACATAATTTGGGTCGGAAGGGACAGAAAGATTATGTCCATTTAAGACTAGCTTTATTATCCTGTTCCCATTTAATTTTCTGATTGATATGCAAGAATATATATATTTTTTAAAGCCAGAACTAAAATCGGTGTTAATGTATAGATGCATTAGACAGGGTTCGGAGAGGAATGAGCAGATGCTTACAAACCTTAAGGCAAGGGTGTCCAAAAAGCAGCCCATGTGGCCCCCATGTCCTGCTAATCCAGGCCTCGGTAACTAGGCAACTCGACTATTTGCACTTATTTCTTATTTGGTGATTTTTTTTTTAATGTTTGAATTTTTGGCCCTGAAGGTTTGGAACATATAGAAACGTAGAAACAGGAGTAGGCCTCGAGCCTGTTCCACCATTCAATTTAGATCGTGGCTGATCGGTACCTCAACTCCATTTATCTGCTTTTGCTCCATATCCCCTGGTACATCACTTACAAAGATATTAACAGCGCCGTTGGTGTTATTTTTCAGGGAGCTAAGAGGAGGAACTTGGTGTTCCATAAAGTTAGGATCAACAGATGGTGGTGAGGAGGTAAAATAAATTCTAGGTGTTAGTGTTGACAGGCAAAATGTTTTTTCTCTCTCGACTTTCTTGTGTTCTTGGGTTTCCTAATCAAACTCTCTTACAGTAGCCCCTAGTTTAAAAACACGCACTCATGCACACTATATGTTGTAGTGATTTCCACTGTGTAATATCTTGGATTCTTATTGGCATCTGGACCGTGAAATTTTCCATTCTCTGTTTCAGACACAGGTTTCCCAGTAAATCTGGCCCTCGATGGAAAACATTCTCCTGATTTATTGTGCTGCTAGGTGTTGTTGCAGTCAATTGGATTACTGTGAATGTATCCTGACATGGTGGCTAAATGTAGCACGTGATGTAGCTCTTAGTCTTACAGAGCACAAGGGACAAAAACCTGTGCTGAGTTAACTGATCTCAGTCAGCGTGTCACTAGGGGCACTACAAATCAGCCATGATTTCTTCCAGAAATTGTGTGTACATGTCGGGTGATGAGGCTGGCTGTGATGCTCCCCATGAACAAGTGGTCTGCTGACACTCATTGTCAAGGTTCACATGTGAAAATTGGCCATTTGGGTAAGGTAGTAGAGAGCTCACATAGAACTACACAGGAGAAAACAGGGGTCAGGGAGGGATAGAATGTGTACTGCCTGTGGTCAATTATCTGCCAGGAAACGTGCCTAGTAATAACCTGCCAACAGGTTATTAGAAAGAGCTGAAATGTGTTCCTTCACATAGTTTCAGCTCAACACTCCTGTACACGGGTTCCAACACTGGCAGCAGCATTTAATTTGTCAGAAAACTATTGATTTCTTTTATTATTGAAATGAGGGA
Source organism: Pristiophorus japonicus (assembly GCF_044704955.1). Classification (NCBI taxonomy): domain Eukaryota; kingdom Metazoa; phylum Chordata; class Chondrichthyes; family Pristiophoridae; genus Pristiophorus; species Pristiophorus japonicus. The sequence continues at coordinate 203,658,646 of NC_091983.1, forward strand.
GCATGCTCTCTTTAAAAGGCATATGGAAAGACATTTTAACAAATGTGAAAAGGCTTCCAGTTTGGATATAGCAGACTTTAGTTAGAATTTTTACATGACCTAATTAAGGTTCTGCAATGGGCCACAAAACTCATTCGAACAAATTGCCTCTGGTATAAAATTCTGCATTGTGTGTCTCAATGAAATGCAGATTAAGTTCTGCTCTAAAGTTCTGAATGTGGTCTCTCACAGAGCAGAAAACTCCCCAGTTTAAATCTGCCCTTGGTTGTGCTTTCTAGAGGTTGCCATGCATCTTCTTATTGATTTGAGTCTCCAGTCGATTTGTTACCTAAGCTCCCCTCATAGCCAGGAACTGCATAGTGATAAATCTCAATACCAAATCCTCTCTCTCCTCCCTCCTCCACATCCCTCCATGATCAGTGGATGAATGGCATGATCGGCAGTGTCTCCTACTGGAGAAATGTTACCCAAAATGTTCCACTCCAGCACAACTTCTATTTAATACACAGAAACTAATTTCTTTGAATGCACACGAGTTCTACTGAATTGCATTTTTCTCTGACTCATGAGGCTACGAGAGGTTGCCTCGATGTTCGGTCTGCTTTAGGACAGCTTCATGAAGACTACACAGAACAGGACCCCACCTTGCAATGATCCGGGGAAATTGCTCACTGTGGTGAAAGGATCAAGTGCCTGAAGACGCATTTTGAAAATGAGGAATTTGGGAGTAAGAACGGAAGAGCTTTTTCCCCCAAAGGGTAATAAACTTGTGCATTAATTAAAAGGGAAAGGAATCGAAACAAACAGACAAGGGTAAGATTTGGAGCATACGTTGTAAATGGATTCATGGGGTAACTGGATGCTTGTAACTGGAAGAGAAAGGATTGAGGGATAGGACGAGAAGGTGGATAGATGGGGTTGTGATCAATCAAAAAAGACAAGATTTATTGGGTCAAGTACCCTTTTCCTGTTCCTAAAAATACTTCAGTCATTTTTTATTTCAGAAGAATTGCTGTGCTAGGGAATGTGAGATTTTTCACTTCTTTGAAGTCTTGCTTTTACTATGTTTTCCCAGCCCCCAGATGCAGATCAGATAAAATTAGTGTGGAGAAATGTGAAGTGATACATTTTATGAGGCAGAATAAGAGGTTGAATATACACTAAGTAATAGGGAGTCAGATAAACAGATCTTTAAAAAGAGGACAAATTGATAATGCTTTTTAAAAAAAAATAACCAGCATATAGGATCTTGGGTTTTATAAATAGTGGAGTGCAAAAGTAAAGAAGCAATGCTAAACAATCCTTTCTCTTCCTAGACAAGCATCCAGTTACCTCATGAATCCATTTACGTATGCCCCAAATCTTTCCCTTATCTGTTTGTTTCGATTCCTTTCCCTTTTAATTAATGCACACATTTATTACCCTTTGGGGGGAAAAAGCTCTTCCCTTCTTACTGCCAAATTCCTCATTCTCAAACTTGCATCTTCACAAGTCATTGGGTCGGTCGCAGTTAGAATATCCTATCAGAACAAGGATATTTGGCCCATTAAGCCCTACCTTTTTTGATTGCCCACAACCCCACCCCATTCCTTTTGGGTGCCCTACTTTAGAAAACTCTACCTAGGACATAGAGAACGTAAAAAAGAGATTCACTAAACCAATACCAGGGATGAGATATGAGACAAAACTAGAGAAATGAGGGCTCTTTTCATTAGAACATAGATAGGTAAGAAGGGATCCGAGAGTTTATCAAAATTCAGAAATTTGGTGATGTGGATAAGGAAAAATTATTTCCACTGGTCTTTGAATTAGTAACCAGGGGGCATAAATTTAAGACTATCGCCAAAAAAATAAAGTGCTGCTAAGGCATGGAATGCTCAACCAGATACAATGGTGGAGGCGGAACTTGCAGTAGCTTTTAAAAGGAAGTAGTTAAAGTAGTTGAAAAACAAAATTTGAAAGGGTCGGGAAATGGGACTAAATGGATAGCTCTTTGAGAGCCAGCATCAGCGCAATGGGCTGAATGGCCTCTTTCTGTATTGTAAAATTATCTATTTCTGCTGTTCAGTTTGCTCAAAGTGAGAAGAAAGGATGATGAAATTACCATATAAGATAGTAAACTGTAGGAAAGGGATGCTCGGGTTCAAAGCAGTAAAGTGCAATTGTAATAGTTCACACGCTGGTGACTTAGTGGAAAACCTTCTGAATTCAAGGAGGAATCTAGCACTATCCTCGAGAGAGGTGATTCAGAAATATAGTGAGAAGGTGGGTGTCTCTGAATCTCTTGAATCCAGAAGTTCTTTGCAAAGAGTAATCGTCATATGGTACAGACGTCGGGGAAGGGTATTTAAGGTAAAGTCCCTGGCCAGGAGGATGGGGGTGGATGCATATTTTAGGTTATTTTTGGATGAATGAATTATGGATCAAATGGGCTTCGTAACTTGTATCTATCCTGTGATATGGTGCAGTATCCCAGCAGAAATTGCTGGGGAGGGGCGGGGTTGGGGAAGTAGAAACAAAAGGACAGTCAATCCTGTCCAAATGGTTTACCCGTTCCTGTTTGCTAGACAGGAGGTTTGATGCTGAGTTTATACGTTCAGGTGATAATCAATTTGATAACATATTGAACTGTTTGTCCTTAATCTGTGGTGACACTTCCATCACAGATTGGGCACGGGCCCCCGGGGAAGATTCGCTGGATGCCTTCATGACCGAAATCCAAACAGGAGCGACGATAGATAGCGTCACTCGTAGGAAACTTCACATCCAATCCTTCGAGCTGAAAAAGGAGCAACAAAGGCTACAGAAGCTAATAAAGATTGTGACGCCAGTGGGTCTACCAGAGCTAAAAATTGAGTAAGTTAAGATAAGTGAGCAGCCCTGAGCTTACTGCTGCAGTGGTGTTATTCATCCTGCACATGGTAAGATCAGCACCGAGATGATTATTCTGGGGATGTGGGCAACACTAGCAAAGACGTATTTGTTGCCCATCCCTAGTTGTCTCAAGAAGATGGGAATCATAGGAAGACGAGTAGGCCATTCAGTCCCTCATGCCTGTTCCTCCATTTGCTCCAGGCTGATCTGTATCTGAACACCAGCCTTGGTTCCATATCCCTTAATACCCTTACCTAACAAATATATATCACTGGAGTTCTGACGAAAGGTCATCGACCTGAAACGTTAACTCTGTTTCTCTCGCCACAGATACTGCCTGACCTGCTGAGTATTTCCAACATTTTCTGTTTGTATTTCAGATTTCCAGCATCCACAGTATTTGGCTTTTGAAATATCTAACATTCTTAATTTTGAAATTTTCATTGACTGAGCCTCAGCAGCCTTGTTGGGGGCTGGTATTTTAGATTTCCACTACCTGTTGTGTGAAAAAGTGCTTCCTGACATCATAGCTGAATGACCTAGCTCTAATTTTAATGTTATGTCATGTTCTGGACTCTCACACCAAAGGGAGTGGTTTCCTTCTATCAACTCCTTTAATCATCTTAAATATCTCAATTAGATCACCGCTTACTATACACAAAGGAATACAAGCCTGGTATACAAGATGGTGGTACTGAACCATAAAGACAAAGAATATCACCGGTTTAATCCTCAGACTGCGCTTAGTTAGATCTGAGGTGGGGATGAGGAAGAAACCAAACGTATACCGTGTAGCCCACTCTTCTTAATGATGAGTAATTTTGCATCAAGAAGCTTCACCTTGTTTTGAAATGTTAGAGAATCAAGAGAAATTCTCTGATTGTCGCAACCCTGGCAGGACCTCACAAGTAGCAGACAGCTTATTGGAAGATCATTGGTACACTGCCCGTAATTTTCCATCCATTGGTATTAATGGGCGGAAAATTTGGGTGTTTCCAATGAGCTGCTCGCTTCATTCGAAGCCCAGCTGCTTGCATTGGGCCTTGGAAAATACTGCCTGTAATTTATATAATTTGTAAAATGCTAGAATTGATGAGAAAAAAATGGGTATTGAGCAAATTGCATTGGAGTAGCAATAAATAAGGCACTGATTTCCCGTACTTTAAACAATGGTGCATCAACCCTGGCTAATTGTGCATTTTAATTTCTGGCTACAAGGCACTGATGTGGTTTCCCTCAGTTGGACAAGCAGCATTTGAAGTTTTGTTCCTGATTATACCATGGGATTGCTACATTGTTGTTGACGTCCAGTTGCAGTAGCTCCAATGGCTCTGGCATAAATGTGGAGCTTTCTTGCCCATTCCACTCTTCGATGTGTGTTTGCTCTAAATGTGATTGCTAAGGCTTAAGGAACTGAAAGCTGGTACTTGATTGGTGTTGCCAACCCAGCTCTACTCTGAGAGCTGCACACATTGCAGTTACAACCATTTAGCTTCATAATTTATTATCTTAAATTGCAAAATGACAAGGTGAGAAGCCAAAACCCATCATAAACATCACTGAATTAGTGATCAGGTGCTTTCAGCTTTGGTTTTACAAAAGATTGTATTTTATTGGGGGAATGAAAGATCTGAAGAACCAAAAGCCAATGGGGTGGTATGATAACATTGATTATCAGAGTAAGAATGTAAGGTGTATGTAAGACAGGAAAAGGCCATTCTGCCTTTGTGCACACTTTTTCTTCTAATGGCCTTATAACATTTGAATGTATTTAAATTTCTTCAGACAAGATGTAGATAGAGAGAAATATAGTGAGAAAAGATCTGACAATCAAGTCAGGCTACTGAAACATCCTTGTAGGTCTTAGTGTCTACGCGAGCTGTCATTGGGACTATCCCTGGATATCTAAGAAGGTTTAACATCTATTTTAAATGCATTTGATATATACTAGATCACAAATGATGAAATTGGCTGGAAAAACTGGTAGAAGACTTGAAATCTAAAAATGAAAAATCCTACCCGTCACCGTCAGTATCTTGAGTGCTCTACTGAAGTAATCCACCACCTATCTGAGATGGAATATTGTAGATCTGTTCTGGAGGTTGCAGAGATATCCCATCTCTTTCTCCTGGACTAATTCCAGGCTGAAGCCATGTAGACCACTGAACTGGCTGAGGACCTATTCCTTGCCAGTCTACTTTTTACATCCGAGAAAGAACCTCAAGGTCTATTGGTATCTGCCCTTAGAGATGTATGCAGATAAATCAGAACGTTGATTCAAACTTTGCTATTTGGCATACAATTAGAATCCCACAAAGGCAAAAATCTCGGATGCCCTGCCTTTAGGGCACTAATCATCAAGAAAGGCTAAAGCTACCAAACTTTTGTAAGAGAAAAGACTGAGGAGACTTGATGCAAGTCTTGAAAATAATTAAGTGTTACGATAAGCTTGAAGTAAGCAAAATCTACAGCCTCGACAATGAGTACAGGGTTAGAAGGCGCAAATACAAAATCACAAGTATCAAAGTTACAGATGAGAGAGAACGTTTCCTACAGAATAGGGGACTTGTGAATCCTCACAGAAGACAGTTAATTCAGGATCACATTCACCATTTAAAAGGGACATAACAACATAAGAAATAGGAGCAGGAGTAGGCCATTTGGCCCCTTGAGCCTACTCCGCCATTCAATAAGATCATGGCTGATCTGATCATGGACTCGACTCCACTTTCCCACCCGCTTCCCATAAACCTTGACTCCCTTATCGTTCAAAAACCCTTGACTCCATTATTGTTCAAAGTCGAAGCTTGATCAATTTTCATTGAGAAGAGAAATGGAAGTTTTTAAAGATATTAGCCACACTACTTGATTTTTTTTTTTAAGTGGAGGTAAGGAAAGGAACTTACGACATTTTATTTTTCTCTGTCTGAACTTTCTTATTCCTGGGTTTTCTAATTAAAATCACTTGCAATACCCAATTTATTCCAGCACATCTGACATCTGACCTCAGTTTATCAATTCCTTTGTCTCCTGGACAGTGGCAGCATGGATACGAAATTGGCTAATAAGAAACAGAGTAGTGGTGAACAGTTATTTTTCGGACTGGAGGAAGGTTTACAGTGGTGTTCCCCAGGAGTTGGTACTAGGACCACTGTTTTTCTTGACGTATATTGATGACATAGACTTGGGTGTACAGGGCACAATTTCACAATTTGCAGGTAACACAAAACTTGGAAGCATAGTGAACAGTGAGGAGGATAGTGATAGATTTCAAGAAGACATAGACAGGCTGGTGGAATGGGTGGACACGTGGCAGATGAAATTTAACACAGAAAAGTGCAAAGTGACTCATTTTGGTAGGAAGAACGAGGAGAGGCAATATAAACTAAAGGGTACAATTCTAAAGGACGCGCATGAACAGAGAGACCTGGGGGTATATGTGCACAGATTGTTGAAGGTGGCAGAGCAGGTTGAGAAGGGAGAAGCTGGGGTGGTTCTCCTTAGAGCAGAGAAGGTTAAGAGGAGATTTGTTAAAGGTGTTCAAAATCATGAGGGGTCTAGTCAGAATAGATAGAGAGAAACTGTTCCCATTGGTAGAAGGGTCGAGAACCAGAGGACACAGATTTAAGGTGATTGGCAGAAGAACCAAAGGCAACATGAGGAAGAACTTTTTTACGCAGCAAGTGGTTATGATCTGGAATTCACTGCCTGATAGGGTGATGGAGCCAAATTCAATTGTGGCTTTCAAAAGGGAATTGGATAAGTTCCTGAAGGAAAAAAATTTGCAGGGCTACGGGAAATGGGCGGGGGAGTGGGACTAGCTGAAGTGCTCTTGCAGCGAGCCGGCACAGGCTCGACAGGCTGAATGGCCTTCTGTGCTGTAACCATTCTATGGTGCTAGAAAGTCTCACGTAGAGGATAAATTGGAGTGATTGGACCAAAAGGCTTGTTCCTGTGTTGCCATTTCTATATCATTCTACGGAGTGATTATTTGCAACAACTTTTTTGTGTCCTGCGCATGCATGCTTGGACTCTGCTCCCTTGTTGTGCATGCGCCTTCGATCCGGTCTGAGAGAGAGAGACTGGGGAAGGGGGGAGAGAGAGAGACTGGGGAGGGAGGGGAAGAGAGCGAGATAGACTGGGGGGAGGTTGAGAGAGACTGGGGAAGGGGAGAGGGAGAGGGAGAGGGAGAGAGGGTGGCGTGGGGGGGGAGAGGGGATCGGAGGGGAGGGAGAGGGAATTCAGGGAAGGTGGATCACGTTCTTCCAATCCCACCTCCATTAAACCCACACCCACGTTCTCCCTCTCCTCCCCCTACACCTAGTTGATTTCTCGAAAAGCTCGGTGTGCGCGTAACAAGTGACATAATTGGAGTGGACAAAACCTGGAAGTCACGACACTGTCACTATTCACTTCATACCCAATAAACCTGTTGACCATCTGTAACCCACATGCAATGCCCCATCTATGGTGTGGGGTGGGGGGGGGGGGTGCGGGCAAGGTCAGGAACCTGTTGGGAGGAGAGGATTATGAATCCATGGGGGAGGAACTTGGGCACGGGGAGAAGGTCAGGAACGGGTAGGGCGGTGGCTGGAGGGAGAGGAGGTCAGGCACTTACGCGGTGGAGGCAGGACCTTGTTTTGGGGGGGTGGGTGGGTGGGAGAAGGTTTTAACCCGTGAGAGTAAGCCCTGTCTGGAGTCGGCAGTCAGAATGGCTTAAATTACACTTTGCAAAGCCACTGACTACATAGGCAGGGCGGTTCTACTGACATATTCCAAAGAAACTGCTAACCCTTACCTTATCCTCCAAGGGGACTAATCAGCAATCGGGCCATGTGATCAAGGGGACCCAATCAGAGCATTTAAACGCGTCCATAATTCTATATGGCTACCTCTGTGTTTATGCCAGGAACACAAGCGACTAAGTTCCTTCCCTTAGCTCCACTGAAAAAAAATCAAGTAGTGTGGTTAATATCTTTTTAAAAACTTCAATCTCTTTTCTCAATGAAAATTGAACCAGCTCACCATCACCTTCTCAAGGACAACAAAGGATGGGCAATAAATGCTGGCCTTGCCAGTGACGCACACATCCTAGGAACAATGTTTTTTTTTAAATTGACAGCATCGCTTACATCCCAGGCACACACACACAAAATCTGTGAATTGTGTATCCCCTAATAGAAGTAAAACTCTACCCCCCCCCCCCCCCCCCACTATCTCTTAAATTCCGGTAAATTACCACCTTGGACCAAGTGTTCTGAATTATGTCATGCTAGTGTATAGAAATTTAGTTTTGATTTTTTTTTTAAGCACTAGAGGGGGGACCCTTGTCTCTACTTCCTGCCCGTGCATTCGATTTGTAGGTTATGAGCTGTATGGTAGAACTTCCCAAATTGTTTTCCTTCTCTTGCTAATCATCTTCCCCCACCCCTGCTGACTCCTTCCTGGGGTTTATTTCCTGGGGTGTCAGTTACCCTCTGGTACCTTACCCAGGTGGCCACTATTTATGTGTGAACCTTAACATTGCATCTTGGCAGGCTTTTTGACTGCTGGTGGGGTTATCGTAACTGAGTCTGATCCAATTCGCACCTGATGTTCACAGACTTGCATTACAACAGGAGTTGTTGGCTAATGAGTCGCAGCAAAGCTCTGGGTGATTTTTTTTCCTCCTCTCTCGCTCAGTGCAATGAGACCAATTATAGCATCCCTGCTGCCACCCAAGCTCAGCCAACTCTCTTCAACCTGACGATTGAGCCTTCTTTGTCTTTAAAAAGAAAAAAAAGAAGGACGTGTGTGTGATGTAGTTACCAGCTGCCAGCTATCGCTGAATGTCCCAAATAGCCAATGAGATGTTTTTGAAGTGTAGTCGCTATTGTAATGTAGGAAACACGGTAGCCAATTTTGCACGCAGCAAGGTCCCACAAACAGCAATGTAACGATCTGTTTTTTATTGTGGTGTTGATGAGGGGTACATGGTGGCCAGGGCATTGGGAGAACTTCCCTGCTATTCTTCAAGATAGTGCCATGGGATCTTTAATGTCCACCTAAGAGGACAGACGGGACCTCGGTTTAAAGTCTAATCCGAAAAACTGCACTGGAGTGTCGGCCTATTTTTTTATGCTCAAGTCTCTGGAATGGGACATGAACCCACAATCTTCTGACTCAGAGATGAGAGTGCCACCACTGAGCCACTTTATGAGTTGCTCATTATATAAGCTTTCGGCCATCAGGGAAGCTTCCAAAACCGCTTTTATTTCCCTTCCCTGCTTTTCTTGAAGGTGGTGATGACTCGTGTGGGGCTGCAGTTCCATGGGTGCAGGAGGTCCTTTGCTACTTCGCCCAAATGGCTTATTGACAGGCTATTTCATTAGCATCACAGCTGATCCTATCCTCACCCAGCATTTATATACGTATAGCGGCGGACAGTTAATCGTCAAGAACAAGATCCGCTGACACCTCCATCCCAACACAAGGACGCCAAATCTAATTGTGGTTCTCCACTGTGGCAAGCCAACTCCAAACAGACCAGTTGTTGAATTTGGAGCATTCCTGGTCTCTCACTTTCAGTTCCACAATACAGAATCATCAGGGAACTCGCCAAAATATTTGGCTTGTATTTAAAAACAAAATCAGCGTTAGCCAGGATTGTGAAGTCTCAATTTGGCTAGATTTACTAGAGGAAGTAGTGCTGGTCTGAATCGGAAGTCATTTTTTTTTCAAGGTTTCAGAATGATACAACGTATGGATACAATTTTGCTGCTTAAAACCTTCCCAGTGAAAGATGTGTCTTAGTGAAGATTTTTATGGTGCCTAATATTAAGAACATTTCATTCTAAGGATTGCGGGTCAGGCTGGAGACGCAGGATCCAAACCTAAGAAAATTGCTGTGCCCATGTTTGGGGCAATGAAGGGAGGAAAGAAGTTCAAACTGAAGACAGGAACCATTGGGGTAAGTGAAGTGAAATGTGAACTTTTTTTTTCATAAGGAAATTACTAAACGCCCTGTGCCACAGTCCGACTATATAAACAATCAGGCAGTCAAAGCAATGCCATGGAAGATTCACTAGTTAATCTGTTCTGTCTGTTTTAATCTATTTTCATTCAAATTTTGTTGAGGTAGTGAGTGCTGGTGACCTTGCCAAGGCTCCAATTTAAAAGAGTTACTGACTGTGTGAAGGAGCTAAGTGAACATTAGTAGAGATACAGTCCTTAACCCAATGATTTTTCAGTGCAAACTTGTCTTTGTCAATTCAGCTCCCTCACTTGCTGAGCTCAGCAACCCTTTAAAGCCAGTTGTATAGTATTGCATAGTATTTACAACACAGAAACAGACCATTTGGCCCAACAGGTCCATACCAGTATTTATGTTCCACTCGAGCCATTGTACGCTCTCTTTGTTAAAACATGAGGTCAACAGAAATGGATGGTACAAAAGAGGAACATGGGAACAGGAATAGGCCATTCAGCCAACGTTCCGCAAAGCTGTGCAGTCGCCTAGCTGTCTGGAGGTCCCGCACAGGCCAGTCACCAGCTTTTCAATGGGAGATTATTTTGAAAGGGCTGTGCAACCCATTAAAGGGATCATGCACCCAAAAAAAATTAGAGGCAACGTTGCATTCAGCCCTCGAGCCTGTTCCGCCATTCAATGGGATCGTGACTGATCTGTACCTCAACTCCCTCTACCTGCCTTGGCTCGATATCACTTGATACCCATATCTGACAAAACGCAAAACATGTTGCAGTTAATAATGCAATGTGCATCTCTTTTCTTTAAACAAGGTGGCCCTAATAGTACAGTACCTTCAGCAACCCTTCCTACATTGTTTTACATCAGCTTACTCGCAGATTTCCCCCTTTCTTCCAGTAGCAGTGATTTAAAGACAAGTGCCCCTGCGAAAACAAATTGGATCACTGTTTTAAGAATTTAAAAATCCCTATAGGCTGTCCTGGTTGTAAAATGAGATATTTATGCAGCATGACAAGAGGGTTGATTATTTAACAGAAAAATCTATCATCTGAATTATTTATGGCTAAAGAGTAAACCTTTAGGTGCAATAATGATTTTTTTTTAGCTGCAGAGCTTTAAATTACTTATGAGACTGGAAAACGCACAAAGCCACAGGCTAAGATAAGTTGAGGTCTGTGTGTTTCTGATAGTCACTGTTGGGATCTTGCTGTGGCTACTAATTAGTCCCTTTTTTTCCTCTAGATGAACGGTTAGCTAGATATTCCCAGCAGGACTAAAGGATTTACATGTTTGATCTTGGTTAGGTAAATTGAAGCTTTGAACATACTTCAATATATATTTTTTTTACCGTTGACTTTTTTCCTCTCTTCTTCACAACATTCAGACTTGAGGGACGAAAAGACAGAGCTCACGCCTGTGTATAATGTAGATTTTGTTTTATAAACTGCGAAAGGATTGGGGCAGATAAAGAAGTGTGCATGTGCGTGTTTGTGTGTGTGTGTCACGTATTTTACTGCAGAAGTTCTAAACCAGCATTGGAAACCTCTTAAAATAACGTGTTTGTATCAAGATCAAAATGTTTACAGAATTCTTTCCATTCACCCTTCGAGCACTGTGGATAAGCTTTCTAGTTTTGACACATAAAGACATGTTGGAGCTTAGCCAGGTCGTATCACATCATTCCTTTCAATTGGCCTGGTTTTCTGTCAGTAAAGACATGTTTGTTTTTGACTCGCCCTCTCCTCCAAAATTGATGATTGGAGCCAGTAAAAAGAAGAAAACGGGTAAGAAATGGACGGAATCAACCAAAATGGAGCTTAGTTGTACTGAGGGCTACACGGATGCAGGAGGAGGTGGCTAGTGGAATTCATCGGGGAACAGTATTTGGTGTCATTACTGTGTACCATGCTCTTATAAGAATAGGGTCCATAGGATCGATCTTGTCCACCCGAGAAAGCATACTAGGACCTCGGTTTAACGTCTCTTCCGAAAGACGTCACCTCCCGATAGTGCAGCATTCCCTCAGTATTGCACTGAAGCGTCAGCCTAGACTTTGTGCTCAAGTGTCTAGAGTGTGCCTTAAACCCACAAGTATCTGACTCAAAGGCAAGTGTGCTATCATTGAGCCAAGGCTGAAACTTAATGGAGGTAAATTGAGAAATAGGGATTCGGAGATATCAAGCAAGGGGAGACCGCTGGAAATGAAAACTTTTGAGGCGTTGGAAAAGAATGAGTTGGAGTAGAAGATGGTGGAATGAGTCTTAATGTGAAAAGCCATGTGGCAAAATATGAAAGATTGGTGGCAATGGGAAGGAACCATTTCCAACAACAAATCTAATGGCACGATGAAAGCTGTTTAGTAGAAAATATTGCCATGTCTGTGTTCAAGGCAAAACATATAATGGGCTTCAGCTTTGCTTTTTGTGGTCCATTACATGATCTAAACCCTTTGTCACATTACGACCTTCTAACCTGGCCCCAGCGGTTAGTTTTCGTGGTATTGCTGATTTGACTTTATTTCATTTTAGAGTGAAACATGCTTTGTATTTATGAAAAATCACAAGGAGAGGCAGCTAGAATTTACACATGCTATCCTCATGATTTATTGATTTAGAATTTGAAAGTATTTGATTGTAGGTTGCCCCGTTGACTATTTTGAAACTGCAGTACCATATTGCTTTCTGCCCAAAATAACACAAGATGAATTTTATAGACCAGTTAGCCTAACATCTGTCAAATTATAGACCAGTTAGCTTAAAATCTGTCATTGGGAAAATGCTGGAGTCCATCATTCAGGAAGTAGTAACAGGACATTTAGAAAATCATAATGCAGTCAAGTAGAGTCAGCGTGGTTTTATGAAAGGGAAATCATGTTTGACAAAATTTCATGAGTTCTTTGAGGATGTAACGAGCAGGGTGCATAAAGGGGAACCAGTAGCGTGTATTTGGATTTCCAGAAAGCATTCAATAAGGTACCATAGGCAGTTCCTCAGAATCGAGGAAGACTTGCTTCTGCTCCCAAAATGAGTCCTTAGGTGGCTGAACAGTCCAACACGAGAACCACAGTCCCTGCCACAGGTGGGACAGATAGTCGTTGAGGATAAGGCGCTGCCTGCGCTTGACTTCTGCAAGATCGCGGCGACAAGACTCGAGGAGCTCAGTGCCCTCCCAGATGCACTTCCTCCACTTAGGGCGGTCTTTGACCAGGAACTCCCAGGTGTCAGTGGGGATGCTGCACTTTATCAGGGAGGCTTTGAGGGTGTTCCTGTAACGTTTCCTCTCCCCTTGGCTCATTTGCCGTGAAGGAGTTCCGAGTAGTTGCTTTGGGAGTCTCGTGTCTGACATGCAGACAATGTGGCCTGCCCAAAGGGGCTGATCAAGTGTGGTCAGTGCTTCAATGCTTGGAATGTTGGCCTGGTTGAGGATGCTAATATTGGTATGTTTGTCCTCCCAGGGGATTTGTAGGATCTTGCAGAGACATCATTGATAGTATTTCTCCAGCGACTTGAGGTATCTTACTGTACATAGTCCATGTCTCTGAGCCATATAAGAGGGCGGGTATTACTGCAGCCCTGTAGACCATGAGCTTGGTGGTAGATTTGAAGGCCTGGTCTTCGAACACTCTTTTCCTCAGGCGGCCGAAGGCTGCACTGGAGGCAGCGTTGAATCTCGTCATCAATGTCTGCTCTTGTTGATAAGAGGTTCCCGAGGTATGGGAAATGGTCCGCATTGTCCAGGGCCACACCGTGGATCTTGAGGACTGGGGGGCAGTGCTGTGCAGCGAGGACAAGCTGGTGGAGGACCTTTGTCTTACGGATGTTTAGTATAAGGCCCATGCTTTCGTATGCCTCAGTAAATACATCGACTATGTCCTGGAGTTCAGCCTCTGTATGTGCGCAGATGCAAGCATCATCCGCGTACTGTAGCTCAACGACAGAGGTTGGGTGGTCTTGGATCTGGCCTGGAGACGTCAAAGGTTGAACAGCTTCCCACTGGTTATGTAGTTTAGTTCCACTCCAGCGGGGATAGAACATCTCGCCAGAGGCAATTAGGCTCATACAGCAGTGCCTGGTCTCCAGTCGTCTTGCCACTGGACCAAGACCTTGCTCAGCTAAGCCCGTGTGGTAGCTGGTGTGCAACGGCCACCCCATGTTAAAAGAACTCACGCACAGGCACCTTCCACTCCATTAACATGAAGTTCGGGACCTGGAACGTCAGGACCCTCCTGGACAACTCCAACAGTGACGGGCCGGAATGTTGCACCACCATAGTTGCCCCGGAACTTAGACGCTTTGACATCGACATCGCCACCCCAAGCAAGACCCGGCAGGCAGGGGAAGGCTAGCCCATATTTTTTCTCGCTAAATTGGCCTGGGTTTTTAATTTGGTTTTTGCCTCTCCCAGGAGATCACATGGCTCCAGTTGGGGTGGAGTGTAGAATGTTTTAGTATAAGGGGTGTCGCAGTTGTGGTGAGGCGGATTGGTTGGGCTGGGTGCTCTTTGCCTTTTCGTCATTGTTCACAAGTTTATATGTAACCTTTAGGGCTGCTGACTAAGGGCCGTGTGGCTCTTTGTCGGCTGGCGCGGACACGACGGGCCAGAATGGCCTCCTTCTGCGCTGTAAATTTCTATGTTTCAAGGAACAAGGTGGAGGTTACACCTTCTTATGGAAAGAGAAACCAGAGGAAGAATGCCACCTTCACGGAATCGGCTTCGCCATCAAAATCGAGCTGGTCGAACGCCTCAAAGACTCCCCCTGCGGGGTTGACGAACACCTCATGACTCTTCGACTCACCCTGTCCCAGAATCGATGCGCCACAGTCATCAGTGGGTATGCCCCAACATTCGATGCAACAGATGAGACCAAAGAGGGTTTTTACTTCAACCCCTCAAAATCCCTGTCCCGCATCCCCGCGGACGACAAACTGATCGGGTCAGCAAAGACACAGCCCTCTGAGGAGGCATGATTGGCAGAGTGGGGGTAGGGAAAGCCAACTCCAGCGGTACCCTACTCCTGACAAAATGTCTAGAACATGAACTTTTCATTTTATATATATATATAAATGCTGGAAATCTCAAGGCAGACAGCATCGGTGGAGAGGAAGCAGAGGTAATGTTTCGGGTCGATTCTTAGCAAGCACTGAAAGAGGGGCGTGAAGCAAGAACAAAAGGGAAGGTCTGTTGTTAGCGTTAGTGTTTTCTCAGAAGAATCACTCAACACTCAGAGTCGGTTCCAATGCCGTCGCGGCCTTTATTAACGCTTAGCGGGGAGGAAGTCTCAGGACTGTATCCAGGCTTCTCTCCACAGAACAAAGGGTTACATGCACTTTTATATGTTTCACAACAGTTACAAACAGTTTACTACAGTTACACAGCCCATCACGGCTGGACACAAGCCAATCACAACGATTATAGATTACATATAGGTTCTTTTAACCCAATAGAATTCCCCTGGTGTCTCAGGAACCATATGTTCGGTTATTGTCAGCTTGGGCTGATTGATGACTTTACTACAGGAGATAGGTTCTCTCCCTATTTCTTTCTTCTTGGAGAAATAATTGGTTTATAACCTTGTTTACACGAGATGGGTTCCCTTCTTATCTCTTTCTTCCTGGGGAATTAATTGGTTTATGGCCTTGTTTACGGGAGATGGGTTCTCTCCTCATTATTCTTATCCTGCATCCAAGGCATTCCTATAGTGGGCCTCACAGGGTTATTGCTCGGTCATTGAACATTCAACAGTTCACAGCTTGACTACCTGATTTCCCATCATGCCTGGGCAGCCATTTTATGTGTGGCCACTTTAAACTTATATGCAGTTAGATATATCGAGCAGGTGCCTAATGCCTAGTGTTCTGGTATATTCTAAAGGTGCCTACCTCCTACAACATCTGTGATAGGTTGGAAGACAGGAGAGATTAGAGAGACAAAAGGGATGATGGCCCAAATTCAAATGGTAATGCCAGGAGTTAGAAAAACATTAGTTAAGATAAGGGGCCCAAGTTTCCACACGATAAAAAACGGGCACCCCTCCGAGCTGGGCGCCCGTTTTTCGCGCCTAAAACGGCGCTGGAAAAAAAACTCGCAATTCTGGAGCGCCCTGCAGCTCCTTGTCTGTTTGGCGCGGCGCCCAGGGGGGCGGAGCCTACACTCGCGCCGATTTTGTAAGTGGGAGGGGGCGGGTACTATTTAAATTAGCTTTTTTCCTGCCGGCAACACTGCGCGTGCACGTTGAAGCATTCGCGCACGCGCAGTGTGAAGGAAATATTGGCACTCGGCCATTTTTGTAGTTCTTTGTAGCTGTTTAATTTTTGAAAATTTTTTAATAAAAGCACATTACCATCAGCACTGAGGCTTCTTGCAGCCTTCTCACTGTCTGATTTACCCCCCCCCCCACCCCGCGGGAAGAACGGGTGCCTCCTCTCCCCCCCCCCCCCCCCCCACAGGAAGAACGGGCGCCTCAGGCTGACTGCAGCATTCTCCGTGCCTGAAGCACTTTCACACAGGTAGGAAGATGGTTTATTTAATCTTTTCTTTGCCTATAAATTTTTATTCAGGTTGGATTTATTTGTAGAAGTATAAATAAGGATTTATTGTAGAATTTAATGACTTCCCTTCCCCCCCCCGCCCCCTCCCCCCCCACCTCGTTCTGGACGCCTAATTTGTAACCTGCGCCTGATTTTTTAATGTGTAGAACAGGTTTTTTCAGTTCTACAAAAATCTTCACTTGCTCCATTCTAAGTTAGTTTGGAGTACGTTTTCACTGTGGAAACTTTGAAATCAGGCGTCAGTGGCCGGACACGCCCCCTTTTGAAGAAAAAATTCTGTTCCAAAGTAGAACTGTTCTACCTGACTAGAACTGCAGAAAAAAAAATGTGGAGAATTGCGATTTCTAAGATAGTCCGTTCTCCACCAGTTGCTCCTAAAAATCAGGTGCAAATCATGTGGAAACTTGGGCCTAAGGTGTGAACGGTGGGATAATGACCAACTGCCATTAGAGACAAGGAGAAGAAAAGAAAGAAACAGGCTCTGAGGGGGTGGGGTGGGGGGGGAGCCAAAGATTGGCAGCGGTTGCGTTCTGAAATTTTTGAACTTGATGTTGAGCCCAGAAGGCTGTAAAGTGCCTAAATGAAAGATGAGGTGCTGTTCCTCGAGCTTGCGTTGAGCTTCGTTGGAACAGTGTAGGAGTCCGAGGACGGAGCTATCACAGTGGGAATGCAGTGGAGAATTAAAGTGACAGGCGACTGGAAGCTCAGGGTCAGACTTGCGGACTGAATGGAGGTGTTCTGCAAAGCGGTCACCCAATCTACACTTGGTCTCCCCAATGTAAAAGAGACCATATCGTGAGCAGTGAATACAGTATACTAAATTGAAAGAAGTACAAGTAAATCACTGGTTCACCTGGAAAGGAGAATTTGGGGCTCTGGATAGTGGGAAGGGAGCAGATAAAAGGGCAGGTGTTGCATCTCCTACACTTGCACGGAAAGGTGCCGTGGAAAGGGGAGGGACTGCGGAATGGACCAGGGTGTCGCAGAGGGAGCGGTCCCTTCGGAACGCTTCGAGGGGAGGGGAAGATGTGATTGGTGGTGGGATCACGCTGGAGATGGCGGAGGATGATCTGTTGAACGTGGAGGCTGGTGGGGGTGAAAGGTGAGGACAAGGTAAACCCTGTCATGGTTCTGAGAGGGAGGGGAAGGGGTGAGAGCAGAGGTGCGGGAAATAGAACAGACACTGTCGAGGGCCATGTTACTCCCACCCCGCATCCTGTAAGGACTCCATTCCATTCTCCCAGTTTCTCCATCTCCGTCGAATCTGCTCTGACGACGCCACCTTTCACACTAGTGCCTCTGACATGTCTTCCTTTTTCCTCAACAGAGGATTCCCCTCCGCCATGGTTAACATGGCCCTCGACCGTGTTCGTTCTATTTCCCACACCAGTCATCCCTGTATCTTTCCTGAGATTGCTAAACTAGGGGGTAATTTTCTGGGGTGCTCCCGTGCCCATTAGTAACTGGGTTGATTCCGCCCAGAGTCATTTTATGAAGAAGCCTTGCAGCCAGCAGACACTAAGGGCTAAAAATTCGGGTGCGCCCCATTTGGGGACGGTAACACTCGCGAGGCGCGAGACATTGCGCCAGGTACAGAAGTCATGCCTCTCACGAGAAATTGGGGTTACTACCCCCCGAAAGGAAGTGGAGCGCCAAATCAAGCGCTCCACTTGTTTTCTGGGACAATAGCGGGACGGATGGCTCAGCAGCGCTACACATTGGGCCACGTGGCTCTGCCCCTTGGGAAGGGCTCTTCCGTGAATTAAAGGGAAGGGCCCGAGTTGCATACTCTGCATTAATGAAAGGGGCCTACCTGGACCACCGGGGAGTGGGGGTGCCATGCAATCAGCCCAGCACGGACCCCGCGTCCAAAGTGGCAACAGGGCGCCCAAGAAAAGTGGACAATTTTTTTACGAACAGCCAGCCACCTCCCCTTTAACATTCGCCCCACGAGCCACTGGCCGCCCGGTGCGCATCCCCTGAAGCTGTTGCTGTCATCGCCCGGCACAGCTTCAGGGGGCGATACCCAATTAAGGTCTGGCGTGCTGTACGCGGTGATGACGTTACAATCTCCCGGCACGGCACTCGGTGGCAAAGTCTTTTGTGCACCATTAGTGGGTGCTAATGGGAGACGCAAATGACCCGAATTTCTCCCCTAAGACTATTATTTCATCAATCTTGGGCAGGTTTTGAACACAAGTGGTTAAAGACCAGTGTTTAACTGTTGGGAACACACAGTCTCCATGTAGCCACCCCATACAGTGCATAAAGTCCATGCATCTTTTTTCAAATACCCGTGTAAAAATTGAATGTTCGCAAACAGAGCATTTTAACCCCATTGTCTCCAAGAGTACATTTCCATCTTAAATGTTATGGGCTGTATCCTGTAGCTCTGAAGAATAACAGGATGCTCAAAACATTTTAAAAAGAATTTGCATTTTTTATATCTTTCTAAATTGGTGCAAAATTTGAATATATTTTCTCTGGAATGTGGATACATGCTTTCAGGCTATTCTCAAATAAATAAATGGAGGCTCCAGATAGCCAGCTTAAAAAAGAACTGCAGCAAATAAGGCCTCGGATCCTCAGGTAATCATCGAGTTCAAATCCCATTCTGTACTAACATAACACACTTGGATATTGCTACAGTGCAATAACTACTAGCCTTGGGCAAAATTACCTGGATAAAAAGAAAGACAGGCTTGCAACTTTATACAGCATTTCACTACCTCAGGATGTCACAAAGTGCTTTACAGCCAATTAAGTACTTTTGAAGTGTAGACCCTGTTGTAATGTAGGAAACGCGGCAGCCAATTTGCACAGAGCAAGCTCCCAAAAATAGCAATGAAATAAATTACGAGATCATCTATTGTAGGTGTTAGTTGAGGGATAAATGTTGGCCAGGAGACTGGGCGAACTCCCCTCTCTTGTTCAAATAATGGCGAGTTTACCTGGAAGGGCATACGGAGCCTCAGTTTATCATCTCATCTGAAAGACGGCACCTCAGTGCAGCATTCCCTCAGCACGTCACTGGAGTGTCAGCCTGGATTATATGTTCAAGTCTCTGGAATAGGACTTAAACCCATAACCTTCTGTTTCAGAGGTGAGAGATATCACCGTTGAGCCAAGGAAGGGAGAGAAAACCGACAAGTTGGGCACAAGAGATTGTTCTCCAATGCTGCTAATTAGTTGACAGCTGGGGTTAACAGCATGACCACCCCATGACAGAGGGGGTGCAGTGGGTGAAACAAGAGCCCTGAATTCTGGGGGGGGGTGGTTATTTGTCAGAGCTGTGTCCAGATGCTAATAACGTGCACCTAAGTCGTTCTTCTGTGGAACCAACTCCTGAGCTGTGTTGCACCAGCTCTCACTCAGAGCACATTAATCAGGCTGAGCATACAGCATTTTCAAAGTTTGGATTTTAGCTGATTCTAGTTTCAATCCTAGCTCCAAAGTGCTTACACAGACATTGGTTACAAAATGTCAAATTTAATTTTAGTAGCTGTTTTGACACTCGCAAGTATGAAAGTAAATCCTGGGGCGGGTCGGTATGGATTCACCGCCTCGTCAGCGCGGAGTCACTGACATTTCATAAATTGCCCTCCATTATTTTTCCGATGGTACTTGTCACCGCACCACCTGTGTTTCCGTCCCGTCGGGCACGCGCCAACCAACAGTGACCTCTTTCCGCCCCACATGGGAAATTGTCCCGCGGGAGCAGATTGGCCGCCGCCCGGTGCCCCCAACAGCTTTCCCCTGCGGGAAGCTGTGTGTGTCCGCCCTTAATGGGGCGGGCGCTCTGCCGCGGCCGCCATTTTATTTTTATTGTTGGCCGGCTCTGGGGTCGGCCGAACAATGGCGCCCACGGTTCGGCCGGGCCACCAATGGGCGGACCGGCACACCCTCTTGGGTACCGGGCCGCTGGCCCGACCGAAACCCTCCCTTGTGGGCCAAACTAAACTAACTGCAGAGTTCACAGCGGCCCTCCCCTTTAACTGAAGGGGAGGGACATTGTGACACATCAGCGTAGTGCTGATGACACCGACCGACATCTAACGCGCTCCACGCCGACTTCCGCCCTGAACACCGCATGGAAGAAAAAAAATGTAAAAGAGCTGAATTTCGCTGTACTCGCCGCCCCATTGATTGGGGCAGAGAAAAATCTTTACGATCGGTGAGTGCGCCCCCTTTCGGTTGGAGGGCAATTTCGGACCCCCTAAGTTTAGCACTTGAAGTTGATCTATGTAGGGAACATGACTGGAGGAGTATCTTTAAGTGGCAGGAGTGTAGGATTTTGTTAAGTGCCTGCCCAAGGGTTGCAGCCCTCAATTTTAAAACAAAAGGTCTATGGTTTACATTTTCTACCCAATGAAGAGTAGGCTGCTTTAAAAAAAAACACGAATTTAATCTGATCGTTCCATAACTACGAGGAAGGGGGGCTTTTATAAATATCATGACCGATCTTTTATGCTGCATCATCATCCAGTCCACAAAGTAGCATTTTCTTGAATGTGTCCTTTTTGATTCAAATTGGGATTTGCAAGCCCCAAAGACTTCATTATCTCATTCAAGTCACCCGCTTCATGCCACCACCATTTAAAATACACTTTCTGTGCAGACTGTGTTAGCAGAGTTCCCTTGCACTTCTGGAACCTGGCTTTCAATACGGCTCAGGCTGTTGTGACGAAACTCTCAAATTTCTGCTGGGTGCAAAGGTCCCACATAAAGTGGCCCTTCCCAGTCTCAGTCCAGCGAGTGAGTCCACAAAACATGACTGCTTGTGATTTGGCACAAATTGCCAATCTTACTTCCGAGATGTCACGACAGTAGCAGCTATGGGAGACGGAGGTGTGATGCTGTTACAGTAGGGGGTGCGCTTATAAGGTTAGGATTAATGCTCATCAAGGCAACTTGAAGAGAGCTTTGCTTTGCATCTGACTTGTGCTGTCACACATATATGTGCCTTTGCTCATTTCATTTTAATTGGGTTTCAGACTATTGTTTCTGATCAGGAGCTCCAAAGGGATTCATTTGCTTCACTTTGATATACAATGTGTCTAGATCTGACTGCGTTAGCGTTTTAAATTGCAAAGTGGTTTCTTTCATTCTTTGCCTGATTGGTGGTTCTTCAACTGCAGAATATATTTTATCAATTAATTGTATGTAGCTTTATCAATTGTCTCTTTCAGCATCATGTCATTAAGTTTAAGAACTTTGACTTCAAAAGAATTTAATAGATCAAAAGACGGAGCCTGCTTCCGTTCAGCAGACATTGCAAGTTCTAGTATGTCAGCGGATGAAATTCCCCATTTTGTTGCCAAAGTCTGGGTTCACAAAGATAAAACAGAGTCCCTCGGGTACCTTCGCTCAGGGAGGGAGGAGGGGAGCGAAAAATTGAGTTTGAATCAACCCTAGCTTCTCTTGCTCACCAAGCAACTAGCTGAAGAACAGAAATAAAAACCAGAAATGCTGGAAGCAGCAGGTTAGGTAGCATCTGTGGAGAGATGGAAGGTAGGGTGAACATTTCAGAGCGTGACCTCTGTTTGCTACCTCCTCTTTGGTGAGGCAGCCAAAGTTAGAAACTCAGAGTGTAGGAAGTTGCTAGCAAGAATGTGCATTGTTACCTCTCTGTGGCACAGTGTACCGCCACCCCAAACTACCAGATCACCCGACATGGGGAAAATTGCATTTGTGTTGAGATTAAGGATGTTAACTTGGTGCTTCTCGAGATGGAGAAGGTCAGTGCTGCAGCACAGACCCCTTTTCTACTTTTCATAGTCATTGTTAGCATCAAACACTCTCAAATGAAGCACGGGGCATTAAAAGTTTTCGTCAGAACTGTCCTGGGAGCAAGTCACCATTTTAGCCAGAGAATCGTGTGTTTGGGGATCTGAGTAGGATGAAGAAGCAGGCAAGACCTGAAATAGAGGACCATTTTTAAAAAATGTTATGATACCCAGAACATTTTAAAATTTTGGAAGAATATTTTTCCAGGTATCGGCCTGTTACATACGAAAAAGGTGAACCTAAATTCCTCGCCAGGTTCCTAAGGCAACCAAATGAACTCTAGGAAATTGTGGAGACTCCTCACGTGGCACACTTAAACTCATACACATCCTCCTTTCCAATTTCCTTCAGACATAGGATTGCACAGGACCATCAATTGGACCAATCCCAAAGATCACAAACTTCTTACCCCACTTTATCTCTGACACCCTGACTGTCAATGATATGTCCATCACCCTGTTATAATTCATAATCTCTGCCTCCCTCGATGGCCTACTACTTCTGTTCACCACCACCTTCAATTTCTTTAGATAAGAGGAAGCTTCAAGGAGACCTACTTGAAGGCTTCAAGATTATAAAGAGAATTGACAAAGTTCATCCAGACTAATTCTCCCATTTCCTCTCCAGTATCCCTGAATGTGTTGTCACTTCCCAGATCCAATGTCCATTTCTCCTACAACTCCCTGTTTGAATCCTTCAAATTAAATTTCCGCCCCTCCATAACACCAAAATGGCCCTAACAACACATGGAATTCGCTCTTCAAATCCCTCCACATCTTTATCTCCCTCTCTTTTAAAATGTCCTTAAAATCCATCTGTTTGGCCATGCCTATGGTCACCTCCTAATATTTCCTCCTCTGATTCAACGTACATTTTCTCTTTTTTTATCCCTTATGCCTCTGTGAAGCATCTTGGGACATTTTTCTATGTTAAAGCTATATAAATGAAAGTTGTTGCTGTTTTTTTTCAAATCCCAGGAGTCATAAAGTTAGGAAAAAGAAGCGAGGTCAGCCTGAACCTTTTCACCCAAAGCCTATTGGAGTTGTGGGATAAGTTACTAAGGAAGGAAATTGAATTGGGTAATATAAATGGGTCCAAGAGGCAACAAGAAGCAATTCTGATGAGAGATTGAGGCAATTGGTGAGTAGCCTTCTGATGGTATTATTCTATGTCCTAGGGTTCAGCCTCTGTACGTGCGCAGACGCAGGCGTCGTCCACATACAGTAGCTCGACGACAGAGGTTGGGGTGGTCTTGGGCCTGGCCTGGAGATGGTGAAGGTTGAACAGCTTCCCACTGGTTCTGTAGTTTAGTTCCACTCCAGCGGGGAGCTTGTTGACTGTGAGGTGGAGCGTGGCAGCGAGGAAGATTGAAGAGGGTTGGGGCGATGACGCAGCCCTGTTTGACACCAGTCCGGACATGGATTGGGTCTGTAATGGATCCGTTGGTAAGGATCACGGCCTGCTATGAAGAAGAGTAAGCTACTTGGGCCGAATGATAAATTCTTATGTTCTGAAAGAAAAGCCTTCCAATGGTGGGAATAAAAAAGCAGTGTTTATATTTTCTCCTCCTATATAGAAATTGCCACCGAAGCGCCCTGAGCCACCTAGTAGTTTCTTTAACATGAAGGAAAGCCAAGCAGTTGAAGAGGAGGAGGAGGAGGAAGAATTAGAAAAGAACAAGCCTACTGAGTGGACCCAAGAGCAAGAAATGGAACACGAGCCAGGCCTGTCTCATTCTACTGATTTAGCTGAAAATGCCAGCCAGGATAACGGTAAGTTAAGCAGGGATTTCCTAACTACTGGGATTAATAAGACAGCATGGACTGGCAGGAGGAAGCTGCTGCTACAATTGGCCATCGGGTCTCTGGGCTAGAGAAGAGAACAAAAACAATCAGCCAGGTTCCTGCTCCTGACCCATTGGGAATTATGTGTACATGGTCATCAGTTGTGAACAGCATTCTGAGTGACTTTGATGCTAAGGGTACATGAATAATTTCCCAGCACTCGCTGTCTAGATTAACATACGAAGAATGGTAAGGTTAGGGTTGCCAGTACCATTGGGATAATACTCCAGTGAAAGTCAGAGCCTAGAGGGGAGAAAATTGGAGCAGGGAAAAGATGCAACTGTACCTGTCTTCTGCACCTGTGTAATAAATAATCAAAACGCTTGGGAAATAATTCAGCAACCTTCTTTCCTCTCTCTCTGTCCTTTTTTGTTCAAATGTGTCATGGGACGAGTTCGTGATTCTATTGAAGTGACTTGATCGCTGAATTATCCTGAGTTAATTCAGCATCTCCGTGCTGTCAAACTCTATAAACTCAATACAACTGGTTTCCCATATAATCCCTTCAGCAATTAAAAAGTACATTCAATTGTAATTCTGCAGCTGATTTTTGAGGCTGCATGTAGTGACAACACTAAGTCCGGCCAGAATGGTGATGATTGGGTAATTGCCCCCTCAATCACACCTGGACACTGCACTGCTGTGGTGACTGGGATTGATTTCACATACATAATTTGTATTATGTAACTATCCTTTTGTTGCAGAAATAATGTCCATGAGTTTGGAGACTCTGTTTATCAGTAAATAGACTGCTATACCACCAGTCCCGTTCCTGCCTCCAAATCATTGGCTGACACAGCAGTGTTAATATTCACTCGAGATTTTTAAAGGGGTCTTATTGAGCAGACTTCCTCGTGAACCACCTAATTTTGGTTAGATAAGGGAATCAAGGGATCTGGAGCTAAGGCGGGTAGATGAAGCTGAGCTCCAGATCAGCAATGATCCAATCAAATGGTGGAGTAGGCTAATGGGGCTGAATGGTCTTCTCTTCCTAAGTTCCACTGAAGAGTATTTGTTAGTTTTTAAAATAAAGCATGTTTACAGCATGCACATCCTGGCCAAAAAACTTACTGTTTATTGCCCTGATTTTTAGTCACACTTTTATGTTAACATTTAACATTGGAAATTGCCGACCCAGCTTTTCCCATTCAATTTTGCTGTGTCAACTGTCACACTCTAGTTGTAGGTTCTGGCCACAAGGTGTAAATTTCTGAAGTTCCTCTCCCAATACCTTCACCAGGCAAAACAATTGAGTATTATGCAGTAAGGGAATTCAGTGTTTAACAGTAAACTGAAAAAAATCTTTACTCTTGTGAAATGCCTAGAAACATAGAAAATAGGTGCAGGAGTAGGCCATTCAGCCCTTCGAGCCTGCTCTGCCACTCAATAAGATCATGGCTGATCATTCAATTCAGTACCCCTATCCTGCTTTCTCTCCATACCCCTTGATCCCTTTAGCCGTAAGGGCCATAACTAACTCCCTCTTGAATATACCCACTAAACTGGCATCAACAACTCTCTGCGGTAGAGAATTCCACAGGTTAACAACTCTCTGAATGAAGAGGTTTCTCCTCATCTCAGTCCTAAATGGCTTACCCCTTATCTTTAAACTGTGTCCCCTGGTTCTGGACTTCCCCTACATCGGGAACATTCTTCCTGCATCTAACCTGTCCAATCCCGTCAGAATTTTATATGTTTCTATGAGATCCCCTCTCATCCTTCTCAACTCCAGTGAATATAGGCCCAGTCGATCCAGTCTCTCCTCATATGTCAGTCCTGCCATCCCGGGAATCAGTCTGGTGAACCTTCGTTGCACTCCCTCAATAGCAAGGACGTCCTTCCTCAGATTAGGAGACCAAAACTGAACACAATATTCCAGATGAGGCCTCACCAAGGCTCTGTACAACTGCAGTAAGACCTCCCTGCTCCTATACTCAAATCCCCTAGCTATGAAGGCCAACATACCATTTGCCTTCTTCACCGCCTGCTGTACCTGCATGCCAACTTTCAATGACTGATGTACCATGACACCCAGGTCTCGTTGCACCTCCCCTTTTCCTAATCTGCCGCCATTCAGATAATATTCTGATGCGTGTTTTTGCCACCAAAGTGGATAACCTCACATTTATCCACATTATACTGCATCTGCTATGCATTTGCCCACTCTCCTAACCTGTCCAAGTCACCCTGCAGCCTCTTAGCATCCTCCTCACAGCTCACACCACCACACAGCTTAGTGTCATCTGCAAACTTGGAGATATTACACTCAATTCCTTCATCTAAATCATTGATCTATATTGTAAAGAGCTGGGGTCCCAGCACTGAGCCCTGCGGCACCCCATTAGTCCCTGCCTGCCATTCTGAAAAGGACCCGTTTATCCTGACTCTCTGCTGCCTATCTGCCAACCATGTCAGTACATTGCCCCCAATATCATGTGCCTTAATTTTGCACACCAATCTCTTGTGTGGGACCTTACCAAAAGCCTTTTGAAAGTCCAAATACACCACATCCACTGGTTCTCCCTTGTCCACTCCACTAGTTACATCCTCAAAACATTCTAGAAGATTTGTCAAGCATGATTTCCCTTTCAAAAATCCAAGCTGACTTGGACCGATCCTGTCACTGCTTTCCAAATGCGCTGCTATTTCATCTTTAATAATTGATCCAACATTTTCCTCACTATTGATGTCAGGCTAACCGGTCTCTAATTACCCGTTTTCTCTCTCCCTCCTTTTTTTTTTTAAAAGTGGTGTTACATTCGCTACCCTCCAGTCCATAGGAACTGATCCAGAGTCGATAGTTTGTTGGAAAATGATCACCAATGCATCCACTATTTCTAGGGCCACTTCCTTAAGTACTCTGGGATGCAGACTATCAGGCCCTGGGAATTTATCGGCATTCAATCCCATTAATTTCCCGACTAATAAGGATTTCCTTGAGTTCCTCCTTCTCACTAGACCCTACTATGGGCAGGCTCTGCTATAGGTAGATGGTATTGTGCCCTGCTGCGGCTGGGTGTTGTGGACTTCTTACATAAGAAACCTAAGAAATAGGAGCAAGTGTAGCCCATTTAACACCTCGAGCCTGCTCCGCCATTTAATAAGATCTGATCGTGGACTCAGCTCCATTTCCCCGCCCGCTCCCCATAACTCTTCACGCCCTTATCGCGCAAAAATCTGTCTATCTCCACCTTAAATATATTCAAAGACCCAGCCTCCACAGCTCTCTGGGGCAGAGAATTCCACGACCCTCAGAGAAGAAATTCCTCCTCATCTCAGTTCTAAATGGGCGACCCCATATTCTTAAACTATGCCCCCTAGTTCTAGATTCCCACACGAGTGGAAACATCCTCTCTGCATCTAGCTTGTCGAGCCCCCTCAGTATCTTATATGTTTCAATAAGATAGCCTCTCATTCTTCTAAACTCCAATGAGTATAAGTCCAACCTGCTCAACCTTTTTTCATAAGTCAACCCCTTCATCTCGGGAATCAACATAATGAACCTTATCTGAACTGCCTCCAATGCAAGTATATCCCTCCTTAAATAAGGAGACCAAAACTGTATGCAGTACTCCAGGTGTAGTCTCACCAATACCCTGTACAGTTGTAGCAGGATTTCTCTGCTTTTATACTCTATCCCCCTTGCAATAAAGGCCAACATTCCATTTGCCTTCCTGATTGCTTGCTGTACCTGCATACTAACTTTTTGTGTTTCATGCACAAGGACCCCCAGGTCCCTCTGTCCTGCAGCATTTTGTAATCTCTCTCCATTTAAACAATAATTTGCTTTTGTATTTTTCCTACCAAAGTGGATAACCTCAACTTTCCCACATTATACTCCATCTGCCAAATGTTTGCCCACTCACTTAGCCTGTCTATTATCCCTTTGCAGATTCTTTGTATCCTCATCACACTTGCTTTCCCACCCATCTTTGTATCATCAGCAAACTTGGTTACATTACACTCGATCCCTTCATCCATTAATATAGATTGTAAATAGTTGAGGCCCCAGCACTGATCCCTGTGGCACCTCACTAGTTACTGTTTGCCAACTGGAGAATGACCCATTTATCCCGACTCTCTGTTTTCTGTTAATTAGCCAATCCTCTATCCGTGCTAATATATTACCCCCAACCCCATGAGCTCTTATCTTGTGCAGTAACCTTTTATGTGGCACCTTATCGAATGCCTTCTGGAAATCCAAATACACCACATCCACTGGTTCCCCCTTTTCTGTCCTGCTCTTTACATCCTCAAAGAACTCCAGCAAGTTTGTCAAACATGAGTTCAGGTAGATATTGTTGCATGCGAAGATGGAAGATGTTACGAAGGTGGAAATAGGTGGTCTTGATGATGGGGAGGATATGTGGTCGGATCCAGGGTCAAATAGGACGTCAAGGTTTCGAACAGCCTGGTTTATCCCCAGACAGTGGCCAGGGAGAGGAATGGAGTCGGTCTTCCCAATATTTAGTTGGAGGAAATTTCTGCTGTCGGTCAAGAAGTCTGACAAACCAGAGGCAGTGGAAGGGGTCGAGAGGAGGTGGCGGCGAGGTAGAGCTCGGTGATGTCAACGTATATGTGGAACCTGACAACGTGATTTTGGATGATGTCGTCAAGTGGCAGCAAATAGATGAGTAATAGAAGAGGGCCACGGCCACGAGCCCGCCGCTCCTGGGCCACGGCCACGAGCCCGCCGCTCCTGGGCCACGGCCACGACCCCGCCGCTCCTGGGCCTGGGCCACGGCCACGACCCCGCCGCTCCTGGGCCTGGGCCACGGCCACGACCCCGCCGCTCCTGGGCCTGGGCCACGGCCACGACACCGCCGCTCCTGGGCCACGGCCACGACCCCGTCGCTCCTGGGCCTGGGCCACGGCCACGACCCCGTCGCTCCTGGGCCTGGGCCACGGCCACGACCCCGCGCTCCTGGGCCACGGCCACGACCCCGCCGCTCCTGGGCCACGGCCACGACCCCGCCGCTCCTGGGCCACGGCCACGACCCCGCCGCTCCTGGGCCACGGCCACGACCCCGCCGCTCCTGGGCCACGGCCACGACCCCGCCGCTCCTGGGCCACGACCACGACCCCGCCGCTCCTGGGCCACGGCCACGGCCACGACCCCGCCGCTCCTGGGCCACGGCCACGACCCCGCCGCTCCTGGGCCACGGCCACGACCCCGCCGCTCCTGGGCCACGGCCACGACCCCGCCGCTCCCGGGGCCACGGCCATGGCCACGACCCCGCCGCTCCTGGGCCACGGCCACGACCCCGCCGCTCCTGGGCCACGGCCACGGCCACGGCCACGACCCCGCCGCTCCTGGGCCAGGGCCATGACCCCGCCGCTCCTGGGCCACGGCCACGACCCCGCCGCTCCTGGGCCACGGCCACGACCCCGCCGCTCCTGGGCCTGGGCCACGGCCACGACCCCGCCGCTCCTGGGCCTGGGCCACGGCCACGACCCCGCCGCTCCTGGGCCTGGGCCACGGCCACGACCCCGCCGCTCCTGGGCCTGGGCCACGGCCACGACCCCGCCGCTCCTGGGCCTGGGCCACGGCCACGACCCCACCGCTCCTGGGCCTGGGCCACGGCCACAACCCCGCCGCTCCTGGGCCACGGCCACGCCCCCGCCGCTCCTGGGCCACGGCCACGACCCCGCCGCTCCTGGGCCACGGCCACGACCCCGCCGCTCCTGGGCCACGGCCACGACCCCGTCGCTCCTGGGCCTGGGCCACGGCCACGACCCCGTCGCTCCTGGGCCTGGGCCACGGCCACAACCCCGCCGCTCCTGGGCCACGGCCACGACCCCGCCGCTCCTGGGCCACGGCCACGACCCCGTCGCTCCTGGGCCTGGGCCACGGCCACGACCCCGCCGTTCCTGGGCCTGGGCCACGGCCACGACCCCGCCGCTCCTGGGCCACGGCCACGACCCCGCCGCTCCTGGGCCACGGCCACGACCCCGCCGCTCCTGGGCCACGGCCACGACCTCGCCGCTCCTGGGCCACGGCCACGACCCCGCCGCTCCTGGGCCTGGGCCACGGCCACGACCCCGCCGCTCCTGGGCCTGGGCCACGGCCACGACCCTGCCGATCCTGGGCCACGGCCACGACCCCGCCGCTCCTGGGCCACGGCCACGACCCCGCCGCTCCTGGGCCACGGCCACGACCCCGTCGCTCCTGGGCCTGGGCCACGGCCACGACCCCGTCGCTCCTGGGCCTGGGCCACGGCCACAACCCCGCCGCTCCTGGGCCACGGCCACGACCCCGCCGCTCCTGGGCCACGGCCACGACCCCGCCGCTCCTGGGCCACGGCCACGACCCCGTCGCTCCTGGGCCTGGGCCACGGCCACGACCCCGCCGCTCCTGGGCCACGGCCACGACCCCGCCGCTCCTGGGCCACGGCCACGACCCCGCCGCTCCTGGGCCACGGCCACGACCCCGCCGCTCCTGGGCCACGGCCACGACCCCGCCGCTCCTAGGCCACGGCCACGACCCCGCCGCTCCTAGGCCACGGCCACGACCCCGCCGCTCCTGGGCCTGGGCCACGGCCACGACCCCGCCGCTCCTGGGCCACGGCCACGACCCCGCCGCGCCTGGGCCACGGCCACGACCCCGCCGCTCCTAGGCCACGGCCACGACCCCGCCGCTCCTGGGCCACGGCCACGGCCACAACCCCGCCGCTCCTGGGCCTGGGCCACGGCCACGACCCCGCCGCTCCTGGGCCACGGCCACGACCCCGCCGCTCCTGGGCCACGGCCACGACCCCGCCGCTCCTGGGCCACGGCCACGACCCCGCCGCTCCTGGGCCTGGGCCACGGCCATGACCCCGCCGCTCCTGGGCCACGGCCACGACCCCGCCGCTCCTGGGCCTGGGCCACGGCCACGACCCCGCCGCTCCTGGGCCTGGGCCACGGCCACGACCCCGCCGCTCCTAGGCCACGGCCACGACCCCGCCGCTCCTAGGCCACGGCCACGACCCCGCCGCTCCTGGGCCACGGCCACGACCCCGTCGCTCCTGGGCCTGGGCCACGGCCACGACCCCGTCGCTCCTGGGCCTGGGCCACGGCCACAACCCCGCCGCTCCTGGGCCACGGCCACGACCCCGCCGCTCCTGGGCCACGGCCACGACCCCGCCGCTCCTGGGCCACGGCCACGACCCCGTCGCTCCTGGGCCTGGGCCACGGCCACGACCCCGCCGCTCCTGGGCCACGGCCACGACCCCGCCGCTCCTGGGCCACGGCCACGACCCCGCCGCTCCTGGGCCACGGCCACGACCCCGCCGCTCCTGGGCCACGGCCACGACCCCGCCGCTCCTAGGCCACGGCCACGACCCCGCCGCTCCTAGGCCACGGCCACGACCCCGCCGCTCCTGGGCCTGGGCCACGGCCACGACCCCGCCGCTCCTGGGCCACGGCCACGACCCCGCCGCTCCTGGGCCTGGGCCACGGCCACGACCCCGCCGCTCCTAGGCCACGGCCACGACCCCGCCGCTCCTGGGCCACGGCCACGGCCACAACCCCGCCGCTCCTGGGCCTGGGCCACGGCCACGACCCCGCCGCTCCTGGGCCACGGCCACGACCCCGCCGCTCCTGGGCCACGGCCACGACCCCGCCGCTCCTGGGCCTGGGCCACGGCCACGACCCCGTCGCTCCTGGGCCTGGGCCACGGCCACGACCCCGCGCTCCTGGGCCACGGCCACGACCCCGCCGCTCCTGGGCCACGGCCACGACCCCGCCGCTCCTGGGCCACGGCCACGACCCCGCCGCTCCTGGGCCACGGCCACGACCCCGCCGCTCCTGGGCCACAGCCACGACCCCGCCGCTCCTGGGCCACGGCCACGACCCCGTCGCTCCTGGGCCACGACCACGACCCCGCCGCTCCTGGGCCACGGCCACGGCCACGACCCCGCCGCTCCTGGGCCACGGCCACGACCCCGCCGCTCCTGGGCCACGGCCACGACCCCGCCGCTCCTGGGCCACGGCCACGACCCCGCCGCTCCCGGGGCCACGGCCATGGCCACGACCCCGCCGCTCCTGGGCCACGGCCACGACCCCGCCGCTCCTGGGCCACGGCCACGGCCACGGCCACGACCCCGCCGCTCCTGGGCCTGGGCCACGGCCATGACCCCGCCGCTCCTGGGCCACGGCCACGACCCCGCCGCTCCTGGGCCACGGCCACGACCCCGCCGCTCCTGGGCCTGGGCCACGGCCACGACCCCGCCGCTCCTGGGCCTGGGCCACGGCCACGACCCCGCCGCTCCTGGGCCTGGGCCACGGCCACGACCCCGCCGCTCCTGGGCCTGGGCCACGGCCACGACCCCGCCGCTCCTGGGCCTGGGCCACGGCCACAACCCCGCCGCTCCTGGGCCACGGCCACGCCCCCGCCGCTCCTGGGCCACGGCCACGACCCCGCCGCTCCTGGGCCACGGCCACGACCCCGCCGCTCCTGGGCCACGGCCACGACCCCGTCGCTCCTGGGCCTGGGCCACGGCCACGACCCCGCGCTCCTGGGCCACGGCCACGACCCCGCCGCTCCTGGGCCACGGCCACGACCCCGCCGCTCCTGGGCCACGGCCACGACCCCGCCGCTCCTGGGCCACGGCCACGACCCCGCCGCTCCTGGGCCACAGCCACGACCCCGCCGCTCCTGGGCCACGGCCACGACCCCGCCGCTCCTGGGCCACGACCACGACCCCGCCGCTCCTGGGCCACGGCCACGGCCACGACCCCGCCGCTCCTGGGCCACGGCCACGACCCCGCCGCTCCTGGGCCACGGCCACGACCCCGCCGCTCCTGGGCCACGGCCACGACCCCGCCGCTCCCGGGGCCACGGCCATGGCCACGACCCCGCCGCTCCTGGGCCACGGCCACGACCCCGCCGCTCCTGGGCCACGGCCACGGCCACGGCCACGACCCCGCCGCTCCTGGGCCTGGGCCACGGCCATGACCCCGCCGCTCCTGGGCCACGGCCACGACCCCGCCGCTCCTGGGCCACGGCCACGACCCCGCCGCTCCTGGGCCTGGGCCACGGCCACGACCCCGCCGCTCCTGGGCCTGGGCCACGGCCACGACCCCGCCGCTCCTGGGCCTGGGCCACGGCCACGACCCCGCCGCTCCTGGGCCTGGGCCACGGCCACGACCCCGCCGCTCCTGGGCCTGGGCCACGGCCACAACCCCGCCGCTCCTGGGCCACGGCCACGCCCCCGCCGCTCCTGGGCCACGGCCACGACCCCGCCGCTCCTGGGCCACGGCCACGACCCCGCCGCTCCTGGGCCACGGCCACGACCCCGTCGCTCCTGGGCCTGGGCCACGGCCACGACCCCGTCGCTCCTGGGCCTGGGCCACGGCCACAACCCCGCCGCTCCTGGGCCACGGCCACGACCCCGCCGCTCCTGGGCCACGGCCACGACCCCGTCGCTCCTGGGCCTGGGCCACGGCCACGACCCCGCCGTTCCTGGGCCTGGGCCACGGCCACGACCCCGCCGCTCCTGGGCCACGGCCACGACCCCGCCGCTCCTGGGCCACGGCCACGACCCCGCCGCTCCTGGGCCACGGCCACGACCTCGCCGCTCCTGGGCCACGGCCACGACCCCGCCGCTCCTGGGCCTGGGCCACGGCCACGACCCCGCCGCTCCTGGGCCTGGGCCACGGCCACGACCCTGCCGATCCTGGGCCACGGCCACGACCCCGCCGCTCCTGGGCCACGGCCACGACCCCGCCGCTCCTGGGCCACGGCCACGACCCCGTCGCTCCTGGGCCTGGGCCACGGCCACGACCCCGTCGCTCCTGGGCCTGGGCCACGGCCACAACCCCGCCGCTCCTGGGCCACGGCCACGACCCCGCCGCTCCTGGGCCACGGCCACGACCCCGCCGCTCCTGGGCCACGGCCACGACCCCGTCGCTCCTGGGCCTGGGCCACGGCCACGACCCCGCCGCTCCTGGGCCACAGCCACGACCCCGCCGCTCCTGGGCCACGGCCACGACCCCGCCGCTCCTGGGCCACGGCCACGACCCCGCCGCTCCTGGGCCACGGCCACGACCCCGCCGCTCCTAGGCCACGGCCACGACCCCGCCGCTCCTAGGCCACGGCCACGACCCCGCCGCTCCTGGGCCACGGCCACGACCCCGCCGCTCCTGGGCCACGGCCACGACCCCGCCGCTCCTGGGCCTGGGCCACGGCCACGACCCCGCCGCTCCTAGGCCACGGCCACGACCCCGCCGCTCCTGGGCCACGGCCACGGCCACAACCCCGCCGCTCCTGGGCCTGGGCCACGGCCACGACCCCGCCGCTCCTGGGCCACGGCCACGACCCCGCCGCTCCTGGGCCACGGCCACGACCCCGCCGCTCCTGGGCCTGGGCCACGGCCACGACCCCGCCGCTCCTGGGCCACGGCCACGACCCCGCCGCTCCTGGGCCTGGGCCACGGCCACGACCCCGCCGCTCCTGGGCCTGGGCCACGGCCACGACCCCGCCGCTCCTGGGCCTGGGCCACGGCCACGA
This sequence comes from Pristiophorus japonicus, assembly GCF_044704955.1. Classification (NCBI taxonomy): domain Eukaryota; kingdom Metazoa; phylum Chordata; class Chondrichthyes; family Pristiophoridae; genus Pristiophorus; species Pristiophorus japonicus. The sequence goes on from NC_091983.1 coordinate 203,693,158, forward strand.
CCCCGCCGCTCCTGGGCCACGGCCACGGCCACGACCCCGCCGCTCCTGGGCCTGGGCCACGGCCACGACCCCGCCGCTCCTGGGCCTGGGCCACGGCCACGACCCCGCCGCTCCTGGGCCACGGCCACGACCCCGCCGCTCCTGGGCCACGGCCACGACCCCGCCGCTCCTGGGCCTGGGCCACGGCCCCGACCCCGCCGCTCCTGGGCCACGGCCACGACCCCGCCGCTCCTGGGCCACGGCCACGACCCCGCCGCTCCTGGGCCACGGCCACGACCCCGCCGCTCCTGGGCCTGGGCCACGGCCATGACCCCGCCGCTCCTGGGCCACGGCCACGACCCCGCCGCTCCTGGGCCTGGGCCACGGCCACGACCCCGCCGCTCCTGGGCCTGGGCCACGGCCACGACCCCGCCGCTCCTGGGCCTGGGCCACGGCCACAACCCCGCCGCTCCTGGGCCACGGCCACGACCCCGCCGCTCCTGGGCCACGGCCACGACCCCGCCGCTCCTGGGCCACGGCCACGACCCCGCCGCTCCTGGGCCACGGCCACGACCCCGCCGCTCCTGGGCCACGGCCACGACCCCGCCGCTCCTGGGCCACGGCCACGACCCCGCCGCTCCTGGGCCACGGCCACGACCCCGCCGCTCCTGGGCCCTGACCACGAACGTTCTTTGAACGTGTTGCTGCCATCCAAATCTGTGCCCATCTTTCCCACAACTCCATGTTTGAACCCCTCCAATCAGGTTTCTGCTTCTGCCACAGCAGTGACACAGTGCTTATCAAAATTATAAATTACATCCTATGTGACTGTGGCAGCTTGGGAAATCATCCCTCCTCCTCCTTCTCGACCTTTCTGTAACTTTTGACACACTTGACCACATCATCTTCCTCCAACGCCCCTTCTCCGTTGTCCAACTGGGTAGGACTGCACTTGCCTGGTTCCATTCTTATCTATCTAATCATAGCCAGAGAATCACCTGCAACGGCTTCTCTTTCCATTCCTGCACCCTTACCTCTGGAGTTCCCCAAGGATCTATCCTCGGCCCCCTTCTATTACTCATCTATGTGTCGCCACTCGGCAACATCATCCAAAATCACGAAGTCAGGTTCCACATATACGTTGACGCCACCCAGCTCTACCTCGCCGCCACCTCCTCTCGACCCCTTCCACTGCCTCTGATTTGTCAGACTGTTTGACCGACAGCAGCAATTTCCTCCAACTAAATATTGGGAACACCGACTCCAACCCTCTCCCTTGCCATTGTCTGAGATAAACCAGACTGCTCGCAACCTTAACGTCCTATTTGACCCTGGATCCGACAACATATCCTCTCCATCACCAAGACCACCTACTTCCACCTTCGTACCATCTTTCTTCCAGCCCCTGCTTCAGCTGATCTGCTGCTGAAACCTTCATCCATGCCATTGTTACCGCTAGACTCGACTATTCCAATGCTCTCCTGGCCGACCTCCCATTTGCACTCCCTGTAAACCAAAACTCGGCTGCCTGTATCCTAACTCGCACCGGGTCCCGTTCACCCATCACCCCTGTGCCCGTAGACCTACATTGGCTTCCGGTTCAGCTGCGCGTGATTTAAAAATTCTCAATCTTGTTTTAAAATCCATCCGTAGCTTCGTCCCTCCCTATCTCTGTTGGCTCCTCCAGCCCTATAACCATGTGAGATCTCTGCGCTTCTCCAATTCTGGCCTCTTGCCGATTCCCAGTTTTTTTGTCCACCTTTAGACGGCTGGGCCTTCAGCTGCCTGGGCCCCAAGCTCTGGCATTCCATTCCTATACTTCTCTGACTCTTTACCTCTCTTTCCTCATTTAAGATGCTCCTTAAAACCTGCCTGAACCTGTCCTAATATCTCCTTATGTGGCTCATGTCAAATTATGTTTGATAACACTCCTGTTCAGCGCCTTAGGACATTTTACTACGTCAAAGACGCTCTATAAATGCAAGTTGTCATTGTTGTGAGCAAAGATTCTGTCTTGTGCAGGCGAGTGTTATGCTTCCAAAATTCTGGATATTTGCACCTCTTGCTGTGCTCCAGCTAGTTCCCAATTAGCAATGGGTAGCAACTTAACCTCAATTCTTACAGTTCTGTTGGGCAAGCCCAGTTGTTGCATCACTTGTTTTTTTATTCTCGATGGCACACAATTTTCTTGGCATGACCTCAGTCATCATTTCTTTCCTGCTTGGCCGCCTTCTCCCTCTGCACCCATTGTTTTGCAGTCATTCAGGTTTGAAAGCCCGTGTTCTGCTTCAAGGAAGTTGACCTCAATTACTGTCGGCTTGTTTTCAGCAGTGTCGATTGGAAACAGCATTGCTTTTAATTTTATTTTTTTTAGTATTTTTGGATAATCTGTTCCTCCTACAATACATACAAAGCACCCTCAAAAACTAGCAAAATGTAACCCAAGTTTCAGAAAAGTTGGCAACTCGAGAATGACTCTGATTATGATCCTATGATGTGAAAACAAATAGTTGGACAAGCTTTGTAACTCAAGCTGCAGGTAGTCACATTTCTTCATTTGTATTGGAGGGGAAGATCGGAACAGGCGTAGGCCATTCAGCCCCTCAAGCATGTTCCCCCATTCAATTAGCTCATGGCTGATCAGTATCTTAACTCCATCTTCCCGCCTTGGTTCCATACCTTACCTAGAGAAAAAACATATATAAACAAGAAAATCTGTTGAGGGGAATCGAACTGTTAAAGATGCAAAGTTGGTTGTGCACGTGTGGAGTGCATGCCCCGTTGGAACATTTAGGTATTTATATATCAAAATCGGGCACTCAAACTTTACACACTTTCATTCTTCACCATTGAAAGATTTGCTTTTTTTTAAAAAAAAAGGAAAAACAACTAAATGTTTGGATTTTCAACAAAGTTACTTTTAACAGTCACAGTTCGATCCTGCCCCGCCCCGGCCCAGTTCACAGGCACTCTACTCTGCCTAGCCCCAGATCACAGACACCATCTCCCATCAACTCCCCGCTCTTTCGCATTCCTTCCCAAACCCTCCCAATTCATATTGGCAGCTTCTCTCCCTCTCCCCCTCAACTCAGTCTAGCAACTCCTCTGCCCCTCCCAGCCCACTTTTTAAGCAGGAGCTCTGCTTCCAATCCACCTAGAGCCCCTCATTCAAGCTGGCACTATTTGCCACCTAAAATGAATGGATCTGCTCTGACCCACAGGTGAATCCTTCCTCGAGGAAAGGCGACCTGATTAGATGGGTCTCGGGTAGAAAATTTGAAGCTTTCCGATTTGTATTTTTTTTATGCTTCACTAAGCTCTTTTTGGGAAAGAGCATAGACATCGGCATAGACCTAATAGAATTTACAGCACAGAAGCAACCTATATAAATGCCTGAAGAAAGGGAAATTGATGGAGTAATGGTTTCCACAATTTCAAGATCCTAGAGAAAGAATGCGTTTGAGTACGAGACACTGGGTGAGAGATTATTTTGAACAAACACAATCCAACAGTAGTAGTATTAGCCAGTCCCTCGTATCGAGGATGATCCGCTTCCATACCAAAAAAGCTGAGTTCACAGTGTTTCAATGAAGGACCTGACATTCCAGATCCCGAGCTACATCTTGAAGGTTGGAAGATGCATGTGCATGACTTCTTTTAACGTAGCGTGGCTGTTGCACAGCAGCCACCACACGGGCTTGACAGAGCAAGGTCTTGCTCGCCTCACCACGGCCCCACCCTCGTTTTTCCTCTGCTGCTCGCCGCCTCGACTGCTACACCTGAGTCTCGACCCTGCCGATAGTCCTGCCCACACTCCAATCGGCAGCCTGGATTATGGTGATGTCAATCCAGTCGCCCTGTTCGAAGCCGTCGCACACCTAGACGAGCTCACGCTGCTCCCTGCAGTGGCTAAAATGCGACACCCCCCGACTTGCGAGGGAACAACATCATGGCATGTCAGGGATTTAAGGAGGAGTCAGCCCCAGACCCAGCATGGCGCCCCCCGCCCCCCCCCCCCCCCAACCTGGAGGGGTCAAGAACAGAATCTATTGGGGTAGAGTTGAGAAATAATAGAGATGCCATTACACTACCAGATGTATTCTATAGGCCACCAACTAGTGGGAAGGACATAGAGGAGCAAATTTGCAGGGAAATTGCAGAGGTGCAAGAACAATAGAGCAATGGTAATGGGAAACTTTAACTATCCTGATATAGACTGGGATAGTAATGTAAAGGGCAGAGAGGGGGAAGAATTTCTGAAGCGTGTTCAGGAGAACTTTCTTGATCAGTACGCTTCCGGTCCAATTCGGAAGGAGGTATTGCTGGATCTGGTTCTGGGGAATGAGGTGGGTCAAGTAGAGCAAGTGTCAGTAGGGGAACATTTAGGGAACAGTGATTACAGTATCATAAGGTTTAGATTAGCTATGGAAAAGGACAGGGAGCAATCTAGAGTAAAAAATACTTAATTGGAGCAAGACCAATTACAGCGGGTTGAGAATGGATCTGGCCCTGGGTAAATTAGAATACAAGATCGGCAGGCAAAACTGAAATAGAACAATGGGCTGCCTTTAAAGAGGAGATGGTTCAGGTACAGTTGAGGTACGTTCCCACGAGGGGGCAAGGTAGGGCAACCAAAGCCAGAGTTCCCTGGATGATGAAAGAGATAGATAGTAAGATGAAGCAGAAAAAAAGGGGGGTGGGGGGATGACAGATGACAGGTTGAATATACGTGAGAACCGGGCTGAATATAGAAAGTTCAGAGAGGAAGTGAAAAAGGAAATAAAAGGGGCAAAGAGAAAGTATGAGAATAGACTGGCAGCTAACATAAGAGGAATACAAAAGTCTTCTATAGACATATAAATAGTAAACGGGTAGTAAGAAGAAGGGTGGGGCCGATTAGTGACCAAAATGGAGACCTACGCATGGAGGCAGAGGCCATGGCTGAGGTACTAAATGTGGAAATTGCGGAAGTGCGACCCATAATCTTCCAATCCTCCTCAGATACAGGGGTGGTACTAGAGGACTGGAGAATTGAAAATGTTACACGCTTGTCGAAAAAGGGTGCAAGGATAAACCCAGCAACTGCAGGCCAGTTAATTTAACCTCGGTAGCGGGGAAGCTTTTAGAATCAATAATCTGGGACAAAACTAACAGTCACTTGAACAAGTGTGGTTCAATTAAGGAAAGCCAGTATGGATTTGTTAGAGGCAAATCGTGTTTCTTTAACTTGATTGAGTCTTTTGATGAGGTAACAGCAAGAGTTGATGAGGGCATTGAAGTTGATGTGGTATACATGGACTTCAAAAAGGCGTTTGATAAAGTGCCACATAACAGACTTGCCAGCAAAGTTGAAGCTGATGGAATAAAAGGGACAGTGTCAGCATGGATACGAAGCAGAGTAGTGGTGGATGGTTCTTTATCGGACTGGAGGAAGGTATACAGTGGTGAGTCCCGGGGTCGGTACTAGGACCACTGCTTTTCTTGACATATATAAATGACTTGGACTTGGGTGTACAGGGCACAATTTCAAAATTTGCAGTTGACACAAAACATGAAAATATAGTGAACAATGAAGAGGATAGTGATCGACTTCAAGAGGACATAGACAGGCTGGTGGAATGGGCGGACACATGGCAGAAGAAATTTAACGCAGGAAAGTGCAAAGTGATACATTTTGGTAGGAAGAATGAGGAAAGGCAATATAAACTAAAGGGTACAATTCTAAAGGGGGTGCAGGAACAGAGAGACCTGGGGGTATATGTGCACAAATCATTGAAGGTGGCAGGGCAGGTTGAGAAAGCAGTTAAAAAAGCATAAGGGATCCTGGGCTTCATAAATAGAGGTATAGAGTACAAAAGGAAGGAAGTTATGAGGAACCTTTATATAGAAACATAGAAAATAGGTACAGGAGTAGGCCATTCGGCCCTTCGAGCCTGCACCGCCATTCAATGAGTTCATGGCTGAACATACAACTTCAGCACCTCATTCCTGCTTTCTCGCCATACCCCTTGATCCCCCCAGTAGCAAGGACTGCATCTAACTCCTTTTTGAATACATCCAGCGAACTGGCCCCAACAACCCTCCGTGGCAGAGAACTTGACAGGCCCACCACCCTCTGGGTGAAGAAGCCTCTCCCCATCTCGGTCCCAAATGTCCCACCCCCCATCCCCAGACTGTGACCCCTGGTTCTGGACCTCCCCAACATTAATAAGAACAGAAGAATTAGGAACAGGAGTAGGCCATCTAGCCCCTCGAGCCTGCTCCGCCACCCAACAAGACCACAGCTGATCTGGCCATGGACTCAGCTCCACTTACCCACCCGCTCCCCATAACCCTTAATTCCCTTATTGGTTAAAAATCTATCTATCTGTGATTTGAATACATTCAATGAGCTAGCCTCAACTGCTTCCTTGGGCAGAGAATTCCACAGATTCATAACCCTCTGGGAGAAGAAATTCCTCTCAACTCGGTTTTAAATTGGCTCCCCCGTATTTTGAGGCTGTGCCCCCGAGTTCTAGTCTCCCCGACCAGTGGAAACAACCTCTCTGCCTCTATCCTGTCTATCCCCTTCATTATTTTAAATGTTTCCATAAGATCACCCCTCATCCTTCTGAACTCCAACGAGTAAAGACCCAGTCTACTCAATCTATCATCATAAGGTAACCCCCTCATCTCCGGAATCAGCTTAGTTAATTGTCTTCTGTACCCCTTCCAAAGCTAGTGTATCCTGCCTTAAGTAAGGTGACCAAAACTGCATGCAGTACTCCAGGTGCGGCCTCACCAATACCCTGTACAGTTGCAGCAGGACCTCCCTGCTTTTGTACTCCATCCCTCTCGCAATGAAGGCCAACATTCCAGTCGCCTTCCTGATTACCTGCTGCACCTGCAAACTAACTTTTTGGGATTCATGCACAAGGACCTCCAGGTCCCTCTGCACTGCAGCATGTTGTAATTTCTCCCCATTCAAATAATATTCCCTTTTACAATTTTTTTTGCCAAGGTGGATGACCTCACACTTTCCGACATTGTATTCCATCTGCCAAACCTTAGCCCATTCGCTTAACCTATCCAAATCTCTTTGCAGCCTCTCTGTGTCCTCTACACAACCCGCTTTCCCACTAATCTTTGTGTCATCTGCAAATTTTGTTACACTACACTCTGTCCCCTCTTCTAGGTCATCTATGTATATTGTAAACAGTTGTGGTCCCAGCACTGATCCCTGTGGCACACCACTAACCACCGATTTCCAACCCGAAAAGGACCCATTTATCCCGACTCTCTGCTTTCTATTCTCCAGCCAATTCTCTATCCATGCTAATACATTTCCTCTGACTCCGCGTACCTCTATCTTCTGCAGTAACCTTTTGTGTGGCACCTTATCGAATGCCTTTTGGAAATCTAAATACACCACATCCATCGGTACACCTCTATCCACCATGCTCGTTATGTCCTCAAAGAATTCCAGTAAATTAGTTAAACATGATTTCCCCTTCATGAATCCATGTTGCGTCTGCTTGATTGCACTATTCCTATCTAGAGGTCCCGCTATTTCTTCCTTAATGATAGCTTCAAGCATTTTCCCCACTACAGATGTTAAACTAACCGGCGTATAGTTACCTGCCTTTTGCCTGCCCCTTTTTTTAAACAGAAGCGTTACATTAGCTGCTTTCCAATCCGATGGCACTTCCCCAGAGTCCAGAGAATTTTGGTAGATTATAACGAATGTATCTGCTATAACTTCCGCCATCTCTTTTAATACCCTGGGATGCATTTCATCAGGACCAGGGGACTTGTCTACCTTGAGTCCCATTAGCCTGTCCAGCACTACCCCCCTAGTGATAGTGATTGTCTCAAGGTCCTCCTTTCCCATGTTCCCGTGACCAGCAATTTTTGGCATGGTTTTTGTGTCTTCCACTGTGAAGACCGAAGCAAAATAATTGTTTAAGGTCTCAGCCATTTCCACATTTCCCATTATTAAATCCCCTTTCTCATCTTCTAAGGGACCAACATTTACTTTAGTCATTCTTTTCCGTTTTATATATCGGTAAAAGCTTTTATTATCTGTTTTTATGTTTTGTGCAAGTTTACATTCGTAATCTATCTTCCCCTTCTTTATTGCTTTCTTAGTCATTCTTTGCTGTCGTTTAAAATTTTCCCAGTCTTCTAGTTTCCCACTAACCTTGGCCATCTTATACGCATTGGTTTTTAATTTGATACTCTCCTTTATTTCCTTGGTTATCCACGGCTGGTTATCCCTTCTCTTACCGCCCTTCTTTTTCACTGGAATATATTTTTGTTGAGCACTATGAAAGAGCTCCTTAAAAGTCCTCCACTGTTTCTCAATTGTGCCACCGTTTAGTCTGTGTTCCCAGTCTACTTTAGCCAACTCTGCCCTCATCCCACGTAGATCCCTTTGTTTAAGCATAGTATACTCGTTTGAGACACTACTTCCTCACCCTCAATCTGTATTACAAATTCAACCATACTGTGATCACTCATTCCGAGAGGATCTTTTACTAGGAGATCGTTTATTATTCCTGTCTCATTACACAGGACCAGATCTAAGATAGCTTGCTCCGTTGTAGGTTCTGTAACATACTGTTCTAAGAAACAATCCCGTATGCATTCTATGAATTCCTCCTCAAGGCTACCCCGTGCGATTTGTAGGTTAAAATCCCCCATGATTACTGCCGTTCCTTTTTCACATGCCTCCATTATTCCCTTGATTATTGTCCACCCCACCGTGAAGTCATTATTTGGGGGCCTATAAACTACGCCCACCAGTGACTTTTTCCCCTTACTATCTCTAATCTCCACCCACAATGATTCAATATTTTGTTCATTAGAGCCAATATCGTCTCTCACAACTGCCCTGAGATCATCCTTTATTAACAGAGCTACCCCACCTCCTTTCCATTCTTGTCTATCTTTCCGAATTATCAGATACCCCTGTATGTTTAATTCCCAGTCTTGCCCAAAACACCGGTTCGGCCTCAACTGGAGTATTGTGTCCAATTCTGGGCACCGCATTTTAGGAAGGATATGAAGGCCTTCGAGAGGGTGCAGAAAAGATTTACAAGAATGGTTCCAGAGATGAGGAACCTCAGTTACATGGATAGACAGGAGAAGCCGGAATTGTTCTCCTTAGAGCAGAGATGGTTGAGAGGAGATTTGATAGAGGTGTTCAAAATCATGAGGGATCTGGACAGAGCAGATCGAGAGAAACTGTTCCCATTGGCAAAAGGGTCGAGAACCAGAGAACATAGATTTAAGGTCAAAGAACCAAAGGCGACATGAAAACCATTTTTACGCAGAGAGTGGTTAGGATCTGGAATTCACTGCCTGAACGGGTGGTGGAGGCAGATTCAATCCTGTCTTTCAAAAGGGAGTTGTATAAGTCCTGAAGGAAAAAACTTTGCAGCGTTACAGGGGACTGGGTGGGTGAGTTGGAGTAGCTGAGGTGCTGTTGCAGTGAGCTGACATGGGCTTGACGGCCCGAATGCCCTCCTTTTGTGCTGTAACTATTCTAAGATTCTAAAAGAGCATAGCATTTCTTCTCAGCCCGGAAATCTTTTATTAAATTGTTTTTGAGAAAATGTGTTTGACTGGACAAGCACATGCCTGTTCCAAACATAGAATTCCAAATTACCATTTATTTTCAATGCAAACTGATCAGTGCAAAGACTAAGATCCCTAATTTTGTCACCTCAAATTGAAGTACAACCTGTTTCTCAATTATTCATGTTTCCATTCCGCTCAATATTATCAGTCCAGCACATTGCTCATCGTTGGCTCATCAGCTCGCTGTAAGGTCGTAAATTGTACACAAAAAGAATTCCAATCTCAATTTTATTTGCAGCATGAGCGATTGACCGGATTGTGGTACTTTAAAAAAAATATATATATGAGAGAGAGAATGCAGCAAATCTGAATGAAAAGCAGAACGTTGCACAGCAGGTGTGTCGACTTCTAAAAGAGAAGATGGACAAACATTCTCGGGTGAAGTCCTGCCTAAGGATCCCAGCCACACTCTTTATCTTTCTCTTTTGACGTGATGCCCGTTTAGGGAATGTTTTAGTTTTCTGTTTGGGGACTTATTGGCCTGGGGGGGCTGCAGTGCAGATTTTACCAGAATAATAACAGGGCTTAGGGCGTTCAATTATGAGGACAGGTTGTATAAATGTGGCTTGTATTTCCTTGTATAGAAGCTTGAGGGGTGATCTGACCAAGGTGTTTAAAATATAAGAGGATTGGATAGGATCAATACAGAGAAACTATTTCACCTGGTAGGGCTATCAAGACCGATGGGACATGATCTTAAAATTAGAGCTAGGCCGCTCAGGAGCAAAGTTAGGAAGCACTTTGTGCTGGGGGGTGAACATAAGAGCATAGTAAATAGGAGCAGGAGTAGGCCATTCGGTCCCTTGAGCCTGCTCCGCTATTCAATGATCACGGCTGATCTTCGACCTCAACTCCACTTTACCGCCCGAACCCCATAGCCCTTGATTCCCTTAGAGTCCAGATTGTATCAGTCTCGGCCTTTGCAGCAATACTTCCTTACTCGTACTCCAATCCATGCAAGAAAGGCCAACATACCATTTGCCTTCCTAATTGCTTGATGCACTTGCATGTTAACTTTCTGTGTCTCGTGTACAAGGACCTCCAAATCTCTCTAAGCACCAACATTCAATAATTTGTCACCATTTTTAAAAAAAAATTCTGCTTTTCTATTTTTCCTAACTAAGTGAATAACCTCACATTACCCCACATTATATCCCATTTGCCTCCTCCTTGTCCACTCATTTAACCTATCTCTATCCCTTTGCCGACTCTGTGTCCTCCTCACAGCTTACTTTCCCACCTAGCTTTATATCCTCAACAAACTTGGATACATTACACTCAGTCTCTTCATCTAAGTCATTACTATAGATTGTAAATAACTGAGACTGAAGAACAGATCCACTAGTAACAGCCTACCAACCTGAAAATGACCCGTTTATTCCTGCTCTCTTTTTTTCTGTCCTTGAACCAATCCTCTATTCATGCTAATATATGGCCCTCCTAAAGTCTGTGGATCCGGGGGGGTCAATTGAAGCTTTAAAGACAGATCGATAAATGTCAAAGGATATAGAGCTACGGCAGGTAAACGGAGTTGAGGTGCAGATCAACCATGATCTAATTGAATGGTGGAGCAAGTCTGAATGGCCTAATCCTATGTTTGCACAAATCATAGTTGGAGCATCAAAGTTACCATTAAAAAATTCACGTACAGGCATCTTCCACCCTTCAGGATGTAGTTCAGGACCTGGAATATTAGGTCCTTCATTGAAACACCTGTGAACTCATCCCTTTTTGGCGTCGAAGCAAGTCATCCTCGATACGAGGGACTGCCTATGATGAAGCCAGTTAAGTGATCATCGGCATTCTACTGTGTAGTAATCTTGGCTTATTTGGAAGCACTTTTGGCTCTGGTTTAATCCCTAACAAACCTGGCCGCATATTCTAGGCTAGCACTTCAGTACAGTACTGAGGGAGTGCAGCATTATCTGAGGTGCCAACTTTCAGATAAGAGGTTAAATTAAGGACTCTTCTGCCAACTGTCAGATGAACATGAAAGATTCCATAGCTGTATTCAAAGAAGAGCAAGTAGTTCCCCAAGGACTTTGGGCAGCATTTCCCGCCTCAAACAAGCCTTTTAAAAACTAACTTGCCTTTATTCACTCATTTGCCATTTATGAGATCTTGCTGTGCAAATTAGCCGCTGCATTTGCCTACATAACAGTAACTGCATTTCAAAAGTAATTCATAAAGTGTTTGGGGATATTCTAAATACATGATAAATGAAACTTTGTTCTTTCGTCCTTCTGCAGAGAAAATGGGACAAATTGAGGATGTGTTGCCAAACTATGTAGCTTTTTAAAATATGTAGTTCACCCTGAAGGTACTTAAACATTTCTTCTTTCCTGGGTGCCACAGATCATTGAGTTAGTGTCATGAAGTGGGAAGATTCAGGTTCCGTTTCCGCTTAGTTCCTGCTGAGTTGAATGATATTGGACCGAGTTTGTCCCATCTTCCAAAAGGATGAAGGGACCATTGGATGGGTAGTCCAGCCTTGGCCGAAACCTGCAACGCTTAACACCTGATTAAAAGAGGAACTAACCGGCATCTGAGCTCGTTCATCACCCATAACTCAGCTCTAGCGTGAGCTGAACAATGGAATCACTTAATTACCTCTGAAAAGGTATACATTTATAAAATAATTCTCTCTTTTTAACCTTTTACCCAGATCCAGATTAAGGGTCCAACAGGTTTGATTGACATCAATTTTCAGTATCTGCTCTTCCATGTTTTATTTTGTTTTGGAAGAGGAGTGTTCACCTTGATTGAATTGAGATTTTCAAGACTGAAACAAAATTGATCAGGAAATTGTTTGTTATTGTTGAGTCCAAAACCAGACATACAGATTTAAAAGTCATAGCCGGTCCCTCGTATCGAGGATGACTTGCTTCCACGCCAAAAAGAATGAGTTCGCAGGTGTTTCACTGAAGGACCTAATATTCCAGGTCCCGAACTACATGCTGAAGGGTGGAAGATGCCTGTGCGTGGATTTTTTTTAACGTGTGGTGGCCGTTGCACACCAGCCACCACACGGGCTTGACAGAGCTAGGTCTTGGTCCAGTGGCAAGGATTTACCAAGACGACTGGAGACCAGCTCTGCTGCACGAACCTAGTGCGCACATATATTGCAGTGTGGGCTGGCCCGTGCTGCTTCTGGGCCCCAAACTCACACCTCTCCTAGGCCCCGATCACGTTGCACCATGGTCACTCGCCGCTCCTGCTACCCAACCTCGCCGCTTCTGCTCTCCTTGCCCATGCTCCAATCAGCAACCTGGACCTTGGTGACCTTCATTACTCCTCGACATTCCTACTCTCCTGCTGCTGACCCAGGCTAAACTCCCTTTTAGACAAGCCTGCCTCTGTGCCTCTCTTGGCATCGAAGGGCCCACCATGGCACTCGTTACTGTCTCCTCATGAACAGCAACCCCGACTGTCCCATCCTACTGTCTCACCGGCCTTCCCGCCCAGCTTGCCCGGGTGGGGGGGGGGGGCTAACCTTGCCAATCTCCTCCCCATCAAACATCCCTCCAAGCGCTGACCCTGTGAAGGGAGACATTAGGAGGCACCTGAATGGTAATGACTTTGACCAATAATGGGAATTCCACAAAAAAATGTCGGATTGTTGGAGAGTAATAGGAATCAAGACTGTACTAAAACCTAATTAAATGGTGCAAGACAAGGCCACTGCTGAATGAGAAGATGTTGGAATTCTCTACTGCAGAAAGTTGTTGAGGCCAGTTCGTTAGATATATTCAAAGGGGAGTTAGATATGGCCCTTACCGCCAAAGGGGGCTCAAGGGGTATGGAGAGAAAGCAGGAACGGGGTACTGAGGTTGAATGATCAGCCATGATCTTATTGAATGGAGGTGCAGGCTCGAAGGGCCGAATGGCCAGCTCCTGCACCTATTTTCTATGTTTCTATATGGATTTGTGCCCTGGCTTAAAGCTACTTGGCCATTTGGAATTTGAATTTGATGTTGGCAGCTCACGGATGTCTACTCTTCTACCAATTTCTGCCCAGCTCTCCAGACCTGCCGCCAGCTCCTGCTTGACACCTGATTCACTGCCAGTTGCCACCCAACTTTCCTAATCTATCCCCAAGTCCCTGTATCTTTGTGCAAAGTGCATTCTACATGAGCTAAGCTTGCGCCCCATATCCTCTCCATCACCAAGACTGCCTACTTCCACCTCTGTATTATCGCCTGTCTCTCCCCTGCCTCAGCCCATCCATGCTTTTGTTACACCAGACTCGATTCCAATGCTCTGCTAGCCAGCCTCGCACTTTGCATCTCCATAAACTGTAGTTCATCCAAAACTCTGCTACTTTATCCTAACTCGCACCAAGTCCCATTCATCTATCACCCCTGTGCTCACAGACCTACATCCAGCAATGCCTCAAATTTAAAATTCTCATCCTTGTGTTGAAATCCCTCCATAGCCTTGCCTTTCCTTATCCCCATCAGCCCTACAACCCACTGAGAACTCTGCGTTCCTCTAATTCTGGCCTCCTGTGCAACCCCGATTACCTTTGGCCCATCATTGGCTGCTGTGACTTCAGCTGTCTCGGCACTAAGCTCTGGAATTCCCTTACTAAATCTCTCCACCTCACTACCTCTCCATCAAAACGCTCCTTAAAACCTTCCTCTTTCCCTGTACTGATATTTCCCTGTGGCTGTGTGTCAAATTTTGTCCAATGACACTCTTTGTGAAGCACGTTGGGACGTTTTACTATGTTAAAGATGCTATAAAAATGCAAGTTGCTGTTGTTACATGAGCTGCCCAGAGAGTGACTCCGATCAAGGTGATAGCCATATTTCCTCGCTCTCTTCTCAGCTAAAATTGAGAAGTTGACCGAGTGTTGTCAAAATAAAATATGGAAGTGTTAAACTAGCTGGATGAGAGCTTGAAAAAATAAACTGTCAACAACTGCTGACAGTCTCTCCTTATCTGCTCCTCTTTGTCTTTCACGCCAGCAGTTTGTGGGTCAAATCTGTAGTGGTGGAAGATCGAATAGTGTAATAAGAGTGATGTCTCTCCAAGGACCACAATGAGTTCTCAGCACGCAATAATACAATATAAAGTTATTTTAACTGAAGTTTCACATTTTATTAGTAAACTCTCTGCTCACCAAGGTGAGGATGTTGATGCATTTTAGGCAACTAGTGTCAGTATCAAAACACTCCCTAGCTCAATTAAATGCAGAACAAAGCTTCCTGCTGTGCCCCAGCAATGTACTTTAGCCCCAGCCTCACCAGGGTACACCTCACTGCAGCAGTCTGACATTATTTGTTTCCAACGCCAATCATCCTTGTGATCGCTGGAAGTGAGATTTGGGGCTAGAATTTCCCTAAACCCCCCCACCGCCGGATTGACGCCCAAAAAGATCAGTAAGATTCTTCAAATAATGCTGGCGAAAAATTCCATAAAAAGGGAAAAAATACCATCCGGCGAGAAAATGGATCTTACACGTAGATTCTCGGCGGTTAGAAACATAGAAACATAGAAAATAGGTGCAGGAGTAGGCCATTCGGCCCTTCTAGCCTGCACCGCCATTCAATGAGTTCATGGCTGAACATTCAACTTCAGTACCCCATTCCTGCTTTCTCGCCATACCCCTTGATCCCCCTAGCAGTAAGGACCTCATCTAACTCCTTTTTGAATATATTTAGTGAATTGGCCTCAACAACTTTCTGTGGTAGAGAATTCCACAGGTTCACCACTCTCTGGGTGAAGAAGTTCCTCCGCATCTCGGTCCTAAATGGCTTACCCCTTATCCTTAGACTGTGACCTCTGGTTCTGGACTTCCCCAACATTGGGAACATTCTTCCTGCATCTAACCTGTCTAACCCCGTCAGAATTTTAAACGTTTCTATGAGGTCCCCTCTCATTCTTCTGAACTCCAGTGAATACAAGCCCAGTTGATCCAGTCTTTCTTGATAGGTCAGTCCCGCCATCCCGGGAATCTATCTGGTGAACCTTCGCTGCACTCCCTCAATAGCAAGAATGTCCTTCCTCAGGTTAGGAGACCAAAACTGTACACAATACTCCAGGTGTGGCCTCACCAATGCCCTGTACAACTGTAGCAACACCTCCCTGCCCCTGTACTCAAATCCCCTTGCTATGAAGGCCAACATGCCATTTGCTTTCTTAACCGCCTGCTGCACCTGCATGCCAACCTTCAATGACTGATGTACCATGACACCCAGGTCTCTTTGCACCTCCCCTTTTCCTAATCTGTCACCATTCAGATAATAGTCTGTCTCTCTGTTTTTACCACCAAAGTGGATAACCTCACATTTATCCACATTATACTTCATCTGCCATGCATTTGCCCACTCACCTAACCTATCCAAGTCGCTCTGCAGCCTCGCAGCTCACACTGCCATCCAACTTAGTGTCATCCGCAAATTTGGAGATACTACATTTAATCCCCTCATCTAAACGTGGAACTTGGCAAAATGGGCGGTTCTGACCAGAATGGACGGTAAGTACTCAAAATCTAGACCGAGGCTGCAGTTGGGCCTAGGGAAGGGGGGAAAAACTCAAAAAATATTTTTTCAATGAAACAAAAAATAAAAATTTAGAAAATATTCTCAAGACTCTTTTTAACTTGACCATCATGAAAAGAATTTTTAAATCATTATAAAAACACCTTTAATATACGTTTCTTTGCAGGGTACTTACCCTACCGCCCTGTCCCGGCAGCTTTTCGTGGGCGTTTTTTTTTTGATCTTGCGTATGGGTCACCGCTGAGGCAAACTTGGACCGTGGCGGTTTTCCCGGTGGTGCACGCAGATGCACGTGGGCGGTCTGCTCCCCAGCGGTATTTTGAAAATGTCGGCGGAGCTCTTTTTTAAAAAAAAAAATGAAGAGGAAACTTTTGGCGGGTGGTTTTCCGCCGAAAAAGAGCTGTACCACCGAGAAAATGAAGAGGAAAGTCTAGCCTGATAAATTTAGTGCTAGTGAGGGGTATTTTTACATCTGGTCCCATTTCCACAAGGACCGACATGTAGACTGCCCAGACTCTGAGGAATCTTACCGCCGCCAAAGAGGGGAGTCTTCATCCCATCAATCAAGACTGGTTTTAAGTTCTCATACCAGGGTGGATAACAAACTCTTATTTTGTAACTTTTGGCAGAGGGGTTTGAGGTGCGATTATCTTGGTCAGACAATCAAATTACAGGAGGCTTCTGTAACTAGCTCTTCGACCAGAGCCGTGTACTCCAATCCCACTTCCTTGCCTTTCCATATATTCTTGTATATTTTTCTTTTTCAAATGCTTATCCAATTGTCTTTTTGAAATCACTTGTGGGGAAGAGCAAAACTAAGGGTTATACATACAAGATAGGCACTAATAAATCCAGTAGATAATTCAGAACAAAGTTCTTTACCCAGAGAGTGATTAGAATGTGGAACTTGCTACCACAGGGAGTGGTTAAGGTGAATAACAGCTGCATTGAAGGGGAATCTCGATAAACACATGAGCAAGAAAGGAATAGGTTATGCTGATTGGGTTAGGTGAAGAGGGATGGGAGAAGGGTAGTGTGGAGCATAACGCACCTGCATAGACCATTTGGGTTAAAAGACCTGTTTCTGTGCTGTACATTCTATGTAAATCATGTTACAGGCAGCCCCTGCTTCAGTGAGTTTGTGGCAAAACATTTCTGGCTGAATGACTGTTAAAAATAACACTGAGCTTTCGCTTCCTTCCAATAATAATCACGCCATGCCCCCTTTTCAGGTAGAGTTGAAGTGAATTACCTTCGTGCAGACAATAAACCTAAAGGTTTTCATTCCCAAGGCTGAGAGGTTACTGGTCTGTATCCACAGCATACGGCAGTTCAAAGAAGTGGGATTGTTGCAATAACTCAATTGAAGCTACCTGAGGTCTCAGTGAGCTCTCCAGTTCAGCAGCTTCTCTGAATTAGAAAGATTGAACTTCTTTACTGGCCTGTTGAGGTTAATGGAAAGCTCTGTTAAGGTCACAGGTTTCCAGTCGCTGGAAAATCTTCTGTTTTATAAAAAAATATAGTTTTGTCAAACTAGTATAATGAATAATGAGGAGGATAATGAACGACTTCAAGAAGACATAGACAGGCTGGTGAAATGGGCGGACACGTGGCACATGAAATTTAACACAAAAAAGTGTGATGATGCATTTTGGTAGAAAGAATGAAGAGAGGAAATATAAACTAAAGGGTACAATCCTAAAGGGGGTGCATGCACAGAGAGACCTAGGGGTATTTGTGCACAAATTATTGAAGGTGGCAGGGCAGGTTGAGAAAGCGGTTTTAAAAAAAACTTACGGGATCCTGGGCTTCATGAATAGAGGAATAGAGTACAAAGCGTGGAAATTATGATGAACCTTTATAAAACACCGGTTCGGCCTCAACTGGCGTATTGTGTTCAATTCTGGGCAACGGACTTTTAGGAAGGATGTGAAGGCCTTAGAGAGGGTGCAGAAAAGATTTACGAGAATGATTCGAGGGATAAGGGACTTCAATTACATGGATAGACTGGCGAAGCTGGGGTTGTTCTCCTCAGAGCAGAGAAGGTTAAGAGGAGATTTGATAGAGCTGTTCAAAATCATGAGGGGTCTGCATAGAGTAGATAGAGAGAAACTGTTCCTAATGGCAGAAGGGTCGAGAACCAGAGGACACAGATTTAAGGTGTTTGGCAAAAGAACCAAAGGCGACATGAAAATCTTTTTACGCAGCGAGTGGTTAGGATCTGGAATGCACTGCCTGAAAAGGAGTTGGCTAAGTCCCTAAACGAAAAAAATTGGCAGTGCTACGGGGAAAGGGCGGGGGAGTAGAACTAGCTGAGGTGCTCTTGCAGAGAGCTGACACAGGCTCGACGGGCTGAATGGTCTTCTTCCATGCTGTAACCATTCTGTGATTCTAGTTGCAAAGTAAATCACTGCTTAAAAGAGCACTGGCTCCTTCAACACTGTCAAAGTGAATCTAATTTAGTTAATTAGTAAATAAATGTTAGACATCTTGTAGCACGTTTATTACCGAGAGCATACATTTGTAACAATCAATTACTTAAATAAACAAAAGCATTTTTAGCAACAGGAAATGGTTCTTATGACCAAATAGCTTGCCCTTCGTTCTGCAACCACACTTCCCCATCTTCTCGTCATATCTCTGCAGAAATGCATCACATTGCCTTTTGAGCCCACTCATACTGTCTACTTTAGTGGCCTTCAGCGGCAACTTATTCCAAAACCCTATAACCCTGCAAGGTTAAAATGTTCTGCTTGACTTTTCACTGCTCAACTTGAAAATGTTTGACTTGCATCTCTGTTATCTGATCCCGTCGCCTCACTTAACAATTCTGTTACTAGCTGCGATTGAGTTATTTCTTCTTTACAACAGCAGTGTTTCAAGTCTGTATTATTAGATCTCGTACACGAACATGCACCCCTCACCACCAAATATCCCTTCTGCCCCGTGGAAGTATTTTATCCAAATCTGTCTGGATTCCCATCTGATTAAGCTGATGTGTTGTCCAGGAATGAATCTTCCTGAGTGCTGATGTGTTGCTGGCGATTGCATACAATTTCACGGCAGGCAATCCACGCATTGATTTTGCGATTCATTTGCAATGACTTTTTCTCTGAGGGATTAACTGCGGTGTCAGTGAGCAAGCGACAACTGAATAAGCCTGCTTATTTAAATATATAACACAAGACATGTTAATGCATTTTGCTTCTTTTGAATAGAAACCACTCTGTTGGTTCGGTGCCCCAATCAAGAAGGAGGTAAGAATGGGTCCGCTCATTCACCAGAAGACCGGGAGGATTGTAAAGACTTTCTGTCTAAAGATTCGACCCCAGGTATAGCCGATGCAAACACATCACCACTTAATTTAGCATTTATTAAAATTAAAATTGGTAGCTAGCCAAGCTTGTATAAAAATGATTGAGCGCACAATGTTCTGTAGTTTTAGCAACAGTTTGAGATAAAAGTTTGATGGGATTAAAGTAAAATGTATACAAGAACAATGAAGCCGATGTGTGCTGTACCAGTGCTAAGTGCTGCTGCAGGACCACTTGACTGCAGTTGTCCAGTATGGTGATATGCCATCTTTAACCCAGCCTGGTTGGCATAGCATTCCAGAACCACGTCTCCTCCCCCACCGCCCCCCACCCCCCGACCAGCCTGTCAGCTGTCAATACGACCAAAGTCAGGAAGGGTGTTTTGCGATTGAGAAAGGCTGCATAAAGCCAATGGCCCATCAAACTGGAGCAAGTTGTCCAAAATCACATTTCCAGTTTTATTTATTGAAAGTAAAAGGATGGGAACTCTTCTCCAGTCATTCACCCCAGTTTATCTGGTGAGTAGCTGGGCCATATGGGCCAAGGTGGTTTCCAGATTTGATCAATGGTTTCTAATGAATTAGTTGATCTCGGGCAGGCAATAGTGGGGTGCTAAAGTTGCCCTCGAGAGCTACTTCAATTAGGGATGGGGAAAATCAGCCTGATTGCTGTCTGGCAACCCTCTGCTGGAACTGTATGTACATGGACTTCTGGTGAGTATAGGATCATCAGGAGTTAAATAGGCTATACATGTTCTCTGGAGACAGCACATCAAGAATGGCCATGTAGATGAGGTAGTTCATCCCTTTAGGAGAGGAGGCAAGGAGGGAAAATAAAAAGCAACAAAAAAAGGCTGGTTCACCATTAGCCTTTAGGAGGGTTGGGCCTACAAAATGCAGACCAGAAGCTCCAGGATCGATTTCTCATCTATATCGAGTTAGCTAATCTTAACCTAAGTCCTATAATTGACCTCAGCACTGCTTGCCAGGGAGATGAAAATCAGCCAGGGTTCCCATTGCTGAATGTTAGCTGCAATCCTGCTGAGCTGTGCACATGGAGAAGCTTTGGGTGAGGAGAGAATCAAACTCAAATGTGATACCCTGCCTCGGTTTAGGAACTTGCGGACATTGTTTAAACTCACACACAGACAATAAAATATCGAAGATGCCATAGAAGAGTTGGGGGTCGAAATGTTTGAGGCGGTGACACCGGCTGAGCGCTGATGTTAACGCCAGGCGGTAGGTGCCGCCTCAAACTGCAAAATTCAGTTTTGCCGCCCAAAGATGAGAGAGCAGCGCTAAAAGTGGCATTGCACACTCATCGTCGGGTGGCATCGCAGGAGGCCAACTGAATTTCCCGACGATAGACTGCCGGCATGCAAGATGAAAATAATGAAGGAAAAAAAAAGTTTACGACACTTTCCCTCTCCCTCACCCACACCCACACTTCCCCACTGGTCCCATTATTACATAAATGCTAAAAAAAAAATAACCAAAACCACTTACTTTGATCCCTGGACACTACCACCCTGGAATCCCCGATGTCCATCCACCTTTCCCAGGCTGTACGGGCGCCTGCCGGTAAGGCCACTGTACTTGCCTAATTTGCCAGTGGCAAGGGGGCATTGCACGCCCGATGTGACCACGTAGGTGGTGGCAGAGCGCGCAGCGGTGCATTTGGCACCGCCCCCACTGTCCCAGCTAAATTTTCCGATAGTCGAGGAACCCGGTAACCACCCGGTAAGCATTTAGCCACCCGTTAGCCGCCCCTCTCCGGTGGTAATGGGTGGCATTAGAAAACAATTTCGACCCCTTGCTGCTTAGAAGAAAACTGAAGGAGGGAGTAAATGTATAATTCTGAAGTATTGGAGAAGGGAAATGGGCCAAAATATTTACAGATAGTTGTTTGCAACTGGAGTCTTGTTTCATTTCACATATCCTGTATCCTATGGTCTCTTGAGATTATCAGATTAGTCTCAACTGGCACTCCATTTACAGTGTGTGTAATGGGGGTCTCTGGTCCTGTAGGATCTAAGTTGACACTTGCTAAGAATTACATTTGACACCTCAATAGCTATCAGAAAAGATGTTTGTCTCATTCTTCAGAAGACGAGACTTGGGATTGAAATCGCACTGCTCAATATAAGTAACAAACGTGTGAATATGGTTGATATCCCTCCACAAGGTAACCTATTTGAGGAGAAAACATGGGCGTGTAAAATTAATCATTTCCATCTTCCTCACAATGCTGTGTATTTACCAAAGGACACAGCCACAGGAGTGGACCATGTCTGATCACTAGGATTGGCTGGACGAAAGTATCATTGAGATTGTGTATATGTTGAGAACTATATACAAAGAAACATATTTTTTTTAAATTAAAGCATTATCTTGTTCCTTTGTTTACTTTAAAGCAATGGCAAAGTCTAAGAATGAGAAAAGTAATGAAAAAATTGTGAAGAAGAAAATGTATGGTCCAAAGAAAGTAAGTAGTTTATAGCTATCGTCATTTCTGCAGGCTACAATTACCACCAACCAGTTTATATACTTATCATGGGAAGAAAATTTTAGAATTAATATTTTAGGCATGTCACAATGATGGAAACGTGATACGTTGTCACAGAGTGCTGGCAGGTTTGCTTCACATCAATTTTCCCCACTTATTGAGTTTACAATCTTAGCTTTGCCATCATGGAGAAAGCGCTAACGCATCTTCCTTTCTCACTACCCCCTAGAGCAGTCCCTCCCAGGACACATTCATATTGCTGTTTCTGGGACCTTGCTGTGTGCAAATTGGCTGCCACGTTTCCTGTATTACAACTGTGACCACACTTCAAAAGTACTTCATTGGCTGTGAAGCGCTTTGGATGTCCTGAGGTTGTAATGGGTGCTACATAAATGCAAACTTTTCCTTTCAGTTATTGCATTTCACAGTAAACCATTGTGTGTGAAGTATTTTAGATGTTTCTGAAAGATGTGGTCAGGTACTATATGAATGCAAGTGTTTATTTTAACTTCGAAGGGTTAGGAGGGGGGGGCGCGGAAATCCTCTGGTCCTGTTCAAAGTCAAAGACCATCATCTCCTGAGTTACTTGATTAGATGCGCTTTAAAGGCCAACTGTGCAGGCTTCAGCACATCAATCAACAGTGCCCCCTTTCATTATTATGTTACACTGAGAGCCAGCTCCAGGATAATGCATTTAATTTAAGTTAAAATCCTGAGACACTTCAGTGGAAACATGAGCAACTTATTGAAAGATATATTTGTGGAGATATCGGGAAGATGCACAAAGCTTTTTTCAATGAAAGTCTAATAGAAAAACCTACTTGTTCAAATCATATTTTATGCATTTCAACACTCGCATACACTCTGTTGTATAAGTCCTTTTGGTATACACTGTTTTATATATTAAAGCATAATCTTTGCTTAAATATTCTGCCCATCTGCTAGTCTTATTTAAAGGCTAGATAAACAGGTGGGTTTTAAGAAATACTTCAGTCTGTACTTTCAATTTTTTCTTCTTGCTAGTTTTCTCCTCTCCCGAAGGCGCTGGCTCGTGCTGGGCCACGGTTCCATGGAAACTGGCTTCCGTCTGGGATCTTTTAGAAGTGACCACACTTGTTTGAATGCAGACAGGGAGCATCCAGTAGGCTATCCAATGCGGACAAACCTGATCCTGTCCTTCTATGAGATCCAAACGGGCACTTTGCAGCAAGGTTCAGGAGCAGGAACTTAGACTGTTCTCTTCCCCCGCCTCCATCCTCACACTACCCAGCTCAGGCTCTGAGGCCAATTGTACCTCCAGCTAGGAGCCTTTCTCATCTTTCGTACTGGGTAATTTTATTACCAACCCAACAAGACCAGCAGGGGAAGCCCTCATTTTCAATGTCTAAAGCAGTGAAGGGGCTGCTAGAATGTCGTTCAGCCATTTTGAAGAACAGAATTTCAATCGGACAAGCTCTTTGATGTTGTGCCTTTCAAAGTCACTAACCCCTATTTAAATTTGAGAGTGTCTCCTTGAGTATTCCATTTATTTTATAGCATTCCCTTCCCCCCCCCCCCCCACCACCACATTGATTAATATCTAGATCAGAGCTCTAAGTAACTAAGCAGGTCATAACGGTAGCTGGACCACAGGAGCTGCCAGTGCTTCAGCCAGACCTCCATCTTTATGATAAGAGCACAGTACTGATGCAGCTGAACATCAACATCCTGCATCAATGGAAGATGTCCCAGAGTAGCTCCATTGGAAGCAAAGGGCAGTGACTTGAAACTGACTCGGGATCAATCCAGGGCCATTGGGAAAACACGCTAATGGCTGGTGCCGTGCTTTCCCAGGGTTAGGCAACTCCCTACTGGCTCTTCAGTTGGTCCCTAGTCGTGCCCCCACGTTTTCAATGGGTGCGCTTTCGAGTATCTCCCCATTAGTGATCTCACAAGAGCAACAAGAGCAGCCTTACAGCACCGGACTAAAGGCCCAAATTTCCACGTGGACTTTTTTTGGCGCAGTTGTAGAGGTACGCCCGATTTTTTTTTTTTTAGTGGCCCAACTGCGCCAAGTTTCGCCAGCATAACCTTTAATTTTGGAGTGGCCCAGATTGTCCTTAATTTATGTGAGTGGAGCTTAAGGTCTGCGCCGAAAAACTGAGGTTGCCAGGGTAATGAAGGACACACTGAAGGGCTGAGGCACAAATAAAGCATTCCCCTTTTTAAAATAGATCACTAAGTGAGACTTGGGACAACAGACTGAAATCTCAATATGTGGAACAATATGAAATTCCTTTGTTCCTTTTTTAGCATTTATAGATTTTTTTTTTTGCTTCTACAGTGCCGGTGCCGTTGAAATCCCAGCCCAAAAGGCCGCCCTCCCACTGGTGCCGCTGTAATCCCGGGCCGAAAGGCCCACGCACTGGCCCCGCATCTATCCCTGACCGAAAGGCCCACGCACTGGCCCCGCACCTATCCCTGGCCGAAAGGCCCACGCACTGACCCGCACCTATCCCTGACCGAAAGGCCCCCCATCCCTGCCATGTCTTCAGCTCCGCTGAAAACAATGGCGTCTTCTCTGCGCCGATTTCTTTAAGTGTAGTTAAGGTTTTTCTGAAGGGTGCAGTGCGCCATTTTAGAAAAAAATCGGACATGGCCATACTCGCCAAAAATGGCCAGAAATATCACAGCTGGCACCCCCAGTGACGTTAAAAATTCGCAGAAACTTTGGCGAAACTTATAAATTTTAGTCTGCTCCAAAAAAACGCACAGAATTGTGGCGCAAATTCAGCCCTAGAACTGGCAGGCCTCTGCTGGAGCTACTCATTTGATTTTTTTTAACGACAGCTTGGTTCACTGATAGCACTCTCTCACCTCTGAGTCAAAAGTTTGTGGAGTTTTCTTTTCATTCTTGGAATGTGGGCAAGGCCAGCATTTATTGCCCATCCTTTGGTTGCCATGAGAAGGTAGTGGGACCTTCAACTGCCGGTAACGATATTTGATACAATTGCGGCTTGCCAGGCCACTTCAGAGGGTAGTTAAGAGTCTAATCACATTTAGGCCAGACTGGCTTCCTTCCCTAAAGGATGGTAGTGAACCAGTTGGGTTTTTAACGACAATCCAATAGACTCATAGTCACTTCAAGCCCCACTCTAGCACATAATCTAGGCGGGTGCTTCAGTGCAATGCTACATTGTTGGAGGTTCTGTCATTTGGACAAAACATTAAACCGAGGCCCCATCTGCCTACTCAGCTGGACGTAAAAGATCCCATGGCACTTTTCCATAAAGAGCAGGGAATTCTCCTGGCCTACATTTATTCCTCAAACAACAACACTAAAAACAGATAAATTGCTCACTTAGCTCATTACTGTTTGTTGTGTGTACATTGGTTGCCACATTTGCCTATAAATAAGCAGTGACTACACTTCAAAGTAATTATTTTGGTCATTATCACATTGCTATTTGTGGGAGCTTGTTGTGCGCAAATTGATTGCTACGTTTCTTACATACAACAGTGACTACACTTCAGAAGTACGTCATTGGTTATACAATGCTTTGGGATGTCATGTCGTCATGAAAGGCACTATATAAATGCAATTTCCTCTTGCATATTTTTTTAAACATAGAATTAAAAATAATCTCCCATAGCTACCTTCTGCATTTAAATTTTCAGTAATTGGTTTAACAATTTTTGAAGTATTGCATAGAATTTACAGCTCAGAAACAAGCCATTCGAACCAATTGGCCGATGCCGGTGTTTACACTCGACATGAGCCCCCCTCCCACCTTACTGAATTCAACTCAATCAGCATATCTTCTATTCCTTTCACCCTCATGTACTTATCTGGCTTCCCCTTAAATGTATCTATGCTATTTGCCTCAACTCTCTATGTGGTAGTAAGCTCCACATTCTCACCATTCTCTGGGTAAAGAAGTTTCTCCTGAATTCCTTATTGGATTTATTACTGACTATCTTATATATTTATAGCCCCTAGTTTTGTATTCCCCAAAAGTGGAAACAGCTTTGCTACATCTATCCCACTGAACCACTTCAAAATTTTAAAGATCTCTATTAGGTCACCACTCAGAAAGTAACATCAGGAAAGTGCTGGATAAATAAATGGCTCAATTCTTTCTCCAAGTTCACTTGCTCCACGGTTATTCTGTTTCACAGGGCATGTTCTCCAGTTCTGCCTGAGAACCCAGGAAAGTATTTTGACTGCCGCTGTGGTTGGACCAGAATCATCCAAAATAAATAAGCAGGAATCGGTTTAAAGACTCAAAACCTGAGAGAAATGAGCAGTTTGCATTATTTCTTTTTTTTTTAAAAAGAGAGATTTCATTGAAGAAAGTAATGATGAAAGAAAAAAAACGAGACTGTAGACTCTTACAAAAGCAAAATACTGCAGATGCTGGAATCTGGAATAAAAACAGAAAATGCTGGAAATCTTAGCGGGTCAGGAGCATCTGTGGAGAGAAAGCAGAGTTAACGTTTCAGGTCAAAGTCCCGAAAGGTTAACTCTGCTATCCCTCCACAGATGCTGCCTGACTCGCTGAGATTTCCAGCATTTTCAGTTTTTATTACTATAGCCTCTTATGCAGTTACATAGAATATTCTGTGCACAATCTTGATCACCAGATGGTTGCAATCAATAAATGAGAGCAACAGCAGTAAGGTATTGTATGCTGCAAAGAAAGTTCGAAAATAAGTGTTCTTTTGAGAGTTTGGTGATGAGGTCCTTTATGGAAAGCCAGATGAAGGTAGAAAGCATTCCTCTTCAGAGAAAGGAAGGTCGGTGAATGAGCTGTTGTATTCAGATCCTGACATGGTGGCAGCGCTGTGATGTATCGCACAGGCAGCTGCAAGTTGATCTGAGGGAAAGCAGCCCCTGGAGACATTGGTTCAAGTTCCGTGGAACATTTGTCCGTGCAGATACTGCATCTGCAGCAGAATCTCACTAGCAACGAAGGAGCTGACAAATGAGGATAGTACGTTGGACTGGGTTTCACCTTGTGTGGCACCGCCTCTGCGTTTGCTGGTGTGTAATGCGCCTCTATGTTTTTGTGAGTGTGCAGTTGCCTCTGTCTGTGTACAATGCCGTCCTTGTGTTTGCCAGAGTGTACCGTCCCCTTAGCGTTCAGTGTTGTGCAGCTTTACCCCACGTTCAGTGTTGCCCATTGCCCCCCCAGTTCAACATTGTGCAGTGTTACCCCTGAGTTCTATGCTGTACCACATTGCCTCTGGTCCTGTATAGTGTCAGCCTTGCCTTCAGCACTATGTAACTTGCTGCTGCATTGGCAGTATTGAGACCAGGAATCTTATCAAACAGTCTCCTTGAATCCAATGCACTTTAATGCCGTGTGACAGCCTCTTGTGTGAAGCTCTTAATTCATCACCTCAGGTTTCTCCCATCACCAATATTTCACCACATTGTTATACTGCTCAAAACGCTCTATCCATACGCAATCTAATCTGGAAGGGTAAAATCTATAACTGTAGCACTGGTTGTTTATCACAGTTCAAGTGGGCATAATACAATCATTTCACCCAGCTTTTGGCCTCCCCTCCTAATATCTCCTTCCCTGACAGCATCCATTTTTGTCACATTACACCTCTACGTGGCGTCTCGCAATGCTTTTCTATATTAAAGGTGCTATATACATGCACTTTGGTGTTGTTCGCATGCCCATAACTTCCTCGTGGGGGGGAAAAAGGCTCACAGTGCAGTTGCATAAAACTGTCAGCCTGCCCATACACCTGGCTGAAATCCTCAGGATCTTAACTGCATGGTCATTTTGGAGGCTATGCGATTGTATTCAACAAGTGTTGCGTGCTCTTCTCTGAGCCAGAAGGTTATGGGTTAAAGTCTTACTAGAGGGATTTGAGCACAAGATCTAGACTAGCACTCCAGTGCAGTACTGAGGGAATGTTGCACTGTTGGAGGTGCTGTCTTTCCGGTGAGACGTTAAGCTGAGGCCCCATCTGAATGTTCTAGTAGATCTTAAAGATCCCATGGCGCTGATCAAATAAGAAGATCTGCAACATGCAGGTGGGACCTTGGCCAGCATCCCTCCCCAAGAGTTTAAAAAAAGCAGATAAACTAGTTATTCATCTCATTGCTGTTGTGCTATCATACGTCGAGTTCTGAAAATGGTTCCCGATGTGAACTGCTTTCAGATGTTTGGATAATGTGATAAGGCCTTATGTAAATTAATTTAAGGTAGACCAGTCCTCAGATGGATGAGGATTTTATCCATTTTCCATTAAGGTCAAAGATTGAATGTGACAATTCAGAAAGTTTACAACTCCAGGATAATGATTATCCGCCAGTAACAAATTAAATTTGATCCAAGCCCTTTTCCCCTCTCTTTCTCTCGCTCTCTGTGCTGGTTGGATGGCTAATGGCCTCTTCCTTCAGGTGTTTTCTGTAGAAGTACTGGTAAAGCAGGGGAAACTGCCCAAATGCCCAATATCCATGGAAATGACATCACACTTGTCACAGACGCAAGCTTGTACCGTGCAAGTTAAACTTGGTGTGAATCAATGTGCCGTGTGTAATGGGTATTGGTAGTACAGTGCTCACACTGGCAGGTGCAAGTCTCATCAAGTTGGAAAATTGAATTCAATGAATCTGCTAATTGTGGGCTGGCTCCTGAAAGAAACAATCACGAAAGCGGCCAGATACAACAACAGCAACTTGTATTTATATAGCACCTTTAACATAGTAAAACATCCCAAGGTGCTTCACAGGAGCGTTATCAAGCAAAATTTGACACCGAGTCACATAAGGAGCTATTCGGACAAGTAACAAAAAGCTTGGTCACAAATGTAAGCATTCAGGGGTGTCTTAAAGGAGGAGAGAGAGATAGAGAAGTTTAGGGAGGGAATTCCAGAACTCTGGCCTAGGCAGCTGAAAGATGCAGAGATTAAAATCGAGATGCGCAATAGGTCAGAATTGTTGGAGCGAAGATATCATGGAGGGAATTGAAAACAAGGATGAGAATTTTAAAATTGAGGTGTTGCCAGATCAGGAGCCAATCTAAGTCAGTGAGAATGAGGTGATGGGTAAACAGGACTTGGTGAGTGTTAGGATGAGCTAAAGTTTATGTAGGGTGGAAGATGGGAGTCCGGCCAGGAGAGGTTTAGAATAGTCAAGTCTGGAGGTAACTAAAAACATGGTTTAAGCAACAGATAGGCTGAGGCAGGGGTGGAGATGGGCGATGTTCGTTGTAAAGCCCATCGACCACACTTCCCGGTCTGGTCTACATGTATTACTGGGCCCCACACTGCATGGTTAACATGTAGTGACCTCTGAAATGACTCACCACCACCATCATCATCTCCGGAAACTAGCAATAAATGAAGCCTTTTCTCATTTATCCCCATAACGAGATACTTTTTTTAAAAAGAAACTGATGGAAATGCAGATCCGCATTTAAAAAGTGACGTTAGCAGGTTAACATTTCTGATGGGGAAGGTTCCTGATCCAAAACATCAAAAACTTCTCTATTTGTATCATTTACTATTTTGTTATCAGATTTCCAGTGCTGGCAATTTTTTTTCCATTTTATCTTGTGTGTAACAGATGCTGATTACATGACTTTGCCTCCAATTATTTCTGTTTATTTAATATTTCTCTTCCCACAGCCACCTCAGCAACTCTCATCCGAGCACTACCCAAACAATGATCCTGACTACTGTGTGTGGATGCCCCCTACAGGTACATCTCCGCAACTGTGAGGAAGACTTTGACTTACGGAGAGATGAGCTACATTGGGGCAGATTTTGCTGAAAAAATAGCGGTGTCTGAACAACGCACACCGTTATTAATGTGCAACAAGACCAGCAACTTGTGGCGAGGAAGAGAGACCCTGTGAATTGTGAATCGCCACAAGTTGCTGGCCGATTTGCGCCTCTCCACCATTAGCTTTGCGAAGCAGCATCTCGCGATTAACCTCACGTGATTTTTATGAGGTTGCTGCAGTTGCATATTAATTACTCATTAAATTCGCCACAGAAGCCAAGCCAGGTAATTAATAGTGTCAGTACCCTTTTAAGGGTGTGATCATTGTTAATCGGTGCCAATCAACCTCTGTCCCAGAAAATGAACAATTAAAAGTGTCTCATTCCTTCAGATAGTGAATTATTGAAGAACTTAAAAATGTCAAATTTTACATTTTAAATTTTTATTTTTCATGTCTTTATTTTCTCTCAACATAATCTTTCTTTCCCTCTCAATTTCTCATTCTGTACCTGATTTGACATTGAAATCGCCCTCCTTCTCAGTACTTCCTCGGTTTCTCAGTCCTTAAATCTAATTGGTTAAGGAGATGGTCCCATCATTCACTCCGCTGCCCTTGCCATGCCGTTACAGCTTGCAGCAACTTACAGGGCTAAATAGGGTGCAGGAAAAAAATCTAACTAACGGCCCAATATTTTTAGATAAACTACATTCTCCACCCCCCCCCCCCCCCTCCCATTCCCCACAACAATTCTTTCTGTTGAAATAAACAGAACTGATCAAAGAAATTACTGCAAAATGCAGTTGCTTTTTATAATATATTTAAGATATTTCAATTTTATACATGCACCTGGTTTAATAAAATTTCCTGTCCCTTTCTTACATGAAGTGTTTGTATCTATATTGAGTACTTGTGGAAAAAAAAGGTGAGCACATTTTGTGTTAGTGGATAATTGATATTGTGGTTTATGTAAGTGTTTGTGGATTTTAATCAGGTCCCTCCAAACACCAACATTTCCCAATTTCTCACCATTTAAAAAATACTCTGCTTTTTGATTTTTCTTACCAAGTCTCCACATTATATTCCATTTGCCATGTTCTTGTCCACTCACTTAGCCAGTCTATATCCCCTTGAAGCCTCTCTTCATCCTCCTCACAACTTACATTCCCACCTAGCTTTGCATCATCAGCAAATTTGGATATATTACATTTGGTCCCCTCATCCAAATCATTGATATAGATAGCGAATAGCTGGGGCCCAAGCACCGATCCTTGCGGTGCCCCACTGGTTACAGCCGGCCAACCCGAAAATGACCCGTTTATTCCTACTCTGTTTTCTGTCCGTTAACCAATCCTCAATCCATGCTAATGTATTACCCCCCCAATCCCATGAGTCCTAATTTTATTTAATAACCTCTTGTGTGGCACCTTATCGAATGCCTTCTGAAATTCCAAATACACCACATCCACTGGTTCCCCCTAATTTATTCTGCGAGTTACAACCTCAAAAAAAAAACTCAACAGATTCGTCGGACATGATTTCCTCTTCATACATCCCTTTCATAAAGGTCATTCATCTCGTGGCTGTTTGTGGGATCTTGCTGTGTGTGCAAAACAACCTTTGCATACACAACAGTTACTGCAGCTTCACCATATGTGAAGCAGATTTCTGGCAGAGTTGATATGACACCATATAAATGCAAATGCATTCATTATTTTGGGATAATAGGATTTAGAAATATCCGCTAACACTGTGTCCATAAATGTAAGCATTTCTTTGGTAGAGGGTCATAACAAGAGATCATAAAATAGATATGGATCAGCAGGACTATTCTAGCTTAAGATGCAGAAAGAATCTACGGTTCATTACTCCCACCTGCCCACTTAAAATATCCAAATCTTTCTGGGGTTTTTCACCTCCATTGCCCTCCCCATTACCCAGAACTCCATTCTATATGTTGATCTCTTCCTGTTTGAAGAACTTCCTGACATAAAACAGTTCCTAACCTTTCTCTTTTAATTGGAAAGGGTTGTTATTTTTGGTAAACCCATTTGCAAAATTTGTTCTCTCAATATAAGTGGAAGAAACTCGTGGGAGGAATTCAAATCAGTGTATTTTAACTCTGTTTAAAATGCCTCGGCTCATACTGTATTTGTTGTTGGACCAGATTGTTCACTTTGATTTCTTTTTTCTCTTCCCAAGGTCAAACGGGCGATGGTAGGACACATCTAAATGACAAATATGGCTATTGAAGGCTGGAGCCAGTCGCCACATCCCAAGGGCTTTGACCTCACTGTGGGGAATTTGAAATCGTCACTGTGCCGCCACCTACAGAGCACCACATTTGGATTCTGAGCACTGACGCTGGGCCGACTATCAGTGCTGTATTAAAGTGGGGAATGGTGCTAGCCCATAAATTTAGTTAAAGTCATTTTGCTGTTGTCTGTATTGTTGCCTTCCACTCTATTCAGGACGTTTGCGGGGTCTTACTGTGTGCAAAACAACATTTGCATAAAGAGTGTTGCTGCTTGTTGGGCGGGGGGGGAGGCATTGCAGTCCCATCCGACGCCTTGCCCGACAGACACTCCTGGGGATGTCGCACCGTGGAACGATGGGAAGCGAGTCCGTGCTCGCGGCTCCTCGCATGGCGAGCTCGTGGTTTCGATGACACCGCCAGGGACAGCGTCTCCCCCACCCACAGTGGAGGGCAGGCTCTTCCCCGCAGGAAACGAAACAGGAGCCTCTCACTCGATGCATGGGGTAACCTCGCCTCTCTTTTCATTTCCCTTGGGAGCAGGAACCCAAGCCTGGTCATGCTGCAAACACAGAGGCCCAGAGATACTTGCAGCAGCAGTAAACCTGTCGAAGTCCACGGGTGACGGACTATCTGGCAGCCAATACCTGCTCGCCCACACCATGCGCACCATTAATTCAAGTGAAGTTTGGGACGAGGTACCTGCAATAAGTAGCCATAACTGTGCGCTGTATTCACGTCTGTTTATTACATCCGGTGTTGTTTTACCTATGTTATTGGTTTCTTTAGTGCTTGCATATATATTTTGTTTCAGTAACAGAAAGCTTCAGATACAATACAAGGGTAACGTTACGGCTTCGGGCTTCCCACCAGAAGTTCATATCGGTGGGGTGCTCCGCGCACCAATTTCCCGACCATTAAAGGCACAGAGCACTCCCGGAATTTTAGGAACATTAGTCAGAAAATTGTCCCTTGTATGTGTACATACATCAGCAACCATGTTGTGTTGTCGCTTTGAAAAGGGAGAGGCTATGCTTTAGTAGTGAGACGTTCAACTGCTTTGTTATAATAGGAATAAATCTGTTTAGTTGGAACTGTATGATTTTGTTAACTTATTTGATACTTAGGCAATGACTTGGGGCTTTTGTCGACTTGGAATGCACTTTGTGATGTCTAGGTAATTGTGATGTAATTGGATTTACCTAAAGATGGGCTTAGGGGGGTCACACCTGTTCCTGTTTAGCAGTTCTGTGTTTGCTGCTGTTTCACAGC
Source organism: Pristiophorus japonicus (assembly GCF_044704955.1). Classification (NCBI taxonomy): domain Eukaryota; kingdom Metazoa; phylum Chordata; class Chondrichthyes; family Pristiophoridae; genus Pristiophorus; species Pristiophorus japonicus. The sequence goes on from NC_091983.1 coordinate 203,726,336, forward strand.
TTACCTCAGTAGCTTCAGTTACTACCCACAAGAGCAGTGCAACATCAAGTTTTATCATTTTATCTTATTGTTAACCCACTTAAAAAAAAATTCTGTAATCACTAATGTATAGCCAGTTCCTTGCGTCATCAACAGTAATCACCAGAAAACCTTCAAGAATTATGTGTGTGCAATGTTTTCTAGTGTGTTTTTACCTACTAATGTGTGCCCTCACCCCAGCTTATTTGACATTTTAAAGAGGATCTTTTTCCTCTTTTGCACTGCCACTTAGATCAGCAAAAAAAACCAAACAGCTTTAAATATTTAAACATTCACCACCTCTCCATTTTGCAAGTACCTTTTTGGAAGGGAAAGAAAGTTACACACAAAATTTTGTATAAGGGTTTGACTACCATTTTTTTTGTCTTATGTATTTTGCTACATTGAGCGTTGAGGAGTTGGAGTAGTTTTGTTTCTTTTGAACTTGGGTGAAGGGCAGATTCCTAGCATTTTACAGCACAGAGGGGGGCCATCCAGCCTGTTGTGCCTGTGACAGCTCCCTGATTGAGCTGTCCCCTTAGTCCCATTATCCTGCTCTTTCCCCATACCCTTTCAAATTAGGTATTTCTCAACTTCCCTTTTAAAAACTATTACGGATTCTGATTCTTGCAGGACATTTCATGTTGTAACAATCCTCTGTGTAAAACAATGCATGATTTCTTCTTCATCTCTACATTTATGCCCTCTGGCTACAAAATCACCACCCACTGGAAACAGTTTTTTCTCCAGTTACCTTATCAAAATCCTTTATAATTTTGAACACCTCTATCAGATCTCATCTTGTCCTTTTCTGCTGCAATGTGGACATCCCCAGTTTCTCTGGTCTTGCCTCATAACTAAAACGTCGAATCCCTGGCGACATCTTGGTGAATGTCGTCTGCACCCTCTCCATCGCCTTGATATCCTTCCTGAAGTGAGGTACCCAAAACTGGGAACGGCATTCCAACTGCTGCTTAACTGATGATTGACATAGCTTTACCTCTTTGCTTTGGTACTCTTTGCCCCATGTATAAGACCGAGGACTCGTGTGCTTTTCTTAACAGCTTGATCAACTTGTCCTGCCACTCTCGGATTTGTTTATCTGAACGCTTAAGTCTAGCTGCTCCCCTACTCCTTTTTAAAGTTTTACCATTTACTGTATAAGTCCTCTGCTTATTCTTCCTCCCACAATACATTGCTTCATGTTACTCGATGTTAAATTTCATTCAACATCTACCTGCCTAATCTGTTGACCTGCCTGTGCCCTCTTGAAGTTGCTTCCAGACTTCTTCACAGATCCGTGTTGCCACATTTGCATTGCAGGACAGCGCCCAAAGTACAAGAAGCAAGAGAGAATGTGGGGTGAATCGAGACGCAGGTGTCAGCTAGTGCCAAACTTGGATTAGCCGTATTAATGCAGCTGAGCCAACGGAGGAGAAGATGGTCAAAGAGATGGCTTTTAAGAAGGGTCTTAAAGAAGAAGAGCGAGGCGGAGGGATTTATGGAATGAATTTCAGAGCGCGGGGCACAGGTGGCTGAAATCACGGCGGCCAAGGGAGGCTGGGGTGATTCCGCAAGATGTCACAGTTGGAGAAATGAAGAGTTTGGGGGTAGGAGGGTTGTAAGTGTGGAGGAGGAAATTACAAAGAAGGGGAAGGGGTGAGACCATGGAGGGATTTAAACACAAAAATGAGAATTTTAAATTTAAGACATTGGGGGGCTGGAAGCGACAAATCAGAATGACACCATTGTTTGTTCTCGCAAACATTTAAACCTCTATTGCTTCTTGCTAGATAAGTTCTGCTGTTCTGAACCATCATTTTTACTCCTTGACTGTGCTATGTGATTTTCATTTCCTATCCATCACCCGTCCTCCCATCTCTACAGTCTGCCTGCTCCGACCCTGTGAACTCTTGCCTGCATACAGCCGTCCCCTAGCTCCCGGCTCTCTTCCCCACAACCTCTCGGTCTTTGAGAATTGCACCCGCATAAACGCTGTGTGCATTGCTGCCCAGCCCACCCATCCCAGTGCAACGGCAGCTCCCGCTGCTATCACAGGATTTTAACAGCGATTTTATACTTCACATGTTTCATGGAACTGTTAGAAAATGACTCAACACTAAAGTCAGCACCAACACTTTATTTCACATTACGCTGCGGAAAGTATTGAGGTTTGTTTATTTAAAATACAAGCGACCTGAAAGTGTTGGATATGCGCATCAGAGTTCGGGGCCAACTTAAAGTGAGGCCTGCATAAAGCCGAGCTTGTAACAATAAATGTGTCTTTCACACCTTTCCAAATCAAAGCAGAATGAATCTTGAAAGATTTGCATTTATATAGTACCTTTCACGATCTCAGGATTTCCCAAAGTGCTTTACAACCAATGAAGTACAGGTTAAACCTCCCTTATCCAGAACCATCCCTCGTCCAGAACCATTCCCGGCCACTGGGTGGTGCATGCGCAGAACTCCAACATGAACAAATTGAAATCCTTCCTTGCTGCTTACTCCCACAAACGCTGGTCTGATCCCGCGATCCACCGCCCCCCCCCCCCCCCCCCCCCCAATGATTTCTCTGCCGCACTCCCAGCCCCAAGCCAGCCAGCCCCAGTATCCCCTTGCTCAGTACCTGTACCATCCAATTTAATGTGACCACCCCTGTCCAGTAAAATCCTTTATACAGAACATGCCAGGTCCTAAAGGTTCCGGATAAGGAAGGTTCAACCTGTACTTTTGAAGTGTGGTCATTGTTGTAATGTGCACATCGCAAGCTCCCAAAAACAGCAATGTGATAATGATCAGATCATTAGTTTCTTTTTATTGACAGTGGTTGAGTGATAACTGTTGGCCAGGACACCGGGGAGAACATAGAAACATAGAAAATAGGTGCAGGAGTGGACCATTCGGCCCTTCGAGCCTGCACCACCACTCAATAAGATCATGGCTGATCATTCACCTCAGTACCCCTTTCCCGCTTTCTCTCCATATCCCTTGATCCCTTTAGCCATAATGACCATATCTAACTCCCTCTTCTTTGAAATAGTGCCGTGGGATCTCCGACAGCCTGAGAGAACAGGCGGAGCCTCATTTAACCTCTCATCTGAAAGACGGCACCTCCGATGGTGCAGTGCTCCCTCAGTACTACACTGAAAGGTCAGCCTAGATTATGTGCTCAAGTCTCTTAAGTAGGGGTTGAACCCACGACTTTCTAACTCCGAAGCAAGAATGCTACCAACTGACTAGCATGGATTTGGCTCCCTTCTTGGTTTAGTGAGTTGGCACAATGTGCATTGAGAAAATGAGCCACACAGACCAAGCAGATCTCAAGAACAGTCTATCATCTGTGCTAAGTCAGCAAATCTGGACCCCATCATCAACTTGGGTACCATATTTGGCATTGGGGTCTCTGGAGAATTAAAGGGGGGGGGGGGAGAAAGGGCCAGGTTCTTGCTTCTGACCAATATCTAGTGACTCCTGTGCCTATGGAACATAAGCCAGCCAAAGTTCATGCTTTTGGGAGAGGGGGGAATACAAGCCAACAATAAATTAGACGATGTGAATTAGTGCTACTGTTAACAGCACTACTGAAAAATAGACACCAGAATGCCAAAGGCATAATTTCCAGAACAAGGAAGGAAAGAAAATGACTGGATCCACCAGCCACGCAGCTCTTATAGAAGGATGTCAGTAGGTAGTCTGTATGTCTCAGTCAGGATACAGTGGATAGGACCAGAGGAGCAGAAAAAAGGATAAGATCAGCAGGGTCATGGGAACAGCATCACCACCAAGTCACACACCACCCTGACTTGGACATAGGCACTGTTCCTTCATTGTCGCTGGGTCAAAATCCTGGAATTCCCTCCATTTGTTAGACTTGCATCTGCCCATAAACTTTCTGCTGCGTTTTGTACGGCAAGTTGCTGTCAGCCAACCATCCAAAACGTGCAATGCCCTCTACAGGGCATCTGGGATCTGTGTGAACTGAGCAAGCAACGGTATATCTCCATAACCAATCAGATTGAAGAATCGTTAATGAACAAAGTCTGAACCAGGAAGTGTAAGTTACAATATTTGATTCAATGCCAAATCATGTATAGAAAACAAAATAAAGTAAGGAAAAGAAAGATTGGATTAAGGGAGAGAATAAAGAGACAAAGAAAAAGTTTTTAAAAATGTAATGTTTTTTTAAAAAAGTCTCCAACAATAATTGACACCTGATGGAATGATAATAAGAGGAACAGTAGCATAGTGGTTAAATTACGGAACTAGTAATCCAGAGGCCTGGACTAAAAATCCGGAGACATGAGTTCAAATCCCACCACGCCAGCTGGGGAATATAAATTCAGTTAATTAAATAAATCTGGAATAAAAAGCTACTGTCAGTAATGGTGAGCATGAAACTACTGGATTGTCGTAAAAACTCATCTGGTTCACTAATATCCTTTAGGGAAGGAAATGTGTTATTCTTACCTGGTCTAGCCTATATCTGACTCCAGACCCACACCAATGTGGTTGACTCTTAACTGCCCTGTGAAATGGCCTAGCAAGCCAGTCAAGAAACATTAAGAATAAAACTGGACGGGCCACCTGGCATCGACCTCGACACGACATTGGCGCACCCAGCCCAGTCGACCCTGCAAAGTCCTCCTCACCAACATCTGGGGACTTGTGCCAAAATTGGGAGAGCTGTCCCACAGACTAGTCAAGCAACAGCCTGATATAGTCATTCTCACAGAATCATATCTTTCAGCCAATGTCCCAGACCCCTTCATCACCATCCCTGTTTTGTCCCACTGGCAAGACAGACCCACAAAAGGTGGCAGCACAGTTTTTGAAGAGGCTTTTCAAGGAGAGAGATAGAATTACAGCAACAGTAACCAGAGCAGGGAGCGAGGGTCACATCATCATCATAGGCAGTCCCTCGAAATGAGAATTACTTACTTCCACGCCAAAAAGGAATGAGTTCACAGGTGTTTCAATGAAGGACCTAATATTCCAGATCCAGAACTACATCTTGAAGGGTGGAAGATGCCTGTGCATGGATTTTTTTAACGTGTAGTGGCCGTTGCACACCAGCTAGGTCTTGGTCCAGTGGCATGGATTACGCAAGACGACTGGAGACCAGCTCTGCTGCACGGACTTAGTGCACACACATATCGCAGTGTAGGCTGGCCCGTGCTGCCCCTGGGCTATCTCCTCTTATGGCCCTGAACTCACGCCTCTCCTGGGCCCCCATCACGTCCCTCTACAATCTCCCGCCACTCCTTCGCCCCAACCTCACCGCTCCTGCTGCATCTGCCCACGCTCCAATCACCGGCCTAGACCTTGATGACATCTCTCTTCGCTGCTGTCACCCTCCTGCACCAGCTCGCGCTGTACCTTGCAGTGGTACGCCACCACACTGCCTATGGCCGCCGCTTGCCGTTCCTTTTATGGCCCCAACCTGCCGCTGATGATCTCTCGCAGGGGGTTACAGGCTCTCGGTGGTAAACATAGATGTTGTGAGTCCATGAGCTCAATCTGTGGACTAGCTCCATGGCAGTGTACCAGACCTCTGTGTAAGGTGAATGGTAGGAGGTGGAGAGCAGTATTGGATGGGTGACACCCCACATAGATCACGTATTGCAGGTTCAGGTTCTGTCAGGTTCAGTGCACAAACAAGAGAAGATGCTGCATTTGGCCACAGGGTGGAGATGTTGGTGTGTTAAACACTTCAGGGCTCATGGACAATCCAGTTGCATTAGTACAGTTAAAAGGATGTTTGCGTTTCTTGAATAGTGCGATTCTAATATTTGCTCGAAGTTTTAAAATGTTGTTTCAAAATCCACAAACCCACTGAAAATAGTTGAGGTACAGATGGATTTTTTTAAATGCAGGAAAAAAGATGAATCTGTAAGAGCTAAGGGGGTAGTTACTAAACAAGTGACTCCACCCCACCCCCACTCCCCCAACCGCGTGGATGCATGTACATTGTAGAAATGTTGAGCACCACCTATGGGAATAGGATTTGAGAGTGATTCTGTAGCAGTCATTTGTGATTAAGATCAAGTAGCTTAGTCAATTGAGCACTGGACTCAGGCCCAGAAGGTCTAGGGTTCAAATCCCAGCTGTGTTTCCTCAGCCTTTCATCTTTCCTGAGGGGGATAAGATGAGTGTCATGCCTTAGGATGTGGAGCAAAGGCTGGAGACTGCATGGACTGGGCAAAGATGGCTGCATTTGCAGTATTGTTTGGAAACATGGATCAAGGCTACACCTACTTGACATTCTTGAGCCTGACCTCTGCAAGTAAACTTGGTCCCGGACCTGTGACACCAAAAAATATATATAGGCCGGGAATTTTCTCAGGGCTGCTCCACAGTGTGCCAGAAGCCCACCACCTTTCTCCCCTCTTTTAAGGTGCTCTCTAAAATCTAACTCTTTGGCCAAGCTTTTGATCAACGGACCCAATGTCACTTTGTGCCTGATTTACGCTCCTGTGAAGCGCCTTGGCACGTTTTCCTACATTGCTATATAATTGCAAGTTGCTTTGTAAACGAGATTCTGCCGCACTTCTGGCGTTACAGCAGCGGAGTGGGAGCAGCGCAGAGCAAATCCCAGGGCCGTTGATCCTGCTCTAGGGGCACGTGCACCGACCTGCAGTGTGCCCAGTCTGTATAACGCGCGATATCTTTCTCTGTTTTCCCAGCATAAATCAAGACAAAGAGCGAAGTGGGGGGGGGTGGGGGTGCGGGGTCCGTGGACTGCAATCGCTGGAAGCTGAAATGTTAGAAATACACAGCGATTAAGTCAGCACCTAAACTCTCTCTCCTCTCTACCTTTCTCTCCTCTTTTAAGACGCTCCTTAAAACCTAGAGCAAACTTTTGATCACCTGTCCTAGTGGGGCGAAAATTGTGGTCGGAGGTTTCCTTCGTACAAACGCCTCCGACCCGAAAAAAATCTACGAAAGTACCTGGTGGTCCCGGAGGAACATAGGATTCCGGTCGGAAGCCAAGATTCACTGTGCAGCGCACGAGGAGATGTCTTCCATGTACATACGTACATGCTGGCGTCACGTGGGTCTGCACCACTCATCACTATGTAGTATTCTCATTGATTAAAAATGGGAACTCCGTTTGTACGAGTTCCCATTATTATCAATGAGAAAAAACCCCTAAAACACCGAAACACAGCATAATAAATAAAACACATTGCATATTTGAAATTAATTGTAATTAAATGTTTTAGGGAAAAAAACTGGGGGGGGGGGGGGGATTTTTGTAATGTGTTTTAATAGGGTTAAAAATAAACCTATCTTAATGGACAAGGTTTTTTAATATAAAAATGAGTGTTTAAATTTAATTTTTATATGTTTTAAAATTCTTATGCTGGCAAAAGTAAACTATGCGTCTGCTTTTACTAGGCGTGAAAGTTTGAAGGACAGTCACTGGGCATGAGTTGGGCAAATAGCCCAATCTCTCCCGCGTGGATGTCCTTCTCCCGGGAATGCATAGAATCTGTACGGAGAAATCTTGACAGATTGGAAAAGCCAGTTCTCAGCGCCACTCCGAAAAACCAGCTTTTGCAAGACCTTGCTGGGTCCATGCGCACTTCGTACACACCCGGCGAGGCCAGAATTTTCACCCCATGATCTACTTATGTGGCTCGGTGTCAAATTTTATTTTATAACGCTCCTGTGAAGTACCTTGGGATGTTTTACTACATTAAAGACGCAATATAAATGCAAGCTGTTTCAGGAGGATCAAGATAGGTGTAATAGGATCCAAGCCTTGAGCAAGATTAGAGATTAGAAAAAAACTTCCATCACCCCTTTTTTTAAAAACGAGTGGCATAATCTCCCAGAGGAGGTAGTATTGATTTTCATTGGGAAAGGGGTTATCGAGATAATAAAGTCACTGCTTCACATTTTTACAGGGGAGGTAGAGGGGAGAAGCTGAGTTACAATTACAAAGTTACAATTACAAAGTATTTACAGCACAGAAACTGGTTATTCAGCCCAACTGGTCCATGCTGGTGTTTATGTTCCAAACGAGCCTCCTCCCAACCCTCTTCATCTCATCCCATAAACATATCCTTCTATTCCTTTCTCCCTCGTGTGTGCATCTAGCTTCCCCTTAAATGCACCTATATTTGCCTCAATCACTCTTTGTAGTAGTAAGTTCCACATTCTAACCACTCTCTGGGTAAAGAAGTTTCTCGAATGTCTTTTGGATTTATTAGTAGCTATCTTATATTTATGGCCCCTAGTTCTGATCTTGCCAAAATTGGAAAAATCTTCTCTACGCCATCCCTATCAAACCCTTTCATAATCTTGAAGACCTCTATCAGGTCACCCCCATCTTTTCTTTTCTAAAGAGCCCCAGCCTGTTCAATTTTTCCTGATAGGTATAACCTCTCAGTTCTGGTATCATTCTAATAGTTTTTTTCTTGACTTCTCTAGTGCCTCGATATCCTTTTTATAATATGGAGACTAGAACTGTTCACCGTACTCCAAGTGTAGTCTAACCAAGATTCTACACAAGTTTAACATTACTTATCTGTTTTTTAATTCTAACTCTAGAAATTAACCCCAGTGCTTTGTTTGCTTTTTTATGGCCTTATTAACCTGTGTTGCTACTCATACTGATTTGTATATCTGTACTCCTGATCCTTCTGTTCCTGTACCCCATTTAGACACATTTTCCAGGAAGTATGTGGCCTCCTTAATCTTTCGACCAAAATGTACTACCTTTCACTTATCTATGTTGATGTTCATTTGCCAATTACACGCCCATTCTGCAGTTTATTAATGTTTTTCTGTATTTTGTCGCCGTCCTCCTCTGTATTAACTACACCCACAAATTTAGTGTCATCAGCAAATTTTGAAATTGTACTTCCGATTCTGAAGTCCAAATTGTTTACATAAATGGTGAACAACAGTGATCCCAGCACTGATCCTTGTGGAACACTTCCCGCCATTTGCCAATCTGAGTAACTACCTTTAACTCCTACTCTCTGTTTTCTGTTTTGTTGTCAGCTTGCTATCCATTCTGCTACTTATTCCCTGATTCCACATGTTCTGACCTGAGTCACGAGTCTACCTTATCAAAGAATTTTTGAAAATCCAAATATATATATTTTTTTATTTGTTCATGGTATCTGGGCGTCACTGGCAAGGCCAGCATTTATTGCCCATCCCTAATTGCCTTTGAGAAGATAGTGGTGAGCCGCCATCTTGAACCGCTGCACTCCATGTGGTGAAGGTACTCCCACAGTGCTGTTTGGGAGAGAGTTCCAGGATTTTGACCCAGCAACGATGAAGGAACGGCAATATATTTCCAAGTCAGGATGGTGTGCAACTTGGAGGGGAACTTGTAGGTGGTGATGTTCCCATGTGCCTGCTGCCCTTGTTCTCCTAGGTGGTAATAGGCACGGTTTTAGGGCGGTGCTTTCGAAGAAGCATTAATGAGTTGCTGCAGTGCATCTTGTAAATGGTACGCATTGCAGCCATGGTGCACCGGTGATGGAGGGAGTGAATGCTTTAGGTGGTGGATGGGGTGCCAATCAAGCGGGCTGCTTTGTCCTGGATGGTGTTGAGCTTCTTGAGTGCTGTTGGAGCTGCTCTCATTCAGGCAAGTGGAGAGTATTCCATCACACTCCAGACTTGTGCCTTGTAGATGGTGGAAAGGCTTTGGGGAGTCAGGAGGTGAGACACTCACCATAGAATACCCTCCTCTGACCCGCTCTTGCTGCCACAGTATTTATGTGGCTGGTCCAGTTAAGTTTCTGGATAATGGTGACCCCCCCCAGGATGTTAATGGTGGGGAATTCAGCGATGGTAATGACGTTGAATGTCAAGGGGCAGTGGTTAGACTCTGGCTTGTTGGGGATAGTCATTGCCTGGCACTTGTGTGGCGCGAATGTTAATTGCCACTTATCAGCCCAAGCCTGAATGTCATCCAGGTGTTGCTCATGCGGGCATGGACTGCTCCATTATCTGAGGAGTTGCGAATGGAACTGAACACTGCAATCGGTGGTGAGTGGTGTGCCACAGGGATCGGTGCTGGGACCACAACTGTTTACACTATACATAGATGAACTGGAAGAGGGGACAGTGTGTAGTGTAACAAAATTTGCAGATGACACAAAGATTAGTGGGAAAGCAGGTTGTGTAGAGGACACAGAGAGTCTGCAAAGAGATTTGGATAGGTTAAGCGAATGGGCTAAGGTTTGGCAGATGGAATACAATGTCGGAAAGTGTGAGATCATCCACCTTGGGGAAAAAAACACTAAAAGGGAATATTATTTGAATGGGGAGAAATTACAACATGCTGCGGTGCAGAGGGACCTGGGGGTCCTTGTGCATGAATCCCAAAAAGTTAGTTTGCAGGTGCAGCAGGTAATCAGGAAGGCGAATGGAATGTTGGCCTTCATTGCGAGAGGGATGGAGTACACAAGCAGGGAGGTCTTGCTGCAACTGTATAGGGTATTGGTGAGGCCGCACCTGGAGTACTGCGTGCAGTTTTGGTCACCTTACTTAAGGAAGGATATACTGGCTTTGGAGAGGGTACAGAGACGATTCACTAGGCTGATTCCGGAGATGAGGGGGTTACCTTATGATGATAGATTGAGTAGACTGGGTCTTTACTCGTTGGAGTTCAGAAGGATGAGGGATGATCTTATAGAAACATTTAAAATAATGAAAGGGATAGACAAGATAGAAGCAGAGAGGTTGTTTCCATTGGTTGGGGAGACTAGAACTAGGGGGCACAGCCTCAAAATACGGGGGAGCCAATTTAAAACCGAGTTGAGAAGAAATTTATTTTCCCAGTGGGTTGTGAATCTGTGGAATTCTCTGCCCAAGGAAGCAGTTGAGGCTAGCTCATTGAATGTATTCAAGTCACAGATAGATAGATTTTTAACCAATAAGGGAATTAAGGGTTACGGGGAGCGGGCGGGTAATTGGAGCTGAGTCCACGGCCAGATCAGCCATGATCTTGCTGAATGGCGGAGCAGGCTCGAGGGGCTAGATGGCCTACTCCTGTTCCTAATTCTTATGTTCTTATGTTCAATCATCAGCGAACTTCCCACTTCTGACCTTATAATTGGGGGGATGGTCATTTAATGAAGCAGATGAAGATGGTTGGGCCTAGGACACGGCCCTGAGGAACTCCTCCAGCGATGTCCTGGAGCTGATATGATTGACATCCAGCAACCACAACCAGTTTCCTTTGTGCTAGGTATGACTCCAGCCAGTGGAGAGTTTTTTCCCCTGATTCCATTGACTTCAATTTTACTAAGCGTCCTTGATGCCACATTCGGTCAAATGCTGCCTTGATGTTAAGGGCATTCACTCACCTCACCTCTGGAATTCGTGCTGAGTACTCTTTATTACATTTTTAATTTCTAGATATTTTTCTCTAACATCTTTGAGTAAAGATTCCATTACCTTTCCTACCACTGACATTAAGCTAATTGGTCTATAGTTCCCTGGGCCTCTTCTATCTCCCTATTTATATATAGGAATCACATTAGCTGTTTGCCATTCATCTGGCACTATTCCCTTTTCTAATGAATTTATAATACCTCAGCTATCTCTTCCCTTAGAGTAGAGGATAACAGGTTGTGGTGATGGGCGTGGGAGATGATGGTGCGGCAGCGATGGTGGAGCAGGCCTGAGGAGCCATCTGAATCTTGTGCTTGAGACCCTTGGTTCGAACTCTTTACTAGTGTTGACAAGCCTGCTGCAGATTACCATGGCCTGTTTCTTCCCCGCCCCTCCCTTTTATTCGCCCGTAAATAAAAGCCTGTCAAAAAAATTCTGAAAACTATAAGTTGCTGCGACGATATGCCGTTAAATCGTAAAAAAAAAAACCCGTCATCCGACCTGACATAATGCTGTGTAATTCAACACATAAATATGAAATAAAAACAGACAAAAAGGTTGAAACATGTTCAGCGGACGGGGCAGCATTATTTTTTCTTAACTGGTAGCGTTCAGGTAATGCCTCCATAGGAGCTGTACGATTTGCTGATTTGGTGATTTTTGCTGTTTGCATTTCAACGGTGTACAAGGAAAGCCTGAAGATACAGAGCATGCCTGATGGCCACTATTTAAAAATCAAAACTACAGCTGTCAAAAAATCTCTTACTTATTTTCTGATCCATTAAAAAGTTACGTTTCAAATTAAAGGTTTCAAGGTCAGTTTGTTTCTTTTTGCGACAAAGAAACACATTGAGATTAGAGCTAGAGCCAAATCTAATCACTCCTAAACCACAGGCGTTAATCGTCAGAAAATTAAACAGCCAACCAATCTTGTCACAATCTGAAAGGGTCAGGATACTGAACTGGAAAATTGAAAGAGGAAATTAATATTTTAATTAATTTTTTTTTGAAGTTCCCAGACTGTCACTGCTCATAATAGAAGTGAGGGCAAAAGAGCGGCTCCTTACTCCCTGAGGGACTGCTTCTGTGCTTCAGGCATTTTCCCGGCAATGACAGGTTCTGTCTAATGCGCCAAATTACATGGCTAGCATTGTCATTACAAGTGGGCAGCATTAGCACAGATATATATACAGGTCCATCGGGGTCTTCAAGGAAGGAATTAATGTAAGTCTATATGATGGCTTTTCATGTCAAATGTCTCAAATGTACTAAGCACTCAGTAGAAGTGGTTAGTACAATTACCTAGTGATGGATTAGTTCAGTTTGACAGGGCGGGGGCAGGCGCCAGAGAACAAGCATTTTCCAGATAGTAGCAGGCCAGGTGGATAAGGTGGTTAAGAAGACATACGGAATGTTTGCCTTTATTGGGCGAGGCATAGAATACAAGAGCAGGGAGGTTATGCTTGAATTGCATAATACTCTGGTTAGGCCACAGCTGGAGTACTGCGTGCAGTTCTGGTCACCGTATTATAAAAAGGATGTGATTGCTCTAGAGAGGGTGCAGAGGAGATTTATTAGGATGCTGCCTGGAATGGAGAATCTTGGCTATGAGGACAGATTAGATAGGCTGGGTTTGTTCTCATTGGAACAGAGGAGCTGAGAGGAGACCTCATTAAAGTGTATAAAATTCTGAGGGGCCTGGATAAAGTGGATAACGAAGGCCTATTTCCCTTGATGGAGTGGTCAATTACAAGGGGGCATAGTTTTAAGGTGATTGGTGGAAGGTTCAGAGGGGATTTGAGGGGAAGCTTCTTCACGCAAAGGGTAATGGGAGTCTGGAACTCACTGCCTGGAAGGGTGGTGGATGCAGAAACCCTGACCACATTTAAAAGGTGCTTGGATGGGCACTTGAAGTACCGTAACCTGCAGGGTTACAGACCTAGAGCTGGTAAGTGGGATTAGACTGGATAACCTCTTGTTGGCTGGCGCAGATACGATGGTAAGTACTGCGGGGGGGGGTGCGGAGGAAAATGGGATGAGGGGGGAGGGGAGGGAAGGGGCAGGGTAGGGGGAGGGGAGGGGAGGGGAATGGGGGGAGGGGGAGGGGAGAGGAGGGGAATGGGGTGAGGGGCAGGGGGTGTGGAGGGGAATGGGGTGAGGGGGGAGGGGAGGAGGGTAAGTTGTCTAGGCCATTGTTCCCTCTAAGCTGTGCGGCAACATAGTAATGGGAAAGGTCCCACACAGACCACTCACCGGTTTCTCCATTGTAAATACCGAGCATTCGTGGAAATTTAAAGGGACCGCACACTGAAAGAAACAGACCAAAGCGGAGCTCACAGGGAACATCGGTCCAGGCGTCATGAGTATGAGGCAGGCTTGATGGACTGGCTGTCATCTTTGGATGTTGATGAGTACTTCATACAATGAATTACTTTCGAAGTACAGTCAGTATCGTTATGTAGACAAACAAGGCAGTCTTTGTGCTCAAGCAGCTACCCACTGACAGCCAGGAGCTGAATGAACTGTGCTTCCTCCTTTTAGGAGGAGTTTGGTTGTGGGAAGAATGTTTATATCAGGACATCAGGAGGGTTAAGAAAAAAACTGCAGATGCTGAAAAGCTGAAAATAAAAACAAAGCCAACTGTAAATACTCAGTAGGTCAGACAGCATCTGTCGAAAAACAGAGATCGCTGTTTCTCGTCTCTGGTCTGGAGGAGGGCCCAGGGCCTGAATCCTGGACGGCTGTGTTTCCAGTAATGCTGCCTAACCAGCTGAGTGTTCCCAGCTTTTGCTGCTTCTATCACCAATATCTGCTCCTCTTTAACCCCCACCACGGGGCAGAGCTCTCGCTTTACTGTCTCCCTGAAGGAGAGCTCCTCTAACAATGCAGCATGCCCGCTGTACCACAGTACATTACAACAGTGACTACACTGCAAAAGAAAGAGAGACTTGCATTTATATAGCACCTTTTACAACCTCCAGATGTCCCAAAGCGCTTTGCAACAATGTAACACTTTTTGAAGTGCAGTCGCTGCTGTAATGCAGGAAATACAGCAGCCAATTTGTGCACAGCAAGGTCCCACAAACAGCAGTGAGATAATGACTAGATAATCTGTTTTAGTGATGTTGATTGAGGGATGTCCCGGAGTGGGGGGTGGGGGGGGGGGGCTGTGAGGGGGGGCGGTGCTCTTTCAGTGCACTGCCACCCTAACCCCAGGCCGGGGGAGCCCATCCCAAATCCCAGGGATCATTTGATTGGCTGGAGTAGTCGGCCCCTGCCTGTGAGGGACCACAACTGCTTCCTCAGCCCCTTCTCCTGAGGAGGCCCCCAGGCTGTCCTGGGCCAAACATAAATCTTAACTGGTTGGAACCTTTTGGCTCTAAAAAGGAGTCATTCCAGCTTCAGACATAAATGATTCAGAAACACTCGAGGGCCTTTCAAAGAGTATCAAAAGGCACTCCTGCCAGATCTCAGCTGAGGCCTGAAGGGTGGAATTCCTGCTGTAGCATGGGAATGAAATCCCGCCCCACAACATGCCTCCTTGATACGACGGGGGTGGGCACATGATCATCTCTCCCCCTCCCCTCCACCCACCCTGCCAACTAATGGTGGCACCAAAGAAACAGTAGTCGGAATTGTTCTAAAGATAAGTAGACTGGGAGAGTTAGGGTGTTGGAGGGATGAGCTTCAACAGACTAATATCTTATTTATGTGGTTACTGCACCACAGAGAGGCTAGAATATTAACTTCCAGCTCCTCCATGCAGCTTCTACTATTCCTCAAAGCTCAGCTCCTCTGCTATGGGGCTCTGCAGCTAATCTAGTTTAATTAACATTTGCGCATTAGCATTGAGCCATACAGTAATAGGTGTGAGCAATTAATCGGCATTTAGTTGGTGTGTACTGTGCATTGACACTGACATAAATCTCTAGCCAACATGAATGAATTTTCAGCATTAAACTATAAAAATAATGATCTCTATATTGCACAATTTTAGTAGAATGTTAACAATTTTTTTTTAAACAGAATAACGCTGCATCTTTTTTCCATTTTCTGCTTCTATTTCCAACTATTGATAATGTAAGAGCAGCTGAACACTTTGTTTTGTACTTGCCAAATACTGGAACGCAATCATTTCGCAGTTCTTGTGTGCGCTGTACGTGTACAGGACCTGTCACAAAAAGATGAAGAGACTTTCATAGTGCCAGGCGTGAGTGAACTTGAGTTTTACCCAGTGCATGTACAGGAGCTGATACCAGGACACACTCCAGCCATAAAGGCATGCGTGAGATGTTAGGTTTTACTCAGTTCCCACTGTACATGTACAGGAACTGACACTTCGACGCAGATCATTATAGTGAGAGACGCACGTAAAAAGAAAGACTTACATTTATATAATGCCTTTCACAACTACAGGACGTTTCAAAACGTTTTACAGCCAAAGAAGTACTTTTGAAGTGTAGTCGCTATTGTAATGTTGGAAACACGGCAGCCAAATTGCGCACAGCAAGCTCCCACAAACAGCAATGTGATAGTGACCAGATAAACTGTTTGTGTTATGTTGGTTGAGGGATAAATATTGGTCAGGACACCAGGGATAACTCCCCTGATCTTCTTCAGAATAGTGCCATGGAATCTTTTACGTCCACCTGAGAGAGCAAACAGAGCCTCAATTTGACATCCAAAAGACGGCACCTCTGACAGTGCAGCATCCTCTCAGCTGATTATAATTGCTCAACCATTGGTGGCCGCACCTTCTGTGGTCTAGGCCCCAAGTTCCAGAATTCCCTGCCTAAACCTCTCCACATCTCTTTACTCCTTCAAGACGCTCCTTAAACATACCTCTTTGACCAAGTTTTTGGTCACCTGTGCTAATTTCTACTTATGTGGCTCAGTGTCAAATTTATTATCTCATACTACTCCTGTGAAGCACCTTGGGACATTCCACTACTTTAAAGATGCTTTATAAATACAAGTTGTTGTTGCAGTGGAGTCAGACTAGCTTTATGTGCTCAAATCTCTGGAGTGGGATTTGGGATTTGGACCCACAGCCTTCTGATTTAAAGACAAGCATGCTACCCACTGAGCCACAGCTAACACTAATTTACTGTCAATGTTTAGCTGGTGTATGATCAGCTCCGCTGGGCAGGCCACATTGTTTGCATGCCAGACACGAGATTCCCAAAGCAAGCGCTCTACTCGGATCTCCTTCATGGCAAACGAGCCAAAGGTGAGCAGCGGAAACATTACAAGGACCACCTCAAAGCCTCCCTGATAAAGTGCGACATCCCCACTGACACCTGGGAGACCTTGGCCAAAGACCACCCTCAGTGGAGGAAGTGCATCCGGGAGGGCGCTGAGCACCTCGAGTCTCATCGCCAAGAGCAAGCAGAAATCAAGCGCAGGCAGCGGAAGGAGCGTGTGGCAAACCTGTCCCACCCACCCCTTCCCTCAACGACTATCTGCCCCACCTATGACAGGAACTGTGGTTCTCGTATTGGACTGCTCAGCCACCAAAGAACTCATGTTAAGAGTGGAAGCAAGTCTTCCTCGATTCCAAGGGACTGCCTATGATGATGATGATGATGATTGTTCATGTACAAGAGCTGCCACTGACTCATATTCTAATGGAGCAACATAACTGAGGTGATTGTCAGGTTTCACAGGCATTGCAGGCCGTAAAGCCTCTCAAGGACAGTCAGTAGTCTAGCGGTTAATATGTGGCTCAGATCTGAGTCAGGACGGAAGGTTCCAGTGTCAATCAGAATGTCAATGTTTCCAGTCTCACATTAAGATTAATGTTTGTTTTTTTTTAATTATATCTAAACGAGCTAATGATTTTACAACAATGCCGTGGCAGAGCAGATTAGTTCAATTTATTATTTCCCACTAAACTCATTAGTCGTTGAAAAGTCTATAAAAAGGGGATCAGACCAAATTGCTGGCATCACTCTCCTCTGACTGATTCAATATTATCGGTCCACACAGCAGTCTACACTCACCCAGCTAATAAAGCTCTGCACATATTTTTCTTTATGGAAACACTCCTCATCTTATCCTGGAAAGCTCCTTGTTAGTTTCAGTTTTGCCTTTGGCCACAATTTACAGAGTGCACCACAGCAACTCCCCGAGCTTACAGCACCTCCCTCCCCTGCGACCTCAACACCCAAAGAATAAGAGCAATAATATTATGGGAATAGCATCACCTCCAGGTTCCCCACCAAGTCACACGCCATCCCGACTAGGACATAATTCGCCGTTCCTTCATTGTCACTGAGTCAGTATCCTGGAATTCCCTCCCTAACAGTACTGTGGGAGTACCTTCACCACATGGACTGCAGTAGTTCACAAATTAGGCCCACTATCACCTTCGCTTAGGGCAACTAGGGATGGGCAATAAATGCCGGCCTTGCCACATCCCGAGATACCAAAATAAATCAACCAGTTAAGTTTTCTTCTCTAAAAGGTGTGTGTGTGTGTGTGAAGGGGGGAAGGGGGGGAGGGGGTGTTAATTTGAATATCTTCTCCTAAAGTTCTTTTCCCTTTAAGTCACATCTTCCTTTACTCATTTTAGTGAATATCTCCTGTGTTCTGTTCTGACACTTTTCTCCAGTCCATTTTTTTAGTTAATTCGAACAGTGCCAGTTATATCTATAACTTCTCTCGGTGTTGAAAGTTGCCTTTCTTCACATGGGAGCCCAAACTGCGAGCATTGATAGATGACCGTACCAGTGACAGACGCCCATGATCACCGTCAGTCCTCGGCCCAACTTCCTCACAGAGGGGCATTTTTCACCAGCCATCACTGGGCATCGATTGGGAGGGAGCAGGAATCCTTGGATGGATTTCTCCTCACTCCGGCCATGGGGTGCTGAGGCCAACTGATGCGTCCCTACCTCCCACTGCACCGGCCGAGATCAGCCAGCTCAGCACCAATCGAGGATCAAACCTGTTCCACACTGAGCAGTACACCTGATCCATCAAGGGCCATATTCAGACATCTGCTCACCTTATCTCCCTGGCTGTGACTTCCACAGTTCTCAAAGTGGTTATAGACCCTTTTTATTCCTTGTGTGTTTGTGTGTCTTTCACTGACAGATCCCACCACAACCAGTGAGGAGGCACATCGCATGAAGGATATACCTGAAGATGTTTGCACATCCCATGGTACATGGACAGGAAACTTTGCTTTGCCAGGGCTATGGGGAAAAAGCAGCAGAAAGTGGGACTAATTGGATAGCTTGTTCAAAGAGCCAGCACAGGCACGATGGGCTGAGTGACCTTCTTCTATGATTCAAAGGTCGGGTCCTGTTGTATACAAACATGCTGGATTAAGGTACAATGAGCTGGAAAATGAGCATCAGCATTGCCAATGGAATGTCAGTAATGCTGACACCTCCACAGGTTCAACACTGCAGAAGTTCAGACCCACGCGTCTCGAAATGCCAGCCGAAGCCTTTCATGCCATCAGATTTCCATAAAACAATGTGAATTTGTGTGAATCGTAGAAGCATAGAAATTTACAGGACAGAAGGAGGCCATTTAGCCCATCATGTCCGCGCTGGCCAACCAACAGCTATCCAGCCTAATCCCACTTTCCAGTTCTTGGTCCATAGCCCTGTAGGTTCAAGTGCATATCCAAGCACTTTTTAAATGTAGTGAGGGTTTCTGCCTCTACCACCCTTTCAGGCAGTGAGTTCCAGACCCCCACTACCCTCTGGGTGAAAAAAAATTCCCCTCAAATCCCCTCTAAACCTCCTACCAATTAATTTATATCTATGCCCCCTAGTTATTGACCTCACTGCTAGGGGAAATAGGTCCTTCCTATCCAGTCTATCTCGACCCCTTATAATTTTATACACCTCAATTAGGTCTCCCCTCAGCCTCCTCTATTCCAAAGTGCATATCTAGTGCAATGTAATGTGGTGACCAGAACTGCACACAATACTTTAGCTGTGACCTAACTAGTGTTTTTATGGCCTTATAAATTGGCCGGATAAAGCAGCAAACCTGAGGACTGGGAGAAATTTAGAATCTAGCAGAGGAGGACTAAGGGTTTAATTAGGAGGGGGAAAATAGAGTATGAGAGTAAGCTTGCAGGGAACATAAAAACTGACTGCAAAAGCTTCTATAGATATGTGAAGAGAAAAAGATTAGTGAAGACTAATGTAGGTCCCTTGCAGTCAGAATCAGGTGAATTCATAATGGGGAACAAGGAAATGGCAGACCAATTGCACAAATACTTTGGTTCTGTCTTCACTAAGGAAGACACGAATAACCTCCCGAAAATAATAGGGGAACGAGGGTCTAGCAAGAAGGAGGAACTGAAGGAAATCCTTATTAGTCATGAAATTGAGTTCGGGAAATTGATGGGATTGAAGGCCGATAAATCCCCAGGGCCTGATAGTCTGCATCCCAGAGTACTTAAGGAAGTGGCCCTAGAAATAGTGGATTTATTGGCGGTCATTTTCCAACAGTCTATAGACTCTGGATCAGTTCCTATGGACTGGAGGGTAACTAATGTAACACCACTTTTTTAAAAAAGGAGGGAGAGAGAAAACGGGTAATTATAGACCAGTTAGCCTGACATCAGTAGTGGGGAAAATGTTGGAATCAATTATTAAAGATGAAATAGCAGCGCATTTGGAAAGCAGTGACAGGATAGGTCCAAGTCAGCATGGATATATGAAAGGGAAATCATGCTTGACAAATATTCTAGAATTTTTTTGAGGATGTAACTAATAGAGTGGACAAGGGAGAACCATTGTTCAATTGTACATTCCTGTCTGGCGTAAAAATAAAAAAGGGAAGGTGGCTCAACCGTGGCTATCAAGGGCAATCAGGGATAGTATTAAAGCCAAGGAAGTGGCATACAAATTGGCCAGAAATAGCAGCGAACCCGGGGACTGGGAGAAATTTAGAACTCAGCAGAGGAGGACAAAGGGTTTGATTAGGGCAGGGAAAATGGAGTACGAGAAGAAGCTTGCAGGGAACATTAAGGCGGATTGCAAAAGTTTCTATAGGTATGTAAAGAGAAAAAGGTTAGTAAAGACAAACGTAGGTCCCCTGCAGTCAGAATCAGGGGAAGTTTGGGGAACAAAGAAATGACAGACCAATTGAACAAGTACTTTGGTTCGGTATTCACTAAGGAGGACACCAACAACCTTCGGATATAAAAGGGGTCAGAGGGTCTAGTAAGGAGGAGGAACTGAGGGAAATCTTTATTAGTCGGGAAATTGTGTTGGGGAAATTGATGGGATTGAAGGCCGATAAATCTCCAGGGCCTGATGGACTGCATCCCAGAGTACTTAAGAAGGTGGCCTTGGAAATAGCGGATGCATTGACAGTCATTTTCCAACATTCCATTGACTCTGGATCCTATCAAGTGGAGGGTAGCCAATGTAACCCCACTTTTTAAAAAAGGAGGGAGAGAGAAAACAGGGAATTATAGACCGGTCAGCCTGACCTCAGTAGTGGGTAAAATGATGGAATCAATTATTAAGGATGTCATAGCAGTGCATTTGGAAAATGGTGACATGATAGGTCCAAGTCAGCATGGATTTGTGAAAGGGAAATCATGCTTGACAAACCTTCTGGAATTTTTTGAGGGTGTTTCCAGTAAAGTGGACAAGGGAGAACCAGTTGATGTGGTATATTTGGACTTTCAGAAGGCTTTCGACAAGGTCCCACACAAGAGATTAATGTGCAAAGTTAGAGCACATGGGATTGGGGGTAGTGTGCTGACGTGGATTGAGAACTGGTTGTCAGACAGGAAGCAAAGAGCAGGAGTAAATGGGTACTTTTCAGAATGGCAGGCAGTGACTAGTGGGGTACCGCAAGGTTCTGTGCTGGGGCCCCAGCTGTTTACATTGTACAGTAATGATTTAGACGAGGGGATTAAATGTAGTATCTCCAAATTTGCGGATGACACTAAGTTGGGTGGCAGTGTGAGCTGCGAGGAGGATGCTATGAGGCTGCAGAGTGACTTAGATAGGTTAGGTGAGTGGGCAAATGCATGGCAGATGAAGTATAATGTGGATAAATGTGAGGTTATCCACTTTGGTGGTAAAAACAGAGAGACAGACTATTATCTGAATGGTGACAGATTAAGAAAAGGGGAGGTGCAACGAGACCTGGGTGTCATGGTACATCAGTCATTGAAGGTTGGCATGCAGGTATAGCAGGCGGTTAAGAAAGCAAATGGCATGTTGGCCTTCATAGCGAGGGGATTTGAGTACAGGGGCAGGGAGGTGTTGCTACAGTTGTACAGGGCCTTGGTGAGGCCACACCTGGAGTATTGTGTACAGTTTTGGTCTCCTAATTTGAGGAAGGACATTCTTGCTATTGAGGGAGTGCAGCGAAGATTCACCAGACTGATTCCCAGGATGGTGGGACTGACCTATCAAGAAAGACTGGATCAACTGGGCTTGTATTCACTGGAGTTCAGAAGAATGAGAGGGGACCTCATAGAAACGTTTAAAATTCTGACGGGTTTAGACAGGTTAGATGCAGGAAGAATGTTCCCAATGTTGGGGAAGTCCAGAACCAGGGGTCACAGTCTAAGGATAAGGGGTAAGCCATTTAGGACCGAGATGAGGAGAAACTTCTTCACCCAGAGAGTGGTGAACCTGTGGAATTCTCTACCACAGAAAGTAGTTGAGGCCAATTCACTAAATACATTCAAAAGGGAGTTAGATGAAGTCCTTACTACTCGGGGGATCAAGGGGTATGACGAGAAAGCAGGAAGTGGGTACTGAAGTTGCATGTTCAGCCATGAACTCATTGAATGGCGGTGCAGGCTAGAAGGGCTGAATGGCCTACTCCTGCACCTATTTTCGATGTTTCTATGTTTCTATGGTGTATTTGGACTTTCAAAAGGCTTTTGACAAAGTCCCACACAAGAGATTAGTGTGAAAAATTAAAGCACATGGTATTGGGGGTAATGTATTGACGTGGAAAGAGAACTGGTTGGCAGACAGGAAGCAAAGAGTAGGAATAAACGGGTCCTTTTCAGAATGGCAGACAGTGACTAGTGGGGTACCGCAAGGTTCAGTGCTAGGACCCCAGCTATTTACAATATATATTAATGATTTAGACGAAGGAATTGAATGTAATATCTCCAAGTTTGCAGTTGACACTAAGCTGGGTGGCAGTGTGAGCTGTGAGGAGAATGCTAAGAGGCTGCAGGGTGACTTGGACAGTTAGGCAAATGGCACGTTGGCCTTCATACCGAGAGGATTTAAGTATAAGAGCAGGGAGGTCTTATTGCAGTTGTACAGAGCCTTGGTGAGGCCACACTTTGAATATTG
The DNA here is from genome assembly GCF_044704955.1 of Pristiophorus japonicus. Taxonomy (NCBI): domain Eukaryota; kingdom Metazoa; phylum Chordata; class Chondrichthyes; family Pristiophoridae; genus Pristiophorus; species Pristiophorus japonicus. Next base: position 203,749,027 of record NC_091983.1, read on the forward strand.
TGCACAGTTTTGGTCTCCTAATCTGAGGAAGGACATTCTTGCTATTGAGGGAGTGCAGCGAAGGTTCACCAGAATGATTCCCGGGATGGCAGGACTGACATATGAAGTAAGACTGGATCGACTAGGCTTATATTCACTGGAATTTAGAAAAATGAGAGGGGATCTCATAGAAACATATAAAATTCTGACAGGATTGGACAGGTTAGAGGCAGGAAGAATGTTCCCGATGTTGGGGAAGTCCAGAACCAGGGGTCACTGTCTATGGATAAGGGGTAAGCCATTTAGGACCAAGATGAGGAGAAACTTCTTCACTCAGAGAGTGGTGAACCTGTGGAATTCTCTGCCACAGAAAGTTATTGAGGCCAGTTCATTAGGTATATTCAAAATGGAGTTAGATATGACCCTTACGGGATCAAGAGGTATGGAGAGAAAGCAGGAATGGGGTACTAAAGTTGCATGATCAGCCATGATCATACTGAATTGTGGTGCAGGCTCGAAGGGCCGAATGGCCTTCTCCTGCACCTATTTTCTATGTTTCCATGTTTCAAATATAACCTCTCTGCTCTTATATTCCACGCCTCGGCTAATAAAGGCAAGTATTCCATATATCTTAACCACCTTATCCACCTGTCCTGCTACCTTCAGGGTCTGTGGCCCTGCACTCCAAAATCCCTCTATTCTTTTACAATTCTCAGTGTCCTACCATTTAATGTATATTCCCTTGCCTTTTTAGCCCTCCCCAAATGCATTACCTCACAATTCTCCAGACTGAATTCCATTTGCCACTGTTCTGTGGATCCTGGACTTTGGCTGGCCAGTCAGGCCTTGTGGGAGTAGGGGTAGGGTTGCAAGTCATTATTTCTCTCTATTTCATTGTTTAATGTTTCTTCTCTTCATCCTTTCTATCCATCCCATATAAGAGTCGGTTACAAGCTGCACGAGAGAATTTTTCAAAGGGCCATCAGCCTGATTAACAGCAAATTTAAAATAAGACCCCTGGACTCAGGGGTTGTCAATTACTATTGTTGTTCAGATTGATCTAGAGCCAGTTAATTCCTTTCGATTCCCTTCCCTTTGCAAATCTCTGTTCAAAGGAAGGATGACGGGACAAGCCAAGGAATTACAGGACAGCGAATTTATCGTCAACAGAAGGAACATTTCTGGAATCGATATCGGGGACGGAGTCATTCAGCACTTGGGAAAGTATAAGCTGATTAGAGAGAGTCAGCATGGTTTTGTGAAAGATAGGCAGTGTCAAAGAAATCTAATTAATTATTCGACACAACACTGAGGTGGTGGATACAGGAGGATCAATCAACATCCAATACATGGAAGGCTAATATTCCACACAACAGATTGCTCACTCAAACTCAGGCACATGGACTATGCCATCTTCCTCCATTATCCCCTCCATGGGGCTGCCTTTCTGTGTTCAGCTGTGGCTCACTGGATAGAACTCTTGTCTCTGAGTCAGAAGGTTGTGGGTACAAGTCTCACTCAGGGTACTTGTGCTCTTGTGCACTTGGAGTACTTATGTAAAGATCCTATGGCACTATGTCAAAGAAGAGCAGTGGAGTTGTTGTTTGAGGCCTGGTGTCCTGGCCTCAACCAACAACCATGAAAAACAGATTATCTGGTTGTTGTTACATTGCTGTTTGTGAGAGCTTGCTGTGTACAAATTGGCTGCTGTGTTTCCTACATTACAACAGTGACTGCATTTCAAAAGTATCTCATTGGTTGTGAAGTGCTTTGGGATGTCTTGAGGTCATGTAAGGCGCTAATTAAATACAAGGCTTTTTTTTACTCCTACCTATCCGAATAAGGCCAGCACATCTCCATCAATTACTTTTCTTCCCACCCAGAGTTCACCTCTGGAGTTCCTGCTCGGTTCCATCCTCGGTCCACTTCTCTTCCTCATCTGCATGCTTCTCCTCAAGAACTTCACCCGCAATCCACTTCCATATCTATGCTGATGACACACAACGCTCTTCCACCTCTCTCGAAGCCATCACCATCTCCGTGCTGGCAGACCGCTTGTCTGACATCAAGTCATGGGTGAGCCACAACTTCCCACAACTTGACATCAGGGAGGCTTACACCATTGTTTTTACCCCACTCCCTTCACAAACTCCCCTGCCTTGTCAATGACTCCACCCTCTCCCCTTCCACTTGCTCTGGCTGAACCAGATCATGCCAACAAGGTCTTGGTGTCCTATTTGAACTAGAACTGAGGTTCCAAGCACACGTCCGAGGCTACCTATTTCCGTCTGCGTACCGTTACCCATCTCCATCCCTACCTCCGCCTCTCTGCCGCTGAAACCCCTATCTGTGCTTTTGTCATCTCTAGACTCGATTATTCCCATGCCCTTCCTCTGGCCACCCATTTTCCACTCTTCACAAAACTACTACTTGTCTAAAACTCAGTCGCTGGTATCCTCTCTCACACTAAATCCAGCTTGCTCAGCACCCTCATCCTCACTGACCTACACTGAAGCCCTGTCCCCCAGTAGTACGTTAAAACTCCTCACCCTCATTTTCAAATCTCTCCATGGCCTCACCCTATCCTAACTCTGTAACCTCCTCCAGCTTTATCTACCCACGCAAAACTCCTGGCCTGATTCTGGCCAGTTCTACATGCCCTCCTTCACTTCACCCCACCATTGTTGACAGAACTTTCAGCCACTTTAGCCCAACTTTCTGGAGCTCACTACGCCTCTCCTCTTCTCTGTCCTCCTTTACAACCCTTCTCAAAACCCTTTTGACCAAGGTTTTGGTCACCCATCCTAATCTCTTACTCCATGTCTCGACGTCCATTTCTCCGTCTACTGCCACTGGTAGAGTACCTTAGGTTGCTTTTTTTTTACATTAAAAGCAAATAGTTATTGCTGGGTCGAGGCACAGGCTATCTGTCTTCAGGGGGTCCCATATTTGATGTAAAGTTGGCAGATAGGTGTACAGTTTAAAATAGGAAACATACGGAGATAGGTGAGCAAAAGGATTTAGGAGTCAAGGTATATAATTCTGCATCGCCAAAGAAAATCATAGAATGGTTACAGCACAGAAGGAGGCCATTCGACCCATCGAGCCCATGCTGGCTCTCTGCAAGAGCACTCCAACTAGTTCCACCCTCCCGTCCTTTCCCCGTAGCCTTGCAAATTCTTTTTCTTCAGGTACTTATCCAATTCCCCTTTGAAAGCCATGATTGAACCTGCCTCCACCACCCTCTCAGGCAGTGCATTCCAGATCCGAACCACTCGCTCCTTAAAAAAGGTTTTCATGTCGCCTTGGTTCTTCTGCCAATCACCTTAAATCTGTGTCCTCTGGTTCTCGACCCTTTCGCCAATGGGAACAGTTTCTCTCTATCTACTCCGTCTGGACCCCTCATGATTTTGAACACCTCTATCAAATCTCCTCTCAGCCTAAGGAGAACAACCCCAGCCTCTCCAGTCTATCCACATAACTGAAGTCTCTCATTTCTGGATACATTCTTGTAAATCTTTTCTGCACCCTCTCCAAGGCCTTCAGATCCTTAACCTTTCCTCACAGATTATCTTTTTGTTTCTGTACCCTCCTAAGGGCACTACTAACAAACATTGGAGTCGATTCTTTTTCATGGTCACCACTTGGTTAACCGGGGAAATCCAGACTCCTGGAGGTGACAACCTTTACCAACATCCGATGAGCATTCAACAGAAGACAGAAGCTTCCCACTGCCTGATTACCCCATGCTCTCCCTACTGCTTTGTATTAAGTAGCGCGATTACAACCCCATGATTCGATTGCACTTAAATTGGGTGGTTTTCTTATGTCTTGGAAATAATTGGCAATTCCCATAGATTGTATGCCAGCTATGATGGACCAGACTGATAGGGTTGGCTTATTGTGTTCTGTGCTTCAGGCCACGATCTAAGCTTGTAAAACAACAACTGACAATTATGTTGGAGCTTCTGATGTAAAGGACTTAGAGCACTTTACAAGACTGAGATATAGGGCAAGACTGAAAGCATGGTGAAAGAACCATTTTTTGAGCCCTGTGACAACAAGAAAGGTGGTAACAGTGATGTAGTTTAGGAAAATTTCACAGATCAAGGATGTCGTAACAAGTAACTGCCACCAATGGTGGAATGGAGAGAGTGAGGAGAGAGCAGTGATCCAGGCTCACTGAAGAGGATGGATGACCAGAGACATCTTCAGATAGTGTTGGGACAGGGTTGTATTGAATTTGAGGATTAGGCTAAGGACCTTGAATTCAAATTGCTGGCATAAGGAGATGGTGGAATGGCAAGGACAGAGATGAAGTGTGTGTAGGACTTTGTGCAGGTGCCTTGGGAGAAGGCATCAGTAAATGGGGTAAATAGGGTATTAGGGAGGGCAGTAGTAAAGGGGGGAAATAGGGAAGGGCACCATTAAATGGAGGTGTACGGGGAAATGGAGGAGTACGGAGGAGAGGGCATGAGTAAAAGCGAGAAATGTATATGTTGGTAAGGAAAGTGGCTAAATGGGTGGCAGCACCAATTAAAGGGGCCCTGGATGAGAAAACCAGTATCAACAGCATCAGTAACCTGGGTCTTGCCCACGACAGTTTGCTGGCCAGACACTGCCAGCTGCCCTCTGGTACCTCACTCAAGAATGAGCCTGGACAATGAGCGGGAGGCTATTTGATGCTGCCGAGCATAGTCCATCTTCATCAGATGTCCATACGTGCTAACTTTCTAGCAGGAATCGTTAACTGGACAGTGATCAAGAGCAAAGACCCTGGCAGGTTTGTCCCCTGATAATGAGTTATTGTTAATATGCAACATATTGTATCGCTATGATGGCAATACTCCTCGAATACGCCTGTGAGACATCCATATTTACTAACTGTGCATTTGCAATGCTGAAGTTGGAAAGCACTGGAATGACCAACCTCACACTGCTAGAATGTATCTGAGCCATAGCCACTAAAGTGTCCAGTTGGCAATAATTGGTTCTATCCATGTAGAACATCCACCTGGTGTTTATGTAGCTGGAGTCTCCTTCCTTCCCCTCCCATTTGAAACATTTTTCTCTCACTGTCCTTTTTAGGCCGAGGTCAGAGCGGGAGGTCATGGACCGTGTAGGTGCTCAGGAGAAAGGAAATGGGAAGGGTGGAAGGTGACTATGAGAAGGAGGGCAGGATTGGTGTCCTGAGGGCATTCTGCCAGTGTTCACACAGGATTCCATTTTTTTAGAGGCCAAAGTTGCCTGGCAGAAAGAGATTGAGAGAGGCAATCACCTAATGAACGCAAAATTCTTACAAGGCTTGACAGCATAGATGCAGGGAGGATGTTTCCCCTGGCTGGGGCGTCTAGAACCAGGGGCCACAGTCTCAGAATAAGGAGTCGGCCATTTGGGACTGAGATGAGGAGAAATTTCTTCACTCAGAGGGTGGTGAGTCTTTGGAATTCTCTACCCCAGAGGGTTGTGGAGGCTCAGTTGTTAAGTGTATTCAAGACAGAGATCAATAGATTTTTGGATATTAAGAGAATCAAGGGGTATGGGGATAGTGCAGAAAAATGGAGTTAAGGTAGAAGATCAGCCATGATTTCATTGAATGGTGGAGGGGCCGAATTGCCTACTCCTGCTCCTAATTCTTATGTTCTTATAATGAACATCTGCTATTAATAAGCGTTTAAAATGTTAAAAGAATTTGATTGGGTCGATACTAAGAAACTATTTGCTGTGGAGGCAGAATCAAGAACATGGCGACCTAATGTTAAAATTCGACTTAGGCTGCTCAGGAGTGAAGTCAGGAAGCACGTTTTCACACACAGGGTAGTGAAATCTGGATCTCTCCCCCTCCCCAAAAGACTGTGAATGCTGGGGGTCAATTGGAGCTTTCAAGACTGAGTTTGATAAGGATTTTATTTGCTCCACATTCCTTGATACCCTTGACTAACAAAACCCAAATCAAACTCAGTCTTGACTGCTCCAATTGACCCCCAGCATCCACAGCCTTCGGCTGACGGGAGAGAGATCCATTACTCTTTGTGTGAAAAAGTGCTTCCTGATATCACTCCCGAACAGCCTAGTTCTAATTTTAAGATTAGGTTGCTATGTCCTTGATTCTGCCTCCAGAGGAAATAGTTTCTTCGTGTCGACCCGATCGAATCCTTTTAACATTTTAAACACTTATTAATAGCAGATGGTCATTATGTTCAAAGGCGGTTAAATGGAGTTGAGGTGCAGATCAGCCATGATCGTATTGAAAGGAGAAGCAGGTTCGAGGGGTTGAATGGCCTCACTTCTGTTCCGAATGTTCCTAAAATTTGAGATTTCTTTGAAAAGAAACATGAGCTATGCATTTGTTCCAATTCAAGCATTAAGGACGCAAGAACGGTGCCACACCCCAGCTCAAGACAATGAACGATGACGGCACACGTTAGTGCAGAGAGATTTGTACACGGTGTGTATCATTAAGGTGCAGATTTATAGGCGTCCATTTTTTTTTGTTGTTGATAGTTTTAAGTTACGGCCTTTGAAGCCTAACCAAGAGGCACTGGCCTTTTGAAGTTTGCAATGTGACAGAAACCATATTAGAGTGCGTCAGGCTTCAAAACAAAGTTCAGTGCTTTAGTGGATTAAAGCGAAGCATTAAGATTCAGATCATGAAAAGGGAGGAAGGCTTCAGGCTATGTTTGGACAGATGGGAGCTGTATATCATGCTGAAGACAGAGAATAGAGCACCAAAAGTCCCAGGGTGTCCATTAGAGTTTCCATGGCTATGTTTTTCAGATTCTCTAACATTTATCAAGGGAATTTTTAAAATTCAACTGCTCCTGTCGCACTTTCAGGACCTCCCCCCGCCCCCCCCCCCCCCAACCACTCCCCACAATTCAAAATGTCACTCTTTTATAATGCCTGGGCCTGAATGCATCCCGTATCTGGGCCAAGATGAGGACAAAGAGGACAAGAGACCAACGCACAGAGGAATCTGTAAATAAACACCGTCAGTGGGAATTGTTGATTAAAAGATATTTGAACGGGCTGTGGAGACTTCTCATTTTTTTTTTAAATGATTCATGTGGCAGCAAATATATATACACAGAAAAGGCTGTGCGTCAATGCAGGCGACTTACAACAGATTTCCTGATCAGTTAATTAGCGGGAGTCGACAAGACTGCAGAATGGAATGATGCTTTTCCGGGTGCAGTCATGTTCTGAGACAGTGACCTCTACTTGAGTCAAGTAGGAAATACAGACACAAAAAAATAAAAGCTCGACCTTCACTTGGAAAAAAAAAAAATTTTTTTGTCGTGCTGTTTCGATCCAGGAACATTCTGGTGGACAAAATAAAAATCATTGACTTTTTTATGATGCATAAATAGCAGGAGCCCAAATGTATACTCAGGTTTTAAGAAGTGATTCGGTATGAGAGCAGCACGGGTAAGAGTGCTAATTCAGGGCCAATCAGATCAGCCATGATCTTATTGAATGGCGGAGCAGGCTCGAGGGGCCAAATGGCCTTCTCCTGCTCCTATTTCTTATGTTCTCATATTGTGGGCAGTCGCATGATGCGAGTTTGAGCCAATTGGAAGTTGAACTGAGAATATCTCAGGTTCGCTGCAGCACCTTCCACGCAGTCTTAATCTTTTCACCCTACTTGAGGAAACGTCATCATTTCGTTCTTTCCAAACAGAAAGGTTGATTTGGACGTTTATTCTTGCAGGTCCTAAGATGGTTTTCATCCTTGGATGGAGGGCAAAATTCCGTCGACACTGAATGAGCTCAATTACGGCTGATTTACGGGTAACTTTATGGTGCGTTCTCAGCGCTGTCCCAATTTGTTTCGCTTATGACTCTATAACAACCTTCAGAGAGATGAGGCTTTCTTTCAACCACCCCCATCAAATTGTCTCCCCTCCACTCTTGAAGATATCGGGGGTGATTTTGACTGAGCAATAGTGTAAAATCGGGCGCTAGCGAATCAGCAACCTGTTTTACCTCTCTCTTCATTTTCATTTCCATGGATTTAATTCAAAGTGAATTTCAGGAGAGATGTATAACAGGTGAAGGATCCCATAGCGCTCGCTTTACACAATTGCACAAAGTCATAATCGCCCCTATTGACTCACATTGACTCGTGCTGGGGTACCCTCCACCTTGTCCCAAGTGGGCACTTTCCACGTGCCAACTGTAATCATAAACTGCCTTTGCTGCAGTTTGTCTGCTGAAAAAATGTTAACAAGAGTCAGGGATAAACAAAATGGAAGCATGTCCACACATGGGTTAAATGGGCTCCAGTGTCTCTGAGGGTGGATGGTGTCATGTGGATACCGCATGGAGTTGGGGGGTATATAAACCACTGCCTTAAGAGGGAAGGGAAGAGCAGTTAGAGTCAGAAGAAAGGAATAGACAGTCTCAACACATGATTGCTTGTTCTCCAAAGTCTTAGGGTAAAATCCATCTTTTGTACTGCCTCATTACTGCTTGCAGCTAGTTGTACTGTAATCATTAAAATGATTGATGCCACAGTATTGGTTGTATTATCGAACTGATCTACACTGGCTAGGATGTAGGAGTGGAATTACTTCATGTCCTCATCTGCTGGGCTGTGGTGCACTCACGTCCATACTTTTGTTTTTTTTTGTTCACGGGATGTGGACGACGCTGACAAGGCCGGCATTTATTGCCCATCCCGAATTGCCCTGGAGAAGGTGGTGGCGGTGACCAGCCTTCTTAAACCGTTGCAGTCCGTGTGGTGAAGGTGCTGCCACACTACTGACTTTGTTGTAGCGATTTGATACAACTGAGTGGCTTGCTCGGTCATTTCAGAAGACAGTTAAGAGTCAATCACATTGCTGTGTGTCTGGAGTCACATACAGGCCAGACCGGGTAAGGACAGCAGAGTTCCTTCCCTACAGGACATTAGTGAACGAGTAGGGCTTTTCCAACAATCCAGTAGTTTCATGGCTTTTTAATTCCAGATTTATTTAATTAACTGAATTTAAATTCCTCTTCTGTGGTGGGATGTGATCTCACATCTCCGGATCATTAGTCCAGGCCTCTGGATTACTAGTCAGTAACATAGAGGGTGCAGAGAAGATTTACAAGGATGATATGTGAGGGTACACATATCAGGAAAAGATGAACAGGCTGGGTGTCTTTTCTCTTGAAAAAAGAAGGCTGACGGGCGACCTAATTGAGGTCTTTAAAATGATGAAAGGTTATATGATAGAGTGGATACAGAGAATATTTCCACTTGTAGTGAAGAGCAAAACTAGAGGCCATCAATATAAGATAGTCACCAAGAAATCCAGTCGGGGATTCAGAAGGAACTTGTTTACTCAAAGAGTGGTGAGAATGTGGAACTCGCTACCACGGGGAGTGGTTGAAGCGAATAGTATAAATGCATTTAAGGGGAGGCTAGACAAGCATATGAGGGAGAAGGGAATAGAGGGTTATGCTGATAGAGTTAGATGAGGAAAGACAGGAGGAGGAGCATGAACGCCAGCAAGGACTGGTTGGGCCGAATGGCCTGTTTCTGTGCCGTATATCCTATGTAATATAACCACTATACTACCATACCCCAGACTGCAGCCCAGTCTGTTTCCCTCACCTCCACTCCCCCTCTACCCACTTCCTCATTCAGATACATGCGGCCAAATGTAACTAACTAACTCAGCTAATTCAGCACACACCCGCACAGGATCCCGGTCCGTGTGGCTCAGTTACACACTGTCTTCACCAACTAAACCACTGGAGGGAGAAAACTTTCATCCCATCAGTCCAGGATGGATTCAAACATACTTACCATAATTGCGAGGACAATTTGCTAACCCACTGTTCATGCAGTCTTCTCTTCAAACTCCTTCTCCAGTACCATTCCCAAAAGTCTAACCTCAGCATCCACTTCCAATAGGGAAACATTTATTTAAGAGGCACTTTGGAGGCTTTACAATAATTAACGTAACTGAAATCTCTGAATTATAATGAGTTTACAAATGCAATAAGAAATGCGTTCCATGTTTAAAATGGTTCTTCCCAAGGGAAAAAGTGGTCTGGAATGGGGTGTGATTAAAGGAACAGAAACCATCATGAAAACTCAACACATGGTAATCAATATATATGGTGTATAGAGCCCTCTAATACCGGAACCTCCTCTCCCACAAAGCCCATAAAACCCAGGCCCTAATAAAATCAATATGAGAACATATTTTATGATTTAATTTATCCTCCCTTGCCAACTCGACTAACTGCCCTCAGCTGTCGGTAGGCTCTGCTGCAGCCGTTCCTTTCACAACCTCATGATTTGAACAATGTTCTATCCTGTACAACGCTTGTTATTTTCTCCCTATCCTCTAACCCACCTCTCTCCAATGCATTCTCTCTCTCTGCTGTCAAGTCTACTCATACATGTCAACCTAGAAAACTGACAGAAGTCAACCTATAAAAATAGAAAGACTTGCACTTTAAATAGCGCCTTTCACAATCTCAGGATGTCCTAAAGCGTTTTGCCGCCAACAAAGTAGCTTTCTGAAGTGTTGTCACTGTTGTAATGTAGGAAATGTGGCAGATAAATCACGCACAGCAAGGTCCCACAAACAGCAATGTGATAGTGACCAGATCATCTGTTTTAGTGGCGTTGGTCAAGGGATAAGTCTTGGCCAGGACTCCAGGAAGAACTCCTCTGCTCTTCCTCGAAATAGTGCCATGTGATCTTTTACATTTACCTGAGAGGGTGCATGGGGCCTCAGTTTAACCTCTCATCTCAAAGACAGCACCTCAGACAGTGTAGCACTCCCTCAGTACTTCAAAGGAACCGAGGAGGCCCACCGCCAAAAAAGCCGAACACTCAAGAATGGCCCTGACCTTTGAAAACATAGGTCTTTGCAGCTTTAACAGTAGGTACACCTATTCCTCCACTTCTCTCCGCTGGCCAGGACTGCGACTTACATGGCACCATTATCTGGATCCAACCAGTGCATCACCTGCAGCGGCTCCACTTCCCTTCCCCATGCCGTTACATCCAGAGTTTATTATCTCCGCCTTCTTTCCCTCCTCTATGTACCCTCCCTTGGTGGTTTCAGTTACGAGGTCAGTTTCCATATGTATACCAGTGACACCCAGCTCTGTCTCTCCATACCCGCTCTCCGTACTCCAGTCTCACAACCGCCGCCACGCTCGTCAGACTGCTTGTCCAATATCAAGTCATTGATTCAGGTCAACATCAGGAAGATCAAAGCCCTCATTCTCCGCACCTGCCACAAACTCCACTCCCTGGACGTGATTCCACCAACCTCCCCAGTCTCACGGTCAGGCCGAAAAAACTATGCGACACTTGTCGTTTTGTTCACCCTCAGCTGCACTCGTGGCTGCTGAGAATAGGGCCATCCGGCTTTCTCTGTGGCCTTACCTGTGGAGCTTGCTCTCCCCCCACTCCCCCTTTCCCTAGAAATGAACAACAGCGCCTCAGTGCAGGAGTGGAGAGGGCCCATTCTGCGTTGCTATTTGACAGAAAGTGTTACTGACCAGGGCACCATAACACTGACTGGCAGCGTGAAAAGGCGTTTATTTGTATGGATGCACTATAGCCATTCCTCATCCTGGACGTTCCTTTTTAGTCCTTCCTAAGCTCCAAATATGGTTCCTCTTCTTCTTTCTACCTGTGTCCCAATCAAGAATCAGCTTATGGTCTCCTACTCAAACCCATTCTTTCCTGCACAACCGGCCCTTGGCTCGTCATCACATCAGCAAATGATAAATTTTGTATGTGTGTGTTATAATGAGGTTTGGGCTATATGAGTGACTCTTACAGTGAGAGGTCTGTAATATTCTATTATTGAGGGATCTTTAAAGGGTGTATTTTATATATGGGAGAGAAATTTGGTCACGCCTCTGTTGCGAAGTTGTCCCGGGTGGAGCGGTGAATTTTGCGCCGGCAAATGGATTGCGTCTGCCGTCGCAAACTTCATCAGCTGGGCCTGGAGTTTGGAGCGGAGTACTAAGGCAGGCATTGCCTGCCTCTTTTAGGCCGCTAGGATGGCTGAGCGAGCGAAAATCCCAAGCTAATCAACTGGCCTCAGAGCGCCATAAGAGAGGCCTCGGAGGGAAAAGAAAACTGAAAAAAAAAACACCAAAAACATTCCCAATATATAATTCACACCACCACAACATAAATTGTAAAAACCTGACCAAAAAACACTCACTTACCTGAGGTTGTCATTACTTACCTCACTGTGGCCGTTATAGGTGGGACCGCCACTTCCACAGGAGGTCCCACCAGGGCACTCTACGGAGTAGAAACATAGAAACATAGAAAATAGGTGCAGGAGTAGGCCATTCGGCCCTTCTAGCCTGCACCGCCATTCAATGAGTTCATGGCTGAACATGCAACTTCAGTACCCCCTTCCTGCTTTCTCGCCATACCCCTTGATCTCCCTAGTAGTAAGGACTACATCTAACTTCCTTTTGAATATATTTAGTGAATTGGCCTCAACTACTTTCTGTGGTAGAGAATTCCACAGGTTCACCACTCTCTGGGTGAAGAGTTTCTCCTCATCTCGGTCCTAAATGGCTTACCCCTTACCCTTAGACTGTGACCCCTGGTTCTGGACTTCCCCAACATTGGGAACATTCTTCCTGCATCTAACCTGTCTAAACCCGTCAGAATTTTAAACGTTTCTATGAGGTCCCCTCTCATTCTTCTGAACTCCAGTGAATACAAGCCCAGTTGATCCAGTCTTTCTTGATAGGTCAGTCCCACCATCCCGGGAATCAGTCTGGTGAATCTTCGTTGCACTCCCTCAACAGCAAGAATGTCCTTCCTCAAGTTAGGAGACCAAAACTGTACACAATACTCCAGGTGTGGCCTCACCAAGGCCCTGTACAACTGTACCAACACCTCCCTGCCCCTGTACTCAAATCCAATCGCTATGAAGGCCAACATGCCATTTGCTTTCTTAACCGCCTGCTGTACCTGCATGCCAACCTTCAATGACTGAACGGGTTGGGTGGCAGCCAAAAATCGAGCCGGTATTGTAACCAGGTGCGTTGCACAATGGCTCGCCACTTCTGGGCGGTAGTCCTCCGCGCCCCCGCGAATGTCCCGGTGCCTGGAAGTGCTTACCATCGCCATTGCCGGCCCTCTGGGGTGCTAACAGGGGCGGCAGAAGACCAAAACTCCAGGCCTATGAGTTATGCAGAATATGAATGATTCCCAGTAAGGGCCTGTTTTACGATGTTAAAAGGGGGTGCTTTAAAGTGTATGTATTATGTGTGAAGCATATGTGACTCTTGCAATGAGTGCTATGTTATACTCTATTAAAAATGGAGCTGTAAACAATGGAAGAGCTGGGTGTATTTGACTAACAGTCTGTTATAATACTATAACAAAAAGATCAAAGCTGTCAACGCACAGCAGATCAGCCAGCATTCGTGGAGGGAACAGACAGATTCATCTTTCAGAGGTTAACCTTTCCTCAGAAATGAACAGTTTTCTTATTAACTTCATCCACTACTGGGCCTTGTGGCTTGCTCCAGGTTCTGCATTAATTTAGCTATGGTTTGTGCAGCTCTGTAGAAAAAAAATCTTTGGATTTTATAGCAGTGATCTATTCTTCTTCCAGCCAAAGTAGATGAGATTACTGGTTGGTTGGTTTTATGAAACTGTGGAGGTTGAGAGGGAGGTTGTGCAATAGACGGGTGAGCTTTGAAGGTCAATTGAGGAGGTTGACATTTTGCCTAGTAGGTTGGCTGAAGACTAGCGACTTCTGTCGAATGTGTTGCAAGATATACATAGCTTGGTAAGTCATGGCCCATGTAAAGGTCACACAGTACTTACATACTTGGGGGAGATTGGGGGGGGGGGGGAGGGGGAGAGGCGGTAAAGTTAAGATTGGCCGATGGTGTAAAATGGGCAATGTCGAATGAGCCCGCCGCCCTCATTATAAACCACACCCAATTTTCCCTCCATTGAATTCAACGGATGCGAGAATCGGATATTGTGTACATAATGTGCAGCCAATTTGATAAGATCCGCTTTACACTATCAGCCAATATTAAAATTCTAAGATTAATATTTATGTGTCTATTGAGTTGTGCTGCATGCGGTCAGAAGTATTAACTAGTGCAAAGTACTTTTCTATCAGATGTCACAACAAACCGCTTCACACAAATGCTGACAAGTGCCCAGAGTAATGGACGGTGTAGCAGAGGGACAGACTTGAAGAGATTCAAAACACAGTTGGGGTGGTAGACCAGGGGAGTTAAAACACCAGTGGGTCAGTCATTCAGTGGACTGAGCAGGCTCCAGGGGCTGAATAGTCTGCTCCTGTTCCAAGAAAAAGTGTTTGATGAATGAGAGCTGATCTCATTGAAACATATACAATTCTTACAGGGCTTGACAGAGGATGGTGGGAGGATGTTACCTCTGAATGGGGAGTCTAGAACCAGGGTCACAGTCTCAGAATAAGGCATCGGCTATTTAGGACTGAGAGGAGGAGAAATTTCTTCACTCAAAGGGTTGGAAATCTTTGGAATTCTCTACACCACAGAGCTCTGGATGCTCAATCGTTGAGTATATTCAATGCCGAGGGCGATAGGTTTTAGGATATTAAGGGAATTAAGGGATATGAGGATAGTGCAGGAAAGTGGAGTTGAGATTGATGATCAGCCATGATCTTATTGAATGGCGGAGCAGGCTCGAGGGGCCGAATAGCCCACTCCTGTTCCTAATTCTTATGTTCTAATGTACCTATGTTCTTATCTCCTCCATAAAAATAGCAGACAAAGGGCATTGGAATGCATTAAACATTCGTGCACCAATATCGCAGTGTCATTTTAAGGAAATGTTTCTTTAATTTATTTTCGCTGAGATAAGTTGCTACATTGATAATGAAGTGGGCTGCAGTGCATAGATTTGCTCATTTTTATCCACAGTTTATACAAATCCTGACATTTCTTGGCAAATTGCTTGTGTGTTTACCAGCATTCAATTCTATTGCTGACTCCAGTGCCTGGAAGCCCGTTTATGGAAGGAATGTCCATTTAATCATAATGTTATTGCTTGACATGCCATAATATTTCTACCAAAATAAGATGTTGTCATTGTTGATAATGATCAAGTTGTTATTGGGTTGAAACATTCCATATGTTGCGGTCAGATATAATCTAATGAATGATAACGGCCATGAATATTGATGATTCTGAAGTCCCCTCGATCGTCGATTTACTAAATGCCCTGTGTGGGTCCGAGTCAACCTGACTACGGAAATCCCACATTTGATCCCAGACTATAATGAGCTAGTGGTTCTCAGCTGAGGATATGGTGCAGTAGAGGGCGCCAGTGTTAGCAAGGGTGGGGTGAAACTGGCCAGGATTCCTGACACTCTCCCCCAAAGGAACATACTTGTATGAACATAGGGTGACAAAAAGGTTCTGCTGTGATGCTCTCCATGGGAAATGAGCCTGTCAGTAATCATTGTCAAGGGTGAAATATGAAGAATAGTCACTTTGATGGAGGTTCTGGAGGGTGGCCAATCAGGGTACAATTATAACCTCAGATGTGGCTCAGTGGGTAGCATTCTCGCACTCTGAGTCAGAAGGTTGTGGGTTCAAGTTCCATTCCAGAGACTTGAGCACAAAAATCTAGGCTGAAACTCCAATGCAGTACTGAGGGAGTGCTGCACTGTTGGCGATGCCGTCTTCACATGAGATGTTAAACTGCTCTCTCTGGTGGATGTAAAAGATCCCATGGCACTATTTTGAAGAAGAGCAGAGGAGTTATCCCTGGTGTTCTGGCCAATATTTATCCCTCAATCAACATCACAAAAAAACAGATTATTTAGTCATTACCACGTTGCTTGTGGGACCTTGCTGTGCACAAATTGGCTGCCGTGTTTCCTACATTACAGCAGTGACTTCACTTCAAAAGTACTTCATTGGCTGTAAAGCATTTTGATGTCCTGAGGTTGTGAATATAAATGCAAGTCTTTCTTTTCTTGGGGGAATATCATCACAAGAGGAGAAATTTGGAGGAACAGAAAAGGTATAAAGAGCATAAGAACCAAGGAGTTAATGGGGCCGAAATTGCCCCCCCGCCCAAAAGCGGGGCGCACTCATCCCATTTCAATGGTTTTTGCTGCTGCGGTGGTTGAGGTCACCTCTTGAGCGAAATTCTGCCCTTCGTTGTTTTTTAAAAATTCCGGAAGTCACTCTTAAAGAGGGCAATTATGCGGCGGTGGCAACATTAGAGGGGTAGAAGTTGGGGGCGGTCCGGAGTGGCCTCCACGATCTTTTAACTTCAGTCCACAGGGCCACCATGGAGGGTTTTGGCCAGACTAGCGGCCTGGCAACCAAGAGGAGAATCCAGGCTGCCTGTTGGTGGCCCAGCCGAACCCGGGGACATAATTGTCGGGCCGACATGGCAGTCAGCCCAAAAAAAAATGTCGGCAGTGGCAGTGCATCTTCCCCTTTAAGGGAAGCTGCACTGCCATTGCAGAAGGCCTCAGCCTCTCTGGACCGCCGGGCGGATCGAAGATATTCACAGTGGAATTTCACCATCAGCAGTGCGCACTGTCATGGCGCACTTAAGACAAATCGACAGCAACAGAGCAGTAGGGGATGAGCGGGACACCGTCAGGATAAAACAGAAGCGGAATTTTGAGAATGGTGGTCATTACACAAAAGGTCGGCGCACTCCGCAGCATGGCCGCCACTTTCCGGTGTTAAGAGGCTTTTAGCAAAGGGACATTTTCGGCCCCAATATGTTTTCACTGTGGTCGAGAACTGTGGGGAAATATGAGGTGCTAGGAGCAAGCACTATTACCTCCTAAGGATCTACTGCGATGTTAAATGGTATGCTTTGCCTGTAGACTCACTGTTAATGCTTCCTCCCTGTTCATTGATATTTCTGACACAATAAGAGTCGCCTGTTGAAAACACAGAGTTGTGTTACTGGAGCTGATAGCTGCTAATTATCTCATGAGGAATCCCCTATTTTCCACATATTCTACCCTCTCCTCCAAATACCAGGTGGGAAGAGTTCATGAATTTCTTCAAAAGTGAGCTGGAGGTGGACTTCATGAAAAAGGTAGACTTGGAAGGGGCATGGGGAGATGGAAGATCAAGTGGAGTGCGCCAGGGGTTCGGAGTCGGCTATGTGGGAGATTGGAGGCAGGCCATGAATAGAGAAGAGATAGCTCCAGCTCTGACGAAGGGTCATCAGCCTGAAACGTTAACTCTGTTTCTCCCTCCACAGATGCTGCCTGACCTGCTGAGTGTTTCCAGCATTTTCTGTTTTTATTTCATGAATTTCATCAATTTGAAGATTGAGACCATCCATGTTATCACTATCTCTTCTCTCTATTCATGACCTGCCTCCAATCTCCCACTCAGCCTACAGCAACCCCCTGGCACTCTCCACTTTCTCTTCCATCTACTTATGGCCCCTTCAAGTCTATTGTTTTCATGAAGTCCACCTCCAGCTCACTTGATTCCCTCCCCAGTTAACTCTTGAACGTTCAGCTACCCCCGCTGATACCCTTACTTGCTGAAGTTGTGAATTGCTATCATTCCTCAAGCACTCTCCCTCCCCCTTTCAAAACCACCTTCATCACTCCCTTCAGCCAAAGCACAACTTCAACCCATTGATCCTCTCCATCTCTAATCTTGTTTTTCTCTCGAAGGTTCTCAAATGCATCAGCACCTCCCAGCTCCGTGTCCATTCATCTCAGGACTCCCTGTTCAAATCCCCGAAGTTAGACTTCCACATTATTCAAAGCACTGACCGCCCTAGCCATACTTTATCAACTCTAAACCTAATTTCTCTAATGTCCTCCTCGCCAGACTCCCATCCTCCACCCTCCATAAACTCCAACTGCCCATATCCTGTACCACACAAATTTTCCCTCGCCCCTCCCTCCTGTCATCACTGACCTAATTGCTTCCATGGCCCCCAACACACGGAATTTAAAATCCTTTTCCTCAATTTCAGTTTGCATAACCTTGAGTTTATGTAGTGTAGAATGTGGGAGATCGGCCAGTAATGTGTTGGAGCAGTCACGTTTAGAGGTAACAAAGGCATGGATCAGGGTTTTAGCAGCGGATGAGCCGAGACAGCATCAGAGACGGGTGAGGGCTTCAGCAGCAGAAGAGCTGAGGCAGGGTTTTACTTTTTAAATAATTCATTCCAAATCTCTATTAAACTTTGTAAATAACCAGCTTCCCTTCTTACTTCCAACTTCTTAATTTGTAACTCCCCCCTCCCCCCCCTCCCCATCAGTATTGGAATCTTTTATCATAGGGAGCAATTGCTTGGGTCAGATCCCATCATAATCTCAACAAATTTCAATTTGGTCACTTTGAGCGGTCCTATTTCTCAAAAACAAATCCAACTTCCTTATCTTTCCTCATACCTTCAGTTCCTGATGACCAGAATCATCCAGAATAGCTGAAAGTCTAAATAGAATTCTTCAAAATAAGTTTAGAAAACAAAGAGGAATAAAACAGTCATAGATTATGCTTCATAAACCTACTTAAGTTTTTGATGAGGTAATCCAGCTGATACAATCTACTTTGACTTTCTGAAGGCATTTGATAAAGTTCCATATGTGAGACTTTTAAAGACTATCAAGTGGTAGAAATGAAATTTCTGCACTCATCATCCCATGACTTTACTTCTATTAAAGTGCAAAGGTGGAAAATTGCAGGTTAGTGAGTATGAAATGGAATTTCTATCCCCAAGACTCATGGAATTAGCAATATGCTATTATCTATAGAATGCACTGCAGCAGCTCACCAAGGCAGCATCTCCCAAACCTGTGACCTCCATCAACTAGAAAGACAAGGGCAGTAGATGCATGGGAACATGGTTATCTCAAAGTTTCCCTCCAAATCACAAACCATCCCAACTTGGACATATATCGCTGCTCCTTCATCGTCGCAGAGCCAAAATCCTGGAACCCTAACCGTACTGTGGGAGCACCTTTACCACACGGACGGCCACAGCTCAAGAAGAAAGATCACCACCATCTTCTTAGGGCAACTCGGGATGGGCAATAAACAACCCCTTGCCAGCGACACCCACACCCTCAGAATTCAATTTTAAAATGGAGAGCAGAAAGTTAATCATAAATGAGCAAAGTTTTGTCTGAAGGGCTCTGTCTTGGGGCCACTACTGGTCACATTACTGATAAATGATATGAGAAACATAATTGCCGTGTCTCTGCATGTATGTAGAGACTTGTCGATAAAGACATTTTGCAGAGTTTACTAGTTATAGAAATTGGATCTTTTACTTTATGTTGCTCTGCAGTCTCTTTACAACAGGTTTTAACCTCTTCTCTCTGATTATGTACTTAAATAAAACACGTACAGTACCTACATAACAGCTATATAGCACACAATGATCCCAAAGCAATAAAGCAGCATTGTCAATGTACAGGACATTCTAGGTGTTTTGTAATATAAAATTTGCTTTGCTGTTAGGTGATTATTATAAGAAAGATGGTTCACCATATAAAGAAACTTTACCCAATTAACTATATGAGGTAAGGAACGGCAGATAAACTTTAGCATGAATCGTGTGAGGTAATGCACGTTGGAACAGGACACGTAAAACAAGCAAGTAACAGCTGGGGAACAAGAAGAAAAATATAAGACTAAAAAGAGAACGTGAATAGCCCATGGTGTCTCAGCAACCACCTCCAGCTCCATGTTCCCGCTTTCACTTGCTCTTCTGCCACTGGCCTACTGTGTGTCTCTGCTTCCTCTCCAACATCCGTGGCAGTGTCTTCAACCTGCATTCCCCTACACTTTGGAATCCTCTTCCTAAACCCCTCTACCTTGCCACACCTCTCCCCATACTTCAAATGCCCCCACAGCAATGTGGTTAACTGCCCTCTGAAATGGCCTACCAAGCCACTCAGTTGCACCAAATCACTACGACTGGCATAATCAGAATAAAACGGGATGGACCACCCAGCAACAACCTAGGCATTGGATTCGGACATGTCATGCATCTTACATTGTTATATATAACTGTATCCTAACATGCTATACATGACTGTAATAAGATATGACTTGTAACCACCAGCATACCTTACCACCAGGGGTACGCTTGCAAGAGACAGGTATATAAGGACAGGTCTCAGGCAAGTGCAGCATTCCAGAGCTGTGAAATAAAGGTGCAGGTCCAGAGTGACCTTGACTTCACTACATGCCTCGTGTGAATCTGTACTGAGGGGACAGGACTTTACAGTGGCGACGGGTTACGGGATTACAGAATCCACAGAATGGCGAACAACGGATCAGATGAAAAGTACAATGTGGGAGACAATTGGGAGGACTTTATAGAAAGGCTCCAGCAAAGTTTTGTAACCAAAGACTGGTTATGCGACGATAAGGCAGACAAGAGAAGAACCCATCTCTTGACCAGCTGTGGCTCGAAAACATACGCTTTAATGAAGGATCTGTTGGCACCCGAGAAACCAGCAAGCAAGTCGTTTGAAAAATTGAGCACACTGGCAATAGACCACCTGAAGCCAGCGAGCAGCCTACACATGGCCAGACACAGGTTCTACAACTACAGACGCTGTGTGGGCCAGAGCATACCTGACTTCGTGGCGGAACTTCGGAGGTTGGCTAGTTTATGTGAGTTCTCCGATGAACTGAGGAGAAAAATGCTGAGAGACTTTTTCATTGAAGGAATAGGCCACGCAGGCATATTCCAAAAGCTCATAGAGACCAAGAACCTGACCTTAGAGGCAGCAGCACTGGTTGCACAGACATTCTTGGTAGGGGAAGAAGAAACGAGGTTAATTTACAATGCAGATACGACAACTAATGAAATATCGGAAGAGGTTCACAGCACTAAACAAGCTGCTACCCCCACACACAGACAAAACCGGGAGAACAGACTCTCGACAGCAGGCAAAAGCCATCAAGGGCCACAGGGACGGCCGTTCACACCTCATCAACCCACAATGCGAGCAATCAACTACAAACTGAGAGAAGCTCAAGAGAGATCAGCCAGATGCAGCTCATTCTTTGGGAACTCTTTGAACAATGGAACAGGTCTGTGCTGGAGGTGTGGGTGTGGGCACTCATCAAGGGGATGTCGATTTCATCAAGCTGTTTGCAGAAATTGTGAATATACAGGGCATTTGGCCCGCATGTGCAAAAAAACGGCAGCTCGACTGGTATACGAATCGGATGGGTCGGAAAGCGGACCAGAAGATGGTGGGGACAGTACCCGGGACACCGGTGTACAGCAGGTCAACACGATCAATGGCCGCTGCTCCGACAACAGGATGCCTTCTATAATGATGAGGGTCCTACTCAATGGGATATCTGTCAACATGGAGCTGGATACAGGAGCGAGTCAATCTCTCATGGGCGCTCAACAATTTGAACAACTGTGGCCGCATAAAAGAGACAGATCAAAACTCACAAGGGTCGAAACCACACTAAGGACCTATACCAAATAAATCGTACCAGTCCTCGGCAGCGCCATGCTCTCTGTCACACACAAAGGGACAGTGAAGCGAGTTCCCCTGTGGATTGTCCCCGGAGACCCCCAGCACTGCTGGGGAGAAGCTGGCTGGCAAAACTAAACTGGAAATGGGATGATGTCCATGCCATGTCATTAGAGGAACGGACCTCCTGCTCAACAGTTATAAAGCGATTTGAACATCTCTTTCAGCCAGGTGTGGGCACTTTCAAAGGGGCCAAAGTCAAAATCTACATCACACAGGATGCTAGACCGGTCCATCACAAGGACAGAGCTGTACCCTATGTGATGAGGGAAAAGATTGAACACCAACTAGACAGGCTTCTGCGAGAAGGCATTATATCACCTGTGGAATTTAGCGACTGGGCAAGTCCCATCATCCCAGTCATGAAGCCTGATGGATCCATATGAATCTGTGGGGACTACAAATCTACCATAAATAGAGTCTCCCTACAGGACCAATACCCGCTGCCCAGAGCGGAGGACTTATTTGCCACATTGGCTGGAGGTAAACTTTTCTCAAAATTAGACCTCACATCTGCGTATATGACGCAAAAATTGACTGAGGAATCCAAGCTACTCACCACCATCAACACACATCGAGGCCTTTTCATGTACAATCGATGCCCATTCGGCATCAGGTCGGCAGCTGCCATATTCCAGCGCAACATGGAGAGTCTGCTCAAGTCCATCCCGGGGACGGTTGTATTTCAAGACGACATACTTATCACGGGCAGGGACACCGACTCCCATCTCCGTAATTTGGAGGAAGTACTAAAGCGATTGGATCGGGTAGGCCTACGAGTCAAGAAATCCAAGTGCCTGTTTCTCGCACCCGAGGTTGAATTTTTGGGCAGAAGGATTGCCGCTGATGGAATCCGCCCAACAGAGTCCAAAACAGAAGCAACTCGCCTGGCACCCAGGCCCCGGAATGTCTCAGAACTGCGCGCCTTTCTCGGGCTACTCAATTACTTTGGGAACTTTATGCAGAACTTAAGCACGCTGCTGGAGCCTCTCCATGTGCTACTCAGGAAGGGGTGCGATTGGTTTTGGGGGACACCCAGGAACGCGCCTTCAATAAGGCACGCAACCTTCTGTGTTCCAACAGTGTTTTGACTTTCTTTGACCCAGGTAAAAAGCTAGTTCTCACATGCGATGCGTCAGCGTATGGGGTCGGGTGCGTTTTGCAACATGTCAACAGTGCGGACAAATTACAACCCATAGCTTATGCCTCCAGGTCACTTTCGCGGGCGGAGCGCGGGTACAGAATGGTCGAGAAGGAGGCGCTCGCATGCGTGTACGGTGTCAAAAAGATGCACCAATACCTTTTCGGGGCCAAGTTCGCATTAGAAACCGACCACAAGCCCCTCACGTCCCTCCTATCCGAGAGCAAGGATATAAACGCCAACGTCTCGGCGCGAATTCAACGGTGGGCACTCATGCTGGCGTCCTACGACTACACAATAAGGCACAGACCATAGAAACATAGAAACATAGAAAATAGGTGCAGGAGTAGGCCATTCAGCCCTTCGAGCCTGCACCACCATTCAATAAGATCATGGCTGATCATTCACCTCAGTACCCCTTTCCTGCTTTCTCTCCATACCCCTTGATCCCTTTAGCCATAAGGGCCATATCCAACTCCCTCTTCAACATATCTAACGAACTGGCATCAACAACTCTCTGCGGTAGAGAATTCCACAGGTTAACAACTCTGAGTGAAGAAGTTTCTCCTCCTGACTGGAGAAACACGGGTTCACCAGCCTGGAGAGAGTGCCTGAGTGGAGAGCTACTGGAGGATGTAAGATAGTAAAAGGTACATCCAGAAAACAACTTTAAACTAACCTGTGGGAGGAGGACAAGGGAGACAGGGTGAGGTCACACATCGAGTTACATCTAATGTACAGCAGCGAAACAGGCCATTGGGCCCACCGCTCCATGCCGGGGTTTATGCTCCACACCAGCCCCCTCCCACCCCTCTCCATCTCACCCCATCACCATATCCTTTTATTCCCTTCTCCCTCAGGTGTTTATCCAGCTTCCCCTTAAAGACATCGATACTATTCGCCTCAACCACTCTCTGTGGCAGCGAGTTCCACATTCTGACCACTCTCTGGGCAAAGAAGCTTCTCCTGAATTCCCCATTGGGTTTATTAATGACTGTCTTATATTGATGGCCCCTAGTTCTGGTCTCCCCCACATGTGGAAACATCTTCTCTACGTCTACCCTATCGAACCTTTTCATAATTTTAAAAACCTCGATCAGGTTTTCCCTTTTCTAAACAAAAGAGTCCGGCCTGTTCAGACTTTCCCAATGGGTATAACCTCTCAGTACTGGTATCGTCCTTGGGAATCTTTTTTGCATCTTCTCCAGGCACAGACAACTGTGCCGACGCGCTCAGCAGGCTACCCCTGACGACCACGGAAGGGTCTGACGAACAGGACTGTGAAATAGTCATGGCAATCAATGCCTTTGAGTCCACAGGTTCACCCATGATGGCTCGCCAAATCAGAGCCTGGATGGCCAGCGACCCCACGTTATCCTTAGTAAAAAGATGTGTCCTAACCGGTGACTGGGCAGAGGCTCGCGATGCCTGCCCTGAGGAATTAAAACCCTTTCACAGGTGCATGCATGAGCTATCACTACAAGCAGACTGCCTGATGTGGGGCAGCCGAGTAGTCATGCCTCTGCGAGGCAGAGAGGCATTTGTCCCGGAGCTCCACCGCGAGCACCCGGGGATCGTTCTCATGAAGGCCATAGCCAAATCCCACGACTGGTGGCCTGGAATTGACGCGGACTTGGAGCTCTGCGTCCGAAGGTGCACCATTTGTGCCCAACTCAGCAATTCCCCCAGGGAGGCTCCACTGAGCCCCTGGCCCTGGCCTACCAAACCGTGGTTGCGGGTGCACGTAGACTATGCAGGCCTATTCATGGGCAAAATGTTTCTCGTACTTGTAGATGCATTTTCACCATGTTAAACTCGAGCACAACCTCCACCACTGTGGAGAGCCTCGCAACCATGTTTGTAACGCACGGAATCCCTGACACATTGGTCAGTGATAATGGTCCGTGCTTCACCAGCGCAGAATTCCAAGTCTTTATAATTGACCACGGCATAAATCACGTCAAGACGGCACCATTCAAGCTGGCCTCCAACAGCCAGGCAGAGAGAGCAGTGCAAATTATTAAACAAGACATGCTTAAAATCCAAGGTCCCACGCTGCAGGGTTGCCTGCCGCGACTGCTGCTGGCATACAGATCTCGTCCGCACTCACTGACTGGGATCCCCCCGCGCAACTGTTGATGAAAAGGACTTTAAAAACAAGGCTCTCATTAATCCTCCCAGACATGCACGAAATCGTTGAGGCAAAGCGCCATAAGCTGACTGAGTACCATGACAGAAATTCGAGGGGGAGATGGAATGAGATAGGGGACAAAGTGTTTGTACTAAACTATGGCAGGGGTCCCAAATCGCTTGCAGGGGCAGTAACGGGCAAGGAAGGAAACAGGCTACTGGTAGTACAAATGGACATTGGCAAAACCTGCCGGAGGCATGTAGACCAAGTCAAAAGCAGATTTACCAACAACACTGCGGAACCAGAGGCAGACTACAATGTGGTGGACCTGGTGGACAGACAGAGGGAACAACCTGAAGAAAGGGCAATCCCAACAGACAGCCCAGGTGAGTCAACAACAATCACACCAATCGAAACAGACAGCCCAGGCGAGATACCAGCAACCACACCCAAAGAAAAACATACACCAAGACAAACAACTGAACCATAACTCAGACGCTCCACGCGAGAGCGTAGACCACCTGAGAGACTGAACCTATAAAGACAATAAGACCTTGGGGGAGGGTGATGTCATGTATCTTACATTATTATATATAACTGTATCCTAACATGCTATACATGGCTGTAATAAGATATGACCTGTAACCACCAGCATACCTTACCACCAGGGGTGCACTTGCAAGAGACAGGTATATAAGGAGAGGTCTCAGGCAAGTGCAGCATTCCAGAACTGTGAAATAAAGGTGCAGGTCCAGAGTGACCTTGACTTCACTACATGCCTCGTGTGAATCTGTACTGAGGGGACAGGACTTTACAGGACACGAAAAAGGCACACCCAGCCCACTCATAGAATAGAATCACAGAATGGTTACAGCATGGAAGAAGGCCATTCGGCCCGTCGAGCCTATGCCATGCACAATCGGCAAGGTCCTCCTCACTAACATCTGGGAACTTGTGCCAAAATTAGGAGAGCTGTCCCACAGACTAGTCAAGCAACAGCCTGACATAGTCATGCTCACAGAATGTCCCAGCCAACGTCCCAGGCTCCTCTGTCATCAACCCTGGGTATGTCCTGTCCCACCGACAGGAGAAACCCATCCACAAGATGCCTGCGCTCTTCAAACTCTGACCTCTTAAGCATCCTTTATTATAATTCCTTAACCATCATTGGCCGTGCCTTCAGCTGCTTGAGCCCCAAGCTCTGGAACTCCCTCCCTATACCTCTGCACCTCTCTACCTCTCTTTCCTCCTTTAAGACGCTCCTTAAAACCTACCTCTTTAACCAAGCTTTTGGTCATCTGCCATAATTTCTTCTTCTGTGGCTTTGTGTCAAATTTATCTGTTTTGTCTTATAACACTACTGTGAAGCGCCTTGGGATGAGTTACTACGTTAAAGGCGCTATATAAATAAAAGATGTTGTTGTTGTTGTTGAAAGTCCATTGTAATACCTGGATTGAAGTGGCAATGGGATTTGCTCCCAGCGAGAGATGGGATCGAAGGATATGAAGAAAATGCAGAAAGGTCTTGTTGAACCCAGCAGCATGTTTTTGTTCCTAAATATTCTTAAATTCCGATGTTTCTTATCTCTTTATTTAGGTGCTGAAGACCTGCTCTTGATATTTTTCTTTTTGTTCCTCACAGCAATATGTTTCCTTCTCACGTTCCTTTAAATAGCCAAAGACTCAGTTCTCTTCAGCTGTTTATTTTCTAATTCTGTGACCAACTTAATTCTCCTTGGAACTTATCTCATGAGCCAAATCTTTGTGTTTCCAAAGCACTGCACATCCGTATTGTTATTTCTGACCTTGGTCTTTGTTATGATATGAAGTCTAATTGCCCAGCGGTCACTGCAACCCAAGTGTAATTGATACCTTTTCCTTCCTCCTTCCTTGTGTAACTGTATTTATTATTCATTTCTATCCTGACAATCAGACAATGATTGTACACATTCTTGTGGACCATTTTCCATACCTCGGGGGTCTACTGTCAGCAAGGACCGACGTCGATGACAAGGTCCAACACTGCCTCCAATGTGCCAGCGCAGCCTTCGGTCCCTGAGGAAGAAAGTGTTTGAAGACCAGGACCTCAAATCTGGCACCAAGCTTATGGTGTACAGGGCAGTAGTGATACACGCCCACCTATATGGCTCAGAGACGTGGACTATATACAGCAGACATCTCAAAGCGCTGGAGAAATACCACCAGCCCTGCCTCCGCAAGATCCTGCAACTCCACTGGGAGGATAGACACACCAACGTCAGTGTTCTTGCTCAGGCCAACATCCCCAGCATCAAAGCACTGACCACACTTGACCAGTTCTGTTGGGTGGGCCACATCATCCGCATGCCCGACACAAGACTCCCTAAGCAAGTGCTCTACTCGGAACTCCTACACGGCAAGTGAGCCCCAGGTGGGCAGAGGAAACATTTCAAGGACACCCTCAAAGCTTCCTTGATAAAGCATAACATCCCCACCGGCACCTGAGAGACTCTGGCCCAAGACCGCCCAAAGTGGAGAAAGAGCATCCGGGAGGGCGCTGAGCACCTCGAGTCTCGTTGCCAAGAGCATGCAGAAATCAAGCGCAGGCAGCGGAAGGAGCGTGCAGCAAACCAGACTCCCCACCCACCCTTTCCCTCCTGTGACAGAGACTGTAATTCCCGTATTGGACTGTACAATCACCTGAGAACTCACTTTTGGAGTGGAACGAAATCTTCCTCGATTTCGAGGGACTGCCTATGCTGATGATGACGTTCTTGTGCTAATTATGAAGTTCACCAATACATTTTTGTATATGCTTCCAAACCTCATGAAAATAAAGTTTTACGTGTATACTAGCTTCAAACGCAGGAGAGCAACAATGACAAAAAATAACAATCTCCATTTAGCCTTTAACGTTGAAAAATGTCCCAAGGCACATCGTAAATGTAAAACTATAAGTAGAGGATCAGCCACAGGGAGGGAGAAATTAGGATGGGTGCCTAAAAGCTTCAGTTAAATATTTGTTTTTGGAAAGGTTTTCAGGGAGGAGAGAGATGAGGACTTGTAAGGGAGTTCTGGAGACTGGGGCCAAGGAGACTAAAGGCTCAGGCACCAAAGATGGGACGAAGGATTGGGGGAATGCATAAAAGGCCAGAGCAGAAAGGCCAGAGGGTGTGAGAGGGAACACAAGACCGTTGCAGTGAGAAGGCGGAGCAAGTCATAGAGAAGGAGCAAAAAATCTGAATGATGATTTTACATTTAATATGTTGGGAAATATGTAGATTAGCAAAAACAGGGTGATGGGCAAGTGATATTGAGTATGGGGTGATGGATGAGTGAGAATGCAGGAGTGGTAGACGAGTGGAATTTAGTGCAGGAGTGATCGGTAAGCAGGATCAGTTTTGTTATGTATGCAATAAAGGTACAAACTGAGGACTGTTTAACTGAACAAGGTACAACCTTGTTTCTGCTTTATTACGGCCCAAAGTGCCTGACTCACAAAATGGCTGGCCTTTTATACCAGAGCAGCACCATGTGTGTGCTGCTCAGTGGCCTCCAACAATGACGCCATCTGGTGGCTACAAACAGAATGTACATACATGACAATACCCTCCTCTGAGATCTTATCACAGTCTTTCACAGGTTGAGACGGTCCGGTGCTTTATGGTCCCGGGATGACCGTCTCAGTTCGATTCCAGCCTTGGGTGAGTTTGCGGGATCTGTTGTGGGTGATGGCTGGATGGCTGACTTGTTGGGGGTGGCAGTGGCCATGTCAGGAATTGCAAGTCCATTTTTATTGAACAAGTCTGTGATGGAAATTCCGGGTTCACTGCTGACCTTTGAGTCCACTGAAGGCTGCTGGTAGGTTGGTTGGTCGTCGACGGTTTCTTCGTCCGACTGCTCTGGCTCATCTGTGTGCCTCAGCTTTGTTTGATCCATGTGTTTCCTGCAAGTTTGCCCATTCTTGAGCTTAATAACAAATACTCTGTTGCCCTCCTTGGCCATGACCGTACCAGTGATCCATTTGGGACCTTGACCATAATTCAACACATATACAGGATCATTAACAGAAATCTCGCGTGACACAATTGCACGATTATGGTGTCCTTGTTGACTCTGTCTTCTGTATTCAACATGATTACTTAAATCCGGGTGTACAAGAGATAACTTGGTCTTAAGACCTCTTTTCATCATGAGTTCAGCAGACAAGACCCCTGTGAGTGTGTGGGGTCTTGTCCTGTAACTCAGCAGTATGCAAGAC
The DNA here is from genome assembly GCF_044704955.1 of Pristiophorus japonicus. Taxonomy (NCBI): domain Eukaryota; kingdom Metazoa; phylum Chordata; class Chondrichthyes; family Pristiophoridae; genus Pristiophorus; species Pristiophorus japonicus. Next base: position 203,778,036 of record NC_091983.1, read on the forward strand.
ATGCTGGTCTGCAGTGACCCTTGGGTTACTCTCCTCATGCTTTGCTTGATAATTTGTACTGCACGTTCTGTTTGCCCATTGGATGCAGGCTTGAGTGGTGCTGACCTTACATGTTTTATGCCATTAAGTTTTACAAACTCCTGAAACTCCTGACTGGTGAAGCACAACCCATTGTCGCTCACCACTATGTCAGGTAGACCATGTGTCGCGAACATGACATTGAGATTCTCTATGGTTGCTGTGGATGTACTGGGTGACATGATTATGCATTCTATCCATTTCGAATAAACGTCCACCACCACTAAAAACATCTTGCCCAGGAAGGGACCTGCAAAATCTACATGGACCTTGACCAAGGTTTGGATGGCCATGACCACAGACTCAGCGACGATTCTGCTGGTGCTTTACTGAGCTGCATGCAAGTGTTGCACTGATGCACGCATGCTTCCAGCTCAGAATCAATTCCTGGCCACCATATGTGGGACCTGGCGATGGCCTTTATCATCACTATACCAGGATGTGTGCTGTGTAACTCACTCACAAACTTCTCTCTCCCTTTCTTAGGCATTACAACTTGATTACCCCACAATATGCAATCTGCTTGAATAGACAGTTCGTCCTTGTGACGAATGTACGCTTTGGCCTCTTCGCACATTTGCTTAGGTATGGCAGACCAATCCCCTTTGAGAATGCAACCCTTTACCAATAATATTGGGTGCTGGCTGGTCCAGGTCTTAACTTGTTGAGCGTGACAGGGGTATCTTCACTCTCAAAAGCATCCATGATTAACATTAAATCTGCCGGTTGTGGCGTTTCCACCTCCGGTGTGCACAACGACAACCGGCTCAAAGCATCAGCACAATTCTTTGTGCCAGGTCTGTGGCGATTGACATAATCATAGGCAGATAATGTCAGCGCCCACCTTTGGATGCGGGATGAAGCGTTGGTATTGATACCTTTGTTCCCGGAAAACAACGAAATGAGCGGCTTGTGATTGGTCTCTAATTCAAACCTCAGACCGCACAGGTATTGATGCATCTTTTTAACAACGTACACACATGCTAAACCTTCTTTTTCTACCATACTGTAGGCTCTTTCTGCTTTAGACAAAGTTTTGGATGCATACGTGACAGGTTGAAGTTTCCCCGACTCATTGACTTGTTGTAACACACAACAAATTCCATATGACGATCCGTCACAGGCCAAAACTAAATATTTACATGGGTCACAGTGTATCAGCAGCATGTTCGAGCAAAGCAGATTGGTGGCTTTCTCGAAAGCTCTGTCTTGCAATGCGCCCCGCACCCAGTTGTTGCCTTTTCTCAATAGCATGTGCAGTGGTTTAAGTAAGGTGCTCAATTTAGGTAGGAATTTGACCCAGGAACGAAAGGAGCTCTGTCACGTTCTGCAGCTTGGGTGCAATCTTGATGGCTTTGGTTTTCACGTCAGTAGGTCTGATGCCATCAGCGACGATTTTTCTCCTGAGAAATTCGACCTCCGATGCCATGAAGGTGCACTTCGAGCGTTTAAGTCTGAATCCCACTCTGTCCAAACGCAGTAGAACCTCTTCCAGGTTGTTTAGATGTTCCTTGGAGTCATGAGCTGTGATCAGGATGTCATCTTGGAACACAACGGTTATGGGAACGGAATTCAATAGACTTTCCATATTCCTCTACAATATTGCTGCAGCCGAGCGAATTCCAAACGGGCACCTGTGGTAAATAAACAGTCCTTTGTGCATGCTAATGCACGTAAGTCACTTCAATGTCTCACCAACTCCTGCATCATATAGGCCGACATCCAGTTTTGTGAATGACTTCCCTCCGGCTAGTGTCGCAAACAAGTCATCAGCCTTTGGTAACGGGTACTGATCTTGATTCGAAACCCTGTTGATCGTAGCCTTGTAGTCTCCACAGATTCTGACTGCGCCATCACTTTTCAGCACAGGAACAATGGGGCTGGCCCATTCATTAAATTCGACCGGTGATATGATCCCTTCACGCTGGAGTCTGTCCAGTTCAATTTCGACCTTCTCCCTCATCATATACGGCACTGCCCGAGTTTTATGATGGACGGGTCTTGCATCCGAGTCCAGGTGGATCTACATCTTGGCTCCCGTGAAGTTGCCGATACCTGGTTCAAACAGCGAGGGGAACTTGCTCAATACTTGGGCACATGTATCTTCCTCTGATGACAACACCTTTATGTCGTTCCTGTCGCATCTGATTTTCTCCAACTAGCTCCTGCCGAGTAGCGTTGAGCCATTGCCTGGAACAATCCACAGCGGTAACGCGTGAACCACACCGTTATACGACACATTAATTTGTGCACTGCCAATCACCTTTATCAGTTCTTTGGTGTACATGCGCAACTTTGCGTTAACAGGGCTCAGCCTGGGCCTCACAGTCTTAGTATCCCACAGCTCATTAAATGCCCTCTCGTTCATGATCAATTGACTCGCCCCTGTGCCCAGTTCCATCAATACCGGTATCCTGTTAAACTTCACATTAATCAAAATTGGTTTACTTTTGGTTATGAAAGAGTACAGTCCATACACTTCCTCCTCTGGCATCTCGGATTACGTATCCGGATCCGCGCTAGTCTGACTTTTATCCTCCACGTGGTGTGTCGCAGCTCTCTTGCTCATCTGTGGACACTTACGCTGGAGATACCCCACTCTCAGACAGCCTTTGCAACTATATTGCTTAAATCGGCACTGCTGGTGCCGATGATTTCCCCCACAATGCCAACACGGAGAAGTCGGATACATTCTCGCTGGCAGACTTTAGGCAGCCACAGGTTTCGCGAACGCAGCTGGATAGGCCCTGCCGCGTGCTGCTCTGCCGAACGCCGAATCGATTGCAAACGCAGCCGGATAGGCCCTGTCATGTGCCGCTCTGACGAACGCCAAATCGATTGCATTTACAGTACTTGCCAAGATACAGTTCTTCACCGATATTTGCCTTAAACTCCTGTCCATCGTCATACATGATTGAGTGATCTGGATGGCACTTTTTAAATCCAACTCCTCCACCACCGGAAGTTTGTGAAGGATCACCTCGTGGTTGATACCGATAACAAAGAAGTCCTGCAGCATGTCTGCCAACACCGTCCCAAACTTGCACAGTCCCGCTAGACGTCTCAGGTCGGCAACGAATTCAGCCGCGCTCTGGCCCTCCGATCGAACGTGTGTATAAAACCCATATCTCGAGATGATGCCGTCATATAGCTTGAGGTGCTCCCGTACCAATGTACACAACTCCTCATATGTTTTCTCTGATCGATCACGAGGCATGAGTAGATTCTTTATCAGACCGTAGATCTTTGAACCGCACACAGTGAGGAACACAGCCCGGCGCCGATCTGCATCGTCAACCCCCTTCATTTTGTTGGCCACGAAGTACTGGTTCAAATGGCTCACAAAGTCTTCCCAATCTTCTCCCTCCACAAATCGCTCTAAAAATCCAGTCGTGGTCATTTTGTATTCTCGTCGCCAAATGTTATGCATGCAATAAAGGTACAAACTGAGCACTGTTTAACTGCACAAGGTACAACCTTGTTTCGGCTTTATTACGGCTCAAAGTGCCTTACTCTCAAAATGGCTGGCCTTTTATACCAGAGCAGCACCATGTGCGTGCTGCTCAGTGGCCTCCAACAATGACACCATCTGGTGGTTACAAATAGCATGCCAAGTTTGGGTGTGCTGGAAAAGTAGGACTTATTGTGGATGGTGGGTGAGCAGGAAAATGGGTGAGTAGGAATTTGTGCAGGTTAATGGGCAAATGGGACTTAGTGATGGGGTAATGGACGAGTGGAACTGAGTGATGGTGTAATGGGCAAATGGGACTTAGTGATGGGGTAATAAATGAGTGGGACTTAGTGATGGGGTAATAAATGAGTGGGACTTAGTGATAGGGTAATGAATGAGTGGGACTTAGTGATAGGGTAATGAATGAGTGGGACTTAGTGATAGGGTAATGAATGAGTGGGACTTAGTGCAGGGGAATGAGCAAAGGGGAAGATGCAAAGGGTTGAGTGAGCATGAGTTAATGTGGGGGAGGGGGTTGTTCTGGCCTCTTGTTTTATTTCTTTCACTTATTTAACTGGTCAACTTTGTAATTGTTGGCATCATGACAATTAGTGAAACAATACCAACATCTTGCATTTATGTAGCGCCTTTAAAGTAGTGAAACATGCAAAGGCACTTCACAGGCGTGTAAATCAGACAAAAACTGACACCAAGCCAAGGAAGGAGCCATTAAGACAGGAAAAGGTTTTAAGGAGCATTTTAAAGGATTAGACAGAGGTGATTTAAAAGGCAACCGGAGTTGGATTAAATCCAAACTGCTCGTACCAATTGTTGAGATGGAATTCTAAACTATTCAAACAGTATTGACATACCAGAGTGAATTTAATCACTTCATACACGGCTGAGGCAGTCCAACAACAATAACAACGTGCATTTAAATAGTGTCTTTACTGTAGTAAAATGTCCTAAGGCAGGAGTATTATCAAATAAAATTTGACACTGAGCGACATAAGGAGATATATGGGCAGATGGAGGGAGCTTTTAAGGAGCATCTTAAAAGAGGAGAGAGAGGTAGAGAGGTAGAATGGTTTAGGGAGGGAATTCCAGAACTCAGGGCTGTGGCAACTGAAGGCACAGCCGCCAACAGTGGAGAGATGAAAATCGGGGATGCTCAAGAGGCCAGAATTGAAGCAGCCAGCAATCGAGGTGTTTCTTAACCGGGAGCCATTGTAGGTCAGCGAGCGCAGGGGTTATGGGTGAATGGGACTTGGACAAGAGTTAGGACATGGGCAGCAGAGTTTTGGATAACTTCAAGTTTATGGAGGCTAGAAAGTGAGAGGCCAGCCAGGAGAGAATTGGAATAGTCAAAGCTAGAGGTAACGAAGGCATAAATAGGGTTTCAGCAGCAGATGAGTTGAGGCGGGGCGGAGTTGGGCGATGTTACGGCGATGGAAATACGCAATCGTAGTGATGGCGCGAATATGTGGTCAGAAGCTCATCTCGGGGTCAATGAGCAATGCAAGTCATGACTAGGTGACACCGATCTTAGGTTTTAAACAATGGCTCCCGGTTAAGAAACACCTCGATTGTAAAATTCTCATCCTTGGTTTCAAATCCCTTCATGGCCTCGCTCCTCCCTATACCTGTAATCTCCTCCATCCCTACAACTCCTGAGATATCTGTGGGCTGCTTCAATTCTGGCCTGACGTTTGTAGGACGAAGGGAAGTCTGAGGGATGTGAGCAGGTCCACAGATCTGAAATTCGAGTGAGTTAGAGTAGGAAGTACCAGAATGAGTCTCGATTTCAAGACAATGGGGCAGTAGAGAAGAGGGAGAGCCTGTAAGACTGTGTATTTGGTGCTTAAGAGGGATAAAAGCTCAAAGGAAGGGTGACCATAGATGTGCTAACAGTAACCGTGCATTTTGTTTCATGGATTCATGTTCCTTTCTCCGGCCTTTTATCAAGAGTATTATCCCTGTTATTTTAAATTGGTTAATGATTTGTTGAAATGGCTACAAAGAAAACCAACACAAATTCATTGGCATCTTTGTCATGGAATGGCATCAAACAAATATGAAGGGAGGGTGAGGGATTGCCAATTCTGCAATCCCACAATCCCCTTCGGGGAGCTGCTCTCACCATGAGCTCATCAAGGGTATGTGTGGGCACGCAATGCATCATTTTCCGCACAGCAACAACAACTTGTATTTATATAGCGTCTTTAATATTGAAAAACGTCCCAAGGTGCTTCACAGGAGAGTTATCAAACAACATTTGATACCGAAACCCATAGGGCTAGACTTTCCCTAAAGGCCCTGAATGCCCGATTGCTCGCTGAGAAGAACCACTAACATTCGGCGAGAAAGGCTGGCGAGAATTTCCATTTTAATGTTTAAAGTAAGTTAAACTAATCGCCCGACGAGAAAATGGGTGTTGCACACGCATTGTCAGCGGTTTTCTCGGCGGTTAAGTGGAAAGTTAGCAACATGGGCAGTCGTTACCGGAATGGATGGTGAGTACTAAAATTAAGTCCAAGGCTGAGGTTGGGCCTAGGGAGGGGGAAAACTTAAAAGTGAAATTTCCATTAAAAAAAAAATTAAAAACGTACAAAGCATTCCCAAGACAGTTTTAAACCTAATCGTCATTTAAAATTTTTTTAAAAATAAAGAACCTTTAACTTACTTTTCTTTGCAGGGTCCCCTCTTACCGCCCTGTTTAAGCAGCTTTTACAGGGGCGGGTCTTTCGGCGATCTGGACGTCGGCGGTTGAGGCCAAACTTACGCCCTGGCGATTGTTCTCGGCGTTGCACGTGGATGGTTTGGTCCCGGCAGGCGACTTCAGATGTGGGCAATACCAAGGAAAAAACTTAAATGGAAACTCTCGCCGGGCGGAAAAACAGCTGTACTGCCGAGAAAATCGTCAACACTGAAGCTGAAAGTCTAGCCCTAAGTTTACACCATGGAAGGAGGCCATTTCGGCCCATCGTGTCCATGCCAGCCAACAAGAGGCTATCAGCCTAATCCTACTTTCCAGCTCTAGGTCCGTAGCCCTGCAGGTTACGACACTTCATGTGCACATCCAAGTACTTTTTAAATATGGTGAGGGTTTCTGCCTCTACCACACTTTCAGGCAGTGAGTTCTAGACACCCACAACCCTCTATATGAAGAAATTTCCCCTCAAATCCTCTCTAAACCTTCTACCAATTACTTTAAATGTATGGCCTCTGGTTGTTGACCCCTCTGCTAAGGGAAATAGGCCCTTTCCATCCACTATATCCAGGCCCTTCATAATTTTATATACCTCAATGAGGTCTGCCCTCAGCCTTCTCCGTTCCAAGGAAAACAAACCCAGCCTATCCAATCTGTCCTCATAGCTAAGATTCTCCATTCCCTCGTAAATCTCCTCTGTACCCTCTTGAGTGCAATCACGTCCTTCCTGTAACACGGTGACCTGAACTGCACGCAGTACTCTAGCAGTGGTATAACCAGTGTTTTATACAGTTCAAGCATAACCCCCCTGCTCTTGTATTCTATGCCTCGGCTAATAAAGGCTTAAATCGATGTTTCCATTGACTCCCATGTATGTCAAGTTACTAACATGAACCAAGGCCGCTAATGATGGAGCGAAGAAAATCAAGGTATAATCATGGGTTGTATTCCCCGCTGCGGAATCGGCACCATATTTCTCCGTGTTGTTGGAAGTTGCTTGGATCTGGGCTGCTTTCCACGTTGGCTACCTGAACATTTACAAACAGCAAAACAGGCAGCATTAATTATTAAGGTTTTTTGGTGAACTCTTTAAAAGCAGGGAAAAGATCAGGGGATGGCTGAGTCTTTCTGTCAGACTCCTTCCATAACGTTGGAGCACGTCAGAAGTTATGGCGAACTCCAGATGCTCTGAAAGTTTCTAGGATGGCCTCTGGCGACTCCTACAAGGTCACTCTGTATGGGGAAGGGTGGAGGGAGGAGCGGAGGCGGGGTCTGGTGGACGGACTCCCTGAGCTGGGAGTTCTCATGCCCCTCCGCCCCCTCCCCCAGCCTTCAGTTGGGGGCCCAGTGCAGGATGGGCACAGGTACGCCTGGTCTCACCAGGCATGCCTCGCCGACAGGGGTGGTCTGGGCATCAACATTGGTGGATCCAGGCCGTGACCGGGGTCTGAACTCCTGATGATGATGGGTGGAAATTGCTTTGTTAGAGCAGGGACCACTGGAGGAAGCTTTTTTCCCATTCCAGGGGAAGATCTAGCTCTCCCTGCCCCCTCTACCCCCCCACCCCCATCCAATGCTGAAAGCTTACCAGCCTATTCATCCAGTGGGGCAGGAATGGCGGGGACGGGGTGTTGGGGGCGACCCTAGATGAGCACACACACTGCTAAAGGTTTGCTCCCGCTCCCTCAACCTGCAAACCTTTGTGGGCGGGTGGAGCTGTGGTGAAGAACGCAGGTGGGTACAATGCAACACTCACACCAGGAGCCACCTCCCACCCCTCAATGCCCCCCTCCCCACCCCCAGAGGATTCTCTAGCCCTATGCGCTCCCACCTCCCTCCTCTGGTTCCAGCCAGCCTTGGCAAAACGGTGTCAACATTATGGTACGCAGGCACACACAGTTCAATCCCGTGTTGTTTTTCCAAACAACTGTTTCTTCACAGTGTTATATAATTTTCTTAAATGTCAACGGTGGTGGTTTCACTCCGAGGGCTCCGAAATATGTCTGCGTTGGACTAGCAGGGCTCGGTGCCATAACATTCATGCGGTTTGCCGCATTGGAGCAAGCAACTCGGAATAACGCAGTGCTGGCCAAGGAATCTTAACTACCCAAGACCCACCCAGAACTCAAGAGAGTGTGGGCAGATCTTAAATGTCACGGCAGAGGCAGTAGGCTCATGTTGTTTTCAGGGACATTTGTGAGTTTCGCACAATGTGCAATGGAGCCAGACCCTGCAATATTGTATTACTATTGTTTTTGTTGCTGCTACGTTGGCTGGCATGACAACAAGCGCGAGCAGCTGATTGAGGATGAGTGGAGTGGGCCTTTTGGCAAGCCAGCTCCTGGCTCACAGGGCCCAGTGCTGTGATGTTAAAAGCATTTGGCTCTTATGCCTTGTATTGACTGAATCCTCAGTAAAAGTGAAAGAACACTAACTTAGGATCTTAAATCGAAACAAAGGAAACTACGTAGGGGCGAGTTGGCTAAGGTAGATTGGGAAACTACATTAAAAGGTATGACGGTAGGCAAGCAATGGCTAGCATTTAAAGAATTAATACATAATTTGCAACAAACATTCCTTTAAGGCACAAAAACCCTACAGGAAAAGTGATCCAACCGTGGCTAGCAAGAGAAGTTAAAGATAGTATTAGATCAAAGGAAGAGGCTTATAATGTTGTCAAAAAAACAGTAAGCCTGAGGATTGGGAGGATTTTAGAATTCAGCAAAGGAACACCAAGAAATTGAAAAAGAAAGGGAAAAACATCATCATAGGCGGTGCCTTGAAGCGAGGATGACTTGCTTCCACGCCAAAAAAGAATGAGTTCACAGGTGTTTCAATGAAGGACCTAATATTCCAGATCCCGAACTACATTCTGAAGGGTGGAAGATGCCTGTGTGTGGATTTTTTTTAACGTGTGGTGGCCGTTGCACACCAGCCACCACACGGGCTTGACAGAGCTAGGTCTTGGTCCAGTGGCAAGGGTTATCCAAGACGACTGGAGATTTGCTCTGTTGCAGCATACACTGTATGGGTTAATAAGGTTTGTTCAAAAGCAAAATACTGCGGATGCTGGGAATCTGAAATAAAAGCAGAAAAAGCTGGAAATACTCAGCAGGTCAGGCAGCATCTGTGGAGAGAGAATGAGAGTTGAGTATTTCCAGTTGTTTTTGTTTTTATTATAAACATTGACCCAATCATGTGACCCAGTCATGTTGGGGAACTCATGGATGCTGTTGAACAGCTGGGTCCAATGGAGGGAAGACTTTTTTTATGCATGGGGATAGAATATCAGAGTAAACTAGCGAGTGACATAAAAACAGACGGTAAAAGCTTCTATAGGTATGTAAAAAGGAAAAGATCAGCGAAAGTAAATGTGGGTCCCTTACAGGCTGAGACAGAAGAAATTATAATGGGGAATAAGGAAATGACAGAGAAATTAAACAAATACTTTGTGTCTGCCTTCATGGAAAAAGACACAAAAAACCTCCCGGAAATAGTGGAGTACCAAGGGTCGAGTGAGAATGAGGAACTGAAAGAAATGAGTATTAGTAAAAAAATAGTACTGGAGAAATTAATGGGACTAAAAGCCAATAAATCCCTTGGACCTGATGGCCTACATCCTAGGGTTTTGAAAGAGGTGGCTATAGAGATAGTAAATGCATCGGTTGTCATCTTACAAAATTCCATAGATTTTAGAATGGTTCCCGCAAATTGGAAGGTAGCTAATGTAACCCCACTATTTAAGAAAGGAGGGAGAGAGAAAATGAAGAACTATTGACCAGTTAGCCTGACATCAGTCAAAGGGAAAGTGCTAGAATTTATTATTAAGCATGTGGTAACAGGGTACTTAGAAAAGAAAAATAGGATTGGGCAGAATCAACATGGATTTATCGGGCCCAAATTTCCCCAGCCGCCTAGAACGGCATAGTTAGCCATTGCACACCAACTTTGTGGGGCAAAAAACGTGCCGAAAATTTACCTCTTAATTTAGCCTCTCCTTCATCATTCTGGTCCCGTGGCGTGGCGCTGCAGAGCCTGCGGGGGGGGGCGGAACTTTGGCCACGCTTGCTCAGCGCAGCCGGCAGGGGGGGCGGGGCTTGGGCCCAGCGTTACCTTGAGTGCCGGCAGGGGGATGCATGTCCGTTTCATGCGCCCCCCTGCGCAATGCGCGTTTCAGCATGTGCGCATGCGCAGTGCAACAGGGAAGCTTGGCAATTGGCCAATTAAAGGGAGAGCGTCCTCAGTGCCTCAGCAGCATTAGCAATGGACCATATATAAAGGTAAGGTGTGAATAGTCATTTTTGGGTGGCTGAGGGAGTGGAAAGGAGCGCTGCATTGGTGGAAGAAAGGTGAGAACTGTGATTTTTCAAGATAACCTGAGTGTAAGTCCAATACACCAATGACGCAAGAGCGTGCAACAAGAACAAAGAATTTGCTCCATGAGGAAGTGGAGAAACTAGTCACAGTCATTGAGGACAGATGGCTGGAGCTGGATATCAGTAAGAGTGGTCCCACAAAAGTTCCACCCAAAGAAATGAGAAGACGATGGAACCTAGTTGTAGAAGAATACTCCGCAAGGGTGACTACCGCAAGATCTGGAAGCCAGTGCAAAAAGAAATGGCAGGACATTGGTCAACTAGTGAGTGTAAGTAATATCTTCATCTTTAAATGGAATTGCAATTGTAAATGTGACCATCTGTATATGTCCCACCCATCAGAAGCGCACCATGTGTGAAAAGTTATATTTGCAGAAGAAATTGGCCCACAACAAAAGGGGAAGACTTAGAACAGGAGGAGGGCCGCCAAATCTGCACCAACTATCACCACTGGAACAGAGGGTTGCTGCCTTGCTGAGTCGCACCGGCCAGAAAAAGAATCAGCTCTGCACAAGCTGGACCCACTCGCGAGAGTGACGGTGAGTCATTAAAATGCATTATCGCCCTTCAAATCAACCTGTTGACTGGCCTGCTACGCGTGAGACTGTGCTGCTAACCATTTGACTGTTCTGATGTATTTTGCAGAAGAAGAAGACACTCCTGAACATCCTGAGGATCCACCAGAAGATCCAGATGCATGGGCTCCAGACCAAGGCGGATGGGGGGAGAAGGGGTCATGGAAATGTGTTCACGAGAGAATGCTGATCACGATATGGATCAGTCCATAGTACAGGCACACTGCCAGAAACCTCCATGAGCTCCTCGGCAACATTCCATGGTTTCACACCTTCCGAGGTCGCGGGTCCCAGTGGTGGTGCTGAAATGCATGTTGGAACACCCAGCGCCCCACCGTCCCAGCCTGCGCCTCACACTGGAGGGGTGCCACTAGGCAGACCCATGGCGAGGGGAAGGAGAAGCTGACCAGTCTCGCCTGAGATGCAGCTCTCAGCAGAGGTTAATCAGGTTATATCATTGGGTGAGGAGACCAATGCCCTTACAAGATCACTCATGGCGACCGTCAGTGGGGTGCGTGATGACATAGTGACACTGTCATAAGAAATATCAGCACTGAGACGGGAACTGAGGCCGGGCATTTCAGAGGATGTGCAAACGATGGCAGATGTCATGAGGGAGCTAGCTGCTGCAATAAGGGCACAAAGGCCGGATACTCAAATGCCACTCCCACTTCAATCCACGCACCAGCCACCAGTCAGACCCAAGCCGGGCCCCCAACCCCACCCCACCACCACCATCACCGACCCTAAGAGAAAGTGCACTTTCTCCAAGTTGTGGGTGAGCGATGGGTGCAGCCTTTCTTTGCTGTTGTTACTGTTGTTGTTGTTGTTGTTGTTGAAGTGCATTGTAAAATATCCAATAAAAGATATTTTGCATTAAAACTGAATCATATTCCATTTGGACCATACAACATTTAGGGACAACTGTAAAAAGTAAAAATCCCTCACCCCTACAGTCATGCGTGCCTGCCGCCTCTAGTCTTGGTGGGAGGGCTAGCTGGTGCGTTCTGCAGTCGGCAAGGTAGGACAGCTCTATTTTCAGTAGCTGATTTATCTTTCATTTATTTTTGATGATGTTGTACAGCTGTTGTGCTGAAGATGCGATGTTGTGAAGGTTTTTAGTGCTTTAGAATCCTCTAACTCACCTTCACCCGCCACCCCTCCCCCCCTCCCCCCCCCCCCACCCTCCATCTCTGGCTACCTGCGCTGATTTCTTAAATGTGGGTAAGATTTTTCTGTGCCTACAAAAGTGGCCACAAACACTGGCCTAAGTTAGTTTGGAGTAACTTTCAGCTGGCCAAATTTGCTTCTATGGCCAAAAGAGGCATAAGTGGCTGGTCACGCCCCCTTTTGGAGAGAAAAAACTAAACTAGAAAAAAAGCTAACTAACTGACTTACTGAGCAAGTTAAATGGGGAAATTAGCGATTTTTAAGTTACTCCAAAAAAAGCTATTTATTCAAAAAAAAACGGGACAATGGGGAAATTTGAGCCCATGAAAGGAAAATCATGTTTGACAAATCTGTTAGAGTTTTTTGAGGTTGTAACTAGCAGAATAGATAAGGGGGGATCAGTGGATGTGGTGTATTTGGATTTTCAGAAAGCATTCGATAAGGTTATTGAAAAAAATTAGGGCTCATGGGATTGGTGGTTATATATTAGCATGGATTGAGGATTAGTAAATGGATAGAAAACAGAGAGTAGGAATAAACGGGTCATGTTCAGATTGGCTAGTGGGGTGCCACAAGGAGCAGTGCTTGGGTCCCAGCTATTCACAATCTGTGTCAATGATTTGGTATCCAAGTTTGCTGATGATACAAAGTAGGGTGGGAATGTAAGTTGTGAGGAGGATGCAAAGAGAATTCAAGGGGACATAGATAGGTTAAGTGATTGGGCAAGAACGTGGCAAATGGAATATAATGTGGAGAAATGTGAAGTTATCCACTTTGATAGGAAAAATAGAAAAGATTTGGAAATGTTGGTGTTCAGAGGGACCTGGATGTCCTTGTACACGAATTACTGAAAGTATAGCAAGCAATTAAGAATGCACAAGAGTTGTAAATTATGTTTATACAGATATGTTATTTTTTGCACTGTTTATTGATTGTGTATTAAATCTTTATTTTTCACACCTATATCTGGGCTGCTGTTTAATGTGAAGTGAGCATCATCATCATAGGCCATCCCTCATAGTCGAGGATGACTTGCTTCCACTCTAAAAATGAGTTCTCAGGTGACTGATGAGTCCAATTCGGGACTTACCATCTCTGTCACAGGTGGGACAAACAGTGGTTGAAGAAAAGGGTGGGTGGGGAGACTGGGTTGACGCACGCTCCTTCCGCTGCCTGCGCTTGGTTTCTGGTTGCTCTCGGCGATGAGACTCGAGGTGCTCAGTGCCCTCCCTGATGCTCTTCCTCCACTTTGGACGGTCTTCGGCCAGGGATTCCCAGGTGCCGGTGGGGATGTTGCATTTTATCAAGGAGGCTTTGTCGGTGTCCTTGAAGCGTTTCCTCTGCCCCACCTGGGGCTCGCTTGCCGTGTCGAGACTCCGAGAAGAGTACTTGCTTTGGGAGTCTCGTGTCAGGCATGCAAACAATGTGGCTCGTCCAACAGAGCTGATCAAGTGTGGTCAGTGCTTCGATGCTGGGGATGTTGGCCTGGGCGAGAACACTGGCATTGGAAATCTGTCCTCCCAATAGATTTGCAGGATCTTGTGGAGGCAGCGTTGGTGGTACTTCTCCAGTGCTTTGATGTGTCTGCTCCATATAGTCCACGTCTCCGAGCCATATAGGAGGGCGGGTATCACTACTGCCTTGTAGACCATAAGCTTGGTGCCGGATTTGAGGTCCTGGTCTTTAAACACTCTCTTCCGAAGGCTGCGCTGGCACACTGGAGTCGGACCTCGTCATCGATGTCTCCCCTTGCTGACAGTAGGCTCCCGAGGAATGGAAAATGGTCCACGTTGTCCAAGGCCTCACCATTGCTTTTGATAACCGGAGGGTTTTTCTGTGTGGCGAGGTCAGGTTGGTAGAGGACCTTTGTCTTACGGATGTTTAGTGTAAGGCCCATGCTTTCATACGCCTCGGTGAAGGTGTTGATGATAGCTTGCAGTTTCGCCTCCGAGTGTGCGCAGATGCAAGCATAGTCTGCATACTGTAGTTCAATGACAGAGGATGGGACGACCTTAGATCTCGCCTGGAGGCGGCGGAGGTTGAACAGATTCCCATTTGTTACCGTGTGTAATGCTGAGCTGGGGCAACATTTCCAGTCTGAGCCCCTGGATTGAGATTTTAGTTTTCTCTCTGAATCTCGGGATCTCTATTTCTCTTTATCGCTCTATTTGTTTTCCTCTTTTCTCTTTCTCTATTCCTATTTCTCTCTCTCCCAATCAAATTTTCTCTTTCTGTTTCTCATTCCCTTTCATCGCTTCTATCTCTTTCTCTTTTTTCTTTTGCTCCCTTCCCTCTCTCTCTCTATCACCCTCTCTCTTTCCCTCTCCTCTCTCTCTCTCACTCTCTCTTTCCCTTTCCCTCTCCCTCTCTCCTTCCCTCTCTGTCTCCCCCTCTCCCTCACCCTCTCTCTTTCCCTCTGTAAGATTCCAAAATTCGTGGAAACCCCCCAGTGTTTGGACTCACTGAAAAGGAAATTCGATTTGGGCCTATGAAACAGAAAATTTGGGATCCTAAAAGGCATATGGAAGAAATCTACGAGTCTTAACCAAGTTTGGGATTTTAAAAGGCATGTTTGGGTCTGTGGGGAAAAGCTGCAGAAACAGAGGGGTGGGATCAACCTTTACCTTTAGAATTTGGATATTGTACCTAATCAGTTTGTCTGGGAAGCTGTTTAACCATAGTCAGGCTCCCAGAAAACATTAGCATTTAAACAATCGACCACGGAAGAAACATTATCCACCCCACCCACAGGACCCAAATATCACATGCATATTCCAACACCTTTTCAACATGCATAGGAATATCTGGCTCAGCCCAGACTTCACGAAGCCAAAGCAGTGCTATTACAATGGGCAAGAGCTCATCAGTTCATAAATAAGGAGTATCGCGATCCCAAAATCTATCAACGCCAGATTAAAATATTTAATCAAGTTTCAGTTAGCTAGCCCGCCAAAACTTAAACAAAGAAGGCCACTTAAAATCAGTGGGCTGCAAAACTTAAACAAAGGAAACGTTAGATTTGGCGCGAAGATTAAGCAGCCTCTCAGAGTATAACCCGGGGCCTATCGTACCAAAAAAAGAGAACTATCTGACCATCATTTCGGAAATGATCAAGATCGAGAGCACACGGTGAGAAAACACAGGAAGAAACATCGCGACATCGGAGAAAAGAACTTAAAAAAAACCAATCAGTGGAACATCAATACCAACTAACTTGGTAACAGCCATCAACCGGACCACCGCAACCGACAAAACCAACCAGGAAAATCACCCACCAAGAAAACTTGGATCCACGCAAGTTTTCCACTCTACAAATTGTGCCTAGACTATCCAGCGGGTAAAAATTACCTAAAGAACTTAAAACCGTATTGATGACAAAGAAAATTGGGTACTCACCAGAAATAAATCCAAAACGCGTCTAACCGCATCAGCGGACTCACCCCAACTGGCTTCAATACGCAGCAGAGGTCTTCTACTATGTCCGGGGTACGGCAAGGCAAACCGGCTAAAACCAAAGAACCCCGAAACTGAGAAACAGCCCTAGCTGTCAAAGGAAGGATCTGGTGAACATAAATCCCTGGAACCCTAGAGTTTGACCTTGTTAGAGAGTAAGTGGGAGGCGGGAGGTATTTCTGTTGTGTTTATTACCTGTAATAAAGTATTCCTCATTGTTTAGAACCTTTTTGTAAGATTTTACAGTTTTATTGGAGTGTATTTGTGTTATTTGCTTGCTTGAATAAAACCCAAACCTTCTTTGAACAAAACAGTTGTCTGCTGTACTTTATTAATAAACCCAAGGCCGAGAACCAGGGAGTGGGAGCGACTCAAAACCGCTCTGGTCAGGAAGGCAAGCTGACAGACCCACCACCCCCTACACCTCTGTCCCTTTCTCTCACCCTCCCCTTGAGTACGGATTCTGTACTGGTGATCTCCGCTCCATTGAAGAGGCTCCTGGACTTGTTGCTGAGCAATACAGAGCTGGCTCCGGGATCTCTCCCAGATGGACTTCCCTGCTGCCGACTCAGCTGCTATCGTCGAGCTAAACCGACTCCAAAATCTCTGCCACTGTGCACCGGCCCTAAAAGCTGGTGAGGGCACCGTCAGCTAAAGGGCCGGCTTCTTAATGGTGAAAATGGATCCGGGGGCGGACCGGCAACCGTGCGGCCTTTTACCGCATCACTACTGCTGCAAGCCCCACACCGCCACAAGAGTCGGTCGATCGCAGCGGTGGCCTAATTTAGGTCGGGGCGGCCAATTGAGCCCAAAGTGGTGGCCATTCGATTTTGATGAATGGCCACCGCAAAGGGGCAGTAACAGTCCTTCTCAGGACCGTGCATTTCGGGGCCAGTATTAGTAATGGTGACCATGAAACTACCGGATCGTCAGAAAAACACATCTGGTTCACTAATGTCCTTTAGGAAGGAAATCTGCCGTCCTTTCCTGGTCTGGCCTATATGTGACTCCAGATTCACAGCAATGCCGTTGACTCTTAACTGCCCTCTGAAATGGCCTGACAAGCCACTCAGTTTTACCAAACCGCCACGACAAAGTCAGCACTGTGGGAGTACCTTCACCTCCCAGACTGCAGCAGTTAAAGAAGGCGGCTCGCCACCACCTTCTCAAGGGCAATTAGGGATGGGCAATAAATGCCGGCCTTGCCAGCCACGCCCACATCCCATGAATGAATAAATAAATAAATAAAAACAAATCACATTTTTTTTTAAAAGTCATATTCGGACAGGTGAAAAAAGTTTTAACGAATGTCTTAAAGGAGGAGAGAGAGAGAGAGGAAGCAGCAGAGAGATATAGGGATTGAATTCCAGAACTTAGAGCCTAGGCAGCTGAAGGCACGGCTGCCAATGGTGGAGCGATGAAAATCGGGAATGCCGAGAGGCCAGAATTGGAGGAGCGCAGAGATCTCAGAGGGTTGTAGGGCTGGAGGCGGTTACAGAGATTGTGTTTGATCATGTTATTCTATCCTCCCCTCCCCCTTTCCCTGGCTCTGTACTTGCTTAAAATCTGTTACATCTCTAACTTCTTCCAGTTCTGACGAAAGGTCATTGACCTGAAACGTTAACTCTGTTTCTCTCGCCACAGAAGCTGCCTGACCTGCTGAGCGTTTGCAGCATTTTCGCTTTATATTACAGAGATGACTATTGTTCAGTATCCTCCGAACGACTACACAAGACCACTGGGCTGGCTCCGCTTCCACTTGGTAAACCTATTGGCAGTTGGGTGGTCCCAAATTTAGGACCAAATGGGTTGCCAACCTTGTGGTCAGATAATGTTACCGGAGTGGCTGGGCAGGCGGGGGGGGGGGAGGGGCTGGGCGGGGGGGGGCGGGAAAGGGGCTGGGCGGTGGGGGAGGAAGGGACTGGGCGAGGGGAGAGGGGGCGGTGTACCAGTTGCTACTGATTTTAGATAGAAAGAAAGACTTGTATTTATTTAGCGCCTTGCACAACCTCAAGGCGTCACAAAAGGCTTTACAGCCAATGAAGTACTTTTGAAGTGTACCCACTGTTGTAATGTGGGAAACTACTTAAGTATACAGGGCTAGAAATTGCGTAGCGCCCCATTTGGGGCGATAACTTTTAAGGGAGTGCAAAAGTATCGCCGGGCGAAGAAGAGGGAAGTTGAGCATTAAATCAAGCATTATCACTTCCCTTGCAGTGCTAAAGGGAGTGAGAGGGGGCGGTATTGGCAGAGCGCTGCCGTCTGTACAGGTTCCTTCCCTCGCTTAAAGGAAAGGGCCAGTGTTGGTTTGAATCAATCCTCATGCTGTCTCTGTGGGGCCGCGGCACATGCACTACATCCATAACAGCTCCAAGCACTCGAGGAGAGTGCAGGGCTGAGCAATTGCGGGGGCAAAATAAATCAGGAGGTACCAGAATGGGGAGGTAAATACATTTTGCCCTACTTGACCTCCACTGTCTTTAAATATCGCTCCCCAAGCAGTTAGCCAAGGTGACAACGCCTCCAGCAGCTGCCGTTGTTGACGCCCGGCGATGCTGCAGGGGGCGGGAGCGAATATTAGATCCGGGGCGGTAACGGGGCACTACACACCGGATGATGTCACAATCTACGGGGCGCACGAGAGCGAGGCGGTAAGTGTTAGCACCAGCGCAAAACCGCCAGGAAAGTTCGCGGGCGTCGGTGATTTCCGCGCCCGGTTGTTAACCTCTTAGTGCCCGTTACCGCCCCCCGCAGGTGCTAACGGGAAGCGCAAACCAGGCCAATTTCTCCCCCAACAACGGTATAAAGGGTGATCCAGAAACACTTACTGGCGTCTCTCTCTGGTCCTTGTTCCTACATTTTGTGCCTTAAAGCTGCTGCCTTAGAGACAGCCTGGGAAACAGATTTGTGTGTGTGTAGAGCTCCCTCAATTCGAGCGTGACGACATTGTCTCGCACCCCCAGACCCCATCATTATCAAAACCCCACAAAGTTTCGAACGCGAGGTAGAGTCGATCGAGAAAATCTGTTTCCACTGCCAGGTGCATCAGTAACCAAAGGACACAGATTTAGGATAATTGGCAAAAGAACCAGAGGGCAGATAAAGAGATTTTTTTTTTAACGTAGTGAGTTGTTATGATCTGGAATGCACTGCCTGAAAGCGTGGCAGAAACAGATTCAATAATAACTTTCAAAAGGAAATTGGAAGAATACTTGATAAGGAAAAAGATTGCAGGGCTATGGGGGCCCAATTGGATGGCCCTTTCAAAAGAGCCGCCACGTGCACGATGAGCCGAATGGTCTCCTTCGTGCTTTACGATTCTACAATTAATCTTGCCTAAAATGGACTGCCCCTGACAGACAGTTTTCTCCACAAAACAATCAGTGCCGCGTGTTAGAAGGCCTGGTGTAAAACGATCCAACACTCGTTTCGCAGCACGATTGTCCTTAAGGTCCCGAGCACGCACAGGTCTTGTGCAGTGCGGCCAAGCCAGATATTTTTTGGGGGACAGCATTACTCTTCTGTTTCTGACAGTTGCCAAATACAGCCCACGTTGATAAACATAAGGAAACCGTCTCCCTAACACACTTTGTACCTTTGCTATCAAATTACTGAAAGCAGGATGTTGTGTATTTATGTATATATTTATAGACATATATTATAAAAAGTCTTACGAGTCTGCAGCCAAAATTAGTCTTATTCCCAGAGATCATCATCAGCATCATAGGCAGTCCCTCAAAATCGAGGAAGACTTGTTTCCACTCTAAGTGAGTTCTCAGGTGACTGAACAGTCCAATACGGGAATTACAGTCTGTGTCATAGGTGGGACAGACAGTCATTGGAGGAAAGGGTGGGTGGGACTGGTTTACCGCACGCTCCTTCCGCTGCCTGCGCTTGTTTTCTGCATGCTCTCGGCGACGAGACCCGAGATGCTCAGCGCCCTCCCAGGTGCTCTTCTTCCACTTAGGGCGGTCTTTGGCCAGGGACTCCCAGGTGTCAGTGGGGATGTTGCACTTTATCAAGGAGGCTTTGAGGATGTCTTTGAAACGTTTCCTCTGCCCACCTGGGGCTCGCTTGCCGTGTAGGAGTGCCCTGAGATAGGGAGTTAGGGGTGGCTGCACATGAAATGTTTTGAAACTGTTCAGGCGATTGGCGAGACAGAAACTTTAGGCTAACGTTTATTCCTGTTGTGTACGCATAAATAACTGACAAACTAAGCCAGGAGACATGTAACTTAAACTGTGTACTTTATGCAACAACCCAAAATAGAGTCCCAAACCGACATGAACCAGAATGAGTACAGCAATTGTGAGTAGCTCCCGCAAGGTCCTATTGCTCGTCCTGTGAGCTGTAACAAATAAATAGAGTATGAACACAATATATTTCCCCCCTTTTTAAAACCACAGTTTATGTACAGACAAAGTCCTTGAGATAGCGAGGTCGTGTAATGATACGCTGAGACCAGCGTGGAGCTTGCGGTGTTTGATCGAGGTTATTGGTTGGGAAACAGAACGGTGCCTCTGTTCCATCCTGCTGGTCTCTTTAGCTGGATTTAGCTGGGGTTTTGAGAATGTCCAGTAGCCAGCGAAGATTCCGCCCAATCATGATCTCAGCGGGTGTCTTCCCCATTAGTGAGTGCTTTGTCGAACGGTATGCGCGGAGAATGGTTTGAATCGCTTCGTCGAATGTTTGGCCTGCTGCGAGGTTGGCTTTCAAACCCTCTTTGTTGAAATGGTTAAATCGCTCAACACCTCCGCTGCTTTGAGGATTGTACCGAGCAGTAAGGCGATGCTCGATAGCATGAAGGGTGAGGAAATCCACAAACTGGTCGGACACAAACTGTGGTCCATTGTCAGTGATTATGACCTCTGGGAGGCCCCACTTCGTGAACATACACTGCAGAATAGTGTCAATTGTTGATGAGGTCACTGAACTTGTAGCGATTTCAGGCCATTTGGAATGCAGGCCATGTACTACAAAAAGAAAACGCAGGTGTTGTGGAGCTGCTTCAACTGGACCGAAGATATCCAACTGAAGTTGTTGCCATGGTCTTTATGGCCATGGAATGGGCTTCATTGGCGCTGGTCGGATGTTTGTGGCCTTTTCACTCAGACTGCATGCTTCACATTGTGAGACGAACTTCTCGATGTGAGTGTCAATCCCAGGCCACCATACTGAATCGCGACATTTCTGCTTCATGCGGACAATGCCAGGGTGTCCATCGTGTGCCAATGAGAGAATGTGCTGTTGCAGCGTCTTGGGAATTACTGCTCTATCACCATGAGCTAGGCAGCCATCTTTCCAAATGGAAAATTCATCGCGAAGTCAGTGGAATGTTTTCAGCTCTTCTGGAATTTGCTTAGGGCACTCAGTCTGGAGGAAGCAGCACATGTACTGGAGCATAGCATCACGCTGTGATTCGGTTTTGAGTTCGTCGCAGGAGATAACGTTTCTGATGGACTGAGTGATGATCGACATGACATATGTGTTGTCATCTGTGAACGTCAGCACCAGAGTCCGCAACAGGTGTCGAGTGGCTGAGCATGTCAGCTACACGGTTGCAACTGCCAGCGAAGTACTGTACATCAAAGTTATACTGATGAAGGCGATCTGACCATCGGATGATTCATAGTGGTCTGTGCCCAGATCCAGTTCTAGTGAGTAGCATAGTTAGTGCTTGGTGATCCGTACAGAGGGTAAATCCCCAGGGCCTGATGGACTGCATCCCAGAGTACTTAAGGAGGTGGCCTTGTGAATAGTGGATGCGTTGACAGTCATTTTCCAACATTCCATTGACTCTGGATCAGTTCCTATGGAGTGGAGGGTAGCCAATGTAACCCCACTTTTTAAAAAAGGAGGGAGAGAGAAAACAGGGAATTATAGACCGGTCAGCCTGACATCGGTAGTGGGTAAAATGATGGAATCAATTATTAAGGATGTCATAGCAGTGCATTTGGAAAGAGGTGACATGATAGGTCCAAGTCAGCATGGATTTGTGAAAGGGAAATCATGCTTGACAAATCTTCTGGAATTTTTTGAGGATGTTTCCAGTAGAGTGGATAAGGGAGAACCAGTTGATGTGGTATATTTGGACTTTCAGAAGGCGTTCGACAAGGTCCCACACAAGAGATTGATGTGCAAAGTTAGAGCACATGGGATTGGGGGTAGTGTACTGACATGGATTGAGAACTGGTTGTCAGACAGGAAGCAAAGAGTAGGAGTAAATGGGTACTTTTCAGAATGGCAGGCAGTGACTAGTGGGGTACCGTAAGGTTCTGTGCTGGGGCCCCAGCTGTTTACACTGTACATTAATGATTTAGATGAGGGGATTAAATGTAGTATCTCCAAATTTGCGGATGACACTAAGTTGGGTGGCAGTGTGAGCTGCGAGGAGGATGCTGTGAGGCTGCAGAGCGACTTGGATAGGTTAGGTGAGTGGGCAAATGCATGGCAGATGAAGTATAATGTGGATAAATGTGAGGTTATCCACTTTGGTGGTAAAAACAGAGAGACAGACTATTATCTGAATGGTGACAGATTAGGAAAAGGGGAGGTGCAAAGAGACCTGGGTGTCATGGTACATCAGTCATTGAAGGTTGGCATGCAGGTGCAGCAGGCGGTTAAGAAAGCAAATGGCATGTTGGCCTTCATAGCAAGGGGATTTGAGTACAGGGGCAGGGAGGTGTTGCTACAGTTGTACAGGGCATTGGTGAGGCCACACCTGGAGTATTGTGTACAGTTTTGGTCTCCTAACCTGAGGAAGGACATTCTTGCTATTGAGGAGTGCAGCGAAGGTTCACCAGACTGATTCCCGGGATGGCGGGACTGACCTATCAAGAAAGACTGGATCAACTGGGCTTGTATTCACTGGAGTTCAGAAGAATGAGAAGGGACCTCATAGAAACATATAAAATTCTGACGGGGTTAGACAGGTTAGATGCAGGAAGAATGTTCCCAATGTTGGGGAAGTCCAGAACCAGGGGTCACAGTCTAAGGATAAGGGGTAAGCCATTTAGGACCGAGATGCGGAGGAACTTCTTCACCCAGAGAGTGGTGAACCTGTGGAATTCTCTACCACAGAAAGTTGTTGAGGCCAATTCACTAAATATATTCAAAAAGGAGTTAGATGAGGTCCTTACTGCTAGGGGGATCAAGGGGTATGGCGAGAAAGCAGGAATGGGGTACTGAAGTTGAATGTTCAGCCATGAACTCATTGAATGGCGGTGCAGGCTAGAAGGGCCGAATGGCCTACTCCTGCACCTATTTTCTATGTTTCTATGTTTCTATTATCATAGGCGGTCTCTCGAAACGAGGATGACTTGCTTCCACGCCACAAAGAGGATGAGTTCACAGGTGTTTCAATGAAGGACCTGAACTACATCCTGAAGGGTGGAAGATGCCTGTGCGTGGATTGTTTTAGCGTGTAGTGGCCGTTGCACACCAGTCACCACACGGGCTTGACAGAGCTTGCTCTTGGTCCAGTGGCAAAGATTACCCAAGATGACTGGAGATCTGCTCTGCTGCATGGACCTAGTGCACACACGTATCGCAGTGTGGGCTGGCCCGTGCTGCCCCTGGGCCGCTGGTCCCGAACTCACGCCTCCCCTGGGCCCCGATCGCGGTGTAAATCATACTGGGTTCATCACTATCGGGGTTGTCCACATGTCGAATATGCTGCGATGAGCGACAGACACGAGCAAAATGGTTCATTTTACCACATGCAGAGCATTTCTTCCCACGTGCAGGGCAGTTAGGAATCTTTGCTGAGTGTAATTTGTCCCCACAGTTAAAACAGTGGAGGTTAAGCCCACGATCCATAGTGGATGGCTTATTACTAGTCCTGGGTCTCTGCTGTGATTTTCGCTTGCACATGGGCTGCAGTCTGCTGCACAGGGGGAGCAGGGAATCTGATCACTTTTGAATCGGAAAGCGCTGATTCGATTTGGATGGTCAAATTGGTTGCTTTGTCTAATGTCAATTTATCATCCTCCATTAGCAAGCATTCCTGAATGTAGGGGATCATTGTTTTCTCAATCATTTGATCTCTGATCATTTACTCTATAAGTGCTCCAAAGTTCCACGTAGCGGCCAGTTCAGTTAATGAAATGATGTACTGTTCGATTGGTTCGCCGTTCCCCTACCCCCTTTTACAAAATTGGTATCTCTCCATCACGATTCTTTTCTTTGGCCCAATATAGTTCTCTAGGGCACTTACCGTTTTGTCATAGGACCCCGTGTCTTCGATTTGGCCAAAGATGCGTTGGCCTTCGATGTCGAGGCAGTGGATAAGTATTGCACGGTGGCGAGCTGGTGTTACATTGTTGCCGTCTAACCCACTCGCCATGATGTAGGTAGAAAAACTTTTTATCCATCTCGGCCACGGAATTGGAGGGTCCCCGGGTGTGGAGAGGAAAGGCGGGTTGTGGGGGGGGGGGGGGGGGCGGTAGGAAGGTTAATTTGAGTCATCCTCGTCACCAAATTATGTTGTTTATGTGTAAATAACTGACAAACTGAGCCAGGAGTAAAGTAACTTAACTTTACTGCTTTTATACAACCCAAATGGAGTCTCAAACCGGCATGAACCAGAATGAATACAGCAACTGTGAATAGCTCCTGCAGGGTCCTAATGCCCGTCCCGTGAATTGTAACAAATAGAGTATTAACACCACAATTCCCTGTTGACATCAATCTCTGACTTTATTTCGCTCGCGCTCTAAGAACTGGGCAATCGCTCGGCGGGCCATTGGGCGTGGACTTCAGTCACGGAAACTTGGCAGGGGGCACGGTGTCGTGTTGCGTTCAGAGATTAACCAAGACACAAATCCGATACTGAAAGAGAAGAGCAAGAAATCTCTCAGGGATCAGCGTATATCTTGACTAGATTTAGACAGGGTTGTAAATCTGCTACTCGCCATTCCCACCCAGCTCTCCCCCTCTCACCGACCACTCGACCCTTCACCCAGCTCTCCCACTCACCCTGTTCTCCCCCTCACCCCGTTCCCCCCCTCACCCAGCTCTCCCCGCTACTCCAGACCTCACCCTCTCACCCAGCTCTCCCCCCAACCCCAGACACCACCCCCTCACCCAGCTCTCCCCCTCACCCAGCTCTCCCCCTCACCCAGCTCTCCCCCCTTCACCCAGCTCTCCCCCCTCTCCCAGACTCCACCCCCTCACCCAGCTCTCTCCCCTCACCCAGACCCCACCCCCTCACCCAGCTTTCCCCCCTCTCCCAGACCCCACCCCCTCACCCAGCACTCTCCCCTCACCCAGCCCCACCCCCTCACCCAGCTTTCCCCCCTCTCCCAGACCCCACCCCCTCACCCAGCACTCTCCCCTCACCCAGCCCCACCCCCTCACCCAGCTCTCCCCCCTCTCCCAGATCCCACCCCCTCAACCAGCTCTCTCCCCTCACCCAGACCCCACCCCCTCTCCCAGACCCAACCCCCTCACCCAGCACTCTCCCCTCACCCAGATCCCACCCCCTCTCCCAGCTATCCCCCCCTCACCCAGCTCTCTCCCCTCACCCAGACCCCACCCCCTCTCCCAGACCCCACCCCCTCTCCCAGCTATCCCCCCTCACCCAGACCCCACCCTCTCTCCCAGCTCTCCCCCTCTCCCAGACCTCACCCCCTCTCCCAGCTCTCCCCCTCACCCAGACCCCAACCCCTCTCCCAGCTCTCCCCCCTCTCCCAGACCCCACCCCCTCTCCCAGCTCTCCCCCCTCTCCCAGACCTCTCCTCTCGCCCAGACCAATCCCCACACCCAGCTCTCTCCCCTCTCCCAGACCCCACCCCCTCTCCCAGCTCTCCCCCCTCACCCAGACCCCACCCCCACACCCAGCTCGCCCCCGTCACCCAGACCCCACCCCCTCACCCAGAGCCCACCCCCTCACCCAGAGCCCACCCCCTCACCCAGCTCTCCCCTTTCCCAGACCCCACCCCCACACCCAGCTCTCTCCCCTCACCCAGACCAACCCCCACACCCACCTCTCTCCCCTCTCCCAGACTCCACCCCCTCTCCCAGCTCTCCCCCCTCACCCAGACCCCACCCCCACACCCAGCTCGCCCCCATCACCCAGACCCCACCCTCTCACCCAGACCCCACCCCCTCACCCAGCTCTCTCCCCTCACCCAGACCCCACCCCCTCTCCCAGCTCTCCCCCCCTCTCCCAGACCCCACCCCCTCACCCAGCGACCCCTCTCACCCAGCTCCCCCCCCACCCCTGCACCCAGCAATCGTTCCCTTCAGCCTCTCCCGTCAGTTGATGGAAGCACTCTAAACGCCCCCCAACCAGTTCATGGAGAGACGCTAAACCTCCCCCCTCCCCTGCCATGGTGTGGGGTGAGCGAGGTCAGATGCAATATAAATATATAGGGCTCAATTTTCCCCAAAGCTTTTTCTTTGCGTACTTGAAGAGTTACGCCCAATCTGTTGGGGCCCAAGTACGCCCAAAAAAATGTTGTCAGTTTTCCCGTTGGATTTTTTTCATTTTTGGCGTGGCCTAACCTGTCCTTTAGTTTTGAAGGTGGAGCCTTGATCTGCGCCAAAATGATCGGGCTGCCATGGTAACCAGGGACACAATGCGAGCTGAGGCTACAAAGTGAAGCATACAGCCAGCTCCCAACACAATAAAAGAATTGAAAAACACATAGCACCAAATTACCTCCAACCCCGCCCGAAGGGCTTGCCGGTCCAGTCCCATTCTCGGTCCCCAGTCTCCCGGTCAGGTCCAATTCTCGGTCCCCGGTCCCATTCCGCAATTCCCGGGTCTCTCTCACTCTCTCTCTCTCTCTCTCTCTCTCTGAATGGGGACCTAGCATGGGACCGGGGAGCCTTCGGGCGGGGTTGGAGGTAAGTTGCTGCTATGTGTTTTTCAATTCTTTAAGTGTGTGTCCTGGCACCTTCTGCGCCGACTTCCTTACTTGCGCCAATCTGTAAGGGTTTTCTGGAGAGGCCACATACGCTGACCTAAGCAAAACTGGAGTAATTCTCAGCTGGCCAAACTTCCCTAATTGGCCAGAAGTGGCGTAGGTGGCTGGTTACGCCCCCTTTGGCTGAAAAAAAACTGACCTAAAAAAATCATAACTAACTGAGTTACGCTGGTGCAAATTGATTGGGGAAACTGTGGTTTTTGAACTTAGGCCAAAAAGAGCAGCCTGCTCAAAAAAAAACGGCGCAAATCACTGGGGAAAATTGAGCCCATAGTCTCCTGTTTTCCCCTGCGCTGAGCTCTGAACTCCACATCTTGAAGGGTGGAAGATGCCTGTGCGTGGATTTTTTTAATGTGTGATCGCCATTGCACACCAGCTACCACACAGGCTTGACAGAGCTAGGTCTTGGTCCAGTGGCAAGGATTATTAACCAAGACGACTGGAGACCTGCTCTGCTGCATGGACCTAGTGCGCACACATATCGCAGTGTGGGCTGGCCCGTGCTGCCCCTGGGCCCTCGACTCTTCTGGGCCCCAAACTCACACCTCTCCTGGGCCCCGATCACATCCCCCTACGAACTCTTGTCGCTCCTTCGCTCCGACCTCGCCGCTCCTGCCTGTATCTGCCCGCACTGCAATCAGCCGTCACCCTCCTTTCAAGCAACAGGCCGCTCGCCCCTGTTATTTCAACAAGGGCCAATTTCCGCTGTGCCTCGGGTTCCTGGTTTGGGGCAGCACACTGGCAACAGGCTGTAACCATTGCCACCTGACTACCCCCATTGTGCTCGAAGATCTGCGTCCATATGGAAAGTCTACAAGTCGGCACACAGGCAGCCTGATGGAAATGCTATGGAGACGCTTCTATATTGATACTGGCACAGGCTACGAAAAATAACTTAAAAACCTTGAGTCAGGAGGCCTTGGAGCTTTTCTGCGGGATGCACAATGAGTTACAGCCCTCCCTCACACTGCTGCAGCTGCAGGAACTTATCTAGTGCGCTGTAATGAAAGAGTTGGTCTGGTCTTTAATCATTCATTTCAATATGGCTTCCTTCCAGTCATCAGTGCATGTTTTATTAAATTAAAGTCAGACTGTGAGCTGACGCTACCCAGAGTTCAGGCCATTAAAGCTGCACCCAAAGATATGTCATAAATGTTTACTGAATTGGCAGCGAGTGTGGGAAGCTGGCAGAATCGCTATTGGGTTTAAAGTGAATTAACAGCAATGTTGATTTTCTTAAAGCTGCGATACTTTGAATCTTAACTTTGGTTGCCATTCAATATTGTCTCTCCTCGCTGGCAGATGTTGCTAGTTGTCAGCCCAGCTAAACAACACTCACTAACTTCCTTCACATCGGGTTGAGCATGATATGCTTTTGGACCATACTTGCAGAATGACTTTAATGTAACTCCTTGTTTTAACTTTTCTGTCTCTGTCTCTGTCTCTAACATTCCACAACTGGCAGGCTATAAGTTAAAACACAATAATATGAGGAGCTCAGTGCCTGAAGTGAGAGAGAAGCAATCTGCAAGTAGGCCCCAGGTTGTATTATGAATAGCAGCGGCCTAACATCTAGAAAGTGTACTGCGCAAACCTAAAGCACCCTAGCCTGTATTTTCACCACGGTATAAAGCATACGCAAGCTTTCACCATGTGCAAAACGGTGAGGAAATCACGAGGTTTGGCAAATAGTGATGGTAAAGGACTTCAGGCCTGTGTCTCTCGTTTGCATTATTAACCTCCAGGGGAGAAGTAACTAGCAGGCTTAATGCCCCAACCAGTAAAACTCACCATAACGCAGAAGCACTGCATAAAACTGCTGGACCGCTGTGCTCAATCATTTTAGCAAATTTTGAACGATAAGGGAGTGATGGGTTATGGGGAGCAGACAGGGAAGTGGAGCTGAACCCAAGATCAGATCAGCCATGATCTTAGTAAATGGCGGAGCAGGCTCGAGAGGCCAAATGGCCGCATCCTGCTCCTATTTCTTATGTGCATAGCTACTTTCCGCGAGCTCTACACCAGACGTTGGTGGGAAATCCCTAGTGAATAAAGGCTGAAGTGCTTCAGCGGTACGTCCCCCCTCGTTGAGAGAGACACAAAGGGAGTAACTTGTTGTTGAATTTCCAGTGTAGGAACTGGTGAGAATTTATTAAAACAAAATAAACACAATGAGGTTGAAAGGTGCATTATTTTTTTAGTTCAATAGTTTAATACTCTCAAATTAAGATACTGGGGTATGTAACAAGAATATATTGACCCGAGAGCATTGAGTGGTTTTATTTATTCCTGCGACATACTGTGGCTGATGTGAGGTAGCCCTCGGAAGTTAGGGCTTGTTAACACTTTCGAACTGCAAGAACTGTGCTGTGAGGAGATCAAGCCACGTGTTGCCATGTCACTGGATCTGGTTACAAACCAATATTGTCTGGGCACAGAATCAGGCATAAAGCCAAGCAGAACAAAGCACGGAAATAAAGTTGTGTGCAGTTGTCAGCCGTGGCTTAGTGAAAAGCACTCTTGCCTCTGAGTCCGAAGGTTGTGGGATCAAGTCCCACTCCTGAGACTTAAGAACATAAGATAAGAACATAAAAATTAGGAGCAGGAGTAGGCCATTCGGCCCCTCGAGCTTGCTGCGCCTTTCAATAAGATCATGGCTGATCTTCTACCTCAACTCCACTCTCCTGCACTCTCTCCATATCCCTTCATTCCCTTAATATTCAAAAATCTATCGATCTCTGTCTTGAATATACTCAACGACTCAGCCCTCTCGGGTAGATCATTCCAAAGATTTGCCACCTCTGAGTGAAGACACTTCTCCTCATCTCAGCCCTAAATGGCCGACCCCGTATTCTGAGACTGTGACCTCTGGTTCTAGACTCCCCAGCCAGGGGAAACATCCTCCCCGCATCTACCCTGTCTAGCCCTATAACAATCTCATTGTTTCAATAAGATCACCTCTCATTCTTCGAAATTCTAGAGAATATAGGCCTAAGCTGCTCAATCTTTCCTCATAGGACAATCCCCCAATCTCAGGAATCAGTCTGGTGTACCTTCGTTGCACTCTCTATATGGCAAGTATATCCTTCCTTAGGTAAAGAGAAGAAAACTACACAATACTCCAGGTGCAGTCTCACCAAGGCCCTATATAATTGCAATAAGATGTCTTTACTCATATACTCAAATCCTCTTGTAATTAAGGCTAACATACTACTTGCTTTCTTAATTGCTTGCTGTACCTGCATATTAACTTTCAGTGATTTGAGGACACCCAGGTCCCTCTGAGCACTAACATTTTCCAATCTCTCACCATTTAAAAAATACTCTGCTTTTTTATTTTTCCTACCAAAGTGGATAACTTCACATTTCTCCACATTATATTCCATTTGCCATATTCTTGCCCATTCACTTCGCCTGTCTATATCCACTTGAAGCCCCTTTGCATCCTCCTCACAACTTGGTCCATTGGCAGGATAGACGCACCAATGTCAGTGTCCTCGCTCAGGCCAACATCCCCAGCATCGAAGCACTGACCATGCTCGATCAGGTCCGTTGGACGGGCCACATTGTTCGATATGAGACTCCCAAAACGAGCGCTCTACTCGGAGCTCCGACACGGCAAACGAGCCCCAGGTGGGCAGAGGAAACGCTTCAAGGACATCCTCAAAGCCTCCTTGAAAAAGTGCAACATCCCCACCAACACCTGGGAACCCCTGGCCCAAGATCACTCAAAGTGGAGGAGAAGCACCTGGAAAAGGCACCGAATAACTCGAGTCTCTTCGCCCTGAGCAAGCAGAGGCTAAGAGCAAACCATGGAAGGAGCGCATGACAACCTAAGCACCCAATCCACCCGCCCCTTCAACCAACATCCCTTCAACCACCGTATGCCCCACCTGTGACAGAGACTGTAAGTCCTGCATTGGGGGTAATATATTAGCATGGATAGAGGATTGGCTAACGAACAGAAAACAGAGAATCGGGATAAATGGGTCATTTTCCAATTGGCAAATAGTGACTAGTGGGGTGCCGCAGGTGCTGGGTCCTCAACTATTTACAATCTATATTAATGACTTGGATGAAGGGACCGAATGTAATGTAGCCAAATTTGCTGATGATGCAGAGATGGGTGGGAAAGCAAATTATGAGGAGGACACAAAAAATCTGCAAAGGGATATAGACAGGAGTGGGCAAAAATTTGGCAGAAGCAGAAAAAATAGAAAAGCAAATTATAATTTAAATGGAGAAAAATTGCTAAGTGCTGCAGTACAGAGGGACCTGGGGGTCCTTGGGCATGAAACACAAAAAGTTAGTATGCAGGTACAGTAAGTAATCAGGAAGGCAAATGGAATGTTGGCCTTTATTGCAAGGGGGCTAGAGTATAAAAGCAGAGAAGTCCTGCTACAACTGTACAGGGTATTGGTGAGACCACACCTAGAGTACTGCGTACAATTTTGGTCTCCGTATTTAAGGAAGGATATACTTGCATTGGAGGCTGCTCAGAAAAGGTTCATGAGGTTGATTCCAGAGATGAGGGGGTTGATTTATGAAGCTAGGTTGAGTAGGTTGGGCCTATACACATTGGAGTTCAGAAGAATGAGAGGTGATCTTACCTTATAAGATAATGAGGGGGCTCGACAAGATGCATGCAGAGAGGATATGTCCACTCATAGGGGAAACTAAAACTAGGGGACATAGTCTCAGAACAAGGGGCTGCCCATTTAAAACTGAGATGAGGAGGAATTTCTTCTCTCAGAGGGTTGTAAATCTATCGAATTTTCTGCCCCAGAGAGCTGTGGAGGCTGGGTCATTCAATATATTTAAGGTAGAGATAGACAGATTTTTGAGCGATAAGGGAATAAAGGCTTATGGGGAAGTGGAGCTGAGTCCATGATCAGATCAGCCGTGATCTAATTAAATGGCGGAGCAGGCTCGAGCGGCCAGGTGGCCTAATCCTGCTCCTATTTCTTATGTTCTTATGACTCATCAGCCACCTGAGAACTCATTTTTAGTGTGGAAGCAAGTTATCCTCGAAAAGGGCTCCCAGGTCCCTCTGAACCCTAACATTTCCCAATCTCTCACAATTTAAACAATACTCTGCTTTTCTATTTTTCTTACTGAAGTGGATAACTTCACATTTCTCCACATTATGGGCCCAAGTTTCCACATGATTTGCACCTGATTTTTAGGAGCAACTGGTGGAGAACGGACTATCTTAGAAATCGCAATTCTCCACATTTTTTTTTCTGCAGTTCTAGTCAGGTAGAACAGTTCTACTTTGGAACAGAATTTTTTCTTCAAAAGGGGGTGTGTCCGGCCACTGACGCCTGATTTGAAAGTTTCCACAGTGAAAACGTACTCCAAACTAACTTAGAATGGAGCAAGTGAAGATTTTTGTAGAACTGAAAAAACCTGTTCTACACATTAAAAAATCAGGCGCAGGTTACAATTAGGCGTCCAGAACGAGGTGGGGGGGGGGAAGGGAACTCATTAAATTCTATAATAAATCCTTATTTATACTTATACAAATATTATACAAATAAATCCAACCTGAATAAACATTTATAAGCAAAGAAAAGATTAAATAAACTATCTTCCTACCTGTGTGAAAGTGCTTCAGGCAGGCCTTTCGGGACCGAAGGCTGAACGGGCCGGCCCGACACTTCGGGCAGGGCCCGTCCCCAGCACCAGATTTACAGGTAGGTGGCGTTAGGTTGGGTCGGGTTGGGTCGAGTCGGGTCGGGGAGGTTCGGGTCGGGGAGGTTCGGTTCGGGTCGTGGGGGGAGGGAGAGAGAGAGAGGGGGGAGGGGGAGGGGGAGAGAGAGAGAGAGAGAGGGGGGGAGAGGGGGAGGGAGGGGGAGAGAGAGAGAGAGGGGGGAGGGAGGGGGAGAGAGAGAGAGAGGAGGGGAGGGAGGGGGAGAGAGAGAGAGAGAGAGAGAGGGAGGGAGGGAGGTCAGGTCGGATCCAGTCCGGGAGCGGGAGTCGGGTCCAGTGGGGGGGGGGTCGGGTCGGGTCGGGTCGGGTCCAGTGGGGGCGGGTCGGGTCCAGTGGGGGGGGGGTCGGGTCGGGGGGCGGGAGCACGGGTCGGGTTGGGTCCAGTCGGGGGGGCGGGGAGCGGGAACAGGAGCGCAGGTCGGGTCGGGTCCAGTTGGGGAGCGGGAACAGGAGCGCGGGTCGGGGAGGCGGAGAGCGGGAACAGGAGCGCGTGTCGGGTCGGATCAGTCGGGGGGGGGGAGCGAGTGTCGGGTCTGGTCCGGAGGCAGGGGGGGGGCGGGGAGCAAGTGTCGGGTCTGGTCGGGGGGGGGGAGCAGGAGCTGGCCGTGGGAGGAGCCTTATTCATGCAGCCCCAGTGAGGCCATTCGGCCAGGGCTAGGGGCTGCGTGCTTCGGGCCCCTCCCACACAGTTTGGCGCCTGGAGCTACTGCACTTGCGTTCCCACTGTAGTGCGCATGTGCAGAGGTCCCGGCACTGTTTTCAGCGCAGGGACCTGGCTCCGCCCCCCCCACAGCTCGTGCTGGCTGCGCCGAGGGCCAGAGGACCTGCAGGTCGGTGGAGAATACCGAGGATTTTTTTAGGCGCACTTTGTGGCGCGAAAAACGGGCGTCCAGGTCGGGACTGCGCCGTTCTAGGCGCGTGTGGAAACTTGGGCCCTATATTCCATTTGCCATATTCTTTCCCACTCACTTAGCCTGTCTATATCCCCTTGAAGTCTCTTTGCATCCTCCTCTTTACATTCCCACCTAGTTTTGTATCATCAGCAAATTTGGATATATTACATTTGGTCCCCTCATCCAAATCATTAATATAGATTGTGAATAGCTGGGGCCCAAGCACCGATCCTTGCGGTACCCCACTAGTTACAGCCTGCCAACCTGAAAATGATCCATTTATTCCTACCTTTGTTTTCTGTCCGTTAACCAATCCTTAATCCATGCTTGTACATTAACCCCAATCCCATGAGCCCTAATTTTGTTCAATAACTTCTTGTGTAGCACCTTATCGAATAACTTCTGAAAATGTAAATACACCACATCCATTGGTTCCCCCTTATCTATTCTACCAGTTACAACCTCAATAAACTCTTAATAAATTTGTCAAACATGATTTCCCTTTCATAAATCTGTGTTGACTCTGCCCAACCCTATTATAAATCTCTAAGTGCTTAATAATACATTCTACCATTTTCTCTACGACTGATGTCAGGCTAACTGGTCTGTAATTCCCCGTTTTCCCTCTCCCTCCTTTCTTAAATATTGGGTTACATTAGCTGCCTTCTAATCTGCGGGAACCGTTCTAAAATCTATGGAAGTTTGGAAGATGACAACCAATGCATCCACTTTCTCCATAGCCACCTCTTTCAAAAACCTAGGATGTAGGTCAGCAGGTCCAGGGGATTTAATGGCTTTCAGTCCCATTAAATTTTCCAGTACTATTTTTTTACTAATATATGTTTCAGTTCCTCAATCTCGCTAGACCCTTGGTTCTCCACTATTTCCGGGAGGTTTTTTGTGTCTTGTTCCGTGAAGACAGACACAAAGTAATTGTTTAATTTCTCTGCCATTTCCTTATTCCCCTTTATAATTTCTCCTGTCTCAGCCTGTAAGGAACCCACGTTTACTTTCGCTAACACAAAAGCAAAATACTGCGGATGCTGGAATCTGGAATAAAAACAGAAAATGCTGGAAATCTCAGCAGGTCAGGCAGCATCTGTGGAGAGGAAGCAGAGTTAGCGTTTCGGGTCGACCACCCTTTGTCAGAGTTATTATATATTTACTTTCACTAATCTTTTTCTTTTTACATACCTATAGAAGCTTTTATAGTCTGTTTTTATGTCTCTCGCTAGTTTACTCTCATTCTATTAACCCTGTCTTTATCAATTTCTTGGTCTTCCTTTGCTGAATTCTAAAATCCTCCCAATCCTCAGGCTTACTGCTCTTTTTGGCAACATTATAAGCCTCTTCCTTTGATCTAATTCCATCTTTTACTTTTCTTGTTAGCCACGGTTGGACCATTTTTCTTGCAGGATTTTTGTGCCTTAAAGGAATGTATGTTTGTTGTAAATTATATATTAATTATTTAAATGCTAGTTATTGCTTGTCTACCGTCGTACCTTTTAATGTAGTTTCCCAATCTATCTTAGCCATCTCGCCCCTCATACCTATGCAGTTTGCTTTGTTCAGATGTAAGACCGTAGTTTTGGATTTAACTAAATCACTTCAAACTCAATATAAAATTATATCATATTACTTCAAGGTTATTAATTAACGCTTTCACATTGCACAATATTAGATCTAAATAGACGGTTCCCCATTTGCTTCCTCAACATACTGATCTAGAAAACCATCTTGCATACGTTCCATGAATTCATCCTCTACATTGTTACTGCATATTTGGTTTGCCCAGTGCCCAAACTTGTTTATATAATCCAGGCCGACACTCCCAGTCCAGTACTGAGGGAGCACCGCACTGTTGGAGACCCCATCTGCTCGCTCAGGTGTGCATAAAAGATCCCACGCGCTATTTCGAAGAACGGCGAAAAGAAAGACTTACATTTATATACCTCCTTTCACAACCACTCGATGCCTCAGCGCTTTATAGTCAATAAAGTACTTTTGAAGTGTAGTCACTGTTGTAATGTGAGAAATGTGGCAGCCAATTTGTGCACAACAAGCTCCCACAAACAGCAATGTGATAATAACCAGGCAAACTGTTTTAGTGATGTTGATTGAGGGATAAACATTGGCCCGGACAGGTGGGACACCGGGGATAACTCCCCTGCTCTTCTCGGTTTAATGTCTCATTCAGAAGACAGCACCTCCGACAGTGCAGCACTCCCTCAGCACAGCACTGGAGTTTCAGCCTAGATTTATGTGCTCAAGTCCCTGGAGTGGGACCTTCTGACTCAGAGCCGAGTGTGCTACCCGCTGAGCCACAGCTGACTCAAGATCGGGCGTGTTCTTCCCAGTGTCCTGGCCAATATTTATCCCTCAATCAACACCACAAAAAAAATACATTGTCTGGTCATTTATCTCATGGCGCGAGGTTGCATTTCCATTATAATGCTTCATATTTCCATCAAATGCTGATGGCTGCGGTTGCACACATCTACCACTAGATGGAACTGTAGAAGCTCCAGGAACTGCAGATCCCCACACCTATACCCACATCCTCACTCATTGACTCTGAGGTGAAGCAGCTCAGCCCTGATCTGCAGTGGGCAATGCCAAGGGAGATACACTAGCACAAAATAAAATCATTCAATTCACATTTCTCACCTTCTCACTGCTGTGACTGAGTGAAATCGATAATGCAATAATAAAAGAAGAAATGAAAAAGATTTTCTGTTGCTCCCTTGTCATTAATACATGCACAAGTTCAGATCAGCTTTTGTAATATTTATTCAGTACTGATTGGCTTATTGATCCTTGGGCTGTGTGAGTGATTATCAATGGAAAAAACTCATTTCAGTTAGCCTAAATTTGTTCTACTGCTATCACTGCCCAGTAACCGACCTAGTATTATAAGCTCTACTTACTTGATGACCGACTTACCAATTCACTCCCAGGATGACCTTTTACAGCTCCCTGAAAGAGCTGCCAATTAGTCCCACAAATGTACGATAGTCACCAATAAATTCAATAAGGAATTGAAGAGAAACTTTTTATAGAGTGGTGAGAATGTGGAACTCGCTACCACATGGAATGGTTGAGACGATTAGCATAAATACCTTTAAGAAGAGGCTAGATGGGCACACAAGGGAGAAAGGAATAGAAAGTTATGATGATAAAATTAAATAAAGTTGGGTGGGAGGAGGCTTGTGTGGAGCATAAACACCGGTATGGACATATTGGGCCAAATGGCCGACTTCTGTGCTGTAAATTCTATGTTAAATCTATGCAATTCTATGTAAATTATATGTAATTCTATGAAATTCTATGTCAGTCTATGTAAATTCTATGTTAATTCTATGCAATTCTATGTAAATTCTTGAAAATTCTATGAAATTCTATGTAAGTCTTTGGGCTAGAACCTCCAATTTTTTTGCATGCTTAACGGCCACTTAACATCCATTTTACCGCTGAAATGATGTATAACGCCCATATATCGCCCATTTTGGCACAAAATGGAAACTGACACCCATTTTTATCACGGAGTGTTACTTTCCCATGTGCTTAACGCCGGGAAAAAACATTACCACCCGCTCATTTTTTTGGGGCGGAATCATCAGAATGGGCAAAATCAACATCCATAATATCGCCCAGCGTTACTTTCCACACTGATTTAACGCCGAGATTCAATAATACCGCCCGCCCACTTTTTTTTGTCATAAAGAGCATATTTACCGAAACTAGCGGCCATGAGATCGCCCATTGTCAATTTCACCACGTTACACACATATCGCCCACAATATCGCTCGCCCAAAAAAACGCGCACAAAAAGTAGAACCGTTCTGAACGAACGCCAGTGGTGTGGCTGGCATTTGTAAAATCCCACTCTTACATAAGGAGCTGATATCTGAACGATTTGCCTGAAAGAGTGTTGATGTGAGTGACAACGCTGACACACTGCTGTATGTGTGCAACTCAGACATCAATGGTGCCCATCACCTTGGTGCCAATTAACGTTTACGTTGATTGATGTTAAGTTGTATTTAACCCTTTCATGTTAAGGAATCACCAGTGTGTAACGGTCCAGCTATCTGAGACAATGTGCAACAAGGTTATGTTCAATAACAAAAATTTTATACCAACATTGGTCTGAAATCATAAGTATCACAGCCAATAACACACAACCCCTGCCCACACCCCACTTTTTCCACCATTGACATAAATCACATATTCAACATGTCCACCAACACAGAATGCAAACGCAAAGCAGGAGCATGGTACCAAGCCCCCATACATTGCAACAAATTGCATACACCCAGATGGAGATATAACACAGCCATCACCTGCAGACATGCATCTCACTTTCCTTCCCCCCTCCCATTCTTCTCCCCACCTCTACCCCTTCCCCTCCTCACTCCACGATGCCTGTGCGAGGAGCTTCTCAGGTGGTGCCTCATTGGGGGGGTGAAGGCAGATGCGGTCGTTGGACGGGGACGGGAGCTGGGGGTGCCGAAGGGGCAACATTCTCTGATGCAGAAACAGGATCTTGGTCCCTGCTCTCATCTGTCGTTCACAGTGGTGGTGCGGAACCTAGGGGTGGAGTGCCGCGTTCGGGGACGACTGGGATGCCTGTGGCAGCAGTGTTCCTGGTTATCGCATCCAGGGACTCCGCCATCCGCGGAATGTACTCAATCATGGTGCCGGAGATGTTGCCAAGCTGTTGGGATATGCCCCACAATGCTTCAATGAGCTGGTCACCAATGTTTACATGATTTCCCCTTCATGAATCCATGAATCTGCTTGATTGCACTATTCCTATCTCGATGTCCCGCTATTTCTTCCTTAATGTCTTCCTTGACTTTACATCACGCAATGGTGTAAGCTTTACTCACGTGGCATCACGTCAGGCTCTGCAGATGCGTCCATGGCTGTCCGGGGGTGCTTCCCCATGAGTGCGAGCACCTGCTCCTCCATATCAGTGATGTCACTGGGGACTGATGGCACCACCTACCCGTTCGCCTCTGCATGGACCTCATTGTCGATCGCTTCTTCAGTAAAAGGTTACAGGACGACATGGCATGAGTTCATTGTGTGATATCATTGCTAGGTGCTGTCACAGACACTGATACAACACATAACCGACAGATGTAATCATGATTACTATGATAATTATCATTCTTTACCTAAAGACGCACACCGTGACCGCAGGCTTTGAGTACAACATTCACGGTTAAAGTGAAAGACCTCACATCTGATGATAGTCACTCATGACTGTTACAAATCAAATTATATAAATACATAAGTACATGTAAATCAATATAATACATACTCTTACGGATCCCACAAGGTCGTTCTATCGTTTGCGGCATTGGTTGCCCTCACGCACCTCGTTGGTCGCCCACGAGACCACCTCTGCTATCTCGGTCCATATCTTCTGGTAGGCTTTTGGGTTGGGCTTTCCATGCACTCCCTGTGTCAAATCACCCTAGCGTGACTTGACCTCCTGCAGGAGGAAGGCATTTGCCTTGTCCGAGAACCTCCTGGCTCTTTTGCGCCCTCCAATGTGCTCATCTCCCACCTCACTGCTCTCTCCAGTCTCAGTCACCACAGCGTGCTGTGATGCCTCCTCCTCTCTCTCTCCATTATAGGCCAAATATGTGGCTGGTAACAGCTACGTTTTGTTCGGCTACTTGCTATGAAGCTCTAACATAGAAACATAGAAACATAGAAAATAGGTGCAGGAGTAGGCCATTCGGCCCTTCGAGCCTGCACCGCCATTCAATGAGTTCATGGCTGAACATGCAACTTCAGTACTCCATTCCTGCTTTCTCGCCATACCCCTTGATCCCCCTAGTAGTAAGGACCTCATCTAACTCCTTTTTGAATATATTCAGTGAACTGCCCTCAACAACTTTCTATGGTAGAGAATTCCACAGGTTCACCACTCTCTGGGTGAAGAAATTCCTCCTCATCTCGGTCCTAAACGGCTTACCCCTTATCCTTAGACTGTGTCCCCTGGTTCTGGACTTCACCAACATTGGGAACATTCTTCCTGCATCTAACCTGTCTAACCCCATCAGAATTTTAAACGTTTCTATGAGGTCCCCTCTCATTCTTCAGAACTCCTGTGAATACAAGCCCAGTTGATCCAGTCTTTCTTGATAGGTCAGTCCCGCCATCCCGGGAATCAGTCTGGTGAACCTTCGCTGCACTCCCTCAATAGCAAGAATGTCCTTCCTCAGGTTAGGAGACCAAAACTGTACACAATACTCCAGGTGTGGCCTCACCAAGGCCCTGTACAACTGTAGCAACACCTCCCTGCCCCTGTACTCAAATCTCCTCGCTATGAAGGCCAACATGCCATTTGCTTTCTTAACCGCCTGCTGTACCTGCATGCCAACCTTCAATGACTGATGTACCATGACACCCAGGTCTCTTTGCACCTCCCCTTTTCCTAATCTGTCACCATTCAGATAATAGTCTGTTTCTCTGTTTTTACCACCAAAGTGGATAACCTCACATTTATCCACATTATACTTCATCTGCCATGCATTTGCCCACTCACCTAACCTATCCAAGTCGCTCTGCAGCCTCATAGCATCCTCCTCGCAGCTCACACTGCCACCCAACTTAGTGTCATCCGCAAATTTGGAGATACTACATTTAATCCCCTCGTCTAAATCATTAATGTACAGTGTAAACAGCTGGGGCCCCAGCACTCAACCTTGCGGTACCCCACTAGTCACTGCCTGCCATTCTGAAAAGTCCCCATTTACTCCTACTCTTTGCTTCCTGTCTGACAACCAGTTCTCAATCCATGTCAGCACACTACCCCCAATCCCATGTGCTTTAACTTTGCACATTAATCTCTTGTGTGGGACCTTGTCGAAAGCCTTCTGAAAGTCCAAATATACCACATCAACTGGTTCTCCCTTGTCCACTCTACTGGAAACATCCTCAAAAAATTCCAGAAGATTTGTCAAGCATGATTTCCCTTTCACAAATCCATGCTGACTTGGACCTATCATATCACCTCTTTCCAAATGCACTGCTATGACATCCTTAATAATTGATTCCATCATTTTACCCACTACTGATGTCAGGCTGACCGGTCTATAATTCCCTGTTTTCTCTCTCCCTCCTTTTTTAAAAAGTGGGGTTACATTGGCTACCCTCCACTCGATAGGAACTGATCCAGAGTCAATGGAATGTTGGAAAATGACTGTCAATGCATCCACTATTTCCAAGGCCACTTCCTTAAGTACTCTGGGATGCAGTCCATCAGGGCCTGGGGATTTATCGGCCTTCAATCCCATCAATTTCCCCAACACAATTTCCCGACTAATAAGGATTTCCCTCAGTTCCTCCTCCTTACTAGACCCTCCGACCCCTTTTATATCCGGAAGGTTGTTTGTGTCCTCCTCAGTGAATACCGAACCAAACTACTTGTTCAATTGGTCCGCCATTTCTTTGTTCCCCGTTATGACTTCCCCTGATTCTGACTGCAGGGGACCTACGTTTGTCTTTACTAAACTTTTTCTCTTTACATATCTATAGAAACTTTTGCAATCCGTCTTAATGTTCCCTGCAAGCTTCTTCTCGTACTCCATTTTCCCTGCCCTAATCAAACCCTTTGTCCTCCTCTGCTGAGTTCTAAATTTCTCCCAGTCCCCGGGTTCGCTGCTATTTCTGGCCAATTTATATGCCACTTCCTTGGCTTTAATACTATCCCTGATTTCCCTTGATAGCCACGGTTGAGCCACCTTTCCTTTTTTATTTTTACGCCAGACAGGAATGTACAATTGTTGTAGTTCATCCATGCGGTCTCTAAATGTCTGCCATTGCCCATCCACAGTCAACCCCTTCAGTATCATTCACCAATCTATCCTAGCCAATTCACGCCTCATACCTTCAAAGTTACCCTTCTTTAAGTTCTGGACCATGGTCTCTGAATTAACTGTTTCATTCTCCATCCTAATGCAGAATTCCACCATATTATGGTCAC
The DNA here is from genome assembly GCF_044704955.1 of Pristiophorus japonicus. Taxonomy (NCBI): domain Eukaryota; kingdom Metazoa; phylum Chordata; class Chondrichthyes; family Pristiophoridae; genus Pristiophorus; species Pristiophorus japonicus. The sequence goes on from NC_091983.1 coordinate 203,819,390, forward strand.
TCTTCCCCAAGGGGCTGCGCACAACGAGATTGCCAATTAATCCTCTCTCATTGCATAACACCCAGTCTAAGATGGCCTCACCCCTAGTTGGTGCCTCGACATATTGGTCTAGAAAACCATCCCTTATGCACTCCAGGAAATCCTCCTCCACCGTATTGCTTCCAGTTTGGTTAACCCAATCTATGTGCATATTAAAGTCACCCATGATAACTGCTGCACCTTTATTGCACGCACCCCTAATTTCATGTTTGATGCCCTCCCCGACATCACTACTACTGTTTGGAGGTCTGTACACAACTCCCACTAACGTTTTTTGCCCTTTTGTATTCTGCAGCTCTACCCATATAGATTCCACATCATCCAAGCTAATGTCCTTCTGAACTATTGCCTTAATTTCCTCCTTAACCAGCAATGCTACCCCACCTCCTTTTCCTTTTATTCTATCTTTCCTGAATGTTGAATACCCCTGGATGTTGAGTTCCCAGCCCTGATCATCCTGGAGCCACGTCTCCATAATCCCAATCACATCATATTTGTTAACATCTATTTGCACAGTTAATTCATCCACCTTATTGCGGATACTCCTTGCATTAAGACACAAAGCTTTCAGGCTTGTTTTTTTAACACCCTTTGTCCTTTTAGAATTTTGCTGTACAGTGGCCCTTTTTGTTCTTTGCCTTGGGTTTCTCTGCCCTCCACTTTTCCTCATCTCCTTTCTGTCTTTTGCTTTTGCCTCCTTTTTGTTTCCCTCTGTCTCCCTGCCTTGGTTCCCATCCCCCTGCCATATTAGTTTAAATCCTCCCCAAAAGCACTAGCAAACACTCCCCCTAGGACATTGGTTCCGGTCCTGCCCAGGTGCAGACCGTCCGGTTTGTACTGGTCCCATCTCCCCCAGAACCAGTCCCAATGCCCCAGGAATTTGAATCCCTCCCTGCTGCACCACTGCTCAAGCCACGTATTCATCTGCGCTATCCTGCGATTCCTACTCTGACTAGCACGTGGCACTGTTAGCAATCCCGAGATTACTACTTTTGAGGTCCTACTTTTTAATTTAGCTCCTAGCTCCTTAAATTCATTTCGTAGGACCTCATCCCTTTTTTTACCTATGTCGTTGGTACCAATGTGCACCACGACAACTGGCTGATCTCCCTCCCTTTTTAGAATGTCCTGCACCCGCTCCGAGATATCCTTGACCCTTGCACCAGGGAGGCAACATACCATCCTGGAGTCTCGGTTGCGGCCGCAGAAACGCCTATCTCTTCCCTTTACAATTGAATCCCCTATCACTACCGCTCTCCCACTCTTTTTTCTGCCCTCCTGTGCAACAGAGCCAGCCACGGTGCCATGAACTTGGCTGCTGCTGCCCTCCCCTGATGAGTCATTCCCCTCAACAGTACCCAAAGCAGTGTATCTGTTTTGCAGGGGGATGATCACAGGGGACTCCTACACTACCTTCCTCGCACTGCTCTTCCTGTTGGTCTTCCATTCCCTATCTGGCTGTGGACCCTTTCCCTGCGGTACGACCAACTCGCGACATGTGATACTCACGTCATTCTCAGCATCGTGGATGCTCCAGAGTGAATCCACCCTCAGCTCCAACTCCGCAACGCGGACCGTCAGGAGCTGGAGGTGGATACACTTCCTGCAAACATAGTCGACAGGGACACTGGAGTCATCCCTGAGTTCCCACATGGTACAGGAGGAGCATAACACCCGACCGAGCTCTCCTGCCATGACTTAACCCTTAGATACACTTAAATTGGCAACAACAATGTTAAAAGTTACTCACTGATATAGAAGAGAAAAAAGAAAAACTACTCACCAATCCAGCCAATCACTTACCCTCTTGGCTGTGACATCACCTTTTGATTTCTTTCTACTTTTTTTTGCCTTCTCCCTGTAGCTGCACCGGCTCGCCTTTTATAGGCCTCACCACGCACCCCCTCGACGCTGCTCCCGACGCTGGGTCCCGGACTCCCTGCTGTGCCTTTTATAGGCCTCACCAACGGACCTCCGATGCTGCTCCCAACTGCCGCCGACGCTAACATCTCCCTCCTTCCTACCAAAGCAGCTACACCGCACCCAGCCATGCCTTCAGTCCCTCTGAGTTCCCTCTCTCTCTCTGTCTCCTCTTCTGCGTGTCATGATGACCTTTGACCTCCAGAATCGTGGGAATCGAGCGTTGCCATGCCGTTGTTAAGGACGGCCACACTTTACGGCAGAAGGTCAAAAATTTTTAACGCTACCGCCCATTTCATATCATTCACAGTAACGGCCATTTCCAAAAGTGGAGACTAGGTTGTTTGAGAATGGGCGAGAAGCCGGCGATCTGAAAACCCTTTTTTAATGCCCACGCCAGAAATACCGCCCATTTTTGGGTGATAACCACAAAAGTGGAGGTTCTAGCCCTATATATTCATCCCCATTGCTCCCATCCACAGCCATGCACTCTACTACACCAGTACCAACCTAGCTGAAATTGCCACTCAGGGATGGACTGGCTCCCCCAAAATTATGCAGAATTCTTTGGAGTTAGAAACATAGAAACATAGAAAATAGGAGCAGCAGTAGGCCATTTGGCCCTTCGAGTCTGCACCACCATTCAATATGATCCTGGCTGATCCTCTATCTCAACACCATATTCCCGCTTTTCCTCCATACCCCTTGATGCCTTTTGTTTCTAGAAATCTATCTATAGAAAGTTCTCATTAAAAAGAGGGGGGCAACTATATAACACTATGGGACTATTCATCGGGGCAATGGGGGGCGGGGGGGGGGATCTCTCGATTTCTTCCCCTGTTGCCACTAATGCCATTCAGGTCCTTTAGACCAAAGACTAATAAACAAGCGCCACTAAATCCCAGCCATGAAGGTAATGATAACTTGATGTGCATCTGCCTACAACCTGCCCTGCCACCACTCAATGACCAGGTAACCTATTTGCTGCAGGTAACACTCCATTGCTCCATTATCTACTTATTTATGCCCGTCAATCTGCCCTCCTCACGTCTCAAGGACCACAGCTCATTAGCGATGCAGTGAGAATACCCCTAGTGGCTAATGTCAAGACATGCTCCACATGGGAAACCAATAGATGTAGTGTATTTGGATTTCCTAAAGGCATTCGATAAGGTGCCACATAAAAGGTTACTATATAAGATAAGAGCTCATGGTATGGGGATAATATATTAGCATGGCATAGCATGGATAGAGGATTGGCTAACTAACAGAACACACAGCATCGGGATAAGTGGGTCATTTTCAGGTTGGCAGACTGTAACTAGCAGGGTGCCGCAGGGATCAGTACTGGGGGCACAACTATTTACAATCTATATTAATAATGTAGATGGAAGGACCGAGTGTAATGTAGCCAAATTTGCTGATGAGACAAAGATAGATGGGAAAGCAAGTTGTTAGGAGTGCACAAAAAAGAGTCTGCAAAGGGATATAGGGCCCAAATTTGCCCAGGAGTTGCTCCGTTTTTTTTTGGCAGCAATTTGATTTTTCTGGAGTATCTTAAAAATCCCTATTCTGCACATTTAATTTGCGCCAGTGTAAGTGAGTTAATTAGGATTTTTTTAGTTTAGTTTTTTTTTCAAAAGGGGGCGTTACCAGCCATCTATGCCTGTTTTGGCCATTTAAGCCAGTTTGGACAGCTAATAGGTGCTCCAAACTAACTTAGGCCAGTGTATGTGGCCACTTGTGGCCGCACACAAAACCCTTGCGGAGAGTTAAGAAATCAGCGCAGGTAGCCAGAGATTAGGGGGGAAGGGAAGCGGAGAGGACCTTGCAAAGCACTAAACACCTTCACAGCAACATTAAAGAAGCATAAAAATCATCAATAATAAATAATAAATAAATAAATAAATAATAAAAATAAAACTTAAGTCCTACCTTCCTAACTCGGCCCCCCGAGGGACTTGACTTCTCTCCGGGGGACTGGGCTTCTCTTCGAAGGACTAGACTTCTCTCCAGGGAAAACTTAATCAGTGTTGGGTCATAACGATTTGACATATGCCCACACAAAATGAAATGTTCTCTCCACACTGCTGCCTGCTGGCCAATGTTTTATCAGGAGGTGCTGTTGAAGATTATCGGGTCATCCCTTCGGCCAGGGATAGAGTCAGCAAGCATTGGGACCGGCTCACAGCCTGCAGCTTGCGCTGGGAGGGCGAGGAGCTACTGCGCATGTGCGCAGACTCCACTGCACACGTGCGCAGCTGCCGGTACTGTTTTCAGTGCAGGGCTGTAGCTCCGCCCTCCCACTCCAAGAGAAACTCTGCGCCAGGACCCGGGACAGACAGCAGAGCAGTCAGAATCATGAGTACGTTTTTTGGCGCTGTTTTGAGCGCACAAAGTCAGCGCATCTCAGGAGAGTGCGCCGGAAAAAGGGGTTGGGGAAATTTGGGCCCATAGACAGGCTAAGTGAGTGGGCAAAAAAATTGGCAGATGGAGTATAATGTGGGAAAGTGTGAGGTTATCTACTTCGGTAGGAAGAATAAAAAAGCAAATTATTATTTAAATAGAGACACAGAATGATCCAGTACAGAGAGACCTGGGGGTCCTTGTGCATGAAACACAAAAAGTTAGTATGCATGTGCAGCAAGTAATCAGGAATGCAAATGGAATGTTAGTCTTTATTGCAAGGGGGATAGAGTATAAAAGTAGGGAAGTCTTGCTACAACTGTACAGGGTGTTGGTGAGGCCACACCTAGAGTACTGAGTACAGTTTTGATCTCCGTATTTAAGGAGGGACATACTTGCATTGGAGACAGTTCAGAGAAGGTTCACGAGGTTGATTCCTGAGATGAAGCGGTTGTCTTATGAAGAAAGGTTGAGCAGGTTGGGCCTGTATTCATTGGAGTTCAGAAGAATGAGAGGTGATCTTATTGAAACATATAAAATTTTGAGGGGGTTAACAGGGTAGATGCTGAGAGGATGGGGTAAACTAGAGGGCATAGTTTCAGAATAAGGGGCCGTCCATTTAAGATGGAGATGAGGAGGAATTTCTTCTCTCAGAGTGTTGCGAATCTTTGGAATTTTCTACCCCAGAGAGCTGTGGAGGCTGGGTCTTTTAAGGGTTATGGGGAGTGGGCGGGTAAATGGAGCTGAGTCCACGGCCAGATCAGCCATGATCTTGTTGAATGGCGGAGCAGGCTCGAGGGGCCAGATGGCCTACTCCTGTTCCTAATTCTTATGTTCTTATGTCTTTGAATATATTTAATGTGGAGAGAGACCGATTCTTGAACTATAGGGGAGTCAAGGGTTATGGGAAACAAGCAGGAAAGTGGAGTTGAGGCCAAGATCAGATCAGCCATGATCTTATTCAGTGGCGCAATAGGCGCGAGGGCTGTATGGCCTACTCCTGCTCTTATTTCTTGTGGTCTTATAAGTCGATATAGTTAATGGTCCAGCGGCTCAACCGCTTGCCAACTTTGTCAGTTACATATCATAGGCAGTCCCTCGAAATCGACTTGCTTCCACTCTAAAAGTGAATTCTCAGGTGGCTGTAGAGTCAAATACGGGAATTACAGTCTTTGTCGCAGGTGGGACAGGCAGTGGTTGAAGGAAAGGGTGGGTGGGGAGTCTGGGCTGATGCATGCTCCTTCCGCTGTCTGCGCTTGATTTCCACATGCTCTTGGCAACAAGACTCGAGGTGCTCAACGCCTTTCTGAATGCTCTTCCTCCACTTTGGGCGATCTTGGGCCAGGGATTCCCAGGTGCCAGTGGGGATGTTGCACTTTATAAAGAAGGCTTTGAGGCTGCCTTTGAAACATTTCCTCTGCCCACCTGGGGCTTGCTTGCCATGTTGGAGTAGAGCGGTTGCTTAGGGAGTCTCGTGTCGGGCTTGCAAACGATGTGGCCCGCCCAACAGAGCTGGTCAAGTGTGGTCAGTGCTTCGATGCTGGGGATGTTGGCCTGAGCGAGAACACTGATGTTGGTGCGTCTATCCTCCCAGTGGATTTGCAGGATCTTGTGGAGGCAGCGCTGGTGGTACTTCTCCAGCGCTTTGAGATGTCTGCTGTATATAATCCACGTCTCTGAACCATATAGGTGGGCGTTTATCACTACTGCCTGTAGGCCATAAGTTTGGTGCCAGATTTGAGGTCCTGGTCTTCAAACACTCTCTTCCTCATGTGACCGAAGGCTGCGCTGGCACATTGGAGGCGGTGTTGGACTTCATCATTGATGTCTGCCCTTGCTGATAGTACACGCCCGACGTATGAAAAATGTTCCACGTTGTCCAAGGCCGTGCTGTGGATTTTGATTACCAGGGGATAGTGCTGTGTGGCAGGGTCAGGTTGGTGGAGGACCTTTGTCTTGCAGATGTGTAGCGTAGTGCCCATGCTTTCGTACGCCTTGGTGAAGGTCAGTCTCATCGCCCTTCTGTTATGAATTCTGGGTTGCAGTAGATGCTTTTTCAGGGTCAGTGGGGTCAGTCGTTCCTATGAGTGATCTGAGCATCTTACGTTTACAGGAGCTTACTGCCTGAAGCTCCATTGCCGGTTGTGCCGGCTTGCCTTCATTCCAGTCTCGTCTGCCATCATTTATTGTTTCTTATCTGCAGGAGCAGTTTGTCAACCAGATCCTCAGTGATGCACATCAATACCTTGCACACAACTCTATATTATAAAAAGGATATAGAGGCTCTGGAGAAGGTGCAAAAAAAGATTTACAAGGGTGATACCAGAACTGATAGCTTATACCTATCGCAAAAGGGCGGACAGGCTGGGTCTCTTTTGTCTAGAAAAGAGAAAGCTGAGGGTGATCTGATACAGAGATCTTTAAAATTATGAAGGGGTTTGATCGGGTAGACGGAGAGATGTTTCCACTTGAGAGGAGATCAAACAAAGGATCATAAATATGACAGTTACTAATCAATCCAATAAGGAAGTCAGTAGAAATATCTTTACTCAGAGAACGGTGAGAATATGAAACTTGCAACCACATCATAGAAGCATAGAAATTTACAGCATGGAAGGAGGCCATTTCGGCCCATTGTGTTCGCACCGGCCGACAAAGAGCTATCCAGCCTAATCCCATTTTCCAGCTCTTGGTCTGTAGCCCTGCAGGTTACGATACTTCAAGTGCATATCCAAGTACTTTTTAAAAGTGGTGAGGATTTCTGCCTCTACCACCCTTTCAGGCAGTGAGTTCCAGACCCCCACCACCCTCTGCGTGAAGAAATTTGCCCTCAAATCCCCTCTAAACCTTCTACAAATTACTTTAAATTCATGCCCCCTAGTTGTTGACACCTCTGTTAAGGGAAATAGGCCCTTTATATCCACTATATCTCGGCCACTCATAATTTTATACACCTCAATCAGGTTTCCCCTCAGCCTCCTCTGTTCCAACGAAAACAAACCCAGCCTATCCAATCTGTTCTCATAGCTAAGATTCTCCACTCCCGGCAACATCCTCGTAAATCTCCTCTGTACCCTCTCCAGTGCAATCACATCCTTCCTGTAACACGGTGACCCGAACTGCATGTAGTATTCCAGCTGTGGCCTAAGCAGTGTTTTAGACAGTGCAAGCATAATCCCCCTGCTCTTGTATTCTATGCCTCGGCTAATAAAGGTAAGCATTCTATTGCAAGGGGGTTGGAGTATAAGAGTAAGGAAGTCTTGCTGAAATTATATAGGGCTTTGGTGATACCACACCTGGAGTATTGTGCACAGTTTTGGTCTCTTTACCTAAGGAAGGATATACTTGCCTTAGAAGCAGTGCAACGGAGGTTCACAAGACTGATTGATGCCTTCTTAACCACCTTATCCACCTGGCCTGCTGCTTTCAAGGGATCTGTGGACCAATGGTGGAGCTTTGGAGGCATGGCCTATTCAGTTGGAGCTGTGCTGCTGAGCGAGAAGGAACTCCCTGCTGAAGCTCCTGTCTCGAAAGCCTGGAGTGAGCCCTGAGAACAGCCCAAGAAGAGGAGGAGACGGCTGGCTTACTACAACTCAACATCCAGAGGGAGAGGAGGATAGCAGAAAATGTATCACTTATTACAACTACAGAGAGTTGGAGAGAGGGGCAAAAAACATCCTGAGAAAACACCATCCAGTGTGGAAGGAGGGAGAGTCATTTCTACAATCTTCGACAGGTGGGTGTGTTTTGGTGCATTCCCCGAAAGACTTTGTTGTATCGGTGGGGGGAGGAAAGAAGACCTTTCGAGGGCCGGAACATCGCGGTGGGTGTGTGTGTGTGTGGAAGTGTGTGTGGGGGTCTTGCTTACAGCTAGGCCCCACACACCACTGAAGCACCCCTCCCCCATTGCCTAGCCTGGGATAGCTGGAGCTACCTGGCTGAAGTAGCACTAATTACCCTATTAAACATCATTGGGAGTGTGTGCCTGGGTGGCTCCAGCTACCCCAGATGAAGACATCTTCTCCCCCCACCTGAAGACCATTCTACAAAGACTGTGTTTTTTGCCATCTGGGGAGTGCACTCCAAGAAACACCCACCCATCGCTGTGAGGGGAGACCTGCCCTCGCAGCTTCCCTCTTTCCCACTCTCTATCTCTCTCTCTGTCTCTCCCCTCTCTCTCTGAGAGCACTTTCCTCCTAATTTTTAAAAACAATTAAGACAACTGAGCAGAGGGAGCAAGGCCCCTCCCCATTCGTTAACTAGGGGAGAGGTGTGCCCCATTAAGAGCTCCCCCTGCTCAAAACACCAACGAGGCCAATTAAAGACCATTAAGGCCTGTGACTTTGAGGTGGGTGTAGCCCTTAAAGGGACCCCGTGATGGCGACCCCATCCACGCCGTGGCAGGGCCAGCTAAGACGTACGCGCAGGCGGCGTCCACATCCACGGCGCCTCCTGCACCTCCTGCTGCCCTGCCACCATTCAGACTCATAACAAAAAAACATGGGGTCAGGAGCTACACTCACCCCACAATAAGCATCGAGGAGTGCGTGCGGGCGATGGCTGGGGTAGTCGGCCCCTCGGCCATTGTCGCAGCCTCCAAGATGTCTGGGAAGGCTGTGTTCTTCCTGGGGTCGGAGCGGGCGGTGTCCCTGGCCCTCGAAAAGGGGCTCACGGTGGGCGGGACGTTCCTGCCGGTGGACCCTCTCGAGGCCACCGTGCAGAGGGTCAGCGTGTCGAACGTCCCGCCCTTTGTTCCCACTGAGCTCCTCCTCCCTCACCTACAACAACTGGGGGAGGTAAGGTCGGGGATCAACCCCATACCGCTCGGCCTCAGGGAGAACAGCCTGCGCCACGTGTTCTCCTTCCGCCGCCAGCTCTTTGTCCGGCTGGCACGGGAGGAGACGACAGAGGGAAGTTTTAATGTGGTGCACGAGGGGACTGCCTACCGCGTCTTTTGGACATCGGACAGCGTGCGGTGCCATGCCTGCAGGGAGGTGGGGCACGTTCGCAAGAACTGCCCCGCCTCCAAGGCCGCCAAACCACCGAAGGCGGCCAAGGCTGGCGTCGCCGCCACCCCTCCCCCTAGTTGCGTCCGCGTGCCGGGAGCCGTAGGTGCGCGGGCATCGTCGGAGGCCTTTGTTTTCAGGGCCTCCGGCGGGGGGGAGGGAGAACGTCCGATCGGAAAGAAGGCGCGGAAGAAGGCGAAACATCTAGAGGCGGGTCCCCTCAGTGCGCCAAACAACTTGTTTACCGCGCTCAGCCCAACCCTGTCACCGGCGAGCGCGGGGTGCCCTGAGCCCGTGCCCGAGCCCTTGACCAATATCACAGAGGGGCTCGGGCGCGGGCAAGAAAAGAAAAAGGGGGGGTGGAGCGGGAGGCCTCGGCAGACATGGAGGTCTCCCTGCCTCCGCGCACCCCCAGGAACAAAAGGAGGCGCCGCTCCAATGAGGTGGAGGGGGAACAACATCCCTCCGCGGAGGAGTCGGTGCCCGCCGCGTGTACCGCGTCCCCTACCAGCGCCCCCAAACTGCGCCGTAGGCGCGAGGAGTCTGTCCCCGGGGAGGGTGAGACAGTCGAGGCTGCCCAGCCGCTGCCTCCTGGGGATGGCGTGGAAGATCTGCCTGTCGTGGGGGGCGTGGGGCCAGCGGAGGAATGCGTAGCCGCCGGGTCGAGTGTCCCGGGGACTGAGGCGGGCGGGGCCGAAAAGGCCGAACCTGAGCCTGCCCAGCCTTTATCCAACTTCCCCCGGGATTTGCTCGACTCGGCAGAAACTGAAAATGTTAATAATTTTACAGAACATCCACACGCTGGGCCGGGGGGTGGCGGCGGGGAGGGGGAAGAACAACAACCCTCGCCCCCTACTTTGGAGCTGGGGTACTTGGAGGACCTGGAGAATTTCTTTGGCCGGGTCTCTCCGTGTTCCCCGGCTCCTGGGGCGGAGGAGGAACCCCTTCCGCTGTCGCTTCCCGACCCAGCACCGCTTTTAAAAGAGCCCAGTGGGGACTCCTCTACCGACGATCCTGGGGGTGGGATCGGGGCAGAGCCAGGGCCAGATGGAGCGGCCGGGCCGTTTGCCGTACCTCATGCGGTCGACGGGCCGGCTGCTAGCGGCGACCTCCCGGAGGGGGACGGGGACTCGGTGGAGGACGCGGGTGAAGATCTCGAGTCCATCGCCAGTGAGGCGGTGGATCTGCTCGCGGCCGCCGCTGAGTCCCCCCTCATTCCTGCAAAGGAACTCCGGGACTTTTTGGTCCAGAGCCAGGGTCGCCGCAACCGAGCCCATCTGGCCCTGGAAAGATGGTCCGAGCCGGGGCTGCTCGTCGCGTCCGTCCGCGCCGCCGCTAAAACCATGGCCGCGGGCGGGCCCTTATCAAAGGCTCAAGGCCTTGAGCTGCGCCGGCTCAAAAGGTTCCTCGCTGGGCTGCTGAAGGAGTGGAGGTCAACAAACGACTCCACTTCCCCCCCCCACAATAGGTTAAGGTAGAGGTTGCACTATGCTTTTGTCATGAAGATAACCATAGCCAGCCTCAACATCAACGGCAGCAGAGAGGCACACCGTAGATTTAACAATTTTTCGCTCCTGCGGGAGGGGAAATATGCGGTGTGCTTCCTGCAAGAAACCCTTACCGTTCCGGGAGACGAAGCCACGTGGCTCCTGGAATGGCAAGGAGAGGTCCGCATGAGCCACCTCACTACCACTTCTTGTGGGGTGGCCATCTTGTTGGCCCCGCATTTTCAGCCGGAGATCTTGGGAGTCGAGGAGCTCGTGCCAGGTCGCTTGCTGCACGTAACGGTTCGCCTGGGGGACGTGCCGCTCCATCTCGTGAACGTGTACGCCCCTCAGCCCGGCCCGCAGCAAACGCGCTTCTTCGAAGAAGTGTCCGCTCTTCTTGGCTCCGTCGACGTCGGCGACTGCATTGTCCTTGGGGGGGATTTTAACTGCACCCTCGAGGCGAGGGACCGCTCCGGTGCCCCGCAGAGCATGACGGCGATGGAGAAGTTGAGGGACCTGGTCGGGTCCTTCGACTTGGTGGACGCCTGGCGAAATCTCCATCCCGACTCCAGCACCTTTACTTGGGTGAGGCCTGGAGTAGGATGGTCCACAGTCGACCGCCTTTACGTGTCTCTGGCGTACGTTTCCTGCGTCCCGGCAGCCTCCATGCGACCGGTGCCGTGTCGGGCGGCCAAGGTCGGGCGCCTAGAAAACGAGGTGCTCGACCTGGAGTCCCGTCTCGGTCAAGTCGTCGAGGACCCGGCCCTGCGGATGGTGTACGAAGCGAAGAAGGCCGTGCTGAAGTACCTGCAGCTCGTCGGGTCCCGAGGCGCGTTCGTGAGGTCGCGGATCCGGTTCCTGCGGTATCTGGACCGCGGCTCCCCCTTCTTCTACTCGCTGGAAAAAAGCCAGAGTGTCCGTAAGCAGCTCTTGACGCTGCTGGCCGACGACGGCTCTCTCGTCTCGGATCCGGAGGGCGTCAACAACAGGGCCCGTGAATATTACGGGGCTCTGTTCTCTGGAGCCGTCCAGCGAGGAAGCGCGTAGAGTTTTGTGGGAGGACCTGCTGAAGGTCGGCCCGGAGAGCGCCGAAAATCTGGAAGCTCCGCTAAGCCTGGCGGAGCTGACCGGCGCCCTCGACCGGCTCTTGAGGGGAAAAGTCCCGGGGCTGGACGGGCTGACCGTGGAGTTCCACAGGGCGTTCTGGGACGTCCTGGGGAGCGACTACGCGCGGGTCCTGGGGGAAAGTCTGGCGACCGGGGAGATGCCCCTCTCTTGGCGCAGGGCAGTCATCGTCCTGCTGCCTAAGAAGGGCGATCTCCGCCTCCTTAAGAACTGGCGCCCGGTCTCCCTCCTCAGCACGGACTACAAAATCTTCGCCAGGGCGATGTCTGCTCGCCTTGGTGCCGTGCTGGACCACATGATCCACCCCGACCAGTCCTACACGGTCCCGGGCCGGATAATCCATGATAACATCCATCTGGTCCGGGACCTCATCCATCATTCCCAGGAGGCTTGTCTGTCGGTCGCCTTCCTATCTCTTGACCAAGAGAAGGCGTTCAACAGGGTGGATCACGACTATCTGTTCGGAACTCTGCGGGCTTTCGGGTTCGGGACGCATTTCGTCGCCCGGATCCGACTTTTGTACGCCACCGCGGAGTGTCTGATAAAGGTTAACGGGTCCTTGACGGCGCCCCTTCGCTTTGGGAGAGGGGTGCACCAGGGATGCCCCATGTCCGGCCAGTTATACGCCGTTTGCGTGGAGCCTTTCCTGCGCCTCTTGCGGACGAGGTTGACGGGACTGACTCTGCAAGGGCCGGGCGTGGAGGTCGTCCTCTCGGCTTACGCCGATGACGTGCTCCTCGCGGTAGAGGATCCCGCTGACCTGCGGAGGATGCGTGAGTGCCAGGAGATTTACTCGGCCGCATCCTCCGCCAGGATCAACTGGGAGAAATGTTCCGGACTCCTGGTGGGTCAGTGGCGGGTGGACTCCCTGCCGGAGGAGCTCAGGCCTTTTGCCTGGAGCACGACCCATCTCCTCTATCTGGGAGTCTACCTTAGCCCCGACGAGGGAGCCTGGCCGGCGAACTGGCAGGAGCTGGAGGCCAAGGTCGCCGCTCGCCTAGGGCGCTGGACAGGACTGCTCCGAGTGCTGTCCTACAGGGGTCGAGTGCTAGTCATAAACCAGCTGGTGGCCGCCATGTTGTGGTACCGGCTGGTCACTTTGACCCCTCCCCCTGCATTTGTCGCCAAGATACAGAAGAAGCTGGTGGACTTCTTCTGGAACAACAGGAAGCACTGGGTCTCTGCCGCGGTCTTGAGTCTCCCGCTTGGGGAGGGTGGTCAGTCGTTGGTGTGCGTCAGCACCCAGCTCGCGACTTTCCGTCTTCAGACCCTGCAGAGATACCTTTACGTCGAGCCCCCTCCCAGATGGCGTGCTCTGGCGACGTACTTCTTCCGCCAGCAGCACGGCCTCAACTATGACACGCAGCTCCTGTTTGTGAACTTGGGGGGCGTCAGGACCGCCTTCCAGGAGCTGCCTGTCTTTTACAAGGAACTCACCAGGGTCTGGAACAAAGTCTCCACCAAGCGCAGCTCTCCACCGGCTGCAGTGGCGGCTGTCCTGCAGGAGCCGCTGCTTGGGAATCCGTACCTCCACGACCGAGGTTTTAGGTGGCGGTCGGACGAGAGGGCTGTGGCTGGTGAGGTGACCAGGGTCGGGGACCTGCTCGATGGCGGAGGAGCGGGCTGGATGGCGCCAGACACGCTGGCGCGGCGCCTAAATTCTGCCAGCGTCCGCCACGCGGCCGATGCCATCGAGTTGCTAAAAACAGCTCTGGGCCCCAACTCCGTTAGGTGCATCAAGGAGGCTCAAGCACGTGGGGAAATCCCGTCCGAACTGACCCCCGTCCGGACGGAATTCCTCATCGGCGCCAAACCCCAGAACTTCCCTCGGGAGCCGGCACCTCACAACTTGACCGCCTCGAGGAAATCCCCTCCGTGCCTTTCAGTTCCGCGCGGAGGGGTTTCCTGTATGGGCTGCTCCTGCACACTCTCAACTTTGCCATCCTCGCCTGCCGTCCGGACACGCCATGGCGTACCATCTTGCCGTCCGGAGGAGGCGGGGGTCCCCAATGGAGGGCACTCTATGCGGGAGTGCTCCCAGTATTTATCGGGGACTTGGCCTGGAGGGTGGTGCACGGAGCAGTGCCGTGCAATAAATTTTTAAACCGGTTCACGGTTTCCCAGGCCGCCTGCAATTTCTGCGGTCTGGAAGAGTCCGTGTTCCATGTTTTTATTGAATGCACGAGGTTGCAGCCCCTGTTTTATTATTTAAAGGGGCAGCTCCTGAAATTCTGGCTGCACTTCAGTCCCACACTCCTGATCTTTGGGCACCCTGTGCGGAGGGGAGCGGGTTGGTCCGAGGGCCTCCTCGTAGGACTGCTCCTGGGCACGGCCAAGGGTGCCATCAGCCGGTCCAGGCAGCGGGCGGTCGAGGGGGTCGTTCAACCTGACTGCCTGCCTCTCTTCCGCGCGTATATCTGCGCCAGGGTGTCCTTGGAGATGGAGCACGCGGTGTCCACCGGTACGCTCGCGGCCTTCCGCGAGAGGTGAGCACCGGAGGGACTGGAGTGCATCATCATGCCCGGCAACCAAATTTTTATTTGATTTTATGTTTTAAAGTTTAATTTGTTTTAATTGCCGGTGTTTTTAGTGTCCCCCTCCCCTTTTGCAAGGGGCACTTGGAGAAAAAAATATATATCTGATTTTAGTGCTCTAAAAAAAAATGTAAAAAAAACCAAACAAACAAAAAAAATACAAAAAACAAAAAAAGGCCTTGTAAATGTTTGGCGCGTCCCCCAGATCGGGGGGCCACGATTTAATGCTTTCGTTTCCCCCAAAAGAGTTCTGTGGACAAGCATTCCTAGGTTCCTTTGTTCCTCTACACTTCTCAGTGTCCTATCATTTAATGTGTATTCCTTGTTAGCCCTTCCCAAATGCATTATTTCACACTTCTGCAGATTAAATTCCATTTGTCACTGTTCTGCCCACCTGACCAGTTGATTGATATCTTCCTGCAGTCTATAGCTTTCTTCTTCATTATCAACCACACAGCCGATTTTAGTGTCATCTGCCAACTTCTGCAGTCAGAATCAGGGGAAGTCATAACTGGGAACAAAGAAATGGCAGACCAATTGAACAAGTACTTTGGTTCGGTATTCACTAAGGAGGACACAAACAACCTTCCGGATATAAAAGGGGTCAGAGGATCCAGTAAGGAGAGGAACTGAGGGAAATCTTTATTAGTCGGGAAATTGTGTTGGGGAAATTGATGGGATTGAAGGCCGATAAATCCCCAGGGCCTGATGGACTGCATCCTAGAGTACTTAAGGAGGTGGCCTTGGAAATAGCGGATGCATTGACAGTCATTTTCCAACATTCCATTGACTCTGGATCAGTTCCTATTGAGTGGAGAGTAGCCAATGTAACCCCACTTTTAAAAAAAGGAGGGAGAGAGAAAACAGGGAATTATAGACCAGTCAGCCTGACCTCAGTAGTGGGTAAAATGATGGAATCAATTATTAAGGATGTCATAGCAGCGCATTTGGAAAGAGGTGACATGATAGGTCCAAGTCAGCATGGATTTGTGAAAGGGAAATCATGCTTGACAAATCTTCTGGAATTTTTTGAGGATGTTTCCAGTAAAGTGGACAAGGGAGAACCAGTTGATGTGGTATATTTGGACTTTCAGAAGGCTTTCGACAAGGTCCCACACAAGAGATTAATGTACAAAGTTAAAGCACATGGGATTGGGGGTAGTGTGCTGACGTGGATTGAGAACTGGTTGTCAGACAGGAAGCAAAGAGTAGGAGTAAATGGGTACTTTTCAGAATGGCAGGCAGTGACTAGTGGGGTACCGCAAGGTTCTGTGCTGGGGCCCCAGCTGTTTTCATTGCACATTAATGATTTAGACGAGGGGATTAACTGTAGTATCTCCAAATTTGCGGATGACACTAAGTTGGGTGGCAGTGTGAGCTGCGAGGAGGATGCTATGAGGCTGCAGAGTGACTTGGATAGGTTAGGTGAGTGGGC
Organism: Pristiophorus japonicus; assembly: GCF_044704955.1. NCBI lineage: Eukaryota > Metazoa > Chordata > Chondrichthyes > Pristiophoridae > Pristiophorus > Pristiophorus japonicus. Next base: position 203,835,342 of record NC_091983.1, read on the forward strand.
AAATGCATGGCAGATGAAGTATAATGTGGATAAATGTGAGGTTATCCACTTTGGTGGTAAAAACAGAGAAACAGACTATTATCTGAATGGTGACAGATTAGGAAAAGGGGAGGTGCAACGAGACCTGGGTGTCATGGTACATCAGTCATTGAAGGTCGGCATGCAGGTACAGCAGGCGGTTAAGAAAGCAAATGGCATGTTGGCCTTCATAGCGAGGGGATTTGAGTACAGGGGCAGGGAGGTGTTGCTACAGTTGTACAGGGCCTTGGTGAGGCCATACCTGGAGTATTGTGTACAGTTTTGGTCTCCTAACTTGAGGAAGGACATTCTTGCTATTGAGGGAGTGCAGCGAAGATTCACCAGACTGATTCCCGGGATGGTGGGACTGACCTATCAAGAAAGACTGGATCAACTGGGCTTGTATTCACTGGAGTTCAGAAGAATGAGAGGGGACCTCATAGAAACGTTTAAAATTCTGACGGGTTTGGACAGGTTAGATGCAGGAAGAATGTTCCCAATGTTGGGGAAGTCCAGAACCAGGGGTCACAGTCTAAGGATAAGGGGTAAGCCATTTAGGACCGAGATGAGGAGAAACTTCTTCACCCAGAGAGTGGTGAACCTGTGGAATTCTCTACCACAGAAAGTAGTTGAGGCCAATTCACTAAATATATACAAAAGGGAGTTAGATGAAGTCCTTACTACTAGGGGGATCAAGGGGTATGGCGAGAAAGCAGGAATGGGGTACTGAAGTTGCATGTTCAGCCATGAACTCATTGAGTGGCGGTGCAGGCTGGAGGGGCTGAGTGGCCTACTCCTGCACCTATTTTCTATGTTTCTATGTTTCTTAATCATACCCTCTATATTCAAGTCTAGATCATTGATGTACACCACAAAAAGCAAGGGACCTAGTACTGAGCCCTGTGGAACCACACTGGAAGCAGCCTTTCAGTCACAAAAACACCCATCAACCATTTCCCTTTGCTTCCTGCCTTTGAGCCAATTTTGGATCCAACTTGCCACTTTGCCCTGGATCCCATGGACTTTTGTGACCAGTCTGCCATGTGGGACCTTCTCAAAAGCTTTGCTGAAATCCATGTACACTACATCAAATGTACTACCCTCATTGACCCTCCTGGCTATCTCCTCAAAAAATTCAATCAAGTTAGTCAGACATGACCTTCCCTTAACAAATCCGTGCTGACTGTACTTGATTAATCCGTGTCTTTCTAAATGAAGATTTATCCTGCCCTTCAAAATTTTTTCCAATAATTTTCCCACCACCAAGGTTAGGCTGACTGGCCTGTAATTTCTCAGTCTATCCCTTTCTCCCCTCTTAAACAAAGGTACCACATTAGTAGTCCTTCAGTACTCTGGCACCATACCTGAAGGCAGAGAGGATTGGAAAATGATGGTCGGTCAAAGCCTCTGCTATTTCCTCTTTTGCTTCGCTTAACAGCCTGGGATACATTTCATCCAGGCCTGGGAATTTATCCACTTTCAAAGCTGCTAAACCCATTAATACCTCCTCTCTCAGTATGTTTATTTCATCTAATACTTCACAACTCCTCCTCTGCGATAGCAGTGTTAGCATCGCCCCTCTCTTTTGTGAAAACAAACGCAAAGTATTCATTGAGAACCATACCCACATCTTCCGCCTCCACACACAGATTACCCTCATGGTCTCTAATAGACCCTACCCTTTCTTTAGTTATCCTCTTGCTCTTAATATATTTATCTTTGGATTTTCTTTGATTTTACTTGCCAAGAATTTTTCATGCTCTCTCTTTGCTTTCCTAATATCCTTTTTAATTTCACCCCTGCACTTTCTATACTCCTCTAGAGATTCTGCAGTATTGCGCCCTCGGTATCGGTCATAAGTCTGCCTTTTTTTCTTTATCCTACCCTGTATGTCCCTAGATATCCAGGGGGCTCTAGAATTGTTATTCCCACCCTTTTTCTTTAAGGGCCCATATTTGGTCTGAACCCTCCGGATCTCCTCCTTGAATGCCTCCCACTGATTTACCTTCAAGTAGCTCTTTCCAGTCCACTATGGCCAAATCACCTCTCAGCTTAGCAAAGTTGGCTTTTCCCCAATTTAGAACTTTTATTCCTGGTCTATCCTTGCCCTTTTCCATAATTACCCTAAATCTAACTGAATTATGGCCACTAGCACCTAAATGCTCTCCCACTGATACCCCTTCCACCTGCCCAGCTTCATTTCCTAAAACTACATCCACATGGAGTGAGGTGAATAATATAGACACAGTTGCAGGGAAGCTAGATAAACACATGAGGTAGAAATTAATAGAAGGTTAGGCTAATAGGGTGAGATAAAGTAGGGTGGGAGGAGGCTCTTGTGAAGTATAAACACCATCACAGACCAGTTGGACCGAATGGTCTGCTCTGTGCTGTAACTTATATGTAATTCTATGTAAAAACCCAACTTGACTGACATTGCTGCCATGCACACGCACACCGAGCCTTTTGTCATAGACATCTTTTGCCATATCTGAGATTTGAATGTGAATGTTATTCCAGCTTACAACAACAAACTTTTCTGATAATAGTACCTACCACATAGCAAACCATCCCACGTTGAAGATTAGATAATGGGCAGAAATTGGGAGAAAAGTCAGTGGGAGAGAGATGATTAAAAGTACAAAAAATTATTTTGAAGCTCTTAAAGATGGGAAAAGATGTAATTGTGTCCGCTTGACTCAGTAAGAACACTCTCGCATCTCACTCATTTGTGGATTCAAGCCCTGCTTCAAGACTTGAGCACGTAATCTAGACTGACAGTTCAGTGCAGTGCTGAGGGAGTGCTGCCTGATAGATGTGCCGTTTATTGAAGGAAGCAATTTCGTCAAAAAAGAGCAGCGATTTCTCTCAGTATCCTGGTCAACACTGACCTCGCAACCAGCATTCATCACATTACTGGTCTGTGGGAGCTTGCTGTGCACAAATTGGATGCCACGTCTGCCTACAAAACGACAGTGACTACACTTCAAAAGTAATTCATTGGCTGAGAAGCACCTTGGGACATCCTGAGGGTGTGAAAGGTGTGGTATAAATGCAAGTATTTCCTCAAGTAAGGTAGAGGGCTTTGTGGACAAAATTCGAGTGCAGGAGTGTGATGGTTCAAGATCCTGTCACTGATGGTGGAGTGACAGGATGGTGGTACACAGCAGGTCAGAATTGGAAGAATGGAGGATGCTGTGTAATCCCTAATATGTATGGTTCATTGCAATGCATGATGACCTCCAGCTCCCCTGTTTTATTATGGACACTGTGTGCATTGCTATACAGAGAGTTTTTAATAGGATTTCCCTCACTTTGTGTTTAACCATCTTTTTAGACTCCTGTTCTATAACTCTATTTATTCCCTTTCCATCAATGTCCTCCCTTGCTTTATTCTTTCCCATGCTCTCATTTCCTGTTTTGTTTATATTTAGGCTGGTTACATTTCTTGTAGATTCCCCCCCCCCCCACTCCATCTTACTAATTTAAAGCCTTTGCCACCTCCCTATTTACCCTTTCCACTAGGACACGGGTCCCATCCCGGTTCAGGTGGAGCCTGTCCCATTAGTATAGCTCCTTCCTGTCCTGGAACTAGTGCCAGTGTCCCATGAAAAGGAATCTCTTTTCCCACACCAGCCCTTTAGCCACATGTTAATTCTCCTGATCGTCTGCTTCTATGCCACTTTGCACATGGCTCGGCCAATAATCCAGAGATTTTTCCCTGTTGCTCAATGGGATAGATTCAGAACAGATCTAGCAGCTCAAAACTGGGCATCGAGAAGGCGCTGTGGTCGATCAGCAGCAGCAGAACTGTATTCCACCACAATCTGTAACCTCATGTCCCGGCATATCCCTCACGCTACCTTTGCCATTAAGCCAGGGGACCAACCTTGGTTCAACGAGGAGTGTAGAAGAGCAAGCCAGGAGCAGCACCAGGCGTACCTGAAAATGTGATGCTAACCTGGGGAAGCTGCAACACAGGAAAAGACAAGGCTGAAGCGTTTGCAACCATCTTCAGCCAGAAATGCAGAGTGAATGATCCAAATCAGCTTCCTTCTGACGTCCCCACCATCACAGAAGCCAGTCTTCAGCCAATTCGATTCACTCCATGTGATATCAAGAAATGGCTGAGCACACTGAATAAAACAAAGGCTATGGGCCACGGCAACATCCCAGCTGTCGTGCTGAAGACTTGTGCTCCAGAACTAGCCGTGCCTCCAGCCAACCTGGAATGTGGAAAACTGCCTGGGTATGTCCTGTCCGCAAAAAGCAGGACAGATCCAATCCAGCCAATTACCGCCCCATCAGTTTACTCTCAATCGTCAGCAAAGTGATGGAAGGTGTCATCAATAGTACTATCAAACGGCACTTACTCACCAATAACCTGCTCACCGATGCTCAGTTTGGTTTCCACCAGGACCACTCGACTCAGACTTTATTACAGTCTTGGACCAAACATGGACAAAAGAGCTGAGGTGAGAGTGACTGCCCCTGACATCAAGGCAGCATTTGACCAAATGTGGCATCAAGGAACCCCAGTAAAACTGAAGTCAATGGGAATCAGGGGGGAAACTCTCCACTGGCTCGAGTCATACCCAGCACAAAGGAAGATGGTTGTGGTTGTTGGAGGTCAATCATCACAGCCCCAGGACATCATTGCAGGAGTTCCACAGGGTAGTGTCCTAGGCCCAACCATCTCCAGCTGCTTCATCAATGAACTTCGCTCCATCATAAGGTCAGAAGTGGGGAAGTTCGCTGATGATTGCACAGTGTTCAGTGCCATTCGCAACTCCTCAGATAATGAAGCAGTCCAGGTCCATATATAGCAAGACCTGGACAACATTCAGGCTTGGGCCGATAAGTGGTAATTAACATTCGCGCCACACAAGTGCCAGGCTATGACTATCTCCAACAAGCGAGAGTCTAACCACCGCCCCTTGACATTCAATGGCATTGATGTTATGTATCTGTAAAGCATGCACTCCCATGTTCTGCCACCAGGGAGCGCATCCCCTGAAGTCCCAAGGGATCCCAGCATCCCTTAGGAGCACTGCATATAAGCCGGCCCCTAAGTCCTGTTCCTTACTCTGGAGTGTCTTACTAAAGACTGAGGTCACTGTTACTTTAACCTCTCTGTGTGCAGTCTCATCTGTGTTAGGAACACAATAACTGGCAACGAGTATACGAATCCAATGCAAAGATGCAGCAAACTGTGTGCATGCTGGAGAAGTTCTCGGAGGGTGAGGACTGGGAAGCCTATGTCGAACGGCTAGACCAGTACTTTGTAGCCAACGATGGAGAAGAAAGCGCTGCAAAAAGGAGAGCAGTCCTCCTCACGGTCTGCTGTGCACCGACCTACAGCCTCATGAAGAATCTTCTGGCTCCAGTGAAACCCACAGATAAGTCATATGAGGAGCTGTGTGCACTGGTTCGGGAGCATCTTAACCCGAGGGAGAGCGTGCTGATGGCGAGGTATCGGTTCTACACCTGCCAGCGATCTGAAGGTCAGGAAGTGGCGAGCTACGTTGCCGAGCTAAGGCGCCTTGCAGGACAATGTGAGTTTGATGGCTACCTGGAGCAGATGCTCAGAGACTTTTTTGTACTGGGCATTGGCCACGAGACCATCCTATGAAAACTTTTGACTGTAGAGACACCGACCCTCAATAAGGCCATTGCAACAGCACAGGCGTTTATGTCCACCAGTGATAACACCAAACAAATCTCTCAGCACACAAGTACTAACAATGTTCATAAATTAACTGGAACTGTGTTTGCAAGCAGAAATGTACGGGGCAGAAACCACGAGTCTGCAACTCCCAGCAGGCCTCAGGTGACCCAGATGACTCAGAGTCCGCAATAAAGGATGAATGCAAGGCAATTCACACCTTGTTGGCGCTGTGGAGGCTTCCATTCAGCCTATTCATGCCGCTTCAAAGGGTATGTTTGCAAGAGCTGTGGAACAATGGGGCACCTCCAACGAGCTTGCAGACGAGCTGCAAGCTCTGCAAAACCTGCTAACCATCACGTGGTAGAGGAAGATCGGTCCATGGTGGATCAAAGCAATTTCAAGCCTCAGAGAGAGGAGGCAGACACGGGGTGCACACATTTTCGATGAAATGTCCACCTATAATGCTAAATTTTATTTGAATGGCTTACCCGTAGCCATGGAACTGGACACTGGCACTAGCCATCATGAGTAAAAAGATGTTTGAGAGACCGTGGTGCAACAAGGCACTCAGACCAGCCCTGAGCCCTATCCACACGAAACTGAGAACGTACACCAAAGAGCTTATCACTGTCCTGGGCAGCGCCATGGTCAAGGTCACCTTCGAGGTCATGGTGCACGAACTGCCACTCTGGATTGTCCCGGGCGATGGCCCCACACTGCTTGGAAGGAGCTGGCTGGGCAAAATCCGCTGGAACTGGGATGACATCCGAGCGCTATCACATGTCGATGAGGCCTCATGTACCCAGGTTGTTAACAAATTACCTTCCCTTTTTGAGCCAGGCATTGGAAACTTTTCCGGGGCGAAGGTGCGGATCCACTTGGTCCCAGAGGCACGACCCATTCACCACAAGGCACGAGCGGTACCTCACATGATGAGGGAGAGAGTGGAAATCGAGCTGGACAGGCTGCAACGCGAGGGCATCATCTCCCCACTGGAATTCAGCGAGTGGGCCAGCCCGATTGTTCCAGTACTCAAAACTGATGGCACGGTCAGGATTTGCAGCGATTATAAAGTAACTAGTAATCGTTTCTTGCTACATGACCAATACCCGCTACCTAAGGCAGACAACATATTTGTGAGCTGTCCATTCAGGCAGACTGCCTGTTGTGGGGTAACCGCGTAGTGCTACCCAAAAAGGGCAGGGTGACGTTCATCTCGGATCTCCACAGCACACACCCGGGTATAGTAATGATGAAAGCGATAGCCAGATCCCACATGTGGTGGCCTGGTATCGATTCTGAATTGGAGTCCTGTATACGGCAATGCAACGTGTGTGCTCAGTTGAGCAACGCGCCCAGAGAGGCACCACTAAGTTTGTGGTCCTGGCCCTCCAGACCATGGTCAAGAATCCATGTCGACTATGCGGGCCCGTTTCTCAGTAAAAAGTTCCTGGTGGTGGTGGATGCTTTTTAAAAATGGATTGAATGTGAAATAATGTCGGGAAGCACCGCCACCACCACCATTGAAAGCCTGAGGGCCATGTTTACCACCCATAGCCTGCCTGACATACTGGTCAGTGACAACGGGCCATGTTTCACCAGTGCTGAATTTAAAGAATGGAATCAAACCTGTCACCCCGATCCCATTTAAACCAGCCTCCAATGGGCAGGCAGAGTGGGCAGTACAAACAATCAAACTGAGCCTTAAACGAGTCACAGAAGGCTCACTCCAAACCCGCCTGTCCCGAGTACTGCTCAGCTACCGCACGAGACCCCACTCGCTCACAGGGGTGCCCCCGGCTGAGCTACTCATGAAAAGGACACTTAAAACCAGACTCTCGCTGGTTCACCCCAACCTGCATGATCAGGTAGAGAGCAGGCGGCAGCAACAAAATGTAAACAATGGTCGCGCCACTGTGTCACGGGAAATTGATCTGAATGACCCTGTGTATGTGCTAAACTATGGACATGGTCCCAAGTGGATCTCGGGCACGGTGATAGCTAAAGAAGGGAGTAGGGTGTTTGTAGTAAAATTCGACAATGTACAAATTTGCAGAAAGCATCTAGATCAAACGAGGCTGCGGTTTACAGACTGCCCTGAACAACCCACAGCAGACACCACCTTTTTCGAGCCCACAACACACACCCAAAGGATCAACGACACCACCCTGGACCAGGAAATCGAACCTATCACGCCCAACAGCCCAGCAAGGCCAGGCACACCTAGCAGCCCTACAGGGCCAACATCACGCCAGCCCAGCGAGGGCACAGCCAACACACCAGAACAGACATTTGTACCGAGGCGGTCCACCAGGGAAAGAAAAGCTCCCGACTGCCTCACCTTGTAAATAGTTTTCACTTTGACTTTGAGGGGGAATGATGTTGTGTATCTGTAAAGCATGCACTCCCATGTTCCACCACCAGGGAGCGCATCCCCTGAAGTCCCAAGGGATCCCAGCATTCCTTGGGAGCACTGTATATAAGCCGGCCCCTAAGGCCTGTTCCTCACTCTGGAGTGTCTTAATAAAGACTGAGGTCACTGTTACTTTAACCTCCTTGTTTGCAGTCTCATCTGTGTTAGGTCGAATCCCCCATCTTCAACATCCTGGGGGTCACCATTGACCAGAACTTAACTGGACCAGCCACATAAATACTGTGGCAACAAGAGCGGGACAGAGGCTGGGTATTCTGTGGTGAGTATCTCACCTCCTGACTCCCCAAAGCCTTTCCACCATCTACAAGGCACAAGTCAGGAGTGTGATGGAATACTCTCCACTTGCCTGGATGAGTGCAGCTCCAACAACATTCAAGAAGCTCAACACCATCCAGGACAAAGCAGCCCACTTGATTGACACCCCATCCATCACCTTAAACATTCACTCCCTCCACCACAGCCCACCGTGGCTGCAGTGTGTACCATCTACAAGATGCACTGCAGCAACTCGCCAAGGCTTCTTTGGCAGCACCTCCTAAACCCACGACCTCTACCATCTAGAAGGACAAGGGCAGCAGGCGCATTGGAACACCATCACCTCCAGATTCACCTCCAAGTCACACACCATCCTGACTTGGAAATATATCGTCGTTCCTTCATCGTCATTGGGTCAAAATCTTAGAACTCCATCCCTAACAGCACTGTGGGAGTACCCTCACCACAAGGACTGTAGCGGTTCAAGAAGACGGCACACCACCATCTTCTCAAGGGCAATTAGGAATGGGCAATAAATGTTGGCCTTGCCAGCAACTCCTACATCCCAGAAACATTTTTTTTTTTAACCTGGGAAGTTCTTACCTGAACCCCGAAGGCAATCAAGCAAGCTCCAAGAAAACAGTGGTTACCCATGACGCACCCTTTGAGGCAACCACTGTGTTGATGTGGGCGCACTAAACAGGGGAGAGAAAACAAACTCTCAATGAATACATCAGTGCATTAAGTTCAGGTTAACCTTTAAGGAGCTAAGATACTGGAGATGTGTGTTGAAACCTGGAGTCTTCCTTTGATGCTCGCACCCAGCAGTAACCCTCGGGAAGGCCCAGGTTCTTTAGTGATGTTATGTTATGAGGTAACACTCTTGCCTCTGGATCAGTAGCTTGTATATCTAAGGAAGGAAATACTTGCATTGGAAGCTGTTCAGGGACGATTCACAAGATTGATTCCGGACATGAGGGGGTTGACTTATGAAGATGGGTTGAGTAGGTTGGGCCTGTAATCATTGGAGTTCAGAAGAATGAGAGTTGATCTTATCGAAACCTATAAGATAATGAGGGGGCTTGCAAAGTGGATGCAGAGAGGATATTTCCACTTATAGGGGAATCTAAAACTAGCGGGACATAGTCTCAGAATAAGGGGTTGCCCATTTAAAACTGAGATGAGGAGAAATCTATGGAATTCTCTGCCCCAGAGAGTTGTGGTGGTTGGGTCATTGATATATTTAAGGTGGAGATAGACAGATTTTTGAGCAATAAGGGAATAAAGGGTTATGGGGAGCGGGCAGGGAAGTGGAGCTGAGTCCATGATCAGATCAGCTATGATCTTATTGAATGGCGGAGCAGGCTCAAGGGGCCAAATGGCCTACTCTTACTCCTATTTCTTATCTTCTTATGTTCTTATGTTCAAGGCATTACACTAGGACTCTGGGTGTGTAATATAGGCTGGCACTGCGGTACAGTACTGAAGGCATGCTGCATTGTCAGAGATTTATCTATGGGACTTTTGCCTGTTCATTTAGACATTAAAGGGTCTCATGACACTGTCCGATTAAGAGCAGTGAGTTCATCAGCAACATTGCGTAAAGGTTTTAAAAAATTAACGCAAAATCTTTTGTGCATGAAATGGCCACCTCATGTGCTCACATATTAACAGTCCCTGCACAGCAAAGTGATTGATTATGTTTGGAGCCCTGGGAGATGTTTTTGTGACGTGGGAACCATGTTGTTTGCTCTGTGTGTCGAGGTGTATAATGTGGGCTCAATTGCCCTGGTACCACTTCACATAGGTTGGTCGTTTTTCCTTCTTTTTGAGAAATAAAAGCTCTGACACACTTAACAGTGAGTTGTTTAACACTAAGTGCCAAAAATTAAATTAAATACGGTTCAAGAGGATGTAACGCAACCACCTTCAAAGCAATAGCTCCTGAAATCGAAGGGGAAGGCAGCAAAAAATAGTTCCCAGCACAAATGGCCAACATCTTGAATTCAATCAGATAATCAACCAATAAATAATCATATTCAAGTTTTCCTCAGTGATGATTCAAACCTGATTGCCATAGCAACCCAGCTATGTAGAAAAAAAAAGGCCTTTTTTTGTTTCCCTGTCAATATGTATAGAATTATGGAAATTGCTAATATTACCATGATAAGGCCAGCTTAGATAGGCTACTCATGCAGCCGTGCTCCTAGAGTATTAAAAAGGATTATTAGCTCTATTAAAGGCGACAGAACGCAAGCTTGGACTCTGCCATTTTATGACTTACAATAGTCGGATGTCATCAACCAGTCTCAGAATAAGTGGTCGGCCATTTAGGACTGAAATGAGGAGAAATGCCTTCACTCAGAGGGTGATGAATCTCTGGAATTCTCTAGCCCAGAGGGCTGTGGATGCTCAGTCGTTGAGTATATTCAAGACAGAGATTGAAATATTTTTGGATATTAAGGGAATCAAGGGATATGGGGATAGGGCAGGAAAGTGGAGTTAAGGTCAATGATCAGCCATGATCTTATTGAATAATGGAGCAGGCTCGAGGGGCCTACTCTTGCTCCTATTTCTTATCTTCTTATGTTCTTAACCAAAATAAACACTCAAATAGGCAAGTTTTTTTTAATGTAAAAATAAATAGTTGTCATGTAGGGATAAAGAAAAATCTGATTTTACCTCTTAAAGGGGCACTGACTTTATCTTATATTATTACATTTTGGCAAACATTTTCCTTTATCTGCCAAAACACTGGGGGTAACTTTAACCTTACCCGCCCCGGCGGGAAAGGGCAGGGCTCTGGTTGGTCGGTCGTTTTACACCCTGCCCGATTTTGTTCTCCATTAAGCGGGGATTGCACTACCTTGATGCCCAATTATTTCTTCTGCCAGCTCTAATGCAGACAACAAATTAAACCCACAACTCTTTCCGACCCTGCTGCTGCCGCGTAACGAAGGCCTCGTTTCCCACCTCGCTGATGAAAGAGGACTTGCGAGATGGGCTGTTGTCGTGTTGCCTGCGTGTTTGGTGGAAAAATAAAACAGGCGACACGGATTCAACCCAACACTTAAACTTCACTGTAATAGGTTTTAATTCTCGAGGGTGAACTCCAAACTTTGCTCAGGGGTTTTCTTGCACTCCACCTAGTGGCTGAGCTAATATTGCAGTAAAATCGACATTGCCACAGAAGATCAGGGCCGGAAATAACATCGTGGGATAATAGCTTGTAAACACTTAACGATGTCTGTAGTTGTTCCCTCTGCTAGTTTAGCAGCGATGATAACTCTTTTATTTTAAGCTAGCAGAGAGGGAGGGCTTCCAGACAAAAGCTTTAGGTGTTTGTTAGGGTAGTCCTGGAGTCTCCAGGAATTAAAGATTAATCTCCAGGACACTGCAATGAGCAAATCCCGGGAGAAAATAAATCATAGGGGTGTTAAAATTAATAGGTTTTATTTTCATTTTCTTTGAGCACGCTTGTTTATTAGTTATAAAAAAATATTGGTGCTGGGGAGAAGAAAAGCTGTTTGGCTGACAGTCAAGATCCAGCCAGTTGGGTAAGGGAAGAGTTTGTTTGCTTCCCAATTGACTGTGCACTGTGAGAATGGCCAAGTTGGGCGACCAATAGTGGGAGTGTAGAGCTAGAGGTGGGAGGTCATGTGATGGAACCTCCTGGAATACATCCAATCAGAACTGGCAACCTTAGTGTGTGTTCTCCAGTATCCCACTGTGTAACTTCAGGGCACACATCAATAAGTGCAGAAGAGAAAGGCCATTCAGCCTGTTTAGCTGATCCTTCCATGGATACTCACAATTCCCTCTGTCCCCCACCCTTCCCCAGCACAGCATCTGACTGCCGGATGTGTGAGATGGATCTCGGCACAGTCATTCCCACAATGAAGTGATCTCGATGACCAGAGTGAAGCAGATTGTTTAGAGATGAGAGGAGGGCACAGATAGGTAGCAAACACAAGCTGTAGAGTAGATCTAAAAGATGTTCTTGTGTTGAAACCGACCCCTGGGATGTATGATTGGCAGGCAAGCTAAAGATAATATAGGTAAGAGTTGCTCCACATTTAAGATCCATTAACTTATAGAACTTATAGAACTAGGGGGCATAATCTTAGAATAAGGGCCCGCCCATTTAAAACTGAGATGAGGAGGAATTTCTTCTCTCAGAGGGTTGTAAATCTCGAATTTACTGCCTCAGAGAGCTGTGGAAGCTGGGTCATTGAATATATTTAAGACAGAGATAGACAGTTTCTTAACCAATAAGGGAATAAGGGGTTATGGGGAGGGGCAGGAAAGTGGACCTGAGTCCATGATCAGATCAGCCATGATCGTATTAAATGGTGGAGCAGGCTTGAGGGGCAGTCTGGCCTACTTCTGCTCCTATTTCTTATTCTCTTATGTTCTTATAAACAGACGAACACCACATTGGATGCAGATTGTATCAAAGCCTTAAGGAAGCAAAATGGATAGACTCCTGAGTTAGTAAGGGAAAGGAGGGGCTCTCACTTTCTAAAGCTGAATGGGGGTAAGGATAGGTGTGGAACTGAGTTAGGAGATTTGCTTTCACCTCCATAATCTCATGAATTAATGGCTTCGCTTTTCGAGAAATGTAGGTATGTGGAAAATGGGATGTTACTTTAAGAAGCGGATTTTTGCCCCCCTAGAATTTTCAGCCGTGGCATAAACCTTGTGGATCTTAGACATGGATGCTCTACAGTAGGCCTCCAGTCCCTGCTGCAGTGTAACGTGCCTTAGATACCTAAGGTGCCTGCCACAGTGTAATATTGCCATCAGGTCTTGAGGCTGGTCGGACAAAATAAAAAGCTCCTTAGTCAGTGCAATTGATCAACTTGTAACGATTGCACAGCATTTTTAGCCCCTTTCACTTTTAATTCTGCCCCACCCCCCATACCCGGCTTATAGCAATGCCGGACTCCAGTAACTACCAGCAGCCCTTGCACCAGACTTGGCCAATGACAAATGACAAGAAATACATCTGCCGATAGATTACCTTCATTTTCATTTAAGGTGGGAATGCCCAGTTAATTTGTAATAGTGGTATTGGTTAATGGAGGAATGTTGGCCAGGACACCAGGGAAACTCCCTGCTCTTCCAATCATACCATGGGATCTTTTGCATCCACCCGAAAGTACGGAAGAGGCCTCTTTATAACACCTCACCCAAATGATGGCACCTCTGACAGTGTAGCACCCCCCCAATATGACCAGCCTAAACCATGTGCTCTGAATTGGGACTTGAACCCATGACCTTCTGCCTCAGAGCTGAGAGTGCTACCAGACTGACATAGAGTAAGGTCCTGGCCTTGACTGGATTATTGAAGAATGTCCCCAGTGAAGGTTAGTTTAGCTTCATGAAGTAATCCTTCCCATCTCCTATTCCCTGATGACCTTCTATTTATCTGAACATTTCTATTTTCCCAAATGCCCTCTCCTTGCTGAAGGTGCTGACGTACGGTGTCAGGAACCTTACCCGGGTAGCAATTCTTCGTGCATGAACCTAGCCAGTGACTGTCACGATGCTATTCATCATGGGTGGGAGAGGAGGGGCGGAAGGGTGATGGTGGGGTAATCGCAGTCTGTCCTGAACCCAGTCAGGCACAGAAAAGGTGACTAATTATTCCTTTCCGGCTCAGGGGCAATTCTTGCAGATCACTGAGCACTGTGCCAGATTAGCTAATTTAGGACGGACCGGTGATCCAACCCCAGGCCTACCTGATTGGTATGGTTTTGGAACACCTGGAACTTAGTGGCTGAATTCATCTTTTAGAGTCTCTGGCTTTTGACCCCAATGGCCTTTGACCCCTGAAGGCAGTTATGACTTGCAGTTCCCTTTTATCGCAGTGTACAGTGCACAGACAGTGCACCTGTCTGGCACAGGGTGAACATTAAAGGAAGTGTCAGCACAGTGATAGTATAAACATGTTTTGCTTCAATGCAGCCTGAGGACGTTCAGCTCTCAAAAGCATGAGCGACAAGCTGAAAAAATAAAGTAACTTTGAGGTGCATTGCTCTCAGGATGTGGGCAAAGCCGGCATTTCTTGCCCACCCTTTCTTGCCTGAGAAAGTGGTGGTGGGCCTTCTCTTTGTACATTGCTATCCTTTTTTTAAATTCATTCTTGGGGTGTGGGCATCATTGGCGAGGAAGTTATGGCATTTATTACCCATCCCTAGTTGCCCTTGGGAAGGTAGTGATGGGCCTACTTCTTGTGGTGATGGTGCTTGCTCTTATTGTTGCGTTTTACAGCAGTTTTGTTTTTAACAATTGAGGGTTTTAAGGGTCAACCAAATAACATGGGCCTAGAGCCACATGTAGGTCAGACTGGATAAGTGTGGTAGTTTCTCTTATCTAACGGGCATTAGTCAACCAGTTGGGTTTTTATGCTTTCACAGTCCTTTCTCCTAGTGCCAGCCCAAAAATGACAACATTAATTCAATTCAATGTTACTACTTGCCATGCTATTTGAACATGCCACCATCATGAACAACACCACGACATCGACATCACCTACAGTTTAAACCATTGCATGGGTCTGTGTATATAGGAGAGATTGGAGAAGCTGGGATTGTTCTCCTTGGAGCAGAGAAGGTTAAGGGGAGACCTATTAGAAGCATTGAAAAATGATGAACGGTTTTGATAGGGTAAGTAGTGAAAATCTGTTTCCGCTGGCAAGCGGGTCGGTAACCAGAGATCATAGACTTAAAATAACTGGCAAAAGAACTAGAGGGAAAATGAGGAAAGATTATTTCACACAGAAGGTTATTAAGATCTGGAATGCACTACCTGAAGGGTGGTGGAATCAGATTCCATAGGAACTTTCAAAAGGCAGTTGGACTTGTACTAGAAGAGAACTAATGTTCAGGGCTCTGGGGACTAATTAGATAGCACTTTCAAAGAGCCGGAACAGACACAACAGGCCAAATGGCCTCCTTCTGTGCTGTATGATTCTGTGATTCTATCTAACAGTAGCTGCATTGTATTTCAGGACTAGCCATAGCTCAGCTGGTAACCCTCTCACCTCTGTACCAGAAGGTCATGGGTTAAAGTCCCACTCCAGAAACTTAAAGCATAGACTGTTACAGCACAGAATGAGCCCATTCAGCCCATAGTGCCGGCTCTCTGTAAAAAATCCAATTCCCTTTTGAAAGTTATTATTGAATCTGCTTCCACCACCCTTTCAGGCAGAGCATTCCAGATCATAACAACTCGCTGCGTAAATACGTTTCTCCTCTTCTCACTGCTGGTTCTTCTGCCTAACACTCCAGTGCAATTCGAGGGAGTGTGGCATTGTTGGAGGGGCAGTACTGAGAGAGTGCTGCACTATTGGAGGGGCAGTACTGAGGGATGCTGCACTATTGGAGTGGCAGTACTGAGAGAGTGTGGCATTGTTGGAGGGGCAGTACTGAGGGATGCTGCACTATCGGAGTGGCAGTACTGAGGGAGTGTGGCATTGTTGGAGGGGCAGTACTGAGGGAGTACTGCACTGTTGAAGGGGCAGTACTGAGAGAGTGCTGCATTGTTGGAGGAGCAGTACTGAGAGTGCTGCACTGTTGAAGGGGCAGTACTGAGGGAGTGCTGCACTGTCGGAGGGGCAGTACTGAGAGAGTGCTGCATTGTTGGAGGGGCAGTACTGAGGGAGTGCTGCATTGTTGGAGGGGCAGTACTGAGGGAGTGCTGCACTGTCAGAGAGGCAGTATTGAGGGAGCGCTGCTCTGTTGGAGGGGCAGTACTGAGGGAGCACTGCACTATCGGAGGGGCAGTACTGAAGGAACGCTGCACTGTTGAAGGGGCAGTACTGAGGGAGTGCTGCACTGTCGGAGGGGCAGTACTGAGGGAACGCTGCTTTGTTAGAGGGGCAGTACTGAAGGAACGCTGCACTGTCGGAGGGGCAGTATTGAGGGAGTGCTGCACTGTTGGAGGGGCAGTACTGAAGGAACGCTGCACTGTCGGAGGGGCAGTACTGAGGGAGTGCTGCACTGTTGGAGGGGCAGTAGTGAGGGAGCACTGCACTGTTGGAGGGGCAGTACTGAGGGAGTGCTGCACTGTTGGAGGGGAAGTACTGAGGGAGCACTGCACTGTTGAAGGGGCAGTACTGAGGTAGTGTTGCACTGATAGAGGGGCAGTACTGAGGGAGTGCTGCACTGTTGGAGGGGCAGTACTGAGGGAGTGCTGCACTGTTGGAGGGGCAGTACTGAGGGAGCACTGCACTGTTGGAGGGGCAGTACTGAGGGAGTGCTGCACTATTGGAGGGGCAGTACTGAGCGAGTGCTGTACTGTTGGAGGGGCATTACTGAGGGAGTGCTGCACTATTGGAGGGGCAGTACTGAGGGAGTGTGGCATTGTTGGAGGGGCAGTACTGAGAGAGTGCTGCACTATTGGAGGGGTAGTACTGAGGGATGCTGCACTATTGGAGGGGCAGTACTGAGGGAGTGTGGCATTGTTGAAGGAGCAGTACTGAGAGAGTGCTGCACTATTGGAGGGGCTGCACTGAAGGAACACTGCACTGTTGAAGGGGCAGTACTGAGGGAGTGCTGCACTGTTGGAGGGGCAGTGCTGAGGGAGTGCTGCACTGTTGGAGGGGCAGTACTGAGGGAATGCTGCACTGTTGGAGGTTCCTTCTTCCGGATGAAACGTTAAACCAAAGCCCTATATGCCTGCTTTAATGGATGTAAAAGATCCCATGTCAGTATTTTGAAGAAGATCAATACTTATCCCTCAACCAACATCATAAAAGCAGATTACTGGTTGTGAAACTTCGATGCGTACAATTGGCTGCCCCTTATCCTGCAATACAACAGTGACTACAGTTCCAAAGTTAGTTGGCTGTAAAACGCTTTGGGACATCCTGAGTTCGTGAAAGGCGCTATATAAATATAACACTTTCTTTACACATCTCCTGTGCCTTTTCGATATTTTCCCTTTCTCTCCTTTAGGGAGCGGACTGATGCCAGGCTATAGACCCATGGAGCTCTTTAATAATAGGGCATCTGACACATGAATAAAAGAAAAAAAAAAGACTTTCATTTATATAGCGCCTTTCATGACCACCAGACGTCTCAAAGCACGATACAGACAATTAAGTATTTTTGGAGTGTAGTCACTGTTGTAATGTAGAAAACACAGCAGCCAATTTGCACACAAGCAAGCTCCCACAAACAGCAATGTGATAATGACCAGATAAATTGTTTTTTTTTGTTATGTTGATTGAGGGATAACTCCCCTGCTCTTCTTCAATATAGTGCCATGAGATCTTTTACATCCACTTGAGAGACCAGACAGATCTCACTTTAACATCTCAACCAAACAACACCATCTCTGACAATACAGCACTCCCTCAGCACTGCACTGGAATGTCACCTAGATTTGTTTGTGCTTAAGTTCTTCAAGTGGGATTTGAACCCACAACCTTCTGACTTAGAGACAAGTGTGCTACCCACTGAGCCACAGCTGACACTGACAATGACTATTTTCCAACAGGATCTCTGAGGCTGAATGTTGGCGTGCTATTTAAACATGCGGGGGACACTACAACCAAACGTGTTACATACAGCTCCATAAATAGTCTCGGCTCAGATTTCAAAAGTGCACCAAGGGATGGGTAGCCAAGGCCTGCTGGGCCCTATGAGGCAGTACCCTCAGCGTGAGTTAGTACTGCCAAAGAGTGGGGAGCAAATAGTCTTCATAGTCACGTGGGTTGAGATTTTGCTTTGTAATATAGATAATGAACACGTTTGTGTGAAATTCCACTTCTCCGTTAGTTTAGTGGAAGCTTTGAACATTTAAAATAAACAGGTCAAGTCCTTCGTAGGCAAAGGAAGTTCATATGCATTTGGTAATATTCCACAGCACGAACCAATGGATAGTGTCGAGATGATGTGAGGATCAGATCTGAATCGAACTTCAATTCCAAAGTGAGCTGAATTCAAGACCTATTTAAAGACAAGAGATGATTTATCCATTTTGAAGAATTGGCAGAGCATAGACTCAGCCGGCACTTGAACACAGTCAGCTTTTTTACCCTGCTACAGGCTCCAATTATTGCAGCCTACATCTGGAGCAACTAGAGAAGGGGGTTTTTCATAATATTTTTATAAATCAAGATGTCTGGCTCTCTTGGTCAAGCGGTAGAGCATGCATCCGTTTCCTATGTGGTCGTAACTGCATGCGCATGTGTGTGAGTGTGCATTCTTTGGGCTCAATATTGGCCAGGAGCTGCTCCATTTCTTTTGGAGTTAGCTGCTTTTTCTGGCCTAACTTAAAAATTCCCAGTTTCCCCAATCAATTTGCACCAGCGTAACTCATTTAGTTATGTTTTTTTTAGGTTTGTTTTTTTTTCTCAAAAGGGGGCATTACCAGCCACCTACACCAGTTCTGGCCATTTAGGCAACTTTGGTCAGCTAATAGTTATTCCATTTCTATTTAGGCCAACGTATGTGGCCATTTGATAAAACCCTTGCGGAGAGTTAAAGGAAATCGGGGCAGGTAGGTGTTAAGTCCTGACTCTAATGTACTGACTTACACGAGACACATGCTTAAGTCAAGGTCACTCAGGACCTGCACCTTTAATTCACAGCTCTCCAGTGCTGCACTTGCCTGAGACCTACCTTTATGTACCTCAGTGGGACAGGTATGGAGTGTCTCCTGCAAGTGCACCCCTGGTGGTAAGGTATGCTTATTGTTACAGGTCATATCCAGTTACGTCATGTATAGCATGGTAAGATACAGTTATATACAGTAATGTGAGATACATGACATCACCCTCCCCAAGGTCTTATTGCCTTTATAGATTCAGTCTCTCAGGTGATCTGCGCTCTCGCGTGTCTTAGTTGTGGTTCAGTTGTTTGCCTTGGTGCCTGTTTTTCGTTCGGTGTGATTGCTGGTATCTCGCCTGGGCTGTCTGTTTCATTCGGTGTGATTGCTGGTATGTCGCCTGGGTTGTCTGTTGAGACTGCCCTTTCCTCAGGTTGTTCCACCTGACTGTCCACCAGGTTTGGTGTGAGTTCCACATTGTAGTCTGCCTCTGGTTCTTCAGTGTTATCAGTGAATCTACGTTTTACTTGGTCTACATGCCTCCGGCAGGTTTGGCCATTGTCCATTTGTACAACCAGTCGCCTGTTACAGTCCCTGCAAGCCATTTGGGACCCCGGCCATAGTTTAGCACAAACACTTTGTCCCCTATCTCACTCCACCTCCCCCTCGAATTTTGGTCGTGGTACTCAGTTAGCTTTTGACGCTTAGCCTCAACAATTTCATGCATGTCTGGGAGGATTAACGAGAGCCTGGTCTTTAAGATTCGTTTCATCAATAGTTGTGCGGGGGTAACCCCAGTCAACGAATGCGGACGAGATCTGTATGCTAGCAGCAGTCGCGACAGGCGGCTCTGCAGCGTGGGACCTTCGATTCTGAGCATGCCTTGTTTAATGATCTGCACTGCTCGCTCCACCTGGCCATTGGAGGCCGGCTTGAAAGGTGCCGTTTTAACGTGATTTATACTGTGGTCAACTATAAAATCATGAAATTCTGCGCTGGTGAAGCACGGACCATTATCACTGACCAATATGTCAGGAATGCCGTGCATTGCAAACATGGTTCTAAGGCTCTCCACAGTAGTGGAGGTGGTTCTCTAGTTTAAAATGGTGCACTTGATCCATTTTGAAAATGCATCAATGACTAAGAGGAACATTTTGCCCATGAATAGGCCCGCATAGTCTACATGCACCCGCGACCATGGTTTGGTGGGCCAGGGCCAGGGACTTAGGGGAGCCTCCCTGGGGGCGTAGAAACATAGAAACATAGAAACATAGAAAATAGGTGCAGGAGCAGGCCATTCAGCCCTTCTAGCCTGCACCGCCATTCAATGAGTTCATGGCTGAACATGAAACTTCAGTACCCCCTTCCTGCTTTCTCGCCATACCCCTTGATCCCCCGAGTAGTAAGGACTTCATCTAACTCCCTTTTGAATATATTTAGTGAATTGGCCTCAACTACTTTCTGTGGTAGAGAATTCCACAGGTTCACCACTCTCTGGGTGAAGAAGTTTCTCCTCATCTCGGTCCTAAATGGCTTACCCCTTATCCTCAGACTGTGACCCCTGGTTCTGGACTTCCCCAACATTGGGAACATTCTTCCTGCATCTAACCTGTCTAAACCCGTCAGAATTTTAAACGTTTCTATGAGGTCCCCTCTCATTCTTCTGAACTCCAGTGAATACAAGCCCAGTTGATCCAGTCTTTCTTGATAGGTCAGTCCCGCCATCCCGGGAATCAGTCTGGTGAATCTTCGCTGCACTCCCTCAATAGCAAGAATGTCCTTCCTCAAGTTAGGAGACCAAAACTGTACACAATACTCCAGGTGTGGCCTCACCAAGGCCCTGTACAACTGTAGCAACACCTCCCTACCCCTGTATTCAAATCCCCTCGCTATGAAGGCCAACATGCCATTTGCTGAGTTGGGCACAAATGGTGCACCGACGGACGCAGAGCTCCAAGTCCGCATCAATGCCAGGCCACCAGACATGAGATCTGGCTATGGCCTTCATAAGGACGATCCCTGGGTGCTCGCGATGGAGCTCCCGAACAAACGCCTCCCTGCCTCGTAAGGGCATAACTACTCGGTTGCCCCACATCAGGCAGGCAGTGAGAGTTCATGCATGCGTCTATGGAAGGGTTTGACCTCCTTGGGGCAGGCATCGCGAGCCTCTGCCCAGTCACCGGTTAAAACGCATCTTTTAACTAGAGATAACGTGGAGTCGCCGGTCATCCAGGCTCTGATTTGGCAAGCCGTCATGGGCGAACCTGTGGATTCAAAGGCATTGATTGCCATGACCATCTCACAGTCCTGTTCGTCGGACCCTTCTGTGGTTGCCAGGGGTAGCCTGCTAAGCGCGTCGGCACAGCTGTCTGTGCCTGGTCTGTGCCTTATCGTGTGGTCGAAAGCTTCCAGCATGAGTGCCCACCGCTGAATGCGCGCCGAGGTGTTGGCGTTGATTGCCTTGCACTCGGATAGTAGGGACGTGAGGGGTTTGTGGTCGGTTTCTAACGCAAACTTGGCCCCGAAAAGGTATTGGTGCATCTTTTTGACACCGTACACGCACACGAGCGCCTCCTTCTCAACCATACCGTGCCTGCGCTCCACCCGCAAAAGTGACCTGGAGGCATAAGCAACGGGCTGCAATTTACCCGCATCATTGACGTGCTGTAAAACGCACCCGACCCCGTACGCTGTCGCATCACACGTAAGGACTAACTTTTTACCTGGGTCAAAAAGGCTAAAACACTCTTGGAACATAGAAGGTTGCGTGCCTTATTGAAGGCGTGTTCTTGGGCGTTCCCCCAAAACCAATCGCACCCCTTTCTGAATAGCACGTGGAGAGGCTCCAGCAGCGTGCTCAAGTTCTGCATAAAGTTCCCAAGTAACTGAGTAGCCCGAGAAAGGCGTGCAGTTCCGAGACATTCCGGGGCCTGGGTGCCAGGTGAATCGCTTCGGTTTTGTATTCGGTTGGGCGGATTCCATCAGCGGCAATCCTTCTGCCCAAAAATTCAACCTCAGGCGCGAGAAACAGACACTTGGATTTCTTAACTCTTAGGCCTACCTGATCCAATCGACTTAGTACTTCCTTAAGATTGTGGAGATGAGAGTCGGTGTCCATGCCCATGATGAGTATGTCATCTTGAAACACAACCGTCCCCAGGATGGACTTGAGCAGACTCTCCATGTTGCGCTGGAATATAGCAGCTGTCGACCTGATGCCAAATGGGCACCGATTGTACACAAAAAGGCCTCAATATGTGTTGATGGTGGTGAGGAGCTTAGACTCTTCGGTCAGTTCTTGCGTCATATACGCAGATGTGAGGTCAAGTTTCGAGAAAAGTTTTCCTCGAGCCAACGTGGCAAATAGGTCCTCCGCTCTGGGCAGCGGGTATTGGTCCTGTAGGGAGACTCTGTTTATGGTAGACTTGTAATGCCCACAGATTCACACGGATCCATCAGGCTTCATGACGGGGATGATGGGGCTTGCCCAGTCGCTGAATTCCATGGGAGAAATTATGCCTTCCCGCAGAAGCCGGTCCAGTTCGTTTTCAATCTTTTCCCTCATCACATAAGGCACAGCTCTAGCCTTGTGATGGACCGGTCTGGCATTCTGTGTGATGTAGATTCTAACTTTAGCCCCTTTGAAGGTGCCCACACCTGGCTGAAAGAGATGTTCAAAACGTCTTAGAACTGTTGAGCAGGAGGTCCGTTCCTCTGACGACATGGCGTGAACATCATCCCATTTCCGATTAAGTTCTGCTAGCCAGCTTCTCCCCAACAGGGCTGGGAGATCCCCGGGGACAATCCACAGTGAAAGGCGGTTCACCATCCCTTTGTGTGTGACCGAGAGCATGGCGCTGCCAAGGACTGGGATGATTTCTTTAGTATAGGTCCTTAGTTTGGTTTCGATCTTTGTGAGTTTTGGTCTGTTGCTTTTGTGCGGCCACAGCTGTTCAAATTGTTGAACTCTCATGAGGGATTGACTGACCCCCGTGTCCAGTTCCATGTTGACGGGAATCCCACTAAGTAGAACCCTCATCATAATTGGAGGCGTCTTGGTGTAAGAACAGTGGACATTGATCGTGTTAACCCGCTGTACCTCGGCATCCCGTGCACTGTTCCAACCGTCTTCTGGTCTGCTTTCCGACCCTTCCGATTTGTATACCAGCCGAGCTGCTGTTTTTCTGCACATGCGAGCCAGATGCCCTGTGTAGTTGCAGCTTCTGCAAACGGCATGCTGAAATCGACATATCCTGGTTGAGTGCCTTCCCCCACATCTCCAACACAGACCGTTTCCATTGTTTCCGAAGGATGAGCTGCGTCTGGCTGATCTCCCTTGAGCTTCTCTCAATCTGTTGTTGATTGCTCACATTGTGGGTTGATGAGGTGTGATCGGCCGTTCATGTGGCCCTTGATTTTGATGGCTTCTGGCGCCACTGTCTGCTGTTGAAGGCCTGCTCTCCTGCCTTTGTCTGTGTGTGGGTATAGCGGTTTGTTTCACAATGTGAACCCCTTGTTCCGATGCCTCGTTGGTTGTCGTACCCGAAGTATAGATCAGCCTCGCTATTTCTTCGCCTGCCAAGAACATCTGTGCAACCAGTGCTGCTGCCTCTAGAGTCAAGTTCTTAGTCTCTATAAGCTTTTGGAATATGCCTGCGTGGCCTATTCCTTCAATAAAAAAGTCTCTCAGTACTTTTCTCCTTAGTTGATCGGGGAACTCACATGAACTAGCCAGCCTCCGAAGTTCCGCCACGAAGTCGGGTATGCTTTGGCCCACACAGCGTCTGTAGTTGTAGAACCTGTGTCTGGCCATGTGTAGGCTGCTCGCTGGCTTCAGGTGGTCTTGCACCAGTGTGCTCAACTCCTCAAATGACTTGCTTGCTGGTTTCTCGGGTGCCAGCAGGTCTTTCATTAAAGCGTATGTTTTCGAGCCACAGTTGGTCAAGAGATGGGCTCTTCTCTTGTCTGCCTTATCATCGCCTAACCAGTCTTTGGTTACAAAGCTTTGCTGGAGCCTTTCTATAAAGTCATCCCAATTGTCTCCAGCATTGTATTTCTCATCTGAGCTGTTGGTAGCCATTCTGTGGATTCTGTGATCCCATAACTTGTCGCCACTGTTAAGTCCTGACTCTGATGTACTGACTTACACGAGACACATGCTTAAGTCAAGGTCACTCAGGACCTGCACCTTTAATTCACAACTCTCCAGTGCTGTACTTGCCTGAGACCTCTCTTTATATACCACAGTGGGACAAGTATGGAGTGTCTCCTGCAAGTGCACCCCTGGTGGTAAGGTATGCTTATTGTTACAGGTCATATCCAGTTACAGTCATGTATAGCATGGTAAGATACAGTTATATACAGTAATGTGAGATACATGACAGTAGGTACATCGGAGGCCATTCGGCTTGGGATAGTGTTGGGAAGCGGAAGGACCTGGACCTGAAGCAACCAAGCCTTAGGGAACAGACTTGCAAAATCATCCTTCCTTCGCACAATTAAAATAAGAAGAAATCAAAAATTTAAGTCCTACCTTCATCTTCAAACTGCAATTCACCTTTCTGCACTCGGCCTGGGAAGGCAGCGGGCCGGTGCGGGAGGCCACTCGGCCTCAGCTAAGGGCAGGAGCAATCGAACTGGCCGGCATCGGGGTCCACAGAGCGGCTGCAATTCAACAGAGAGGCTGGGGGGGGACGGGCGGTGGGGAGGGAGGTCACAAGATTCAAGGGGGGGGGAGGAGGGAAAGAGAGGTCACAAGACTCAAGGGGGAGGAGGGAGAGAGGAGAGGACAAAAGACCTTTCGGTGTGGTCCATCCATACAGACTTTGGGGGGAGAGAGAGAGAGAGAGAACTGCGAACCTCTGCTGCCTGCTTTTCTGCCATTTTGACCTTCTTTGAAAGTTTAACTTTAAGTATGGGTGCAATACTGACAGTGCCATACCTTGTGCAAGCATTCTGCATCATATTGGCTCAAATGATAAGGATGTTGAAACAGTTTGGGTGGAGATAAGGGACAATAAGGGAAAAAAGTCACTGGTGGGCGTAGTCTATAAGCACCCTAACAGTAGAAACTCTGTTGGTCAGAGCATAAACCAGGGAATAGTGGGGGCTTGTAAAAAGGGAACAGCAATAACCATGGGTGATTTTAACCTACATATTGATTAGACAAATCAAATTGATCAGGGTAGCCTTGAGGAGGAATTCATAGAGTGCATCAGGGACGGGTTCCTTGAGCAGTATGTAACAGAACCAACCAGGGGGCAGGCTATCTTAGATCTGGTCCTGTATAATGGGACAGGATTAATAAACAATCTTCAAGTAAAGGACCCCCTCGGAATGAGTGATCATAACATGATTGAATTTCAAATTCAGATGGAGGGTGAGAAAGTTGGATCTCTAACCAGCGTACTATGCTTAAATAAAGGAGACTATGAAGGTATGAGGGCAGAGTTGGGTAAAGTGGACTGGAAAAATAGACTAAAGTGTACAACGGCTGATGAACAGTGGTGTACATTTAAGGAGATATGTCACAACTCTCTAGAAAAATATATTCCAATGAGGAGGAAAGAGAAAAGATAGCCATCCATGGCTAATGAAATAAATAAAGGAAGGTATTCAATTAAAACAAGGGCATACAAAGTGGCCAAAACTAGTGGGAGGACAGAAGACTGGGAAGCTTTTAAAAGCCAGCAAAGAACAAATAAAAAGATGATTAAGAAAGGGAAGATAGACTATGAAAGTAAACTAGCACAAAATATAAAAACAGATAGCAAAAGTTTCTCTAGGTATATAAAAAGGAAAAGAGTGGCTAAAGTAAATGTTGGTCCCTTAGAGGACGAAACCGAGGAATTAGTAATGGGCAACATGGAGATGGCAGAGACTCTAAACAAATATTTTGTATCAGTCTTTACGGTAGAGGACACTAACAATATTCTGACAGTGGATAGACGAGGGGCTATAGGGGGGAAGGAACTTAACACAATCACAATCACTAAGGAGGTGGTACTCAGTAAAATAATGGGACTAAAGGCAGATAAATCCGCTGGACCCAGCTTGCATCCCAGGGTTTTAAGAGAAGTAGTGGCAGGGATTGTGGATGCATTGGTTGTCATTTACCAAAATTCCCTGGATTCTGGGAGGTCCCAGCAGATGTATGCAACATCTTGTAACCAGAGGGCGCATCCAAGGGAGTTCCAAGGGAGTCAGAATAAAGAGACTAAGGGCACATTTACTCAAGTCTACAGTACTCAGTCACATTGCTTTATTTGAGACCTAACAACTGGCGATGAGTAATAGATAACAAACAATCCCGCGAAAATGCAGAGAACTGTTGGTATCCTGGAGAAATTCTCTGAAGGTGACGATTGGGAGGCCTTCGTGGAGCAACTCGACCAATACTTCGTGGCCAACGAGCTGGAAGGGAATGAGAACATTGCCAAACGAAGGGCGATCCTCCTCACCGTCTGCGGAGCAACAATCTGTGGCATCATGAAGAATCTTCTTGCTCCGGTGAAACCAACAACCAAATTGTACGAAGACTGTGTTAGCTGATCAGGGAACACTTAAATCCGAAGGAGAGCGTTCTAATGGCAAGGTATTGATTTTATACATGTTAACAGTCTGAAGGCCAGGAAGTGGCGAGCTACTTCACCGAACTAAGGCACCTTGCAGGACATTGTGAATTCGATGGATTCCTGGAGCAACTGCAAAGGGACTTTTTGGTGCTTGGCATTGGCCATGAGGTTATCCTTCGTAAACTATTAACAGTTGAAACACCGAACCTGAGAAAAGCCATAACGATAGCCCAGGCATTTATGTCCACCAGCGATAACACCAAACAAATTTCGCAGCATAACGATGCATCGGCAAGTACTGTACACAAAGTAACGTCGTTTACAGGCAGGAATGCATATGGCAGAACGTACACGCCTGCAGCTGCACGACCTCAGATGACTCAGAGTCCACCATAAAACGTGAAAGTGAGGCAATTAACACCTTGTTGGCGCTGCGGAGGTGATCATTGAGCCCATCAATGCCATTTCAAATACTATGCGTGCAAAGGCTGTGGAACAATGGGACACCTCCAGCGAATGTGCAGATGAGCTGCAAACCCTGCAAACCACCACGTTGCAGAGGAAGACTGATCCATGGTGGATCAAACTGAACTAGAGACTCGAACTGAGGAGGCAGAAGTGTATGGGGTACACACCTTCACTACGAAATGTCCACTGATCATGTTAAAAGTTGAACTGAACGGAATTCCAGTATCCATGGAATTGGACACGGGTGCGAGTCAGTCCATCATGAGTAAAAAGGCCTTCGAGAGGCTGTAGTGCAACATGCACACAGGCCCAAGCTGAGCACTATTTATACCAAGCTGAGAACTTACACTAAAGAGCTGATCCCTGTAATTGGCAGTGCAGCAGTAAAAGTCTCCTATGATGGAGCGGTGCACGAATTCCCACTATGGATTGTACCAGGAGATGGCCCCACACTGTTCAGCAGAAGCTGGCTGGGAAAAATTCACTGGAACTGGGACGACATCTGTCATGTATTCAACCAGCATTGTAACCCATGTATAATCTGACCTAAGTTGTACACTGTGAGAACAATGGCCACTAGGTGGTGAACGTGTGGGAGACATTCCTAGCCTGGACCTTCAGATATAAAAGGGGAAGCTCCACCCACTTTCATCACTTGAGTGCTAAGGAATAAAGGACAGGTCACAGACTGACCTTCTCTCAAGCATGGGCCTCATGTGCATTTATACTGTATAGTAAGGACATATCAATGGCGACAAGAAACTGGGATTTAAACCACGCGAGCATGGCCACGAGCAGAACAAATGAGAGGTGCTGTGTTAAGGAATGGTTAGGACAGAGATTCAACATTGTTAAAGCAGCACACAGTTCTCCAGGCAGACAAGGGCAATCGGGCATGCCCCAACATGTAGTCGAACCCAGAGGGGGAGTTCGACAGAGACAATGGCAAGCTGAACGGCGAATCACACCATTGCAAGGGACAATGCGGCCAGTAATGGGGCCATCAACACCTGTTAATGGCGCACTCAAGAATAATAACAGGGGCAGTCAGGGACGATCGACTGGCAAGGGACCTTTTGTTTCAAACAGCAGTTCATGTTGGAGGCATGGAGGCACACTCAGCCGGAGTTTGCAGAGATGAGCAAAATACCTGCAGAAATTGCAGAAATGAACGCTGGGGGAAATCGCTGGAAGCTGAAGTTCATGTGGAGCACGTATACAGTTCATAAACCAGGACGCCACCGATAATGATGAAAGTGCTCCTCAATGGCATCCCAGTATCAATGGAGCTAGACACGGGGGCCAGCCAGTCCCTGATGGGTATCAAACAGTTTGAAAAGTTGTGGGCGTCCAAGGCCAGGAGGCCAAAATTATCGCCGATTGACGCACAGCTACGGACATACACAAAGGTGCTAGGCAGCGCCACGGTAGTCGTGACCCACAAAGATTCGGAGAACAGGTTGCCACTCTGGATGGTCCCGGGGGACGGTCCCGCACTACTGGGGAGGAGTTGGCTTGCTGTCATGAACTGGAAATTGGGCGATGTCAATGCAATTTCCTCTGTGGAGCGAGTATCATGCTCACAGGTCCTGGACAAATTTGACTCATTATTTCAACCCGGCATTGGCACTTTCATGGGAACCAAGGTAGTGATTCACATAAACCCGGACGCCAGGCCAGTGCAGCACAAGGCCAGAGCGGTGCCGTACATGATGCGGGAAAAGATAGAAGGCGAATTGGACCGCCTGCTGAGGGAAGACATCATCTCGCCAGTCGAATTCAGTGACTGGGCGAGCCCGATCATGCCGGTGCTCAAGGTGGATGGGTCGGTCAGGATATGTGGCGATTACAAGGCCACCATCAATCAGGTGTCACTCCAAGACCAGTACCCGCTACCGAGAGCGGAGGACCTCTTTGCGATGCTATCCGGTGGCAAACTTTTTTCAAAATTGGACCTGACCTCATCTTACATGACCCAGGAGCTGGCGAGTGAGTCGAAGAAGCTGACCACCATCACGACACACAAGGGGTTGTTTGAGTACAACAGATATCCGTTCGGGATTCGCTCGGCCGCCGCGATCTTCCAACGAAATATGGAAAGCCTCCTCAAGTCGATTCCAGGGATGGTGGTTTTTCAGGATGACATCCTCATCACGGGTTACGATACTGAAGAACACCTCCACAACCTGGAGGAGGTGCTACGCAGACTGGACCGGGTAGGGCTGCGACTGAAAAAGGCGAAGTGAGTCTTCCTAGCTCCAGAGGTAGAATTCCTGGGGATGAGGTTTGCAGCAGACAGGATCAGCGTCCAAGACGGAAGCGATCCAGAGAGCACCCAGACCCCGTAACACGATGGAGCTGTGTTCATTCCTGGGGCTCCTGAACTATTTTGGTAACTTTCTTCCCAAATTGAACACGCTGCTAGAGCCGCTACACATGCTCCTACACAAAGGTCGCAAATGGGTCTGGGGGGACAGCCAGGAAAGGGCTTTTAATAGAGCACGCAATTTGTTATGTTCCAACAATTTGTTAATGCTATATGACCCATGTAAGAAACTTGTGTTAATGTGCGATGCGTCGTCCTATGGTGTCGGGTATGTGTTGCAGCATGTCAATGCCAAGAGTCAGTTACAGTCGGTAGCTTATGCCTCCGAAGTCTGTCCTAGGCAGAAAGGGGCTACGGGATGGTAGAAAAGGAGGCGCTCGCATGTGTATATGCGGTAAAGAAAATGCACCAGTACTTGTTTGGCAGGAAATTTGAGCTGGAGACAGATCACAAGTCCATAACGTCCCTTTTGGCCGATAACAAGGCCATAAATGCAAATGCATCGGCCCACATACAGAGGTGGGCACTCACGTTAGCCGCCTATGACTACACAATTCGGCACAGACCGGGCAACGAAAACAGCACCGATGCACTCAGCAGGCTCCCACTAGCCACCACTGAGGGGGCTACCGAGCATGCTGCTGAGATGGTCATGGCTGTTGAAGCTTTCAGAAGCGAAGGCTCACCCGTGACAGCCCGTCAGATTAAAGTCTGTACAAATAGAGACCCGCTATTGTCTCTAGTCAAGAAATGTGTCCTGAATGGGAACTGGCAGCCACGTACAGGGCATGCCCTGAGGAATTTAAACCATTTCACAGGGGCAGGGATGAACTCTCGATTCAGGCCGATTGCCTACTGTGGGGAAACCGCGTAGTCATGCCCCAGATGGGCAGAGAGGTGTTCATCAGAGAACTCCACAATGAGCACCCTGGCATTGTCACGATGAATTGCCAGGTCACACGTTTGGTGGCCAGGGATAGACGCAGATCTGGAACTTTGTGTTCGCAGGTGCAACACGTGTACCCAGCTGGGCAATGCGCCCAGGGAAGCCCCCCTTAGCCCCTGGCCATGGCCCATCAAGCCTTGGTCACGCATCCATGTGGACTACGCAGGTCCTTTCATGGGAAAAATGTTTTTGGTTGTAGCAGACGCCTACTCCAAATAGATCGAGTGTGACATTTTAAATTCAAGCACATCCTCTGCCACGGTAGAAAGTCTACGGGCAATGTTCACCGCCCACGGTCTACCGGACATCTTGGTCAGCGACAATGGCCTGTGCTTCACAAGCACTGAATTCCAGGACTTCATGGCAGGCAATGGAATTAACCATGTCAGAACGGCACCGTTCAAGCCAGCCTCAAACGACCAGGCAGAATGAGCAGTGCAGATAATCAAACAGGGATGCTCAGAATCCAAGGGGGTTCCCTATAATGCCGCTTATCATGCCTCCTGTTGGCCTACAGATCCCAACCACACTCGCTCACAGGGGTTCTACCTGCAGAGCTGCTAATGAAAAGGACGCTCAAAACTCGGTTATCCCTCATACACCCCACCATGAAAGAAATTGTCGAGAGCAGGCGCCAGTCACAATATGACTACCATGACAGGAATGCGAGGGCGCGATGTATTGATGTAAATGATCCTGTTTTTGTCCTCAACTACGCTGCAGGGCCCAAATGGCTCGCAGGCACTGTGGTTGCCAAAGAGTGAAATAGGATTCTGGTAGTTAAACTTACCAATGGACAAATCTGCCGCAAACATGTGGATCAAACAAAAAGGAGGTTCAGCAACCCCACAGAAGAAGCAGAGGAAGAACACGATATAGAGTTCACTCCTCCACAAGTGACCGAACATCGGAACCAAGTGGAGGAGAGCCCAGTCACTGTGGGCAGTCCGGACAGGCCTGAGGCACTGCAAACAGCAGACACTCAGGCCAGCGCCCAACAACCGGAGCCCCAACTCAGGCGCTCTACAAGGGAGCGTAAACCACCAGAGAGACTCAACCTGTGATCCCAATAAGACTTTGGAGGGGGAGGTGATGTCATGTATTCAACCAGCATTGTAACCCATGTATAATCTGACCTAAGTTGTACACTGTGAGAACAATGACCACTAGGTGGTGAACTTGTGGGAGACACTCCTAACCTGGACCTTCAGATATAAAAGGGGAAGCTCCACCCATTTCCATCACTTGAGTGCTATGGAATAAAGGATAATGGTGCAACATGCACACAGGCCCAAGCTGAGCACTATTTATACCAAGCTGAGAACTTACACTAAAGAGCTGATCCCTGTAATTGGCAGTGCAGCAGTAAAGGTCTCCTATGATGGAGCGGTGCACGAATTCCCACTATGGATTGTACCAGGAGATGGCCCCACACTGTTCAGCAGAAGTTGGTTGGGAAAAATCCATTGGAACTGGGACCACATCCATGCGTTTTAGTCTGTCCACAACGCCTTATGTGCCAAGGTTTTGAGCAAGTTTCCATCGTTGTTTGAGCCAGGCATCAGAAATTTCTCTGGGGCGAAGGTGCAGATCCACTTGGTTCCTGGTACATGATCCATCCACTACAAGGCACATGCGGTGCCATACATGATGCGAGAGAAAGTGGAGATCGAGCTGGACAGGCTGCAACGAGAGGGCATCATCGTGCCGGTTGAGTTCAACAAGTGGGCCAGTCCAATTGTTCCGGTTCTCAAGGACGATGGCACAGTCAGAATTTGTGGGGACTATAAAGTAACGATTAACCGTTTTTCGCTGCAGGACCAGTACCCGCTACCCAAGGCAGACGACTTATTTGCAACCCTGGCAGGAGGGAAGACGTTCACCAAGTTGGACCTGACCTCGGCCTACATGACACAGGAGCTGGCGGAATCTTCGAAAGGCCTCACCTGCATCAACACGAACAAAGGTCTGTTCATCTACAACAGATGCCCGTTTGGGATTCGATCGGCCGCAGCTATTTTTCAAAGGAACATGGAGAGTCTGCTCAATGTGTACTTTTCAGAATGGCAGGCAGTGACTAGTGGGGTACCGCAAAGTTCTGTGCTGGGGCCCCAGCTGTTTACATTGTACGTTAATGATTTAGACAAGGGGATTAAATGTAGTATCTCCAAATTTGCAGATGACACTAAGTTGGGTGGCAGTGTGAGCTGCGAGGAGAATGCTATGAGGCTGCAGAGTGACTTGGATAGGTTAGGTGAGTGGGCAAATGCATGGCAGATGAAGTATAATGTGGATAAATGTGAGGTTATCCACTTTGGTGGTAAAAACAGAGAGACAGACTATCATCAGAATGGTGACAGATTTGGAAAAGGGGAGGTGCAACGAGACCTGGGTGTCATGGTACATCAGTCATTGAAGGTTGGCATGCAGGTACAGCAGACGGTTGAGAAAGCAAATGGCATGTTGGCCTTTATAGCGAGGGGATTTGAGTACAGGGGCAGGGAGATGTTACTACAATTGTACAGGGCCTTGGTGAGGCCACACCTGGAATATTGTATACAGTTTTAGTCTCCTAACTTGAGGAAGGACATTCTTGCTATTGAGAGAGTGCAGCGAAGGTTCACCAGACTGATTCCCGGGATGGCGGGACTGACCTATCAAGAAAGACTGGATCAACTGGGCTTGTATTCACTGGAGTTCAGAAGAATGAGAGGGGATCTCATAGAAACATTTAAAATTCTGATGGGTTAGACAGGTTAGATGCAGGAAGAATGTTCCTAATGTTGGGGAAGTCCACAACCAGGGGTCACAGTCTAAGGATAAGGGGTAAGCTATTTAGGACCGAGATGAGGAGAAACTTCTTCACCCAGAGAGTGGTGAACCTGTGGAATTCTCTATCACAGAAAGTTGTTGAGGCCAATTCACTAAATATATTCAAAAAGGAGTCAGATGTAGTCCTTACTACTAGGGGGATCAAGGGGTATGTCGAGAAAGCAGGAATGGGGTACTGAAGTTGCATGTTCAGCCATGAACTCATTGAATGGCGGTGCAGGCTCGAAGGGCCGAATGGCCTACTCCTGCCCCTAGTTTCTATGTTTCTATGTAAGTCAGTTCCGCGCACCATGGTTTTCCAGGACGACATATTGATCACAGGTCGGGACACTATCGAATACTTGCAGAACTTGGAAGACGTTCTAAGTCGGCTAGATCGTGTGGCACTCCGTTGAAACGCTCAAATTGTGTTTTCCTGGCGCCAGAGGTCGAGTTCTTAGGGAACAGAATCGCGGCAGATGGCATCAGACCCACTGACGCCAAGACGGAGGCCATCAAGAACGTGCCGAGACCACAGAACGTGACGGAGCTGCGGTCGTTCCTGGGACTCCTCAATTATTTTGGTAATTTCCTACTCGGGTTAAGCACCTTGCTAGAACCTCTACGTGTTGCTACGCAAGGGAGATGACTGGGTATGGGGGAAATCACAAGAGGCTGCCTTTCAGAAAGCCAGAAATCTGTTATGTTCCAACAAACTGCTTGTTCTGTATGACCCATGTAAACATTTAGTGCCAGCTTGCAATGCGGCTTCATACGGGGTCGGGTGTGTGTTACAACAAGCAAATGATTCAGGAACATTGCAACCGGTCGCTTATGCGTCCAGGAATTTGTCCAAGGCCTAAAGGGCCTACAGCATGATTGAAAAAGAAGCTCTGGCATACATTTACAGGGTGAAAAAAATGCACCAGTATCTTTTTGGGCTTAAGTTCGCGTTAGAAACTTACCATAAGCCGCTCATATCGCTATTCTCAGAGAGCAAAGGGATTAATACCAATGCCTCTGCTCGCATCCAAAGATGGGCGCTCACGCTGTCTGCATATAACTATGTAATTCGCTACAGGCCAGGCACAGAGAACTGCGCTGATGCTCTCAGTCAGCTACCATTGCCCACCACCGGGGTGGAAATGGCACAGCCTGCAGACTTGCTCTTGGTGATGGATGCATTTGAAAATGAAAAGTCACCCGTTACGGCCCGCCAGATCAGGACCTGGACCAGCCAGGATCCTTGACTGTCCCTTGTAAAAAACTGTGGCTTCCATGGGAGCTGGTCCAGCGTCCCAGTGGAGATGCATGAAGAGATCAAGCCGTTCCAGTGGCGCAAAGACGAAATGTCCATACAGGCAGACTGTCTTTTGTGGGGAATCGCGTGGTTTTGCCTAAGAAAGACAGGGAAACGCTCATACGCGACCTACACAGTACCCACCTCGGCACAGTAATGATGAAAGCTATAGCCAGATCCCATGTGTGGTGGCCCTGCATCGACTCAGATTTGGAAACCTGCGTGCGCCAATGCAACACTTGCTCTCAACTGAGCAATGCATCCAGGGAGGCACCGCTAAGTTTGTGGTCATGGCCCGCCAAACTGTGGTCTAAGATCCACGGTGACTTTGCAGGACCGTTTCTAGGCAACTGTTTTTTGTTGTTATGGATGCTTATTCAAAATGGATTGAGTGTGTAATAATGTCTGTAAGCACGTTCGCTGCCACCATCGAAAGCCTACGAGCCATGTCTGCCACGCTTGGCCTGCCTGATGTTCTTGTCAGCGACAATGGGCCATGCTTCACCAGCGCTGAATTCAAGGAACTCATGACCCGCAATGGGATCAAGCACGTCACATCTGCCCCGTTCAAGCCCGCACCCGACGGCCAGACAGAACGAGCAGTCCAAACCATCAAGCAAAGCTTGAAACGCATGTCAGAAGGCTCCCTGCAGACCCGCCTGTCCCGAGTCCTGCTCAGCTATCGCACAAGACCCCACTCGCTCACTGGGGTTCCCCTTGCCGAACTGCTCATGAAAAGGGCACTCAAAACAAGGCTCTCTCTAGTCCACCCTGATCTCCATGATCATGTCAAGGGCAGGCGGCATCAACAAAGCATAAGAACATAACATAAGAAATAGGAACAGGAGTAGGCCATAGGGCCACTCGAGCCTGCTCCACCATTCAATAAGATCATGGCTGATCTGATCATGGACTCAGCTCCACATCCCTGCCCGCTCCCCATAATCCTTTACTCCCTTATCACTCAAAAATCTGTCTATGTCCGCCTTAATGACCCAGCCTCCACAGATCTCTGGGACAGTGAATTCCATAGATTTACTATCCTCTAAGAAAAGACATTTCTCCTTATCTCAGTTTTAAATGAGCGGCCCCTTATTCTAAGACTATGGGGCCAATTTTCAGCACCTCACCGCCAACTGTCTCCTGAAGATCCGCCCAGTGCCACTTTCGGGTTGGCCTAGAGTTGGCGGCACTTTGGGCGGCATTTGGGTGGGCGGAGGCCTTGCTGAAAATCAGCCCCTATGTCCCCTAGTTTTAGTTTCCCCTATGACTGGAAATATTCTCTCTGCATACACCTTGTCAAGCCTCCTCATTATCTTAGAAACATAGAAACAGAGAAAATAGGTGCAGGAGTAGGCCATTCGGCCCTTTGAGCCTGCACTGCCATTCAATAAGATCATGGCTGATCATTTCTTCAGTACCCCTTTCCTGCTTTCTCTCCATACCCCTTGATCCCCTTAGCCGTAAGGGCCATATCTAACTCCCTCTTGAATATATCCAATGAACTGGCATCAACAACTCTCTGCGGCAGGGAATTTCACAGGTTAACAACTCTCTGAGTGAAGAAGTTTCTCCTCATCTCAGTCCTAAATGGCTTACCCCTTATCCTAAGACTATGTCCCCTGGTTCTGGACTTCCCCAACATCGGGAACATTCTTCCCGCATCTAACCTGCCCAGTTCCGTCAGAATCTTATACGTTTCTTTGAGATCCCCTCTCATCCTTCTAAACTCCAGTGAATAAAGGCCCAGTTGATCCAGTCTCTCCTCATATGACAGTCCAGCCATCCCTGGAATTAGTCTGGTGAACCTTCGCTGCACTCCCTCAATAGCAAGAACGTCCTTCCTCAGATTAGGAGACCAAAACTGAACACAATATTCCAGGTGAGGCCTCACGAAGGCCCTGTGCAACTGCAGTAAGACCTCCCTGCTCCTATACTCAAATCCCCTAGCTATGAAGGCCAACATACCATTTGCCTTCTTTACCGCCTGTTGTACCTGCATGCCAACCTTCAATGACTGATGAACCATGACACCCAGGTCTCGTTGCACCTCCCTTTTTCCTAATCTTCCGCCATTCAGATAATATTCTGCCTTCGTGTTTTTGCCCCCAAAATGGATAACCTCACATTTATCCACATTATACTGCATCTTATATGTTTCAATAAGATCAGCTCTCATTCTTCTGAACTCCAATGTGTGTCGGCCCAATCTACTCAACCTATGCTCATGAGCCAACCCCCTCATCTCCGAAATCAACCTTGTGAACCTTCTCTGAACAGCCTCCAATGCAAGTATATCCTTCCTTAAATACGGAGACCAAAACTGTACGCAGTACTCCAGGTATGGCCTCACCAATACCCTGTATAGTTGTAGCAGGACTTCTCTGATTTTATATCCCATCCCCCTTGCAGTAAAGACCAAAATTCTATTTGCTTTCCTGATTACTTGCTGTACCTGCATGCTAACTTTTTGTGTTTCATGCACAAGGACCCCCAGGTCTCAGTACGGCTGCAGTTTGCAATTTTTCTCCATTTAAATTATAATTTTCTTTTCTATTATTTCTGCCAAAGTGGAAAACCTCACATTTTCCCACATTATACTCCATCTACCAAATTTTTGCCCACTTAGTTAGCCTGTCTATTTCCCTTTGCAGATTTTTTGTGTCCTCCTCATAATCTGCTTTCCCACCCATCTTTGTATCATCAGCAAACTTGGCTGCATTACACTCGGTCCCTTCCTCCAAGTCATTAATATAGATTGTAAATAGTTCAGGACCCAGCACCGATCTCTGCAGCACCCCACTAGTCATTGTTTGCCAACTGGAAAATGACCCATTTATCCGGACTCTCTGTTAGTTAACTAATCCTCTATCGATGCTATTATATTACTCCCAACCCAGTGAGCTTTTATCTTATGCAGTAACCTTTTATGTGGCACCTTGTCAAATGCCTTCTGGAAGTCCAAATACACCACATCCACTGGTTCCCCTTTATCCAGCCTATTCGTTACATATGCTGCTGAAACCCTCATCCATGCCTTTGTTACCTCTAGACTTGACAACTCTAATGCACTCCTGGCTGCCTCCCACATTCTACCCTATGTAAACTTGAGATAATCCAAAACTCGGCAGCCCGGGTCCTAACTCATACCAAGTCCCATTCATCCATCACCCCTGTGCTCGCTGACCTACATTGGCTCCCGGTTAAGCAACGCCTTAATTTCAAAATTCTCATCTTTGTTTACAAATCACTCCATGGCCTCGCCCCTCCCTATCTCTGTAATCTCATTCAGCCGGTGAGTGTATTTTTTAAGCACGTACCATGATTGCGCAAATTTATCACCCGATATTGAAGTCAATGACCCTGTATTTGTATTCAACTATGGACATGGTCCAAAATGGTTTGCTGGCACTGTCGTAGCCAAAGAAGGGAGTAGGGTGTTTGAGGTCAAACTTGCAAATGGACTAACTTGCAGAAAGCATTTGGACCAAACCAAACTACGATTCACAGACAGCCATGAGTAACCTGAAGAGGACACCACCAACTTCAACCTTCCAATACACATACAAGTGGCAACCGACATCACAGTTGACCACGAAGCTGAACTCATCATCCTCAGCAGCCCAGCAAGGCCAACTGCGCAGCAGCCCAGCGAAGAACCAACCAACTCACCTGCACCTGTCGATCGACTAGGGAGCGGAAAGCCCCAGATTGTCTCAACCCTGTAAATAAGTGTACTGTTGACTTTGGGGGAGGGGGGAGTGATGTTATGTATGCAACACCTTGTAACCAGCATTCTACCACCACCAGAGGGTGCATCTGTTGGAGTCCCAAGGGATCCTTGCATCCCTTGGGAGCACTGCATATACGCAGGCCTCCCATGCTGTGCGGGCACTTTGGAGTCAGAATAAAGAGACTAAGGTCACACTTACTCAAGTCTACAGTACTCAGTCACATTGCTTTATTTGAGACATAACAGATTGGAAAACTGCAAATGTAACGCCCCTATTTAAAAAAGGAGGCAGACAAAAAGCAGGAAACTATGGACCAGTTAGCCTAACATCTGTGGTTGGGAAAATGTTGGAGTCCATTATTAAAGAAGCAGTAGCAGGACATTTGGAAAAGCAAAATTCGGTCAGGCAGAGTCAGCATGGATTTATGAAGGGGAAGTCATGTTTGACAAATTTGCTGGAGCTCTTTGAGGATGTAACAAACAGGGTGGATAAAGGGGAACCAGTGGATGTGGTGTATTTGGACTTCCAGAAGGCATTTGACAAGGTGCCACACAAAAGGTTACTGCACAAAATAAAAGTTCATGGGGTTCGGGGTAATATATTAACATGGATAGAGGATTGGCTAACTAACAGAGAACAGAGAGTTGGGATAAATGGTTCATTCTCTGGTTGGCAACCAGTAACTACTGGGGTGCCGCAGGGATCAGTGCTGGGACCCCAACCATTTACAATCCATATAAACGACTTGGAAGAAGGGACTGAGTGTAACGTAGCCAAGTTTGCTGTCAATACAAAGATGGGAGGAAAAGCAATGTGTGAGGAGGACACAAAAAATCCGCAAAAGGACATAGCAGGCTTAGTGAGTGGGCAAAATTTTGGCAGATGAAGTATAATGTTGAAAAGTGTGAGGTCATGCACTTTGGCAGAAAAAAATCAAAGAGCAAGTTATTATTTAAATGGAGAAAGATTGCAAAGTGCTGCAGTACAGCGGGACCTGGGGGTACTTGTGCATGAAACACAAAAGGATAGTATGCAGGTACAGCAAGTGATCAGGAAGGCCAATGGTATCTTGGCCTTTATTGCAAAGGGGATGGAGTATAAAAGCAGGGAAGTCTTGCTACAGCTATATAAGGTATTGGTGAGGCTACACCTGGAATACTGCGTGCAGTTTTGGTTTCCATATTTATGAAAGGATATACTTGTTTTGGAGGCATTTCAGTGAAGGTTTACTAGGTTAATTCCGGGGATGAGGGGATTGAGTTATGAGGAAAGGTTGAGTAGGTTGGGCTTCTACTCATTGGAATTCAGAAGAACGAGAGGTGATCTTATCGAAACATATAAGATTATGAGGGGGCTTGACAAGGTGGATGCAGAGAGGATGTTTCCACTGATGAGGGAGACTAGAACTAGAGGGCATGATCTTAGAATAAGGGGCCGCCCATTTAAAACAGAGATGAGGAGAAATTTCTTCTCTCAGAGGGTTGTTAATCTGCGAAATTCGCTGCCTCAGAGAGCTGTGGAAGCTGGGACATTGAATAAATTTAAAACAGAAATAGACAGTTTCTTAAACGATAGGGGAATAAGGGGTTATGGGGAGCGGGCGGGGAAGTGGAGATGAGTCCATGATCAGATCAGCCATGATCTTATTAAATGGCGGAGCAGGCTCGAGGGGCCGTATGACCTATTCCTGTTCCTATTTCTTATGTTCTTATGTTCTTATTGTGCTACGTAGGAGACAATTGATTAGAGTTTACCACATCAGGAACATCAGAGCCCATAGGTTGCTGGGCAGGAGGCCTTACCCACCTCGGCAATTTCGAGACAGGCATTCGTACCTGCACCTGAGTGATGCAGATTGTGTCAGAAGGTTGCTTTTCCGCAGAGAAGTTGTCCGTGAGATCTGTGAGTTGGTGAAACCAGACCTGCAGCCAAGAAGTGTCAGGTGGACTGCTTTGTCAGTTGAAGTGAACGTTACAGCTGCACTTTCATTCTATGCCTCCAGATCGTTTCAAGCTACAACTGGAGATGTGTGCACCATCTCTCAACATGCAATACATGGTTCCATTCGCCAGGTCACAGCTCCATTGTATGCGCGGAGGAATGACTTAATCAAGTTCCCAATGACCGTCCAAGCAATCCATGACAGGGCCGTGGGGTTCTCAAGGATTGCTGGCTTCCCAAAGATATAGGGCTATATTGATTGTACCCACATCACCTTGCAAGCACCTTTGGAGGATGCCGAGCTGTTCAGGAATAGAAAAGGCTTCCAATCCGTGAATGTGCAGCTCGTGTGTGACAACAAGCATCGCATTATGTCAGTCGATGCAAGATACCCTGGCAGCACCCATGATGCGTTCATCCTACGCGACAGCGTTATATCTGTCATGTTTCAGCAGCAGCCAGAAGGGCAGAGCTGGCTACTGGGAGACAAAGGGTACGGCCTTGCCAGCTGGCTCATGACACCCTACACATAACATGGACGGAAGCTGACCCTCAATACAACATGTCGCACATTGCAAAGTGCAGCTTCATAGAGAGGATCATTGGCATCTTGAAACAGTGTTTCCGATGCCTGGACCATTCCAAAGGCTACTTGCTATACTCCCCTGAGATTGTCGGTCAGTTCACTGTTGTGTGCTGCATGCTGCATAACTTAGCCATCATGAGGCAGCAGCAGCTGGTAGTGGAAGAAGAAGACCCACCTACGGTGAGAGTGGCTGATTATAATGATTTGGAAGATGCCGGTGACGAGCAGGAGGAGGTGGTGGAGGAGGATGATAATGAGGATGAGGAAGCCATGCAAGTGCCTGAGGCCGGAGCACGATGTCGGAGGAGGGCGGGCCATCATCCCCCTTTAACAATTGCTTGAGCCTTGCATCGGCAGCTCATCCGTGAACACTTTACTGATGGCTGAGGGCTCAACGACAACTGTTCCGCATGGACCATGTTTATTTTTTGGAGCTGTTCCGTAATGTTGTGTTGTGTTAATGGAACATGATTCAGTTTTAATGTAAAATATATTTTATTCAAAAGTTTACAATGTACTTAACATTACTGTAATAAATTATGCTTATATCAAACTTTACTTTAATATGTTTCTTTAAGATCACTTAAAAACTTTAAGATCACTTATAAAGTTGTAAATTTACATAACTTACAAAAAACTTTCAATTGAAAACAGTTACAACAGTAATATCAACATCAACAACAACAACAGCAGCAGCAGCAAAGAAAGGCTGCCCCCATCTCTCATTCCCCTTAGTCTAAGACCGCCCGCTGCGCTTGGTCTCGGACTCTCCACCATCCCTGCCCGCAGGCGGTGGTGCAGTGATTTTGGGCTCGGTACCAAGCTTATTCCTTCTAACATCTCGGTTAATGTGCACTTCTTGATGGGCGGGGGTGGGGGGGGTGTCAGGTGGTAATGTGGAAGGCCCGGCTTGGGGGGCTCCAGAGGCTGGTGCAGGGATTGCAGTGGGAGTGGCAGTTGATTCTGTCAATGGGCGCGGGGTCTGGGTGTGTTTCCTTATTGCAGAAGCTAACTCACACATGCCCTCCCTCATGCATCCTGACAGTTCTCAGCAGACTGAAACATGCCCTCCCTCATGGCCTGTGTCATTGCCAGTATCGTCCTTTCCACTACCTCTGACATTCCCTCCCTCATGGACACTATTCCCTCTCAGATGATCCCGGACATCGTTCCCATTTCCCGTGTCATTGCTGTTACTTCTCCCGACTGTCCCACTACCTCATCACTCACCCCACTGATAGTGTCCAGGAGTGATCGGGTGAGGTCAATGCTCTCCGCACTCAATGACATGATCTGAACCGCATCTGTTGTATCCTGCATCTCAGGAGAGTGTGGTCGATTTCTCCTTCCCCTCACCCTGGGTCTGCCTCGCATCCCAGTGGGACCCGCAGCCTCGGACAGTGGGGCCCTGGGTGTTACTTGCTGCAGCCCACTACTGGGACCCGCAACCTCGGAATGTGTGAAACCATGGAATGTCCCACCAGAACCAAAGCCACTCGTCATGGAAGGGGGGAAACCATGTACTCAAACAAGCAGTCACGGAAGGGACTGGCAACTCCATGAACTGCACCTGCTCCATATTCAGTAGACTAGTGGCAGCTTCATCCAGCTCACGCCACTCCCCGTCCTACGTCCCCCCATGTTCTTGGTCTGGAGGGTTGGATTGTAAGATGTTCTCTTCAGGCTCGTGTCTGAATCTTCTTCTACCTCTTCGGATTGGCCTCAAGTTCTGCTAAATATAACAGAACAGTCAAATGGTTAGCAGCAGAGGAGGGGGCAGGGTGGGTGGCATGAGTAGGATCACACATCGCAGGCCAGGCAGCAGGCTGATTTGAAGGACCACAAATTTTCAGGACTTACCCTCTCCCTCAAGTGTGGGCCCAGCTGGTGCAGTACTGATTGTTTTTCTCCAGGCCGGACCCATCAAAGCAGCGACCCTCTCTTCCAAGGGTGTCAGTGGCTGCAGAATTGCC
The DNA here is from genome assembly GCF_044704955.1 of Pristiophorus japonicus. NCBI lineage: Eukaryota > Metazoa > Chordata > Chondrichthyes > Pristiophoridae > Pristiophorus > Pristiophorus japonicus. Next base: position 203,877,936 of record NC_091983.1, read on the forward strand.
GGGCCTCCTCCTGTTCGAGTTCTTTCCCTTTCGTTGTGGGACAATTTATTCTGCAACTTTTTAAAGAGGGTATCTTTCTGCTGAGTGAGACATATATAACTGGTCACATTTACAATTGCAATTGCATTCAATAAATGAAAATATTACTTACACTAACTACTTGCCCAAGGTCCTGCCATTTCTTTTTACACTGGCTCCCAGATCTTTTGATGTTCACCATTGCGCAGAAATCTTCTGCAACTTCGTTCCAGCGGTTCTTCATTTCATTTGGTGGCACTTTTATGTGACCTCTGCTGGTATCCAGCTCCTGCCATCTATTCTCAATGACAGTAACTAGTGTCTCCACTTCTTCCAGCAAGAAATTCTTTGTCCTTGGTCCACATTGCTGGATTGCTGTATTGCTGCAGCTGCTCTGAGACACTCACAGCACTTTTCCAATGCTCTTAGACCCACAGTACTGATTTTGCATGCAGCAATGATTTTTCCAAACACAGCACTCCTTCTGGCACGAAGACACAAGCAACCCTTTAAAAATGGCCGATTGCCAACTCGCAGTGTTACTGCGCATGTGCGGACATCACCATTCTCCATTGCGCATGTGCAGACGTCCCGGCACATTTTTCAGAACAGAACGCAGGCTCCACACCGCCACCCACCCATGCCCCCCCCCCCCCCCCCCGCCGCCCCCTGAGGCGACTGGCCATGCTGCGCGGCTGCAGTGAAGAGGCCAAACAGCGGCCAAAGTTCCAAAGTTGGAACATTTTTTTCCGGAGCATCTCTGGACGTACTTAAGCGGCGCAACTCGGGTAAGTACGCTGAAAAACGGGCTCGGCCAAAATTGAGCCCAAAGTGTGTGTATTCTTTGTGAGTATGCATGAGTGTGTATTCTTTATGAGTGTGTATTCTTTGTGTGTGTGTATTCTTTGTCAGTGTGTGTGTGTGTGTGAGTGTGTATTCTTTGTGTGTGTGCATTCTTTATGTGGGTGAGTGTGTGTGTGTGCATTCTTTGTGTGCGTGTGTGTGCATTCTGTGTGTGTGTGTGCATTCTTTGTGTGTGTGTGTGAGTGTACATTCTTTGTGTGTGTGTGTGTGTGTGTGTGTATTTTTTGTGTGTGTGTGTGAGTGTGCACTCTTTGTGTGTGTGTGCATTCTTTGTGTGTGTGTGTGAGTGTGCATTCTTTGTGTGTGTGTGTGCATTCTTTGTGTGTGTGTGTGTGTGCATTCTTTGTGTCTGTGTGTGTGTGCAGTCTTTGTGTGTGTGTGTGTATTCTTTGTGTGTGTGTGTGTGTGTGCATTCTTTGTGTGTGTGTGTGTGCATTCTTTGTGTGTGTGTGTGTGAGTGTGTATTCTTTGTGTGCGTGGGTGAGTGTGCATTCTTTGTGTGTGTACATTATTTTTGTGTGTATGTGTGTGTGTACATTATTTGTGTGTGTGTGTGCATTTTTTGTGTCGGTGGGTGAGTGTGCATTCTTTGTGTGTGTGTGTTCATTTATTTTTGTGTGTGTGTGTACATTATTTGTGTGTGTGTGTGTATGTGTGCGTGCATTCTTTGTATGTGTGTTGTGTGTCTTGGTCCAATGGCAAGGGGACCCAAGACGATTGGAGACAAGGCTCTGCTGCATGCGCCTCACACATATTCCTACTGAACCTCTCCTTCCCTCCCTCAGGTCCTCTTTCCCTGGTTTTCAGAGATCGCAGTGTAGGTGAGCATGTTAATCTTGGAGCAGATTGCGAATTTGTCCATAAAATACTGACACTGTATACCGGGCCCCCCCGGCTCCAGGGGGCTACTCTCCTGCACTTTTCGCTCGCTCTCCAGCCGCTCACGCTTGGTCGTTGGTTCGTTACTAGTGACCACATGTATTCTGGCCTTGACCTCCCGACCTCGCTGCTGGTCTGTGCTACACTTTCCCTGGGTCCCGACCTCGCTGCTGGTCTGTGCTACACTTTCCCTGGGTCCCGACCTCGCTGCTGGTCTGTGCTATACTTTCCCTGGGTCCCGACCTCGCTGCTGGTCTGTGCTATACTTTCCCTGTGTTCCGGACTCGCTGCTGGTCTGTGCTACACTTTCCCTGGGTCTCGACCTCGCTGCTGGTCTGTGCTACACTTTCCCTGTGTTCCGGACTTGCTGCTGGTCTGTGCTACACTTTCCCTGTGTTCCGGACTTGCTGCTGGTCTGTGCTACACTTTCCCTGGGTCCCGACCTCGCTGCTGGTCTGTGCTATACTTTCCCTGGGTCCCGACCTCGCTGCTGGTCTGTGCTACACTTTCCCTGTGTTCCGGACTTGCTGCTGGTCTGTGCTACACTTTCCCTGTGTTCCGGACTTGCTGCTGGTCTGTGCTATACTTTCCCTGTGTTCCGGACTTGCTGCTGGTCTGTGCTATACTTTCCCTGAGTCCCGACCTCGCTGCTGGTCTGTGCTACACTTTCCCTGGGTCCCGACCTCGCTGCTGGTCTGTGCTACACTTTCCCTGGGTCCCGACCTCGCTGCTGGTCTGTGCTATACTTTCCCTGGGTCCCGACCTCGCTGCTGGTCTGTGCTACACTTTCCCTGGGTCCCGACCTCGCTGCTGGTCTGTGCTACACTTTCCCTGTGTTCCGGACTTGCTGCTGGTCTGTGCTACACTTTCCCTGTGTTCCGGACTTGCTGCTGGTCTGTGCTACACTTTCCCTGGGTCTCGACCTCGCTGCTGGTCTGTGCTACACTTTCCCTGTGTTCCAGACTTGCTGCTGGTCTGTGCTACACTTTCCCTGGGTCCCGACCTCGCTGCTGGTCTGTGCTACACTTTCCCTGTGTTCCGGACTTGCTGCTGGTCTGTGCTACACTTTCCCTGGGTCCCGACCTCGCTGCTGGTCTGTGCTACACTTTCCCTGGGTCCCGACCTCGCTGCTGGTCTGTGCTACACTTTCCCTGTGTTCCGGACTTGCTGCTGGTCTGTGCTACACTTTCCCTGGGTCCCGACCTCGCTGCTGGTCTGTGCTACACTTTCCCTGGGTCCCGACCTCGCTGCTGGTCTGTGCTACACTTTCCCTGGGTCCCGACCTCGCTGCTGGTCTGTGCTACACTTTCCCTTGGTCCCGACCTCGCTGCTGGTCTGTGCTACACTTTCCCTGTGTTCCGGACTTGCTGCTGGTCTGTGCTACACTTTCCCTGGGTCCCGACCTCGCTGCTGGTCTGTGCTACACTTTCCCTGGGTCCCGACCTCGCTGCTGGCCTGTGCTACACTTTCCCTGTGTTCCGGACTCGCTGCTGGCCTGTGCTACACTTTCCCTGGATCCCGACCTCGCTGCTTGCCTTGGCGATTCAGCTCTGTTTCTTAATCCGACGACATCGGGCGGCGAGTGGCAAGTAAACCGGTAAAAAAAACGGCATCAGGCGTCGGGGGATCGTGGGCGGCGAGAATTGGTGATATTTTACAACTGGCAATGGAGGAAGCGGTGAAAATAATCCCAGGAACCAGGAGAGGGAGTGGGATCGGTGGTTTCCATGGCTGCCATCAGGGGGATCCAAGACGTTGCTTTGTCAAAGCGAATGGTCGCAAAGATCTTCCTCAATCGTCTCCTCCCAGTGGCTGAAGAGCTCCTCCCAGAGTCGCAATGCGGATTCCACCCACTAAGGGGCACAATGGACATGATCTTCACCGTGCGACAAATCCAAGAAAAATGTAGGGAGAAGCATCAACCTCTGTACATGGCCTTCTTTGACCTCACAAAGGCCTTCGACTCTTTCAACCGTGAGGGATTATGGAGCGTCCTTCTCAAATTTGGTTGTCCTCAAATAATTTGTCACCATCCTCCACCTGCTTCATGATGACATGCAAGCCGTGATTCTTACCACTGGATCCACCACAGACTCAATACAAGTGCAGACCGGGGTCAAGCAAGGCTGTGTCATCGCACTAACGTTCTTCTCAATCTTCCTCGCTGCAATGCTCCATCTCACCTTTAACAAGCTCCCTGCTGGAGTGGAGTTAATCTACAGGATGAACGAGAAATTGTTCAACCTCCGTCGTCCCCAGTTCAGATCCAAGGTTGTTCCAACCTCTGTCATTGAATTACAGTGTGCAGACGACGTTTGCGGTTGTGCACACTCGGAGTCCGAACTCCAAGCTATCGTTGACACCTTCACTGTAGCATACGAGAGTCTGGGCCTTACATTAAACATCAGGATGACAAAAGTTCTCTACCAACCTGCCCCCGCCTCACAGCACTGCTCCCTGATTATCAAGATCTATGACGAGACCTTGGACAATGTGGACCACATCCCATACCTTGGGAGCCTACTATCAGCAAGGACAGATATCGATGACGAAGTCCAACACCACCATCAATGTGTCAGTGCAACCTTCGGTCGCCTGAGGAGAAGAGTGTTCGAAGACCAGGATCTCAAACCCGGCCTCCTATATGCCTCAGAGAGATGGAATATGTACAGCAGGCACCTCAAAGCACTGGAGAAGTACCACCAATGCTGCCTCTGCAAAATCCTGAAAATCCTTTGGCAGATAGGCGCACCATCGGTGTTCTCACTGAGGCCAACATCCCCAGCATCGAAGCATTGACCACGCTCGATCAGCTCCGATGGACGGACCACATTGTCCGCATGCCCGATACTAGACTCCCGAAACAAGCACTCTACTCCAAGCTCGGTCACAGCAAGCGAGTCCCAGGGGGGCTGAGAAAACTCTTCAAGGCACCCTCAAAGCCTCCGTGAAAAAATGTAGTATCTCCACCAGCTTTTGGGAATGCTGGCCCAAGACTGCTCAAAGTGGAGGAGAAGCATCCAAGAAGGCGCCGGACACTTTGAGTCTCTTTGCCGGGAGCACGCGGAAGCCCAGTACAAACAATGAAAGGAGCATACGGCAAATCAAGCACCCCACCCACCCGTCCCTCCAACCACCACCTGCCCCACCTGTGACCGAGACTGTAGATCCCGCATTGGTCTCATCAGTCACCTTAGAACTCATATTAGTGTGTAAGCAAGTCATCCTCGACTCCAGGGGACTGCCTAAGGAGAAGAAGTTGTGTGTGCATTCTTTGTGTGTATGAGTGTGCATTCTGTGTAAGCGCGTGTGTGTGAGAGTGTGCATTCTGTGTGTGCGTTTGTGTGTGTGTGTGCATTCTGTGTGTGCGTGTGTGTGTGTGGGTGTGCATTCTGTGTGCGCGTGTGTGTGAGTGTGTATTCTGTGTGTGTGTGTGTGAGTGTGCATTCTTTGTGTGTGTGTGTGTATGCATTCTGTGTGTGTGTGAGTGTGCATTCGTTGTGTGTGTGTGAGTGTGTATTCTTTGTGTATGTGTGAGTGTGCGTTCGTTGTGTGTGTGTGAGTGTGTATTCTTTGTGTGTGTGTGTGCATTTTTGTGTCTGTGTGTGTGTGTGCATTCTGTGCGTGCTTGTGTGTGTGAGTGTGCATTCTGTGTGTGTGTGAGTGTGCATTCTATGTGTGAGTGTGCATTCTTTGTGTGTGTGAGTGTGCGTTTGTTCTGTGTTAGTGTGAGTGTGCATTCTTTGTGTGTGTGTGTGTGCATTCTGTGCATGTGTGTGTGTGTGAGTGTGCATTGTGTGTGTGTGCAATCTTTGTGTGTGTGTGTGTGTGCATTCTGTGTGTGCGTGAGTGTGTGTGAGTGTGCATTGTGTGTGTGTATGCATTCTGTGTGTATGTGAGTGTGCGTTCATTGTGTGTGTGAGTGTATATTCTTTGTGTATGTGAGTGTGCATTCTGTGTGTGTGTGTGTGTGAGTGTGCATTCTATGTGTGAGTGTGCATTCTTTGTATGTGAGTGTGCGTTTGTTCTGTGTTAGTGTGAGTGTGCATTCTTTGTGTGTGTGTGAGTGTGCATTTTGTGTGTGTGTGCATTCTGTGTGTGTGTATTCTGTGTGTGTGTGTGTGTGTGTGCATTCTTTGTGTGTGTGTGTGTGTGTGTGTGTGCATTCTTTGTGTGTGTATGTGTGCGTGCACGCTTTTGTGTGTTATTGTGTGAGTGTATAGGGCCGAAATCCAGGTGCACCAGAAAGCTGGCGCACCTATGAGTTTTGGAGTGGTACTTACCACTGGAACTCTTGGTACGGCAAGTAGGTCCAATTTCAGGACTTTGAATTTTTTTCAAAGTCCTACAGGAAATGGATCATAATGGGGGCGGGCCTTAGACTCAAAGCCTCAGACTGGCTGAAAATGGGTCGTTTGGACTGTCGGCCGCTGTCAATCAATGTGGTGATGTCACAGCGCGTGTGCGTCACCACGCTCTCTCCCCTCCATTAAAGGGGAGAGATTCGATCGTTTTTTTAACTTTGGTCACTGAGCCACCAGGGTGGGCCAGCGGCCTGGCACCCAGGAGGGGGTGCTGCCCGTTGGCGACTGGTGGCCGATCGGCAAGTTGGCCAGCAAAAATGTTTGCATTGTGACTGTGGCAATGGGCCCTCCCCTGTAAGGGCGGCCGCACTGCCGGGCCGTGCTCAGTGCGAAAATGGTGCACCAGCAGAGTAACCTGTCAGGGGCACCGTGCGGCGGTGGAATCGACAAATGGAGCTCAAAATGGACAGGTATTTATTTTATTTTAATTTAGCAGTGCATCTACTAGGGGTCCAGGCCGAAAAATCCCCGACCTGAATTTAGATCGGGTCGTCTTGTTGACCCCAAAGCGACGGCCATTCGATTTTTAGGAATGGCCTCCGCAAACGGGCATTAACGGGTCTCTGAGATCCTGGATTTCGGTCCCGAGGTGTTTTGAGTGTCTGTGTGCGTCTGTGTTTGTGAAAAGTTTCACATTGGATTCGATTCCCGGTCTCAGCCATGCTGCTGTCGGGAGATGCTAAGCAGAGATCGAGCACCTCCTCAATGAGAGGGAGATAACGGATGTAAAGTGGTCCCCGGGCTCCTTTTCTTGCATGGCCGGGAAGGCGGTTCAGAGCAACATTGGTGGGCTGTTTAACCGCAACCCAACCTTGGTTCATTGCGTCCTCCCATTACACCGGCTCGGTGTTAATGAGGCCCAGTATTGGGAGCTCCTCGGTCCTCACTATTGAAGTACAGGGATCGTACCCTGCATCCCCCTCTCCCCGCCCCCCCAATGTGTGCCCAGAAATGGACGCACCTGAATTTCTAGGCCATGGCAGGCTTGATGGGGCACATGACCTTTTCTTGCTCCAGACTTTCTCATGTTCTTATGAACCATGCTGTTGTAATTACTACAGTAATGACTGGTGTGTTCAGCCTAACAAAGTACCAGAGAGTTGCTGGAGGTTTTGAGGTTGCAATCTAAGAACTGGAAATCCGAACTACGGTCTTCATCCAATGAAGACAACAATGTTGTAGAGAAGAACAAATGTCAGCAGCTCTGGGTCTGGGGGTGAGGAGGGGGAATCAGCCAGGGTTTCTGCTGATTGCTATCCAGAAAGAAAGGCTTGTATTTATATAGCGCCTTTCATGACCTCCGGATGACCCAAAGCGCTTTACAACCAATTAAGTACTTCTGAAGTGTAGTCACTGTTGTAATATAAGGAACACGGCAGTTAATTTGCGCACGGTAAGCTCCTACAAACAGCAATGTGATAATGCAGCAGATAATCTGTTTTTATTAATGTTGGTTGCGGGGCACTTTATTTGCCGTAAAGTGAAAGGAATCATATAAATGCGAGTCTTTCTTATTTTCTTATCTGTTTATTCCCCTTTTTCCCCTTCTCTCCTGAAGACGCTGATGCGGGCTGAGATACAGTTCCACTCGTACCATCCACTTGAGGCTATCTTCCACCCCTGAGGTCATTTACAATGTGCCAACCGTATTCAGTGAATGTCAGTGAGGGGGCAGGAATCACATGGCTCCAGAGTCCGACCCCGTCCTCATCTGACATCCACACCGGATAGTGAGCAGGAACAAGGAGCCCAGCTGATTTTTGTCCTGTCTCTTTGAAATGAACAGGATGCTTTGAAGACCTTAACATCATAAAACGCCCCAAGGCGCTTCGCAGGAGCCTAATCAAACAAAAATTGGCACCGAGCAGCAGCGAGCCTTCAAGGAGGAGAGAGAGATAGAGAGGCGGATAGTTTAAGGGATAGAATTGCAGAGCTTAGGGCATTGGCAGCTGAAGGCATGGCCACCAATGGAAGGAGATCGAGGATGTATTAGAGGTTAGAATTGGAAGAACGCAGAGTTCATGGATTGTTGTAGGGCTGGAGGAGGTTACAAAATAGGGAAGGGTGAACTTAATTTTTTTTTAATTTTGTAATCCAAGTCCACATCTGCCTCTGGAAAGGGTGGGTGAGGGGTGGGGGAATGTGCCTCATTAGCCCAGGTAACGGTAATACCATAAACATGTCAGGACTGTGATAGTCCATCGAGGTACCAACTCTTCCTACGGCATGCAGTTGACCCATGCAGGCCAGGAGGTCCCAGGTTCCATGCTTTGTCTATGTTGAGTAGTTTGATGTTAGCGAGGGTGGTGGTAGGGATAGCTACAGCTGTTAGGTACATAGGAATTGTTAGACAAAAATGACCGACCTCCATCTAGTTCGCCCTCTACCAACCTGGTAGTCACATGATACAACCATAATGTAGTTGTTGACTAATCATAGCAATCAATCATAGAATCATAGAATGGCCCATCGAGCCTGTGCCGGCTCTTTGTAGGAGCAGTTTAGCTCGTCCCACTCGCCTGCCCTTTCCCCGCAGTCCTGCAAAATGTTTTCCTTCAAGTACTTATCCAATTACCTTTTGAAAACCACGATTGAGTCTGCCTCCATTACCCTCTCAGGTAGTGCATTCCAGATCATAACCACTCGCTGCGTAAAAAAGCTTTTCCTCATGTCGCTGTTGGTTCTTCTGCCAATCACCTTAAATCTGTGTCCTCTCGAACTGTCCACCAATGGGAACAGTTTCTCTCTATCCATTCTGTCCAGACCCCTCATGGTGTTGAACACCTTTATCAAATCTCCTCTCAACCTGCTCTGCTCTAAACAGAACAACTCCAGCTTCTCCAGTCTATCCACATAACTGAAGTCCCTCATCCCTGGAACCATTCTTGTAAATCGCTTCTGCACCCTCTCTAAAGCCTTCACATCCTTCCTAAAGTGCGGCGTGCAGAATTGGACACAATACTTCAGTTGAGGCCGAACCGGTGTTTCATCATAACTTCCTGGCTTTTGTACTCTGTGCCTCTATTGATGAAGCCCAGGATCCCATAAGCTCTTTTAACCACTTTCTCAACCTGCCCTGCCACCTTCAGCGATTTGTGCACATATACCCCCAGGTCTCTCTGATCATGCACCCACTTTAGAATTGTACCCTTTAGTTTTTGTTGCCTCTCCTTGTTCCTACCAAAATGTATCGCTTTGCACTTTTCTGTATTAAATTTCATCTGCCACGTGTCCGCTATTCCACCAGCCTATGTTCTTGAAGTCTCTCCCTAGCCTCCGCACTGTGCACTATACTTCCAAGTTTTGTGTCATCTCCAAAATTTGAAATTGTGTCCTGTACTCCCAAATCTAAGTCATTAATATATATCAAGAAAAACAGTGGTCCTGGTACCGACCCCTGGATCTCGAGCAATTATTCTACAACAGGCCCAGAAAACTCCGGGGTGGAGAGCTTTGGGAGCCATAGGTCCAAAGTCCCCTCTTCCTCCCAAGCATGCTACACTGACCACATGTAATTTCATCACAGCAGTCCTTGCAGCTGGGAAGGAAACTTAAGGCACTGAGAATCCCTGCTCCAAGCTGCTATTCTGGAAAGTACACTTCTTTGTAAATCAGGATCGTGGAATGGTTAGAGAGTAGAATCATAGAATCAAAGAAGTTTACAGCACGGAAGGAGGCCATTTTGGCCCATCGTGTCCATGCCAGCCAACAAGAGGCTATCCAGCCAAATCCCACTTTCCAGCTCTGGGTCCGTAACCCTGCAGGTTACGGTACTTCAAGTACTTTTTAAATGTAGTGAGGGTTTCTGCCTCTACCATCCTTTCAGGCAGTGAGTTCCAGACCCCCACAATCCTCTGCGTGAAGAAATTCCCCTCAAATCCCCTCTAAACATTCTACCAATTACTTTAAATGTATGCCCCCTGGTTGTTGACCCCACTGCTAAGGGAAATAGACCCTTTCTATGCACTATATCCAGGCCCCTCATAATTTTATACACCTCAATTAGGTCTCCCCTCAGCCTCCTCTGTTCCAATGAAAACACATCCAGTTTATCCAATCGTTCCTCATAGCTTAGATTCTCCACTCCCGGCAACATCCTCGTAAATCTCATCTGTACCCTCTCCAGTACGGAATGGTTAGAAGAAAACTTGGATTCTTCAGCCTACAGAAAGGAACCAAAGGAAGGAAACCTTATACCAGGTACTAAGTGTAATAGAAACGTTTGACCCAGAGCTCTATTTCAAGGTAAGCTGTGACGATGTGACAAGGTGAGATTGTTGCAAACTGGTCAAATTCAGGACTGAGGCTAGGAGGGACCTTGTCATGCAAAGAGTAGTCAGTAGCTGGAACAGGCGAGGTGTTGTGATTGTTGGAGCTTTTCGAGCATTAATTGAGCAGAATGTGGTATCTGTATGGAGCGTTGTGATCTTCCTGACAGGATCGGCCTTAGCTGTGATGTCTTCTTGGCCGAATGCCTTTTGGTACTCGATATCTAGGCTCAATCATAAGGAAGGGACCGAAGGGTGACCATTGCCCCTGGATAAGTCACCCCAGCATGAACCGAGACTCGGGGAGAAAATTCACGCGGGAATTATCGCTGTTAGGCCTCAACAGCTGGGTAACACCAATCCTGTTGTTGATCCAATGGATAGCCAGGCGAGGCATCACACACACACACACACACACATACAAAAGTGATCTTTATTTAATATAACTATTCATACAAGTGTTGCGATTTCAATGCCTATCGTCCGCCAAGTGTTCTTCAATGGCTCCAGTGCAGGCTGAGGGGTGTTACAAAGCCCCTCCGAGCAGCAGTGCCTCACGTTTTTAGTCCCCATCAGTCTATCAAAAATAATCAGCTCTTGAGGATTGGTCGGACGGGCAGACACAAGGGGCGGGGAGCAGTTCCTCGCTGGGAATCCCAGTCCCGTTGCTATGCCGCGACTTTCCTGGCCACGAGGTCTCTACAGCGTCTCCTTCAGTAGGCACATGGTGGCTCTTCAACCGGAGCCATCGGACTCCTGGGACTCAAGGTGCTCAGGGAGCGGAACGCAAAGCTCGACGGGTCATACAGGTACCGTGGCGGGGGGCGGCTGCCGCTGATGCTCTGGGGTGGGGGGGGGGGGGGGCGAAAGACAAAGTGAAGACACTGTCAGCAATTCAGTTCAAGGTGCTGTTTGTTTGCACATGCGAGCTTATCACATCCCAGGCAAGGAATTACTTCAGGCATCTATGGGTTAAATGTGACAGCCATTTTGCGCACATCACTTAAAGGAATCTATCCCTGGCTGTGTTACATAGAAACATAGAAACATAGAAAATAGGTGCAGGAGCAGGCCATTCAGCCCTTCTAGCCTGCACCGCCATTCAATGAGTTCATGGCTGAACATGAAACTTCAGTACCCCCTTCCTGCTTTCTCGCCATACCCCTTGATCCCCCGAGTAGTAAGGACTTCATCTAACTCCCTTTTGAATATATTTAGTGAATTGGCCTCAACTACTTTCTGTGGTAGAGAATTCCACAGGTTCACCACTCTCTGGGTGAAGAAGTTTCTCCTCATCTCGGTCCTAAATGGCTTACTCCTTATCCTTAGACTGTGACCCCTGGTTCTGGACTTCCCCAACATTGGGAACATTCTTCCTGCATCTAACCTGTCTAAACCCGTCAGAATTTTAAACGTTTCTATGAGGTCCCCTCTCATTCTTCTGAACTCCAGTGAATACAAGCCCAGTTGATCCAATCTTTCTTGATAGGTCAGTCCCACCATCCCGGGAATCAGTCTGGTGAATCTTCGCTGCACTCCCTCAATAGCAAGAATGTCCTTCCTCAAGTTAGGAGACCAAAACTGTACACAATACTCCAGGTGTGGCCTCACCAAGGCCCTGTACAACTGTAGCAACACCTCCCTGCCCCTGTACTCAAATCCCCTCGCTATGAAGGCCAACATGCCATTTGCTTTCTTAACCGCCTGCTGTACCTGCATGCCAACCTTGGTTGAGGAAGGGATGTTTAGCCAAGACACCTGAACTTACTGACCTTCTTCAAATAAGATCATGGGATCTTTCACTTTGTTTAGCATAGGGCAGATGTGGCCTTGGTTTAATCTCTCATCTGATTCAGGACAACACCTCCAACAATGCTGCACTGCTTCAGTACTGCACTGTCGCATCAGCCTATGTGATACATAGTGGGGTTTGGACTCACAACTGCTGACTCGGATATATATGTGGAGCTGAACACAGGGTGATGGGGGTGGTTGGGGGGGGAGGCACTAAAAGATAAAAAGGGGGTGCCAAACCAGGCTAGGAAGAGAGAATTGTGCAACAATCAATGACAACCTAAGCAGGGTATGCCCTGACCTGACATCTGCAGTGTGTGTTTGTATGTGTGTGGTGTGTATATGTACTTGTAGTGTATGTTTTGTGTGTGTGTGCGCTGTGTATGGCCCAGAAATCCCGGCCTCCCGGGTCCGTATGGAGTGTGTACGGACCCGGGAAGGCATCGCAAAAAACGATTTTCAGCACACAATGCGCATGCGCTGAAAACCGGCTTTTACGATCTGTCAAGCTCCAGCTTGACAGATCCTCCGTATCTCGGGAGCGAGGACATTTGCAAGGGCAAGGTTGCTGTATTTACCCATATCTCACCCAGCAAATGTCCTGAAAACTCTTGCGCCTGATAAAAGCAGACACATAGCCTACTTTTACAGGTGTAAGAGTTTTAAAATACATAAACACATAAAAAATAAAATTTAAAAAACGCATTTTATTGTTAAAAACCCTCCCCACTACGGTAAGTTTATTCTAAACCACAATTAAAAAAACTTCTTTAAAAATCGGAAAAATATTTTTTTAATAATACATAAATAACTTTAAATTAATAAAAATGTGTGGTGTATTTTTTAGTTGTGTTTTGGATGCTTGGGGGGGCTTTCTCAATCATAATAATGGGATGTCCAACTTACGGAGTTCCCATTATTATGAATGAGAAAATACTTCACCTTGAGTGGCTGCCCAGAGCCATGTGACTGCAGCTCCAGCTCTGTGGACGTCCGGAGGTGCCCGCGCTCCGACGCACAGTGAGAGGAGACCTGAGGATCGCGGTCGCTCATGGACGTAGTAGGAACAAATGGGTGCGCATCTTTTAAAAATTTTTTACCCAATCGCCCATGAGAAGCAGCCGCCCGGGATTTCTAGGCCAATATGTTTCTATGGTGAGAGTGGCTCATCCCCCACAAGTCCCCAAATTTTAATTCTCATCCTCATGTTTAAATCCCTCCATGGCCTCACCCCTCCCTATCTCTATAACCTCCTCTAGCTCTGCAACCCCCCGGGATCTCTGTGCTCCTCCAATTCTGGCCCCTTGCACATCCCCCACTTCATTCACAACACCATCGGTGGCCGTGCCTTCAGCTGCCTAGACCCGAGGTTCTGGAATTCCCTCCCTAAACCTCTCCGCCTCTCTACCTCTCGTTCCACCTTAAAACCCACCTATTTGACCAAGCTTCTAGTTTCACTCCTTCTAATGTCTCCCTCTTTGGCTTGGTCTCGATGTAGGTTTGATTATACTCCTGTGAAGCGCCTTGGGATGTTTTTTTACATTAAAGGCGCTATATAAATGCAAGTTGTTGAATGAACTCTTTGCAGGTCTCTACAGAGGAGAAGTTCCGACTTGGGTTTATTTGATAAAGGTGGGAATCTAATAAAAGGAAACCTCCTGTCACTCCGATGGGCGATGTGGGAAATGGAAAATGTCGCAGTGGCAGTTGGCAGCGTACAGCCCTACGATTTCTAGACTTAACATCTGTGATTCACACAGGACATTTTAATAAAGCTTTCTACACATTTAAACTTCTCGCACAAATCACGAGCATTTAAAAAAAAATGTGTTTGCAAATCATGGGACTCACAAGTGCCCATAATGCCGCAGTGCTGCACTAGGGGGAGCACTTGTGAGGTTAGGAATTAGAGGAACAGGAGGAGGTCATTCAGCCCCCTCGAGCCTGTTCCACCATTCAATTAGATCATGGCTGATCTGTACCTTAACTCCATTTACTTGCCTTGGTTCTGTAACCCTTAATACAAAAATCTATTAATCAGAGTTCTGAATTTTTTAATTGACCATCATGCCTCAACAGCTTTTTGGGAGGAGAGAGTTCCAGAACTTAAAAAAAAAATAATTCCTGAGATGTGTGCATCGCTGGCAAGGCCGGCATTTATTGCCCATCCCTAATTGCCCTGAGGTGGTGAGCCGTCTCTTGAGCCACTGCAGCCCGTGTGATGAAGGTACTCCCACAGTGCTGTTCGGGAGGGAGTTCCAGGATTTTGACCCGGCGACCAGCCTTTGAGTGAAGAAGTGCTTCCTGACATCGGTCCTGAGCGGCCTAGCTCTAATTTTAAGGTGATGTCCCCTTGTTCTGGACTCCCCCCACCAGAGGTAATACTTTTTCTCTATCTACCCTATCAAATCCTTAAATCCTCTTAAACACCTCAAGTAGATCATCCCTTGGGAGTTGAGGCGCGTTGGAAAAGCAGAGAGAGCTTCACTCCGCAGATAATCCCACTGCACCTGACCTGAGAGTGCCCGAAGGCGGTCTGAAATGGGAAGCTGTTCCATTCCCTTACAAAATGCACTCAGGAATGAAAATGCCTTTCTGTTGCTAGGCTGTGTGTTGGGGCCTACTCGGATGCCTGGGCTATATTGTTGCACCACTGAACAGGACCCTCTTACTTAAACAAAAAAACTCCCTTGTAGCGCTGAGCCCTAAAAAATTGCATTTCATCAGCCTAAGTATTAGTGAAGCAGGAGCCAGACCTTTTATTTTTTTATTTGGCTTTTATGCTAATAGCTTACAAATGTTAAAAGATTTGGTCTACTGCCATCAGGGGCTTATTCACAGGGTGATTTGATTACCAGGTTATTGTGGCACAGGGAAGGAAGGGTGCAGAATTGGATCTTAAAGGTACAGTGCCCCACAGCTCACACAATTAATAAAAAAAATCTTCAGTGTTGGCTCATTTGGTAGCATCCTCACCTTTGAGTCAGCTGGTCATGTGTTCAAGTCCCGCTCCAGAGACTTCAGCACAAAGTCTAGGCTGACACTCCAGTGCAGTACTGAGGGAGTGCTGCACTGTCAGAGGTGCCGTCCTTTGGATGAGGTGTTAAACCGAAGCCCCGTCTGCTCGCACCGGTGGATGTAAAAGATCCCACGGCCACTATTCAAAGGAGAGCAGGGGAATTCTCCCCGATATCCTAGCCAATATTCATCCCCCAACCAACATCACTAAAGCAAAGTGGACATCGACAAAAACCTGCCGATGTCACCATAGCCTCAGGTTTACCACCGCTAAAAATGGCCACAGCACCAGCAGGCAAAAGCTCGTGCTGGGGGCCACGCTAACTCACAGAGTAACGCCCTCCTAAAGTGGTACTGCAGCTTCTTACAGACTCTGGGAATGAGGCTGTGGCGTTCACAATGAATTATGGGCAATTAAAAAGGGTACAAATTAAAGGAGCAATGTGTTCAGAACTAATAAAAATTAAAATCATGCGAATAATGTATTTTTCAGCCCTTACTACCTTACAAAAAATATATTAACATTAAAAAGAAATCCCAAATATGAGTCTTCAGCTCGTAAAGCCGAATTCCCTTCCGAACCTCCAAAAATGGGAAAAGTGCTTCAGCACGAACACAAATGGCACAGCAAGCCAGGGAAGTGGCACCCAGGGTCCCACACGCAGTACTCTAGCTTTGTGCAGGGGGTCAACACTGCAAGCAAGGTCCTCTACTCACAGGACCAGGAGGCTCTTCAGAAAGAAAGATGTGGTTTCGGATCACCAAGGCCGTCACTGCCAATAGTGTTGCCCCACGACCCGGCTCCAGTGCCCAAAGAAGCTTCATGACCTCAGACCACTGGTCATGGTCAGTGAGTGCATTTTTAAAAGCCGTTTCCTATCAACTGAATCACTTGATTCACATACCCCTTAATCACTCACCTACCAACAACCTGTACCAATCATGAGGCTTCACTTCACCCATTGGAGGAGACGGTGCTGGCCATTCTTGGCAGTCATGGTTGAGCACTTGGCCAGCACCGGGGCTGAAAGAATACAGGATGCTGGTATCCTCATACGTTATCCTCCTTCCAGCATGCACCTCATGCTTTCCCGTCCTCCCCTCTGTACAACTCCACCCTTGTACCTTCCTCATTTCACACACCCAAGGAATGCAGCCCATCCGTCCAGTAGTTGGAGGAGGAGAATGATAATAAGGAAAAAAAAGCATGACTCGATTTGACACTCCCAACCACCAGCTCCTCAGGTTTGACCTGCAAGGCCATCTGCAGTGTCCCTCACTGAAAGTCAGCTGCCTTCCACCAGCCATGCTGCAGCCAGTGGGGTAGCACTGCGTCACATCACTAGAATAGGCAAAGGCACACACAAGACAGTCACTGAGGGAACGCATAAGCGTGATGAGTTGATTTCTTGATGTCATAATGGATGGTTGGATGCATAAAGTTGGATTGGAAAATTTGCTTTGTGGTGGCATTTATTTCAACATTGTGGCAAGAGGACGTGGTCATGGTCAGTAACAGTGGGAAGGTAAAGTGTGGGACAAATGTTGAACGGGGAAATGGGATTGTGGTCACTGGTACCGCAGGCAAATGATTCCATCTCCGATATCCCGGCCAGAAAGGGGCTGTCTGGGATGCATCCTTCCTTCTGCTTCCTGCTATTCAGCTTCTTCCTCTTCTGTGTCTTCCTCTTCCCTCTGTGAGTGGATGCTGTCAATCTGAAAGGACAGCAGAAGATGCTGGAAATACTCAGCAGGTCAAGCAGCATCTTAGCCTGAGACGTGATCACTGTTTCTTTCTCCACAGATGTTTCCTGACCTGCTGAGTATTTGCAACATTCTCTGGTCTACTCAGAGGCCTTCCTTTACCATCCGAAGCCTTGCAAACATCCAGCAGCACTCCCTACACACATAAAAAAACTTTTAACATGTGTTGCATCAAGCCACTACTTAAATAAAATCAAAAAACCAAGTCCAAAAGCTAAATGCAAATTTACCTGAAAGATTTGTGTGCCTCTTTAAGAGGTGCTGACAGCACCTCTGTCAGTCTAGTTGTATGCTGGGTTTACCTGGTCAGCGCTAGGGTCGAAGTTCACCGTGGTGATGTTTAGTCAGCGTGCACGTCACCTCAGCGCCATTTTTCTTTTCAGGGCGATGGATCTTATCGGCAGTGCTATCAGGACCACGAAAATGGGGAACGGCGTGGGACCCGTCGTCAGCTGGCAGAAGAGCGGCAGCCGATAAGGTAGGTAATTTCTTCCCTCGTGGACTTTTATTTCATTGCTGTTTATGGGATCTTGCTGTGTGAAAATTGGCTGCTGCATTTCCCACATTTTAACAGCGACTACATTTCAGAAGTACTTCATTGTCAGTAAAGCACTTTGGGACGTCCTGAGGTCGTGAATGACCCAAGTCCTTCCTTATTTGCATCGCAGTTGTGGACTGGTACAAAAACAAATGGCCTCTAGGGGCTGTCATAGTGCTGGTGGAATAGTTCCATGAGTTGCTGCTGGTCTCAACAATCTCCTTCATTTCTATTGACATCAAATGGCAAGCGCCAAGGGAGTGCTGAGTGCGCAGCTGTGAGCTCTATCTCCTCACACTAACCTGGGTTTCTCATTTCATGTCGTCAAGGGGAAAAAAGACTGAATGAAGTTAGTGTTTCATATACAATCCCTTTTTTTTCCGTAACATGCATGACATCATCTGACCTCTGCTCACCTCTGTGTGACCCATGGGCTTGTGTTGCCGCATAAATACTAATTGAGCAGGGCGGCGAGGTCATTTCCAGGGCTTTGCATAAAGGTGATCTGCATGGACGTGGGGGAAATAAACTGTTTACCCATGTGTCCCCTCCGCCACTACCTCAAGTAAAGTGCAAAAGGCTTGCATTGATACAGCACCTTTCATGGCAGCAGCACGCCCCAAAGTGCTTTACAGCCAATGTTGTTTTAAGTGTAGTGCAGTGACTGTTGTAATGTAGGAAATGCAGCAGCCAATTTGCACAAAGCAAGCTCCCATAAACAGCAATTCAATAATAACCAGGTAACCTATTTATTTTTAATTGATGTTGGTTGAGGGATAAATATTAATCAGTATACCAGGGCGAAATCCCCTGTTCTTCTTCAAAATCGCGCAGTGGGATCTTTTACATCCTCATGGGTGGTAACAATCCATGTTCCATTAAGTGCTGTAACACTGTGTTCTATAGGGTGCTGTAACAAAGATAAGAACATAAGAAATAGGAGCAGGAGTAGGCCATTTGGCCCCTGAGCCTGCTCCACCATTTAATCCGATCATGGACTCAGCTCCACTTCCCTGCCCACTCCCCAAAATCCTTTATTCCCTTATCACTCAAAAATCTGTCTATCTCCGCCTTAAATATATTCAATGACCCAACCTCCACAGCTCTCTGGGGCAGAGAATTCCATAGATTTACAACCCTCTGAGGAAAGAAATTCCTTCTCATCTCAGTTTTAAATGGGTGGCCCCTTATTCTGAGACTATAGGCTAGTCTTTCCACTTTTGTGCAGATCGCCCAAAGATGGGCGTTATTTCCAGCGTTGGCGGTAAATATGGGTTTTGAGTTCGGCAGATTATCGCCCATTTTCAAAACCCCAACTTTCCATTTTATAAAATGTGCGTTACCATGAGCGATCTGAAATGGGCGTTAGCGTTAAATGTTTTGACCTTCTGCTGTAAACTGTCAGTGTTCATAGCAACGCCATGGCAATGGTCATTTCCCGTGCTTCAGGAGGTCAGGGGTCATCAATACATGCGCAGAAGAGGAGAGAGAGAGCGAGAGGGAGCAGAGAGAAACCGATAGCGTATGTGGGTATGTTGTGTGGTTGTTTGGCTGTTGTGAGAAATAGGAGGGAGATTTAACAGCAGCAAAAAGACGTGAGCACAAATAATGTTGTTCCCGCAGTTTTTGGGAAAAAAATATAGTTAAAATGGAAGGGATGGAGGAGGTAACACAGCACGCTGTGGAGACTGAGGATGCTGGCAAAAGCAGTGAAGTAGAAGAGGAACTATTGGGAGGACGAAAACGAGCTTGGAGATTCTCCGACGAGGCAAATGCCTCGCCCCTGCAGGAGGTGGAGTCACGCTGGGGTCAATTGACCCAGGGTGTGTGTGGGAAGCCCACCCCAAAGGTCTACCAGAATATATGGGTCGACATAGCCGAGGTGGTCTAGTTAGCGATGAACGAGGTGCGTGAGGGCAACCAGTGCCGCAAACACTGGAACAGCCGAGTATTACATTTATTTACATTTACTTATATATTTATATAATTTGAATTGTAAGTGTAAAGAATGATTAAAATCAGATGTGATGTCTTGCACTTATACCGGGAGTGTTTTACTCAAAGCCTGCGTTGACGGTGTACATCTTTAGGTATATAATGCTCATTTTCGTTATAATCATGTCGGTTATGTGTTGTATCAGTCTCTGTGACAGTACCTATCACACAATGATCTCATGCCATGTCATGCTGGTGTTACCTTTTACAGAAGAAGCTTTTTGAAGAATAGGGCTGAGCAGAGGTGAACGGGTGGTGGGCCACCAGTCACCATCGAGCTCACCGACATCAAGGAGTGGGTGCTGGCTGGCACTAGTGGGGAGCCACCCCTGGTCGGCCACGCATGCAACAGCAGAACCTGAAGTGATGCCACGTGAGTAAAGTATACACCATTGCGTGATGTAAAGTCAATAGATGCTACACCCACTCATATCCGACCAATAATATATTAAGTGTTCTCTAAATAAGGATGGCCTCATGAGAATCATTGCAATGCAGAATTTGGTCATGGTCATGAAATGTGATGTCTGTGATGATTTTGATAGCGGTGGTGCTTTTGTCGTGCATATGCTGTGTGTAGCATTGGAATCACCTTGTGACTCGAGCACCCCCTTCTCCTCGAATAACCTCAGTTATGTTTAGTAGCTCAGCCAGCAGCGTGGCCCCGTGCAACATCACCGAGCCAAGAGGTGGGGGTGTGGGGCCGGACTCGCCGGACGATCGTCCATCTGGTGCTGAGGAGCCCCGATTATCGCTCATGGAGCTGCAGGGTGCCTTCTCCACGGATGACAGTGCCGACTTCGAGGAGCACGCATCGCCAAGCTCCATAATGCATTCGACACCGATTACATCTAGTGCTCCTGCAGCCATGCCCTCCTCTGCCGTGGAGGTAGCAGGCCCAAGCACCTTGCCGCAGGGCACCCTAGGTGTCTCCATGACGGTGCCGACCACACGGAGGTTGGTTCGACACAGCAGGCCTGCTCCACGAACGGCAGATCTGAGCGAGGATATGGTACACTTGTCCAGGAGGAGTGTTGAGATAGGTCAGCAGATCCTCCAGACAATGGCCAGCATGTCCGCCACCATGAACGAGTACGTGCCGTGGATGGCGGAGGCCCTGGAATTGATAGCCAGGAACACTGGTGGCAGAGGGCTCCCAGTGGTCCCGGAGCGTTGCACTGCACCCCAAGGTGCTGCACCCCCATTGCCAACAATACATGAGAGCCAGGAGGAAGATCTTGCTTCTGGCTCGGAGCACATTCCCACCTCGTGACCGTCCTCTCCCGTATCCGGCAGTTCTGCCATCATGCCCCCCAATGAAGCAGCATCTGAGGAGCTCCTCAGCAAGGCGGCTTGGAGTAAGGAGAGGAAGGGGAAGGGGTAGAGGTAGGGAGGAGAAGCGGTGGGGAGGAAGGAAAGTGAAGTGCATGGCCGCAGGAGTTGTATTGGTCACAGCATTTTTATGTTGTGGTTGCTATTTTGTTGGGAGGTTAGGGGGAAGGGGGGAGGGGTGTACCTTGTTTTTTTGCATTCGTTTTCTTTGATTATGAAGTTTTGTTTGAAATGTGAACGCTTTTATGAATAATATAAATGTCATCAATTTAATGTGGGCTGGGGTGAGGATGGGGTGGGGAGTTGCTGACAGTTATAATTATGATTTTATACAAATGTTCTCATTAAATGTTTTTTATTTCACATAATCTTGTTGCACATTGTCTCAGATAAGATCGTTCTCCCTGTAAGTGCGTGGGGTGTAAGTTTTCGTCCTTCTCCTCCTCAGTTGCCACCTCTTTGACTGGGCCCATAATGCTGTTGAATATACCTTCTGCCATCTCTAGCCTGCAGCATGTGCGTAGTCAGCAAGACAGGCTGAGAAATGACAGGCTCCATTACAGTCACAATCAGTATTATACCTATTGTTCACAAACAATAAATTTACCTACTAAAACACCTAAAATAAATTCAAGTCGTCCACAGTATGATAAGATATTTGTTCAGATGTTCAAATCACCTTAAAAGAACTGCACAGTACATCAAAACTCCCCAGAAGTTGAAGCAGCGTTTTATATGAACCGACCTCCGATTTACAACATGGCGTCCATACCGCTGGGTTTAGTTCAGGTGAGAGCAACTTTTTCTCAGCGGGTTTTTCGACGAGTGATATTTTCGGCAATATGTGGCTGGGGTGCCGAGAGCAAGGCTCGGCGATATTAGAGGCGTTAGTTTTGCCCATTCTGATCTTTACGGCAAAAAAAAGTGGACGGGCGGTATTATTAATTCTCGACGTTAACAACATGCTGAAAGTAACGTTGGGCAATAAGTGAGCGATACATGGGCGTTAGTTTCCATTTTGTTGCTAAATGAGCGATATCTGGGCGTTATACCTCATCTCGCCGTTAAAATGGACGTTACCGGGGCAGTATCGATGCAAAAAAATTGGAAAGTCTAGGCCTATGTCCCCTAGTTTTAGTTTTCCCTGAGGGGAAATATCCTCTCTGCATCCACCTTGTCTAGCCCCCTCATTATCTTATAAGTTTTGATAAGATCACCTCTCATTCTTCTGAACTCCAATGCGTATAGGCTCAATCTACTCAACCTAGCCTCATAAGTCAACCCCCTCATCTCCGGAATCAACCTAGTGAACCTTCTCTGAACAGCCTCCAATGCAAGTATATCCTTCCTTAAATACGGAGACCAAAACTGTACGCAGTACTCCAGGTGTGGCCTCACCAATACCCTGTACAGTTGTAGCAGGACTTCTCTGCTTTTATACTCCATCCCCCTTGCAATAAAGGCCAACATTCCGTTTACCTTCCTGATTACTTGCTGTATCTGCATACTAACTTTTTGTATTTCATGCATAAGGACCCCCAGGTCCCTCTACACTGCAGCACTTTCAAATTTTTCTCCATTTAAATTATAGTTTGCTTTTCTATTTTTTTCTTCCAAAGTGGATAACCTCACATTTTCCCATTATATTCCATCTGCCAAATTTTTGCCCACTCACTTAGCCTGTCTATATCCCTTTGCAGATTTTTTGTGTCCTCCTCACAATTTGCTTTCCCACCCATCTTTGCATCATCAGCAAACTTGGCTACATTACACTCGATCCCTTCATCCAAGTCATTAATATAGATTGTAAATTGTTGAGGCCCTAGCACCGAACCCCACTAGTTACTGTTTGCCAACTGGAAAATGACCCATTTATCCCGATTCTCTGTTTTCTATTAGTTAGCAAATCCTCTATCCATGCTAATATATTACCCCCAACCCGTGAACTTTTATCTTGTGCAGTAACCTTTTATCGAATGCCTTCTGGAAATTGAAATACACCACATCCACTGGTTCCCCCTTATCCATCCTGCTAGTTACATCCTCAAAGAACTCCAGCAAATTTGTCAAACATGATTTCCCTTTCATAAATCCATGCCAACTCTGCTTAATTGAATTATGCTTATCCAAATGTCCCACTACTGCTTCCTTAATAATGGACTCCAACATTTCCCAACCACAGATGTTAGGCTAACTGGTCTATAATTTCCTGCTTTTTGTCTGCCTCCTTTTTTAAATAGGGGCGTTACATTTGCGGTTTTCCAATCCGCTGGGACCGCCCCAAAATCCAGGGAATTTTGGTAGATTACAACCAATACATCCACTATCTCTGCAGCCACTTCTTTTAAGACCCGAGGATGTAAGCCATCAGGTCCACGGGACTTGTCCACCTTCAGTCCCATTATTTTACCGAGTACTACTTCATTAGTGATACACAACACCAGTTGTTATAGAACCCTATTGAACACAGGTTATTACAACATCCAATAGAACTTGGCCTGGAACAGCAGCTTATAAGACACAGGATGTTATAGTGCCCTATAGAACAATGGTTGTTATAGTAACTCATATAGCACAGGGTGTTATAGCCCCCTATAGAATACACGTTGTTACCACAGCCTTAAGCTTTCTCTATAAGACTGTTAAATAGGAACTCCATTAGTTTTTTTGTTATGTCACTAAAATCTAAACCAATGGGCGATTTATTTTTCTGATACAGTTAAAACGTTATAAATTTCATGTGTGTGCATCTTCACGAGTGAAATCTCCTTTTCTTTCCCTTGCTGCTGACACTCATTCTTCGAAGGAAACAACTGTCCTTGCCTTCAGAGTGTTCCGTGTGTCTGTGTGTGATGCAGGGACAGAAAGCGAGAGAGTGAGGGACAGTGAAAAAGGCAGTGAGACCCGATGAGGGAAAGGATTGGAGGGAGAGAGAAAGGCAAGAAAGAAGAAACAAAGACTGTGAGAGATATAGTTGAGCATATGACAGTGAGAGAAAGAGAGAACAAAAGGGACAGGGAAAGAGGAGAGGTAGAGCAAGAGAGATAGACAAGGAGACGAGGAGAAAAACAGATCGACAGAGGTAAAAATTCAGAAAGAGAGCGAGTTCAACATTCAAAAGAAAGAGTTATCACAAGGCCCAATCTGCTTGAGCATTCACCAGCTATAAAAGAACTTTGAGAAGCTCCAAGAATGCACTGATTAGAATGAAAGATGATATCGAATAATGTTCAGCCGTGCAAAGCTGAAAAATCATGCGCCATCTGGCCAGTTACTGAATGTTTGTTCAAAGCTGCAAAGCATGCCTGGTGAATTTTAGGTCATTAACCCACAGAGGTTCCCTTTGTAAATTCATTGTACTTTCCACACAGCTCTCCCATTTAGAAAGGAGGGAGAGGAAGATCGTCACATCAGCGATTCAATTCCTGGGGTGAGAAAAAGAAATAATGATCATCAAGGAGAGAGAAATGGTGGGGGGGCGCGGAAGACAAAAAAGATATCTTGTGCCTTGCAAGCTTGCGGACAGAGAGAGTGAGAGCAAGAGGGACCTGGGGAGTGAGTGAGATTAGGCAACGGGACAGGAAAGGGGAGAGCGAGGGGAAGGAGAAACTGCAGAGAGAGAGCAAGAAAGTGGGCAGAGAGAAAGAGGGAAGAGAGAGAAGCTGGGAAGAGGTAATGAGAGACTAGGAAAAAAAGAGAGATAATGGGGGAGAGGGAGAGAGAGCAAAAGGGGAGAGAAGAAGGGGAGAGACAGAAAGGGGGAGACTAAGGAGAGAGAGAGAGATTTAGGGTGCAAGTGGAGGAGAAATATAATGAGAATAGAGAGAGAGAGAGAAAGATTGGGGAGAAAGACTAGGGGATTGGGAGAGAGAGAGACTAAGGGACAAAGAAACTATAAGGAGTAGATAAAGATAATGAGGACAAGAAGTGGTGGAAGATGCTTCTGTCTATCTGCACCAAGTAGGACTAACTGTTTGTTTTTTATTTGTGCACTGCTGTTCCCCACTGAATCCAGGTCATTTTTTTAAATTAAATTTGCCTTTTACACGTAGATTATAAGTAGTATTTAATGAGTGACTCTTAAATTTACCGATAAAATTAAACTTGAATTGCATCCGCCAATTATAGACAACACTTCAATGCTATTAATTTGAAACTTGTGAACCCTTGAGTAGAGATCTGCTCCACAGCAAACATTTCTAATAACTTTACACTTTAACATTTTCCGATCAAGATTTATTAGTAGTTACTGGCCAGTTCTGATGAAAGCTCACGTCAAAAATACCGATCTCTCTTTCTGTTTCTGACACTGGCCAACCTGCTGGGTATTTCCTCGTTCTGATCCACATATTTTCTGTCAGGATTCACGGTACAAAGATCGCGAGGAGGAACCTTAGTTGTTTTTTTCCTCTCTGTAACCCAGGAACACTACCACCAACTACAGTGCCCAATCACCCAGACAACCAGAATAGGCCTCGGCTCGAGTTTTTATAATTTGTACATTGGGATGTAGGAGCCACCAGCAAGGCAGGAATTTCAGCTGCCTGGGCTTGAGGCTCTAGAATTCCCTTCTTAAGCCTCTCCGCCACTCTACCTCTCTCTGCTCCTTTAAGATGCCCCTTAAAACCTATCTCTTTGACCAAGCTTTTGGTTACTTATCCTAAAATCTCCTTATGAGGCTCGGTGTCAAGTTTTGTTTGATAACGCTCCTGTGAAGCGCCGTGTGAAGTTTTACTATGTTAAAGGCGCTATCTAAATGCAAGTTGGTGTTGTAGTAATTGATGCTCATCCCTAGTTGCCCTGAAGGCATTAAGAGACTACCACATAGGAACAGGAGCAGGCCAGTCAGCTCCTCGAACCTGTTCCGGCATTCTATTCGATCATGGCTGATCTGCCCCTCAACTCCATTTCTTCATATCCTTTAATACCCTTACCAGGGTGTGGGACTGGAGTCGCATGTACAGCAGACTGGATGGGAGTTAGTAGGTCCCTTCCTGAAGGACAATTTGGTATTCTATGTCAATCCAGCAGCTCTCCCTCAACAGTAATCGAGGGACTGCTGCATCGTCAGAGGTGTCATCTTTTGGTTGAGACGCTAAGCCCTGTCTGCTTGTTCAGGTGGACGTAAAAGATCCCTGTACATTAGTCAAAGATGACAACCTACACCACCTGGTGCTGGCTCACAATTTACCAGATTTGAACTCATAAGCCACCGCTATAACCATCGGGCTGCCATACCGGCCTTTGAACAAAGTTCTAGTGTATCGTGGGGAAAAGTGAGAGGTTGGTCAATGAGATAAAAAGAAGAGAGAGAAAGGGTGAGAAAGGGGAGAGGGAAACTAGGGAGAGAGTGAAAAACTGGGGGAGAGAGAAAGTGAAAAAAGAGACTGGGTAAAGAGAGAAAAATAATGAGGGAGAGAGATAGTGGAGAAAAGGGAGGAGAGAAAGGGCAGAGAGGGTGAGGGAGCGAGAAGGGCAGATAGAGAAAGATAAAGGAGGGATAGAAAAAGGGAGAGAGGTTAAGAGATACAAAGGGATGAGAGAAAGATTGTGGAGAAGGACTAGGGGGCAGAGAGAGAGAGACTAAGGGACAAAAAGCTGTGGGACTGAGAGGAAGTTAGTGAGAAAGTAAAAGTAGTGGAAGATACAGCAGTCTAGCTGGGCCGTAGGACTAACTTTATTTCTTATGTGCTCCCCGCATTTCCCCACTGACTCCAGGCACTGACCTAGACAAGACTTACGTGTGCAGAATGATGGCGGATGAAATTCAAGATTAAGTGTATGCTGGAATGCCAGAAAATGTCGGAGCTTTTTTTTTTACAACCGCACTAACAGAGCGAGACTTCACAGCAGCTGCAGTGAATCGCAACTTCTGTCATCACCTCTCAATAAATGGTATCAACTAGCTAGAGAAGAGGCTGAAAGTGAAGACGATGCTGTGCAGAATAGAAAAGGTTAATCCAGAACACTAACTCCAGTTAAACTTGCAGGACAAGGGGACCTAGGTCCAGTTGGAAGGCAAGTCGAGGACTGATGTCAGGAAGCACTTCTTCACACTGAGTGATCAATACCTGGGGTGGTCTTCCGTAAACGGCAATCTTTAGGTGGCCATAAAAGATTCCATTGCACTATTCAAAGATAAAAAGTGTCCTGGCCAACACTCATCCCTCAACCAGCACTTCCAAAAACCTGATTAACTGTTTACTGATTTATTTTCCTGTTTATGGGACCTGGCTGTGATAAATTGGCTGCTACATTTGCCTATAAAACAAGAGTGACTCCAGTTCAGAAGTAATTCATCGGATGTGAAACACTTTGGGACGTTCTAGACTCTAAGCTCTGGAATTCCCTCCCTCAACCTCTCCAATTCTCTACCTCGCTTTCCTCCTTTAAGACGCTCCTTAAAACCTACCTCTTTGACCAAGCTTTTGGTCACCTGTCCTAATATCTCGTTATGTGCCTTGGTGTCAAATTTTGCTTGATAACGATCCTGTGAAGCGCCTTGGAACGTTTTACTATATTAAAGGTACTATATAAATGCACGTTGTTGTTCTATCATAAGAACATAAGAAACAGGAGCAGGAGTAGGCCATTTGGCCCCTCGAGCATACTCCGCCATTCAAGAAGATCATGGCTGAGTTGATCATCGTCTCAACTCCACTTCCATGATTTTATTGAATGGCGGAGCAGGCTCGAGGGGCCAAATAAGAACATAAGAACATAAGAAATAGGAACAGGAGTAGACCATATGACCCCTCGAGCCTGCTCCACCATTCAATATGATCATGGCTGATCTGATCATGAACTCAGCTCCACTTCCTCACCCACTACCCATAACCCCTTATCCACTTATTGTTTAAGAAACTGTCTATTTCTGTCTTAAATTTATTCAATGCCCCAGCTTCCATAGCTCTCTGAGGCAGCAAATTCCACAGATTTACAACCCTCAGAAAATAAATTTCTCTTCATCTCTGTTTTAAATGGGCAGCTCCTTATTCTAAGACCATGCCCTCTAGTTCTAGTCTCCCCCATCAGTGGAAACATCCTCTCTGCATCCACCTTGTCAAGCACCCTCATAATCTTATACGTTTCGATAAGATCACCTCTCATTCTTCTGAATTCCAATGAGTAGAGGCCCAACCTACTCAACCTTTCCTCATAAGTCAACCCCCTCATCCCTGGAATCAACCTAGTGAACCTTCTCTGAACTGCCTCCAAAGCAAGTATATCCTTTCGTAAATATGGAAACTAAAACTGCACGCAGTATTCCAGGTGTAGCCTCACCAGTACCTTATATAACTGTAGCAAGACTTCCCTGCTTTTATACTCCAACCCCTTTCAATAAAGGCCAAGATACCATTGGCCTTCCTGATCACTTGCTGTACCTGCATACTATCCTTTTGTGCTTCATGCACAAGTACCCCCAGCTCCCGCTGTACTGCGGCACTTTGCAATCTTTCTCCATTTAAATAGTAACATGCTCTTTGATTTTTTTCTGCCAAAGTGTATGACTCCTACTCCTGCTCCTATTTTTTAGTTCCCTGCCCCATCCCCATAACCCTTTACTCCCTTATTGTTCAAAAATCTGTCTAACTCCACCATAAATATATTCAATGACCCAGCCTCCACAGCTCTCTGCAGTAGAGAATTGTAAAGATTCACAATCCTCTGAGAGAAGAAATTCCTCCTCATCTCCGTTTTCAATGGGCGACCCCTTAATCTGAAACTATGCCCCTAGTTCTAGATTCTCCCACAAGGGGAAACATCCTCTCTGCAACTACGCTGTCCAGACCCCTCAGAATCTTATAGGTTTCAATAAGATCTGGCCCTTTCTTTCTGGTGCCAGTCCACATTTACCAGATTAATTGAATTCCATTTTCCAACTTTGTGACACTTGAACTCCCAGCTTCCGATTTGCTGGTCTACCAGTGTGAGCACTGTGCTACCCTGCCCACTATCCCAACACACTGATTCGCACCAAGGTTAACGTGCACGATACAAGCTTGTGTCTGTGTCCCACATTTGTTTGCCCTGCTTTACCAGTAGTTCTATGTAAAATACCTAAAGGAAGAGGCCATTAGCCATCCAACCAGCACAGAGACAGATAAAGAGACAGGAAGGGGTTTGGAGTTGTTGTTGTTTTTGAGTATAGGCCTACGACATTTAATATGCATGCTGGGTATCATAGAATAGTACAGCATAGAAGGGGGCCATTCGGCCCATCGGGTCTGGGTCGGCTCTTTCAGACACCAATCCAGTTAGTCTTACACCCACGCTCTTTCCCCATATAGAACATAGAATCATATCTCTGCAACTTTTTCTCCTTTATCCTAATCCCTTTTTAAGACTACTATTGAATCTGTATCCACCACCCTATCAGGCCATGCCTTCCAAATCCTAACCACTTGCTGTGTAAATCTTGTTCCTCATGTCGTCTCTGGTTCTTTTGCCAATCACCCTGGTTACTGACCCTTCCACGCCATTCATTGGATAATCTTAACATTTTCTCTTGGCTATTCTGTAACCAATTACACCTCCTCTGAACTCATTTTTGTTTCCACATTGGTCCCATTACCATCCCCTTTAGCTTTGCTGCCTGACCTGCTGCGTTTTTCCAGCGTTTCCTGTTTATATTTCAGATTTTCAGCATCTGCAGTATTTTGCTTTTGTTTGGTAGGATGTTATTCCCAGCTCCAACTTTAGCTTTGGCCTTAGTATATTCCTTATAACTCAGGAACAGGAGGAGGCCATTCAGCCTCTCGAGCCTTTTCTGCCATTCAATCAAATCATGCCATTTTTGTACCTCAACCCCATTTAATCGCCTTTGCTCCATATCCCTCGATACCCTTACCCCAACAAAAATCCAGCAATCTCACTCTTGAAGTTGACCCCCAACATTCACATGTTTTGGGGGGAGAAATATGTCTTTAAAGTCATTCCATTTGGCATGAACTGTGGTGGTAATAGAAACATTTTAAATAGATATATATTTCCATGCCTACAACACTTCAAATATCTCCAGCTAGGGAAACAGGACAGAATGGGCTTAAATGGCAATTTGAAATGCAGAATAACCGTTAAACATGAAGAAATTACTTTTTATTGAACAGGATACTGAGTGGGCTGGCTGTTAAAACGAAAAGATTATTTTCTCAAGGGATTGACACAAGCTTACATGCAAACGCAACACTTGCAAGTCGTCAGGTCATTGCATCGGATAAAGTACTCTTTGTATTCAACACCTCCCACTACAGTGTCCTCGTGGAGTTCTGAAAATACCCAAGCCCGATTATTTACTGCGTGTAACAATTCCCGCAGGAAGCTGCTTGGTCTTTGCTGCAGCTTAATTTGTCCAGAAGTTAGTGAGTTGCCGCTGCAGCATCTGAAATTTATAATATCACCATAAAGGGAAAGTGTGCTCCAATAAAGTGTTGCATATTTTTTAAAAATTCATTGCCAGGATGTGGGCATCGCTGGCAAGACCCATCCCTAATTGCCCTTGAGAAGTTGGTGGCGAGCCTTTCTCTTCAACCGCTGTGGTGCAGTTACTCCCACATTGCTGTTCGGAAGGGAGTTCCAGAATTTTGACCCAGCGACGATGAAGGAATAGCAACAACATGTATTCATATAGCGCCTTTAACGTAGTAAAACCTAGTAAAACATCACAAGGCGCTTCACAGGAGTATTTTAAGACATAAAATTTGGCACAGAGCCACATGAGGAGATATTAAGGATGAGCTGAGGCAAGGGCGGAAACAGGCGGTGTTACGGAGGTGGAAATTGGCTGTCTTAGTTATGCTGCAGATATGTGGTCGGAAGCTCATTTCAGGGTCAAAGATGACACCATGGTTGCAAACAGTCTGGTTCAGACTCAGACAGATGTTAGGGAGAGGGGTGGAGTCAGTGGCGGAGACCAAACTCAATGTCTTCCTAATAGTTAATCGGAAAAAATTTCTACTCATCTAGAACTGGATGTCGGACAAGCAGACTGTGTGCAACGAGCACATGGCAGGGAACTTTTCTTTAATAGGATCACAGGAAGGTACAGGACCGGATAAGACCATTGCAGTCCATCTGCCTAGTCCCTAAGTTTCAAAAATCCCATACACTAATCTATCTCATACTCTTCTATTTTTTTTCCTCTGTTAAATATCTATTTGATCCCTTCATGAATTTTTCAACAGTCCCTACCTTAACAGCCCATCTATTTCATATAGTTACCACCCTCTGTGTGAAGTAGTTAAAAACATTTTCTATCCAGCTTCCCCCTCATTTGACACATCCATACTCATCGAAAGAACTAGCAAATCTGACTAATATCTTCAAAAGAGCTTTCACAGTTCTCATGTGTTATCCGACAGTCCACTTATCTTGTATCACGGACCACATTGTCCTCATGCCCGACACAAGACTCCCAAAGCAAGCGCTCTACTTGGAACTCATGCACAGCAAGCGAGCCCCAGGTGGGCAGAGGAAACATTACCAAGACACCCTCAAAGCCTCCTTGATAAAGTGCAACATCCCCACCGACACCTAAGAATCCCTGGCCAAAGACCGCCCTGAGTGGAGGAAGAGCATCCGGGAGGGCGCTGAGCACCTTGAGTCTGGTCACCGAGAGCATGCAGAAACCAAGCGCAGACAGGGGAAGGAACGTGCAGCAAACCAGACTCCCCACCCACCCTTTCCTTCAATGACTGTCTGTCTCACCTGTGACAGAGACTGTAATTCCCGTATTGGACTGTCCAGTCACCTGAGAACTCAATTTTAGAGTGGAAGCAAGTCTTCTTCGATTTTGAGGGACTGCCTAGAATATCTTGTATATGATGCGATTTCTGCCCAAGAACCAATCCGGCTCCCTCTTGCAGGCATGCAGAGTTAGCACCCATCACCCCATCCGGCAATGTATTCCAGAGGCTCACTACTCTCTGTGGAAATAGGAACCGCCTAATATCCAGTCTATTTCTACTTTTGCATCATTTAAATGCATGTCATCCCAATTCTGTCAAACTGGAATAATCTATCAATAGGCACACAATCCAGCCCTTTCATTATTTTATAAACCTCTTATTAGGTCGACTCTAAGTTTACGCTGCTGGAGGAAATAGACCCAGTACTTTAAGTTTAACCCTATCTGAGTAACTAAGGTCTTAAAGCTAGGAATCATTCCCATAGCTCTCCTCTGAACCTTTTCCAAGGCCTCTATATCACCCAATATGTGAGGGGCCCAAAGCTGGGCATATTACTCCCGATACGATCTAACCAATGACCTGAAACCTTGGAGCTACTTGGTCTGTATGACTCGGCAGCACACCACCAACCTCAATTGGCCTCAGTGCCCTCGGGTTGGTGAGAGGAAAGGTTGGCCAGGATTTGTGCTGCTGGTCACTGTCCCGTGACCACCAAACCCCTCCTCTCCCCCTCCCACCCACCGGCTGGGAAGTACATTTATGTCAGAATTGCGCGAGGGCAGACTCGTGCTGGGCTGTGAGGTCCACCCCCGCCATGTACTCGACGCACACATGGATGAATGGTCGGTCACAAGGTACCAGAGGATGGCTGTGGAGACATACCCCAGTGAGATGTGGCACCTTCAGGGGAGGAGGCAGGAACTTACATCTGATGCATGTAAATATCCACTCTATCTAGGTCCCTTATAATTATATACACCTCAATTAAGTCTCCCCTGAGCCTCCTCTGTTTTAAATAACACCAGCCTATCTAATCTTTCCTCATAGCTAAAATTCTCTAGTCCTGGCAACAGCCTTGTAAATCTCCTCTGAACCCTCTCTAGTGCAATCACATCTTTCATGTAATGTGGTGACCAGAACTGCATGCAGTATTTGCGTTGTGGCCTAACTGGTGTTTTATACAATTCTAGCATAACCTTCCAGGCTCTTATATTACATGTTACTGGCCATCGTACATTGCAGCAGCATTGACCTCAAATTCCATCTTGTGATGCATCAGCTGAAATTTCTATTGGTTTTTCAGGTTCAGAGAATTTCTAAATCAGCTCATGCACGACCAGCTTTCCTCCGTTTCTTCCCGTCTGTGATTCCCGCTCCATCGTATGGTTGTTTCCAATAGTTCCTAAGCAGTTTCTGAAAGACCTGGCATGAATTTATCCAGGTCACACGTAGGAATCCTTACAGTCTTCCCTGCACTGTGGATGTGAAATATACTCAATATCTGAGACGAGAACATTCACTTGTAATGCTAACCACCGACAAATGCCAGCTCAATGGCCTCAAATATAGAGGTGGACTCTTCTTGTAACTTCAAATACTTTCCAGAGTCTATCATGATATTCTTTATAAATATTCTGCACTATTACATGATCCATCAAATTGTCTTCATCATCGATGTGCTCACCTGATGGATCTTTTTCCCATATATTTTCAGAGCGAATGAAGGGTGGGGTCCTTGGGTTGTCGTATGCTCCTTCCGTTGTTTACACTTGGCTTTAGCTTGCTCCCGGCGAAGAGACTCGAGGTGTTCGGTGCCTTCCCGGAAGCTTTTCCTCCACTTTATGCAGTCTTGAGCCAGGGATTCCCAGGTGTCAAAGGGGATGTTGCACTTTTTCAAGGAGGCTTTGAGAGTGTCCTTGAAGCGTTTCCTCTGCCCACCTGGGGCTCACTTGCCGTGTCAGAGCTCCGAGTAGAGCGCTTGTTTTGGGAGTCTCATGTCGGGCATGCGGACGATGTGACCTATCCAGCGGATCGAATGTAATCAATGCTTCGATGCTGGGGATATTGGCCTGAGCGAGAACGCTGACGCTGGTGCACCTACCCTGCCAATGGATTTGCAGGATCTTGCAGAGGCAGCGTTAATGGTACTTCTCCAGTGTTTGGAGGTGCCTGCTGTATATAGTCCACATCTCTGAGGCATAAAGGAGGGCGGGTATCACCACTGCTCTGTAGACCATGAGTTCGGTGCCGAGTTTGAGGTCCTGGTCTTCAAACACTCTTTTCCTCAGGCGACCGAAGGCTGCACTGGCACACTGAAGGCGGTGTTGGACTTCTTCATCGACATCTGCCCTTGTTGAGAGTAGGCTCCCGAGGCATGGAAAATGGTCCACGTCGTGGATTTTGATAACCGGGGGGGGCAGTGCTGTGTGCCGGGGGCAAATTGGTAGAGGACCTTTGTTTGATGGACGTTTAGTGTAAGGCCCATGCTCTCGTACACTTTGGTGAAGGTGTTGACGATGGTTTGGAGTGCAGCCTCCGAGTGTTCGCAGAGGAAAGCATCGTCTGTGTACTGTAACTCAATGTCAGAGGATGGGATGACCTTGGATCTGGCCTGGAGGTGTGGAAGAGGTTGACCAGGTTCCCGTTTGTTCTGTAGATTAGCTCCACTCCAGCGGGGAGCTTACTGAGGATGAGATGGAGCATTGCAGCCAGGAAGATCGAGAAGCATGTTGATGCAATGACACAGCCTTGCTTGACCCCAGTCCGAGCGTGAATTGGGTCTGTGGTGGATCCGTTGGTCAGGATCACAACTTGCATGTCGCCGTGAAGCAGACGAAGGACAGTGACAAATTTTTGGGGCGAGCCAGATTTGAGGAGGATGCTCCATAGTCCCTCACGGTTGAGTGTCGAAGGCCTTTGTGAAGTCAAAGGCGGCCATGTACAAGGGTTGGTGCTGTTCCCTGCATTTCTCTTGGATTTGCTACACGGTGAAGATCATGTCCATTGTGCCCCTTAGTGGGCGGAATCCGCATTGCGACTCTGGGGGGAGTTTTTCAGCCATGGGAGAAGGCAATTGAGGAGGATTCTTGCAATGACATTTCCTGTGGCAGACAGCAGGGAGATTCCTCTGTAGTTACCGCAATTGGACTTGTCGCCTTTCTTGAAGATGGTCATGATTACCGCTTCTCTGAGATCCTCTGGCATGCTCTCCTCCTTCCAGATGAGAGAAATGAGATTGTGTATTTGCACCAAACATGCTTCGCCGCCATGTTTTAGTGCTTTGGCGGGGATTCCATCTGCTCCTGAGGCCTTGTTGTTCTTCAGATTTCGGATGGCCTTTGCTACCTAATGCCGGGCTGGGGTTGTGCTGAGATGGTGGTGGGTAGCATGGTGCAGGATGGAGTCGAGAACACTCACGTCGAAGACAGAGTCTCGGTTGAGGAGATCTTCGAAGTGCTCCTTCCAGCAGGCACTGACTGCCTCTCTGTCCTTGATGAGTACATCCCCATTCTTGGCCAGCAGTGGGGTAGGGCCTTGGGTGCTTGGGCCATAGGTGGTCTTGACTGCGTTAAAGAATCCTCGCATGTCGTGGTTGTGGGCTAGTTACTAGATCTTCTGCGCTTCCTCCACCCACCATCTGTTCTTTAGGTCGCGAGTTTTTTGTTGGACCTCGGCCTTCAGATGTCTGTAGAGCTGCTTTCTTGCTCTCGAGTTGTGTTGCTGCTTCAAGTCCAAGAATGCCTTGCGCTTGCGGCTTATTAGCTCCTGGATCTCCTGGTCGTTCTTGTCGAACCAGTCTTGGTGTTTCCTGGTCGAGTGACCGAGCGTCTCTTCACAGATGCTAATTATGGAGGCCTCGAGGGCAGACCAGGCGCTGTGGGCATTCTGCATCTCTGGGTCACTGGGAGTCGTCAGGTTGGCAGTGAGGCGCCTGCTGAATAGGACTTCCTTAGCAGGGTTGTGGAGTGCTCCAGCATTGATTTTCCTGCGGCATTGTTTCTGTTGCCGTCGCTGTTTTGGGGCTGCGTTGCTGGTGATAACAGAGTGGATTATGCGGTGGTCCGTCCAACAGTCGTCAGCTCCTGTCATGGCGTCGGTGATGCATACGTCCTTGCAGTCCCTCGCTCGGACAATGACGTAGTCTAGCAGATGCCAGTGCTTGGAGCAAGGGTGCTGCCACGAAGCCGGCTCAAGGAACAAGGTGGTGGTTACGCCTTCTTTTGGAAAGATAAACCAGAAGAAGAACACCATCTCCATGGGGTGAGCTTCGCCATAAAAAATTAATTTGTCTTTCTGATGGAACAGGGTGTTGGTTATGACAAAGCCATGTTCTAAGCATTTCGTCAGGAAGTGGGTGCCATTGGAGTTGGTTTTCCCTACCCCCTCTCTGCCAATCACGCCTCCCCAGAGGTCTACGGCCTTTCTAACTCTGGCTTCAAAGTCACCCAGGAGGATCAGCTTGTCGTCTGTTGATATTCAGGATAGGTATTGTTCGAGGCTGGAGTAGAACTCCTCTTTGGTCACGTCTATAGCTTCCAGTGCTGGGGCGTACGTGCTGAAGACCGTAGCGCACTGGTTCCCGGCTAGGGTGATCCGAAGAGTCATGAGGCATTCGTTTATCCTGCAAGGGGAGTCTCTGAGACGGCCCACTCGTTAATTTTTTATGGTGAAGCCAACCCCATGGGGATGGTGTTCTTCTTCTGGTTTGCCTTTCCAGAAGAAGCTGTGACCACCACCTTGGTCCTTGAGTATTGAACATGCAAACCTTGGAACTTGCTTCATTCAGTTTGAGTTGCCAGCAATCTCAGTATAAACCACATTAGTTCAGTTTGTATCCTACTGGCAAATTTCTGTTTTGTTGAATCTGAGTAGCTGACTATTCAAAACACAGGAAGTCTCCAGCCCGCTTACTTCCTGGAAGAATAAGTCAGGGGAACTACCTAAAGTGCACCGCTCTTTCACTTGATCTTTCATTGCTCCGGTGCCTCACACTATGTCTGACATCAGATTTTGGTCCCACGGCAGCTCTTTGCCACAGAGAATTATCCAGTATTCCAGGCATTATTCTGCCTTTCATTGCTGATCTCATCATCATCATCAGAGGCAGTCCCTCGAAGTGAGGATGACTTGCTTCCACGCCAAAAAGGCATGCGTTCACAGGTGTTTCAATGAAGGACCTAATAGTCCAGATCCCGAACCACATCGTGAAGGGTGGAAGATGCCTGTGCGTGGGTTTTTCTAACGTGTGGTGGCCGTTGCACACCAGCCACCACACGGACTTGACAGAGCTAGGTCTTGGTCCAATGGCAAGGATTAACCAAGACTAACTGGAGACCAGCTCTGCTGCACGGACCGAGCGCGCACACATGTCGCAGTGGTCTTATGTGAGGTCTGAATGCCCTTACATTGTTTTCTGCTTTATGTGCGCATTGTGGTTTTGCCCTGAAGATGTGAAACAAATTCCAAGGGTCTCTGAGTTTCTCTTGGAGACCATAGCCCTAGAATGTCCTTAATAGAAACAGAAAATGCTGTAGATACTCAACAGGTCAGGCAGCAACTGTGGAGAGAGGAACAGGTGCTCAAATCTGCACCAAATTAAATCTGTTTGTATCTGTTTTCTTGTCACTTCCAGGAGACTACATGGTTTCCAGGTGGGGGACGGGAGGGTGCATGTATTGTGATGCATAAGACATCACAACTGTGTGTGACAGGCTGAATGGACCAGTAGATTACACCGAATGTACAGCACAGCACAGCCATTCAGCCCAATCAGTCCATGTCGGCCTTTATACTCCACTCGAGCCTCCTCCCGTCTTTCCTTGTCTGACTCCATCAGCACAACCCTCTATTCCCTTCTCCCTCTTATTCCATATGAAAAGTCCCAGATGCATGAGAATGCTGGTTTCTGTGGGGACCTGAGGGATAACAGGTCGCTTGCAATAACCATAGAATCGTGCAACAAAGCGGGAGGCCACTCTCCCTATCGTCCCTGTACTGGCTCAATTAGTCCCACCACTCCCCTCATCTAATGTTGTCCCCTTTACGTAGGATATACGGCACAGAAACAGGCCATTCGACACAACCAGTCCATGCCGCCGTTTATGCTCCACTCGAGTCTCCTCCAATTTTTCCTCATCTAAATCTATCAGCATAATCCTCTAGTCCCTTCTCCCTCATGCTTGTCTAGATTCCCCTTAAATGCATTTATACTATTCGCTTCAACCACTCCCTGTGGTAGCGAGTTCCACATTCTCACCACTCTCCTGAGTAAAGAAGTTTCTTCTGAATTCCCTGTTGGATTTCTTGGTGACTATCTTATATTGGTGGCCTCCAGTTTTGCTCCACCCTACAAGTGGAAACATTCCATCTGGGTCCAGTCTATCAAAATTTTAAAGACCTCTGTTAGGTCGCCCCTCAGCCTTCTCTTTTCAAGAGAAAAGAGCCCCAGCCTGTTCATCCTTTCCTGATAGGTATAACTTACACAATGCTTACACAATATTCCAGGGTTGCTGCGCTCCTGATTTTCCTTTCATCCCCTGTGCTTCTTCCCCATATGGCTCCCCGTAGGTCTTTTCCTGTCCATCATTTTCATATGTTCATTAAATGGGCTCATCTGTGATCAAAACTAGGTGAGAATGACCTGTTTCAACTCACAATCAAAGGCTCTTGACCTACTTCTTAGTAGCTGATTAGCTTTGTCCACAGCATTAGTGTTCAATAATCCCCCACAAATACTTAACCTTTTCTACTTTAATTGATGGACACCCCTACATCGTGCAGATGGTTTACAAGTTGCCCTTCCTGACAGGCCTTGCCATACATGTGTGTGTGCTTGTGTAGTGTAAATACAGGAAAACTGAGGCGGAAAAAGAAAAGAAAATCGCTTCCTCTACAAGCTACTGCATATACAGCACAAGTGCTCCTCACTCAACAAAGTGGGTGATGATAGAGTTTACGCCTCGTACCCACAGAATGTCATTTTAACTCCATGCAGACTGGACTCGGGAGGCCAGCCCGCCCCTGACAGGTAGGCACTTAAAATGCAGAAGTCACGGCCCGATTATGTCATTGGCACTGCAACACTATTTTAACTCCCGGGATCGTGAGGTCTGCAAGGCGCCAAACCTCCCACACAACTCAATTCCCTCGGTTTTGGGCGGGACACAGGACAAAACTATTGAAATCACAATGCAACCCGCCTGACATAGTCATACTCACAGAATCATACCTTTCAGCCAATGTCTCAGAGTCCTACATCACCATCCCTGGGTATGTCCTGTCCCACCGGCAGGAGAGACCCACCAGGGGCGGCACAGTGGTATACAGTCGGGAGGGAGTGGCCCTGGGAGTCCTCAACATTGACTCTGGACCCCATGAATTCTCATGGTTTCAGTCCAAACATGGGCAAGGAAACCTCCTGCTGATTACCACCCTCATCTGTCAGCTGATGAATCAGTACTCCTCCATGTTGAACAACACTTGGTAGAAGCACTGAGGATAGCAAGGGCACAGACTGTACTCTGGGTGGGGGACTTCAATGTCCATCACTAAGAGTGGTTCGGTAGCTCCACTACTGACCGAGCTGGACATAGCTGCCTGACTGAGCCTGCGGCAAGTGGTGAGAGAACCAACACGAGGGAAAAACCTACTTGACCTTATCCTCACCAATCTACCTGTCACAGATTCATCTGTCCATGACAGCATTGGTAGCAGTCACCACCGCCCGTCTTCACGCTGAGGGCACCCTCCATCGTGTTGTGTGGTACCACCACTGTGCTGAATGGGATAAATTCAGAACAGATCTAGCAGCTCAATACTGGGCATCCATGAGGCGCTGTGGGCCATCAGCAGCAGCAGAATTGTATTCCACCACAAATTGTAATCTCATGGCTCGGCATATCCCTCACTCTACCATTACCATCAAGCCAGGGGGCCAACCCTGGTTCAATGAGGAGTGTAGAACAGCATGCCAGAAGCAGCAACAGGCGTACCGAAAAATTAAGTGCCAACCTGGGGAAGCTGCAACACAGGACTCCATGTATAGTGAGCAGCAGAAGCAACATGCTACAGACAGGGCTAAGCGAACCACAACCAAAGGATCAGATCAAAGATCTGCAGTCCTCCCACACCCAGTCGTGAATGGTGGTGGACCATTAAACAACTAACGGGAGGAGGAGGCTCCATGAATGTCCCCATCCTCAATAATGGTGGAGCCCAGCGCGTAAGTGCAAAAGACAAGGCTGAAGTGTTTACAATCATCTTCAGCCAGAAGGGCCGAGTGGATGATCCATATCGGCCTCCTCCTGAGGTCTCCACCATCACAGAAGCCAGTCTTCAGCCAATTCGATTCACTCCATGTGATATCAAGAAACAGCTGAGTGCACTGGATACAGCAAAGGCTATGAGCCCCAACAACATCCTGGCTGTTGTGCTGAAGACTTGTGCCCCAGAACTAGCCGCACCTCTAGCCAAGCTGTTCCAGTACAGCTACAACACTGGCATCTATCCAATCACCTGGAAAAGTGCACAGGTATGTCCTGTTCATAAAAAGGACAAATCCAATCCGGCCAATTACTGCCCCATCAGTCTACTCTCAATCATCAGCAAAGTGATGGAAGGTGTCATCAACAGTGCTATCAATTGACAATTACTCACCAATAACCTGCTCACCGATGTCCAGTTTGGGTTCCACCAGGACCACTCAGCTCCAGATCTCATAACCGCCTTGGTCCAAACATGGACAAAAGAACTTAATTCCAGAAGTGAGGTGAGAGTGACTGCCCTTGACATCAATACAGCATTTGACCGAGTTGGTATCAAGGAGCCCTAATAAAACTGAAGTCAAAGGGAATCAGGGTATAAACTCTCCACCGGCTGGAGTCATACTTAACACAAAGGAAGATGGTTGTGGTGGCTCGAGATCAATCATCATAGTTCCAGGACATCGCTGCAGGAGTTCCTCAGGGCAGTGTCCTAGGCCCAACCATCTTCAGCTGCTTCATCAATGACCTTCCCTCCATCATAAGGCCAGAAGTGGATATGTTCGCTGATGATTGCACAGTGTTCAGTGACATTCACAACTCCTCAGATAATGAAGCAGTCCATGCCCACATGCAGCAAGACCTGGACAACATTCAGGCTTGGGCTGATAAGTGGCAAGTAACATTCATGCCACACAAGTGCCAGATAATGTCTATCTCCAACAAGCAAGAGTCTAACCACCGCCCCTTGACATTCAACAGTATTACCATCACCGAATCCCTCACCGTCAATATCCTGGGGGTCACCATTGACCTGAAACTTAACTGGACCAGACACATAAATACTGTGGCAACAAGATCAGGTCAGAGGCTGGGTATTCTGCAGAGAGTGTCTCACCTCCTGACTCACCAAAGCCTTTCCACCATCTACAAGGCACAAGTCAGCAGTGTGATGGAATACTCTCCACTTGTCTGGATGAGTGCAGCTCCAACAACACTCAAGAAGCTCGACACCATCCAGGACAAAGCAGCCCGCTTGATTGGCACCCCATCCACCACCTTCAATATTCACTCCATCCATCACCGACGTACTGTACCATCTACAAGATGCACTGCAGCAACTCCCCAAGGCTTCTTCGGCAGCACCTCCAAAACCCGCGACCTCTACCACCTAGAAGAACAAGGGCAGCAGGCGCATAGGAACACCACCACCTCCACGTTCCCCTCCAAGTCACTCACCATCCTGACTTGAAATTATAATCGCCGTTCCTTCATCGTCGCTGGGTCAAAATCCTGGAACTCCCTCCCCAACAGCACTGTGAGAGTACCTTCATCATACGGACTGCAGCAGTTCAAGAAGGCGGACCACCACCATCCTCTCTCATGGCAATTAGGGATGGGCAATAAATGTTGGCCTTGCCAGCAATGCCCACATCCCGGGAACCGATTAAAAAAAAGAGATTCCAGGAATTAAAATGACCTGGGGCCTCACACTGATCTCTTCGCAGGGGTTTCCTATGCGCCCCGAATGTGCCCAGAGTTAAAAACAGGCCTACAGGAAAGCAGAAAGGTGTGGGGTGGGGTTGGGAAGGGAGCAGATTAAAGCATGACTTGATATACTCACTCGAATTTTAATAATTCTTGTTTTAGCTCCACAGTTTTTCTTCAGTAACATCTTCTATGGAAGATAAAATCACAGGTATTAAAAACTGACTAAAAAATCCCCATTTTGATTATTTATAGCGATATAGGCCATTGGACAGCACAGAATGATACAGTGCCATGCAGTATAACATCATAATATTGTGTTACACTGCATAATGCAGCATGTGGTACAGTAAATACATTAGGCAGCTTGAAACAGAATTATGGAAAGAATTTGCATTTCTATAGTGCCTTTCACAACCTGTTTTACAACCAATCGAGTACTTTTAAATTGTAATTACTGTTGTAATGTAAGAATTACGGCAGACAATTTGTGCACGGCATGCTCCCACAAACAGCAACGTAAAAATAGTCAGATAATCAGTTTTGGCAATGTTTGTTAAGGGGTAAATATTGGCCAGGACACTGGGGATACTCTCCTGTGCTACTTCACATAGTACCATGGAATTTTTTATGTCCACCTGACAGAGCAGACGGGACTTCGGTTTAACGTCTCATCTGAAAGACTTTTTTCACCGTTCACATTGGAGAGCTCTGGAAAATTAAATCGGAATGGGAAAAATGGGGGTGGGGGGAGAGCCAGGCAAGGTAAGGGGAAGATCTACGGACAAGAGGGAGAGACCTGTATAGAAAGACAGTCATGTGAAGGACAGAAACGGAATAGGAAACATGCAGAGAGCAACCAGGAGCGGGTTCAAGATGTATACATTGGAGTAATTTAATAATTCCAGTGGTAGTGCGTCCAACCCATTGTACCCTCTCCACACACATGCACACGCACATCCACGTGCACAGTGTTACTGAAATATCTACTACACTATTACAGCACTGGTACTGGGACACCCAGGACATTTATGGCCCACCTCCTCTTCACTTGTGCCCTCAACAGTTTTACTGCTCCTTGTACGTCTGGGTCTCTCCATCCATGGCCTTCCTAGCTGAGAAGTATGTCATATCCCCATATCCCTTGACATGGCTGGTGTGCTGGGAAAAATGAGATAAATTCATAGAATTGTATAGCACAGAGGGAGGCCATTTGGCCCATCATGCCTGTGCTAGTTCTTTGAAAGAGCAATCCAATTATTCCCACTCGTAGCCTGTTCTTTCCCCGTAGCCCTGCACATTTTACCTTTTCACATATATCCAATTCCCTTTTGAAAGTTACTATTAAATCTGTTTTCGCCACCCTTTTAGGCAGTGCGTTCCAGGTCATAACAAGTCGCTGGGTAAAAGAAAATTCTCCTTACCTCCTATTTGACAATGAGCTTTAATCTGTGGGCTGAATTGGGCTGACGAGCCTTCTTTCATCAAAAGCCTGAGTATAATGGAATCAATGACTAGGCCCCAACTCAACAAACGTGTCAACTACCTGAACTTTTCACACAATTTGGTTGCTGGGAAGCACTGGTGCCTTTAACAGGACACAGAATAAAAGTCTTCTCCTTTTCTAATATTTTTCCCCCTCACACATTCTGTCTCATAAAAAGGTATCCATTTCACTCTTGAACAAAATGCCCTCCTTATTCACTTATTCCAACACGTAGGCTTCGAGGGCTCCAAGGAAACGGAGGTGGGGGTGAGGGTGAGAAGCTCATGTTGCAGATATTTAAACATTGATCAACCCTTTCAGGAGCAGCAGAGAGGTTGTTCTAAATTATCAAGACTTTCATACTGCCCTGTTTCCACAGCAATAATTTTTACAGCAGGGATAATTCAGGATTTTTTTTCTTTCCCTCTATTTTGTAGATGATTATCTCAGTATCTTTTGGATTCGCTATTGAATGCGTTGGTTAGGAACCTTGTCCTGAATTAGCTGTGTCCCAGTTACCACGGTAACTAAATACCACAAAAGTCCGATCAACCTAGAAGTAGAAAATGGGCGATGAATGGGTTAAAAGGGTGAGTTTTTTTACATTTTCAAGCAAAAAGAAAAGAAAAGAGACTGAAGACTGACCCCGGCAGGCAGAATGAAGTCTCAAGATGTGTAGGCCTGGCTCATTGTGTGAAGGAAAAACACCAAGGTTATGCTGTCTGGGTTATTATTGTATATTTCCACCTTTACAGAAGCATAATTTCCAACAATTAAGATGATATATGTCTGGAGAAGCGTGGAAAGAGACATCATCTCTGTCGGCC
Organism: Pristiophorus japonicus; assembly: GCF_044704955.1. Classification (NCBI taxonomy): domain Eukaryota; kingdom Metazoa; phylum Chordata; class Chondrichthyes; family Pristiophoridae; genus Pristiophorus; species Pristiophorus japonicus. Next base: position 203,921,739 of record NC_091983.1, read on the forward strand.
ACTTGTTCTACAGATCACTTGGCACCACAACAGCCGGAACAATATAAAAGCAGCCTCAGTCAGAAACACAAGTGCGCTACTATCAGTCCTCCATTATACTTTCCGTTAGTAACTGATGTTGCTGCTCTGTGACCAGCTGGCCTATCATGCTGAAATCTAGATAAGAAAGAGGGGCCCCCCCAAGGATAGCTTTGCAGGGTTCGGCCTAGAATCTATCCTTGGCTCCCTCCCATTATCTACCTACATGCTGTCCCTCGGGCAACATCATCCACGGGCATGGGGTTAGCTTACACACGTTTGCTAGTGATTCCAAAGTCTACCTCTCCAACATTTCTCTCGACCTCTCCTCTGCCTCTGTGTTGTCAATTTGTTTACCCGACATCAAGTCCAGATAAGGCACAACCTTAACATTGGAAAGACTGAAGCCATCATCTTTGACCCCCCCTGCCACAATTTCCACTCCCTTGCCACTGATTTCAGCCCTCTCTCCAGACACTCTCTCAGGCTGAGTGTTCTGTTCAACCCGGAGTTCACCTTTAAATGCCATGACCAGATTTGGGTGTCCTTGTGCAGAAACACAGAAAGCTAGCATGCAGGTACAGCAAGCAATAAGGAAGGCAAATGGCATGTTGTCCTTTATTGCAAGGGGGTTGGAGAATAAGAGTAAGGAATTCTTGCTACAATTGTACAGGGTCTTGGTGAGACCACACCTGGAGTACTGTACACGGGTTTGGTCTCCTTATCTCAGGAAGGATATACTTGCCTTGCAGGCGGTGCAACGGAGGTTCACTAGTTTGATTCCTGGGATGAGAGGGCTGTCTTATGATGAGAGACTGTGTAGAATGGGCCTATACTCTCTGGAGTTTAGAGTGAGAGGTGATCTCATTCAAATATACAAGATTCTGAAAAGGATTGACAGGGTAGATGCTGAGAGGTTGTTTCCCCTGGCTGGAGAACTAGGGGTCATAATCTCAGGATAAGGGATAGGCCATTTAAGACAGAGATGAGGAGAAATTTCTTCATTCAGAGGGTTGTAAATCATTGGAATTCTCTGCCCCAGAGTCTCTGAGTATATTCAAGGCTGAGATAGATAGATTTTTCGACTCTAGGGGAATCAAGGGATATGGAGATCGGGCGGGAAAGTGGAGTTGAGGTCGATGATCAGCCATGGTCTTATTGAATGGCGGAGCAGGCTCAAGGGGCCAAATGGCCTACTCCTGCTGCTATTTCTTATGGTCTTATGACTGGTCCATCACCAAGGCTGCTTACGTCCGCCTCCGCAACACTGACTACCCTTCCTACTCGTGCCATTGTCATCCTCAGACTTGATGAGCCTAATGGTCTTCTTGGTGGCCTCGTTACTTCTCCCTCCCAGTGCCGTGTGTATCCTGTCCCACAATAGATCCAAGTCGCCCGTCACCCCTGTCCTGACTGACTGAAATAAACATACCCTAAATGACAAGGTTCTTAATCGTGCGGAGGAACAGGGAGATCTGGGAGTGTCAACATATAGATCTTTGAAGGTGGGAGTGCAGGTGGAACAGACTTTAATAAATGCAAGTGAAATTCAAAGTGTTATACATAGGGGAACTGAATATAAAAACAAGGACGTGATGCTGAATTTGCACAACACATTGGTTAAGTCCAAGAGTGAGCATTGTGTGCGGTCCTGGGCACCCCATTATAGGAAGGAGATCAGAGCCACGGAAAGGGTGCAGCAAAGATATGCTGGAATGATACCAGGAAAGAGGAGGTTATAGTTATGAAGAGAGCAATAAAGAATGAAGACTTTTTTCACTGGGATGGAGAGGTTGGGGGAAACCTAAAAGATGTTTTCAAAATGGTGAAGTGTTTTGAGAGGGAAAAAATAGAAACTAAGATTTTTTTTCTCCTGGTTGGCAAATCAGTAACAAGGCGGCGGAGACTCAGGGTTAGCACAAGGAGAGCAAAGGGGCAATGTTTCCATGGTGGGGTATTAGAATATGGAATGCTTTACCGTGCATTGATCGTATTGAATGGCGGAGCAAGCTCGAGGGGCCGTATGGCCTACTCCTGCTCCTATTTCTTATGCTCTTATGTTCTTAAGGTGTCCACATCTTCTTACTTCCCAGGAGAAGAAAATTAAAATCAAAAGTCCGAGGCGGGGGGGGGGGGGGCTGGGGGGCATTACCTAAGCGCCTGGCCTTGCGCTTCTGAGCAACATTGAAAAGAGCCTGGGAGTAGGTTGCCGAGCCCACCCTCTCTTGGGTAGGGTATGGTGCAGGGGACAAAGACAAAGAAAAAATACATCTGACTGCATGGGCTTCAATGCCACCGCTTAATTACAATATCCAGCCCAGCGAGGGGGCTATTATACATAACGAGGTCCCAGAAAAACAATAACATCTTTCAACTAATGAAAAAAATGATAAAGAATTCGGAAAAAAAGGACCATTAAGTCTAAGTCTCGTCAACTCAACTTAAAGCCAACCCAGTCTGACAGGGTTACAGATCTGCACGTCGTGAACTAGTTAATGGCAGCGTGCCACCAAACAGGGAAAACAATGGGGTAGAAGAGACATCTGATACAGCAGATGACAGAAGCACAGGGAAGGGGAGGGGGGCGCTGTGAGGCGGGGGTTCATGCACGAGTAAAGTTCAGCCACATGGAAGCAGCAGCGGTTGGGTGGGAGGGGGGAGCGGGGCTTATTCTGGGGCATGGAACAATGGTAATTGTGTCTTTGCTGCCCGATCTCCAGCCAAGACATCTGCTCTCAAGTTATTTGTCCTCTCTCTCCGTCGCTCTTTCTCAATCCCTCAGTCTTTACCCCCTCTCTAATCAGCAGTGGTCTGAAGGGCCTCGCACTTCAGCTATAATCCCCTTCTGAGCTGTGGCTGAATGTAATAGCCGCTCTGTGACTAGGCTACCTACACAGAATGCAGCCAAACCGTGTGAAGACGCAGGAGCGACTATGTTAATCTGTATAATCTACACGTTAAAACTCTTAATTCTGTCTCTCAGCATTCTATCTCAAGCAAACTCAGATAAAAGGGGCGGCAAACGCTGAAGACATATAAATACCTTACAATCCCCCACACAGGAGCCTAGTGTCGGCAGACTGACCAAGAGACAGTACGTGTTGGATCCCTGACAAATATGTTAAATTATTACAGTAACTAAGCTTGCATCTTTATACCTTCTCCTCCCCCTCACTCTGCCCTGTGCCGAAAGGCACTGACTCCTTACTGGATTACCGTTTATAAGAACATAAGAATTAGTAGCAGGAATAGGCCATTCGGCCCCTCATGCCTGCTCTGCCATTCAATAAGATCATGGCTGATCTTCTACCTCAACTCCACTTTCCTGCACTATCCCTTGATTCCCTTAATTCCAAAAATCCATCGATCTCTGTCTTGAATATACTCAAAGACTGAGCCTCCACAGCCCTCTGGGGTAGATAATTCCAAAGATTCACCACCCTCAGTGAAGATATTTCTCCTTATCTCAGTCCTAAATAGCCAATCCCTTATTCTGAGTCTGTGACCCTTGGTTCTAGACTCCCCAGCCAGAGGAAATATCCTCCCTACATCTACCATCTCAAGCCCTGTAAGAATGTTGTATGTTTCAATGAGATCACCTCTCATTCTTCTAAACCCCAGTGAATATAGGCCTAGTCTACTCACTGTCTCCTCATAGAACAATCCCCCATCCCAGGAATCAGTCTGGTGAACCTTCGTTGCATTCCTTCTATGGCAAGTTTATCCTTTCTTAGGTAAGAAGACCAAAACTGTACACAATACTCCAGGTACGGTCTCACCAAGGCCCTGTATAATTGCAGTAAGATATCTTACTCAAATCCTCTTGTAATAAAGGCCAACATTCCATTTGCTTTCTTAATTGCTTGCTATACCTGCATGTTAACTTTCAGTGATTCATGTAGAAGGACACGCAGGTCCCTCTGAACACCAACATTTTCCAATCTCGCACCATTTAAAAAATACTCTGCTTTTCTATTTTTCCTACCAAAGTGGATAACTTCACATTTCTCCACATTATATTCCATTTGCCATGTTCTTGCCCACTCACTTAGCCTGTCTATATCCCCTTGAAGTCTCAGTTTGAAAGGTGGGGGTGGGGGGTGGGGGGGGGGATTACTTATTTATGTGCGAGCCTTAACATTGAGCGCCAGAATTATAGAATGACATGGAAACCTAGAAAATAGGTGCAGGAGTAGGCCATTCGGCCCTTCGAGCCTGCAATATGCAATATGGCTGATCATGCAACTTCAGTACCCCATTCCTGCTTTCTCTCCATACCCCTTGATCCCTTTAGCCATAAGGGCCACATCTAACTCCCTTTTTAGTATATCTAATGAACATAAAACAGGAGGAAGCCATTCAGCCCATTTTGCTCTCTGCCGGCTCTTTGAAAGAGCTGTCCAATTTGTCCCACTCCCCTGCTCTTTCCCCATAGCCCTGTAAATCTTTTCCCTTCAAATATTTATCCAATTCCCGTATGAATTTTACTATTGAATATGCTTTCACCACTCTTTCAGGCAGTGAATTTGAGATTGCAACAACTTGCTGTGTAAAAAAAATGATTCACATGTTGCCTCTGGTTCTTTTGTTAATCACCTTAAATCTGTGTTCTCTGGTCTTTCTGCCACTGGAAACTGTTTTTCTGCCTCAGGCCTGCACCTATCCTTGACCAACTTCCAACAGGATTGCTTGAAAAGCGGTCTGGAGTTTCCTCTCCATAACCCAGTGATATTTTGGCCTACCTTAGCACTCCAGGGACTTGAGCACAAAAAATCTAGGCTCACACTCCAGTGCAGTGCTGAGGCAGTGCGGCACTGTCAGAGGTGCCGTCTTTCGGATGAAACGTTAAACTGAGGCCCTGTCTGCTTTCTCAGATGGACATAAAAGATCCCATGGTACTATTTCAAAGAAGAGCAGGGGAGTTATCCCTCAGTGTCCTGGCCAATATTTATCTCTTAATTAACAAAAAGCAATAACAGATTATCTGGTCATTATCACCTTGCTGTGTGAGGGAGCTTGTTTGTGCGCAAATTGGCTGCCGTGTTTCCTACATTACAACAGTGACTACACTCCAAAAGTACTTCATTGGCTGTAAAGCACTTTAAGACATCCGGTGGTCATGAAAGGCGCTATATAAATCCAAGTCTTTCTTTCTTTCTTACTCCAGCTGAGACCTGTGAACTCCTGATCCCAGTATTGAAACACTTCTGCACAAATCTGCTCATTGCCCGGTAACAGAAACAGGGAGTTGGCCTCCCAAACAACCTTCTCTGTTGTCGTCAAATCGGGGGAAATTCCTTTGTCGACTCGAATGTATTAAAATGGCTTTCCACTCAATGGAATTTTCCTCCCCAATTTGATCTTCCCTCTTCTCATTGAAGGCATGGATTCTCGCTGGGTTATAATTCCTCCAGCGCTTCCTCCCACACACAGCCGTTATTCACGTGTCAGCTTCCACCAGACCCGCGAAAGGCATCCAGCCTGCCGGCAGACACAGCTTTTTCCCTCTCCAAGGCCACCCGGGCACGGAAAATACCGCGAAGGAGAGAGGTGATCCGAGCTGAGATTCGCTACTTTTCCCTCTCCTTTGCCTGCTCTCGGCAAAAAGAAAATAAGCAAATTCAATTAAGAATTGAGGTTAACCCGGTTTTCATGGATCCAACAACACTTGAGGGGAGAGAGTAGCTGGGCAACAGGCGAGTTACCATCAAAACCTGCATTTATATAGCACCTTTCATGACCTCAGGACGTCCCAAAGCACTTTACAACCGATGAAGTACTTTTTTGAAGTGTAGTCACTGTTACAATGTAGGAAATGCAGCAAGCTCCCACAAACGGCAAAGCGATAATGACCAGATCATGTGTTTTAGTGATGTTGGTTGAGGGATAAATATTGGCCAGAGACTCCGCAGTGTGCGGAAGCTTACATGCAAAAAAAAGATACATCACTTTCATTGGCCTCCCCCGCTTGTCTTCAGCATCGTGCCACAAGATCTTTTGCATCCACCTGAGAGGGCTGATGGGGCCTCGGCTTTAACGACTCACCCGAAGGATGTATACTTGAAAGTGTCTAGGGTGGGGAGGAGGCGGCGAGGGGAAAGGACACAATCATTTCATGTAAAACTTTTTAAGCGGGTTACCACAGAGGGGGAATGAAAGAAAAGTCGAACGTGTATTTTTGTGTCTGACATCGTAGTCACCAAAGTTCGAACAAGCTTATAATAGAGTCCGAACGAGCACCGTCTTCGCGAAGTTAAAGTCATCGATCCAGAGGCAAAAATTGGGGTTCAGTGTGTCAGAAGGTCCGTCACTGTGGAGGGGCGCTGGCTGCTCTTCATGCTCATTTGTCAATCCCTCTACCAGGGATTTGTTGCCATGGGATTAAACGCTCAATCCCTGTTAATAGGGATTTGCTGTTCTCAAGTACGTTTCCAATCCCTGTAAACAAGCATTAGTGGCCAAGGGAGTTAGCATGGTCACTGCCAAATCCTGTTTTACTGGTTTGTATTATGTACAGGTTGGAGCTTCTATGACAGCACCTCCCAAACCTTCACCACCTAGAAGGACAAGGGCATGGGAACACCATCACCTCGAAGTTCCCCTTCAAGTTACGCACCTAAGCGACTTGGAAGTATATCGCCGTTCCTTCATCGTCACTGGGTCAAAGTCCTAGAACCCCCTCCCGAACAGCATTGTGGGAGTACCCTCACCACACGGACTGCAGGAGTTCACCACCACCTTCTCAAGAGCAACTAGGCACGAGCAATAAATGCTGGATTTGTCAGCGATGCCCGCATCCTAAGAATAATTTTTGAAACAAAATGCGCAGTTAATGTGGAGTATGATATTATCTGTATCTGTAGTATATGGAAAATAGTCCAACAAGTACATGACCAAACTTCACACTCAAAGCGTCTCACCCTCAATCAAGAAATAAAGCAGAACAGGAGAACAGGAGATACACGCCCTGATCGGATCCACTACGCCACAGGGGAGGTCAATGCTGATTGGACAGTAAGAGTCTCCGCACAGATAATCAGCGCACGTTCCTTGAGTCCCTATAATGGACTGTTGGTACGGTAGCGTAGTGGTTATGTGACTGGACTAGTAATTCAGAGTTCAAATCCTACCATGGCAGTTTTTAAACATTCATGGGATGTGGGCGTCGCTGGCAAGGCATGCATTTATTGCCCATCCCTAATTGCCCTTGAGAAGGTGCCTTCTTGAACCGCTGCAATCCATGTGGTGAAGGTCCTCCCACAGTGACTTTGTCGTAGTGGTTTGGTACAATTGAGTGGCTTGCTGGGCCATTTCAGAGGGCAGTTAAAAGTCAACCTCATTGCTGTGGGTCTGGAGTCACATGTAGGCCAGACCGGGTAAGGACGGCAGATTTCCTTCCCTAAAGGGCATTAGTGAACCAGATGGGTTTTTACAACAATCTGGTAGTTTCATGGTCACCGTTACTGATACTAGCTTTTATATTCCAGATTTATTTACTGAACTGCCGTGGTGGGATCATTAGTCCAGACCTCTGGATTACTCGTCTCATAACATAACCACTATGCTACCATTCCTATTCAATTCATTGAGAATTTGAATTCCGTTTTTTTTTAAACATTGGAAATAAAAAGCTGGCGTCAGTAACAGTTACCATGAAGCTCTCGGGTTAATGTAGAAAACCCAACTAAACCTGAGATCCTTACCCAGTCTGGCCTATATGTGACTCCAGTCCAACACAATGGGTTTACTCATCTGCCTCGAAAGGGCATCAAAGAACCAGCTGGGTCTTTAGAAGAATGCAGCATCTTCATGGTCACTTCTGCTGACGTTTTTAATTTTCAGATTTATAAAAGTGAATTCACTTTCTCTGTGTTATTAGAGTCCTGTGTCAGAACCTATATAGGAAAAAAAGACTGGCATTTATACAGCTCAAAATGCTGTACAGCCAATGAAGTCCTTTTTGAAGGGTAGTCACTGTTGTAATGTGGGAGATGTTGTAAGGCAAGAGAAATTAGTTTTATAAAGACTAATTCTAGCGTTATACCATGCAACGCACCAAGTGTAGTTCTGTTTCTGAATCAAGGTGGATGTTGCACAGGTTTGCCATGGGCATAGGCAACACCATTGATGTTAAGGAGGGTGAGCAACAAAACGCAGGTGATCAGGAGGGTGATGGTGCAAAGTGAGCCACCAAGAGCAGACAACACACACTGCCACTGGGGATACAGGTGTGAGAACCTCTCACTTCACAGAGGCTCCAGTCAGCTCTGCAATTGGACACTATTAGTATCTATATTGGAGGTATTTTACACCAGGAATGATTAATTCCTTTACCTGCTTAGTTTGGGATAGTGATGAGTAGTAAGAAGTCGTAGTCAGAACTGATTTCCGCCCCCCAGCCCCCCACCCTCCTAGCCCAGGGACAATGCTGCCACTTCGAGCATCCCTATCGGCAGACATCAGTACAAATCAGGGGTGGGAATGGATTTGTAGACCACAGTATCAAACCAAGTCGGTTTAACTTCTCAACCCAGAGATCACCATAGTTAGAAAGACTTGCAACTTTCATGAATATGTCCCAAAGCGCGTTACAGTCAATGAAGTACTATTTGAAGTGTAGTTGCTGTTGTAATGTAGGAAACGCGGCAGCCAACTTACACACAGCAAGGTCCCAGAAACAGCAATGTGATAATGATCAGACAATCTGTTTTAGTGTTGTTGGTTGAGAGATATAAATATTTGCCAGGTTTGTTATTCTGGAATGGAGATCAAATGGATTGAAGGATCTTGGTCTTGATCTTGAGAACTTCTCAATGAGAGGTTAAAACTCACTTAAAATCGGCAAGATAATAGCGTGTCCTACAAGATGCCATGTTATTATCCAGTTATGCAGATTCTGCTTTCCAGCACCTGTGTGATAACAAGCCCTCAAAATGTAGTTTAGCCTCTGGTTTATGAGCAACTCTTAGGTTCATTATCCCTCTATATCTTAATCTTAACTCTGTATCTTAACTCCATCTACCCGCCTTGGATCCGTAACCCTTAATACCCTTGCCTAACTAAAATCTATCCATTTTAGTTTTGATATTTTCAATTGACCCCCAGCCTCAACAGCTTTTTGGGGGGGGGGTGGTAGGGAGAGGGGAGGGGAAGAGGAAAGGAGAGGAGCTATTTGTAGGGAAAAGAGAGGAGAGAGAGTAGAGAAGAGAGGAAAGGAGAGGAGAGGAGGAGAGGAAATAGGAAAGAGGAGAGGAGAGGCCCGTGATACCATCCGGTTTTTGGAGGTGGGGTCCTTTATGTTAGAGAGTGCGCTCAGCGGCAGCCCTTTGAGGGACAGAGATGATTCCAATCCCCTCCCCCAACTGGGTCACAGGTTGGCAGAACACAGGAACTCACCCAAACAAACCAGGACCCAGACACTTGAGAACTGAGCACTTAATCTGCAGTCTGGATGATGATGAAAACAGCATCTGTTGAAAGCAATCATTAAGTATCCACAGGCCTCTCAGGCCTCGATCACACAACAATAGGGCTGTTGTGTCCGGACCACAGCTACATGCTTGTAATTTTTTTTTAAGCTGGTGACAGTGAACAATGGGTTCTTGAGACAGGGACGCCTTAACCCATCCCGTCGCCCAGCTTATTGTCCTAATGGGCCCTCATTGTGTGATACAGTCACACACACTGCGGGCATATCGCCAAACGGAACCAATGAAGAAAGAATGAACTTGAATTTATATAGCGCCTTTCACAACCTCAGGACGTCGCAAAGCACTTTACAGCCAATGAAGTATTTTTTGAAGTGTAGTCACTGTTGCAATGCAGGAAACACAGCAGCCGATTTGCACAAAGAAGCTCCCACAAACAGCAATGTGATAATCTGTTTTTTAGTGATGTTGGTTGAGGGATAAATATTGGCCAGGGCATCAGGGAGAACTCCCCTGCTCTTCTTTCAAATAGTGCCATGGGATCTTTTATATCCAGCTGACAATGTGGACGAGGCCGTGGTTTAATGTCTCATCCAAAATATTTCCCCTCCAACAGTGCAGCATTCCCCCAGTACTGCCCCTCCGACAGTGCTGCACACCCCCAGTACTGCCCCTCCGACAGTGCTGCACTCCCTCAGCACTCCCCCTCCAACAGTGCTGTACTCCCTCAGCACTCCCCCTCCGACAGTGCAGCACTCCCTTAGCACTGCCCCTTCGACAGTGCCGCACTCCCCCAGCACTGCACTGGAGCGTCAGTTTAGATTATGTACTCAAGTCTCTAGAGTGGGGCTTGAACCCACAACCTTCCAACTCAACGTCAAGAGAGCTATCCACTGAGCCACGACTGACACCACGGTTACTTATGGTTTTCTTTACATGACATTCTGCCATTACTTTTACCCCCCCCAACACCAACACTGCACCATCGGCGAGGCAACAGGGGAGGGAAAAGAGGGCACCAACCAGAAGTGCTGTCGGATGAGGAAAACCTGGCATCAAATCTCCTCCCCTTCCCCACCCTACAAATGGAGCAATGGACTCTCATAACTTCCGCTGCTTCTCCCCAGGAGATGCTGTCATTGACCGGCATGTTATCAAGCTCACTGGGAACTGGTCAGGCGGAAGGGGGGGGGGGGGTTGTCCACATTAGTCAAGTCCACCCGAACAGCTAAATCTTGCCCATTAAGACCAATGTTCTACTGCTAAACCAAGCAGGCTATCCAACAGCCATTTCCATTGCAGATAACCCCAGCAACCGTTCTTTCAGCCTAAACTCACGAGCCTCCAACCTCTCCATCGCTCCTTTTTTGCCTTTCTATATTTTAGCAATACACCTTGCTCCTCTAAGCTCTCCTCTCTTATTCCTCCTAAGTTCCAAATGCATGATCTGATACACTTTTCCTCCTCCCTACAATCTCACCACAATCAAATCAGGCTGTCAGACAGCCGACAACACGCAAGGCAACTCATCTCTGTGGCTCATCTGACATGTGCAAATATACATGTGAGTGCAGGATCGGGCAGTTTCCCCATTAGCGCAACCATAACAACTATAACCCAAAACATAAGTCAGCGTGACTCAGTGGTTGCAACGCTCGCTTCTTGAGTCGGTAGATTCAAGCCCCACTCCAGGAACTTGAGCACAAAACCTAGGCTGATGCTCCAGTGCAGTACCAAGGCAGTAAATGCAAGCTCTTTCTCGTTCTTTAACTGAGCCTCATTCGTCACTTCGACGGGAGACTCCATCATCGATCAAATGAGGTCTCTTCGCATCGTCTCCTGCATCCCAGGACTCTGGAATTCAGGAACTCCTTACCTGTCTCGGCCTTCTCTTCCGCCTGTAATTAGCAGCCGTGTAGGGCCGGAGGAGGCGACAGAGATAGGGAGGGGAGAGGTCATGGAGGCATTTGAACAGGAGGATGAGCATTTTAAAATCAAGGCGTTGCTAAACAGACCTGAACGCACAGAAAGACAAGCAGGCAGGCTGCAGCGCACTAACAAGGGAAAAGGGACAGTGTAGCTCTTTAAAGCAGCACCTGGGAATTCCGAGTGATGCTTTGACTGGAGCCAGACTGTCTGGAGTTGCTGAAAACTGCCATGTTTGTAGTTCTCTGCAGAAACAGGGCTGAGCCTCGTTGCTACTTCTATAATACTTTGCATTTATTTATCTTAATTTTTTTTTAAAGTCTAATTTTATATTGACTTTCACCCATTGTCTGCCAATGCGATTTTACATGCAGCCAAAGTACACTGACAGCGCACATAGAGACAGAGGCACACAAACACACACAGGCACACACACAAAAAGACAGGCTCAAAGAACAGCATATCAAAGACATCTATCTCAAACTCACAACTGAATTCTAAACGTTCAGTCACCCATCGAAAATAAACTGCAAACATTTCCTGTGGTCATTTGAGCATTCCTTGCTGCAACATTTCTACGGAATGATTTATGACCAGAACTCGCACTTAGACATTCTTAGAAGGTGGAAGGGGAGGAGAGAGAGGAGAGTTGTAGGACTGAAGATTGAATATTGACCTTCGACCCCGCCCCCCGCGCTCCTCCACAGTCTAACCTGCAGAACACAGAACCGTGAAAGGAGAAAAATGGATAATGTGCCACTGTCCCAGATATTTGACCTCCTGTTCTGCCTGGAAATGGTTGCTGCTCAGTTCTCTGGCTGGTTGAATTGAGCTCCCTATACAGCCACAGTTTTCTCTGATCCTGAAGGTGCTGATTCTTGCTCTGGTAAGGTTGCAAGCGGGCACTGGCCATCCGCCGATACCTCATCCAATTGGCCATTCGTGCCAGCTATGGCTCGAAGGCAGCCCTCCTGCCTCTGAGCCAACAGGTTGGAGGTTCAGGTCCTACTTCAGCAGGGAGAACTCCCCTGCTCTTCTTTCAAATAGTGCCACGGGATTGTCAATGTCCACCCGAGAGAGCAGATGGGGCTCTCGGTTTAACGTCTCCACTGAAAGACGGCACCTCCGACAGTGCAGCGCTCCTTCATGTACTGCACTGATGGTGTCGGCCTAGATTATGAGCTCAAGTCTCTGGAGTGGGACTTGAACACACGACCTTCTAACTCAGAGGTGAGAGTCCTACCTCACGTCTCTTGCTGCCACGTGTTGAGCTGGCCCCCTTCCCCCTGGTCTTCCTCGTCCAGCTGCTGCTGCTCTGACTCCTACAAATGCCGTCCTTTCTGTTATCTCCAGGATGTGCAGGCCACTACAATGCCAGAGACTCTTTGTGGGGCTGTTTATAGGGAGTTCCCAGGATCTGCTTGAACTTCTGCTTCAGCATCCGGTCTACCCTCTCAGTTGGACCTAACAAATCCCATGGCATTATTCGAAGAAGAGCAGGCGAGTTCTACCCGATGTCATGGCCAACATTTTTATCTCGACCAACACCTAAAACTTGTTGGGCTGGATTTTCGGTTTGTTGTCACCCCGGTTAGCACCCAGAAGGGGTGGCAATGGCAGCGGTAAGCTCTTTCGGGCGGCCGGCCAGTTTCCAGCGCCCCGCCGGCATTTTCGGTGCCGGTTTCGGCGGGGCGCGGAGGATTAACGCCCGAAAGAGGCGAGCCGGCGTGCAACGCACCTGGTTGCGACACCAGTTCGATTTTTGGCTGCTGCCCAGTCACCTTAGAGCACCCTGCTGGGCCCTCCGAGCTGTAGCGGCTGCAGTGAGGTGAGTAATGTCAACCTCAGGTAAATGTGAGTGTTTTTTTATTTTTTATTTTTTGTGATTTATGTTGTGGTGGCGTGAGTTATTGATTGGGAATGTTTTTGGTGCTTTTTTTCCAGTTTTATTTTCTCCCTAGGCCTCTCTTGGAGCGCTCTAAGGCCGGCTGTTTATCTCGGGATTTTCGCTTGCTCAGCCGGCCTAGCGCCCTAAGAGAGGTGTGCAACGCCTCCTTTAGCACTCCGCCCCACACTCAGGGCCCAAGAGGGCAGAATTAGAGGAGCGCAGACGTCTCGGAGGGGTTGTGGGGCTGGAGGAGATTGCAGATATCGGGAGGGGAGAGGCTATGGAAGGATTTGAAAACAAGGAATTTTGAAATTGAGGCGTTGCTTAACCGGGAAGCCAATGTAGGTCAGCGAGCACAGGAGTGATGGGTGAGCGGCACTTGGTGCGAGTTAGATCATGGGCAGTCGAGTTTTGGATCACCTCTAATTTACGTGGGTAGAATGTGGGAGGCCAGTCAGGCGTGCGTTGGAATAGTTAAGTCTAGAGTTAATGAAGACATGGATGAGGGCTTCAGCAGCGAATGAGCTGAGGCAGGGGCGGAGACGGGCGATGTTACAGAGGTGGAAATAGGTGTTCTTAGTTAATCTTAAAGACCTCTCTCAAGCCACCCCTCAGTCTTCTCCTTTCTGGAGAAAAGAGCCCCAGCCTGTTCAATCTTTCCAGATAAGTTTAACCTCTCCGTTTTGGTATCATTCCAGTAAATCTCTTTTGTACCTTCTCCTGTGCCTCATATATTCTTTTTAAATTATGGAGACCAGCACAATTCCCAGTACTCCAAGTCTGGTCTAACCAAGGTTCTATGCAAGTTTAACATAACTGTGTGCTGGGTTTGGCATCCTACCAGCAGCTGACCCGTCCCCAGGCGAACCCGCTGTCTTCTGAGAGACACACAGCTGCTGCCGCCCTGCCTCCTCAATAAATTCCTCCAACCAAATTAAACTAGCAATAATAGCACTCACGATCAGCACAGAAAGCTTACCAAGGGTGATAAGGCAGCAATAAAAAAACACTGCAAAAGAAGATGGAAACTCTCCTGGCAAACCCGACAGCAAAAAGATTCTTCCAGCCACTTACCCACAGTTCAGTGGCCCTTTAAATATTCCAAGAGGGTGGGACTGCCATGATTATTGTTCATGTTAAATGACGTTGAGGTTTTAATTGCGTCATAGAGCTCCAATTTTAATATATTCCTGCCCGGGGCAAGTGCCTGTCCCGAAACCAAATGCTGCGCGGTTAAAATGGCGGTGGGCAGGAGCGCGGTGTCTAGGCAGCGGTAAGTGCACAACCTCTACGTTCACCACCTGCCCACTCCGTTCTTCTTGGGTGGGAAGGGTTAACACTGGGCCAGACAAGCTGCACGTTAATCCATCTTGACTCACGTTTGTTTAATTTGAGGCTGTGCATTTTGGAAATATATTAATCCTCATGCTCGACATTAATGTATAATACTTAAAAGTATTACACAGAACCAAGCCATTCGGTCCAACTGGTCTATGCCAGTGTTTATACTCCACACAAGCCTTCTCCCATTCTATCAAAATATCCTTCTATTCCTTTCTCCCTCATGTGCTTATCTAGCTTCCCCTTAAATACATCTATAGCACAATCCCAGCCCGGCATGAGGTTGAAAAGGCCATCCGACAACTAAAAAACAAGGCCTCAGGAGCAGATGGAATCCCCGCCGAAGTACTAAAGCATGGCAGAGAAGTACTCTTGGCATGAATCCATGACCTCACCTCTCTTATCTGGAAGGAGGAGAGCATGCCAGGGGATTTCAGAGACGCCGTAATCATAACCATCTTCAAGAAAGGTGACAAGTCCGATTGCGGTAAGTACAGAGGAGTTTCCCTGCTGTTTGTCGCAAGCAAAACCATCGCAAGAATCCTCCTCAATCGTCTTCTCCCAGTGGCTGAAGAGCTCCTCCCAGAGTCGCAATGCGGATTCAATCCACTAAAGGGCACAATGGACATGATCTTCACCGCGTGATAAATCCAAGAAAAATGTAGAGAGCAGCATCAGCCTCTGTACATGGCCTTCTTTGACCTCACAAAGGCCTTCGACTCTGTCAACCGTGAGGGATTATGGAGCGTCCTTCTCAAATTCGGCCATCTCCAAACATTTGTCAGCATCCTCCGCCTGCTTCACGATGACATGCAAACCGTGATTCTTACCACCGAATCCACCACAGACTCAATACAAGTGCAGACCGGGGTCAAGCAAGGCTATGTCATCGCACCAACGCTCTTCTCAATCTTCCTCGCTGCAATGCTTCATCTCACCTTTAACAAGCTCCCTGCTGGAGTGGAGTTAATCTACAGGACAACAGGAAATTGTTCAACCTCCGACACCTGCAGTCCAGATCCAAGGTTGTTCCAACCTCTGTCATTGAATTACAGTGTGCAGTATGCAGGCGACGCTTGCGTTTGTGCACACACAGAGTCTGAACTCCAAACCATCGTCAACACCTTCACCAAAGCGTACGAGAGCATGGGCCTTACACTAAACATCCGTAAGACAAAGGTCCTCTACCAACCTGATCCTGTCACACAGCACTGCCCCCTGATTATCAAAATCCACGCAAGGCCTTGGACAATGTGGACCATTTTCAAAAACTAGGGAGCCTACTGTCAACAAGGGCAGACATCGACAACAAGGTCCAACACTGCCTTCAGTGTGCCATTGTAGCCTTCGGTTGCCTGAGAAAGAGAGTGGTTGAAGACCAGGACCTCAAATCTGGCACCAAGCTTATGGTCTACAAGGCAGTAGTGATACTGGCCCTCCTATATGGCTAAGAGACGTGGAATATTTACAGCAGACACCTCAAAACACTGGAGAAGTATCACCAACGCTGCCTCCACAAGATCCTGCAAATCCACTGGCAGGATAGATGCACCAACGTCAGTGTTCTCGCTCAGGCCAACATCCCCAGCATCAAAGCACTGACCACGCTCGATCAGCTCCGTTGGGCAGGCCATATCGTCCACGTGCCCGATACAAGACTCCCAGAGCAAGCGCTCTATGTGGAGCTTCAACATGGCAAGCGAGCCCCAGGTGGGCAGAGGAAATGCTTCAAGGACACCCTCAAAGCCTCCTGGATAAAGTGCAACATCCCCACTGACTCCTGGGAATTCTTGGCCCAAGACCACCCAAAGCGGAGGAAGAGCATCCGGGAGGGCGCTGAGCACCTCGAGTCCCATCGCCGAGAACAACCAGAAACCAAGAGCAGACAGCGGAAGGAGCGTACGTCAACCCAGGCTCCCCGACCATCCTTTCCTTCAACCACCATCTGCCCCACCTGTGACAGAGGCTATAGGTCCTGCATTGGACTCATTAGTCACTTGAGAACTCACTTTTAGAGTGGAAGCAAGTCATCCTCGACTTTGAGGGACTGCTTATGATGATGATACCCATCCTCCTATATGCTTCAGAAACATGGGCTATGTACAGTGGCACCTCAAAGCACTGGAGAAGTACCACCAACGCTGCCTCACAAAATCCTGCAAATCCATTGGCAGGATAGGCACACCAATGTCAGCGTTCTCTCTCAGGCCAACATCCACAGCATCGAGGCATTGACCACGCTCGATCAGCTCCGATGGACGGGCCACATTCTCCGCATGCCTGATACTAGACTCCCGAAACGAGCACTCTACTCCGAGTTACGTCACGGAAGGCAAGCCCCAGGAGGGCAGAGAAAACACTTCAAGGACAGCCTCAACATCTCTTTGAAAAAATGTAACATCCCCACCGACTCTTGGGAGACCCTGGCCCAAGACCACTCAAAATGGAGGAGATGCATCCGGGAAGGCGCTGAACACCTGGAGTCTCTTCGCCGAGAGCAAGCTGAAGCCAAACGTCGACAGCGGAAGGAGCGCGCGACAACCCAGGCTCTCCACCCACCCGTTCCTTCAACCACCGTCTGCCCCACCTGTGACAGAGACTGTAGGTCCTGCATTGGTCTCATCAGTCACCTGGGAACCCATATTAGTGTGGAAGCAAGTCATCCTCGACTCCGAGGGACTGCCGAAGAAGAGAAGAAATATATCTATGGTATTCGCTTCATCTTTCTTGCGTCAGCGAGTTCCACATTCTAACCACTCTTTGGATCAAAAAGATTTTCCTGAATTCCCTATTGGATTTATTAGTGACTATGTTATATTTATGGCCTCTAGTTCTGCCCACAAATCATAGAAATTTAAGTGCGGAAGGAGGCGATTCTGCCCATCGTGTCTGTGCCAGCCAACAAAGAGCTATCCAGCCTAATCCTACTTTCCAGCTCTTGGTCCATAGCCCTGCAGGTTACGGCACTTGAAGTGCACATCCAAGTACTTTTAAAATGTGGTGAGGGTTTCTGCCTCTACCAACCTTTCAGGCAGTGAGTTCCAGACCCCCACCGCCCTCTGGGTGAAAAATATTCCCTCAAATCCCCTCTGAACCTCCTACCAATTATTTTAAATCTATGCCCCCTGGTTGTTGACCCCTCTGCTAAGGGAAATAAGTCCTACCTATCCACTCTATCTAGGCCCTTATAATTTCACCTCAATCAGGTCTCCCCTCAGCCTCCTCTGTTTCAAAGAAAAAAAAACCAGCCTATCCAATCTTTCCTCATCGCTAAAATTATTCAGTCCATCAACATCCACGTAAAGCTCCTCTGTACCCTCTCTTGTGCAATCACACCTTTCCTGTAATGTGGTGACCAGAACTGCATGCTGTTGTTAGCTGTGCACTAACTAGTGTTTTATACAGTTCAAGCATAACCACTCTGCTCTTGTATTCTGTGCCTCGGCTAATAAAGGCAAGCATTCCGTATGTCTTCTTAACCACTTTATCTACTTGGCCTGCTACCTTCAGGGATCTGTGGACATGCACTCCAAGATCCCTTTGTTCCTCAACACTTCTCGATGTCCTACCATTTAATGTGTATTCCCTTTCCTTGTTAGTCCTCCCCAAATGCATGACCTCACACTTCTCCGCATTAAATTCAATTTGCCACTGTTCTGCCCACCTGACCAGTTCATTGATATCTTCCTGCAGTCTACAGCTTTCATCTTCATTATCAACCACACGGCCAATTTTTGTATCATCTGCAAACTTCTTAATCATATCCTCTACATTCCAGTCTAAATCATTGATGTTTACCTCAAAAAGCAAGGGACCTGGTACTGAGCCCTGAGGAACCCCACTGGAAACAGCCTTCCAGTCACAAAAACACCATCAACCATTACCCCTTGCTTCCTGCCTCTGAACCAATTTTGGATCCAACTTGCCACTTTGCCTTGGATCCCATGAGCTTTAACTTTTGTGACAAGTCTGCCATATGGGACCTTAACAAAAGCCTTGCTAAAATCCATATACATTACATTAAACACACTACCCTCATCAACCCTCTTTGTTATCTCCTCAAAAAAATTCAATCAAGTTTGTCAGACACAACCTTCCCTTAACAAATCCATGCTGACTGTCCTTGATTAATCTGTGACTTTCTAAATGAAGATTTATCCTGTCCCTCAGGCATTCACTGTGAAGATGTTCTGCATGTGATCACAGACCAGCTCTACGTTTAGGGAGTGGTATCCCTTTCGGTTTCTGAGAACCTCTGCATTGTGTAATCGTGCTCGCAAGGCGACGTGTGTACAGTCAATGGCACCCTGAACCTTGGGGAAGCCCGCAAACCCGATAGCTCTCTCACTCTGACTGTCCTTGCTCAGTCAGAACTTTATGAAGTCCATTCTCTATGCGTACAGTGCCCTTGTCACCTGGTGAATGTAGCAATATGCAGCGTGCTGCGAGATGTTGCATGTGGCCCCTGTTGCTGCCTGGAAGAAGCCAGAGGCATAGAAGGCCATCACCGCTGTAACCTTTGCCTTGACGGGCAGCGCAGTCCTGTTGGCGCTGGCAGGCTGTAGGTCTGCCTGTAGGAGCCAGCATATTTCTGTCAGCACTTCTTTTCTGAAGCGTAGCCTTCGAACGCACTGAACATCAGAAATATGGAGGTATAAGTAATGTTCCCTGTAAACCCGTGGGGGATATGGCCTCCTCCCCAAACGTCTGCGACCTCTTCAATTCCGTTGCCCACCATGGACAAGAGCCCTTCTTCCAGCTTGAAGCCGCCTGCCAATAGCAACCAGCATAATATGCTGACGAACTAGAATTGCACGCATTGAACTCTCTTACTGACCTTGAAAACAAAGGGTCAAGTCACATAAAGTGCCACTGTAAACTGTAAACTCCCGCAGCGTTCTGTGCACAACTGTGGCAGTCACTGACAACTGCGATATAAGATCCTCCGGCCTCTCTTTAAATATGGCGCCAATTGCGCCTGTTGCACCCTGGGACCACCTGTTTTTTTCGATCGGATCCTGGGGTGGATGCCAAATCAGGCGTTAGGGCTGAAAGTTCCACCCGGGGTGCTAGCACAGCCTTGCACGACGATTTATGTCATCATGACGGTGAAAACAGAGGGTGGAGCAGTAAGTTTTTGCACTGCCACAAAACCATTGGCGAAACTTCCGGCCAGGCACTAAATCCTGGCGCCCCATTTAACGCCCAGAAACACCTTTTACCGCCCCGCCGGGGTGCGAAATGAGGTGCAAATTAGTGCAAAACGCAACCCCAGAACTGTGCACAGTACGCCAAGTGTGGTCTAACCAGGGTTCGATACAAGTTTAACATAACTTCTGTGCTGTTCAAGTCTATCCCTCTAGAAATAAACCCTAGTGCTTGGTTTGCCTTTTTTATGGCCTTTTTAACCTGTATTCTACTTGTCCACGACTGCACTCTTATTGAGCAACCCACCCAATCCATTTGCTTCAGTTATTCCCTTACCTCTTTGAAGTGAACCCTTTATATGTCGGACTCATGGTCGTTTGTATCCCAGATCATACTGAAATTGATCGTTCTGTGACTTCCATCCACCCTGCCTCCCTCATGGTGCTATGACTTCCATTTTCAGAATATTGTCTGTGTCACTAACGGACACCAGGTCAAGATGAGCACTGCCTCGTGCAGCTTCCTTGATGGACTAGGCTATGAAGCAGTTACGCATTGCATTTGCCAACTCTGACTCTAACTCACATGGGTTTTCCACAGTTTACATTAGGTTGATTGAAGTCACCCATTAAAGTAACTGTCCTATTTCCATATAATCTTCCGATCGATTTGTGCAGCAAACTGTCTTCCGCCTTATGCTGAACTGAAGATCTGCAGCATGCCCCTAGTGAAAGTTTGGATTTCCTTTTTTTATATTTGGAGATGTCTAACCAGAATAGTTGATTTTGAATCTTGCCCCTCCCACAGGATCAGGTGTGACCCTCCCAGGTCTCCGAGACATAGAAATCTACAGAAGAAGGCCATTTCGTCCCATCATGTCCGCGCCGGTTGACAAAGAGCCGCATGGCCCTCGGTCAGCAGCCCTGAAGGTTGGTACGTTCATAATAAAGGATGAAACTGAGTACTGTGTACAATGAGCAAGTATGACCTTAGCTCCTTTAATAAGACTCCAGAGTGCAGGTACCTTGTGGGTGGCCTGCTTATATACCGTGCTCCCAAGGGATGCTGGGATCCCTTGGGACTCCAACAGGTAAGCCCTCTGGTGGCAGGATAACACAGGTTACAAGGGGTTAAATACATAACAAAGGTTACATATAAACCTATGAACAATGAACAATGGTGGAAAGGTAAAGAGTATCCAGCC
Source organism: Pristiophorus japonicus (assembly GCF_044704955.1). NCBI lineage: Eukaryota > Metazoa > Chordata > Chondrichthyes > Pristiophoridae > Pristiophorus > Pristiophorus japonicus. Next base: position 203,942,692 of record NC_091983.1, read on the forward strand.
CAACCAGTCCGCCCCACACAACTGCGACACCCCCCGCACCGAAATATTCTACATTCCACCCCAACCGGAACCATGTGATCTCCTGGGAGAAGCAAAAACCAGATAAAAACCCAGGCCAATTGGGGAAAAAGAAAATCTGGGAAAATTCCTATCCAACTCATCCAGACAATAGAAACTAGCCCAGGAGATCACCCTGGCCGTATTCGATTCCTGCAGTACTTACCATATATGGCTACAACACCTCCTTTCCTGTCCACTCTTGTCTGTTCTGAACACGCTCTTTCTTGGTAGTGTGTCGTAGCCAACAAAGATGTTGATGTGCTAATCATCAATGGCATGTGTTTTCAAGTGGCTGTATAGGCCAATTCTAGATGCACATAGTCTCTTGCACGTCGGACAAGGGAAGTTCGATGTGCCTGATGCTGACAGTACTGCCACTTGATGTCGTCTATCTCTAGTGTCCCGCAGGCGTTGACATCGGCTTTCTTCGAAGGTCTGGCAGGCAGTCCTCGTGAGGGTTCGCCACTGGATTTTATTAGCTGCTGTATTCTCAAGGTCCTTTGGTCGGATGCCACAGTACTGGAGGTTAGCCTTGATGCAATCTTTGTAGCGCTTGCAGGGGCGCCCCTGGTGTCTTTGACCTTCACAGAGCTCGCTGTGAAGAAACTGACGAGGGATCCTTGACTCATCCATGCGGATGACATGTCCAGCCCACCGGAACTGGGCTCGCATGATCGTCACCTCGATGCTAGTTGATTGTGCTCTCTCCAGAACCTCAAAGTTTGACACCCGGTCTTGCCAGCATATGTGGAGTATAGATCTGAGACTGCGCATATGGAAAGCTTCCAACTTTTTGATGTGATGCCTGTAGGGTGTCCAGGTCTCATATCCATAAAGGAGAGATGAGAGAACCACTGTTCTATACACCGACAGTTTAGTTGACAGTCGGATGTGGTGGTGACTCAACACCTTAGTGCGCAAGCGACCAAGTGCCTGGCTGGCTTTACAGATCCTTGCATCAATCTCTTTGTCCAAGGACCCATCACTTGATATGGTGCTGCCAAGGTACTTGAAGCTGTCCACTGACTTTAGTTGTATACTGCCGATGAAGACTGTGGGAGCAGGTGCTGTGGTGCCAGGGGCAGGCTGATAGAGAATCTCGGTTTTACTAAGGCTGATGGTTAGGGCAAACAATTCTGTTGCCTCAGCAAATTTGCTGAGTATGAATTGTAGGTCACTATCCTTGTGTGCCATAAGGGCGCAGTCGTCAGCAAAGAGTGCCTCTAGGATGAGTCGTTTCCGTACTTTGGTCTTTGCAGCAAGGCGGCGGAGGTCGAACAGTGAACCATCTAATCGATATTTCAGGTAGACCCCAAACTCCAAGTCTTTTATGGCATAGTTCAAGACGCCAGTAAAGAATAGATTGAACAGAACTGGAGCGAGTACACAACCTTGTTTCACTCCATTTAAGATGGCAAATGGGGCTGTGGTTGTGCCGTCTGAGAGCACTTCACCTGTCATGTTGGCATGAAACAGCTCAATGATGTGGACAATGTGGGCTATGACCTTGAATACTAACATTTGTTTACATCCTCTGGATTTTGTGATGTTTCTGTTATTCTCAGTTCTTCATTCCTCCACCATTGGCAGCCATGCCTTCAGCTGCCAAGGCCCCAAGCTCTGAAATTCTCTCCCTAAACCTCTCTACCACTTTCTCTCCTCCTTTAAGACACTCCTTAAAATCTACCTCTTTATCTCCTTATGTGGTTTGGTGTCAAATTTTTTCGATTACGCTTCTATGAAGCAGCTTGGGACATTATATTACGTTAAAGGCACTACATAAATGCAAGATGTTGTTATTGTCTTGACTTTGACCGAGAAATTTCTATATCAAGACGATTTTAGATTTAGGATTCTCTTTTAATTAAATGAGAGATTTTCAAATACAATAACTCCTTTATCAAAATATCACTGACCAAATTATGCTCTTACCAGTTCCGATGCCAATTGAGCACAACTGGGAGATGCAAAATGCCAGCCATCAATGGCATTCAGAACCTCAGTCACACACAGTGCAGGTGCCTGAAGCCCCCTGGCAGCTCGACTTCACATTCCCAAAATACCTTTCTATATTAATTTTCACATACAGAATTGCAGATCATCAGCAAGGACTAGCAGGATATGAGAAATCATGGGGTTATTGCCCTAGGCATTGTTAATCCATAAATCTTCAATTCCTGTATCAAGCTGAGAACAAGTCATGGAATTCAAGATTTAAGCTTCACAAACGAGCAGCTCCGATTGCCAACTCAGACATACTCAACACTGATGACAGTCGCCTCATATCACCCCGTCAAAGATAACATTGTCAAATTTCTGGAGGCTTCATCAGCCTGCCTTCCTCCACTCCAAGCTTTCTGAGAGAACGGAAGAGGATTGAGGTGGCGGGATTAATGAACCAAGTTGAGCAAATTTGACCATGTTCTGCTGAATGCTAAGATGCACGTAGCAACAACGACAAATTGCATTTATATCATGCCTTTAATGCAGAAAAATGTCACAAGGTACTTCAGAGGCATAATGAAAAAATTGATGCCAAACCAAAAGAGATGTTAGAAGGGGTGACCAAAAATATTGGTGACCGAGGTGGGTTTTAAGGATGCACGAGGGGGAGGCAGATGGGTTTCAAGAGAGAATTCCATGGAGTGCAGCCTAGACAGCTGACGACACGGCTACTAACAGTGGGGCAAAGGGAGAGGGGGATGCACAGGAGGCATGGGTTAGAGGATTAGAAAGTATGGTGGGTTACAGAGATAGAGTGGGGTGAGTCCATTGAGGCATTTAAACACAAGGTTGAGAATTGTAAATTTGAGACATTGGGGGACCAGGAACCATTTTTAGGTCAGTGAGCACAAGGGTGATGGGTGAACAGGACTTGGTGCAGGGTAAGTTACGGGCAGCAGTGTTTTGGATTAGGTGAGGTTTATGGAGGGTAGAAGATGGCAGGCCAGCCAAGAGTGCATTGGAATAGTCGAGTCTGGTGGCAAAAAGGCATGGATGAAAGAAACAGTTGCATTTATATAGTGCCTTTCATGACCCACCAGACATCTCAAAGCACTTCTCAGCCAATGAAGTACTTTTGGAGTATAGTCACTGTTGTAATGTGGGTTTCAGCAGCAGATGGGCCGAGGTAGGGGCGTGAGTGGGCGATGTTACAGAGGCAAGTCATCATCATAGGCAGTCTCTTGTATCGAGGATGACTTGCTTCCACGCCAAAAAAGGATGAGTTCACGGGTGTCTCAATGAAGGACCTAATAATCCAGGTCTCGGACTACATCTTAAAGGGTGGAAGATGCCCTGTGCGTTGCACACCAGCCACCACATGGGCTTGACAGAGCTAGGTCTTGGTCCAGTGGCAAGGGTTAACCAAGACGACCGGAGACCAGCTCTGCTGCGTGGACCTATGTGCGCACACATATCGCAGTGTGGGCTGGTCCGTGCTGCCCCGGGCCCTCGTCTCTTCTGGGCCCCAATCACATCACTCTACAATCTCTCACCGCTCCTTCGCCCCGACCTGCCTCTGGTGCTCCTCACAGGTCGGAGCTGCACCGAAGGAAGGATATACCTGCCTTGGAGGGAGTGCAACTAAGTTTCACCAGACCGATTCCTGGGATGAGAGGGCTCTCCTATGAGGAGTGAGGGGGAGGAAGAGTCAGCCCTGGCTCAATGGTAGTACTCTCACCTCGGAGTCAGAAGGTTGTGGATTCTCATCTCACTCCAAAGATTTGAACACATAATCTAGGCTGCCATCTCAATGCAGTACGGAGGATGTGCTGAACCTTGTGACATAGGTTGGTAATTGGTGGGGAGGAAGGAGAATCTTAAATCTGTGTCCTCTGGTTACCGACCTCTAGAATCTTACAGCACTGAAGGGGCCATTCAGCCAGTCGTGCCTGTGCCGGCTCTTTGAAAAAGCTGTTCAATTTAGTCCCTTCTGCCACTGAAAACAGTTTCTCATTTACTCGACAAAGGCCCTTCACACTTATGAACAGCTCTATTAAACCTCTTAATCTTCTCTTCTCAGAAGGAGAACAACCCCAAACATTCAACAATTTAACATCCTGTTTCTACTTTCAGATCAGGTCTCCAACTAACATACAGCTGGCACTGATTTTTCCCCCAGTTTTCCTATTGTAAAAAGGTGCTGGCTAATCCTAGGCTATAGTTCTAAGGGAGCCAGAGGTCCTGTAGTGCCTCACCCAAGTGGGTATTCTTCATGTGCTTTTTCAGAACTTTTCAATGCCTCAAGTGATTTTCAGTAGCATGGTGACATGACAAATATTGCACCATCGACATAAGTTATACTGCAGCAATCAAGTGCCAGCTGGATTGCCTATCCATAGAGGGCATCACGGCCAACCCCAATTCCTTCAGTTTCTAGCAAGGGTCACCAGGTAGCAATCAGGAGTTGTAAATATGACTGCTTTTTCAACTCTTCCTTGCCCGAAACCAGTTAACTCAGCACCGACCAGTGGTCAAACTGTACTTTTTCAGAACTTTTCAATGTCTCAAGTGATTTTCAGTAGCATGGTGACATGGCAAATATTACACCATCGACATAAGTTATACTGCAGCAATCATTGAGTGATCTCTACGCTACGCGCCCCCCCCCCACCCCCCCATCACCACACCCTTCTGTAGCACACAAGAGCACATCTCTGTTCTGGGCAGTTTTTCCCCTCATTCAGAAGTTGCTCAGGTCGTTGTTATACAAGAGCTTTAACCCACGATCCTGACAATCTGGTCAGTGGCAAGAAAGGCAAGTGGTGTTCTGATCGTTAGCTCAGCTGAGGTAGAATGGGGAGCCGAGGGAGCAAACAGTGTGGTTCAGCCTACGATAATGGCCGGGAGGAGAATGGACTCGGTGCCGAGGGTAAGGAGTTTGTGGCGGAGGCCAAAAGAATCGGGTTCGCTCTTCCCAATGTTTAGCAGGGAAACGATCTGAAAGCTTCAAATGAGACAAAATGGGACATAATATATGGCTATCTTGAATTTTTTTTATTATTCATTAAAATCCAAAGTTAAAAGAGAAAGACTTGCATTTCTACAGCAACTTTCATGACCGCAGGACAGCCCAAAGTGTTTTGCCGCCAATAATGTACTTTTTAAGTGTAGTCTCTGTTGTAATGTAAGAAACGCGGCAGCCAATTTAAGCACAGCAAGCTCCCGCAAACATTAAACATAGAAACATAGAAAATAGGCGCAGGAGTAGGCCATTCGGCCCCTCGAGCCTGCACCACCATTCAATAAGATCATGGCTGATCACTCCCTCAGTACCCCTTTCCTGCTTTCTCTCCAAACCCCTTGATCCCCTTAGCTGTAAGGGCCATATCTAACTCCCTCTTGAATAGATCCAATGAACTGGCATCAACAACTATCTGAGACAGGGAATTCCACAGGTTAACAACTCTCTGAGTGAAGAAGTTTCTCCTCATCTCAGTCCTAAATGGCCTACCCCTTATCCTAAGACTAGGTCCCCTGGTTCTGGACTTCCCAACATTGGGAACATTCTTCCCACATCTAACCTGCCCAGTTCCGTCAGTATCTTATACGTTTCTGTGAGATCCCCTCTCATCTTTCTAAACTCCAGTGAATAAAGGCCCAGTTGATCCAATCTCTCCTCATATGACAGTCCAGCCATCCCTGGAATCAGTCTGGTGAACCTTCTCTGCACTCCCTCAATAGCAAGAACGTCCTTCCTCAGATTAGGAGACCAAACTGAACACAATATTCCAGGTGAGGCCTCACCAAGGCCCTGTACAACTGCAGTAAGACCTCCCTGCTCCTATACTCAAATCCCCTAGCTATGAAGGCCAACATAGCATTTGCCTTCTTCACCGCCTGCTGTACCTGCATGCCAACTTTCAATGACTGATGAACCATGACAGGTCTCGTTGCACCTCCCCTTTTCCTAATCTGCCACCATTCAGATAATATTCTGCCTTTGTGTTTTTCCCCCAAACTGGATAACCTCACATTTATCCACATTATACTGCATCTGCCATGTATTTTCCCACTCACCTAACCTATCCAAGTCACCCTGCAGCCTCTTAGCATCCTCCTCACAGCTCACACCGCCACCCAGTTTAGTGTCATCTGCAAACTTGGAGATATTAATGAGACAATGGCCAGATAATCAGTTTTAGTGATGTTAATTGAGGTATAAATATTGGTCAATACCCCGGGGGTAGCTCCCCTTTTCTCTTCTTCGAAATAGTGCCATGGAGTCTTTTACACCTGAGAGAGAAAACGAGGCCTGGTTTAACATCTCATCCAAGAGACAGCACCTCCAACAGTGCAGAACTCCCTCAGTACAGCACTGGAGTGTGAGCCTGGATTTTGTGCTTATGTCTCTGGAGTGGGACTTGAACCCACTTCTGACTTAGAGGCAAGAGTGCTAGCCACTGAGCCACAGCTGACATCATGGTACACAACTATATTTAGTAAGACTCAGAACAACCTAACATTCTAGGGGCTAGATTTTCGCCGACTTTGCGACCAGGTTTTCGCTGTGATCTGACCCTTCATGACGAAAACCCGATCGGCGGGGTCCTCGGGCACCTTTTTGTGGTGGCGCTTCCACGCACCACCGGGGAGAGGTGCGCTGACGTGGAACGCTGCGGATTGCGTTACCGTCGTACTTTCGGCACTCTCCCGACCCTTACACCATGCCCAGAATACCAACAGGTCAAACCTGTCAGTGCAGCCCTGCCAGCAGCAGTAAGTATGAAGACCTGAAAAAAGATAACTTAAAGTTTATATTTTTGATTATTTTTCAGCAATTTAGTCGGTAAAGGTTGTTTGAATGTTTTTTGCAATTTTTTTGTTTTGTTTTTCCCCCCTCCCAAGGCCTCTCTCGCAGCGCTACCGGCTCTGGACTAAAGTTGCCAAAACTCGAGGTTTGCAAACCCTCGTGCAACGCCGCTTCATCCATGGCGCACACGTAAAGGCCAAAGGTTAGGCCTAATACCCGTAGCACAGCGAAAATGGTAATTTTGGCATAAAACTGCTGTTTTCGCCAGAACCAAAAATCTAGCCCGAAGTGCCTATTAGTTTACAAGCTCCACTTTGCAGACTTCTTGACTTGCACAATCTGCATCTAACTGGCTGCATAAATGATAGACCAGCAAATTTTTTAAGAGATGGTTTATAAATGCTTATACCCAGACTGATATGAAACACTGACATTTCCTGAAGTAAGGGAATATGTATAGATGCTCAGCTTACATCATTGCTTGGTGTTTTGAAAAAAATCTGGGGAGGGAGCGAAAGGCAGGATGAAAATGCTTTAAATAGCAATGTGTGTAGGCAGTTTAGGGAGACTCCAGACTCTTTATACTCTGTACTACCATTAATAAACCAGCAGCTTTAATTTATCATCAGAATATAATAAAAAGTCAAGGACCAGAAAAGACTCTACACCCCAGCATGGCTCGTCCCTCTAATACTCCAACCCACCCAGCCTAGCATCCAACTGCATTTTGAATGCTTCTCGTTCAACTTACCTGGTAAACTATGCCAAATATTATCACCCTGTAACTGAAGAATTTTTTTCTAAGACTTTACTTTGTAAATTTACTCCTTGCTAAATTAAACTTGTGTCCTCTGCTCCATCTGACGTAACCTATTCTGAAGAAAAAAAAGCTTTGATCACTTTATCTACAGCAGTTAGTACTTGATCAGGGTCCTCCTTTAGACTCTGACTCCAAATGTCGATCTTAGGCTTCTTTAGTCTATCATTTTAGCTCATCCCATTTACACTTGGGATCAGTCTTGCTGCTCCTCTCTACACGTATACCCATTTAGTGGCATGGTGACCAGAAAAGTACACAGTATAAAGCCTCAGTATAACCTCGGTAGATTTATACTCCATTATTCTGGTTGTATAACCCAACATTCATTGCTTCTCCATTGTCATGGCATTGAAAGTAACAGGTGCACTCTTACTCAGGTTCCTTTCAGAGTCTCCATATGTTCATTCCAATCCCGGCATTGCCGACCTATTTGCTTTCACCCAATTTGCATTACTTTCCATTTGTCATTGTTAAATTTAAATTGGCATTTGTCTGCCCAGTTGTATCACTCAACTAAATCCTTCTGCATCTTCCGTCTCAACCTGCGCTCCCAGTTTTAGTGCTGTCTGCAAATTTCCAACATTACATTTGGTTTCAAACAGCAGGGGTCCAAGCACCGAGCCTTGTAGTACTCCACTCGACACCTTCCAGTCCAATTCTGACACTCGGCTTCTCAGGAGCATGCTGGACAAATAAAACAGCTCCTTATTCAGTTTGATGTTCTATCCCATGGCTTTTAGTTTTATTGCAAATCTTTCATGTCGGTCCTTTGGAAAGTCAAAATCACAGGGACGTCAACTATCTACTCCTCCAACTCTGGCCTCTTGTCCATTCCCCACTTCCTTCGCCCCACCAGTGGCGGCCGTGCCTTCAACCATTTAGGCCCTAAGCTCTGGAATGCCTTCCGTAAATATCTCCTCCTTTAAAATCTACTCCCTCCAAATATCTCCTTCTTTGGTTTGGTGTCAATTTTTGTCTGATTATACTCATGTGAAGCGCCTGGGGGCATTTTCCTGATAAAGGCTTTATGCAAATTCAAGCTGTTGTTGAACTTGCAAATGGTTTGTGCAATGCCCACCTGAACTGAGAAAGCATTCAGCATTTACAGATTTTGCCCTTCAGTAAGTGTGTTATATCGGGAGAGAGCATTTATGAGCTGCACAACACTAGAGTGAAGTAGTAGTGAAGTAGTAGTAGTTACAAGTCTGTCACTGACTGTGGAAGCAATTTAACATGGTGAATTACAGTATCGCTCAAGGGAGAGAATTCCTCCATGTGATCTGTGTAATAAAGTTTTAAACCCATTTATAAAAGACGGTTTTACAATTTCATTACACAGAGAGGAAATCTTCCCTTGTCCCCACCTTCCAAAGAAGATTGGCGGCACAACATAGATAGATAGATGATTGTACAGTATTTCCTATCGCATATTGCAGAATAAACTTGCGACGATGAGATAGCGTTTGTGGCGGGGGCCGAAGGCAATGGCTTCGGTCTTCCCGCTAGTGAACTAGAGGAAACTGCAGCTCATCCAGGACTGGGCGACGGATAATCGCCATCACATCTCACTCAGATCCTATGGACAGCACGTAATACATGACAGGTCACAACAGTGAAAAGGTTTACTGGGTTTTACCAGCGGTCCCTCATTCGGAGACTGAGCCTGCCTTTAACAGTGTCCAAATAACTGGTCTTCATCACCCCTTCCCTCGGCCCCAGGTACAAGGTTCCCACACGACATGCACAGTGGCATCGGCTTCATGCCATAGAAGCAGCTCCTGGGCTTTCTCCACCATGGCATCTAAGCCCTTCCACAATTATCGAAACGTATAAGCTTATGAGGGGGCTTGACAAGGTGGATGCAGAGAAGATGTTTCCACTGATGGGGGAGACTAGAACTAGAGGGCATGATCTTAGAAGAAGAGGCCACCCATTTAAAACTGAGATGAGGAGAAATTGCTTCTCTCAGAGGGTTGTAAATCTGTGGAATTCATGGCCTCAGAGAGCTGGGACATTGAATAAATTTAAGACAGAAATAGACAGTTCCTTAAACGATAAGGGGATAAGGGGTTATGGGGAGTGGGTGGGGAAGTGGATCTGAGTCAATGATCAGATCAGCCATGATCTTATTGAATGGCAGAGCAGGCTTGAGGGGCTATATGGTCTACTCCTGTTCATATTTCTTATGTTCTTATACTTCATCAATTGGCCGGCACGGACACGATGGGCCGAATGACCTCCTCCTGTGCCGTAAATTTCTATGATCAGCAATCGCGAGAAGGCTCGACAGCCTGTGCTCGGGGGGTCACTGCTGCACGCTTGCACTGGCCAAGTTCAGGAGGCTGGTAAACGTTTACGGGTCAGGTTTTGCACCCACTTACATTTCTGTGAAACAAGTGGGGAATAATTCAGATTAAGGAGCCGCTCCTCAGTCTGGCTGAGTGGAATGTAGTCCCCCACCCCCGCTAACCTCAGCACCCTCAGCTATTGTGCCGATTGCCACGCAAAAGCATTTTTTTAAATATATAAATGGGCACGACTCCCAAGGAGATTTTTATCCAACCGTCAGAATTTAAAACGTACATTGTAAAGGCTGTCCATTATAACCTGAGATAAATGGCAATCGGACTCCTGAAAGGACTCGATTGTGTTTCTAACTCGAATGAGCCAGCTTATCAGTCTGACTTCAAGCTCTCGGCCAAGGCAGGAAAGGCAGATGTGCAATCTGAGTATTTACCAAATACAAAAACATTATGACATTAAACTAGCTCAATCCCAGACTTTAGCGCAACACATGTAAGTGAGTGTGCATCGTGGGTGCGTAACGCACATGTCCGTGGTAGACAAGCATAAATGCACATAGCATTTTCCGCAAGCAGTGTGACATTTCCCCTCAGTCCTCTGAATATTAAAACCTCTGACTACATCCCACCACCCCCATATGTCATCACCTCCAACCATCCTCCCCCCAAACCCCCCACCCCGCCAGCTGGCTCAACAACATTCATTTATATAGCGCCTTAAGTGCCGCAAAACACCCCAAGACTCCTCACATTCAATGGCTTTTATAGAACAACCCTGATGTAAACCAACATAATGCGGACTTGCCTCTGTTATGTCCGATAAACACTCAAGTTGGTGTGGTAATGTAATAGCTGCTTTTATTTCAGACTCTGTGGAACTTTCTCCCTAGATACAACAATCAATGCAAGAGGAGACCCTGGTGTGTAACTGCGACAATATGCTTGCTCCCATCAGGGAGTTCAATATGCAAGTAGGACACATAGCACCCTCCACCCGCAGAATTTCATGGAGACAGTCACCTCCAGGAATGTGCCTGGTGAACAGCAATACGTCATATCATAAAGTGATTAAATATAATAAACCACAGCACTCTCCTGATAACACACTGGGAGGACAGGACGTACCAACACAACAATCATAATGAAAACCACGACAATCACAGCTAACTGCAAGTCCAAACCAGTTGGAGGTTTCCTTGCTCTTTGAGGATATCTTCAAGTGAGTTTGACAAAGGGTGAGCTGGGAGTAATAACAGGAGCAGTCCATGGGAAATTCTCAGGGTTGGTTTCCACACTCGGGTTTCATAATTTCTTCGCAGGCCGTCCTGGAGGGCTCAGGTCAGAGTCAGGAGCACGAACAATGCCCTGGGAGCTGCTTGGTTCGTGACACATGGAAATGGAGAAATTATCTGAAGCTTTCTGAGGAGCTGTAGTGACTACTTCATCAGGTGGAATAAGTATTGGTGGGAAGATACATACGTTTGGAATACCTGAGGCAGGCGATCAACGCCATTCTCGTAACTGATTCTTATGGCACTTCCACAGCAAACCATCTATCCAAACGAGAAGTGCAACAGCTCCAATCTTCTGTTCATCGGTCATTGAAAGTTGGCATGCAGGTACAGGTACAGCAGGCGGTGAAGAAGGCAAATGGTATGTTGGCCTTCATAGCTAGGGGATTTGAGTATCGGAGCAGGGAAATCTTGCTGCAGTTGTACAGGGCCTTGGTGAGGCCCCACCTGGAATATTGTGTTCAGTTTTGGTCTCCTAATCTGAGGAAGGATGTTCTTGCTATTGAGGGAGTGCAGTGAAGGTTCACCAGACTGATTCCAGGGATGGCTAGACTGACATATGAGAAGAGTCTGGATCAACTGGGTCTTTATTCACTGGAGTTTAGAAGGATGAGAGGGGATCTCATAGAAACATATAAGATTCTGACTGGACTGGACAGGCTAGATGCGGGAAGAATATTCCCGATGTTGGGGAAGTCCAGAACCAGGGGACACAGTCTTAGGATAAGGGGCAAGCCATTTAGGACTGAGATGAGGAGAAACTTCTTCTCTCAGAGAGTTGTTAACCTGTGGAATTCCCTGTCGCAGAGAGTTGTTGATGCCAGTTCATTGGATATATTCAAGAGGGAGTTAGATATGGCCCTTACGGCTAAAGGGATCAAGGAGTATGGAGAGAAAGCAGGAAAGGGGTACTGAAGGAATGATCAGCCATGATCTTATTGAATGGTGGTGCAGGCTCGAAGGGCCAAATGGCCTACTCCTGCACCTATCTTCTATGTTTCTATGTTTCTATGTTCAGTAACACCAACAGTCTACTTGTTCACATTCCCATGCAAATCATCATATCCCAAACGGTGTTCTTGCAAAGTTGGCAGTTCAGTGTTACAAAAGTTTCTTCTCGACACTGAGGATAGGCTTAACATTCACTATAAGCCCACTGACTCCCACAGCTACCTGGACTACACTTCCTCCCACCCCACATCCTGTAAGGACTGCATTCCATTCTCCCAGTTTCTCCGTCTTCATCGCATCTGCTCTGACAACGCCACCTTCCACAATCTGACATGTCTTCCTTTTTCCTCAACAGAGGATTTCCCTCTGCCATGGTTAACATGGCCCTCGACTGTGTTCGTTCTATTTCCCGCACCTCCGCTCTCACCCTTTCCCCTCCCTCTCAGAACCATGACAGGGTTTCCTTTGCCCTCGCCTTTCACCCCACCAGCCTCCACGTTCAACGGATCATCCTCCGCCATTTCCGCCACCTCCTGTATGATCCCACCACCAATCACATCTTCCCCTCTCCTCTCAGCAATCCGAAGGGACCGCTCCCTCCACAACAACCTGGTCCATTCCGCATTCACCCCCAGCACCCCCTCCCCTTTCCATGGCACCTTCCCGTGCAAGCGCAGGAGATGCAACACCTGTCCTTTTACCTCCTCCCTTCACACTATCCAGGGCCCCAAATACTCCTTCCAGGTGAAACAGCGATTTACTTATAATTCTTTCAATTTAGTATACTGTATTCGCTGTTCACAATGTGGTCTCCTCTACACTGGGGAGACCAAGCGTAGATTGGGTGACCGCTTTGCGGAGCACCTCCATTCAGTCCACAAGAGTGACCCTGAGCTTCCGGTCGCCTGTCACTTTAATTCCCCGCACCACTTTGACCTCTCCGGCCTCGGACTCCTACACTGTTCCAATGAAGCTCAACGCAAGCTCGAGGAACAGCACCTCACCTTTCGTTTACGCACTTTACAGCCTTCTGGACTCTATCCATGCTAATATATTACCCCCAACCCTGTGAACTTTTATCTTATGCAGTAACCATTTGTGTGGCACCTTGTCAAATGCCTTCTGGAAGTCCAAATACACCACATCCACTGGTTCCCCTTTATCCACCCTGTTTGTTACATCCTCAGAGAATTCCAGCAAATTTGTCAAACATGACTTCCCCTTCATAAATCCATGCTGACTTTGCCTGACCAAGTTTTGCTTTTCCAAATGTCCTATTACTGTTTCTTTAATAATGGACCCCAACATTTTAACTGGTCTATCATTTCCTGCTTTTTGTCTGCCTTCTTTTTTGAATAAGTTCATTACATTTGCAGTTTTCCAATCTGCTGTGATCTCCCCAGAATCCAGGGAATTTTGGTAAATTACACACCAATGCATCCACAGTCCCTGCCATTACTTCTCATGATGTAAGTCATCAGGTCCAGGGGATTTATCTGCCTTTAGTCCCAGTATCTTACTGAGCACCGCCTCCTTAGTGATTGTGATTGTGTTAAGTTCCTTCCCCGCTATAGCCCCTAGACTATCCACTGTCGGAATATTGTTAGTGTCCTCTACCGTAAAGACCGATACAAAATATTTGTTCAGAGTTTCTGCCATCTCCATGTTCCCCATTACTAATTCCCCGGTCTCGTCCTCTAAGTGTCCAACATTTACTTTAGCCACTCTTTTCCTTTTTATATACCTTTAGAAATTTTTACTATCTGTTTTTATATTTTGCGCTAGTTTACTTTCATAGTCTATCTTCCCTTTCTTAATCATTTTTTTAGTCATTTTTTGCTGGCTTTTGAAAGCTTCCCAATCTTCTGTCCTCCCACTAGTTTTGGACACTTTGTATGTCCTTGTTTTTAACCGGATACCATCCTTTATTTCTTTAGTTAGCCACGGATGGCTTTCTTTTCTCTTGCACCCTTTCCTCCTCACGGGAATATATTTTTCTTGAGAGTTGTGAAATATCTCTCTTTGTCAAACCTCTTTACCCAGAGAGAGGTGAGAATGTGGAACTTGTTACCACAGGGAGTAGTTGAGGCAAACAGTATAGGTGTATTTAAGGGGCAAGCAGAAAAGCATATGAGGGAGAAGGGAATAGAGGGTTATACTAACAGTGTTAGCTGAGGAAAGACAGGATGAGGCTCGAGTAGATCACTAATGCTGGCATAACCTGGTTGGACCGAATGCCAGCGTTAATGATCTACTCGAGCCATATATCCTATGTAATCATTTGCGATCCCCTTCCCAACCCCGCTTCCCAAATCAAATCCACGGGAACGGTAGCATGGTGGTTATGTTACTGGACTAGTAATCTAGAGGTCTAGCTTAATAATCTGGAGGTGTGAGTTTAAATCCCACTACGACAACTTGGGAATTTAAATTCAGTTAATTAAATAAATCTGGAATAAAATGCTCACTTTTTTTTTTGCCAGCTGTTGTACGTTCATTTGCCTCAAAATAAATATGAATGGGGGTGATTTTAACCTAACACAGGATTGGGGAGGGAGGGAGGGGAGCACTGGTTTTACATCTCGCATATTGGCGTCAATGGAGAATAAAATTGCAGGGGTTATAAAACCTGTGGTGCACCTGATTCCATTAGTTCCTGATGGGTGGGTTAGGTTAAAATTGGCCCCTTTGTCTTTTGACATACACACTCCTGCTGGACCCGGTTTAGTGCATCTTGATTTTCCAAACATTGCTGACTTCATAAAATAAATATTGCAAGGTTGATCACTACCTCAGTAACAAAGATGTCAAATAGTTGATCTTCATAACAACATGTCATCCGTTCTATTTGTCATCAACTGTTATGTGTTGACAATACTCAAACCAGTGTGGCAATGTAATGGCTGCTTTAATCTCAGACACTCTGGGACATTTCCCCCTCGGTATACCAATCAGTACAAGAGGAGACCCTGGAGTGTAAATCTGCTTTCTCCCACCAGAGTGCTCTCTACTGTTCAATTTACAATATGTAAGTACATCACATATCACCCTCCACTCATGTTCATCTCACGAATCCTCCCAAACACCAGTGCCTGGCTTTAACTATGATCATCAAATTTTATTTTCCTAAATCAACCAGGGTCACTACTTTTAGTCACAAAAATCACTTTTAGTTGATTAATGTATCTGCATTAAGGGAAGGTCGTGTCTGACTAACTTAATTTTTCAAGGAGGTAACCAGGAGGGTCGATGAGGGCAGTGCGTATGATGTAGTGTATATAGGTTTTAGCAAAGCTTTTGATAAGGTCCCACATGGCAGACTGGTCACAAAAGTAAAAGCCCATGGGATTCAGGGCAAAGTGGCAAGTGGATCCAAAACTGGCTCGGAGGCAGGAAGCAAAGGGTAATGGTTGATGGGTGTTTTTGTCACTGGAAGGCTGTTTCCAGTGGGGTTCCACAACGCTCAGTGCTGGGTCCCTTGCTTTCTGTGTTATATATCAATGACTTGGATTTAAATGTTGGGGGTATAATTAAGAAGTTTGCAGATGACACTAAAATAGGCTGTGTGGTTGATAATGAAAAATAAAGTTGCGGACTGCAGGAAGATATCAACGTACTGGTCATGTGGACAGAACAGTGGCAAATGGAATTTAATCCAGTGAACTGTGAGGTAATGTATTTGGGGAGGTCTAACAAGGCAAGGGAATACAAATTAAATGGTAGGACACTGAGAAGTGTAGAGGAACAGAGGGACCTTGGAGTGCAGGGCCACAGATCCCTGAAGGTAGCAGGCCAGGTAGATAAGGTGGTTAAGAAGGCATATGGAATACTTGCCTTTATTAGTCGAGGCATGGAATACAAGAGCAAGGAGGTTATGCTTCAAGTGTATAAACGCTGGTTAGGCCGCAGCTGAAGTACTGTGTTCAGTTCTGGTCACCACATTACAGGAACTATGTGATTGCACTGGAAAGGGTGCAGAGGAGATTTACAAGAAGGGAAACCTGATTGAGGTGTATAAAATTATGAGGGGCCTGGATAGAGTGGATAGGAATGACCTGTTTCCCTTGGCAGAGAAGTCAACAACCAGGGGCATAGATTGAAAGTAATTGGGGGGAGGTTTAGAGGAGATATGAGGGGAAATGTCTTCACCCAGCGGGTGGTGGGGGTCTGGAACTCACTGTCTACAAGGGTGGTAGAGGTAGAAACCCTCACCACATTTAAAAAATACTTGGATGTGCCGACCTACAGGGCTACGGACCAAAAGCTGGAAAATGGGATTAGGCTGGATAGCTCTTTGTTGTCCGGCATGGACAAAATGGGCTGAAATGGCCTCCTTCCGTGCTGTAAATTTCTATGATTCTATTCCCAAATCATCCCGTCACACACCACAAAACAACGTCCTCCGTGAGGATTGACTTTTGCTCTACATGGTCCATCGGCTTAGCCTCAAGCAACACAGCGTGATCCAGCAGCATTATATAACACTGCTGTTTGTCCATTATATAAGCATCACCCTCTGTGTTACTCAATCCATTCTCTCATTTCAATGACTAGTTATTTAAATTGTGATTTGCAGCTTTTTAATCCTGATTGAAGGGAATTTTTGGACCAAGACTGCAAAATAGTCAACAAATTAGGTCATGAAAGGTCCGTCGATATCGCTCGATGACTCAGCTGGTTACGGCAGTGCGTAGCCAAGATGCATAAACCAGGATGGTCCCGGGTTTGATCCCTGTCTGTGCTGAATTAGCTGATAACAGCCAGGGGCCGTGGAATAATTGCCCCTTGGATTATCTGGGTGGGTGAGTGGAATTTAGCCAGGGCTCCCATTCCTTTCTGATCACCATATATGTATTCCCGCTGGAAGGATGCAGGCGTGGATATTGGTCGAGGAAAGAATCTGGACGAGCTCTTGCGCCAACAATCGCTATTTAGGTTCCCATGTGAAGAACTGGCCATTGGATAAGGTACTAAACAGGGTATGGTCATATACTGCTTATGGCACTGGTCTAGCAAACCAGAGGTCATGAATTCAAATCCCAGCATGGCAACTTATGAAATTGAATTCAATAAATCTCTTAAGATAGGAGAGAATTTCAATTTGCTGATTTATTTGGCATGGTTAAAGAATTTAGTGCAAACGGGGTTAAAATTGGCACTCAAGGAGTTAATGCACCTTCTCCCCCCACCCCCCGCCCCAACCCCCCAAAGCAAGAAACGACGCCTGGGCACGATTACACAGCCACACTGATATCCAGCCGCCTGAAATGGGATAAAAAGAGGTCAAGGGTGCTCGGCCTTTATCTGTTTTGTACTGGATGTCACTAACCATTAACTTCACATCACGGATACTGAGCTAACATGTGCAATCCCCCTGCCACTTGATCACTTGCAACGGTGCAACTGGAAAATCTGCCCATCCAGCCCTCCCCCCAACCAGACCCGTCAAGCCTCGCTCATTTTTGTTTAAAAACATCAGCCGTCTTCGTGTAACTCACTCATAAAATTAAATGTAGCTTCGTATGTTTAAATGAGTCGGCAAACAGTCTCACTATTTTGGATCATAAATCCTCCTCATTTTCCCCGAACGTTGGCAGCTCTGCCCCAGCTCTTTCCTTTTTTTTGCAAAAAGATTTGACTGCAAACTGGAGGAGGGGAACCTTTTGTGATTAAACACTTGTTTATTGACCAGTTTTACTCATCGATAGGTTGGGTGTATCTGTCTTGCTTAACTATCAGCTACCCTGGCACTTGCAGCAGGCAATTTAGTCCCATCTGATCAGACTCTCCATCTTCCAGCCCCATCCCCCAGCCACCAAAAGGTCATGGGTTGAAGGAATGAAATGAGAGCCAGAGGCGCAGCAGACCAAGTCATCGTACCCCACACCCAACCTCTACAGAAAGGAAAGACTTGCATTTCTATAGCACCTCACGACGTCCATTAGCGACACACACACACAAACACTTTTAATGTCCTCAGGACTTTGCAAAGCGTTTCACAGCCAATGAAGTACTTTCTATTGGAAGTATAGTCACTATTGTAACATAGGTATATGTGGCAGCTAAATTGCATACATCAATGTGATCACGACCGGCCTATCTGTTTTTGGGATGTTGGCTGAGGGAGAAATATTGGCGAGGACACCGAGGAGAGTCACCTGCTCTTCTTGTAGCACTACAGAATTTTTATCCTCCACCTGAGAGGGCAAACAAGGCCTCAGTTTTGGCATCTGACCCAAAAGATGGCAGTTCAGACAGTGCAGCACTCCCTCAGTAGTGCCAACCCAGATTACAGGCTCAAGTCCTGATCTGGGGCTTGAACCCACAACCTTGTGTTCCATAGAGTGAGGGTGCTGCTGCTGAAATGCGGCAGACACCACATTTCACACAGTCAATGTTTAAACACCAGCGCGTCCCGGGCTCTGCCCCTCAGTCTTGGTTCACTGGGGCACTCCTGGCTCAAACCGTATGCTGCGATCGAAGGATGGGCCTCCGCTGTGTCTAGGAACTCTACCAAAGGTTTTATGAGATCAGTAATCCCTGCCCACCACAAAGTTGCATCCCCCAGAGCAGCGAATACCACCGAGACGTGAGGAAGACATCGCGGTTAGTTTAGTGTGGCGTACTCCACACTTTCACAATGGAGAGGCGTCACGTTTAGTTGTTGCTCATCAGGTAACATAGATTGTGATCCTTCATCTCCTTACCTCAGCTGTTAAAGTAATACATTTCTTATGAAGGCGGTTATCATCGCGAGTGTCCCTCACTGTAACCGGCAGAACATGTAGTGACTGTAATGTCCCAATACAACACGCAGATGATTCAGTTGTTAATGTAGAGTTTAGATGGTAAGCCATGTGAATTGGGAACTGACATACGTGACTGCATTTCAGATAGTGAGAAGAGACACAAGGCTGAGTTGTAAGTTGGGTACGTGAACGGCATCAAGCAGGAGCTGGGAGCAGCTGGAACAGATCCATGCTACACTGCACTAACCAAGTGATAGAATCTAATATTTAGGGCAGTTTGAGAGCTGTCAGTTTTCATGAAGCTACTGGTCAGCTTCTGCTGGTTTTCTAGGCTGACATATAGGCTACACACAATCATACTCACACATATATGTACACAAAAGCACCATATGGGAACAGTAGCATAGTGGTTATGTTACTGGACTAGTAATCCAGAGACGTGGATTAATGATCTGGGGATGTGAGTTCAAATCCCACTATAGCAGCTGTAGAATTTAAATTCAGTTAATTAAATAAATCTGGAATTAAAAAGCTAGTATCATATGAAACTATGTCATTAAAAACCCATCTGCTTTCTTTTTTCTTAAAAGAAGTAGCGGCAGGGATAATGGATGCATTGCTTGTAATTTACCAAAATTCCCTGGATTCTGGGGAGGTCCCAGCAGATTGGGAAACTGCAAATGTAACGCCCCTATTCAAAAAAGGAGACAGACAAAAAGCAGGAACCTATAGACCAGTTAGCCGAACATCTGTGGTTGGGAAAATGTTGGAGTCCATTATTAAAGAAACAGTAACAGGACATTTGGAAAAGCAAAATTCGATCAGGCAGAGTCAGCATGGATTTATGAAGGGGAAGTCATGTTTGACAAATTTGCTGGAATTCTCTGAGGATGTAACGAACAGGGTGGATAAAGGGGAACCAGTGGATGTGGTGTATTTGGACTTCCAGAAAGCATTTGACAAGGTGCCACACAAAAGATTACTGCAAAAGATAAAAGTTCACAGGGTTGGGGGTAATATATTAGCATGGATAGAAGATTGGCTGACGAACAGAAAACAGAGAGTTGGGATAAATGGTTCATTCTCTGGTTGGCAATCAGTAACTAGTGGGGTGCCACAGGGATCAGTGCTGGGACCCCAACTACTTACAATCTGTATTAACAACTTGGAAGAGGGGACTGTGTGTAATGTAGCTAAGTTTGCTGATGATACAAAGATGGGAGGAAGGGCAATGTGTGAGGAGGACATAAAGAGGCTGCAGGAGGACATAGACAGGCTAAGGGAGTGGACAAAAATCTGGCAGATGGTGTATAATGTTGGAAAGTGTGAGGTCATGAACTTTGGCAGAAAAAAATTCAAAAAGCAAGTTATTATTTAAATGAACAAAGATTGCAAAGTGCCGCAGTACAGCGGGACTTGGGGGTACTTGTGCATGAAACACAAAAGGATAGAATGCGGGTACAGCAAGTGATCAGGAAGGCCAATGGTATCTTGCCTTTATTGCAAAGGGGATGGAGTATAAAAGCAGGGAAGTCTTGTTACAGCTGTACAGGGTATTGGTGAGGCCACACCTGGAATACTGCGTGCAGTTTTGGTTTCCATATTTATGAAAGGATATACTTGCTGTGGAGGCAGTCAGAGAAGGTTCACGAGGTTGATCCTGGGGATGAGTGAGTTAACTTATGAGGAAAGGTTGAGTAGATTGGGTCTTTACTCATTGGAATTCAGAAGAATGAGAGGTGATCTTATCGAAACGTATAAGATTATGAGGGGGCTTGACAAGGTGGATGCAGAGAGGATGTTTCCACTGGTGGGGGAGACTAGAACTAGAGGGCATGATCTTAGAATAAGGGGCTGCCCATTTAAAAGTGAGA
Source organism: Pristiophorus japonicus (assembly GCF_044704955.1). Taxonomy (NCBI): domain Eukaryota; kingdom Metazoa; phylum Chordata; class Chondrichthyes; family Pristiophoridae; genus Pristiophorus; species Pristiophorus japonicus. The sequence goes on from NC_091983.1 coordinate 203,963,495, forward strand.
TGAGGAGAAATTTCTTCTCTCAGAGAGCGGTGAATCGTTGGAATTCGCTGCCTCAGAGAGCTGTGGAAGCTGGGACATTGAATAAATTTAAGACAGAAATAGACAGTTTCTTAAATGATAAGGGGATAAGGGGTTATGGGGAGCGGGCAGGGAAGTGGAGCTGAGTCCATGATCAGATCAGTCATGATCTTATTGAATGGCGGAGCAGGCTCGAGGGTCCTTATGGCCTATTCCTGCTCCTATTTCTTATGTTCTTATGTCCTTTAGGGAAGGAAATCTGCCTACATGTGACTCCAGACCCACAGCAATGTGGTTGACTCTTACCTGCCCTTTGAGACGGCCCAGCAAGCCACCCAGTTGTATCAAACTGCTATGACAAAGTCAGCACTGTGGGAGTACCTTCACTGACTGCAGCGATGCAAGAAGGCAGCTCACCACCACCTTCTCAAGGGCAATTAGGGATGTACAATAAATGACGACCTTGCCAGCGACACCCCCATCCTGTGAATGAATAAATTTTTTTAAAACATTCAATTTCACGCACAACAATGGCCGGAATCTTCCCAGCCCAGCGAGTGCAGATTTGGACGCTGTCAAAATGGCCCTGATTGAGAGTGGATCGTCAGTCCGCTCTGATCCCGCCTCCGTGTCAGTTTCTCAACTGTTGGGTGTACCTGCGGATCTCAGACCCAACACCAAAGCGGCAGGCCAGTCAATTAAAATGCTTAAGAGGTTATTTAAAAGGATTAACAAGTTTTCCATCCCTCGGGTTTCACGCCAGCTAAGTGTGTTGTGTTCTCAGTGACTCTCCATTGCTTTGGCTAGTTGATAGTTGCAGAAGTAGTATAAAGGCTGCCATTTCACAACTGTTCACTTTCCAATGTCAGAAGCTGAAGCCTTCAGGATCTGGAAAAACCTTTTGAGCTGTATGCAGTTTGCATGTGTCTACAGTGGACTCTCTATCCACTGTCACCTCCTTGGAGCAACCTCTCTCACCCATTGACAGATCGCTTCTGACATCTCAACCTCACCTGCCATCTATTCCAGCAGCAATGGTGCCCATGAAAAAAAATCACACCTTGGTCCTCAGAATACCATCACAATCAGCCCCAACACCAACATCACTGAATACACCAGCATCATCAACACCACTAACCTTGGCTTCTGCGCAATCACCTGATACTGTACAGGACACAGGGCATCAGCACCTGACCAAGTTACTGTTGGGGAAGCCAGGAATGACCTCACTATGGCCACATTTACTTCGCTTGACTGTACACCCTGGCTGCCACATGATGCTCCAGGTTGGCACCACCCCACACCAACACCATAAAGCATCCCTGCAATACCCAAGCCAATCCTTTCACACTCATGACCATAGTGGGGGGTACCCTTATGTACGACTATTCACTACAACTCACTAAGCCACTTCCAAAGGTGCACACAAATCTGTCAAAGAACACAAAGGAGCAGAAATTACTCTTTTGTATAGTCCCGTTAGGAGGTGCTAAATTTTTATTGCCCGGGCGCGGCAGCCAGAACCCCCTTCCCCCATGAATTCGGTGGGCACAAACGGGTTTGCGCCTCGCCACGTAGTTTTCGCCCCGACCCCTTTGTGCCCTGAGGGGAAATTGCCGCGCGAGATGCGAGGTTGGCGTGGGGCGATGCCAATGACAGCTTCGCGCGATGCGAACCTGTCGCGGCTGGGGTGCCCCAGCCGACCTTAAAGGGGAGGTCCTTGCCTCTCGGCCACCATCTTTTTTTTCACGGCCGACTTTGTAGTCGGCCCAACAATGAAAGAAAGCTTTCCATTTATATAGCACCTTTCACGACCACCGGATGTCTCAAAGCTCATTATAGCCAATGAAGTACTTATGGAGTGTAGTCACTGTTGTAATGTGGCGCACAGCAAGCTCCCACAAACAGCAATGTGATAATGACCAGATAATCTGTTTTTTTGTTATGTTGATTGATGGATAAATATTGGCCAGGACACCAGGGATAACTCCCCTGTTCTTCTTCGAAGTAGTGCCATGGAATCTTTTACGTCCACCTGAGAGAGCAGATTGGGCCTCGGTTTAACATCTCATCCAAGAGACGCCACATCTGATAGTGCAGCACTCCCTCAGCACTGCACTGGAGTGTCAGCCTTGATTTTTTACAAGCTCAGGTTCCTGGAGTAGGACTTGAACCCACAACCTTCTGACTCAGAGGCAAGTGTGCTACTCACTTTTTTAAAAATATTAATATTTATTGAACATTAAGAACATTTCCAACATCGTGATCATTCCATTGCATAATACAAATACATTTCGCCCTTCTGCACAGCTGTTCCACCAACACATATTAACATCAAAACCTGAAGTTTAATTTGTCTCCCGTAACATATAATAATCTATTGGACTTTACAAATTGATCATAAAATACTATCTTAAAATTCTTTTCTGAATAAAACATCCACAGAGTGTTATAATGATCTTTTAGTTTATATTTATAATACTCTATTTAGGTTTATTCTCCTCCCCATAAAAAACAGAGCATTCCTTCTTTGCATAATCACAAATTAAATTAATTGCCGCTCCGTTCGACTTGGGCAGACTCTCCTGCAATGCCCATCTCAAAATTGAGTCCCACGGGATTCCCATTCTTGCGCTTTGGTCCTCACCCAGCAAGAAAGCCTCACACAATTGTCGAACATAGTACTTAAAATCCTTTAACTGCAGACATAACACCAGCAAATGGGGCAGAGTCTCATCCCGCGTCCCACACACTGGGCAAGTTGCCACCTGTACTCGCCCAATCTTACATAAGACTATCATGGTAAAAATCCGGTTATGAGCCAATTTGAAATCCAAATCAATCCACTCTAGTCATTTAAAATTCGCCCACACTCCCTTCCAAATCCTGCTGAAGTCCAGCTGTGGGTATATATTCTGCCAAAACTCCTGACTAGCAGGTGTCTTAAATCTCCATTCTCTAAATATCCCATAGAAATCTCGAGTATTACAGTTGTCAACTTGGACCAACTCCCCTTTCTCCAGCAGAAAGCTTGGAAAAGCGGGACGCATTATACCTCCTTTGGAGATTTGCGTATTTATTTCTTCCATCCAATCCTGTGGCATTGCCCTCACAATCTTCTCATACATGATCTTAATTGCTTTTTCCTCTACCTCCTGATCCTCCTCCCAAACCATATCCCTCACTACCGCTTCCGGCAACCAACCTGGAATTACCTCATATAATACATCTTTCACATATATAAAACCAGCTTTTATAAAAGCTTGATTAAAGAATAGCTCTCCTTCAATGTTGATTCACCTGTTCAAAAATAAGGGCTGTTCTAAAAATTCCTCAGCACCTTTGGGCATAAACTGCACACTTTTAAAAAATTGGGCTCAAGTGTCTACAACCCCATTATATAACCTAGGGAGAGGTTTAATCGATTTCAAAAATATATTGTTGTATTTCATATAAAATATTCCCTGTCCTCCTATCCCACTTAATTTAAAAAAAATGCTGGAAACAACTCTTCCAAAAACTTGTATTTGATGTCTGAAGAAATCTCTTCACCCATTTAAATCTAAACGATTTTTTCTTCAAATCAGTATCTGGGAAATTGAGTCCTCCCTGATTTTGCTGTCCAATGATGGTATTGTAAGCAACCAAGGCTGGTTTCCCTTCCCATAAAAACTTTACACAGCCTCTCGGATAGACTTTTCCACCCACTCAGGAATATCCTCCACCGTCAATAAGTACCATAGTTTAGATAGCAGGAGAGCTGACACCACTGTCGCTCTTCCATGCACTTTCAACCACCTTCTTTCCCATCTTCCCAAAACCTTTTTAATTTTCATAACCTTCAGTTCCCAATTTAATCGATCCACTTCATCCCTATCCTTCTTGCACTCCATATGCACCCCCCGAAATTCGAAAACCTCCACTGTTATGTAATGATGTATGTATCGTCCCAGTACCGTAAATGTAATGTAAGCACTATGCCACACCACAGAGGGCGCTGTGGTGGGAAACCTGGTAGTATCTGCAACAAGAGCTATATAAGGCTGACCACCACACCTGAGAGGCACTCTGGAGCTGAACAATAAAGGACGAAGGTCACAGCAGTTAGATTTACATCAGAGCGTGTGGAGTCAGTGATTTGTGTGCTACATACACCACATCCACCACCTTAAAAGGGCTTTTCTCCAACCACTCCCCCTACTCCCTCCCACAACCAGGCATTGGGACTTACTATCATTTACTCTGGCTCCTGAAGCTCTACAATTCTCCTCCACTACTCCCATAGCTTTCCTCACTGACTCCCCATCTCTCAACGTTAAGGTCGTGTCATCTGCATATTGATATATTACTGCCACCTGCCCGGAACTGGGAACCGCAATCCCAACTACACCTTGTCCCCTTCTCATCATGTAATGGTTCTGCTACCAATCTGTACAACAATGGGGCAAGAGGACAACCTTGTCTCACTGATCTCTGTATTGGAAAATACTTGGATAAAAAAACCATGACCTTTAACACAGCTAAATGTGTTTGAATAAAAAATCCTTATCCACTCAAAGAAATTTTTCCCAAAACCAAATCCTTCCAAAACCATCAATAAAATTTCATGAGAGACTCTATCAAAGGCTTTCTCTTGATCCACCTTTAACACATAAGCTTCCCTCCCACTCTCTTCCATGAGTTCGATCGCATCTCGGATTGAGACCACAGAGTCAGCGATGTCCCGGCCTATGACTCCATAGGACTGAGAGGGCGAAACTATCTGCAGCATCACCTCCTTCATACTATTTGCCATTATCCTCACCAAGATCTTATAATCCATATTTAATAATGTGATGGACCTCCAATTCTTCAGATTCCTTCTATCCCCTTTATTTTTATAAGCTAAACTTATGATCCCTCTCCTCATAGATGAGCTCTGTTTTAATCTCCTGAACAACCTCTAAGACCAATGCACTGAAAATCTCTAAAAACTTTTATAAAATTCTGCATTTGATCCATCGGACCCTGGGCTTCCCCCCTCCACTCCCCCCACCCACCCTTCATTCCACTTATTGTTACTTTTATTTCCGCTAATCCTACTTCTTTGTCACACATGCTTCTCTCATCCTCCTTTAAACCCTCTTCAATAAAAGCACTACCTTCTCCATCGCCAATTTGGAAATGTTTCTTTTGTATATAACTCTTGTATATATAACATATAGTATATAACTCTTGATAAAAGCTATAGCCTCCTCCATAAGGGTGCTAAAAAAACAAGCCTGAAGGCTTTGTGTCTTAATGCAAGGAGTATCCGCAATAAGGTGGACGAATTAACTGTGCAAATAGATGTTAACAAATATGATGTGATTGGGATTACGGAGACGTGGCTCCAGGATGATCAGGGCTGGGAACTCAACATCCAGGGGTATTCAACATTCAGGAAAGATAGAATAAAAGGAAAAGGAGGTGGGGTAGCATTGCTGGTTAAGGAGGAAATTAAGGCAATAGTTCAGAAGGACATTAGCTTGGATGATGTGGAATCTATATGGGTAGAGCTGCAGAATACCAAAGGGCAAAAAACGTTAGTGGGAGTTGTGTACAGACCTCCAAACAGTAGTAGTGATGTTGGGGAGGGCATCAAACAGGAAATTAGGGGTGCGTGCAATAAAGGTACAGCAGTTATAATGGGTGACTTTAATATGCACATAGATTGGGTTAACCAAACTGGAAGCAATACGGTGGGGGAGGATTTCCTGGAGTGCATAAGGGATGGTTTTTTAGACCAATATGTCGAGGAACCAACTAGGGGGGAGGCCATCTTAGACTGGGTGTTGTGTAATGAGAGAGGATTAATTCGCAATCTCGTTGTGCGAGACCCCTTGGGGAAGAGTGACCATAATATGGTGGAATTCTGCATTAGGATGGAGAATGAAACAGTTAATTCAGAGACCATGGTCCAGAACTTAAAGAAGGGTAACTTTGAAGGTATGAGGCGTGAATTGGCTAGGATAGATTGGTGAATGATACTGAAGGGGTTGACTGTGGATGAGCAATGGCAGACATTTAGAGACCGCATGGATGAACTACAACAATTGTACATTCCTGTCTGGCGTAAAAATAAAAAAGGGAAGGTGGCTCAACCGTGGCTATCAAGGGAAATCAGGGATAGTATTAAAGCCAAGGAAGTGGCATACAAATTGGCCAGAAATAGCAGCGAACCCGGGGACTGGGAGAAATTTAGAACTCAGCAGAGGAGGACAAAGGGTTTGATTAGGGCAGGGAAAATGGAGTACGAGAAGAAGCTTGCAGGGAACATTAAGATGGATTGCAAAAGTTTCTATAGATATGTAAAGAGAAAAAGGTTAGTAAAGACAAACGTAGGTCCCCTGCAGTCAGAATCAGGGGAAGTCATAACGGGGAACAAAGAAATGGCGGACCAATTGAACAAATACTTTGGTTCGGTATTCACTGAGGAGGACACAAACAACCTTCCGGATATAAAAGGGGTCGGAGGGTCTAGTAAGGAGGAGGAACTGAGGGAAATCCTTATTAGTCGGGAAATTGTGTTGGGGAAATTGATGGGATTGAAGGCCGATAAATCCCCGGGGCCTGATGGACTGCATCCCAGAGTACTTAAGGAGGTGGCCTTGGAAATAGTGGATGCATTGACAGTCATTTTCCAACATTCCATTGACTCTGGATCAGTTCCTATGGAGTGGAGGGTAGCCAATGTAACCCCACTTTTTAAAAAAGGAGGGAGAGAGATAACAGGGAATTATAGACCGGTCAGCCTGACATCGGTAGTGGGTAAAATGATGGAATCAATTATTAAGCTATGATGGAATCATAGCAGTGCATTTGGAAAGAGGTGATATGATAGGTCCAAGTCAGCATGGATTTGTGAAAGGGAAATCATGCTTGACAAATCTTCTGGAATTTTTTGAGGATGTTTCCAGGAGAGTGGACAAGGGAGAACCAGTTGATGTGGTATATTTGGACTTTCAGAAGGCTTTCGACAAGGTCCCACACAAGAGATTAATGTGCAAAGTTAAAGCACATGGGATTGGGGGTAGTGTGCTGACATGGATTGAGAACTGGTTGTCAGACAGGAAGCAAAGAGTAGGAGTAAATGGGGACTTTTCAGAATGGCAGGCAGTGACTAGTGGGGTACCGCAAGGTTCTGTGCTGGGACCCCAGCTGTTTACACTGTACATTAATGATTTAGACGAGGGGATTAAATGTAGTATCTCCAAATTTGCGGATGACACTAAGTTGGGTGGCAGTGTGAGCTGCGAGGAGGATGCTATGAGGCTGCAGAGCGACTTGGAAAGGTTAGGTGAGTGGGCAAATGCATGGCAGATGAAGTATAATGTGGATAAATGTGAGGTTATCCACTTTGGTGGTCAAAACAGAAAGACAGACTATTATCTGAATGGTGACAGATTAGGAAAAGGGGAGGTGTAACGAGACCTGGGTGTCATGGTACATCAGTCATTGAAGGTTGGCAGGCGGTTAAGAAAGCAAATGGCATGTTGGCCTTCATAGCGAGGGGATTTGAGTACAGGGGCAGGGAGGTGTTGCTACAGTTGTACAGGGCCTTGGTGAGGCCACACCTGGAGTATTGTGTACAGTTTTGGTCTCCTAACCTGAGGAAGGACATTCTTGCTATTGAGGGAGTGCAGCGAAGGTTCACCAGACTGATTCCCAGGATGGTGGGACTGACCTATCAAGAAAGACTGGATCAACTGGGCTTGTATTCACTGGAGTTCAGAAGAATGAGAGGGGACCTCATAGAAACGTTTAAAATTCTGACGGGGTTAGACAGGTTAGATGCAGCAAGAATGTTCCCAATGTTGGGGAAGTCCAGAACCAGGGGACACAGTCTAAGGATAAGGGGTAAGCCATTTAGGACTGAGATGAGGAGGAATTTCTTCACCCAGAGAGTGGTGAACCTGTGGAATTCTCTACCACAGAAAGTTATTGAGGCCAATTCACTAAATATATTCAAAAAGGAGTTAGATGGAGTCCTTACTACTAGGGGGAATCAAGGGGTATGGTGAGAAAGCAGGAATGGGGTACTGAAGTTGCATGTTCAGCCATGAACTCATTGAATGGCGGTGCAGGCTAGAAGGGCCGAATGGCCTACTCCTGCACCTATTTTCTATGTTTCTATGTTTCTATAACCTCCCCACTTTCATTAATAATCTTTTCCCCAATATTCAACTCTCCAATTAATGATAAATTTTGTCGCAGCTTCTCTTGCTCTAGAAAATATCTAGTGCATCTTTCTCCTTCCAATGCAGCTTTTGCCTTTGCACGAATGGCCCCCTCGCCTCCAGACCAGATCGAAGACCACCCCATCCTCTGCCGTCGAACATTCAGAGGCTGAACTCCAAGGAACTAAATATTCAGGGGTACTTGACAATCCGGAAGGACAGACAGAAAGGAAAAGGTAGCTCTGTTGATAAAGGATGGAATCACTTCAATAGTGAGAAACGATATTGGCTCAAATGATCAGGATCTTGAAACAGTTTGGGTGGAGATAAGGAATAATAAGGGGAAAAAGTCACTGGTGGGCGTAGTCTATAGGCCCCCTAACAGTAGCAACTTTGTTGGTCGAAGTATAAACCAGGAAATCGTGGGGGCTTATAAAAAGGGAACAGCAATAATCACGGGCGAATTTAACCTCCACATTGATTGGACAAATCAAATTGGTCTGGGGAGCCTTGAGGAAGAGTTCGTAGAGAGCATAACGGACGGGTTCATTGAGCAGAATGTAACAGAACCAACCAGGGGGCAGACTATCCTAGATCTGGTCCTATGTAATCAGACAGGATTAATAAACAATCTCTTAGTAAAGGAGCCCCTTGGAATGAGTGATCACAGCATGGTTGAATTTCAAATTCAGATGGAGGGTGAGAAAGCTGGATCTCAAACCAGCGTACTAAGCTTAAATAAAGGAGACTACAAAGGTATGAGGGCAGAGTTGGCTAAAGTGGACTGGGAAAATAGATTAAAGTGTAGGACGGTTGATGAACAGTGGCGTACATTTAAGGAGATATTTCACAACGATCAAGAAAAATATATTCCAGTGAGGAGGAAAGGGTATAAAAGAAAGGATAACCATCCGTGTCTAACTAAAGAAATAAAGGACGGTATCCAATTAAAAATAACAACATACAAACTGGCCAAAACTAGTGGGAGGAGAGAAGATTGGAAAGCTTTTAAAAGCCAGAATTCTTTGAAGATGTAATGAACAGGGTGGATAAAGAAGGCCAAAAAAATCATTCAGATAGACTATGAAAGTAAATTAGCATGAAATATAAAAACAGATAGCAAGAGTTTCTATAGGTATATAAAAAGGAAAAGAGTGGCTAAAGTAAATGTTGGTCCCTTCGAGGACGTGACTGGGTAATTAGTAATGGGGAACATGGAGATGGCAGAAACTTCGAACAAATATTTTGTATCAGTCGTTACGGTAGAGGACACTAACAATATCCCACCAGTGGATAGTCAAGGAGCTATGGGGGGGAGGAACTTAATACAACCACAATCACTAAGGAGGTGGTACTCAGTAAGATAATGGGACTAAAGGCAGATAAATCCACTGGACCTGATGGCTTGCATGCATACGAGGGTCATGAGAAGTAGCAGCAGGGATTGTGGATGCATTGGTTGTAATTTACCAAAATTACCTGGATTCTAGGCAGCAGATTGGAAAACTGCAAATGTAACGCCCCTATTTAAAAAAGGGAGGCAGACAAGAAGCAGGAAACTATAGACCAGTTAGCCTAACATCTGTGGTTGGAAAAATGTTGGAGTCCATTATTAAAGAAGCAGTAGCAGGACATTTGGAAAAACATAATTCGGTCAGGCAGAGTCAGCATGGATTTATGAAGGAGAAGTCATGTTTGACAAATTTTCTGGAATTCTTTGAGGATGTAATGAATAGGGTGGATAAAGGGGCACCAGTGGATGTGGTGTATTTAGACTTCCAGAAGGCATTTGATAAGGTGCCACATAAAAGGTTACTGCACAAGATAAAAGTTCATGGGGTTGGGGGTAATATAGTAGCATGGATAGAGGATTGGCTAACGAACAGAAAACAGAGTCAGGATAAATGGTTCATTCTCGGGTTGGCAATCAGTAACTAGTGGGGTGCTGCAGGGATCAGTGCTGGGATCCCAACTATTTACAATCTATATTAATGACTGGAAGAAGGGACTGAGTGTAACGTAGCCAAGTTTGCTGACGATACAAAGATGGGAGGAAAAGCAATGTGTGAGGAGGACACAAAAAATCTGCAAAAGGACATAGACAGGCTAAGTGAGTGGCCAAAAATTTGGCATAGAAACATAGAAAATAGGTGCAGGAGTAGGCTATTCGGTCCTTCGAGCCTGAACCACCATTCAATAAGATCATGGCTGATCATTCCCTCAGTACCCCTTTCCTGCTTTCTCTCCATACCCCTTGATCCCCTTAGCCGTAAGGGCCATATCTAACTCCCTCTTGAATATATCCAATGAACTGGCATCCACAACTCTCTGTGGCAGGGAATTCCACAGGTTAACAACTCTCTGAGTGAAGAAGTTTCTCCTCATCTCAGTCCTAAATGGCCTACCCCATATCCTAAGACTGTGTTCCCTGGTTCTGGACTTCCCCAAAATCGGGAACATTCTACCCGCATCTAACCTGTTCCGTCCCGTCAGAATCTTATACGTTTCTATGAGATCCCCTCTCATCCTTCTAAACTCCAATGTATAAAGGCCCAGTTGATCCAGTTTCTCCTCATATGTCAGTCCTGCCATCCCGGGTATCAGTCTGGTGAACCTTCGCTGCACTCCCTCAATAGCAAGAACGTCCTTCCTCAGATTAGGAGGCCAAAACTGAACACAATATGCCAGGTGAGGCCTCACCAAGGCCCTGTACAACTGCAGTAAGACCTCCCTGCTCCTATACTCAAATCCCTTAGATATGAAGGCCAACATACCATTTTCCTTCTTTACCGCCTGCTGTACCTGTATGCCAACTTTCAATGATTGATGAACCATGACACACAGGTCTCGTTGCACCTCCCCTTTTCCTAATCTGCCACCATTCAGATAATATTCTGCCTTCGTGTTTTTGCCCCCAAAGTGGATAACCTCACATTTATCCACATTATACTGCATCTGCCATGCATTTGCCCACTCACCTAACCTGTCCAAGTCACCCTGCAGCCTCTTAGTGTCCTCCTCACAGCTCACACCGCCATCCAGCTTAGTGTCATCTGCAAACTTGGAGATATTACACTCAATTCCTTCATGTAAATCATTGATGTATATTGTAAATAGCTGGGGTGCCAGCACTGAGCCTTGCAGTACTCCACTAGTCACTGCCTGCCATTCTGAAAAGGACCCGTTTATCCCGACTCTCTGCTTCCTGTCTGTCAACCAGTTCTCTATCCACGTCAGTATATTACCCCCAATACCATGTGCTTTGTTTTTGCACACCAATCTCTTGTGTGGGACCTTGTCAAAAACCTTTTGAAAGTCCAAATACACCACATCCACTGGTTCTCCCTTGTCCACTCTACTAGTTACATCCTCAAAAAATTCCAGATGATTTGTCAAGCATGATTTCCCCTTCATAAATCCATGCTGACTTTGGACCGATCCTGTCACTGCTTTACAAATGCGCTGCTATTTCATCTTTAATAATTGATTCCAACATTTTTCCCACTACTGATGTCAGGCTAACCGGTCTATAATTACCAGTTTTCTCTCTCCCTCCCTTTTTAAAAAGTGGTGTTACATTAGCTACCCTCCAGTCCATAGGAACTGATCCAGAGTCGATAGACCGTTGGAAAATGATCACCAATGCATCCACTATTTCTAGGGCCACTTCCTTAAGTACTCTAGGATGCAGACTATCAGATGGAGTATAATGTTGGAAAGTGTGACGTTATGCACTTTGACAGAAAAAAAATCAAAGAGCAAGTTATTATTTAAATGGAGAAAAATTGCAAAGTGCTGCAGTACAGCAGGACCTGGGGGTACTTGTGCATGAAACACAAAAGGTTAGTATATAGGTACAGCAATTGATCAGGAAGGCCAATGGAAGCTTGACCTTTATTGCAAAGGAGATGGAGTATAAAAGCAGGGAAGTCTTGCTACAGTTATACAGGGTATTGGTGAGGCCATACCTGGAGTACTACATATAATTTTGGTTTCCATATTTAAGAAAGGATATACTTGCTTTGGAGGTAGTTCAGAGAAGGTTCACTAAGTTGATTCCAGAGATGAGGGGGTTGACTTACGAGGAAAGGTTGAGTATTTTGGGCCTCTACTCACTGGAATTCAGAAGAATGAGAGGTGATCTTATCGAAACGTATAAGATTATGAGGGGGCTTGACAAAGTGGATGCAGAGAGGATGTTTCCACTGATAGAGGAGACTAGAACTAGGGGGCATAGTCTTAGAATAAGGGGCTACCCATTTAAAACTGAGATGAGGAGGAATTTCTTCTCTCAGAGTGTTGTAAATCTATGGAATTCGCTGCCTCAGAGAGCTGTGGAAGCTGGGACAGTGAATAAATTTAAGACAGAGATAGACAGACAGTTTTTTAACCGATAAGGGATTATGGGAAGCAGGCAGGGAAGTGGTGGAGCAGGCTCGAGGGACCATATGGCCTACTTCAGCTCCTATTTCTTATGTTCTTATGTTCATCGTCAACATCTTCACCGAGACGTATGAAAGCATGGGCCTTACACTAAACAGCAGTAAGACAAAGGTCCTCCACCAACCTGACCCTGCCACACAACACTGCCCCCCAGTCATCAAGATCGACTGCGTGGCCCTGGACAACATGGACCACTTTCCATACCTCGGGAGCCTATTATCAGCAAGGGCAGACATCGACAACGAGGTTCAACACTGCCTCCAGTGCACCAGCGCAGCCTTCAGCCGCCTGAGGAAGAGAGGGTTCAAAGATCAGGTCCTCAAATCTGGCACCAAGCTTATGGTCTACAGGGCACCTCAAATCGCTGGAGCAAATACCACCAACGATGCCTCCACAAGATCCTATAAATCTCTGGGAGGACAGACGCACCAACGTCAGTGTTCTCAATCAGGCCAACATCCTCAGCATCAAAGCACTGACCACACTTGACCAGCTCTGCTGGGCGGGCCACATTGTTCGAATGCCTGACACAACACTCCCAAAGCAAGCACTCTACTCGGAACTCCTATACGGCAAGTGGATAGAGGAAACGTTTCAAGGACACCCTCAAAGCCTCCTTGATAAAGTGCAACATCCCCACTGACACCTGGGAATCCCTGGCCAAAGACCACCTAAGTGGAGGAAGAGCATTCGCGAGGGCACTGAGCACCACGAGTCTTGTTGCTGAGAGCATGGAGAAAGCAAGCACAGGCAACGGATGGAGCATGCAGCAAACCAGACTCCCCACCCACCCTTTCCTCCAACCACTGTCTGGCCTACCTGCGACAGAGATTATAATTCCCGTATTGGACTGTTCAGTCACCTGAGAACTCACTTTTGGAGTGGAAGCAAGTCTTCCTCGATTTCAAGGGACTGTCTATGATGATGATGACCCCTCCGTCAACTGCTTTACAGAAATCTGTAAACCTTCTGTTTATATTCTCTTTTTGATGCTGGTTAGCTGTTGCTCTTTCTTTCCCGTCACATACCGAACAAACTTTTACCTCATACTTGAAATTGTCCCACCAAACTCTTTTTTCTTTCAAGAATAAAGGTTCCTTCTGAGCATTCTTTATTATATTTAAAATCCCTTCTTTAAAAGAAATTTCTTTCAAGTACGGATTGCTTAAAATCTACACCCCTGATCTTAACTCTGCTGTTCCTAATTTTAAGAACCAAAGTCGAGCGGTCACTAAATAATACTTTTTTAGAATAAATCTCCATCACCTCAGAACTTAACCCTTCCCGCATTAAGACAAAATTTATTCGGCTTTGTTTTAAAACATCACTCACACAACCTCTTCTGGAGAACTCCCTTTTTATGGGGTTCCGATCCCTCCATAAATTTCTCAAATTTAAATTTGCCATCATTATTACAATCATCTCTCTGGAGTTATCATCCTTAAAGGTCATCTGGACTGAAATGTCCATCTGAGATAAAAATACATTAAAATCCCCCACGATACAAAGACTTTCCGCCTCTGCCACTTCTATGAATAACCAATGAAAAAACCCACGATGCTTGCAATTCGGCTCATAGAAATTAAAGAGATCACAATTCAATTCATCCACTTGTACCTTTAGTTGTAAAAATCTGCCCTCTGTGTCCTTGCCCATCAATGCAATGTTCTCTTTTATGGATGAACTCACTAAAACAGCCACCCCTCTACTGTTATTATTTGCGCAACTTGACTTTGTCCTTTGCTACCATCAAGAACCACAGTGCGGCCCTGGACAACGTGGACCACTTTCCATACCTCGGGAGCCTATTATCAACAAGGACAGACATCGACGATGAGATTCAACACCGCTCTCAGTGCGCCAGCACAGCCTTCGAATGCCTGAGGAAAAGAGTGTTCAAAGATCAGGCCCGCTAATCTGCCAGAAAGCTCATGATCTACAGGGCTGAAGTGATATGTATGGCACAGATATGTGGACCATATACAGTAGACACTTCAAATCGTTGGAAAAATACCACCAACGATGTCTCTGCAAGATCCTGCAAATCCCCTAGGAGGACAAATGCACCAACATTAGCATCCTCGACCAAGCACTGACCACACTCGGCCAACTCCATTGGGCGGGCCACATTGTTCGCATGCCTGACACAAGACTCCCAAAGCACTCTACTCGGAACTGCTGCACGGCAAGCGAGCCCAAGGTGGGCAAAGGAAACGTTTCAAGGACACCCTCAAAGCCTCCTTGATAAAATGCAATATCTCCACCGACACCTGGGAGACCCTGGACAAAGACCGCCCTAAGTGGAAGAAGTGCATCCGGGAGGGCACTGAGCACCTCGAGTCTCATCGCCGAGAGCATGCAGAAATCAAGCGCAGACAGCGGAAGGAGTGTACGGCAAACCAGTCCCACCCACTCTTTCCTTCAACAACTGTCTGTCCAACCTGTGACAGAGACTGTAATTCCTGTATTGGTCTGTTCAGTCACCTAAGAACAAATTTTTAGAGTGGAAGCAAGTCTTGTGTATGTGTGTCGATTTCGAGGGACTGCCTATGATGATGATTCTGTGTCTTGCAGTTCCGAGCGATGTGTCCACACTTGCCACAGTTCTAACAGTACAGGTCTGGATAGCTTCTTACTAAATGGTCATGTCTAAGACAGTAATAGCAAACCTTCATCAGGTTATCATGCAGAACCCGGAAGTACTGCACTCTTTTCATTGTCTCGAATTTCACGCTATAGGGTAATGACTCCATCCCCTCTGGAAAACGCACATTTACATAATGGGTTCCATTGGCGATATAGTATCTCCTCTTTATTGCTGAGCAAAGTTTAATGTTCCACACCTCCAACTTTTTTATCAGCACATCATCCTCAAGATAAACCGGCAGGTTTAAGAATGAAACTAACACCTCTTCGGAATACAGAGGGATGGAGTACAAAAGCAGGGAGGTCCTGCTGCAACTGTATAGGGTATTGGTGAGGCCGCACCTGGAGTACTGCGTGCAGTTTTGGTCACCTTACTTAAGGAAGGATATACTAGCTTTGGAGGGGGTACAGAGACGATTCACTAGACTGATTCCGGAGATGAGGGGGTTACCTTATGATGATAGATTGAGTAGACTGGGTCTTTACTCGTTGGAGTTCAGAAGGATGAGGGGTGATCTTATAGAAACATTTAAAATAATGAAAGGGATAAACAAGATAGAGGCAGAGAGGTTGTTTCCACTGGTCGGGGAGACTAGAACTAGGGGGCACAGCCTCAAAATACGGGGGAGCCAATTTAAAACCGAGTTGAGAAGGAATTTCTTCTCCCAGGGGGTTGTGAATCTGTGGAATTCTCTGCCCAAGGAAGCAGTTGAGGCTAGCTCATTGAATGTATTCAAGTCACAGATAGATAGATTTTTAACCAATAAGGGAATTAAGGGTTACGGGGAGCGGGCGGGTAAGTGGAGCTGAGTCCACGGCCAGATCAGCCATGATCTTGTTGAATGGCGGAGCAGGTTCGAGGGGCTAGATGGCCTACTCCTGTTCCTAATTCTTATGTTCTTATGTTCAAAGATATATCCAAGTACTTCTCACAAACCTTCAGGCTCAGTAAAAGTCTTTGCACCTCCTCTCGGCCACTGAGCGTCACTTCGGCAAGCAAAGCAACTTCCGTCACCGCAGTCCTCATGTACTGCCTGGATGATATCCCAAGCTCGCATCTCCTTATCCTGGCAGTGAACCAGTGAACCACTGTGTTTTCTTTTCCAAATCTCCTGGAGTCCTGGCCAAAATCTTAGGCCTTTTATTCTCCTCTCTCAAGACATTCCCTCCCCTGATTAAATTCACACTAGGAGCGTTGTCCTCTGAGGGTTCGGCACTCCAGGCCCCTCAGCAGCCATCTGGCTGATGTTTATGGGCCAAAAAGGCTCTCAAATTTGAAAAGAAAACACCACCAACATTTTACAAACTCACTCCAACCCCTGCAGTAATCAGCAGCACCTGCTCACTCCTAGCCCCTCCCACCTGGAGTGCGCTACCCACTGACAATGGCGGCCGCTAATGGAAACCCTCTCTGGTAGCGCAGTGGACGCCACGGATGCGGCTGCAGAGTTCGCAGCAGCCCTCTCCTTTAAAACAAGGGGAGGGCCGTTGTGACGCCATCAGCGCGGCGCTGAGCATCGCACCCCGCTTCCTCCCCAGCAGCTACCTCCCCGCGGAGGCCATTTCCCCCTCCGATACCGCCCCGCAATTTTTTCTCCTTCTAGTTGCCCAATTCAGGAAGATTTAGCAGCCCATCTCGCCGGGCGCTAACCCCTCACTAAATTCAAATTGTGCGCCCCAAGTGGAGAGCTGGGCAATTTGACCCCCAAAGTGTTCAAAATAAAGATTTCAATGTTTGACAACACATTAGCAGAAACTCTACATGAACATTGGCTAAAAGACCCAAGTGCCTATGCTGGTGTGTTGTTAGTTGATATGATTTGACAAGGATGAGGGTGAGTGTGAGGGGCGACTAGTGAAATGGGAATGTGATAATGTGGATCGCGAGAGGGAGATGGGGAGAGGTGCAAGGTAAGTTGGTGTGAGTAAGGATGTGCAGGAGTAGGATAGGGAAGGCAGAGTGATGGGGATGTGATGAGTGGCACAGCAGGATGAGGTTGAGTGTGGCTCTGCAGTAATGTTTTGTGATCTACTGAGATCATTGAAAGGTTTGTGCCACTGCAGACTGGTCCTCCTGATGACATCCCTGCTGGTGCCCTCCTGTGCAATATGCAACCAGGCTGCTTTAGTCTCCTGGGGAGGTCTCTTCCACCCATTGGAAGGAAAGAGAACCTCCCTGCATGCTGTGACTCCCTCCATAAGCATATGGAGGGAGTGATGGGAGAACCTGGGTGCAGCCGTGCACCTCTGTGCAGTGATTGTCAGCGTTTGCAGCACCTCAATGCTGTAGAACACTGACAGAACAATTGTCAAAAACAAGTTGGCCATGGTCCCTTTAAGGAAATCTGATGTAATCAGATTGTTGAGGCCAATTCACTAAATATATTCAAAAAGGAGTTAGATGTAGTCCTTACTACTAGGGGGATCAAGGGGTATGGCGAGAAAGCAGGAATGGGGTACTGAAGTTGCATGTTCAGCCATGAACTCATTGAATGGCGGTGCAGGCTTGAAGGGCCGAATGGCCCACTCCTGCACCTATTTTCTATGTTTCTATGACCCGCTTCCTGTTAATTGACCGGGTACCTCGCAGGGCGGGCTTAACAAGCCCCATCAACGTAAAATCAGACCATCAGAGCTCCATGGAAGCGGGAGCAGGGTCGCAGTCCGCCATTTACCTCAGCCGTACGTAGCCCACCTCGGTAAGTAAAATCGCGGCTAATATCACACACAAGCACACGTATACACACAAGCACACCGAGTACCAGACTCGTGCACATGTACACTGACAAAGAATCAAAATTAGACTCATAAACAAATAAAAACAGAGCATCACAGACATGTCCATGGAGAAACTAAATTACTGTCAGCCGTGGCTCAGTGGGTAGCATACTCGCCTCTGAGTCAGATAGTTGTGGGTTCACGTCCCACTCCAGAGACTTTGGGGTTGAAAATACCCTGCGCCCCGATTGGGGGTGTTAACCTTCTCGGGGCGGGACTTCCTGTGCCTGCCACGAAAGTCCCGCCCCGGCCGCTGAATTGGGCTTACCGCCCCTCAAAGGAGCGCAGTCTACACTTCAAAAGTGTTTCATTGGCTGTAAAGTGCTTTTGGAAGTCCTGAGGTCATGAAAGGTGCTGTAGAAATGCAAGTCTTTCTTTCTTTCTTTCACATGTGCAGAAACTGTTAAATGCCCAGAGTCTCCATCTCTAACACTGGTAAGATGCTAGGCTCTGCCTGTTTCTCTAGGAAATTCCCTCCCTGAACTCCTCTACCTCTTGTCTCCTCCTTTAAAAACCACCTCAAGCCCATTTCTCAGACCAAACTTTTGGTCAACAATCATAATCTTTCCTGTGTGGCATTTGGGGACATTATTTAATGTTAAAGGTGCTGTATAAATGCAAGTTGCTGCTATTGCAATGCACCTTTGCTGTGAGTCTGACACTGGAACTATTTACATGAAGTGATTGTAAGTTTAGTGTGTGAACAGAGAGTTTTGAGCTGTATAACACTAGGGTGGTTACAGGTCTGTGGCAGTAGTTTGATGCTATGAAATTCGACGATTGCACTTGGCACAACATTAACAAATATTGAAGCAAAAACAAAATTCTGCGGATGCTAGAAATCTGAAATAAAAACAGAAAATGCTGGGAAGTACTCAGCAGGTCAGATAGCATCTGTGGAGAGTGAAACAGTTAATTTTTCAGGTCAATGAGCTTTCATCAGAACTAGGAGACTGTGAAGGAGCAACAATAATATGTCCAATAATATGTGATGGTGTGTGACTTGGAGGGGAACTTGGAGGTGCTGGTGTACCCATATAGGGATATAGGGGACTGGGTGTACTTTTGAAGTGTAGTCAGTGTTGTAATGTAGGAAAAGCGGCAACCAATTTGTGCACAGCAAGCTCCCACAAACAGCAATGTGATAATGGCCAGATAATCTGTTTTTTAGTGATGTTGATTCAGGAATAAATATTGGCCAGGACACCAGGGAGAACTCCCCTGATGTTCTTCAAATCGGGGACCCAGTTCTGACAAGAGGTCATAGACCTAAAATGTTAACTCCGTTTCTCTCTCCGCTGATGTTGCCTGACCTGCTGAGTATTTCCACCATTTTCTGTTTTTATTATTAAAAGATATTGGTTCAAGTACAATTTTTCCTATAGTGTGCTGGCAGCAATAAGGTAATTACAGCCAGTGACAACGTTGCTCCCCCTCCCCCACCCCAGTGGTCTGCTTCTCACAACCAACACTTGCCCGTTCATTCATTTGGATCACACACTGCCCCACTGTGACACCCAGTGCCCATGTTACTGACTGACACCCTGTCCCCTCCACACCCATTCAAACACCCAGTCCTTGTGACAGCCAAACCCCAATATATCACAACTGCTTTAAATTCTGTTGCAGAAGTACATCATGGAAATGAAAGAGGAATATTTCCGAATGTAACCCCCTCCCCCACCCCAAGGTTCCAGGCGGGTCATCTTGATACAGAGATAAATGTTGACAAAGTACTTCACTCTCCAATTACTGTAATTCAGGCTACTGCACACAAGTGTGTACTTGTATTAAGTGGGTAAAAAACTATTTCTCCCCATTCATTTACCCGAGACCTGTCCGGTACAACAGGAGAGTGAATTGGAAGGGGACGGGCACTTGGAGTGAACGCTCTTCCCGAGACCAGCTCCACATCAGGAAGCTATTTTGATTAAGGTCAGATTTTAAAAGATTGCCATCTACAGCACCATAAAAAGACGCAGCGGAGACCAAGACAAAATACAACAAACTTCACAACTGAAGCAGACTAAACCAATTCCATTGATTGGAGGTGAAAACACGAGGAAGAGGGACAGAGTTCCCTCTGATCCAGTGAACAGAGGGACAGGGTCCCTGGATCCAGTGAACAGAGGGAGGGACAGGGTTCCTGGATACAGTGAACAGAGGGATCCAGCGAACAGATGGACAAGGTTCCTGGATCCAGTTAACAGAGGGAGGGACAGGGTTCCTGGATCCAGTGAACAGAGGGATCCAGTGAACAGAGGAAGGGACAGGGTTCCCTGATCCAGTGAGCAGAGGGTGGGACAGCGTTCCTGGATCCAGTGAACAGAGGGAGGGACAGGGTTCCCCCTGATCCAATGAACAGAGGGAGGGACAGGGTTCCTGGATCCAGTGAACAGAGGAAGGGACAGGGTTCCCTGATCCAGTGAACGGAGGGTGGGACAGCGTTCCTGGATCCAGTGAACAGAGGAAGGGACAGGGTTCCTGGATCCAGTGAACAGAGGGAGGGACAGGGTTCCTGGATCCAGTGAACAGAGGGAGGGACAGGGTTCCCCCTGATCCAATGAACAGAGGAAGGGACAGGGTTCCTGGATCCAGTGAACAGAGGGAGGGACAGGGTTCCTGGATCCAGTGAACAGAGGGATCCAGTGAACAGAGGAAGGAACAGGGTTCCCTGATCCAGTGAACGGAGGGTGGGACAGGGTTCCTGGATCCAGTGAACAGAGGGAGGGACAGGGTTCCTGGATCCAGTGAACAGAGGGAGGGACAGGGTTCCTGGATCCAGTGAACAGAGGAAGGGACAGGGTTCCTGGATCCAGTGAACAGAGGGCAAGCTTCCTGGATCCAGTGAACAGAGGGCAGGACAGGGTTCCTGGATCCAGTGAACAGAGGGACAGGGTTCCTGGATCCAGTGAACAGAGGGACAGGGTTCCTGGATCCAGTGAACAGAGGGCGGGACAGGGTTGCTGGATCCAGTGAACAGAGGGACAGGGTTCCTGGATCCAGTGAACAGAGGGGGGAACAGGGTTCCTGTATCCAGTGAACAGAGAAAGGAACAGGGTTCCTGGATCCAGTGAACAGAGGGAAGGACAGGCTTCCTGGATCCAGTGAACAGAGGGAGGGACAGGGTTCACTGATCCAGTGAACGGAGGGTGGGCAGAGTTGCCAGTTCCAGGCCCATGAACAGAGGATGGATAGATCTCTATTCACTCAGCAGCATGCAAGTACTTGCTGCAGTTTTAATCTTCACTAAAAGCTGACAGAACAGTCAGCTCTTTGTCAATGCTAAAATATTCAGAAACAGAGTTGAGAAAGAGCCAGTGCTGTGAAGTGGGAGCAGTGCGAGACCCCCAGCTTCCGTGTGGAACCGTTCCGTCAACATTCCATGGGCCACCAGCATGGCAAGGTCACTCCCAGTTATACCACTGTCAGCATGGCACATTGTTCAATACAGAGTAAGCATGGTATTCCTCCCCATCTCCCCCACCTCTCGTTTCCTTTTTTACATGTGTTCTGTTCCTTTTCCCTGGACAGTTCAGGTTTTACAGTCACGGTTTCCGAATAAATACTCACATCCATACTACATCCCTCGTGCACCATCTCAGAGTGCTTTACAAGGCGCAAAGGATTACAGCAAGCAGGAGACGGGGGATGGGGAGGGGGGGCGGAGTGGTGGCACTGAAGGGACATTAGACTTTTAAAAGAAGCAGAGGTGGTTTTCGAGTGTTCCAACAGTGGAAGCAGAAATTTTCCGACATTAAAACAGTGACTACATTTCAAAAAGTTATTAATTTGTTAAAGTGCTTTGTGAATTCCGGAGGTCGTGAACATAGGGACAGGAGTAGGTCATTGAGCCCCTCGAACCTGTTTCACCATTCAAAAAAAATCATGACTGATCTGTATCTTAACTCCATTCACCTACCTTGGTGTCATGTCATTTTATATTGTTGTCTAGCAAAAATCTATTGATCTCAGATTTAAAATTATTAATTGAGCTCGCATCTACTGCTTGTTGTGGGAGAGAGTTCCTCACTTCCATCACCCTTGGCGAGAAGAAGTGTTTCCTAACTTTGCTCCTGAAAGTTCCTGGCTCTGATTTTAAGGTTATGCCCCCTTGTCCTAGACTCCCTCGCCAGTGGAAATTTCTCTCTATCTACCCTATAAATTCCTTTCAAAGTTCTAAAAACCTTCATCAAACCACCTCTTGGGAATACAAGCCTCGTCTATGTAATCTCTCATCATAATCGAATCCTTGGAGCTCCTATAACATTTTGGTAAATCTGCACTGCACGCCTTCCAAGGTCAATATATCCTTGCTAAGGTACGGGGCCCAGAATTGTACACAATACTTCACATAGAATCTTACAGCACAGTAGGAGGCCATCATGCCTGTGCCAGCTCTTTGAAAAAGCTATCCAATTAGTCCCACTCCCCAGCTCTTTCCCCACAGCCTGCAAATTTTTCCTTTTCAAGTATTTATGCAATTCCCTTTTGAAAGTTACTGCTTCCACCACCCTTTTCAGGCAGTGCATTTCAGATCATAATGGCCTAGCAACCCGGTCGGCTGCTTCCTGCGGGCGATCGACTGAAGTAGGGAAAAAAGATGCGCACTTACCTGAACCTGCTGCGGCCACGAGAGATCACGGTCCTGAGGCCTTCTCTCGCTGCGCGTCGGAGCGCCAGAACCTCAGGACGTCCGTAAGCTGGAGCTGCAGTCACATGGCTCTGGGCAGCCAATCAAAGTAAAGTATTTTCTCATTCATAATAATGGGAACTCCATAAGTTGGAGTTCCCATTATTATGATTGAGAAATCCCCCCCACCACATATTTAACATTAATTTAAATTAAAGTTATTTTTGTCTTATAAAAAAATATACTTTTCCGATTTTTAAAAGAAGTTTTTTTAATTATGGTTTAAAATAAACTTACTGTAGTGGGGAGGGTATTTAACAATAAAAGGTGTTTTTTAAATTTTATTTTATATGTTTTTGTGTGTTTTAAAACTCTTACACCTGTAAAAGTAGGCTATGTGTCTGCTTTTATCAGGCGCAAGAGTTTTCAGGACATTTGCTGGGTAAGATATGGGTAAATACCACAATCTTGCCCTTGCAAATATCCTCGCTCCCGAGATACGGAGGATCTGTCAAGCTGGAGCTTGACAGATTGGAAAAGCTGGTTTTCAGCGCATGCACATTGTGCTTTTGCGATGCCTTCCCGGGTCCGTACACACTCCAT
Organism: Pristiophorus japonicus; assembly: GCF_044704955.1. NCBI lineage: Eukaryota > Metazoa > Chordata > Chondrichthyes > Pristiophoridae > Pristiophorus > Pristiophorus japonicus. Next base: position 203,986,814 of record NC_091983.1, read on the forward strand.
ACGGACCCGGGGAGGCCGGGATTTCTGGGCCAATAACTCGCTGTGTAAAAACAATATCTCATCTCAACAATATCTGATTCTTTTGCCAATTATCTTAAATCTGTGTCCTCTGGTTATTGACCCTTCTGCCACTTGAAGTTTCTCCTTATTTACTCTATCAAAATCCCTCTGGACTCATTAACCAGTGGTAATATTTCTTCCCTAGTTATCTGATCAAAACCCTGCAGAGATTTGAATACCTCTATCAGAATTCCTCTTAACCTCCCCCACTATAAAAGAGCTATCAAAAAACTGTACCATCTCCAGGATCTGGACATCCTTTCCAAAATAAGGCGCCTAAAACTGGACACAATATTTTAACAACTGAACAAAAAACAAAAAATTACAGGGCTGAAATTGCCCCCCACTTTAAGGTCCATTACCGCCTCGAAAAGGGGGCAAGTGGTCCGGCACCCCCTCTTGGCCCGGCCGAGACCCTCTCTGGTGGCCCACTGGGTGCCACTAAAGTGGCTGAAGAGCTCGAAGTGGCCCTCCCCTTTAAGTGAGGGGGAGAGACGTTCTGAAGCTTCGGCGCGACATGGTACATCCGCGTCGCGCTGACATCACAAGCGTCGCGCTGACATGTTCAGCGCAGCGCTCATGACACCGCCCGCCTTCCGTCCCGCTCCAAAAGCACTTCCGCCCCCAAACACCGCCGCAACAAATTAAAGCAACAAAAGAGGGCAATTTCTCTCTACTCTCCGCCCCATGGATTCGGGCGGAGAGTCTTCATCGAATTCAAATTATCCGCCCCGTTTGGGGCGGAGGGAAATTTTGCCGCCTACTTCTTTGCTTTTGTACTCGACACCGCTGTTTATAAAACCTGAAGATCCCAAATGCTTTTAAAAACAGATTGTCAATGCCCTCCCACTTTTAAAGCCCAGTCCAGGGCCGAAACATTTCAGTGCCGTACGGGAGGGAGGGAAATGTTGCCCTTCAAGTGAGACGTTAACCCGGGGTCTGTCTACCTGTGCTGCTGGGATGTTTCTGGGAGGCAAGTGAACAAAACTTACATTTGCGCACTTGTTTTTAAAAAGCAAAAATCAACAGCTCGCACACTCAACAGTCGGCAGTCGGGAGAGCGGCTGGCAGTCACATGTTTACCAGAGCTTGAGAAAGAACTTCACTACATAATTCTCAAGAGTCCCACCAAACATTTTCAGGAGTCTAATGAGATCTTTCTGGCATCTCAGCGTTGTTGGCAGACACTTCACAGGCTTTGCTGAAGTGAATATGTTGTTGTGCACCAAGGGACTCCATCCTTAAAAGGGCTCTCGGCTGGAGCCATCCTCATTCACTCCCTCCTGGGCCTTGTTAAAGGAAGCCTGAGTTTAACACAGTGGAGTCTCCAGACGCCCCTCCTGCCTGCTCCACTACTCCAGGTTAGCAGATGCGAGCAGTGAGGGGCACGAGTCTGCTTTGGAATCTGACCTTTCACTGATTTGAGTTTTTAAAAACGTACTCGTTACGGTCTGCTTGTTTATCATAATCGCTGTTGCTATGGTTTCCAGTGGTTACGAGCAAACAGACTCTGCCATTATTGAGGAGATTCCTCATCTGCACCGTCACCGTGGATCTCCCGGTCAGCCTCCGACCATTAGACCTCCCTATCCTCACAAGCAGTATTACACTCCAGTTCCGTACTGAGCGTGCCATCTTTTGGATGAGACATTAAGCCGAGACCCCGTCTGCTCTCTCCGGTGGACGTAAAAGATCCCACGGCCACTATTTTGAAGAAGAGCAGGGGCGTTCTCCCCGGTGTCCTGAGGCCAATATTTATCCCTCAATCGACATCACTAAAAACAGGTGAACTGGTCATTATCGCATTGCTGTTTCTAGGACCTTGCTGTGCGTAAATTGGTAGCCACGTTTCCTACATTTCTACAGTGACTGCACTTCTTAAGTAATTCATTGGCTGGAAAGAGTTTTGGGGCATCTTGAGGTTGTGAAAGGCACCATACAAATCCAATACTTTCTTTTTCCTGCCTTTGGAATCTGTATTGAATTGGGTCCACCTGTCCTGGGGAGGTACATACATTGGGCAAACCTGTCCCGAGGAGCGGGACTGAACTGAGCCTACCAAACTTGAGCAACTCTTTCACATTGGGCCTACTGATTCTCAAGAGCTTTATAATACCCTGAGCAGCTGGAGCTTAAGAATTATTTCACATTGGGCCTACTTGTAATGCAGATCCTCAGAAGATTAGGCCATTGTGTAACAGGAGCCAGATTACATCAGGTCTACCTGTCCTCAGGGACTGCATTATGATTTTTTTTTAAACTGTGGAAGCACTACCCACTTAAGTTAGATCTTATTCACAGTCAACTTTGCACCAACCTGTTGCATTTTTTCCAAGTCCAGGCTTGGTCTGCTGAAGTCATCGCCTTGGCCCTGCCTGTGCCTTTTGCACGGGGTCGCCTGGTCAACAGAGGTGCCAACACTAGCTAGTATAATCTGTCCTGAGGGTCTTCGAACCAAGGGATGAAGTCTCTTAGGAGGGGAGGCACTGAATGGCACAGGGCTGCTGCGGCTGTACTTCTGCTCGGCCTGTTGTACGGGCTTGAAGGACATGCCGCACAAGTCTTTGACTTCTTCGTCACTAGAGGATGTGCTGTCGCTATAGCAACTGAGTCTGTTCACCTGAGACCACTTGCGCTTCTCCCCTCCAAATTCTCTGTTGATGCGTTCCAGTTCCTCCTCGGAGCTATCGCAGTCCAAGGGGTCAAAAATTGTCCGTACTTTGCAGAGGTTCTCCTGGTTTTGTAGATGGCTTGCAGTCAATGGTGATAAATGACAATTCCTTTGACTTTCTGTGAAGAGTTAAGAAAAACAAGATTCCATTTAATTTTCTACAGCTTATCACTTCACATCACCTTGCACCCCTATCTTTTTTTAAAAAATCAATCATAGAATGATACAGCGCAGAAGGAGGCCACTTGGCCCATCATGCCTGTGCTGGCTAAACCAATGTTGTGTCGTGACTTGGATGCGAACCGAGGTTGCTGTGTAAATCGTACACATAACAGTCTGCAATACATGTTTACCACAGCTTGAGCAAGAACTTGGCCACATCATTCACAAGAGTCCTACCAACCATTTTCAGGAGTCGAATGAGACCTTTCTATTTAGTATGTTTACAGTAACTACTGAATAAAAGCTGAAAATTGACTCATTGCAAATCCAAACTCATCGCATTAACTCCGACTTCAACTCATTCTTTTGCAACATGATACAACCCCCGACGTCCTTCACCCAACAATCCTGCGTCCTTAAAACCCAGAGTTTGGCATCTTCTGAATACTTCACCTTGATTTTCATCGCCATCTCTTCTACTCTTTCCAAATTTAGCAACACCTTGTGTAATGGACTTGGGACCTTCACCAAGGCTTCTCCATTAGAATATAACATCCATGCTCTACAGCTCATGTATGTGACAGTATTGGCTGCTATACACGCGTAATGCACAGTGTAACAAATCACGTTACTCATACTTGGTTCTATTAAATGCTGTGTTAATCAGAAAAACAAAAATAACTTGTATTTATATAGTGCCTTTAATGTCGGAAAACATCCCAAGGTGCTTCACAGCAACGTTATCAAACAAAATTTGACACCGAGCCACATAAGGAAATATTAGGATAGATGGCCAAAAGCTTGATCAAAGATGTACGTTATAAGGGGCATCTTAGATGAGGAGAGAAAGGTAGGGAGGCGGAGAGGTTTAGGGAGGGAATTCCAGAGCCTAGGGCCTAGGCAGCTGAGGAAATCGGGGATGCGCAAGAGGCCAGAATTGTACTGTATACATTTGCTGTGAAACAGCTATAAACTGTATATGTCTACCACAACAGAGTTGCACGAGGACAGCGGAGTGAGAAGGCAAGTGAAAAACTGCAGCAAGTTTGGCCTGAACTGGAGTAGGAACGTTGGAACAGAAATAGGCCATTCAGCCTCTCGAACCTGTTCCACCATTCAATTAGATCATGACTGATCTGTATCTTAATTCCATTTCCCCACCTTGGTTCCATATCCCTTAATACCCTTGCCCAATAAAAATCTATCCATCTCCGTTTTGAAATTTTCAATTGACCTCTCACCTCAACGGGGACGGGGGGTTGGGGAGAGGGGGCGAGGGGCAGAGAGGGTGCGGGGAGAGAGGGAGGGGGGAGAGGACGTGGGGGAGAGAGGGGGCAGGGGAGAGGGGGGAGGGGAGAAAGCGCGGGGGAGAGGCGGCGGGGGAGAGGGGGGAGGGGGGAGGGGGCGGGGGAGGGGCAGGGGGAGGGGGAGGGGGAGAGGGGGGCAGGGGAGAGGGGGGAGGGGGGAGAGCACGGGGGAGAGGGGGCGGGGGAGAGGGGGGATGGAGAGAGGGGGGATGGGGAGAGGGGGGAGGGGGAGGGGGAGAGGGTATGGGGAGAGGGGGGAGGGGGAGGGGGAGAGGGTACGGGGGAGAGGGAGGGGGGAGAGGGTGCGGGGGAGAGAGGGGAGGGGGGAGAGGGGGTGGGGGGAGTTCCAGATTTCCACCACACTTTTTGTGTAGAGGTGCTGCCCAACATCACCCCTGAGCGGCCTAGCTCTAATTTTAAGGTTATATCCTCTTGTTCTGGACTCCCTCACCAGAGGAAATAGTTTCTCTCTGTCTACCCTTTCTTCCTTTAGTCTTCTTAAACACTCAATTAGATCACCCCTTAATCTTCTACACTCAAGGGAATACAAGCCTAGTAAGAGGGTAAATATTACATTATAAATGTTGACTAGTTATCTGTTGAGTAGTCCTGTTTGACTGACGAGAAGTCTGGCCTGAATTGAAGGAAGAGAGCAACTGAATGAATACAAAGAGTTTGGTCGGCATTGAAATGTAGCCGGCTCGAAACTTTTTCAGATATTCAAATTTCTTGGAGGCTGAAATTACCACCCGACCAGTAAGTAAGCGCACTCACCAATTCCTTAGTGTTTCTCCGCCCCAATCCATAGGGCAGAGATTGGACCGATATTCACCTCGTTGGTGTTTATATCCGGTCGGGCCGGTGTTGAGGGGTGGGGGAGAGGGGGGGAGGGGGGGGGGGGGGAGAGGGCACGGGGGAGAGGGGGTGGGGGAGAGGAGGCGGGGGAGAGGAGGGGAGGGGGAGGCGGGGGAGAGGAGGGGAGGGGGAGAGGGGGGAGGGTGGGAGAGGGGGAGGGGGAGGGGGGAAAGTTCCAGATTTCCACCACCCTTTGTGTGTAGAAGTGCTTCCCGACATCACCCCTGAGCGGCCTCGCTCTAATTTGGAGCAGTGCGGCCGTCCCTCTTGGTCATCAGCACTGCTGATGAGGTCGGCGTGATGACGCGTCACAAAGTCCCTCCCCTTTAGTTAAAGAGGAGGGCCGCTGCAAACTCTGCATGGGGTTTAGTTAGTCCCACTGGGCCACCAGGGAGAGTTTCAGCCGGGCCAGCAGCCTGGTACCCAAGAGGGGGTGCCGAGCTGGCAGTCGGCTGACAATTAAAATAAGTCGGAGACCGTGGTAGTGCGCCCTCCCCTTTAAGGGCGGATGCGCCGCTCAGGCGTACGCAGCTTCCCACAGGGGAAAAGCTGTCAGTGGCACTGACCAGTGTCTACTGCAGACCCGAGGGGCAATTTCCCATGGAGGGCTGGGGCGGCGGAAAGGGCCGTCGCCGGTTGGAAGGAGTCGGCGCGTGCCCGACAGGGTGGGAAGACGGGCAGCGCAGAAACCCATTCCCGGAAAGGTCAGCCCATCCTTTTGCCCCTCTTAGAGGCGGTAATGGAGCTTAAGGAGGGGTCAATTTCAGCCCCTGGTCTTTTGTGTCTGTTTATCGTGGCAGGACGGCGGAAATGAGTGTGGTATAGAAATTACCCGAGGCGGGAATTTTCGGAAACCGAGTGTCACAAGACAACCACGGCTGTCCAAAGTCTGAGCTGAACTCGCTCGAGCTCAAAGTTACTGAGCCGCAGAAACAACTGGAGACCTTCTGCTCTATACAGGAGGAGGAAGGTTCCTGGGGTGCACATTACAGGAGGTGATCACCCCCACAGCTAGAGAGAGAAACAATGGGGCAGAGGGAGCATCCTAAAGGAGGAGAGAGGGGAAGTGAGGTGCAGAGGTTTAGGGAGGGAACTACAGAGCTCGGGGCACAGACAGCTGAAGGCACGGCCGCCAATGGCAGAGCAAAGGAGATCAGGGATGCGCAAGAGTGCAGAATTGGAGGAACGCAGAGATCTTGGCGAGTTGTAGGGTTCTACCAGTACGTCTACCCTCCCCTCCACCTCGCCCTGCCACATTGCTCAAACGTCAGCAGGGCTGACTCCAAGAGGCACTTGCGGAGGGCAGTTTGAAAACGGTTATTGCCAGGTGCTAGTGGAAACAGGCCTACTGCTAAATTATAAACAGCGATCATAATCCAGGGGGGGAATCCAAGTCTGGTCAATGAGGGCAACACCGATGTACAAATATAGCGAGTAGATAGGATGTGAAGAATTCTCTGACGAGATCCCATTCACAGTATTGGGGATCAGGTTACATTTCAGTGAATACGTTTCCTCCTTTTAAGCAATGTTCCCTAGGTTACTAAAAGTCACTAAGTGGTTACCTGGTTACGGTGACCAATGGCAGATTCGGTGCCAGGTGAGGTGTGTTTCTCTTGCGGTTTGCACGTACACTGGTGATTGGTGATTGGTGGGGGGGGGGCAACTTTAAAATTTAGAATCAAATAAAAGCACACACTCCGTGTGATCTTAAGTGGGCCATCGATTAGGCGAGGGAGGGGAGAGGGCGGGCAGAGAGGAAAGAAAAATATCTCCCGCTCAGTGACCAAAGAGTCCAAATAGAAAGCGTGCAAGTGTGGCGACAGGGTGCGGGGGGTAAAGATCAGCATTAGGCTGCTGTGACACACTCGAATCGAATAACTCGACACAGAGTGCCTACCCTCACACATTAGTAATTGCCGCTTGAGTGAGCTACCGGAAGGTCCACCAGTGCCTGTACAAGTGTTGTTGTCCGTTATCTAACAACTTAAACGTGGGATTGGGAGGACCTGCAAGTCAAAAGATCCTTAAGAAGGCATTTTGCTCCAATTTGACCAAGTGGGTCTGGGGTCAAAGGGTCAAGGATTAAAGGGTCATCGGAAGCACGAACAGATCACCCATCATGCCCATTTTCAAATAGGTTTTAAGCCATTTAGCTGACGCGAAGTATACTGTAGATTTAGATGCGCCCAGGCACAATTAATTCTAGCTTTACTGAGCACGGGTAACTGCAGAGGATGCACCAGCCCTTCGCTCCCTACCTTGGTCGATCAGCGCCAGTTCCCGATTCTCTCCTTCTGAGTCATCGCTGTCGTCCTCATCGCTCGGCGAGTAGGATATCTACGGAGACAAGTCGGGAGACGAGGCACGTTACTGAAAAGGGAAGAAAGGAGCAGGCCGAGCAAACGGGGAGCAGCTCCGGCCTCGCCACAAGGTCAGAGGTGTGGTGGTCCAGCAGGAATGGCACCATCAAGTGAACAAAGAAAGGGCCGTGTAGGGTTGCCAACTGGTTGGATGCATTTCTGGAGGAATTCGGCATATGGCCTCCTGCCTCCTAGCACCACACCTCCCCCCCCCCACCTGGCCCCTACTCACACTTCCACCATCAATCACTTAAAATGTCCATCCTCACCATTTATCACCTCCCCCCACTAACCGGAAGGCAACTGGACTCTTCATTACCCATTTGGATGATTTTTGACGACCAGCCAATCAATTGTCTTGTCCCTCTCCAATATTTGTACAACTAATCAATGAAAGTGTTCAAAGAAAATCAAAGAAAAACACTTTTTCTTAAAAAAAAAACCTGCTGGTGACATTTTTCCTGGGTTACTTGCAGCAGTGTTCAGGAGATTAATCTTTAATTCCTGGAGCCTGCATGACTATCCTGGAGGGTTGGTAACCCTATGGGCGAGCAAGTGGTGCCAGCCCAAGATCAGGAGTGCGTCGTCTCCAGTGCTCCGCCCCCTCCAGACCGATTTATTACAATCCAAGCACCCACACTCAAGCAAAATTCATTTACTGAAGAAATGTTATAAAAAAGCATAAAAATACATGTTTTACCAGATTAGCAGAGGCATTTTAATGAATCTCCTACCCATTAATGATGCAGCCAAACATACTTTGGGGCCGAAATGGCCCCCCCTCCTTAAGGCCCATTACTACCTCTAAGAAACGGCAACGGAGCGGATAGGCCTCACCGACCGGCGGCAAACGGATGGGCCGACTCTTCTGAAATTGCCCCCGAACCGGGAGCGGCCACCCATCAGGCACGCGCCGACCCCCCACCAACCAGCGACGCCCCCCTTTCTGTCCCGCGAGGGAAATTGTCTCGCAGGAGTGGAGCGGCCGCTGGGCGGTGCCACTGACAAGTTTCCCCTCTTGGGTGCCAGGCCGCTGGCCCAGCCGAAACCCTCCCTGGTGGCCCAGTGGGCCAAACTAAACTCAGGGCAGAGTTCGCAGCGGCCCTCCCCTTTAACTGAAGGGGAGGGATGTTGTGACGCATCAGCGCGACGCTGATGACTCAGAGCGATGGCCGACCCGATCCAAGGGCACGTCCGCCCCGCAGCCGAGCGGGAAACTGCCCCGACCCCTAAAAAAATTTAAAGAGCTGAACATCACTCGAATCTCCGCCCCATGGATTGGCAGGGTGGGGGGAGCAAAAACACAAAAAAAGGGTAGGTGCCCTACTTTTTCGTCGGGGGTGGGGGGGGGGGGGCAATTTTGGCCCCTTTGTCTTTTCTCCGGGTCGGGAGAACCACCTGCCCACGTGCGCTGCTCTCCCGCATTTTCACCCTGAACTAGCTTGGGCCTACTTGTGGGCCAGGACCAAGCTTCTAAAACCGCCTGCTGCGTGTACGATTCTCTTAAACTGGCACCGGGATACTTGTCACTCCACATATACACACCTCACACACCATACACTCACCTCTCTCACTGAACCAACATAATTCCTCCTGTTCACTCAACGCCTTGCAGTTTTTTAAAAATTCATTCTCTGGGATGTGGTCACCACTGGCAAGGTTGCCGTTTATTGCCCATCTCTAATTGCCCTTGAGAAGGTGGTGGTGAGCCGCATTCTTGAACCGCTGCAGTTCGTGTGGTGAAGGTACTCCCACAGTGCTGTTGGGGAGGGAGTTTCTGAATTTCGACCCAGCGACGATGAAGGAACGGTGATCTATGTCCAAGTCGGGATGGTGTGTGACTCGGAGGGGAACCTGACGTTGGCAGAGTTCTCGTGCGCCTGCTGCCCTTGTCCTTCTAGGTGATGGAGGTGGCGGGTTTGAGAGGTGCTGAGTGTGTGGGAGGTTGCTGGCACAGAATGGGCCGACATAACAACATTCACTGCATTTCAAACATTCACTATGTAAAGCAGTTTGAAACAATCTGACAACCTTAATGTTTTTTTTTTACCCTACTGACCAATCCCTGTAGCTTATTTCAAACATTTAAATTGCTCTTCGAGTAAAGAAGGTCGTCCTGAAACCCAGTTTAAATTTACCTTTCACTAATATTAATTCAGCTTATGAGTAAGATCCTGGATTTACCTTGTCTATATATAAATGCTACTTAGCACATTATACTTTAATGAGGTCCTATTTTAAGCACGTAATTCCTTGACTTTAAGCTGTACGTTATCAATGTAAGGTGCGAGAACAGACTGATAGATACATAGCGACGTGCCACATCTCTCACAAATGTCTCAAAGCACTTCGCATACAATGAGTTACTTTGAATATACTGACTGACTGTTGTGTAGGCAAATACAGCAGCCATTTTGCATACATTAATAACCCACAGGGAATTGTGAGATGAACAACCAATCCTTCTACTTTTTTTCACCGATGTTGGTTAAAGGATGAATTTTTACCGGAACGTTGTAATTAAACATAAACTTGCAGGATGGGCCTGGCCATGCTGCCACGAAACGGCCCCACCAGTTGGACCATGCCTGTCCACCTGTCCTTCGTGGAAAAGTTTTTCACAAAAAACCCCTTTGACCACAAGGCCATAAAACAGTGGTCAGCACGTAACGTCCTGGACGCCCTACGAAAGGAGAGGGTGGACCCTGTCGGGTGGTTCCCTGAGCGGACTGTCGAACTCGTTTGGCAGAACGTCTCATCGCCAGAGCTTTCACACAAGCACCAAGATGTAGCTTGGTTGGCGGTGAGGAGGGCCTTACCCGTCAGAGCCTTCATGCACAGCCGACGTCTCAGCAACACGGCACGGTGCCCCCGAGTCGGCTGTGGGGCGGACGAGACCGTCACCCATCTCCTTCAGGATTGCGCCTTCGCAAGGCAGGTTTGGAAAGAGATGCAGTGGTTGCTGTCGAGGTTCATCCCAAGCAGCTCCGTAACACAGGACTCTGTGCTCTACGGGCTGTTCCCAGGGGGACACACCGAGACAGACATCACCTGCTGCTGGAGGGCCATCAACTCGGTCAAAGACGCTCTTTGGTTTTGCTGGTCTTCCAGAGCAAGGAGATGTCCACATCTGCGTGTTGCAGACTGGCGCAATCCAAGATCCAGGATTACGTGCTGAGGGACACACTTAAAATTGCAGTCGCCGCAAAGGCACGATGGGGAAGGGCCATAGTTTAAAGCCCTTCTGCCACGGTAAACCCGGGGGCAGGAATCAGTACAAAACTCCCCTCGGGCTGTTCGTGCAACTTCTTTTTCGTGTACATGGAGCACCATGATCTGTCAACACCTATGTAGTGCCAGGTACAATGTAAGGTCTGTTTCGTAATGCACATTGAAAAGAAAAAAAATGTAAATGTACCGTCACCCATTCCATGTACTGTATAGTGACACATGTAATGTAATTTTGTTGAATGTACTACAAGATATCCCGTATTGTACCAAATTGTACTTGAACTGAAAAGCAAGGAAATGTATCGAACGGAACTGCCGTCAGCACCCAAATATAGTGTATGGGATTGCTGACCGCAGCTAAACGTACTGAACTGCTTTTGAATGTACTGTACATAATTTTTTTATATGAATAAAGTATATTTTGAAATTTAAAAAAAATAAATAAACTTGATCACACCTAAAGATAAGGATTGCCAACCAGTCAGGATTGTTCTAGAGTCTCCAGGAATTAAAAAAATAATCCCCTGGACACTGCTGCAGGAAATCTGGCAGACACAAAATGATAGCACTACTAAAAATTAATTTTTGGGTTTTTCATTTTTTTTGTGTCAGTGTCAGCTGTGGCTCAGTGGATAGCACACTTGCCTCTGAGTCAGAAGGTTGTGGGTTCAAGTCCCACTCCAGGAACTTGAGTACAAAAAAATCTAAGCTGACACTCCAGTGCAGTGCTGAGGGGGTGCTGCACTGTTGAAGGTGCTGTCTTTCGGATGAGATGTTAAACCATCAGGTGTACATAAAAGATCCCATGGCACTATTTCAAAGATGAGCAGGGGAGTTATCCCCGGTGTCCTGGATAATATTTATCCCTCAATCTACATAACAAAAACAGATTATCTGGTCATTATCACATTGTTGTTTATGGGAATTTGCTGTATGCGAGTCGGCTGCTCCGTTTCCCACATTACAACATAAACTTGATCACGGCTAAATCACAACAGTGACTACACTCCAAAAGTACTTCATTGGCTGTAAAGCACTTTGAGACACCCGCTGGTGGTGAAAGGCATTATATAAATGCAAGTCTTTCTTTTTGAACTTTTGTCTGACTTTTTTATTTAATTATAAAAATATTGGAGATTGGACAAAAGGCTGTTTAAGGGGGTTCAGTAGTTGGAGGCAGGAGGTCATGTACTAAAACTTCCAGAAATAGTTGGCGACCTTATCTAAAGATGTCAATCTCAAAGACTGCCTCCAGATGTCTTTACCATATGTCTTTACCACTTTACCGATTCGTGGGATACGGCACTGGCAAGTGTTAAGCAGCCCCACCTCTACACAGGCAATGCTAGCAGAGACTCATTGTGGATCTCTCCTTAGAGCAGAGATGGTTACGGGGAGATTTAATAGGTGTTTAAAATTATAAGGGGTCTTGATAGAGAAAATAGGAAGAAACTATAGGAAGGAGAGTCGATAACCAGAGGACAAAGGTTTAAATTAATTGGCATGGAGAGATGAGGAGAATATGTTTTTAATAAACACAGTGAGTTTATGATCATTTACAATGCTCTCCCTGAAAGGGCGATGGAAGCAAATTCAATAGTAACATTCAAAATGGAACTGGATGAATACTTGAAAAATAAAAATTTACAGGGACAGAGCAGGAGAGTGGGACTAATTGGATAGGTCTTTTAAAGAGCCGACACAGGAACGATGGGCCGAATGGCCTCCTTCTGTGTTGTGGGATTCTATGATTTGCCACTGGATTGAAGGCCTCCTCCTCTCGTCAGCTAATTGCAGTGAGCCAGCTTCAAGAGATGATTCGCACACAGCATGAAACACCAATGTGGCACAAAGATCCTGATGCATGGGACAACTTAGTATCCGATGCCCGCCCACTCCCCGGGCCCACCCACCTCATGCAATCGCATCACGATAAGGTCAATACAGAGAAACTATTTCCTCTGGTGGGAGAGTCCAGAACAAAGGAGCATAATCTTAAAATTAGAGCTCGGCCATTCAGCAGTGAATTGAGGAAACACACTTTCGCACACTGGGTAGTGGAAATCTCCTCGAAAGACTGTGGATGCTGGGGTACAATTAAAATTTTGAAGCCAAGGAACCTTCTGGAAATACTAGGGGACCGAGGGTCTAGTGAGAAGGAGGAACTGAAGGATATCCTTAGTAGGCGGGAAATTGTGTTAAGGAAATTGATGGGATTGAAGGCCAATAAATCCCCGGGGCCTGATAGTCTGCATCCTAGAGTACTTAAGGAAGTAGCCCTAGAAATAGTGGATGCATTGGTGATCATTTTCCAACAGTCTATCAACTCTGGATCGGTTCCTGTGGACTGGAGGGTAGCTAATGTAACACCACTTTTTAAGAAAGGAGGGAGAGAGAAAACGGGTAATTATGGACCGGTTAGCCTGACATCAGTAGTGGGGAAAATGTTGGAATCAATTATTAAAGATAAAATAGCAGCACATCTGGAAAGCAGTAACGGGATCGGTCCAAGTCAGCATGGATTTATGAAAGGGAAATCATGCTTGACAAATCTTCTCGAATTTTTTGAGGATGTAACTGGTAGAGTGGACAAGGGACAACCAGTGGATGTGGTGTATTTGGACTTTCAAAAGGCTTTTGACAAGGTCCCACATAAGAGATTGGCATGCAAAATTAAAGCACATGGTATTGGGAGTAATGTACTGACGTGGATAGAGAACTGGTTGGCAGACAGGAAGCAGAGATTCGGTATAAATGGGTCCTTTTCAGAATGGCAAGCAGTGACTAGTGGGGTGCCGCAGGGCTCAGTGCTGGGACCCCAGCTATTTACAATATACATTAATGATTTGGATGAGGGAATTGAGTGTAATATCTCCAAGTTTGCAGATGACACTAAGCTGGGTGGCGGTGTGAGCTGTGAGGAGGATGCTAAATGGCGGCAGGGTGACTTGGACAGGTTAGGTGAGTGGGAAAACGTGTGGCAGATGCACTATAATGTGGATAAATGTAAGGTTATCCACTTTGATGGCAAAAACACGAAGGCAGAATATTATCTGAATGGTGGCAGATTAGGAAAAGGGGAGGTGCAGTGAGATCTGGGTGTCATGGTATATCAGTCATTGAAAGTTTGGATGCAGGTACAGCAGGCGGTGAAGAAGGCAAATGGTATGTTGGCCTTCACAGCTAGGGGATTTGAGTATAGGAGTAGGGAGGTCTTACTGCAGTTGTACAGGGCCCTTAGTGAGGCCTCACCTGGAATATTGTGTTCAGTTTTGGTTTCCTAATCTGAGGAAGGACGTTCTTGCTATTGAAGGAGTGCAGTGAATGTTCACCAGACTGATTCCCGGGATGACAGGACTGACATATGAGGAGAGACTGGATCGACTGGGCCTTTATTCACTGGAATTTAGAAGGATGAGAGGGGATCTCATAGAAACATATAAAATTCTGACGGGAATGGACAGGTTAGATTCAGGAAGAATGTTCCCGATTTGGGGAAGTCCAGAACCAGGAGACATAGTCTAAGGATAAGGGATAGGCCATTTAGGACTGAGATGAGGAGAAACTTCTTCACTCAGAGAGTTATTAACCTGTGAAATTCCCTACCGCAGAGAGTTGTTGATGCCAGTTCATTGAATATATTCAAGAGGGAGTTAAATATGGCCCTTACAGCTAAAGGGATCAAGGGGTATGGAGAGAAAGCAGGAAAGGGGTACTGAAGGAATGATCAGCCATGATCTTATTGAATGGTGGTGCAGGCTCGAAGGGCCGAATGGCCTACTCCTGCAACTATTTTCTATGTTTCTATGACTGAAGTGGACAGCCTAATGCTGTTCCTCTGTTCACCACATCACAGCATCAACTGAGTCCATAGTTTTTGCGTACACTACCGTACCTGATCCAATTGCATGTATTGATCATTCTGCGAATTCGGACTTCCCAATATCAGACCGAAGGCATTGGGCCAGTTTGAATCTATACCCCTTTGCCCTACTGACACAGTTTACATAGAATCGACAGCACAGGAACAAGCCGTTTGTTCAACTGGTCTATGCAAGTGTTTACATTCCATACAAGCCTCCTCACACTCAAATTACCTCTTCCCACTCTGCCCTCATAGCCTTCTATTCCCTTCTCCCTCATGTATACATCAAGCCTCTCTGAGAATGTATCAATCCTGTCTGATTTAAACGCTCAATGTGGCAGAAAGTTAAGAACATAAAAATATAAATAGGAGCAGAGTAGGCCATTCGGCCCCTCAAGCCTGCTTCGCCATTCAATAAGCTCATGGCTGTTCTCCTACCTCAACTCCACTTTCCCACCGTATCCCATAGCCCTTGATTCCCATAATGTCCAAAAATGTATTGATTTCAGTCTTGAATATACTTAATGACTGGGCATCCACCACCCTCTGGATGAAGACATTTCTCTTAATCGCATTCATAAATGGCTGACACCTTATCTTGAGACTATGACCCCTAGTTCTAGACTCTCCAGCCTCTCAGTATCTACCATCAAGCATTCCCTCACATCTGCCACCTTCTTACCCACTCACTTAACCTTTGCAGCCTCCTCACAGCTTACTTTCCCATCTAGTTGTGTATCATCAACAAACTTGGATACATCAAACTACACATTCTCACCACTCTTTGTGTGAAGAAATTCCTCCCAAAATTCTTTATTTAATCTGATAGTGCCTATCTTAATTCTACCTCTTCCTTTTCTATCTTGTGCTCGGTCACCTTGTTTCGAGCCTGACTTGGCTGGTGCTTTTTAACTAATTCTCGGGTTGTGGGCATCATCTGCAAGGCTGCCATTTATTGTCCATCCCTGGATCCTTGCTCAGCCACTTCCGAGGGCAACTGTCAACCACAGTGTGGGGCCGGAGTCACATATAAACCAGACCAGGTAAGGAAGCACGTGTCCTTCCTGAAAGGACATTAGTGAACCAGATAGCTTTTTTACGACTATCGGACAGCTTCATGGTCACTGTTACTGATACCAGCCTTGTATGTTATTTCCAGCTCTTTTAAACGGAATTAAATTCCCCCACTGCCATAGCGAACTCTCACTGCAGTATTGGTCTCGACCTCTGGATTACTAGTCCAGTAACATAACCGCTCTTGGACTTAAATCCGCCCAATGTTTCATCGTTTGAGTCAAATGAGGGGGAAATAATCATGGGGATTATTAGCAAGTTCACAAAGCAATCTCGGATACAAGTTGTGTTTCGTTAACAATTCCGTTAAAATTCCGCTGGGCGGTCGGAACACGCCCGCCTGTGTACTGCCGAGTCGCGTTGGATATGTGCAGTGAGGCCAGACTGTTCTCCTTATTCTCCTCTCAGCCCGGGTCAGGAGCCGGCCCCACAACTGCCGGCAGCAGCGGGGAGGAGCTAACTTCGCATTCGCATTGTGTCCTCCCTTGCCAGCTTTTATCCGGCTTGTTTTCCTTTGCCGCTGGAAAGGATGAGAAGCCCGAGCAGCAATGGAGGCGGAAATGTCCCAGAGCCGAGCGCGGCTGTGACAGCCCCCCGAGACCGCGACAAGCCCCGCGCCTTCCATAGGACCTATTCACCGCCGCGAGGAACGCTGGGATAATCCACTTCCATTAGCCAGTCTAGTTTGCTGCTAGTTTTCAAATGGGAGAAAACGCACATCAATTCCATTGCAGCAACAGAAGACCGACAGACACACCAACAAACACTCAAAATAAAAGGTACAGAGAAACAGACAAAAAGAGGGACCAAGAGGATAAATTAAAAGGGCAGAAGAATGCATAATGCCATCCAACTAAAACAAAAAAGACTTGGATTTATATAGCGCCTTTCACCACCACCGGACGTCTCAAAGCGCTTTAAAGCCAATGAAGTACTTTTGGAGTGTAATCACTGTTGTAATGTAGGAAACATGGCAGCCAATTTGCACACAAGCAAGCTCCCACAAACAGCAATGTGATAATGACCAGATAATCTGTTTTTTTGTTATGTTGATTGTGGGATAAATATTGATTGAGGCACTGGGGATAACTCCCCTGCTCTCCTTCAAAATAGTGCCATGGGATATTTTACATCCACCTGAGGGGGCAGACAGGGCCTCAGTTTAACATCTCATCTGAAAGACGGCACCTCTGACAGTGCAGCACTCCCTCAACACTGCACTGGAATAAAACACTGCAAATGCTGGAAATCTGAAATCTGAAATACAAACAGAAAATGTAAGCACTCAGCGGGTCAGACAGCATCTGTGCAGAGAGAGAAACAGGGTTAAAGTTTCAGGTCATCCCGTTCTGGCCAAAGGTCAGCGACCTGAAACATTAATTCTGTTTCTCTCCCCACTAAGGATGGCTGATCCGCTGAGGGCTTCCAGCATTTTCTGTTTTCAGGCTATCAGACTATCCTCTTGTGGCCTGTGGAACAGACACAGCCGGTGTCCCTTTAGTCTGTACTTTTCCTCTCATCTGAAGGTGCTGACTCCTTGTCACAATACAGATCCATGGAGGCCAGTCACTCTCTGGGGCCTCGACCAAGGGACCATTATTCAGTACAGGCTTCGAAAGTGAGTTAGAGAGGGAAAGGGGGCTGAGAGAGGAAAGGGGGCTGAGAGAGGGAATGGGAGCTGAGAGAGGAAAGGGGGCAGAGAGAGGGAATGGGAACTAAGAGAGGGAAGGAGGGCTGAGCGAAAAAAGGGAGCTGAGAGAGGGATGGGAAGTTGAGAGAGGAAAGGGGAACTAAGAGTGGGAAATGGGTGGGGATAATCATAGCTAAGACCTATCCCTTCCTGAATCAACATCAGCCTATGCACTCAGCAGCAAAACATCACTGTATAACAATCAGGAGAGTGGGAGAGCCAGGACTACTTTCACTTCCTTAATCTATTGGCACTCTGGCAAGTCATCATAGAATCTTAGAAAGAGGCCATTTAGCCCATCTTTGAAAGAGCTATCTAATTAGTCCGACTTCTATTCCACCACCTCCAACACCTCGCTCTTTCCCCATAGCCCTGCTTTTTCCCCCTTTTCAAGTATATATCCAAGTGTAGCACCATTACTGCTACCCTGATGGAAATCAGCTCAGATCAGGGCCTGGACTTAAGACCTACAAAAATTTAGGCAGTGCTTTTACAAACCTGAGCCATCTGATCACATAAGAAAAATTACCTCTCACACATATTTTGCTTTCAGGCCCTTGTGAACTATAGGGAAAAGATTATATTTATCAGTATGATAGTGATGGGCTTTAAATATATTGTTTCCCAGTTGGTGCCATGATGTTCACAGCATGTTAACAAGGTCTCTTCTCACAATGACAAACACTAATCTGCTTGCTGTTGATCTAACGCTGTAGAGCTTTGTCACTTCAACATCCTCCCAAGCCCAGCCAGTGCAAATATTACACTTCACACTCCCTTAAGCTCCTTAAGCCATCCCAAGCTATTCTGTTACTGCAACTAGACACAATTGTGTGAAGTCAATTAAGCTGCATTTCCATTCTCTGCATGTAGCGCATCACTCCCCTGTTCGTGGCTATCGGGTTGGAAGGGTAGCAATGTGAGGGCTCTTTTGATGCTCTTGACATCATCCTTTGGGGAGACTGGGGGTGGGGAAAAGAAATCAAAGCCAAACCTGGATGTAATGCCAGGTCTGTGTTTCCAGTAAGGGGAAACAACAACAACAACAACAGCAGCAACAACTTGCATTTACATAGCACCTTTAACAGAGTAAAATGACCCAAGATGCATCTCAGGAGTGTAATCAAACAACATTTGATATGGTGCTATATAAGGAGATAGTAGGGCAGGTGATGGTAGATTTTAAGGAGCATCTTAAAAGAAGGAAAGAGAGGCAGTGAGGTGGAACGGGTAGAAATTGCCCTGTAAAGGTCATTTAGAGCAGAATCCTCTTGATGTTTATTTTCTTTCATTCCAGTACACCCTCCATTTTCAAAGCTTCTCTCCAACTCTCTAGCATTAGGCCTAATCCCAAGTGTGACCAGAAAGTAGCCTGTTCCCTAGCATCTGTCTATGCCACTCTAGCTCCTTAGTGTCCTGGATTAACATGACCTCTGACCTTCCCTCCCTTAGTGGAGGAACCAGCCAGCTTAGTTGAGACTGGGAACTCAGCTTGTGGAAAATTACAGGAATTGTTTTTATTTTTTAAAACGTATTTGCTCGGCTTTTTCTCCCTGTGTAGCTGAAACAGCTATTGACTCCAGTTACACTGCCATCTGGAGCAGAGGCTGAGCAATCACCTGCAGGCATGTGGAAAGCACATGTGCAACATCATCATTTTTGTGCCTTCTCGTTGTTCGCTCTGTTCAGAGTATGGAGTAGTGGAAGGATTCGCAGGTTCATTAACAGTCTCTCTGGCTGTGTGAATGCTCCTTCCAAGGCTGTAACCTTCTTTATACCAGCCGATAGGGTGGTTAGTCCAATACGGAGGGAGGGTTTTATGGGCTCCCACAACCCATACGATTAGGGGAGGGGGAGGGGGGGGGAGGGGGAGGGGGTGGGGACACGCGTATCGCACTGGATGTCGAACCAGAATTCAAAGCCAGAGCTCCGACTCCACTCGCCGGGACTGTCTAGAATGGAGTTTGAACCCTGTACCTTCTGGCCCAGAGGTGGGAATGCTACCACTGCACCCAAAGCTCACCCCCATCCATTGTGCAGTGCTTGGGGTGGGGGCAGCGGGGGGACAGATTATCTGCTTGATTATTTCATTGCTCTTTGTGGGAGCTTGCTGTGCACAAATTAGCTGCCGCATGTTCATTGACTACAATTCGAAAGTATTTCATTGGCTGTAAAACACTTTGGGACATCCCAAGGTCATTAAAAGGCACCATCTAAATGCAAGTCTTTCTTTCGAAAAATAGATCAAATATCCACATCCATTCACAGAAACAGAGAGGTAACGTGTGACATGAGAAACGGGCACTTGGGTAACATACAACAACAACTTGCATTTATATGGCACCTTTAACATAGTAAAACATCCCAAGATGCTTCACAGGAGCATTGTCCATCAAACTTTGACATCGAGCCACATAATAGAGCAGATGACCAAAAGCATGGCCAAAGAGGGAGGTTTTAAGGGGCATCTGAAAAGGAGGAAAGAGAGGTAGAGAGATGGAGAGGTTTAGAGAGGGAATTCCAGAGTTTAGGGCCTTGACAGCTGAAAGCACGGCCACCATGGTTAAAATCAGTAATGTGCCAGAATTGGAGGAGTGCAGATATCTCTCGAGGGTTGTAGGGCTGGAGGAGGTTACATAGATTGGGAGGGGTGAGGCCATGGAGGGTTTTGAAAACAAAGATGAAAATTTTTTTAATTGACATGTTGCTTAACCAGGAGCCAATGTAGGCCAGCCAGCACATGGGTGAATGGGACTTGATGCGAGTTAGGACACGGGCAGCTGAGTACCAGAGAGTTGCCAGCATCCGTGGATCTGTACCCCAGTCAGTGCCTTCAGAGACAAGGGGAGAAAACTGCATGGGAGGAGGAGTGATTATAAATTTGCACGGCTGGATGCAACCACCAATTTGTTGACACAAGTGTGCCCCTGTCATTTTAATCTGATGAAACTTAACAGAATTCCTTCATGCCGCAAATATGCTGGTGGGCCCCTCTTGTCAGAACAAGGCATTTATTGCTGCGGCTGTACCAATATAGAGAAATCAGACAATCATCCCGGTACACTGAAATTGTGTCCGATTCAACCGCTAACAATTAAATAACGTCACATTGTATCGACTGCAGCTACATTAGCATCTGAAGGCTCAGTCCATCAACTGATCTCTGAAGAATTTAACAACTTTGCCAAGCATTGTGGACGATTCAGCATAGTACTGTTTATTGTATCTAGATTAATATTAATCATTTAGAGAGATAGAGAAAGATAGAGAGATAAACATTTGCCTTCTTTATTCTAGGGATTGGCACAGGTTCACACGCACGATTCCTCACACAGTCTATTTCCAATTAGACGCGCACCGTCATGGGGTCAAATAGTAGTATGGCGGAGGGGGTTAATTCCTCTTTGTTCACAGTAGTGTCCTGGAGATTAATCTTTAATTCCTGGAGACTCCAAGGCAATCCTGGCAGTTTGGGTGCCAACCCTATGCCTTTGGAATGACTGAAACTCACATGATTGTGTCAGTGGCCATTAACTATACCACGTCTGAATTGTCACCCTTAAAATGGCCATCAGATGGCTTGCCGCCTATATCCACTCATTCAGTTTGAGACAAGCGACCTTGAGTTGAATCATCCAATGGCCATTTGGAGCAAGGTAATTGCAATGAGGTAGAGTTATCCTTGGGTGTTGTGCCCTCTTAAAAAAGGTTCTAACACAGAAGTACATAGAATATACAGCATAGAAACACACCATTCCACCCAACTGGTCCATGCCAGTCACAAGAGCCTCCTCCTACCCCAATTCATCTAACCTTATTGACATATTTTTCAATTCCTTTCTCCCTTGTGTGTTTATCTAGCTTCCCTTTAAAGGTATCTGCGCTATTTGCCTCAACTACTCCTTGTGGTAGTGAGTAACTATTTGGGAAAGCTCTGTTAATTAAGGATGAGATCAGTGCAGTAGTGAAAAATGATATTGACTCAGAAGACCAAGATATAGAATCAGTCTAGGTGGAGATAAAAAATAATAAGGGAAAGAGGTCACTGGTGGGAGTAGTCTATAGGCCCCCTAACAGTAGCTACATAGGAGGACAGAGTATAAATCAAGAAATAATGGAGGCTTGTAAGAAACGTACGGCAATAATCATTGGCGATTTTAATCTTCATATTGATTAGACAAGTCAAATTGGCAAAGGTAGCCTTGAGGACTAGTAAATATAGAGAAATACATTGTGAAACCAATCAAGAAGCAGGCTATTTTAGATCTGTTAATGTGTAATGATATATGATTAATTAATGATCTCATAGTAAAGGATCCTCCAGGGAAGAGTGATCATAGCATGTTAGAATTTCAATTTCAGTTTGAGGGTGAGAAACATGCGTCTCAAACTAGTGTCCTGAACTTAAATAAAGGTAATTACAAAGGTATGAAGACAGAGTTGGCTAAAGTGGACTGGGAAAAAAGATTAAAGGGTAAGACGGTAGATAAGCAGTGTCAGATATTTAAGGAGATATTTCATAACTGTCAGCAAAGATATATTCCAGTAAGAAAGAAAGACTCTAAGAGAAGGATGAACCATCCGTGGCTAACTAAGTAAGTTAAGGATGGTATCAAATTGAAAACAAAGGCATAAAATGTTGCAAAGATTAGTGGTAGGCCAGAGGATTGGGAAATTTTTAGAAACCAGCAAAGGACGGCAAAAAAATAATAAAGAGCGAGAAGATAGATTATGAGAGTAAACTAGCAAGAAATATAAAAAGACAGTAAGAGCTATTACAGGTATATAAAAAGGAAGAAAATAGCGAAAGTAAACATTGGTCCTTTCAAGGATGAGACTCTGGAATTAATAATGGGAAACAGGGAAATGGCAGAGACTTTGAACAAATATTTTGTATTGGTCATCACGGTAGAAGACACTAAAAGCATACTAACAATAATAGATAATCAAGGGGCTATAGGGAGGGGGAAACTTAAAACAATCACTATCACTAGAGAATAAGTACTAGGCAAATTAATGGGACTAAAGGTGGACAAGTCCCCTGGACCTGATAGCCTACCTCCTAGGGCTTTCATAGAATCATAGAATCATAGAAATTTACAGCACGGAAGGAGGCCATTTTGGCCCATCGTGTCTGCGCTGGCCAACCAAGAGCTATCCAGCCTAATCCCACTTTCCAGCTCTTGGTCCGTAGCCCTGTAGGTTACAGCACTTTAAGCGCACATCCAAGTATCTTTTAAATGTAGTGAGAGCTTCTGCCTCTACCACCCTTTCAGGCAGTGGGTTCCAAACCCCCACCACCCTCTGGGTGAAGAAATTTCCTCTCAAATCTCCTCTAGACCTCCTACCTTCCTATCCACTCTATCCAGGCCCCTCATAATTTTATATACCTCAATCAAGTCTCCCCTTAGCCTCCTCTGCTCAAAGAAAACAGGTCTAGCATCTCCAATCTTTCCTCATAGCCAAAATTTTCCAGTCCAGGTAATATTCTTGTAAATCTCCTCTGCACCCTTTCCAGTGCAATCACATCTTTCCTGTAATGTGGTGACCAGAACTGCACACAGTACTCCAGCTGCGGCCTAACCAGTATTTTATACAGTTCAAGCATAACCTCTTTGCTCTTGTATTCCATGCCTCGACTTATAAAGGCAAGTATTCCATATGCTTTCTTAATCACCTTATCTACCTGGCCTGCTATCTTCAGGGATCTGTGGACCTGCACTCCAAGGTCCCTTTGTTCCTCTACACTTTTCAGTGTCGTACCATTTAATGTGTATTCCCTTGCCTCGTTAGACCTTCCCAAATGCATTACCTCACACTTATCCAGATTGAATTCCGTTTGCCACTGTTCTGCCCACCTGACCAGCACACTGATATCTTCCTGCAGTCCGCTGCTTTCTTCTTCATTATCAACCACACAGCCTATTTTAGTGTCATCTGCAAACTTCTTAATCATACCCCTAATATTTAAGTCCAAGTCGTTGATATGTACCACAAAAAGCAAGGACCCAGCACTGAGCCCTGCAGAACTCCACTGGATACAGCCTTCCAGTCACAAAAACACCCATCAACCATTACCCTTTGCTTCCTGCCTCTGAGCCAATTTTGGATCCAAATTGCCACTTTGCTCTGGATCCCATGGGCTATTACTTTCGTGACCAGTCTGCATGTGGGACCTTATCAAAAGCATTGCTAAAATCCATTTACACTACATCATATGCAATGCCCTCATCGAACCTCCTGGTTCCCTCTTCAAAAAATTCAATCAAGTTATTCAGACACGAGCTTCCCTTGACAAAACCATGCTGACTGTCCTTGATTAATCCATGCCTTTGCAAATGAAGATTTATCCTGTCCCTCAGAATTTTTTCCAATAATGTTTCCACCACCGAAGTCAGGCTGACTGGCCTGTAATTGCTTGGTCTATCCCTTTCACCCTTTTTAAATAAAGACACAACATTAGCAGTCCTCCAATCTTCTGGCACCACATCTGTAGCCAGAGAGGATTGAAAATGATGGTCAGAGCCTCTGCTATTCCCTCTTTTGCTTCTCTTAATAGCCTGGGATACATTTCATCTGGGCCTGGGGATTTATCCACTTTCAAAGCTGCTAAGCCCCTTAATACTTCCTCTCTCACTATATTTATCTCGTCTAATATTTCACACCCCTCCTTCCTCATTGCAAAGTCTGCATCGCCCCTCTCTTTTGTGAAAATGGATGCAAAGTATTCATTAAGAATCCTACCCACATCTTCCGCCTCCACACACAGATTTCCTTTATGCTCTCTAATAGGCCCCACTCGTTCTCCAGTTATCCACTTGCTCTAAATGTATTTATAAAACACCTTTGGGTTCCCCTTGATTTTACTTGGCAACATTCTTTCATGCTCTCTCTTTGCTTTCCTGATATCTTTTTTTTAATTGCACCCCTGCACTTCTTACACTTCTTTAGAGTTTCTGCAGTGCTGAGTTCTGGGTGTCTGTCATAAGATCTACTGTCATAAGATAGTAGATGCATTGGTTGTAATCTACCAAAATTCCATGGATTCTGGAGCGGTCGCAGTGGATTGGAAAACTACAATTGCAACGGCCCTATTCAAGAAAGGAAGGAGACAGAAAGCAGGAAACTATAGACTAGTTAGCCTAACATCTGTCATTGGGAAAATGCTGGAGTCCACTATCAAGGAAATAGTAGCAGGACATGTAATGTAATAAACACAGCAGCCAATTTGTGCAGAAGCAAGCTCCCACAAACAGCAATGTGATAATGACCAGATAATCTGTTATTTTTTTTGTAATGTTGATTGAGGGATAAATATTGGCCAGGACACCAGAGATAACTCCCCTGCTCGTCTTCAAAATAGTGTCATGGAATTTTTTACGTCCAACTGAGAGAGCAGAGAGGACCTCGGTTTAACATCTCATCCAAAAGACGGCACCTCCGACAGTGCAACACTCCCTCAGAACTATACTGGAAATCATAATACAATCAAGCAGAGTCAACATGGTTTTATGTTGAAATCATGTTTGACAAATTTACTAGAGTTCTTAGAGGATGTAATGAGCAGAGTGGATAAAGGAAAACCAGTAAATGTAGTCTATTTGGATTTCCAGAAGGCATTCGATAAGGTGCCACATAAAAGGTTACTGCACAAGATAAGAGCTCACGAGGTTGAGGGTAATATATTAGCATGGATAGAGGAATGGATAACTAACAGAAAACAGAGAGTCGGGATAAATGGGTCATTTTCAGGTTGGCAAACTGTAACTAGCGAGCTGCCACAGGGATCAGTGCTGGGGCGTCAACTATTTACAATCTATATTAATGATTTGGATGAAGGGACCGAGTGTAATATAGCCAAATTTGCTGAAGGTACAAACATGGGTGGGAAAGCAAGTTGTGAAGAGGACATAAATAATCTGCAAAGGGATATAGATAGGTTAAGTGAGTGGGCAAAAATTTGGCAGATGGAATATAATGTGGGAAAATGTAAGTTATTTTGGTAGGAAGAATAAAAAAGCAAATTATTATTTCAGTGGAGAGAGACTACAAAATGCTGGGGTACAGAGGGATCTGGAGGTCCTAGTACATGAAACACAAAAAGTTAGCATACAGCTACAGCAAGTAATTAAGAAGGCAAATGGAATGTTGGCCTTTATTGTAAGGGTGATAGAGTATAAAAGTAGGGAAGTCCTCCTATAACAGGGTATTGGTGAGGCCACACTTGGAGTACTGCATACAGTTTTGGTCTCCTTATTTAAGGAGAGATATACTTGCATTGGAGGCTGTTCAGAGAAGATTCACAAGGTTGATTCTTGACATGAAGGGGTTGTCTTATGAAGAAAGGTTGAGCAGGTTGGACCTATGCCCATTGGAGTTTAGAAGAATGAGAGGTGATCTTATTGAAAGATATAAGATTCTGAGGGGTCTGGACAGGGTAGATGAAAAAAGGATGGTTCCCCTTGTGGGGGAATCTAGAACTAGGGGACATAGTTTCAGAATAAGGGGTCGGACATTTAAAACAGAGATGAGGAATTTCTTCTCTCAGAGGATTATGAATCTTTGGCATTCTCTATACCAGAGAGGTATTGAGGCTGAGTCTTTGAATATATTTAAGGTTCAGATAGACAGATTTTTGAACGATAGGGGAGTTAAGGGTTATGGGGCGTGGGCAAGAAAATGGAATTGAGGCCAAGATCAGATCAGCCATGATCTTATTGAATGGTGGAGCAGGCTCGAGGGGCCAAATGGCCTACTCCTGCTCCTATTTCTTATGTGCTTATGTACTTATGTTCTTATGAAACTGGAGCACACCATCTGTTAGATTGAGCCACATGGGTCAGTTTGGGCCATGGTGGCTCAATTGGGAACACTCTTGCCTCTGAATGTCAGAAGGTCGTGGGTTCAAGTCCCATTCCAGAGACTTGAGCACAAAATCCAGACTGACATTCTAAGGCAGTACTGAGGGAGTGCTGCTGAAGGTGACGTCTTTCGAGTGAGACGTTAAATCGAGGCCCCCTCTGCCCTCTCAGGTGGACGTAAAAGATCCCATGTCACTATCGGTGTCCTGGTCAATATTTATCCCTCAGTCGACATAACAAAAACAGTTCATTATCACATTGCTGTTTGTGGGGAAACAGACACACTCCAAGCACTCTGTAGCACAATGAGTAGGTACATTTACAGGCTGAGCGATTGCCTATCCCACCTCCCTGCTCACCCCATCGCATTCGTCAGCTTTCGAAGAGGTCGACACCTTTCCTGCATGGTAAACACCCTGTACCTCTCCAGTGATCCTCGGCTAACTCCAGGTCCTCCTTTGCATATCCCAAAGGGGATAAAACGCCCCTGGTGACTCCACGGGGGAGGGCGGCGAGGGAATGGCCGTAATTCACCATCGGTAGACGTTCAGGACTTGAGGTGAGGAGCAGTGAATGAAGAATGTGAGGCACGGCAGGGGACAAAGTTGAAGCAACCCTTTCACACGAAACAATGCAGCGAGCTAATGCATTTGATCAAACTAAATGAACATACACACACTACACATTCCAGTTGTGTGTGATTCTATCTTCTATAAAATGCTAATTCATTATCAATTAAACCGAAGATTTTTAAGAAATGTGATTTTCTTAAAATATATATTTTTTAAATATCACATTTCTTAAAAAAATATATTTCTGGTTTAATTGATAATGAATTAGCATTAAACGTTATCTGGCGATTAAGCGAATTATTAAACTCACTCTCGCTTGTAGTAGTGTGCAGAGAGGAAGAGGAAAGAATTTGACTAGTTTCTTCACCTGCCACATGGTCCATTCACAAACTGGCAAGGTTATTTACACACCGTGCACTAAGTTGGGAACAGAGAACCTCTACTCACCTTCACTTGAAAGGGCTGGATCTCATTCAGCGTCTGCGCCCTGAGCTTTTTGGTTAAGACCTTCAGCATCGTGTAAAAATATTTGTGTTGAAAAATCGAAACATTAAAAAAAATCATCAAGGCAAACAAGAATTGGAAGTGGGTGGAGCCTTGTCAGTGAATCGGGTTAAGACAGGACAGAGGAGGATCCCGAGAGATGCCAATAGCTGTGTGGAACTTGTTGACTTTGCAAACGCCACCAATAACAAACCCCAGTCTTCTTTCTGATCGCCTCCTTTGCTCCCACTCGCAAATTCCAGTCCGATTTCTTTCTTGTCTATTGAAGCGATGCCGTTGGGGAGGGGAAACCAGAGCGATCGGCTGCTCAGCGATCCCGGGATCGGCACACTCTCCTCGCACAAGCTGTTGCAGCTTTTAATAAGAATTGCATGGGGGAGGGTCGATGAGGAAGCGGTCTTTGCAGAGGAAGCGTGGACCCCGGTGATGTTAGGATGCTGCCACCGTGACTCCCCCCAGCCATCCACTTCCCTCCCCCACCCCCCCCACAACACCGGCACCGACCTGAAACTTCACGAATAAAACGGAGCGAACCCCCTCACCGGCCGCTATTGGCCAACGAAAAGAGAGAGAGAAAAATAAGTGGCGAGCAGGAGGAGGAGGGGAAGGCTGGCATCACTCTGAGGGGCGGAGTTAAACCTGAAAGAAGCTTTCTTTTTCCCCGAGATCTTGTACTTTTGACACCCCCTGTTGGTAATGGTAACACATTAGAAATCTGGGGCTGTGTACAAGTTAAAGGTGTCAACTGGAAGGGAGCTTTGTCTTTGAAGTTCCACTAATCACAGCAATATTCCAGTTACTATTATCGTCACTGATACAGTAATCCTCATGAAATATATACTGATATGTGTGTACATATAGATATGTATAAACAAATATATGTGCCTATATATATGCGCGCATATATACACAGATTTAATTGTAACTTTCAAAAGTGAATTGGATATATGCTTGAAAAGGAAATATTTGCTGAGCTATGAGGAAAGAGTGGGGGAGTGGGACTAATTGGATAGCTCTTTCAAAGAACCAGCACTGATATGATGAGCTGAATGGTCTCATTCTGTGTTGTATGATTTTATATACACACATACACTACACATACACATGTGTGTGTGTCTAAAAGGCCATTCGACAACTGAAGAACAACAAGGCCTCAGGAGCAGATGGAATCCCCAGTGAAGCACTAAAACATGGTGGAGAATCATTTTGGTGCGAATACGTGAGGTAATTTCTCTTATTTGGAAGGAAGAGAGCATGCCAAGGATCTCAGAGATGCCGTAATCGTGACCATCTTCAAGAAAGGAGATAAGTCCAATTGCGGTAACTACAGAGGAATTTCCTCAATCCCTTTCTCCCTGTGGCAGAAGAGCCCCTCCCAGAGTCACAATGTGGATTCCGCCCTCTAAGGGGCACAATGGACATGATCTTCACCGCGCGACAAATTCAAGAAAAATGCAGGGAACAGCACCAACCCTTGTACATGGCCTTCTTTGACCTGACAAAGGCCTTCAACACTGTCAACCATGAGGGATTATGGAGCGTACTCTTCAAATTCGGCTGTCCTCAAAAATTTGTCACCATCCTCCACTTGCTTCATGATGACATGCAAGCCGTGATCCTGAGCAACAGATCCACCACAGACCCAATTCATGTACGAACCGGGGTGAAGCAAGGTTGTGTCATTGCACCAACGCTCTTCTCGATCTTCCTTGCTACAATGCTCCATCTCACCGTCAGTAAGCTTCCCGTTGGAGTTGAGATAATCTATAGAACAAACAGGAAACTGTTCAATCTCTGTCGCCTTCAGACCAGATCCAAGGTTGGGCCATCCTCTGTCATCGAATTACAATATGCAGATGACACTTGCATCAAGGGCGAACTCCAAACCATCGTCAATACGTTCACCATAGCGTACAAGAGTATGGGCCTTACACTAAACATTCGTAAAACAAAGATACTCTATCAACCTGCCCTCGCCACACAGCACTGTCCCCCGATTTCAAAATCCACGATGAGGCCTTGAACAACGTGGACCATTTTCCATACCTCGGGAGCTTACTGTAAACAAGAGCAGACATCGATGACAAGGTCCAACACTGCCTTCAGTGTGCCAGCGCAACATTTGGTTGCCTAAGAAAGAGAGTGTTTGAAGACCAGAACCTTAAAACCAGCACAAAGCTCAAGGTCTACAGAGCAGTAGTGATACCTGCCCTCATATATGTTTCTGAGACATGGACTATAGACAACAAGTACATCAAAGCACTGGAGAAGAACCACCAACGCTGCCTCCGGAAGATCCTGCAAGCCCATTGGCAGGATAGGCGCACCAACATCAGTGTTCTCACCCAGGCCAACATTCTCAGTATCGAAGCATTGACCAAGCTCGATCAGCTCCAATGGATGGGCCACATCATCTATATGCCCAGTACGAGACTCCCAAAGCAAGCGCTCTACTCGGAGCTCCGACACGGCAAATGAGCCCCAGATGGGCAGAGGAAACACTTCAAGGACACCCTCAAGGCCTCCTTGAAGAAGTTCAACATCCCCACTGACACCTGGGATCCCAGGCAAAAGATGGCTCAAAATGGAAGAGAATAATCGGAGAAAGCGCTGAACACCTCGAGTCTCTTCGCTGGTAGCAAGCAGAGATGAAGCGGAAGGAGTGCATGACAAACCAAGCATTTTTTTAAAATGGCTCTTCAACCAATGTACTGTCAACCACCGTCTGTCCAACCTGCGACAGAGACTGTAGCTCCCGCATCAGACTTCAGTCATCTGAGAACTCATTTTAAATGTGGAAGTAAGTCATCTTCGACT
Source organism: Pristiophorus japonicus (assembly GCF_044704955.1). Taxonomy (NCBI): domain Eukaryota; kingdom Metazoa; phylum Chordata; class Chondrichthyes; family Pristiophoridae; genus Pristiophorus; species Pristiophorus japonicus. The sequence continues at coordinate 204,016,846 of NC_091983.1, forward strand.
CCAAGGGACTGCCTATGATGATGATGATGATATAGAAACATAGAAACCTAGAAAATAGGTGCAGGAGTAGGCGATTCGGCCCTTCGAGCCTGCACCGCCATTCAATGAGTTCATGGCTGAACATGCAACTTCAGTACCCATTCCTGCTTTCTCGCCATACCCCTTGATCCCCCTAGTAGTAAGGACTTCATCTAACTCCTTTTTGAATATATTTAGTGAATTGGCCTCAACAACTTTCTGTGGTAGAGAATTCCACAGGTTCACCACTCTCTGGGTGAAGAAGTTTCTCCTCATCTCGGTCCTAAATGGCTTACCCCTTATCCTTAGACCGTGACCCCTGGTTCTGGACTTCCCCAACATTGGGAACATTCTTCCTGCATCTAACCTGTCTGAACCCATCAGAATTTTAAATGTTTCTATGAGGTCCCCTCTTATTTTTCTGAACTCCAGTGAATACAAGCCCAGTTGATCCAGTCTTTCTTGATAGGTCAGTCCCGCCATCCCGGGAATCAGTCTGGTGAACCTTCGCTGCACTCCCTCAAAAGCAAGAATGTCCTTCCTCAAGTTAGGAGACCAAAACTGTTCACAATACTCCAGGTGTGGCCTCACCAAGGCCCTGTACAACTGTAGCAACACCTCCCTGCCCCTGTACTCAAATCCCCTCGCTATGAAGGCCAACATGCCATTTGCTTTCTTAACCGCCTGCTGTACCCACATGCCAACCTACAATGACTGATGTACCATGACACCCAGGTCTCGTTGCACCTCCCCTTTTCCTAATCTGTCACCATTCAGATAATAGTTTGTCTCTCTGTTTTTACCACCAAAGTGGATAACCTCACATTTATCCACATTATACTTCATCTGCCATGCATTTGCCCACTCACCTAACCTATCCAAGTCACTCTGCAGCCTCAAAGCATCCTCCTCGCAGCTCATACTGCCACCTAACTTAGTGTCATCCGCAAATTTGGAAATACTACATTTAATCCCCTCGTCTAAATCATTAATGTACAGTGTAAACAGCTGGGGCCCCAGCACAGAACCTTGTGGTACCCCACTAGTCACTGCCTGCCATTCTGAAAAGTACCCATTTACTCCTACTCTTTGCTTCCTGTCTGACAACCAGTTCTCAATCCACGTCAGCACACTACCCCCAATCCCATGTGCTTTAACTTTGCACATTAATCTCTTGTGTGGGACCTTGTCGAAAGCCTTCTGAAAGTCCAAATATACCACATCAACTGGTTCTCCCTTGTCCACTCTACTGGAAACATCCTCAAAAAATTCCAGAAGATTTGACAAGCATGATTTCCCTTTCACAAATCCATGCTGACTTGGACCTATCATGTCACCTCTTTCCATATGCGCTGCTATGACATCCTTAATAATTGATTCCATCATTTTACCCACTACTGAGGTCAGGCTGACCGGTCTATAATTCCCTGTTTTCTCTCTCCCTCCTTTTTTAAAAAGTGGGATTACATTGGCTACCCTCCACTCGATAGGAACTGATCCAGAGTCAATGGAATGTTGGAAAATGACTGTCAATGCATCCGCTATTTCCAAGGCCACCTCCTTAAGTACTCTGGGATGCAGTCCATTAGGCCCTGGGGATTTATCGGCCTTCAATCCCATCAATTTCCCCAACACAATTTCCCGACTAATAAGGATTTCCCTCAGTTCCTCCTCCTTACTAGACCCTCTGACCCCTTTTATATCCGGAAGGTTGTTTGTGTCCTCCTTTGTGAATACCGAACCAAAGTACTTGTTCAATTGGTCTGCCATTTCTTTGTTCCCCGTTATGACTTCCCCTGATCCTGACTGCAGGGGATCTACGTTTATCTTTACAAACCTTTTTCTCTTTACATATCTATAGAAACTTTTGCAATCCGTCTTAATGTTCCCTGCAAGCTTCTTCTCGTACTCCATTTTCCCTGCCCTAATCAAGCCCTTTGTCCTCCTCTGCTGAGTTCTAAATTTCTTCCAGTCCACGGGTTCGCTGCTATTTCTGGCCAATTTGTATGCCACTTCCTTGGCTTTAATACTATCCCTGATTTCCCTTGATAGCCACGGTTGAGCCACCTTCCCTTTTTTATTTTTACGCCAGACAGGAATGTACAATTGTTGTAGTTCATCCATGCGGTCTCTAAATGTCTGCCATTGCCCATCCACAGTCAACCCCTTAAGTATCATTCGCCAATCTATCCTAGCCAATTCATGCCTCATACCTTCAAAGTTACCCTTCTTTAAGTTCTGGACCATGGTCTCTGAATTAACTGTTTCATTCTCCATCCTAATGCAGAATTCCACCATATTATGGTCATTCTTCCCCAAGGGGATTGCTAATTAATCCTCTCTCATTACACAACACCCAGTCTAAGATGGCCTCCCCCCTAGTTGGTTCCTCGACATATTGGTCTAGAAAACCATCCCTTATGCACTCCAGGAAATCCTCCTCCACCATATTGCTTCCAGTTTGGTTAGCCCAATCTATGTGCATATTAAAGTCACCCATTATAACTGCTGCACCTTTATTGCATGCACCCCTAATTTCCTGTTTGATGCCCTCCCCAACATCACTACTACTGTTTGGAGGTCTGTACACAACTCCCACTAACGTTTTTTGCCCTTTGGTGTTCTGCAGCAATATCCATATAGATTCCACATCATCCAAGCTAATGTCCTTCATAACTATTGCATTAATCTCCTCTTTAACCAGCAATGCTACCCCACCTCCTTTTCCTTTTATTCTATCCTTCCTGAATGTTGAATACCCCTGGATGTTGAGTTCCCAGCCCTGATCATCCTGGAGCCACGTCTCCGTAATCCCAATCACATCATATTTGTTAACATCTATTTGCACAGTTAATTCATCCACCTTATTACGGATGCTCCTTGCATTAAGACACAAAGCCTACAGGCTTGTTTTTTTAACACCCTTTGTCCTTTTAGAATTTTGCTTTACAGTGGCCCTTTTTGTTCTTTGCCTTGTGTTTCTCTGCCCTCCACTTTTCCTCATCTCCTTTCTGTCTTTTGCTTTTGCCTCCTTTTTGTTTCCCTCTGTCTCCCTGCATTGGTTCCCATCCCCCTGCCATATTAGTTTAACTCCTCCCCAACAGCAGTAGCAAACACTCCCCCTCGGACATTGGTTCCGGTCCTGCCCAGGTGCAGACCGTTCGGTTTGTACTGGTCCCACCTCCCCCAGAACCGGTTCCAATGCCCCAGGAATTTGAATCCCTCCCTGCTGCACCACTGCTCAAGCCACGTATTCATCTGCGCTATCCTGCGAATCCTACTCTGACTAGCACGTGGCACTGGTAGCAATCCCGAGATTACTACTTTTGAGGTCCTACTTTTTAATTTAGCTCCTAGCTCCTTAAATTCGTTTCGTAGGACCTCATCCCTTTTTTTTACCTATGTTGTTGGTACCAATGTGCACCACGACAACTGGCTGTTCTCCCTCCCTTTTTAGAATGTCCTGCACCCGCTCCGAGACATCCTTGACCCTTGCACCAGGGAGGCAACATACCATTCTGGAATCTCGGTTGTGGCCACAGAAACGCCTATCTATTCCCCTCACAATTGAATCCCCTATCACTATCGCTCTCCCACTCTTTTTCATGCCCTCCTGTGCAACAGAGCCAGCCATGGTGCCATCAACTTGGCTGCTGTTGCCCTCCCCTGATGAGTCATCCCCCTCAACAGTACTCAAAGCAGTGTATCTGTTTTGCAGGGGGATGACCGCAGGGGACCCCTGCACTACCTTCCTTGCACTGCTCTTCCTGCTGGTCTTCCATTCCCTAGCTGGCTGTGGACCCATCTCCTGCGGTAAGACCAACTGGCTACACATGCTACTCACGTCATTCTCAGCATCGTGGATGCTCCAGAGTGAATCCACTCTCAGCTCCAATTCCGCAAAGCAGTCCGCAGGAGCTGGAGGCAGATACACTTCCCGCACACATAGTCGTCAGGGACACTGGAGTCGTCCCTGAGTTCACACATGGTACAGGAGGAGCATATCACGTGACCGAGCTCTCCTGCCATGACTTAACCCTTAGATACACTTAAATTGATGACATATATATCTATATATCTCTGCATATATATATCTATATGTAATATATATGTGTGTGTTTATATAATATATGTGTGCATATATTTATATATATCATGTAGATGTGTATATATACAACAACAATGATATTAATATATATAAATGTGTATATGTGTGTGTGCACATGTATATACATATGTATTATCTATAAAGATACACACACATATATTTATATATATATATATATATATATATATACACGCACACACATATTATACACACATAATATATCAAATCTCTCCATGGCCTCATCCCTCCTCCAGCCCTACAACCCTCCAAATCTGAGCTATTGTGCATCCCCCATTTTAATCGCTCCACCATTAGCAGCCATGCTTTCAGCTGCCTAGGCCCAAGGTGTGTGTGGCTAGATATATGTATGTGTGTGTGTGTGTGTATATGTTTATATATTATATGCATATATGTGTGTGTGTATATATAATATATGTGTGTGCATGTGCGGCTGAACCATACAGACTGGGAAGACACCAGGCTTTGGGACCATCCAGCTTGGTTGTATAGTCCTGTACTTTCCTACCTTCCTGGATTCAATCTCCCAGTCCATGTCAGGTAGGGATAGGAATGGCCTCAGCGTCTCTGGTTTAAGGTAGAAGCGAACAGGCCAGGGTCACTACTCTTGTATCACAATCCAGCCACCACTGAAGGAAATTCCACCTGTGTGACTATGAGGACAGGATTAGGCAGGTGTGTGATGCCTCCTGCAGTGAAATATCTTGCTGACACTCACTGTTGAAGCACACATATGAGTAATAACTATGGGGTGGGATAACAGAAGGTGCCTAGAACCCATAGAACTGTATGCCAGCAAACATACAACGAACAGGAATGGATTGAAGAAAAGATGGAAGAAATGAGGAAAGAACTGCTCTGGTACCTCCGGTAAGTAGCCTTTCTACATCTATGAAAAGAGCCAGTGAATATCACTTAGTTATTCAACTGTATAGGCATCGCAGCCAAACCAATCCTGCCCTGGCCCCCTTTCTAAACTTGTAATTCCAGACGGGATAATGTTGAGAAGTGAAGACCCTAGCTCATTCCCGCCCCCTTATAAGTAGAGCACACTGATGCCAATTGTAATGTTCGAACTGCTACCCTTGATCAGGCAAGGAGCTGAGTCTGGACTGTTGGCTTGGGTTCACACCAGGTTGTGCATTTGCCCACTGAATCATTGAGGTCACTGTTTTGGTTTTGCCTTTGGTGATCCTAACATCTTTGTGCTCATCCATGCCTTTGTTACCTCCAGATTTGACTATTCCAACACTGTCCTGGCCGGCAACCCATCTACCAACCTTTGTAAACTTAATCTCATCCAAACCTCTGCTGCTCATATCCTAACTCATGCAAAATCCCATTCACCCATTACCCCTATGCTCACTGATCTATATTGGCCTCTGGTCTGACAACGCTTCAATTTAAAAATGCTCATCCTTGTGGCCGTTGCCCTCTCTATCTCTGTAACCTCATCCAGCCCTACAATCCTCTGCGATCTCTGTGCTCTCCTCCAATTCTGGCCAAATACTCATCCCTGATTTTCTTTGCTCCACCATTGGTGGCCGTGCCTTCAACTGCCTAGGACCTAACCTCTGGAATGCCCTCCCTAAACATCTCCACTTCTCTTCCTCTCTCTTCTCCTTTAAGATGGTCCTTGAAACCTACCTCTTTGTTTCCAAGCTTTTGGTCTTCTGTCAAAATATCTCCTTTTGTGACTCTGTCAAATTTTAGAATCATAGAATCAGAATGGTTACAGCACAGAAGGAGGCCATTCAGCTCGTCAAGCCTGTGCCAGCTCTCTGCAAGAGCACTTCAGCTAGTCCCATTCCTCTGCCCTTTTCCCATAGCCCTGCAATTTTCTTTCCTTCAGATACTTATCCAATTCCCTTTTGAAAGCCACGATTGAGACTGCGCAGTACATTTCAACTACCACCTGTCTGTCCATTTAATCAGCTTGTCTTTGTCTTCTTAAAATCTTATCACGCTCCTCCTCACTGTTCACTATACCTCCAAGTTTTGTGTCAGCTCCAAATTTTGAAATTATGCCCTGTACACCCATGTCTAAGTCATTAATATATATCAAGAAAAGCAGTGATCTGAGTACCAACCCCTAGGGAACACCACTGTATACCTTCCTCCAGTCTGATAAATAACCATTACTCTCTGTTTCCTGTCACTTAGCCAATTTTGTATCCAGGCTGCCACTGTCCCTTTTATTCCATCAGCTTCAACTTTGCTGGCAAGCCTATTACGTGGCATTTTATTAAACACCTTTTGGAAGTCCATATACACCACATCAACCACATTGCCCTCATCAACCCTTTCTGTTTCCTCATCAAAAGACTCAAGCAAGTTAGTAACTCACAATTTACCTTTAACAAATACATGCTGACTTTCTTTAATGAATCCACACTTATCCAAGTGACTGCTAATTTTGTCCCAGGTTATCATTTCTAAAAGCTTCCCCACAGGTTTCTGGGTTTATCCTTACACCCTTTTTTGAACAAGGGTGTAACATTTGCAATTCTCCAGTCACCTGGCACCACCCCTGTATCTAAGGAGGATTGGAAAATTATGGCCAGTACCACCACAATTTCCACCTTTACTTCCCTCAGCATCCAAGGATGCATCCCATCCAGTCCTGGTGACTTATCTATTTTAGGTTCAGCCAGCCTTTCTAGTACTTCCTCGTTATCAATTTTTAACCCATTCAGTATCTCCACCAGCTCCTCTTTCACTATGACTTTGGCAGCATCTTCTTCCTTGTTGAACATAGATGCAAGGTACTCATTTAGTACCTCAGCCATGCCCTTTGCCTCCATGCGTAGGTCTCTTTTTTAGTCCCTAATTGGCCTCGCCCCTCCACTTACTACCCGTTTTATATGCTTATAGAAGGCTTTTCAATTCCCTTTTATGTTAGCTGCCAATCTATTCTCATATTCTCTCTTTGCCCCTCTTATTTCCTTTTTCCCTTCCCCTCTGAACTTTCTATATTCAGCCCGGTTCTCACTTGTATTCTCAACCTGTCATCTGTCATACGTGCTCTTTTTCTGCTTCATCTTATTCTCCATCTGTTTCTCTCTATCTCTTTCATCATCCAGGGAGCTCTGGCTTTGATTGCCCTATCTTTCCTCCTCGTGGGAATGTACTTCGACTGTACTCGAACCATCTCCTCTTTAGAGGCAGCCATTGTTTATTTCAATTTTGCATGCCAATTTTTGATACCAATTTACCCAGGCCAGATCCATTCTCAACCCACTGAAATTGGCCCTCCTCCAATTAAATGTTGAACTCCCCAGCTCTTATTTTAGACCTTCTTGAAGTCTCTCTTAGTCTGACCCCACCTAATACCATACTATTTCTTACTCTAGTGCTATCTGTCTCTCCTAACCCTTTGTGCACCTTGTTTCTCCATACTAATGCTACAGCCTGGTGCCCATCCCCCTGCCAAATTAGTTTCAACCTTCCCCAATAGCATTAGCAAACCCCAGCTCCCCCCCCCCCCCCACCCCGCCCCCACCCCCACCACAAGGACATTGGTTTTGTTTGGTAATTGCTCCTGGGAAGCACCTTGTGATGTTTCATGGTTTTAAAGATGTGATATAAATGAAAGTGGTTGTTGTCGTGCTCAGCTGAGATCCAAAAGCTGAACACAGGATAACCTGGATCTCCCGAGAGGAGGTCATTGAATATATTTACGGTGGAGATAGACAGATTTTTGAACGATAAGGGAGTCAAGGGTTATGGGGAGCGTGCAGGGAAGTGGAGTTGAGGCCAAGATCAGATCAGCCATGATCTTATTGACTGGCGGAGCAGGTTCGAGGGGCCAAATAGCCTACTTCTGCTCCTATTTCTTATGTTCTTATGTAGGACAGATATCCCACTACATTAGATCACTGGGACCTACCAATGTGTTACCCCACCCTGCCTGCTGCCGCCCCCAACCATCAGCATTTTATTTATATTTACTTTAAGGAATTATGAGTTACTGGGTTAATGAGCCATCTCTGGGTAGTTCTCTCCATTTGATACTAAGGTTCTTATTCTTCCTGAGCTCCACAGATGCCATTCTGCACATACGTCACCTTGCACTGTGAAATTAAAGCTCATTGCACAGTCTCCCACGTTGTTCCCTTCTCATGAGCTCAAAATTGTGGAACCCCTTAGTTCCTTTCTTCCTGTAATCTTCAAGCCGTCAGAACCCCAGCACTGTTTGAAGGGAGTTGTTTATTAATGTAAAACTGTCGGATCAACTGTTTGCCAAGCCTTCAACTTCATGATTCAATCTGTAGCAAAGCAGGCACCAGATCCAACTCTTCTCTGTCCTCAGTGACCAATACAGAAAGTCTTTAAAAACCTACCACACTGCATTAGCAAGCCCAATTGAGACCTGTCATCTTCTTGTCAGAGAACCAGTCTCTACTGTTCCATCACCCCATTCAGAATTGCTACATTCCTGGCAGAAAACCCCATGTCGACAGTGCTATCGAGCTGCATTTATTCACCAATGGCCTACTGAACGACACTCAGTTTGGATTCTGCCAGGACCACTTGGCTCCAGACTGTTGTATATGCTGACTATGGATGTACTCTATGTGTAGTCACTGTGAGATTGTCTAAGATGGAGACTTGTTTACCTGATGTACTATCAATAAGGTTTACACTGTGTATATATATGCTGGCACCACTAGAGGGTGCAACTGGTGGAGACCGGGGGTTTCCTGCCCTGGTGGTAGGGCCCTGTATAAAAGGCTGCACACCATGCTTGCACAGCACTGTGGAGTTTGTAATAAAGGACCAAGGTCACTACACTTTAAGTACAACACATTGTCTTGTGGAATCATTCATAAGTACATTATAGACATAACACAGACCTCATTACAGCCTTGATCTAAACATGGGCAAAGGAGCTGAATTCAAGAGGTGAGGTGAGAGTGACTGCCCTTGACATCAAGGCAGCATTTGACTGAGTGTGGCATCAAGGAGCCTGAGTAAAATTGAAGTAAATGGGAATCAGCAGGAAAACTCTCCACTGGCTGAAGTCATACCTAGCACAAAGGAAGATGGCTGTGGTTGTTGGAGGCCAATCATCACAGCCCCAGGACATCGTGGCAGAAGTTTCTCAGGGCAGTGTCCTAGGCCCAACCATCTTCAGCTGCTGCATCAATGACCTTCCCTCCATCATAAGGTCAGCAGTGGGGCTGTTCATTGATGATTGCACAGTGATTAGCTCCATTTGCAATTCGTCAGGTAATGAAGCAGTCTATGTCGCATGCGGAAAGACCGGGACAGCGTTCAAGGTTGGACTGATAAGTGGCAAGTAACATTTCTGTTATATATGTGGACTTGTATTTACTCTGTACAGCCACCAGAGGGATCATTCTCCTGAGTCCCAAGGGATCCCATAATCCCTTGGGAGCACAGGTATTTAAGAAGGCTTCACAGGTTGGAGAGGCACTCTGGAGACCTGCAATAAAAGACCAAGCTCACACTTTACTTTGAGCTCACAGTGTTCAGTTTGACTCTTTCTCCATACACTACAACTGGCGACGAGATACAGATAGCGAACCCAAAGATGCAGAGAATGCAGAGGGCATCCTGGAGAAATTTTTGGAGGGAGATGATTGGGAAACTTTTGTGGAGCGACTCGATCAATACTTCGTGGCCAACGAGCTAGATGGGGAAGAGAGCACTGCCAAACGAAGGGCGATCCTCCTCACCGTCTGTGGGGCACCAACGTATGGCCTCTTGAAGAATCTGCTCACTCCAGCGAAACCCACGGAGAAATCGTACGATGATTTGTGCACACTGGTCCGAGAGCATTTGAACCAGAAGAAAAGCGTTCTGATGGCGAGGTACCAGTTCTACACCTATAAAAGATCTGAAGGCCAGGAAGTGGCGAGTTATGTTGCCGAGCTAAGATGCCTTGCAGTACATTGTGAATTTGAAGGACATTTGGAGCACATGCTCAGAGACTTTTTCGTACTTGGCATTGGCTAAGAAACCATACTTCGCAAACTTTTGACTGTAGAGACCCCAACCTTGAGTAAGGCCATAGCGATAGCCCAGGCGTTCATTGCCACCAGTGACAATATTAAGCAAATCTCTCAGCACACAAGTGCTGCTATAAGTACTGTGAACAAAGTGATGTTGTTTTTGGATCGTAACGTATAGGGCAGGTCACACATACCTGCAGCTACACGTCCACAGATGTCTCAGAGTCCACCATCAAGGGTGATGAATGCAAGATCATTAACACCTTGTTGGCGCTGCAGGGGTGATCATCGTTTCCATTCATGCCGATTCAAAGGATACATTTGCAAGGGCTGTGGAACAATGGGACACCTCCAACGAGTGTGTAGGTGATCTGCTAAGCCTGTTAAATCTGCAAACCACCATGTTACAGAGGAGGATCATGACGAAACAGAGCCTCAGTTAGAGGAGGCAGAGGTACATGAGGTACACACATTCACCACGAATTGTCCCCCGATAATGCTGAATGTTGAATTAAATGGACTCCTGGTGCCAATGGAGCTGGACACGGGCGCAAGCCAGTCCATCATGGGCAAAAAGACTTTCGAAAGGTTGTGGTGCAACAAGGCCTCGAGGCCAGTCTTAACTCCAATTCGCACGAAACTAAGAACTTACACAAAAGAACTGATTCCTGTAATCGGCAGTGCTACCGTAAAGGTCTCCTACAATGGAGCGGTGCACAAGCTACCGCTCCGAATGGTACCGGGAGATGGTCCCACGCTGCTCAGCAGGAGCTGGCTGGGAAAGATACGCTGGAACTGGGAGGAAATCTGAGCGCTATTGCCCGCTGACGAAACTTCGTGTGCCCAGGTCTTAAACAAATTTCCTTCGCTGTTCGAACCAGGCATCAGGAAATTCCAAGGAGAAAAAGTGCAGATCTACCTAATTCCGGGGGCGTGACCCATCCATCACAAAGCAAGAGAGAAAGGGTAAAGATCGAGCTAGACCGGCTACAAAGAGAGGGCATCATCTCACCAATCGAGGTCAGCGAGTGGGCCTGTCCTATCGTCCCAGTCCTCAAGGGAGACGGCACCATCAGAATCTGTGGCGATTACAAAGTAACTATCAATCGTTTCTCCCTGCAGGACCAATACCCACTACCAAAGGCCGACGACCTCTTTGCAACACTGGCAGGGGGGAAAGACGTTCATGAAGCTGGATTTGACTTCAGCCTGCATGACGCAGGAATCATCGAAGGCCCTCACCTGCATCAACACGCACAACAGATGTCCGTTTGGAATCCGATCAGCGGCGGCGATATTCCAGAGAAATATGGAAAGTTTACTGAAGTCGGTCCCGCACACCGTGGCCTTCCAGTACAACTTCTTGGTCACAGGTCGGAACACAGTCGAGCACCTGCAGAACCTGGTGGATGTTCTTAGTCGACTCAACCAAGTGGGGCTCAGGTTAAAACATTCGAAGTGCGTTTTCCTGGCGCCTGAAGTGGAGTTCCTGGGAAGGAGGATTGCAGCGGACGGCATCATGCCCACCAACGCGATGACGGAGGCAATCGAGAACGCACCAAGGCCACAGAACGTGACGGAGCTGCGGTCATTTCTGGGACTCTTGAACTACTTTAGTAACTTCTTACCGGGTCTCAGCACCCTGCTAGAACCACTACATGTCTTACTACGAAAAGGGGGCGAATGGGTTTGGGGCAAAAGCCAAGAAAATGCCTTTGTAAAAGCGAGAAAATTGTTATGCTCAAACAAATTGCTTGTGTTGTATGATCCATGTAAATGTTTGGTACTAGCATGTGATGCGTCGTCATATGGCGTCAGGTGTGTATTGCAACAAGCTAATGATTTTGGGAAACTGCAACTGGTTGCTTATGCATCCAGGAGTTTGTCTAAGGTCGAGAGAGTCGAGAGCATGATTGAAAAAGAAGCATTAGTGTGTGCCTATGGGATAAAGAAAATGCATCAATACCTGTTTGGGCTAAAATTCGAATTGGAAACTGACCATAAGCCACTTATATCCCTGTTTTCCGAGAGTAAAGGGATAAATACCAATGCATCGGCCCACATCCAGAGATGGGCGCTCACGTTGTCTGCATACAACTACGCCATCCGCCACGGGCCAGGCACAGGAAACTGCACCGATGCTCTCAGTAGGCTGCCATTGCCCACCACGGGGGTGGAAATGGCGCAGCCCGCAGATCTAGCCATGGTTATGGAAGCATTTGAGAGTGAGCAATCACCCATCACTGCCCGGCAGATCAAAACCTGTATAAGCCAGGACCCCTTATTATCTCTCGTCAAAAGCTGTGTGCTCCACGGGAGCTGGTCCAGTGTCCCAGTGAAAATGCAGGAAGAGATAAAGCCGTTCCAGCGGCGCAAAGATGAAATGTCTATACAGGCAGACTACCTTCTGTGGGGCAATCGAGTAGTGGTCCCCAAGAAGGGCAGAGACACCTTCATCAATGACCTCCACATTATCCACCCAAGCATCGTAATGATGAAAGCGATAGCCAGATCCCACGTGTGGTGGCCCGGGATCGATGCGGACTTAGATTCCTGCGATCACAGATGTAATACATGCTCGCAGTTAAGCAATGTACCCAGGGAGACGCTGCATGTTTGTGGCCTTGGCCCTCCAAACCGTGGTCTAGGGTACACGTCGACTATGTAGGCTCGTTCTTGGGTAAAATGTTCCTTGTGGTTGTAGACGTGTACTCCAAGTGGATTGAATGTGAGATAATATCGGCTAGCACGTCTGCTGCCACTACTGAAAGCCTGCGGGTCATGTTTGCCACACATGGTTTTCCCGATGTTCTGGTGAGCAACAACAGGCCATGTTTTACCAGTGCTGAGTTCAAAGAATTCATGACCCGTAACGGGATCAAACATGTCACATCTGCCCGTTTAAACCAGCGTCCAATGGTCAGGCAGAGAGAGCAGTGCAAACCATCAAGCAAGGCTTGAAGAGGGTAAATGAAGGCTCCCTACAGACTCACCTATCCCGAGTCCTGCTTAGCTACCGCACAAGACCCCACTCACTCACTGGGCTCCCACCTGCTGAACTGCTCATTAAAAGAGCACTTAAGACAAGGCTCTCGTTCGTTCACCCTGATCTCCATGAACAGGTAGAGAGCAGGCGGCTTCAACAAAGTGCATACCATGATAGCGCAAATGTGTCACGCGAGATTGAAGTCTATGATCCTGTATTTGTATTAAATTATGGACAAGGTCCTAAGTGGCTTCCCGGCATTGTCGTGGCCAAAGAGGGGATCAGGGTGTTTTGGGTCAAACTTTCAAATGGACTCATTCACCGAAAACACTTGGACCAAATCAAACTCAGAGTCACGGACTACCCTGAGCAACCCACCTTGGACCCTACCTTTTTTGATCCCACAACATACACACCAGTGCCAACCGACACCACGGTTGACCACGAAGCAGAACCCACCATCCACAGCAGCCCTGCAGGGCCCAACGCACCAGGCAGCCCAGCAAGGCCAGCTGCACAGCAGCTCAGTAAGGGCCCAACAAATGATTCAACAATACCAACACCGAGACGATCAACCAGGGCAAGAAGGACACAGATCGACTCACATTGTAAATAGTTACCCGATTGACTTTGGGGGGGATTGTTGTTATATATGTGGACTTGTATTTTCTCTGTACAGCCATCGGAGGGCTCATTCCCCGGAGTCCCAAGGGATCCCATAATCCCTTGGGAGCACAGGTATTTAAGAAGGCTTCACAGGTTGGAGAGCTACTCTGGAGACCCGCAATAAAAGACTAAGGTCACACTTTACTTTGAGCTCACAGTGTTCAGTATGACTCTTTCTCCATACACTCCAATTTGCACCACACAAGTATTAGAGAATGATCATCTCCAACAAGCGAGAGTCTAATCACCTCGGCTTGATATTCAACGGCATTACCATCGCCGAATCCCCCACCATAAACATCCTGGGGGTGACCATTGACCAGAAACTTAACCAGCCACATAAATACTGTGGCCACAAGAGTGGATTATTAAAAAATCTTAACTTGCTGCTTGGTACAATGGTACTTCTTTCAGATAAATTAATTTTGAATTATATCTAATGTCTTCAATAGCCTTTAGATAGTGGTAGACCATGACTTTTGACTCTTCAAAGGATTTGATTGCAGCAAAGTTCCAATGGGAAGAGAACAGTTGTTCAGCAGTACTGTGATACCTGGGAGTGTAAATCTGTCTGTCTATGTGTGTCTACATGTGTGTGTCTATGTCTGTGTGTGTGTGTCTGTCTGTGTGTGTGTCTATGTCTATGTATGTCTGTGGACATCTGCCCCGACCTGTGTGAGAACACCTGGAACATCATGGGCGAAGGTGCGGCGAATGAGGGTTACGGGGCCCAGAAGAGCCGAGGGCCCAGGGGCAGCACGGGCCAGCCCACACTGCGATATGTGTGGGCACTAGGACCGTGCAGCAGAGCAGGTCTCCAGTCGGCCTGGTTCAACCCTTGCCACTGGATAAAGACCTAGCTCTGTCGAGCCCGTGTGGTGTCTCATGTGCAACACTCACCATACGTTAAAAAAATCCACGCACAGGCATCTTCCACACCCTCCCCCACCCCCCACCCTCCAATTGGAGTTCAGGACTGGAACATCGGGTCCTTCATTGAAACATCTGTGAACTCTTGTGGAAGCCAGTCATCCTCGTTTGAGGGACCGCCTATGATGATGATGGGTTATTCTGCTGTGAATGTCTCAGCTCCTGACTCCCCAAAGCCCTTCCACCATCTACAAGCCACAAGTCAGGAGCGTGATGGAATATTCTCCACTTGCCTGGATGAGTGCGCCTCCAACATCACTAAAGAAACTCGATACCATCCAGAACAAAGTAGCCCATTTGATTGGCACCTCATCCACCACCTTAAACATTCACTCCCTCCTGTGCACCGTGGCTGCAGTGTGTACCATCTGTAAGGTGCACTGCAGCAACTCGCCAAGGCTTCTTCCGCAGCACATCCCAAACTTGCGAGCTCTACCACCTAGAAGGACAAGGGCAGAGGGTGCATGGGAGCACCACCACCTCAAACTTCCTTTCCAAGTCACACACCATCCTGACTTGGAAATATATCGTTGTTCTTTCATCGTACTGAATTAAAATTCTGAAACTCCGTACCTAACAGCACTGTGGGAGTATCTTCACCACATGGACTGCAACAGTTCAATAAGAAGGAGGCTCACCACCACCTTCTCAAGGGCACTTAGGGCTGACTATTAAATGCCAGTCTTGCCATTGATGCCCATATCCCGGGAATGAATTAAAAAAATAATCCATTCAGAACTGGTGCGTTCCTAACAAATTTCCCAATATTGTACTGTCACTATGATAAGCCTCAATAGATTCAAACCCTCTTTACCTCACATTTTCTGACCAAGAAAGAAACTGGCTGTAAGTGATCTTAACTGTGCCTAAGTATTGAGATCGACACTTGGATCACACAAATGGAACTAAATTTCAAAATTGGCCATCAAGGACTGAAACAAAAACAGTGCTGAGCCTTATTCAACAGCTCTTGCAGTTAATTTCAATCTTACTGCAGATGAACTGGCTACAATCTCTCGCATTAGTAGTAACCACATGAACCTCAACCACAGGGCTGTGTGGAATGGGAATGGAGCCTCTCCATCAATTCTTTCACATGAAAAGCCGAGGCACATACTGCAGGGCTGCAACATGGTTTAAAGGAAATAGAGTAGGTGTAAAAACATGGTAAATCAATATGGAGTAATAAGGTGACATCGTGCTTGGGGTTTAAAGGGCTGAAGATTATAGGAAGGTGGGACGTGAGAGAAGGAAGTGAGGGGGAAGTGAGGGAGGGGAGTGAGGAAGGGGAGTGAGGGGGAAGTGAGGGAGGGGAGCGAGGGGTCGGTGAAGGAGGGGAGTGAGGGAGGGAGTGAGGGAGAAGTGAGGGAGGGAAGTGAGTGAGGGAAGTGAGTGATGGAAGTGATGGAGGGGAGTGAGGGAGGGAAGTGAAGGAGGGGAGTGAGGGAGGGAAGTGAAGGAGGGGAGGGAGGGGAGTGAGGGAGGGAGGTGGGTGAGAGAGAGAGGGGAGTGAGGGAGGGCAGTGAGGGAGGGAAGTGAGAGAGGGAGGGGAGTGATGGAAGTGAGGGAGGGAGGGGAGTGAGGAGGAAGTGAGGGAGGGAAGTGAGTGAGCAAAGTGAGTGAGGGAAATGAGGGAGGGGAGTGAGGGAGGGGAGTGAGGGAGGGAAGTGAAGGAGGGGAGTAAGGAAGGAAAGTGAGGGAGGTGAATGAGAGAGGGAGGGGAGTGAGGGAGGGAAGTGAAGGAGGGGAGTAAGGAAGGGGAGTGAGGGAGGGAGGTGAATGAGAGAGGGAGGGAAGTGAGAGAGGGAGGTGAGTGAGAGAGGGAGGGGAGTGAGGAGAGTGAGGGAGGGAGGGAAGTGAGGGAAAGTGAGGGAGGGAAGTGAGTGAGTGAGGGGAGTGAGGGAGGGGAGTGAAGGAGGGAAGTGAGTGAACAAAGTGGTCACACAGCTCTGAGTACCTGAGAATGCGTCAGAGCAAGAGGTGATGCAGTGAGACTTGTTTTGAACACGCTGAAGATGCAGAGAGATGGGGAGCGTATAGCATGGCGTACTCGAAGATTAGGAAGAACAAGATAAGATTCTAAGGATCAAACTGACATAGACAGACTGATGAAATGGGCAAATGAAATTTAATGCAGAGAGGTGTGAAGTGATACATTTCAGTGGGAAGAATGAGGAGAGGCAATATAAATAAAATGGTACAATTTTAAAGGATGTGCAGGAACAGAGAGACCTGTGGGCTTACATACATAAATCTTTGAAGGTGGAAGGACAAGTTGATAAAGCTGTAAAGAAAAGCAAAAGGGATTCTTCACTTTATAAATAGAGGTATAGTGTGAAAAAGCAAGGAAGTTATTCTAAACCTTTATAAATCACTGGTTAGGCCTCAGTTGGAGTATTGTGTTCAATTCTGGGCATCACACTTTAGAATGGATGTCAAGGCATTGGGGAGGGTGCAGATGAGATGTACAAGAATGGTACCAGGGATGAGGAGCTTCAGTTCTTCGACAGCACGTCCAAACCCACAACCTTTACCACCTAGAAGGACAAGGGCAGCAGGCGCATGGGAGCACCACCATTTCAAATATTTATCCAATTCCCTTTTGAAAGTTATTATTGAATCCCCTTCCACCACCCTATCAGACAGTGCTATCCGGAATATAAGCACTCGCAGCATAAAACATTCTCCTGATCTTTTCAAAGTCTTAAATCTGTATCCTCTGGGTACCAACTACAAGTTCCGCTCTAAGTCACACACCATCCTGACTTCGAAATATATCGCCGTTCCTTCATCGTCGCTGTGTCAAAATCCTGGAACATCCTCCCTAACAGCACTGTGGGAGTACCTTCACCACACGGACTGCAGCGGTTCAAGAAGGCGGCTCACCACCATCTTCTCAAAGGCAAACCAGACTCCCCACCCACCCTTTCCTTCAAAGACTGCCCCACCTGTGACAGAGACTGTAATTCTTGTATTGGACTGTTCAGTCACCTGAGAACTCACTTCTGGAGTGGAAGCAAGTCTTCCTCAATCTCGAGGGACTGCATATGATGATATCCTATGATATCCATTCCAGTTGGGCACAAAATCCTCAACTTTCTCCAGAGGGGTTGAATGGCCTACAAAGCTTTCCCCTTTATTTGCTCAATCTTCCTGCAGGAGAAATGGCACGCAATGCCCATGAGCATTGATTGCCCTGCAGGAGGGAAATCAGAGTTTTCATTGAACCATGTTTGTGTGCTGCCTGACAGTGAGATAAGAATGGAGTGGACAGTGGACCACCCATCCAAATACAGGAGCTGTCTGGACTTGAAGGGCAGCGAGACACTCCGCAGAAAGTTATTGCTGCCACGAACTGTCTCCCAGCAGCAGTCCTTTTAAATCTTTACATAATAAGGAGGCAGAGAGGAACTTACTTTAACGCCTCGCCTGAAAGAGGGCACCTCCAACAATGCAGCACTCCCTCAGCACTGCTCCAAAGTGTCAGCCTGGATTATGTGCTCAAATCCTGGAATGGAGCTGCAAGCCATGGCTTTTTGACTCAAAGGCATGACCACTTCCCACTAAGCCAAGCTGACATTTAACATTCTGGGTTTACTTTATATGTACTATTTAATATTTTATATACCTCGATGAGATACTCTGCCCCCTCCCACCACCATCCTAGTCTGTGAGCTTGAACTTCTCGAATCCTCGAATGAAGGGGAAATCATGTTTAACTAATTTACTGGAATTCTTTGAGGATATAACGAGCATGGTGGATAGAGGTGTACCGATGGATGTGGTGTATTTAGATTTCCAAAAGGCATTCGATAAGGTGCCACACAAAAGGTTGCTGCAGAAGATAAGGTTCGTGGAGTCAGAGGAAATGTATTAGCATGGCTAGAGAATTGGCTGGCTAACAGAAAGCAGAGTCGGGATAAATGGGTCCTTTTCAGGTTGGAAATCGGTAGTTAGTGGTGTGCCATAGGGATCGGTGCTGGGACCACAACTGTTTACAATATACATAGATGACCTGGAAGAGGGGACAGAGTGTAGTGTAACAAAATTTGCAGATGACACAAAGATTAGTGGGAAAGCGGGTTGCGTAGAGGGCACAGAGAGGCTGCAAAGAGATTCAGATAGATTAAGCGAATGGGCTAAGGTTTGGCAGATGGAATACAATGTCGGAAAATGTGAGGTCATCCACCTTGGAAAAAAAAACAGTAAAAGGGAATATTATTTGAATGAGGAGAAATTACAACATGCTGCGGTGCAGAGGGACCTGGGGGTCCTTGTGCATGAATCCCAAAAAGTTAATTTGCAGGTGCAGCAGGTAATCAGGAAGGCGAATGGAATGTTGGCCTTCATTGCGAGAGGGATGGAGTACAAAAGCAGGGAGGTCCTGCTGCAACTGTATAGGGTATTGGTGAGGCCGCACCTGGAGTACTGCGTGCAGTTTTGGTCACCTTACTTAAGGAAGGATATACTGGCTTTGGAGGGGGTACAGAAACGATTCACTAGGCTGATTCCGGAGATGAGGGGATTACCTTATGATGATAGATTGAGTAGACTGGGTCTTTACTCGTTGGAGTTCAGAAGGATGAGTGGTGATCTTATAGAAACATTTAAAATAATGAAAGGGATAAACAAGATAGAGGCAGAGAGGTTGTTTCCACTGGTCGGGGAGACTAGAACTAGGGGTTACAGCCTCAAAATACGAGGGAGCCAATTTAAAACCGAGTTGAGAAGGAATTTCTTCTCCAAGAGGGTTGTGAATCTGTGGAATTCTCTGCCCAGGGAAACAGTTGAGGCTAGCTCATTGAATGTATTCAAGTCACGGATGGATAGATTTTTAACCAATAAGGGAATTAAGGGTTATGGGGAGCGGGCGTGTAAGTGGAGCTGAGTCCACGGCCAGATCAGCCATGATCTTGTTGAATGACGGAGCAGGCTCGAGGGGCTAGATGGCCTACTCCTGTTCCTAATTCTTATGTTCTTATGTTCTTATGTTCTCCCTCAAATAGCTTAAATTAGGAGCAATGGCAATCATATTTATGGGATAAACTGTGCTATAGTTCTTTGATCAAAGCTCCACCCTCTCCAAGTACTGCTGCATCTCTAACCTCCTTCCTGTCTAAGGCCGCTGACAATATTACCCATATCCAACTCCAGATCCACCTCTCTCATCACTCCCTCATCCATGTCTTCGTTACTTGATTACTGGAATTCGCTGCCTCAGACAGAGATAGATAACCAATAAGGGATTAAGGGGTTATGGGGAGCAGGCAAGGAAGTGGACCTGAGTCCATGATCGGATCAGCCATGATCGTAGTAAATGGCGGAGCAGGCTCAAAGGCCCATATGGCCTACTCCTGCTCCTATTTCTTATGTTCTTCTTACTAAAATTGTCTCCTGGCTGGCCTCTCATTCTCCACCCTCCACAGGTCCCGGCTGTAGGAACCTGACTGAATGGTGCAAGGGTCAGAGACCAGGCTGTAACAGTGAAGGAATCTCATTGAATGGGATTGCTGGTTGGAAATAGGGCCATGACAGGAGACGGCCAATTCTGCGAACCACGCTCCATTTTAGGTTCCAGGCCTGGTGGAGCAGCAAAGTGGAATATCATTTCTCCGCACAAACAAACAGGCTGGCAATAATTGTGTGAATGTGAATTCCATTGCCATGCCGCTGGCATTGAAAAAACCCACCCAATGATTTTGTTTAGTGCAAGTGAAGCCAGGAAAAATGACCAGAAACAGTAGCACTAACATCCCTTAAGGTTGCCTCGTCTGCTGCCAATTTTGCTGCCAATTCCATATAGAAAGTCCCAGAGGCATGAAAATGCTGGTTTCTGTGGGGATCTGAGGTATAATGTCACTTGCAATAATCTTACAATGCAGAAGGAGGCCACACTCCCCATCGGCTTGTACTGGCTCTTTGAAAGCGCCATCCAACTAGTCCCACCTCTCCCCTGTTCTAATTTAGCCCCCTTTAACGAAACTGAAGCTTCCCCATGGCGATGGCCAAAGAGATTGATTCCCTTTGTGATCCTGCCTTCGTCAATTGCCAGAATACTTTGAGATCATTGGAAGAAGAGAAGAAGAAATATTTCCCTCCTAGTGACTGAGTTGGTCAATGCCTAGCCCAGGGTGCAGCTGAGATGATGAGGTTGAATTTTCATGGCGGTTCTCCCAATCGCCCTCTGTAACCTCAGCGGAAACCTCAGAGAGTTTCTCCGAAGTTTCAGTGAATCTTTCGGCAAAGTTATGGTGATAATCCTGAGACACCCTCCCACCACGCCCCTGTCCCATCACATAGATATTTAAGGCCTATGCAGTCCTGGTCTGTGCTGAGTTAGCCGATCTTCAGCCAAAGAATGGTAAGGCTGATACAATTAACCTCTGCACTAGGCCAGACTGGAACATTCATTAGAATTCCCACTGCTGGTTCCCATTTAGTGAACCTCCTGCTGGAAAGTGCACAAGTGCAGGATTGTGTGAGGACAGGACTGTTGAACAGCCGGTTGACGATTGAAATGGGTTGTCACAGGATGTAAAATAATACGCAGTCAGAAAATTTTGATTTGCACCGGAGCAATAGCCATTTGGGCGAGATACTTGAACCATATGGCCCCTCGAGCCTGCTCTGCCGTTCAATAAGATCATGGCTGATTTTCGACCTCACTCCACTTTCCCATCCTATCCTCATATTCCTTGATTCCCTTAGAGTCCAAAAATCTATCGATCTTGTAATGTCTGTAAGCTTGTAATGTTTGTAGCTCCACACTCTGAATGTGGATGTATTGTGTACTGCAACCACAGAGTTAATAATAAACAGAAACAGGAGGTTCCGGAGACTTCTGAGAGCTACCTGCCATTTTACAAAGCTGTGTTGTGTGCTGCGCTCTGTGAATATATCACATCTGGCAATGAGATGGGATTTTTCGGATGATTTAAAGCTGAAATTTTGTTGGTGAAGGATTCAGCCAGCTGACAGAGAGACTTTGGAAGCTTCTCTGTCTTTGGAAAAAGCTACAAAATCCGAGCTAAAAAACGAGCAGACTAGTTTAAACTGCAGAGTCAAAAATGGCTGCACCTATAGCAGTAATGGGCATTTAGGTGAATATAAACACGACCAGGAAAGGTTTAAGGACCAGTTAGAAATGTATTTCACTGCAAATAATGTAATTGAAGTTCCAGGGAATGCAGATCAGAACTGGGCTGTGTTGGAACATAAGCGAGCTATCTTCTTATCTGAAGCGGGTCTGGAATTGTATGAAATGCTGATAAATCTGCTTGTGCCTGATGAGCCAAAGGACAAAACGCTTAAAAAATGTTTAATGAAGCTGGAGCAGCACTACAATCCCAAACCGTTAGAAATTGCTGAAAGCTCACGCTTCAGTATACGAAATCAAACGACTGATGAAAGTATCAGTGATGACATTGTAGCATTAAAAAAGCTATCTATTCACTGTAATTTCGGAAACTTTCAAAACCGAGCATTGCGGGATCGTTTTGTTTGTGGGGTGAAAAATGATGTGATCAGAAGAAAGTTATTGACGAAGGATGACTTGACTTTTGAGATTGCTTGTCAGACAATGCGGTCGATGGGCATGGCCGACCAATATTCCCGAGAATTTCATAATAATTACGGTCGTCAGTCAACCGAGATGAATCGCCTGCAGGTTCAAAGTAAAAGGTGGTGGGGGCCCAAAGTCTCAGAAACTGGAAATTCTAACAGAGCATCGAAGTCATGCTATCGGTGCCTGGGACAACACATTGCTCAAAGTTGTCCATACATGAAGGCAGAGTGTTTCTTCTGCAGAAAGACTGGGCATCTTGCGAAAGCATGCCGACTGAAGAGCAAACCAGCTTTCAAAGCTATGAGTCCAGCGTTCGAAGCTATGAGTAGAAATCCCCAGAGGCTACATAGCATGGAAGAACAACAACAGGATGAGGAGATGTTAGAGTTACACATCATCAGGAGCACGAGTTTAACGGACAGCGATTCGAAAAGTATCAAAATCCACATAGATGTTGCGGGATTCAAGATACCAATGGAACTCGACACGGGTGCAGCCGTGATTGTAGTACCAGAGTCACTATACCTCGCGTGATTTCCCATTGGAGAAATCCAAGATGGAGCTGCGAGGCTACTCGGGAGAGAAAATTTCTGTGGTAGGTCTTATCACCAAACCGGTGAAATATAAGGATCAATTTCAGAACTTGCCTCTAATAGTAGTGAAAGGAGACAAGCCTGCCTGACAAGGAAGAAATTGGTTGAGATCACTGAAGCTGGATTGGAGTGAGATTTTCCATGTGGAAGCAAGATTTGCATCAACGGTTGATGTTATCAAGAAGTATCCGAAGGTGTTCTGCAAAATGGGCAGTCCGATCCAAGGCTTCAAGGCAAGTGTCAGGGTACAGAAGGATGCTAGATCGGTTTACTGCAAGCCACGTTCCGTACCATCTGCACTCAAGGAGTAAGTTGAGCAAGAACTCAAAAGACTAGAGACTGAGAACATTATTTGTAAGATAGATTGATGTAATTGGGCTACACCCATTGTTGTTGTATCTAAGTCCGATGGTAAGATAAGATTGTGTGGTGATTATAAAGTAACCGTAAACCAGGTTCTAGAGGGTAATGTCCCCAATACATTGCCAAATATAGAAGATTTCGTCACAACACTGACAGGTGGTCAGATCTTCTCAAAACTGGATCTTACGAATGCCTACTTACAGCTTGAACTAGATGAGGAGTCCAAGTCATGCTTGACTATAAATATTCATCTAGGCCTCTATCAATTTAATAGGCTACCGTTTGGAGTGTCTTCTGCCCCTGCCATATTCCAAGGGGTGACGAACCAGATTTCACAAGGTATTGAAGGGGTAGTATGTTATTTGGATGACATACTAATTTCAGCACCAAATAGGCAAATTCATAATAACATATTGAATGAAGTTCTTAAATGGCTAGAGAAGCACAGAGTATGAGTGTCTGCTTGTAAGCATGAGTTATTTCAAAACTCAGTGGAGTACTTAGGGTACAGAGTAGACAAAGATGGTTTACATCCAACCATGGGAAAGCTGGATGCAATCAGAAATGCACCCACTCCCAAGAATGTCACTGAACTTCGTTCATTCTTGGGTCTTTTGAACTATTGTGGGAAGTTCCTACCAAATTTGACTACAGTATTACATCCACTGAATGAACTATTGAAAAACAGGTCCATTGGAAGTGGTCAAAAGAAAGCATTCAAGGAGTGTAAAAGCAAATTGGTAGAGAGCACCATGTTAATTCACTATGACATTTCTAAGGAGATTAAGCTAGCATGTGATGCCTCTCCATATAGAGTTGAGGCAGTAATCTCTCATGTATTACGTAGTGGGGAGGAGAGACCAATTGCTTTTGCTTCACGCACTCTCAGTGCCAGTGAGAGTAATTATGCATAAATCGAAAGGGAAGCTTTGGCATTAATTTTTGGGGTCAAGAAGTTTCACAAATACTTGTATGGTCGTAAGTTTACCATCGTTACGGACCATAAGCCCCGAACAGCAATCCTCCATCCAAAGTCCCCAGTTCCAACATTAGCTGCAGCCCGAATGCAGAGATGGGCTTTGATTTTGTCAGCATATACATATGATATTGAATACAGACGATCAGCTGATCACAGTAATGCTGATGCAATGTCTAGATTGCCTTCCCCATCACAAGTTACACCCGATAGGGAAGAAGTGTTCTATTTTTCATACATTGATAAACTGCCAGTCACAGCTGAAGAGATTGATAGAGCAACCAAACATGACCCAGTGATGTCAAAGGTGTATGATTATATTGCAAATGGATGGCCAAACCAGGTAACAGACAAAGATATTTATCCATTCTTCATTCTAAGGAATAAATTAGCAGCCGATAAAGATTGTATCATGTGGGATGCAAGAGTGGTTATACCAAATAAATTCAGGTCCAAATTATTAGGAGACCTCCATGACCAGCGCCTGGGAATGTGCTTGACCAAGAGTTTTGCACACAGTTATTTTATGGTGGCCAGGTCTTGATAAAGATATAGAGTACATTGTGAGTCGGTGTACGACATGTCAATCGGTAAGCAAGCAACCACTACAGCCATGGAAATTACCTCCCAGGGTGTGGCAAAGGCTACATATTGATTTTGCTGAGTTAGTAGGACAACAATTGTTCATTGTGACTGATAGCCATTTGAAGTGGATTGAGGTGTTTCCAATGTGGAAAATAACAAGAAGTAAAACATTGGACATTTTGCGAAGTTTATTTTCTTCATTTGGCCCCACAGAAGAAATCGTTTCAGATTATGGACCACAATTTCATTCCGAAGAATTTGCACAGTTATAAGCAAAAATGGTGTGAAACATACCAAGGTTCCACAGTACCACCCTGCTTCGAATGGTGCATCAGAGCGCACTGTACAAATTGGAACCAAATCCAAAGAAATGACAGTTGTCATTGGATCACAAATTGGCTAATTTTCTAATTACTTATCATAATACTTCTCACACAACTACTGATAGAACACCAGCAGAGTTGTTTCTCAAATGACAGCCATGAACCAGATTCTCCTTGTTAAAACCAAATTTGGCACAGTCTGTAGAAGAAACACAATCAAGACAGAAAGAGAATCATGATAGAGGTAGAGTAAAAGAGAGAAGTGTGAAATTAAACCAGAAGGTGAGAGTGAAGAACCATCACCATAAATGGTTAAAGTGCTTACTAGGAAGAGTGGTGAAGATATGTGGTCCTTGCACATATTTGGTAAAGATGCTTGATAATGGACAAGTTAGGTTTGTTCACATTGATCATATTTTACATACAGACTTGGGAGGAGTTGAAGGTGGAAATGATTCAATTATTTCTGACTCATCAGATAGTTTTGATACACCAATAGCAAATCCTACATCCAATAAACTGGAAACAAATCCAAGAGAAAATCAGAATTTAAGATCGAGTCCAAGTCAGAAAAAAAATAGTCTGAAGTTAGAGTGAGTTCAATTTCCGTGGAGGTAAACGTTCCTCAGGATGAGCCTCGAATGAGTGTAAATTCGACATCCATGTTTGGAAGGTTCTGTTCGAAGGCGAAGGTATCCTGTTCAAAAAAGAAAACAAGTGGTTAAGTAAAATTTGTAAATGGGGAAAAAATAAGTTTATATCCTGTGTTATGTATAAACAGGCAAGTTATGTATGATGTTGTTAAAATAACTTCTTCATTAAGGAGGGAGAAGTGTAATGTCTGTAAGCTTGTAATATTTGTAGCTCCACACTGTGAATGTACTGCACAATTAATTAACTACAGAGTTAATAATAAACAGAAGCAGGAGGTTCCGGAGACTTCCGAG
This sequence comes from Pristiophorus japonicus, assembly GCF_044704955.1. NCBI lineage: Eukaryota > Metazoa > Chordata > Chondrichthyes > Pristiophoridae > Pristiophorus > Pristiophorus japonicus. The sequence goes on from NC_091983.1 coordinate 204,042,901, forward strand.
AGCTGCCTGCAATGTTAGAAAGCTGTGTTGTGTGCTGTGCTCTATGAATATACCACAGATCTCAACTTTGAATATAATCAAAGACTCAGTATCCACAGCCCTTGGGGGTCGAGAATTCCAATGATTTACAACCCTTTGAGTGAAGGAATTCCTCCTCATCTCAGTCTTAAATGGCCGACCTCTTATTCTGAAACTATGCCCCCTAGTTCTAGATTCCCCTTTGAGGGGAAACAACCTCTTAGCATCTACCCTGTTAATCCCTCTCAGAATCTTGTATGTTTCAATGTGATCACCTCTTAATCTTCTAAACTCCAGAGAGTATAGGCCCAATCTACTCAATCTCGCCTCATAGGACAATCCTCTCAGCCCAGGAATCAATCTAGTGAATCTCAATTGCACCGCCTCCAAGGTAAGTATGATCTTCCTTAGATAAGGAGACCAAAACTATATACAGTACTCCAGGTGTGGTCTCACCAAGGCCCTGTACAATTGTAGCAAGACTTCCTTACTCTTGTACTCCAAGCCTCTTGCGATAAAGACCAAAATGCGATTTGCCTTCCGAATTGCTTGCTGTACCTGCATGCTAGCTTTCTGTGTTTTATCTACAAGCACACCTAAATCTCTCTGAACACCAACATTTAATAGTTTCTCACCATTTAAAAAATATTCTGTTTTTCTATCCTTCCTATCAAAGTGAATAACCTGACATTTCCCCACATTATACTCTATCTGCCACCTTATTACCCACTAACCTATCTATATCCTTTTGCAGACTCTTTGTGTTCACCCCACAGCTTACTTTTCCACCGAGCTTTGTATCGTCAGCAAACTTGGACTCAGTCCCTTCATCCAAATCATTCCTACAGATTGTAAATAGCTGGGGCCCCAGCACTGATCCTTGCGCCACCCCACTAGTTACAGTCTGCCAACCTGAAAATGAACCATTTATATCTACCCTCTGTTTTCTGTCCATTACCCAATCCTCTGTCCATGCTAATATATTAACCCAACCCCATGAGCCCTAATCTTGCTTACCAATCTTTTATGTGGCACCTTCTCAAATGCCTTTTGCAAATCCAAATATGCTACATCCACTCATTCCTCTTTATCTACCCTGCTAGTTACAACCTGGAAAAAGTCTAATAAATTTGTTAAACATGATTTATCTGTCATTAAACCATGTTGATTGCCTAATCATATTATGATTTCCTAAGTCCCCCGTTACCACTTCCTCAATAATGGATTCCAGCATTTTCCCAACGACTGATGTTAGGCTAAATGGCGTGTAGTTCCCTGTTTTCTTATTCCCTCCTTTCTTGAATAGCGGAAGGACTTCTGGAAACTGTAGAACTACGATCGCAAAAAATAGGGAAGAGGATTAAATTGTCAATGGGAACAGAATGTATACATTTGAAGGAATATTGCATTGTCAACGGTGCAATGTATTGACATGAGCTGCAGCACCCTCTTCTGGTTTTATCGGCACATTACACCGTGAACCCAAACAGCAAAATAAAATACTTTGATACAGCACCTTACAGTTACAAACAGCAAGTGTTATGCTCAGAGCCGCCCTGAGGGCTGGGCGACATGGCGACCGCCCAGGGTGCTGCGATCAGAAGTGAGCCATGAACAAGAGGGTCTGAAATTAAAGGCATCAACCTCTGCGAAGAACGTGGCTATCTCAGCCTGTCAGCCTTGGCTCAGTGGGTAGCACTCTCCAGGTGGGAGGGGCTAGGAGTGAGCAGGTGCTGCTGATTACTGCAGGATTTGGAGTGAGTTTGTAAAACGTTGGTGGTGGGCTTTTGTTTTTTTTTTTAATTTGAGAGCCTTTTTGGCCCATAAACATCAGCCAGATGGCAGCTGAGGGGCCTGGAGTGCTGGGCCCCTCAGAGGGCAATGCTCCCAGTGTGAATTTAATCAGGGGAGAGAATGTCTTGAGAAGGGAGAATAAAAGGCCCAAAGATTTGGGCCGGGACCCCAGGAGGTTTGGGAAAGAAAACACAGTGGTGGTTCACTGCCAGGATAAGGAGATGCGAGCTTGGGATATCACCCAGGCAGTACATGAGGACTGCGGTGAGGGAAGTTGCTTTGCTTGCCGACCAAAGCCGAAAGTTGTATTTGAAGTGACGGTCAGTGGCCAAGAGGAGATGGAAAGACTTTTACTGAGCCTGAAGGTTGGTGTGAAGTACTTGGGCACTATCTCGAAGAAGAGCAGCAGAGTTATCCCTGATGTTCTGGCCAATATTTATCCTTCAATCAACATAACTAAAACAACAGATTATCTGGTCATTATCACATTGCTGTTTGTGGGAGCTTGCTGTACGCAAATTGCTGCTGCATGTCCCACATAACAACAGTGACTACGCTTTAAAAGTACTACATTGGTTGTAAAGCGTTTTGAGAAGTCTGGTGGTCATGAAAGGCGCTATATAAATGTAAGTCTTTCTTTTATCTCCAAAGTCTATTTCCAATGGCTTGTAGTGCTCCTCAAGAAGAGCAGACTTCAAGTTTCAAGAGCAAGTTCCCAAATACATGGATAGCACTCAGGATCCTGTTAACTGTGCCCATATAGGGTGGTGAGCAGCGAACAGAGCTTCTCAACGTTGAAGCTCATAAAAAAACATATGTGCGATTGACCATTGGGGTGCAACAGGCTGGCCATCCTGTCTATTGAGAATGATGTGGCTCAAAATATCCTGAACAAAGTTTTTTTTATTTGTTACTGTTAGTTATTATTTAATGTTTAATTTAATGTTTCGTTTATTTGTCACTTAGCTGTAATGGCCTGGATTATGCAATGGTAATGGCAGTGAAACTGACTGCATCTTCAGGATTTAGCGCTGTATTTGCTTCATGGGTTCTTTGCTTAAGAATTCATAGCAACACATTGCTATTAAGGACTAACTGGTTTATTAGCAAAAGGTTTAACAATAACTGTACACATTACCAGTTCATCCACCAGGTTCACAACATAAGAACATAAGAAATAGGAACTGGAGTAGGCCATACGGTCCCTCGTGCCTGCTCCACCATTTAATACGATCATGGCTGATCCGATCATGGACTCAGGTCCACCTCCCTGCCCGCTCCCCATAACCCCTTATTCCTTATTGGTTAAGAAACTGTCTATCTCTGTTATAAATGTATTCAATGACCTAGCTTCCACAGCTCTCTGAGGCAACGAATTCCACAGATTTACAACCCACTGAGAGAAGAAATTCCTCCTCATCTCAGTTTTAAATGGGCGGCCCCTTATTCTAAGATTATGTCCCCTTTTTCTAGTTTCCCCTATCAGCATCCTCTCTGCAACCACCTTGTCAAACTCCCTCATAATCTTATACGTTTCGATAAGATCACCTCTCATTTTTCTGAATTCCAATGAGTAGACTCCCAACCTACTCAACCTTTCCTCATAAGTCAACCCCCTCATCTCCAGAATCAACTTGGTGAACCTTCTCTGAACTGCCTCCAAAGCAAATATATCCTTTCTTAAATATGGAAACCAAAACTGTACGCAGTACTCCAGGTGTGGCCTCACCAATACCCTTATAACTGTGCTTTTATATTCCATCCCCTTTTCAATAAAGGCCAAGATTTCATTGGCCTTCCTGATCACTTGCTGTACCTGCATTATAACCTTTTGTGTTTCATGCGCCAGACTCCGAGCTTCTGCTGCACTGCAGCACTTTGCAATTTTTCTCCATTTAAATAATAACTTGCTCCTCAATTTTTTTCTGCCAAAGTACATAACCTCACACTTTCCAACATTATACTCCATCTGCCAAATTTTTGCCCACTCACCTAGCCTGTCTATGTCCTTTTGCAGGTTTTTTGTGTCCTCCTCACACATTGCTTTTTCCCCCTGCCTTATCATGGATCCCCCGAACCCAACTGACTGGGGTTTTATTGAGTCTTATGAACATCATGTGACTGGCTAAGCCACTCCCAACTCAACAGTTCTACAAACCTGTGAGCATACTCACAGGTACATACATTGCAAGCGCATGTGCAGATAAACGCGGAAATCCTGATGTTCTTAATGCCTGGCGGAATATTCACTACCACTTCCAGGCCGTCTAGTAGAAATTGCAGTCGGGTCCTGGTAATGTCATCGGGAGACAATATGCATATGTTAAAAAGGACCCCGCGAGTCAGTGGAGACGATTAAAATCTCAAACGGTGAGCTCCCGGTGATCCAGGGCTCCAGCAGCTTAAGGCCCAGACAACTGAAGGCACAGCCACCAATGGGGGGTGAAGCGAGTGAAGGATGCGCAAGGGGCCAGAGCTGAAGGGAAGTAGATATCTCGGAGGGTTTTAGGGCTGGAGAGGGTTACAGAGGTGGGAAGGGGTGAGGCGATGGAGGGATTTGAACACAAAATGATGAGAATTTTAAAATCGAGATGTTGCTGAACCAGGGCTTCGGCCTAATGACCCTTCTCTGCACTGCTTCCAGGGCCAGGATGTCTCCCTCAGAACCTATGACCTAAACAGAAACATTCAGCCCCTCAAGCCTGTTCCGTCATTCAATGAGATCATGGCTGGCTATATCTTAACTCCATTTACCTGCATTGTAACTCTTGCTACCCTTTGTGAAGTAAGCACTTGTGAGTATGCTCACAGGTTTGTAGAGCTATTGCTCCACCGGTACGCTCGCGGTCTTCCGCGAGAGGTGGGCGCCGGAGGGACTGGAGTGCATCATCATCCCCGGCAACCAAATTTTAATTTGATTTTATATGTTTTAAAGTTTAATTTGTTTTATTGACGGGTTTTAGTGTCCCCCTACCCTTTTATAGGGGGCACTTGGTTTTAGTGCCCCAAAAACACAAAAAAAAGGGGCTTGATAAGTGTTTGGAGTATCCCCCAGATCAGGGGGCACTTGATTTAACTGTTCATTTTGTTTTTTTCTGCAAAAGAGTTGTAGAGCTGTTGCATTGGGAGTGGTTTAGCCAGTCAGGTGATGTTCACAGGACTCAATAAAACCCCAGTCAGTTGGGTCTCGGTCACCCACAATGAGGTATGCAGTTGTGAGCATAGTGGATGAACTGGTAAAGTGTAGTGTGATTGTTAAACCTTTGTTAATAAACCAACTAATTCTTAATAGCAATGTGTTCTGTGAATTCTTAAGCAAGAGCCCATGAAGCAAATACATTACACCCTTGGTTAACAAAAATCTATCATTCTCAGTTTTGAAATTTTCAATTGACCCCCCCAGCCTCAACAGCTTTTTGGGGGCGACAGTTCCAGGTTTACACTGCCCTTTGTGTGAATGCAGTATTCAAGATGCAACTTGACCAGAGCACCATACAGCTTCAGCACGAGGCCCTCAGAATTGTATTCTACTCGCTTGGCAATACATTCCTGTATTCCTGCATTCTGATTGCTTCTTATTCATTGTTGCTCTACAATGGTTAAACCTGGTCAGTAAAAAAAAGAAAGACTTGCATTTCTATAGCGCCTTTCACGGACTCAGGACGTCTCAAAGCACTTTACAACCAATGAAGTATTTTTTGAAGTGTAGTCACTTGTAATGTAAAGGAAACAGGGCAGCCAATTTTCACACAGCAAGGTCCCACAAACAACAGTGTGATAGTGACCAGATAATCTGTCTTTAGTGATGTAGGTTGACTGAAAAATATTAGCCAGGACACCAGGGATAACTCCCCTGCTCTTCAGATAGTGCCATGGAATCTTTTATGTCCACCTGAGGAGGGCGGACGTGACCTCGGTTTAACATCTCATCTGAAAGACAGCAGCTCCAACAGTGCAGCACTCTCTCAATACTGGCACCAGGAGTATCAACCTAGAATATATACTCTCGAGTTGGCTTTGAGCCCACACCCTTTTCTGACTCGGAGGCAAGAGAGTTACCAACTGAGCCACGGCTCACACATGTGTAGCACTCAGAGCTTCTGTCATGGAAACTACGACTGCCGCCATACTTTCCTTGGATACCAGAGTGGTGAGAGTTGTCTCTCTCAGAGCTTCAGTGACCTACACAGTACTATTCACTCTGTTTCCCATGTATCAGTGCCAAAGCAGAGCCAGAGCCCAGTGTCAGTGACCTCGCAGGTGTGCACCTACATGATGCTGCAGTCTCTCAGGACATTAAAACATACTGGTAGGGTATGCAATCTGGCTGCAATTTACAGCAACTGCATCTAGCAAGTTTTTTTGCGATGCTGTAGAATAAGGTGATAGCAGATAAAAGGGATGGCCTTCTGGGTAGCCAACTTAGTGCAAAGGCTAAGATTGGTGAGGGTGCATCTGATTGAGTGCAGACCTGATAAATTACAGCCTGACATTGGTTATGGAAAAGTTCGCTCAGTTGGAACCTCGGCTGTTTCTTCTGCTGTTACCTGAGGAAAGCCTCCTCCTCCATCTCGTCCATCTCATAAAAACATAAGAACATAAGAAATAAGGGCAGGAGTAGGCCATTTGGCCCCTCGAGCCTGCTCGGCCATTCAATAGGATCTGATCTTGGCCTCGACTCCACTTACCCGCCCGCTCCCCATAACCCTTCACTCCCTTATCGTTCAAAAATCTGTCTATCTCCACCTTAATTATATTCAAAGACCCAGCCTCCACAGCTCTCTGGGGTAGAGGATTCCAAAGATTCACGATGCTCTGAGAGAAGAAATTCCTCCTCATCTCTGTTTTAAATGGGCAACCCCTTAGTTCTAGATTTCCCACAAGGGGAAACATCCTCTCTGCATCTATCCTGTCAAGCCCCTTCCGAATCTTGTACGTTTCAATAAGATCACCTCTCATTCTTCTAAACTCCAATGAGTATTGGGTCAACCTGCTCAATGTTTCTTCATAAGACAACCCCTCCATCTCAGGAATCAATCTCATGAACCTTCTTTGAACAGCCTCCAATGCAAATATATCCCTCCTTAAATAAGGAGACCAAAACTGCATGCAGTATTCCAGGTGTGGTCTCACCAACATCCCTACTTTTATACTCTATCCCCCTTGCAATAAAGGCCAACATTCCATTTGTCTTCCTGATTACTTGCTGGACCTGCATACTAACCTTTTGTGTTTCATGTGCGAGGACCCCCAGATTCCTCTGTACCGCAGCATTTTGTAATCTCTCCCCATTTAAATAATTTGGTTTTTTATTTTTCCTACCAAAGTGGATAAGCTCACAGCTTCCCACATTTTACTCCATCTGCCAATTTTTTGCGCACTCACTTAACCTATCTATATCTCTTTTGCAGAGTCTTTGCGTCCTCCTCACAATTTGCTTTTCCACCTATCTTTGTATCATCAGCAAATTTGGCGACAGTACACTCGGTCCCTTCATCCAAGTCATTAATATAGATTGTAAATAGTTGGGGCCCCAGCACTGATCCCTGTAGCACGCCACTGGTTACAGTTTGCCAACCTGAAAATGACCCATATATCCAGACTTTCTGTTTTCTGTAAGTTAGCCAATCCTCTATCCATGCTAATATATTAGCCCCAACCCCATGAGCTCTTATCCTGTGCAGTAACTTTTGATATGGCACCTTATCGAATGGAAATCCAAATACACCACATCTACTGGTTCCCCTTTATCCACCCCGCTCTTTACAACCTCAAAGAACTCCAGCAAATTTGTCAAGCATGATTTCCCTTTCATAAAACCACACTGATTCTGCTTGACTGTATTATGATTTTCTAAATGTCCTGCTACTACTTTCTTAATAATGGACTTCAGCATTTTCCCAATGACAGATGTTAGGCTAACTGGTCTATAGATTCCTGCTTTCTGTCTCCCTCCTTTCTTAAATAGCGGTGTCACATTTGTAGTTTTCCAATCTGCTGGGACCTCACCAGAATCCAGGACATTTTGGTAGATTACAACCAATGCATCCATTATCTCTGCACCCAATTCTTTTAAGACCCTAGGATGCAGGCCATCAGGTCCAGAGGACTTGTCTGCCTTTAGTCCCATTAGTTTACCTAGTACTTTTTCTCTAGTGTTAATGATTGTTTCAAGTTACCCCCTTGCTATAGCCCCTTGATTATCAATTATTGGGATGTTTTTAGTGTCTTCTACCCTGAAGATCGATACCAAATATTTGTTCAAAGTTTCTGCCATTTCCCTGTTTCCCATTATTAATTTCCCAGTCTCATCTTCTAAGGGACCAATGTTTACTTTAGTTACTCTCTTCCTTTTTTATACCTGTAGAAGCTCTTACTGTACGTTTTATATTTTTTGTCAGTTTACTCTCATAATCTGTCTTCTCTCTCTATTATTTTTTTAGTCGTCCTTTGCTGGTTTCTAAAAATTTCCCAATCCTCTGACCTCCACTAATCTTCACAACATTGTATGCCTTTGTTTTCAATTTGATACCATCCTTTACTTCCTTAGTTAGCCACGGATGGTTCATCCTTCGCTTAAAGTCTTTCTTTCTCACTGGAATATATCTTTGCTGAGAGTTATAAAATATCTCCTTAAATGTTTGCCACTGCTTATCTACCGTCTTACCCTTTAATCTATTTTCCCACTCCACTTCAGCCAACTCTGCCTTCATACCTTTATTTAAGTTCAGGACACTAGTTTGGGACCTAACTGTCTCAACATCAAACTTAATTTGAAATTCTACCATGCTATGATCACTCTTCGCAAGAGGATCCTTTACTATGAGATCATTGATTAATCCAGTCTCATTACACATTACCAGATCTAAAATAGTCTGCTCCCTGATTGGTTCCCACAATGTATTATTCTACAAAACCATCCCGAATAAACTCTATGAACTCTTTCTCAGGGCTATCTTTGCCAATTTGATTTGTCCAATCAATATGAAGATTAAAATCGTCCATGATTATAGAAACATAGAAACATAGAAAATAGGTGCAGGAGTAGGCCATTCAGCCCTTCTAGCCTGCACCGCCATTCAATGAGTTCATGGCTGAACATGCAACTTCAGTACCCCATTCCTGCTTTCTCGCCATACCCCTTGATCCCCCTAGTAGTAAGGATTTCATCTAACTCCTTTTTGAATATATTTAGTGAATTGGCCTCAACAACTTTCTGTGGTAGAGAATTCCACAGGTTCACCACTCTCTGGGTGAAGAAGTTTCTCCTCATCTTGGTCCTAAATGGCTTACCCCTTATCCTTAGATTGTGACCCCTGGTTCTGGACTTCCCCAACATTGGGAACATTCTTCCTGCAACTAACCTGTCTAAACCCATCAGAATTTTAAACGTTTCTATGAGGTCCCCTCTCATTCTTCTGAACTCCAGTGAATACAAGCCCAGTTGATCCAGTCTTTCTTGATAGGTTAGTCCCGCCATCCCAGGAATCAGTCTGGTGAATCTTCGCTGCACTCCCTCAATAGCAAGAATGTCCTTCCTCAGGTTAGGAGACCAAAACTGTACACAATACTCCAGGTGTGGCCTCACCAAGGCCCTGTACACCTGTAGCAACACCTCCCTGCCCCTGTACTCAAATCCCCTCGCTATGAAGGCCAACATGCCATTTGCTTTCTTAACCGCCTGCTGTACCTACATGCCAACCTTCAATGACTGATGTACCATGACACCCAGGTCTCGTTGCACCTCCCCTTTTCCTAATCTGTCACCATTCAGATAATAGTCTGTCTCTCTGTTTTTACCACCAAAGTGGATAACCTCACATTTATCCACATTATACTTCATCTGCCATGCATTTGCCCACTCACCTAATCTATCCAAGTCGCTCTGCAGCCTCATAGCATCCTCCTCGCAGCTCACACTGCCACCTAACTTGGTGTCACCCTCAAATTTGAAGATACTACATTTAATCCCCTCGTCTAAATCATTAATGTACAGTGTAAACAGCTGGGGCCCCAGCACAGAACCTTGCGGTACCCCACTAGTCACCGCCTGCCATTCTGAAAAGTATTGCTGTACATTTCTTACAAGCCTCCATTATTTCTTGATTTATACTCCGTCCTACAATGTAGCTACTGTTAGGGGGCCTGTAGACTACTCCCGCCAGTGACTTTTTCCCTTATTATCTCTTATCTCCACCCAAACTGATTCTACATCTTGGTCTTCCGAGCCAATAATATTTTTCACTAATGCATTAAGCTCATCCTTTATTAACAGAGCTACCCCACCTCCTTTTTCTTTCTGTCTGTCTTCCAAAATAGCAAATACCCTTGAATATTCAGTTCCCAGCCTTGGTCACTTTGCAACCTTGTCTCTGTAATGGCTATCAGATCAGACCCATTTATTTCTATTTGTGCCGTCAATTCATCTATCTTGTTATGAATGCTGCGTGCATTCAGATAAAGAGCTTTTAATTTTATCTTTTTACCATTTGTCCCTGCCCTGACCCCACTTTCTGATCCACCCTTAAGTTTATATGCTCTGTCCCTTCCTGTCACACTCTGGTTATCATTACACCCATCGCTACCCTGCACTATTGCCTTCTCCTTTCTCTTTGACCTTTAAAATTCCACTCACCTGATCCTCCTCCTGCTCCATGCCTATGCATCTTTGTGGAGCATGCAGTAGACCGTGGTGATCTTGAAGGGTGTGTAAGATACTCCTGGTCTGTTCTCTCATATGATGCAACGCTTCACTAATGTTCATGGTGGCTGGATGGTTTGTATCTGCACTCTACTGATGCTTATGGCTATCTCAGAGGTGTCAATCATCAGGGGTTTAAGAGAGTAGCCCCGATTATTGAAACATACAAAATTCTTACAAGGCTCGACAGGGTAGATGCAGGGAGGATGTTTCCCCTGGCTGGGGAGTCTAGAACCAGGGGTCACAGTCTCAGAATAAAAGGTCGGCCATTTGGACTGAGATGAGAAGAAATGTCTTCACTCAGAGGGTGGTGAATCTTTGCAATGCTCTACCCCAGAGGGCTGTGGAGCCTCAGTCGTTGAATATATTCAAGAGAGGGATCGCTAGATTTTTGGATATTAAGGGAATCAAGGGATATGGGGACAGTGCAGGGAAGTGGAGTTGAGGTAGAAGATCAGCCATGATCTTATTAAATGGCTCGAGGGGCTGAATAGGTTACTCCTGTTCCTATTTCTTATGTTCTTATGTTCTAGGTCTCTTGGGAACCATCCTTGCACTTTATTTTGCTGTTAAATAGCCCTGGCACCAGGGAGTGCCTTAAAATGAAGGTGTTGTGACTGCTGCCTGGGAAGCCGACCTTCGCTGACCATGACTCTGGTTCGAAGGGCACAACAGGCCTGTTATGTTGATGGAGTGGAAGCCCTTGTGGTTCATGTACGAGATATAACCATGTGTACGGTTCCATTGGGTTTGGGGGACTTTTGTAAGCCCAATGGGCTAGACTTTCCACTTCACATTGCCCATATATCGCCCAAAACGGCCTTTTATCGCCCATTTTGAATAAAAGTGGAAATTCAGGCTGGAACGTCGCCGCAAAATTATCCACCTGACTTTCGGCTCACATCGCCGAGCTGATCGCTGAGGTGATTGCCCGCACATCGCCCGGTCTAACTTTCGGCACATTACCGACACATCGCCAGGCTGATCGCTCGCCAACAACATTACCGGGGAATAGTTGCTTTTCCCAGGCTTTCCTCACAGAGCTCGGCATTTTAACGCCATTTTGAATATCGGAGGAAGGGAGGAAGGCTGCTAAAACAAGAGTGCTTAGTAATTTGTGAGTTACAAGCGTATTTTACAGATATATTCAGTCAAATTTAAACTTATATTTATTATTATAATTATATTTTCAATTATTTTCATAGAAAGGTCAGTTTTGTAGCAGAAAGTGCATTTATATAAACAGTGAAAGAAGTAATGGGGACTGCATCTTCTCTGCCATTATTTGTAAGTGCAGAACTGCTGGCATCTGAGCTTGAGTTAAGTGAAAGGGTCAATCGTAGAGGTCGCAGATTAATGTGTGGAGGTAGGAGGAGATCTTACAGCCGAAGAACTTACAAGGAAAAGCAATCTTACCTGAACTTGTCTGATAACGCGTGCCTTCGGAGGTTGCGCTTCCGAAAGGAGGTCATCGATGAGATATGTCAGCCCACCAAGGGGGATCTGCAGCCTGCCAGCACCATCAGGACCGCATTGCCCGTTGAGGTAAAGGTTATTGCGGCACTATCTTTCTATGCATCGGGCTTCTTTCAGGCTTCAACTGGCGACATCTGTGGTATCTCTCAGCACACCACACACTGCTCCTTTCGACAGGTGACTCAAGCCCTTTACGCTCACAGGATGGACTTTATAAACTTCCCTATGACCAGGGAGGCACAAACCTGGAGGGCTTTGGGGTTCTCAAGAATAGCAAACTTTCCCAAGGTGCAGGGAGCAATAGACTGCAGGCACATCGTCCTAAAATCACCTTTACAGAATGCGGAGGTGTTTCGTAGCCGAAAGGGATTTCACTCGCTGAATGTGCAGCTCGTTGTCAACCACAACCAAATTATCATGGCCGTTAATGCTAATTTTCCAGGCAGCATCCATGATGCACACATCCTGCGGGAGAGTGCTATCCCTGACCTGTTTGCCAATCAGCCACAAGATCATGGTTGGATTCTGGGGGATAAAGAATATGGCTTTGCCAGCTGGCTCATGAACCCCTGCGTAATCCCGTTACTGAAGCCGAGAAGCGTGACAATGAAAGCCACATTGCTACACGCAACATCGTCGAAAGGACAATTGGGGTCTTAAAGCAGCACTTCAGATGCCTGACCTGGTCGCTGAGTTTATTGTGGTGTGCTGCATGTTACATAACCTGGCTATAAGGAGAGGACATCATTTGCCAGATGGGGCTGCCGGTCCACCTCAAGAAGGATTGGAGAAGGAAGAGGTAGATGACGAGGAGCAGGAGGAGGAGGAGGAGCAGGAGGAGGCCAATGAGCACCTCGGAGAGGACATTCAACCTGGCGATGAACCCATGCCCCCACCCGCAAGACTGGAAAAACCCCGTGGGAGCTACGCGGCTGCAAAACTGTTGCAAGAGCAGCTCATAAATGAACGCTTTGCATGAACTTTCATTGTGGACAGACAGAGTTACAGTTACGGTTATCGCAAAACAACGGTTGCGTTTGCGTTAGCGTTGAGCTGCGTTACATCATTGCCCGGTCTGGCTGGCCATTGTTTACATTAATATGTTATTATGCTATAATAAGAAAATGCATAACAATTGTAAATTGTAAAATGTAATAAAACATTTTTACTCAAACAAAATTTCAATTTCAACTGCAACAGGAGCAACACAAACAGCCCAACAACCCATCCTCCCACCCAACCTCCCCAAACAACACCCCAACAGTAAACCATTAACAGAAAGAACAAAGATTATTCGCACATTACCTGTGACCATGTTTCCATCCCCGTACTCTAACCTTACCCGCCCAATTTGGTTCCCGGGTGGCACCGAGACATCGCAGGCATGGAACTGCCAACAGCAAGACTTCCTGCCGTGAGGGGGGAAACTGCTGGTCCGATCGTCCATTGGGGGGGGGGGGGGGTAGGAGGGGAAGGCGAAGCGTAGGGATTGCCTTCCGAGTCAGAAGGAATTGCTCCCTCCTGATCCGCTTGTGTGCTGGCGTTTGTGGTCTGTGGCATCACGTCACGTACAGGGTGCAGCACCGTGTCCCGCCAACAATGCATGCTGCAAGGCATTGGTGGGGCGGTCTGCTCATGCATCTCCTCGAGCGTCCGTTGTGACACCCGGGAGAAGACCTCTGGGAAGGCCACAAACGCCTGGAGATGGCCGCGACTTATCGCAGCGGTCTCCTTGCACAATTGAGCCAAGCCATCCATGCCATCGGCCAGGGCAGGCGTGTGCTCTACTCACTGACGCAACCTCCGCGGGGTCTGCGAGGGCACTAATGCTCGCCTTGGTGTCGACAGTTGCACGGCGCTTGGTCCCGCTGCTTCTTCCGTCGAAGATGCTGACGTAATGGCCACAGTGTCCCACAGGTGATTCCACTACATACTGAGGGATGCTACGGCATCTTCCTCCGAATCCAGTTCCTCCTCCCCCTCCACCTCAGGCTCGGTGGTATCTTCCTCCTCCTTCTCCCCGCCCGTGGTGAGGACCACCTGTAACGGTCCAGGTTGCGGTTTTGATCTGCACATTGGTGTTGTGGGCCCTGCAAAACACAATTGAGCTTACTGAGTTTATTAGAGCAGAAGGGTACACATCCTTGCGCTGCGCTGGCATACGAAGGAGGATTATCACTACTACAATAAATGAGACCAGGAGACGTTACATAACAACGCATCATATGTTAGTACATATGGTAGTACATGTATGTGGAATTGAGTAACAGAGTTGTGGAGTCAGGATAAGTCTGAGATATACAGATTGATAAAGAGGACCGTATATTCGTATATTGTCATGAAACGACGTTACATTACGTTACATGACTTTAACACTGCTTGACACATTACTCACGTGACACATCAGAGGGCTCGGCAGATCGACAGGAGGTGGCCGCTCAACTGTGGCTCCCCAGCAGAGCCACAGCACGCTCCTCATTGTCAGTCAGTGGTTGTAAGGCAGCTGTGCCCCTCACGTGTGCCTCTGCTGGGCTCGGTTGTTCAATATCTTCCTCTGCAAAATTGGCAAAATGCATGGCATAAGCTGTATGGTATGTGTACTATCATGGAAAGACACTTTCACAGTTATAACACATATCGGGGATACAAGTGATGATTGACATAAACATATCTCTCTCTAATACAATCTCCATTGAGGTCTGCAATGTCAGGAGCTAATGTACAAAAGTGGCCCGCTGTATACAAAATATATTTCAAGGCAGGAGATGTAATATTAAAATTATAATTACAATGTTCATCAATACAATGTAAAATCTGTACTTACTCTTGCTGACGTGACCAGGCTGGTCCAACACTTGCGGTATTGACCGGACCCCCTTGCCTCGTTAGACGCCGCAGAGACGACGTGGGAAATCTCGGCCCATGTTGTCCTGTACGCCCGGAGCGGGGGGTTTCCCACTGCCACCCCGGGTTAACTCGCTCCAGCTTGTGTAAACCTCCTGAACATCGTTTGATTCCTCTGAGAAGGGCTTAGTCCTTTTGCGAACCTCCTCCACTTCAGACGACGTTGCTCACATATTATCTTTTCTATAAGTTTTTATATTTTGAGTTTACATTTTTCAAATATATCTCCTTTTGCTCCTAATTATCTTCTCACAATATTACCGTTTTTAATTTAATTTAAATTCACTTTAACCACTTTCTCCTAAATCTCTCACTCCAATGCTAGCTCTCTCCTCCTTCTCGCTCGCTCTCTCTCTCTCTCCCCCACCACAAACGGCCTTCTGCGCATGTATGGATGACCCCTGACCTCCCGAAACGCACGAAATGCTGTCAACAGGCGTCTTCCGGTAAGGGGGTCTCAGGGAGTGTTGTTGTGCCTTGGGTGTCTCTCTCTGGGCTTCTGCCCTCACAGCTTATGCTTGGCCTGTGAGGTACCCTGAGTGCTGCAAGAGCACCCCTGGAGAGACAGCTTATGAAGGGGGTTTTGAGACTCGTGCGTCCCCACAGCTTATGCCTAGCCTGTGAGGCACCTTTAGTGTCAAACACTCCTAACCCCTTCTTCCCCAGCCTGTGACACACAGTTGAGCGTTTTCGAGGCGTTCCTAGCTTCCCTTACACTGTTCTGACATAAGACTCATGATCAGGAGATGTAATACAATAGAACTGAGACAAGGCGATTCCAAGAGGAACTTAGGCTTCCAATTTATTTGACAAGGTGTATCTCAACAAACAGCAATACACCAACAAAACAATCCCCCTAAATCCCACTAAACGGACACAACGAAAATCTTTACACGAGTTTAGCAGAACAATGCCCAACCTCCCACCTTTCCTGGCCTAACTAAGTTGGGAGTTCCGGGGACCAGAGGTTATACTCACTATTGCGCCTTCTGCAGTCTGGTGGTTTGTTTCTTCTATCTTCGGTGTCTTCGGACACTGGTTTTCCTTCAGTGTCGAGAGGCTTGCTGGTTGTTGGATCACGAGGGCAGGGAACCCACACAACGTCAGAAACCTCTTTTTATAGCCAGATTATCCAGTCCGCCTCTCCTGCTGAAATCGATTCTTCCCATTGGTGGGCTTTGTGATTTTGAAAAATGCAGCAATTTTAGATTATTGCGGGTTTTTTCCACTGATGTTAACCTACTCAAGGTTTGAGTGGGTGTTGATTGTGTTGGCCTCCTGTAGCCATTGTGTAGGCCCTTGGGTTGTTTTGGGTTCCCTGGTTTCTGAAGGTCTGCATAATTTTCCTCCAATTCAGTTTTTCTAACCTACTCAAGGTTTGAGTAGGTGTTAATTTGGTTGGCCTCCTGTAGCCATTGTGTAGGCCCTTGGTTTGTTTTGGGTTCCATAGTTTTCTGAAGGTCTGCATAATTTTCTTCCATAGTGTAAACATGGGAAAGACAATAGCCCGATAATGGCTGTGAGTCAGTCCCACAGTTTTCGAGCAAGTGCTCTCCCATTGGCTTGAAAGCCCCATGCTTCGGGCTGACTCTGTCCCACCATTGGCCCTCCGGTGTCCTCCCCCGTCCAATCACTGCTCTGCCAAGGTCAAACCGTCTTGGTTTCAATTCACAGCACAGACCGATCCCACAGCCCTTTTCCTTCTGGGTAAAATGAAGGGGTTTTTGTCCTCCCCTACACTTCCACCCTTCAAGATGTAGTTCAGGATCCGTAATATTAGGTCCTTCATTGAAACACCTGTGAACTCATCCCTTTTCGATGTCGAAGCAAGTCATCCTCGTTTCGAGGGACTGCCTATGATGATGATGACACATAGCTGTGCTTCACATTGACTGATCTTGCTGATATTTTCCATCTGGCAGCTTAGAAGGAGTCAGAGGCATAAAGGTTCAGGGCTGTGCTGACCTTTGCAGCCAAAGGAAGTGTTGTCCCTGTGCAGCAGTTTGGGAGGAGAGAGCACAACTCTGTCGCCCTACCCACCCCTAGTGAACCAGACCATGTGATGACCATTGTCCCCTCAACCTCCCACGGTGGCTGTGCCTCAGCTTTCCATACAGACTCCTGGGTAGGTAGGAGGTGAGGGCAGTCCATCTCTGAAGCAATTTGACCTGCCTACCATTCCTCCTGTTTCCCTCTTTCTCATCCTTCAACAAAGAGAGAAATACCCATGGGCAAGCTCATTTTCAAAATTACAATTGTAGCAACATAAAATGTGGCAGCTAAGACTCGCAGGCAAAAAAAATAAACCCTCCAAAAATAACCAAACGTAAAACCGCAGTGAAAATAGAACAGAAGAAATCTACCGTTTAATTTCCATCTCCAGAGAATTCTAGGTTTAAAAAGAATGGTTCCCCCTTTAACTGTTCACTTCCTGTCAACAACAAAAGTGCTCGCCAACCAATTCCTCCCGCCCTCACCACCCCCTCCCCCGCACTAATGTTTTATTTTGTTTTAGATTTCCAGCAGGTGCAGTTATTTATTTCACCTTTAAGAGGTGGACCGGAGGGACTGGAGTGCATCATCACGCCCGGCAACCAAATTTTAATTTGATTTTACGTTTTTAAGTTTAATTTGTTTTAATTGCCGGTGCTTTTAGTGTCCCCCTTCCCTTTTATAGGGGGCACTGGGGAAAATTGTGATTTTAGTGCCCAAAAAAAAAAGAAAAACACAAAAAAAAAAGGGGAAAAAAAAAAGGGCCTTGTAAATGTCTGGAGTGTCACCCAGGTCGGGTGGCACCGTTTAATGTTTTATGTTTTTGCAGGTGAACTCCAAAAAGAGTTTAGAGGTGGAATGGTGGACTTTTTCGTTCTTGGTGTGTGAAGTTCTGTGCTGGGAGTGCCAGCCAGAGTCGGACACTTGTGCTCAAGCCTGTCCGTGATTTCCCCTCCCCCACTCATTTTAAAGGGGTCAGGAAAATCATGGGCAAGCGGATGCACGGGCAACTAATAATCCAGAGAACATGAGTTCAAATCCCACCATGGTGCTCGGAGAATTGAATTCACTTTTAAAAATCCGGAAGTAAATAGCTGGTGCCAATAAAAGGGACCACCAAGATGTTGGATCACTAATGTCACCTGCCATCCTTACATTGTCTGGCCTATACGTGACTCCAGTCTCACACCAACATGGTTGACTCTCACCTGCCCTCTGAAGTGGCCAAGCAAACCCACCCGGTTGTATTAAACCGCTAAAAAAGAATGGACCACGGCAGTTCAAGAAGAAGGGTCACCACCTGTTATGTCTATGGTGTACTTATGAATGACTCCACAAGGCAGTGTGTTGTACTTGAACTGTAGTGACCTTGGTCCTTTATTTCAAACTCCACAGTGCTGTGTAAGCATGGTGTGTAGCCTTTTATACAGGGCCCTGCCACCAGGGCAGGAAAGCCCTGGTCTCCACCAGTTGCACCCTCTAGTGGTGCCAGCATGTATGTACACGGTGTGAACCTTATTGGTAGTACATCAGGTAAACAAGTCTCCATCTTATACAATCTCACAGTGACTACACATAGAGTACATCCATAGTCAGCATATACAACACCACCAACTTCTCAGGTCAGCTTGGGATGGACGATAAATGGCGGCCATGCTAGTGATGCACACATTCTGAGAATTCTCTGTGCTGAACCTTCAGTGCGGGTGTGCTATATTACCAGAGCTGCTTTTTTTCAAATAAGCCTGTCCAGCATTTGTCCTTCAACCAACTACCCCAAAACATAGTCGTATCTGGTAATTTATCTCATTGCTGTTTGTGGGAGCTTGCTATGCGCAAATTAGCTGTCACGCTTACCTACAAAACAACAGTGACTGCACCAAAGGTAATCCACAGGTTATTAAAATTAAAGGTGCTCTATTAATGCAAGGGTTCATTTATTTTTCTTTCCACACAATCAGAAAGGCAGAAGCCATTATCTTCAGTTCCCGAGTCACTGACTCCATCCATCTCCCTAGCCACTGTCTGACGCATGAATCAGACCGTTTACTACTTTGGCACCATATTTGACCTGGAGTTGAGCTCCCGAACCCATATCCACTCCATCAGCAAGACTGCCCACTTCCACCTCCATGACATCGTCTGTTTCTGCCCCAGCTTCAGCTCATCTGCTGCTGAAACCCTCATCTATGCTTTGTTACCTCTAGACTCAACTATTCCAATGCTCTCTTGGTCGGCCTCCCACCTTGCACCCACTGTAGACCTGAGCTCATCCAAAACTCTGCTGCCCATATCCTAATTCGCACCAAGTCCCGTTTACCCATCATCCCTGTGCTCACTGAACTACATTGATTACTGGTCCAGCAAACACTCTATTTTAAAATACCCATCCTTGTTTTCAAATCCCTCCTTGGCTTCACCCATTCTTGTCTCTATAACGTCCTTTAGCCTACAACCGTCCGAGATCTCTGCTCTCTTCCAATTCTGGCCTCTTGTGCTTCCCATCTTTAATCGCTCCACCATTGGCGGCCATGCCTTCAGTTGCCTCGGCCCTGACCTCTGGAATTCCCTCCCTAAATCTCTCTACCTCTCCCTCCGCCTTTAAGTCGCTCCTTAAAAACTTCTTTGACCAAGCTTTTAGTCACCTGTCCTAATATCTTCTTGTGTGGCTCGGTGTCAAATTGTGTTTGATAATGCTTCTGTGAAGCTCCTTAGGAAGTTTT
The DNA here is from genome assembly GCF_044704955.1 of Pristiophorus japonicus. NCBI lineage: Eukaryota > Metazoa > Chordata > Chondrichthyes > Pristiophoridae > Pristiophorus > Pristiophorus japonicus. The sequence continues at coordinate 204,062,509 of NC_091983.1, forward strand.
ATTATGTAAAGATGCTGTATAACTGGATCGGAAGCTCAGCTCACCCAGTCCAGATGGGATGCTGAGGGAAGCCATGGTGAAGATGTCATCATCATAGGCAGTCCTCGAATCGAGGATGACTTGCTTCCACGTCAAAAAGTTCACAGGTGTTTCAATGAAGGACCTAAAATTCCAGGTCCGAACTAAATCTTGAAGGGTGGAAGATGCCTGTGCGTGGATTTTTTTAACGTGTGGTGACCGTTGCACACCAGCCACCACACGGGCTTGACAGAACTAGGTCTTGGTCCAGTAGCAAGGGTTACCCAAGACGACTGGAGACCAGCTCAGCTGCACGGACCTATTGCGCACACATATCGCAGTGTGGGCTGGCTCGTGCTGCCCCTGGGCCCTTGCCCCTTCTGGGCCCTGAACTCACGCCTCTCCTGGGCCCTGATCACGTCCCTCTACAGTCTCTCGCCCATCCTTCGCCCCGACCTCGCCGTTCCTTCGCACCGGCCTCTCCGCTCCTGCAGTACCTGCCCACGCTCCAATCACCGACCTGGACCTTAATAACGTCCCTTTTCACTGCCATTGCTCTCCTGCTCCAGCACGTTCTGCCCCCTGGAGTGGTTCACTGCCACGCTGCTCCTCCGCTCCCTGGCCTGCTCCGATGGCAGAAGCTCTGACAACAATTTTTCAATGCTCCTTCGATATAGGAGTGGTGTCAGAGGACTTGAGGATTACAAATGTTACACCCCTGTTCAAAAAGGGGAAATGGATAAATCTGGTGACTACAGGCCTGTCAGCCTAAAAGTCAGTGGTGGGGAAACTACTCAAGAACACTGTTAAGGACAAAATTAATTCTCACTTGTAGAACCATGGGTTAATAAGGGACAGCAAGTATGGATTTGTTAAAGGCAAATTGATTGAGATTTTCAATGAAGTAACAGAAAGGGTTGATGATGGTAGTGCAGTAATACTTTCAAGATATGTACTTGCCTATGTACTTTCAAAATGCATTTGATAAAGTACCACACAACAGAATTATTCGGAAAATATAAGTACATAGTTCTAAAGGGGCGATGCTAACTTGGGTAATAATTGGCTAGGGGATAGGAGGCAGAGAGTAGTGGTGAACGGATGTTTATCTGACTGCAGTGGGGTTCCCGAGGGGTTGGTATTACAACCATTGTTTTCTTGTTATATATAAATGGCTTGCACTTGGATATGGGGAGTACAATTCCGAACTTTGCGGCTGATAAAAAACTTGCCTACGTTGTAAAGAGTGAGGAGGATAGTAATAGGCTTCATTAGGACATAGATAGACTGCAGATGGCAGATGCAATTTTTTTTAAAGAAAAGAAAATTTTGCATTTACATAGCGCCTTTCACAACCACCAGACATCCCAAAGTGCTTCACAACCAATTAAGTACTTTTGAAGTGTAGTCACCGTTGTAATGTAGGAAATGTGACTTAATGAAGCGGTGTGAAGTGAAGCACCTTGGGAGAAAAACATGGCGAGGCAGTATAATCTGAATGGTCTATATTAAGTGGGGTACAAGAGCAGAGGGGCCTGGGGTGCATATTCATAAATTCTTGAAGGTGGCACGGCAAGTTGATAAGGCAGTTAAGAAAGCATATGGGATACTTGGCTTTGTAAATAAGGGCATTGACTACAAAAACAAGGAAGCCAGGCTGAACCTTTAAAAATCACTGGTTAGGCCTCAGCTGGAGTATTTTGAACTGTTCTGGGCATCACACTTTAGGAAGGATGTCAAGGCCTTGGAGAGAGAGATCAAGACCTTGGGTACAGAGGACGTTTAGAACATAAGAAGTCCACTTTTCCGCCCTATCCATAATATCCATAATTCCCTTAAAATCCCAACATTTATTGCTCTACATCTTGAATATATTCAACGAGCATCCACTGCTCTCTGGGGTAGAGAATTCCAAAGATTCATAACACTTTGAGTGAAGAAATTTCTCCTCATCTCAGTCCTAAATGACCGACCTCTTACTCTGAGACTTTGGCCCCTAGTTCTAGACTCCCTAGCCAAGGGAAACATCCTCCCCATCATTTACTATGTCGGGTCCATTAAGAATTTTATATGTTTCAATGAGATCACCTCTCATTCTTCTAAACTCTAGGGACTTTAGATTTAGTCTACTCAATCTCTCCTCATAGGAAAATCCTCTCATCCCAGGAATACCAATATTTCCCAGTCTCCCACCTTTTAAAAATATTCTGCTTCTCTATTTTTCCTATCAAAGTGGAAAACTTCTACACATTGGGTCCAAAATTGATGCAATCACCAGCCACTGCCACTGACTGCCGCCCACTGCCACCGACATTCCTCCTCGGGTTCCGCCCAGTGCCACTTTCCATTTGGGCTGGAGCGGGCGGGAGGGGAGGGCCGCCGGGAACCTCCCGCTGACGTCAGCGGACGGCCAAGTGACGTAAGTGGACTCCCGCCTGCCGAGGGCGGGAGTCGGTGGCAGAACGGCAGTGGGCAGCTGTGAGGAGGTTATTATAAAGAGCTGAAAAAAAGGTGAGCAATAATTTTTTTATTTTTTTCTTCACAGGGACTTACCTGTATGGGATCCCCTGAAGGTGTTCTGATGTGTTTTTTTTTAATGCTTTTTCTTTGCAGGTCTGCGACCCTCCGTTGGGCCCGACTCCATCCTTGGGTGCCGAGATTGGGAGCTCCCGCTGGCTGCCGCCCAGACTGGCAGCGTATGTCCCTCATTTGCCACCCGCCGCCCTTTGAAGGACTTTTTTGATGAAAACCCTGCCCAAAGTACCGTCAGGTACCTCGGTGGCCATCAGTGGTCCTTAAGGCGGCACTTGGGCGGGCGGGGCCCTTCATCAAATTTGGGCCCATTATAGTTACCAGGATGATACCAGTAATGAGGAACTTCAGTTATGTGGAGAGGTTGGAGAAGATGGGATTTTTCTCCTTAGATCAGAGAAGGTTAGGAGGAGACCTAATAGAGGTAGTCAATATTATGAGGGGTTTTGATAGGGCAAGTAGAGAGAAACTGTTTCCTCTGGCAAGTGGGTCACTATCCAGAGGTCATAGATTTAAAATAATTTTCAAAAGAACTAGAGGGACAGTGAGGAGAAATTTCTTCACACAGAAGGTTGCTAAGATTAGGAAAACAGTACGTGAAAAGGTGATGGAATCAGATCCCATAGGATCTGGGAATTGGCACCAGGATGCAGCATTAGAAAGGAGAAACAAGGTGCACAAGAAAGGAATTGGAGAACAGATAGCACTAGAGTAAGACATAGTATGGTATTAGGTGGGGTCAGACTAAAAGAGGTCTATGATAGGTTTACAGTGCATGTGTGTGAATGCATAAAGTGTGGTAAATAAGGTTGGTGAGCTGCACACACAAATAGATACATGGGAATATAATGTTGTGGCGATAACAGTAGACCTGGCTCAAGAAAGGGCAGGATTGGGTATTAATATTCCTGGATATAAGGTGTTCAGGAAAGTTAGGGAAGGAATGAAAGGGGGTGGGTGGCAGTATTGATTAAGGAGAATATTACAGTGCTGGAGAGAGAGGATGCCCTGGAGGGGTGTATTCTATAGGTCACCTACTAGTGGGAAGGATATAGAGGAGCAAATTTGTAGGGAAATTACAGAGAGGAGCAAGAACTATAAAGTAGTGATAATGGGGGACTTCAATTATCCGAATATAGGATAGTAATAGTGTAAAGGGCAGAGAGGGGGTAGAATTTCTGAAGTGTGTTCAGGAGAGCTTTGTTGCACATTTCCGGCTCAACGAGGAAGGAGGCATTGCTGGATCTGGTTCTGGGGAATAAGGTGGGTCAAGTGGATCAAGTGTCAGTAGGGGAACATTTAGGGAACAGTGATCATAGTATCATAAGGTTTAGACGAGCTATGGAAAAGGAAAAGGAGCAATCTAAAAATTAAATACTTAATTGGAGGAGGGCTAATTTCAATGGGTTGAGAATGGATCTGTCCTGGGTAAATTGTAGTCAAAGATTGGCAGGCAAAACTGTAATTGAGCAATGGGCTGCCTTTAAAGAGGAGATGGTTTGGGTATAGTCGAAGTATGTTCCCATGACGGGGAAAGATATGGCAACCAAAGCCAGAGCTCCCTGGATGATGAAAGAGATATAGGGGCTGAATTTGGTCAAGGCCTCCACCCACCCAAGTGCCGCTCAAAGTGCCGCCAATGGCCACCGAGGTACCGACAGTGCTTTCGGCGGGGTTTTCATTGCCGAGGTCCCTCGAAGGTCGGCGGGCAGCAAATCAACGATGTACGCTGCCAATCTGGGAGGCAGCGGGCTAGAGCCCTCATTCTTGGCGGCAGAGGCGCTGCGGCCCAAGAGCCACCGAGGATGGAGTCGGGCCCACAGAGGGTCGAAGAGGTAAAGATAAAAATCATCACCAACAAAAAAAAAACATCGAGGACCTTTAGGGGACCCCATCCAGGTAAGTACCTCTAAGGAAATAATTTAAAAACATTCCACTGACCTTTTTTACAGGATCTTGACATTCACCATTCAGGACAGACCAGCCTCTGTGCAGCGGTCCACCGCCATCCTGCCGCCGACTCCAGCCGACTCCCGCCCGCACCAATCTGGCGTCTCGGCGAGCGGGAGTCTACTTACACACATCGGCCGACCGCTGACGTCGGCGGGCACTTCCCGGCGGCTCTCCCCTCCCGCCCGCTCCAGGCCACGTCGAAAGTGGCACTGGGCGGTTCGCGCAGAGGAATGTCGGCGGCAGTCGGCGGCAGTGGGCGGCAGTCGGCGGCAGTCGGCGGCAGTGGGCGGCAGTCGGCGGCAGTCGGCGGCAGTGGGCGGCAGTCGGCGGCAGTCGGCGGCAGTGGGCGGCAGTCGGAGGCAGTGGGCGGCAGTCGGCGGCAGTGGGCGGCAGTGGGCGGCAGTCGGCGGCAGTGGGCGGCAGTCGGCGGCAGTCGGCGGCAGTCGGCGGCAGTGGGCGGCAGTGGGCAGCAGTCGGCGGCAGTGGGCGGCAGTCGGCGGCAGTCGGCGGCAGTGGGCGGCAGTCGGCGGCAGTGGGCGGCAGTCGGCGGCAGTGGGCGGCAGTCGGCGGCAGTGGGCGGCAGTGGGCGGCAGTCGGCGGCAGTCGGCGGCAGTGGGCGGCAGTGGGCGGCAGTGGGCGGCAGTCGGCGGCAGTGGGCGGCAGTGGGCGGCAGTGGGCGGCAGTCGGCGGCAGTCGGCGGCAGTGGGCGGCAGTCGGCGGCAGTGGGCGGCAGTCGGCGGCAGTCGGCGGCAGTGGGCGGCAGTGGGCGGCAGTGGGCGGCAGTCGGCGGCAGTCGGCGGCAGTGGGCGACAGTCGGCGGCAGTGGGCGGCAGTCGGCGGCAGTGGGCGGCAGTCGGCGGCAGTGGGCGGCAGTGGGCGGCAGTGGGCGGCAGTCGGCGGCAGTGGGCGGCAGTCGGCGGCAGTGGGCGGCAGTGGGCGGCAGTCGGCGGCAGTCGGCGGCAGTGGGCGGCAGTGGGCGGCAGTGGGCGGCAGTGGGCGGCAGTCGGCGGCAGTGGGAGGCAGTCGGCGGCAGTGGGCGGCAGTCGGCGGCAGTGGGCGGCAGTGGGCGGCAGTGGGCGGCAGTGGGCGGCAGTCGGCGGCAGTCGGCGGCAGTGGGCAGCAGTCGGCGGCAGTGGGCGGCAGTCGGCGGCAGTCGGCGGCAGTGGGCAGCAGTCGGCGGCAGTGGGCGGCAGTCGGCGGCAGTCGGAGGCAGTGGGCGGCAGTGGGCGGCAGTCGGCGGCAGTCGGCGGCAGTCGGCGGCAGTGGGCGGCAGTGGGCGGCAGTCGGCGGTAAGTTCATCAAAATCAGCCTCATAGAGTAAGATGAAGCTGAACAAGGTATGACAGATGTCAGATTGAGAATATAAGTTAGAACCATGCTGAATATAGAGATTTCAGAGGGCAAGGGAAAAAGAAAATAATAGGGACAAAGAGAGAGTATGAGAATAGATTGGCAGCTGACATAAAAGGGAATTGAAAAGTCTTTGATAGGCATATTTGCATCTGTCTTTATCAAGGAAGAAGATGTTGCCAAAATCAAAGTGAAAGAGGGAGTAGTTGAGGCCAGTCAGCTTAACATCAGTAGTGGGGAAGCTTTTAGAAACGCTAATCCGGGATAAAATTAACAGTCACTTGGACAACAACAACAACTTGTATTTATATAGCGACTTTAATGTAGTAAAACGTCCCAAGGTACTTCACAGGAGTGTTATAAGCCAAAAATTTGATACTGAGACACATAAGAAGAAATTACAGCAGATGACCAAAAGCTTGGTCAAAGAGATAGGTTTTAAGGAGTGTCTTAAAGGAGGAAAGAGAGATGAAGAGGTGGAGAGGTTTAGGGAGGGAGTTCCAAAGCTTAGGGCCCAGGCAGCTGAAGGCACGGCCACTGATGTTAGAGCGATTATAATCAGGGATGCTCAACAGGGCAGAATTTGAGAGCGCAGACATCTTGACAGGGTGGGGGTGGTTGTGAAGATGAAGGAGATTACAGAGATAGGGAGGGGCGAGGCCATGGAGGGATTTGAAAACAAGGATAAGAATTTTGAAATCAAGGCGTTGCTTAACCGGGAGCACATTTAGGTCAGCGAGCGCAGGGGTGATGGGTGAATGGGACTTGGCGAAAGTTAGGACACGGGCAGCTGAGTTTTGGATCACCTGCAGATAACATAGGGCAGAATGTGGGAGGCCAGCCAGGAGTGCTTTGGAGTAGTCAAGTCTAGAGGTAACAAAGGCATGGATGAGGGTTTCAGCAGCAGATGAGCTGAGGCAGGGGCGGAGATGGGCGATGTTAGAGGTGGAAATAGGCCGTCTTAGTTATGCTGCGGATATGTGGTTGGAAGCTGATTTCAGGGTCAAACATGACACCAAGGTTGCGAACATAGAAACATAGAAACAAAGAAAATAGGTGCAGGAGTAGGCCATTTTCGCCCTTTGAGCCTGCACCGCTATTCAATAAGATCATGGCTGATCATTCACTCAGTATCCCTTTCCTGCTTTCTCTCTATACCCCTTGATCCCTTTAGCCGTAAGAGCCATATCTAACTCCCTCTTGAATATATCCAATGAACTGGCATCAACAACTCTCTGCGGTAGGGAATTCCACAGGTTAACAACTCTCTGAGTGAAGAAGTTTCTCCTCATCTCAGACCTAAATGGCTTACCCCTTATCCTTAGACTGTGTCCCCTGGTTCTGAACTTCCCCAACATTGGGAACATTCTTCCTGCATCTAATCTGTCTAATCCCGTCAGAATTTTATATGTTTCGATGAGATCCCCTCTCGTCCTTCTAAACTCCAGTGAATACAGGCCCAGTCGATCCAGTCTCTCCTCATATGTCAGTCCTGCCATCCCTGGAATCAGTCTGGTGAACCTTCGCTGCACTCCCTCAATAGCAAGAACGTCCTTCCTCAGATTAGGAGACCAAAACTGAACACAATATTCCAGGTGAGGCCTCACCAAGGCCCTGTACAACTGCAGTAAGACCTCCCTGCTCCTATACTCAAATCCTCTCACTATGAAGGCCAACATATCATTTGCCTTCTTCACCGCCTGCTGTACCTGTATGCCAACTTTCAATGACTGATGAACCATGACACCCAGGTTTTGTTGCACCTCCCCTTTTCCGAATCTGCTGCCATTCAGATACTATTCTGCCTTCGTGTTTCTGCCCCCAAAGTGGATAACCTCACATTTATCCACATTATACTGCATCTTGCCATGCATTTGCCCATCTCCTAACCTGTCCAAGTCACCCTGTAGCCTCTTAGCGTCCTCCTCACAGCTCACATCACCACCCAGTTTAGTGTCATCTGCAAACTTGGAGATAGTACACTCAATTCCTTCATCTAAATCATTTATGTATATTGTAAATAGCTGGGGTCCCAACACTGAGCCCTGTGGCACCCCACTAGTCACTGCCTGCCATTCTGAAAAGGACCCATTTATCCTGACTCTCTGCTTCCTGTCTGCCAACCAGTTCTCTATCCACGTCAGTACATTACCCCCAATACCATGTGCTTTAATTTTGCGCACCAATCTCTTGTGTGGGACCTTGTCAAAAGCCTTTTAAAAGTCCAAATACACCACATCAACTGGTTCTCCCTTGTCCACTCTATTAGTTACGTCCTCAAAAAATTCCAGAAGATTTGTCAAGCAGAATTTCCCTTTCATAAATCCATGCTAACTTGGACCGATCCTGTCACTGCTTTCCAAATGCGCTGTTATTTCATATTTAATAATTGATTCCAACATTTTTCCCACGACTGATGTCAGGCTAACCGGTCTATAATTACCCATTTTCTCACTCTCTCCTTTTCTAAAAAGCAGTGTTACATTAGCTACCCTCCAGTCCATAGGAACTGATCCAGAGTCGATAGACTGTTGGAAAATGATCACCAATGCAACCACTATTTCTAGGGCCACTTCCTTAAGTAGACTGGGACGCAAACTATCAGGCCCCAGGGATTTATCGGCATTCAATCCTATCAATTTCCCTAACACAATTACCCGCCTAATAAGGATATCCTTCAGTTCCTCCTTCTCACTAGCCCCTCGGTCCCCTAGTACTTCCGGAAGGTTATTTGTGTCTTCCTTAGTGAAGACAGAACCAAAGTATTTGTTCAATTGGTCTGCCATTTCTTTGTTCCCCATTATAAATTCACCTGAACTGACTGCAAGGGATCTACATTTGTCTTCACTAATCTTTTTCTCTTCACATATCTATAGAAGCTTTTGCAGTCAGTTTTTATGTTCCCGGCAAGTTTCCTCTAATACTCTATTTTCCCCCTCCTAATTAAACCCTTTGTCCTCCTCTGCTGAATTCTCAATTTCTCCCAGTCCTCAGGTTTTTCTGGCCAATTTATATGCCTCTTCCTTGGATTTAACACTATCCTTAATTTCCCTTGTTAGCCACGGTTGAGCCACCTTCCCCATTTTATTTTTACTCCAGACAGTGATGTACAATTGTTGAAATTCATCCATGTGATCTTTACATGTTTGCCATTGCCTATCCACCATCAACCCTTTAAGTATCATTTGCTAGTCTATTCTAGACAATTCATGTCTCATACCATTGAAGTTACCTTTCCTCAAGTTCAGGACCCCAGTCTCTGAATTAATTGTGTCACTCTCCATCTTAATAAAGAATTCTACCATATTATAGTCACTCTTCCCCAAGGGGCCTCGCACAACAAGATTGCTAATTAGTCTGGTTCAGCCACACACCAATGCTAGGGAGAGGGATGGAGTCGGTGACCAGGGAAAGGTGTTTGTGGCTGGGACCAAAGACAATGGCTTCGGTCTTCCCAATATTTAATTGGAGAACATTTCTGCTCATCCAGTACTTGATGTCGGACAAGCAGTCTGACAATTTAGAGACCGTGGAAGGGTCGAGAGAGGTGGTGGTGAGGTAGAGCTTGATCTCGTCAGCGTACATGTGGAAACTGATGCCGTGTTTACAGATGATGTCGCCAAGGGGCAGCAAATAGATGAGAAATAGGAGGGGGCCAAGGATAGATCCTTGGGAGACACCAGAAATAATGATGTGGGAGTGGGAAGAGAAGCCATTGCAAGTGATTTTCTGGCTATGATTAGATAGATAAGAATGGAACCAGACGAGTGTATTCCCACCCAGCTGGACGATGCTGGAGAGGCGTTGGAGAAGGATAGAGTGGTCAACTGTGTCAAAGGCTTCAGACAGGTGAGCAGGATGAGGAGGAATAGTTTACCTTTGTCACAGTTACAAAGTATGCCAATTGTAACTTTGATGAGAGCCGTTTCGGTACTGTGGCAGGGACGAAATCCATAAGAACATAAGAACATAAGAATTAGGAACAGGTGTAGGCCATCTAGCCCCTCGAGCCTGCTCCACCATTCAACAAGATCATGGCTGATCTGGCCGTGGACTCAGCTCCACTTACCCGCCCGCTCCCCGTAACCCTTAATTCCCTTATTGGTTAAAAATCTATCTATCTGTGACTTGAATACATTCAATGAGCTAGCCTCAACTGCTTCCTTGGGCAGAGAATTCCACAGATTCACAACCCTCTGAGAGAAGAAATTCCTTCTCAACTCGGTTTTAAATTGGCTCCCCCGTATTTTGAGGTTGTGCCCCCTAGTTCTAGTCTCCCCGACCAGTGGAAACAACCTCTCCGCCTCTATCTTGTCTATCCCTTTCATTATTTTAAATGTTTCTATAAGATCACCCCTCATCCTTCTGAACTCCAATGAGTAACGACCCAGTCTACTCAATCTATCATCATAAGGTAACCCCCTCATCTCCGGAATCAGCCTCGTGAATCGTCTCTGTACCCCCTCCAAAGCTAGTATATCCTTCCTTAAGTAAGGTGACCAAAACTGCACGCAGTACTCCAGGTGCGGCCTCACCAATACCCTATACAGTTGCAGCAGGACCTCCCTGCTTTTGTACTCCATCCCTCTCGCAATGAAGGCCAACATTCCATTCGCCTTCCTGATTACCTGCTGCACCTGCAAACTAACTTTTTGGGATTCATGCACAAGGACCCCCAGGTCCCTCTGCACTGCAGCATGTTGTAATTTCTCCCCATTCAAATTATATTCCCTTTTACTGTTTTTTTTCCTAAGGTGGATGACCTCACACTTTCCGACATTGTATTCCATCTGCCAAACCTTAGCCCATTCGCTTAACCTATCTAAATCTCTTTGCAATCCTTTCCAGATTGAAGGGATTCAAACATGGAGTTCCAGGAAAGAAGGAAACGGATTTAGGAGGCGACAACATGTTCGAAGATGTTGGAGAGGAAAGGGAGGTTGGAAATGGGGTGGTAGCTTGCAGGCATAGTGGGGTCAAGGGTTGTTTTTTTGAGGAGAGGGGTGATGACCACAGATTTGATGGAAAGGGGGACAGTATCCGAGGCAAGGGATCCATTAACAATGTCAGCTGACATGGGAGCCTGAAAAGGAAGTTGTGTGGTCAGCAGTTTAGTGGGAATAGGGTCGAGGGCGCAGAAAGTGGGTCCCATGGACTAGATGAGCATGGAGAGGTCAAGAGGAGAGATCAGAGAGAAACTGGAGAAAGATGCGAGTTCTGGGCTAGGACAGGGAGAACCTGAGAGGAAGTTTGGCCCGGTGGGCTAGGGGAAGGAAGGGAAGAGACAGAGGCAGCTAAACGGATGGTCACTAGCTTTGAGACACAGAAGTCCATGAGCTCCTCACACTTGTTGTTGGAGGTGAGTGTGGTCGAGACAGGAGAGAGGAGTTTAAGAAGATGGTTAGCAGTAGAGAATAGTAGCCGGGAGTTATTTTTGCATTCCAGAATGATCCTGGAATAGTGAGCAGTTTTGGCAGACAAGAGTAGGACGCAATAATGCTTTATGTGGTCCAGCCAGATCTGGCGATGAATGGATAAACCAGTTGTCCGTCACATCCGTTCAAGTCTGCACCCCTTGGACTTGAGGGAGCGAAGATGAGGGCCCTATCAGGGGGAACAGCCAGGGTGAGCGAGAGTAATGGTTTTAACAGGGACCGAGGCTTAAAAGGTGGTGGTGAGGGTGTGGTTGAGCAGATCAGTGGTTGCAGAAATATCATGGTGAATGGCGGGCCAAAGGCTGGACAGTTGGAAGTTCATAAGTGCAGTTGTCAGAGAGTTTGGAGAGAGTTTATTCCAGTGGCAGACGCAGAAGGAAGTATGATTGGGTGGCGGAAAGGGGTTGTGGATGGAGAGCGATACAAGGAAGTGGTCAGAGGTGGCCTTATCTGCAATTGACACGGTAGGAATAGTGAGGTCACAAAAGATAGCAAGGTCAAGAGGATGGCCGTGAATATGGGTTGGGGAGTTCACATGGAGGGAGAGATTAAGGGAGGATAGTAAACTCAGAGGAGAGAGACCATGATGAATTGAGATGGAGGTTGAAATCACCGAGGATGAGAAGTTGCTCGGTGCAGATGCTGAGGGAGGAAAGCAGTGAAGATATCTCGGTGATAAAATTTTTAGGGTACTTGGATGGGCAGTGGAGAACAAGAATTTTAAATGAGAGGTGAGACGGGTGAAATAAGGTGAGATGTTCAAAGGAGGAGAAAGTGTTGGAGGAGTAGGGGGACAGACCAAGGTGTGATTTGGTGATGAGAGCCACACCGTCACCACGGCGGTCTGGGCGGGGCAAGTGGTGGAAGGTATAGCCAGGCGGGGAGGCTTCATTTAAAGGTAAGGTGTCATATTCCCTCAGCCAAGTTTCCGTCAGGGCCATGATGTCGATACAATCATCCACGAAAGGCCCAGGAATGGCAAGGGCCTTGTTCGCAAGAGAATGGACATTCTGCAAGGAGATGCGGAGAGAGTCGATGATGGCTGATCCATTGCCAGCATCCACAGGGTCAGCGCTTGGAGGGATGTGTTGGACGGGGAGGAGATTGGCAAGGTTAGCTCCCCGCGGGCAAGCTGGGCAGCAAAGTTGGTGAGAGAGTAGGATTAGACAGTTTGGGTCGCTACTCAGGAGGAGTAAGTGTAGATTAATTAAGGAAAACCAGCACAGATTGGTGAAAGGCAAATTGCGTTTAAATAACGAGATTGATTATTTTGATGAGCTAATGGAGAGGGTTGATGAATGCAATACAGTTGATGTGGTGTACGGATTTCCAAAAGGCATTTGCTAAAGTGCCACATAATAGGCTTGCCAGAAAAATTGAAGCCCATGGAATGAAAGGGACAATGGCAGCACGGATACAAAATTGGCTAAGCGACAGGAAACAGAGAGTAGTGGTACACGGATTGTTTTTCGGACTGGAGGTGTTCCCCAGGGGTCGGTTCTAGGACCACTGCTTTTCTTGGTATATATTAATGACTGGGACTTGGGTGTACAGGGCACCATTTCAAAATTTGCAGATAACACAAAATTTGTAAGCAAGTTAAAAAATCATACGAGATCCTGGGCTTCATAAATAGAGGCATAAACTACAAAAGCAAGGAAATTATGATGAATTTTTATAAAACACTGGTTCAGCCATAACTGGAGTATTGTGTCCAATTCTGGGCACCGCACTTTGGAAAGACTGTGAAGGGCTTAGAGAGGGTGCAGAAGAGATTTACGAGAATAATTCCAGGGTTGAGGAATAACAGTTATGTGGATAGACTGGAGAAGCTGGGATTGTTCTCTGAGAGCAGAGAAGGTTGATAGGAGATTTGATAGAGCTGTTCAAAATCATGAGGGGCTTAAACAGAGTAGATAGAGAGAAACTGTTCCCATTGGCGGAAGGGTCGAGAACCAGAGGACACAGATTTAAGGTGATTGGCAAAAGATCCAAAGGCGACATGAGCCAAACTTCTCATACAGCGAGTGGTTAGGATCTGGAATGCACTGCCTGAAAGGATGGTGAAGGCAGGCTCAATCGTGGCTTTCAAAATGCCAATCCAATCTTTCCTCTTGGCTAAAATTCTCCAGATATTGCCTGGACTGCAGAATTTTAGCTATGAGGAAAGATTGGATAGGCTGGAGTTGTTTTCATTGGAACAGAGGAGGCTGAGGGGAGATCTAATTAAGGTGTATACAAATATGAGGGGCCTAGATAGAGTGGATAGGAAGGACCTGTTTCCTTTAGCAGAGGGGTCAACAACCAGGGGGCATAGATTTCAAGTAATTGGTAGGAAGTTTACAGGGGATTTAAGGAGAATTTTTTCACCCAGAGGGTGGTGGGGACCTGGAACTCACTGCCTGAAGTAGTGGTAGAGGCAGAAACCTTCACCACATTTAAAAAGTGCTTGGATGTGCACTTGAAGTGCGATAACCTATAAGGCTAAGGACCAAGAGCTGGAAAATGGGATTATCTTTTTGTCGGACACAATGGGCCAATTGGCCTCCTTCTGTGGTGTAAATCTCTTTGATTCCATGAAGGGAATTGGATAAGTACCTGAAGGAAAAATATTTGCTGGGCTTCGGGGGAATGGAACTAGCTGAATTGCTCTTGCAGAGAGCGGCACAGCCTCGACAGCCGAATGGGCTCCTAATGTGCTGTGACCATCCTATGATTCGAGCAACTTTCAAAAGTCAATTGAACATGTATTTGAAAGAGAACTAATTTCCGATGTCCCGGGTCCGTACGAAGTTTCTATGGACCTGGGAAGGCTTCGGAAAAGCCAGGTTTCAATGCGCAATGTGCATGCACTGAAAACCGGCTTTTCCGATCTGTCAAGTTTCTGGCTTGACAGATCTCGCGCATATCGGGAGCGAGGACACTTGCAGGGCAAGATTTCCGATATTTACGAATATCTTGCCCTGCAAATGTTCTTTAAAATCTTGCGTCTGAAAAAGCAGGCGTATAGCCTACTTTTACATAGAAACATAGAAACATAGAAAATTGGTGCAGGAGTAGGCCATTCGGCCCTTCTAGCCTGCATCGCCATTCAATGAGTTCATGGCTGAACATGCAACTTCAGTACCCCATTCCTGCTTTCTCGCCATACCCCTTGATCCCCCGAGTAGTAAGGACTTCATCTAACTCCTTTTTGAATATATTTAGTGAATTGGCCTCAACTACTTTCTGTGGTAGAGAATTCCACAGGTTCACCACTCTCTGGGTGAAGAAGTTTCTCCTCATCTCGGTCCTAAATGGCTTACCCCTTACCCTTAGACTGTGACCCCGGGTTCTGGACTTCCCCAACATTGGGAACATTCTTCCTGCACCTAACCTGTCTAAACCCATCAGAATTTTAAACGTTTCTATGAGGTCCCCTCTCATTCTTCTGAACTCCAGTGACTACAAGCCCAATTGATCCAGTCTTTCTTGATAGGTCAGTCCCTCCATCCCGGGAATCAGTCTGGTGAACCTTCGCTGCACTCCCTCAATAGCAAGAATGTCCTTCCTCAGGTTAGGAGACCAAAACTGTACACAATACTCCAGGTGTGGCCTCACCAAGGCCCTGTACAACTGTAGCAAAACCTCCCTGCCCCTGTACTCAAATCCCCTCGCTATGAAGGCCAACATGCCATTTGCTTTCTTAACCGACTGCTGTACCTGCATGTCAACCTTCAATGACTGATGTACCATGACACCCAGATCTCGGTGCACCTCCCCTTTTCCTAATCTGTCACCATTTAGATAATAGTTTGTCTCTCTGTTTTGACCACCAAAGTGGATAACCTCACATTTATCCACATTATACTTCATCTGCCATGCATTTGCCCACTCACCTAACCTATCCAAGTCGCTCTTCAGCCTCATGGCATCCTCCTCGCAGCTCACACTGCCACCTAACTTAGTATCATCCGCAAATTTGGAGATACTACATTTAATCCCCTCATCTAAATCATTAATGTACAGTGTAAACAGCTGGGGCCCCAGCACAGAACCTTGCGGTACCCCACTAGTCACCGCCTGCCATTCTGAAAAGTACCCATTTACTCCTACTCTTTGCTTCCTGTCTGACAACCAGTTCTCAATCCATGTCAGTACACTACCCCCAATCCCATGTGCTTTAACTTTGCACATTAATCTCTTGTGTGGGACCTTGTCGAAAGCCTTCTGAAAGTCCAAATATACCACATCAACTGGTTCTCCTTTGTCCACTCTCCTGGAAACATCCTCAAAAAATTCCAGAAGATTTGTCAAGCATGATTTTTCTTTCAAAAATCCATGCTGACTTTGACCTATCATGTCACCTCTTTCCAAATGCGCTGCTATGACATCCTTAATAATTGATTCCATCATCTTACCCACTACCGACGTCAGGCTGACCGGTCTATAATTCCCTGTTTTCTCTCTCCCTCCTTTTTTAAAAAGTGGTGTTATATTGGCTACCCTCCACTCGATAGGAACTGATCCAAAGTCAATGGAATGTTGGAAAATGACTGTCAATGCATCCGCTATTTCCAAGGCCACCTCCTTAAGTACTCTGGGATGCAGTCCATCAGGCCCTGGGGATTTATTGGCCTTCAATCCCATCAATTTCCCCAACACAATTTCCCGACTAATAAGGATTTCCCTCAGTTCCTCCACCTTACTAGACCCTCTGACCCCTTTTATATCCGGAAGGTTGTTCGTGTCCTCCTTAGTGAATACCAAACCAAAGTACTTGATCAATTGGTCTGCCATTTCTTTGTTCCCCGTTATGACTTCCCCTGATTCTGACTGCAGGGGACCTACGTTTGTCTTTACTTATCTTTTTCTCTTTACATATCTATAGAAACTTTTGCAATCCGCCTTAATGTTCCCTGCAAGCTTCTTCTCGTACTCCATTTTCCCTGCCCTAATCAAACCCTTTGTCCTCCTCTGCTGAGTTCTAAATTTCTCCCAGTTTCCGGGTTCGCTGCTATTTCTGGCCAATTTGTATGCCACTTCCTTGGCTTTAATACTATCCCTGATTTCCCTTGATAGCCACGGTTGAGCCACCTTCCCTTTTTTATTTTTACGCCAGACAGGAATATACAATTGTTGTAGTTCATCCATGCGGTCTCTAAATGTCTGCCATTGCCCATCCACAGTCAACCCCTTAAGTATCATTCGCCAATCAATCCTAGCCAATTCACGCCTCATACCTTCAAAGTTAGCCTTCTTTAAGTTCTGGACCATGGTCTCTGAATTAGCTGTTTCATTCTCCATCCTAATGCAGAATTCCACCATATTATGGTCACTCTTCCCCAAGGGGCCTCGCACAATGAGATTGCTAATTAATCCTCTCTCATTACACAACACCCAGTCTAAGATGGCCTCCCCCCTAGTTGGTTCCTCTATATTTCCTCTAGAAAACCATCCCTTATGCACTCCAGGAAATCCTCCTCCACCGTATTGCTTCCAGTTTGGTTAGCCCAATCTATGTGCATATTAAAGTCACCCATTATAACTGCTGCACCCTTATTGCATGCACCTTTAATTTCCTGTTTGATGCCCTCCCCAACATCACTACTGCTGTTTGGAGGTCTGGACACAACGCCCACTAACGTTTTTTGCCCTTTGGTGTTCTGCAGCTCTACCCATATAGATTCCACATCATCCAAGCTAATGTCCTTCATAACTATTGCATTAATCTCCTCTTTAACCAGCAATGCTACCCCACCTCCTTTTCCTTTTATTCTATCCTTCCTGAATGTTGAATACCCCTGGATGTTGAGTTCCCAGCCCTGATCATCCTGGAGCCACGTCTCCGTAATCCCAATCACATCATATTTGTTAACATCTATTTGCACAGCTAATTCATCCACCTTATTACGGATACTCCTTGCATTAAGACACAAAGCCTTCAGGCTTGGTTTTTTAACAACCTTTGTCCTTTTAGAATTTTGCTGTACAGTGGCCCTTTTTGTTCTTTGTCTTGGGTTTCTCTGCCCTCCACTTTTCCGCATCTCCTTTCTGTCTTTTGCTTTGGTCTCCTTTTTGTTTCCCTCTATCTCCCTGCATTGGTTCCCATCCCCCTGCCATATTAGTTTAACTCCTCCCCAACAGCACTAGCAAACACTCCCCCTCGGACATTAGTTCCGGTCCTGCCCAGGTGCAGACCGTCCGGTTTGTACTGGTCCCACCTCCCCCAGAACCGGTTCCAATGCCCCAGGAATTTGAATCCCTCCCTGCTGCACCACTGCTCAAGCCACGTATTCATCTGCGCTATCCTGCGATTCCTACTCTGACTATCACGTGGCACTGGTAGTAATCCCAAGATTACTACTTTTGAGGTCCTACTTTTTAATTTAGCTCCTAGCTCCTTAAATTCGTTTCGTCGGACCTCATCCCTTTTTTTAACCTATGTCGTTGGTACCAATGTGCACCACTCCCTTTTCTCCCTCCCTTTTTAGAATGTCCTGCATCCGCTCCGAGACATCCTTGACCCTTGCACCAGGGAGGCAACATACCATCCTGGAGTCTCGGTTGCGGCCACAGAAACGTCTATCTATTCTCCTTACAATCGAATCCCCTATCACTATAGCTCTCCCACTCTTTTTCCTGCCCTTCTGTGCAACAGAGCCAGCCACGGTGCCATGAACTTGGCTGCTGCTGCCCTCCCCTGATGAGTCATCCCCCCCAACAGTACTCAAAGCAGTGTATCTGTTTTGCAGGGGGATGACCACAGGGACCCCTGCACTACCTTCCTTGCACTGCTCTTCCTGCCGGTCTTCCATTCCTTATCTGGCTGTGGACCCTTCATCTGCGGTACGACCAACTCGCTGCACGTGCTATTCACGTCATTCTCAGCATCGTGGATGCTCCAGGGTGAATCCACCCTCAGCTCCAACTCCGCAACGCGGTCCGTCAGGAGCTGGAGGCGGACACACTTCCCGCACACGTAGTCGTCAAGGACACTGGAGTCGTCCCTGAGTTCCCGAATGGTACAGGAGGAGCATAACACGTGACCGAGCTGTCCTGCCATGACTTAACCCTTAGATAGGCAACAACAATGCTAAAGTTTACTCACTGTTATAGAAGAGAAAAAAGAAAAACTACTCACCAATCACCAGCCAATCACTTACCCCCTTGGCTGTGACGTCACCTGTCTGTTTCTTTCTACTTCTTTTTTGCCTTCTCCCTGTAGCTGCACAAGTCACGCCTCTCGCTGCCGCTGGGCCTTTTATAGGCCGCTCCGACACCACGCACTCCCGCCTCTCGGACTGCCGCCGCCTCTCGCTGCCACTGGGCCTTTTATAGGCCTCCGACCCCCGGACTCGCACCTCACCAACTGCTGCCGCCTCTCGCTGCCGCTGGGCCTTTTATAGGCCGCTCCGACACCACGCACTCCCGCCTCTCGGACTTACATGTGCAAGTGTTTAAAAATACACAGAAACATTTTAAAATAAAGTTATAAAAACACATTTTATTTTTAAAAACCCTCCCCACTACGGTAAGTTTATTTTAAGGCTTAATTAAAAAAACTTTTAAAAAGTCGGGAAAATATTTTTTTTATAAGAACTTTAATTTAAATGAATGTTAAATATGTAGTTTATTTTCTACTTTTTATTGTGTTTTTGGTGTTGGGGGGCTTCTCATTCATAGTAATAGGACTTACAGAACTCCTATTCTGACCTGATTGGCTACTGTCTGCTGTCTCCAGCTCCCAGCCTGCGCACATCCCCACGCTGCGATGCGCAGTCACCAAAGACCTCAGGCTCAGAAGTTTGAATGGGCGCAACAACAACAGGTAAGTGTGCATCTTTTTTCCCTATTTCACTCCTTTGCCCACGAGAAGACCTCGATTGGAATTTCAGGCCCAATGTTAGCAGTCCCACTGAATATTGAAGGTGGGAGTCAAGGTGGAAAGGTGGAATTGAACCACTCTGTCACTAGACAACTACAGGTTTGAAGCCTGCACCTCAGACCACTGAGGATCATCCAGGCACTGTTTGTAACTCATTCCATCGAAATATAAACCACCGATATGCTCAACACTTTTATATTGTGGTGATTTGGTTTTTTTCTCTGACTCATTCATTCTGCACATCGTCATAGCATAACAGTTAAAATAGGATTTGATATGAATCTCTGAAGCGATTTGGGATGTATTACTCCATTGAAGGCTCTATAGAAATGCAAGTTGTTGTTGTTATGCCCATTACTAATATCACAAAGCAAGATTTCAACCCACTCATTCACAGTTACAAACAACTGGAAAAAGCTCCACAAACAATCATACAGACCGAGAGCTCTGTCAGGCTCTACATCCTTTCCAAATCTTCCCCTGGTATTAATTACCATGCAAGACAAAGCACTTGATTGGCACCCCATCCACCACCTTCAACATTCACTCCCTCCATCACCAGTGCACCATCACTGCAGTGTGTACCATCTACAAGATGCACTGCAACAACTCGCCAAGGCTTCTTCAACGGCACCTCCCAAACCCGCGACCTCTACCACCGAGAAGGTCAACGGCAGTGGGTGCATGGGAACACTATCATCTCCAAGTTCCCCAGCAAGTCCCACACCATCCTGACTTGCAAATATATCGCCGTTCCTTCATTGTTGCTGGGTCAAAATCCTGGAACTCCTTACCTAACAGCGTTTTGGGAGCATCTTCACCACACCAGGCCAACCAGCACCTTCTCAAGGACAACAAGGGATGGCAATAAATGCCGGCCTTACTAGTGACACCCACATCTCGAGAATATTCTATGGAATTATATAGAATTTACAGCACAGAAACAGGCCATTCAGCCCAACTTCCATGCCAGTGTTTATGCTCCATGTAAGCCTCCTCCCACCCTTCTTTATCAAACACTATCTGGATATCCTTCAAAGCCTTTCTTCTTCATGCTTATCTAGCTGTCCTTAAATGCATCTATGCTACTCGCCTCAACTACTCCATGTGGTAGCGGGTTCCCCGCTCTAATTACTGTCTGAGTGAAGAATTCCTTATTGGATTTATGAATAATGATCTTATATTTATGGCCTTTTACCTTGGACTCCCCCACAAGTGGAAACATCTTCTCTACATCTACCCTGTCAAACCCTTTCACAATCTTGAAGACCTCCATCAGGTCACCCCTCGGCCTTCTCTTGTCTAGAGAAAGGAGCCCCAGCCTGTTCAATCTTTCCTGATAGTTAGTGTTATGTCTCAAATAAAGCAATGTGACTGAGTACTGTAGACTTGAGTAAGTGTGACCTTAGTCTCTTTATACTGACTCCAGAGTGCTGGCACAGCATGGGAGGCCTGCTTATATGCAGTGCTCCCAAGGGATGCTGGGATCCCTTGGGACTCCAACAGATGCGCCCTCTGGTGGTGGTAGAATGCTGATTACAAGGTGTTGCATGCATAACATCACTCCCCCCCCCCCCCCAAGTTAATAGTACACTTATTTACAGGGCTTTCCGCTCCCTAGTCAATCGTCTCGGTACAAACACAGGTGTAGATGAGTTGGTTGGGCCTTCGCTGGGCTGCTGCGCAGCTGGCCTTGTTGGGCTGCTGGGGATGATGAGTTCAGCTTCGTGGTCAACCGTGATGTCGGTTGCCACTTGTGTGTGTGTGTCGGAGGGTCGAGGTTGGTGGTGTCCTCTTCAGGTTGCTCGTGGCTGTCTGTGAATCGCAGTTTGGTTTGGTCCAAATGCTTTCTGCAAGTTAGTCCATTTGCAAGTTTGACCTCAAACACCCTACTCCCTTCTTTGGCTACAACAGTGCTGGCAATCCATTTGGGACCATGTCCATAGTTGAGTACAAATACAGGGTCATTGACTTCAATATTGCGTGACAAATTTGCGCGATCATGGTACATGCTTTGTTGATGCCGCCTGCCCTCGACATGATCATGGAGATCAGGGTGGACTAGAGAGAGCCTTGTTTTGAGTGCGCTTTTCATGAGCAGTTCAGCAGGGGGAACGCTGGTGAGCGAGTGGGGTCTTATGCGGTAGCTGAGCAGGACTCGGGCAGCCGGGTCTGCAGGGAGCCTTCCGACACACGTTTCAAGCTTTGCTTGATGGTTTGGAATGCCCATTCTGCCTGGCCTTTGGATGCGGGCTTGAACGGGGCAGATGTGATGCGCTTGAACCTATTGCTGGTCATGAATTCCTTGAATTCAGCGCTGGTGAAGCACGGCCCATTTTCGCTGACAAGGACATCAGGCAGGCCGTGCGTGGCAAACATGGCTCATATGCTTTCGATGGTGTCAGTGGTCGTGCTTACAGACATTATTACACACTCAATCCATTTTGAATAAGCATCCACAACAACGAAAAACATTTTGCCTAGAAACAGGCCAGCGAAGTTAACTTGGATCCTAGACCACGGTTTGGAGGGCCGTGACTACAAACTTAGCGGTGCCTCCCTGGGTGCATTGCTCAGTTGAGAGCATGTGATGTATTGGTGCAGGCAAGACTCCAAATCTGAGTCGATGCCGGGCCACCACACATGGGATCTAGCTATAGCTTTCATCATTACTATGCCTCGGTGGGTGCTGTGTAGGTCGCGTATGAACGTTTCCCTGCCTTTCTTAGGCAAAACCACGCGATTAACCCACAAAAGACAGTCCGCCTGTATGGACATTTCATCTTTGCACCGCTGAAACGGCTTGACCTCTTCGTGCCTCTCCGCTGGGATGCTGGACCAGCTCCCATGGAGGACACTGTTTTTTACAAGGGACAGTCAAGGATCCTGGCTGTAACGGGTGACTTTTCATTTTCAAATGCATAGAAACATAGAAACATAGAAAATAGATGCAGGAGTAGGCCATTCGGCCCTTCAAGCCTGCACCACCATTCAATAAGATCATGGCTGATCATTCACCTCAGTACCCCTTTCCTGCTTTCTCTCCATACCCTTTGATCCCTTTAGCCATAAGGGCCATATCTAATTCCCTTTTGAATATATCCAATGAACTGACATCAACAACTCTCTGCGGTAGGGAATTCCACAG
This sequence comes from Pristiophorus japonicus, assembly GCF_044704955.1. Lineage (NCBI taxonomy): Eukaryota > Metazoa > Chordata > Chondrichthyes > Pristiophoridae > Pristiophorus > Pristiophorus japonicus. Next base: position 204,084,812 of record NC_091983.1, read on the forward strand.
GTTAACAACTCCCTGAGTGAAGAAGTTTCTCCTCATCTCAGTCCTAAATGGCTTACCCCTTATCCTTAGACTATGTCCCCTGATTCTGGACTTCCCCAACATCGAGAACATTCTTCCTGCATCTAACCTGTCCAGTCCCGTCAGAATTTTATATGTTTCTATGAGATCCCCTCTCATCCTTCTAAACTCCAGTGAATACAGGCCCAGTCGATCCAGTCTCGCCTCATATGTCAGTCCTGCCATCCCGGGAATCAGTCTGGTGAACCTTCGCTGCACTCCCTCAATAGCAAGAACGCCCTTCCTCAGATTAGGAGACCAAACTGAACACAATATTCCAGATGAGGCCTCACTAAGGCCCTGTACAACTGCAGTAAGACCTCCCTGCTCCTATACTCAAATCCCCTAGCTATGAAGGCCAACAGACCATTTGCCTTCTTTACCGCCTGCTGTACCTGCGAGCCCACTTTCAATGACTGATGTACCATGATACCGAGGTCTCGTTGCACCTCCCCTTTTCCTAATCTGCTGCCATTCAGATAATATTCTGCCTTCGCGTTTTTGCCACCAAAGTGGATAACCTCACATTTATCCCCATTATACTGCATCTGCCACGCACTTGCCCACTCACCTAACCTGTCCAAGTCACCCTACAGCCTCTTAGCGTCCTCCTCACAGCTCACACCACCACCCAGTTTAGTGTCAAATGCAAACTTGGAGATATTACACTCAATTCCCTCATTCAAATCATTAATGTATATTGTAAATAGCTGTGGTCCCAGCACTGAGCCCTGCAGCACCCCACTAGTCACTGCCTGCCATTCTGAAAAGGACCCGTTTATCCCGACTCTCTGCTTCCTGTCTGCAAACCAGTTCTCTATCCACATCAGTACATTACTCCCAATACCATGTGCTTTAATTTTGCACACCAATCTCTTGTGTGGGACCTTGTCAAAAGCCTTCTGAAAGTCCAAATACACCACATCCACTGGTTGTCCCTTGTCCACTCTACCAGTTACATCCTCAAAAAATTCTAGAAGATTTGTCAAGCAGGATTTCCTTTTCATAAATCCATGCTGACTTGGACCGATCCCCACTGCTTTCCAAATGTGTTGCTATTTCATCTTTAATAATTGATTCCAACATTTTCCCCACTACTGATGTCAGGCTAACCGGTCTATAATTACCCATTTTCTCTCTCCCTCCTTTCTTAAAATGTGGTGTCACATTAGCTACCCTCCAGTCCATAGGAACTGCTCCAGATTTGATAGACTGTTGGAAGATGATCACCAATGTATCTACTAGTTCTAGGACTACTTCCTTAAGTACTCTGCGATGCAGACTATCAGGCCCTGGGGATTTATCGGCCTTCAATCCCATCAATTTCCCCAACATAATTTCCCGCCTAATAAGAATTTCCTTCAGTTCCTCCTTCTCGCTGGACCCTCGGTCCCCTGGTATTTCCGGAAGGTTATTTGTGTCTTCCTTTGTGAAGACAGAACCAAAGTATTTGTTTAACTGGTCTGCCATTTCTTTGTTCCCCATTATAAATCACCAAGAGCAAGTCCTCTGGCTGTGCCATTTCTACCCCAGTGGTGGGCAATGGTAGGCGACTGAGAGCATCAGCGCAGTTCTCTGTGCCTGGTCTGTGGCGAATTACATAGTTATATGCAGACAGCGTGAGCGCCCATCTTTGGATGCGAGCAGAGGCATTGATATTAATACCTTTGCTCTCTGAGAATAGCGATATGAGCGGCTTATGGTCAGTTTCGAACTCGAACTTAAGCTCAAACAGATAGTGGTGCATTTTTTTCACCCCGTAAACGCATGCCAGAGCTTCTTTTTCAATCATGCTGTAGGCCCTTTCGGCCTTGGACAAACTCCTGGACGCATAAGCGACCGGTTGCAATGTTCCCGATTTGTTTACTTGTTGTAACATACACCCGACCCCGTACGAAGACGCATCGCAAGCTAGCACTAAACGATTACATGGGCCATACAGAACAAGCAGTTTGTTGGAACATAACAGATTTCTGGCTTTCTCAAAAGCAGTCTCTTGTGATTTCCCCCATACCCAGTCATCTCCCTTCCATAGCAACATATGTAGAGGTTCTAGCAAGGTGCTTAACCCGGGTAGGAAATTACCAAAATAATTGAGGAGTCCCAGGAATGACCGCAGCTCCATCACATTCTGTGGTCTCGGTACATTCTTGATGGCCACTTGGCGTCGGTGGGTCTGATGCCGTCTGCTGCGATTCTTCTCCATAAGAACTCGACCTCTGGTGCCAGGAAAACACACTTCGAGCGTTTCAACCTGAGTCCCACATGTTCGGCGACATAGCTCGCCACTTCCTGGCCTTCAGACCGTTGACATGTATAAAATTGATACCTTGCCATCAGAACGCTCTCCTTTGGATTTAGGTGCTCCCGGACCAACGTACACAGTTCTTCATACGATTTGGTTATTGGTTTCACCGGAGCAAGAAGATTCTTCATGAGGCCATAGGTTGTTGCCCCGCAGACGGTGAGGAGGATCGCCCTTCGTTTGGCAGCGTTCTCATTCCCTTCCAGCTCATTGGCCACGAAGTATTGGTTGAGTCGCTCCACGAAGGCTTCCCAATCGTCACCTTCTCAGAGAGTTTCTCGAGGATACCAACAGTTCTCTGCATTTTTGCGTGATGGTTCGTTATCCATTACTCGTCGCTAGTTTTTATGTCTCAAATAAAGCAATGTGACTGAGTACTGTAGACTTGAGTAAGTGTGACCTTAGTCTCTTTATTCTGACTCCAGAGTGCTCGCACAACATGGGAGGCCTGCTTATATGCAGTGCTCCCAAGGGATGCAGGGATCCCTTGGGACTCCAACAGATAAGCCCTCTGGTGGCAGTAGAATGCTGGTTACCAGGTGTTGCATACATAACAGTTAGAACCTCTTAGTTCTGGTATCAGCCATGAGATCGGCCATGATCTAACTGAATGGCGGGACAGGCTCAAGGGGCTACTCCTGTTCCTATGTTGTTCAATCTTTTTTCACACTTTCTCCAGTTCAGCAAACAAAAGCATCACCATTCTCTGTTTCAACGTATGGGTAGGGCTGTGTCAGATGGTTCTTCTTTTCCCACAGATTAGTAGACCTATGCAACAAGTTACTGGTTTGCGTGGTGAGTGCAGGCTCTCTGCATGCCTTCAAGTGATTGTTTCTCTGATTGGGAAGAAGATCACGTCTTATAAAAGTTAGGGGAGCAAACCAGGTGCTATAAGCATGGTCCGTGTGGTCTCCTTGGACTAGTTTCGATTGCCTAACGGAGTCAAAGAGGAATTTTGCAGATTTCTTTCCTGATTGGCCTTGGGATTTGTTTTGCCTCTCCCAGGAGGTTACCTGTCAGAAGCTAGGCAGGTGGGTGTGCGATGCTGGTGGAAGACTCACTGAATACTATACCTACACACGAGGCATTAAACAGTCAAGCCAGTCCCAGACTCACTAAACTTCAAACCCCGACTCAGTGGGTGCTTGTGCCGACTCGCGATGGTCCCAGCATTGTGGTTCTGTGGGGCAGGCTTGATGGACCAGCTGGTCTTTCCCTGCCCGTCGAGTTCATATGTTTGTAACAAAAGTATTCCAAACAAAATCAATACGAACTAACAAAAGAAAAAGAAAATTACGTGAAAGTTAATCATAATTCTTGATAACTTGCCTTTCACAACCACTGGATGTTCCAAAGCACTTTGTAGTCAATGAAGTACTATTTGGAGTATACTCACTGCTGTAATGTAGGAAACGCAGCAGCCAATTTGCACACAGCAAGCTCCCACAAAACAGCATCATCATCACCATAGGCAGTCCCTCAGAATCGAGGAAGACTTGCTTCCACTCTTAAAATGAGTTCTTAGGTGGCTGAACAGTCCAATATGAAAACCACAGTCTCTGTCACAGGTGGGACAGATAGGCATTGAGGGAAGGAGTGGGTGGGACAGGTTTGCCACTCGCTCTTTCCGCTGCCTGCGCTTGGTTTCTGCATGCTCTCGCCGATGAGACTCGAGGTGTTCGGCGCCATCCCGGATGCACTTCCTCCACTTAGGGCGGTCTTGGGCCCGGGACTCCCAAATGTCAGTGGGGATATTGCACTTTATCAGGGAGGCTTTGAAGGTGTCCTTGTAACGTTTCCGCTGCCCACCTTTGGCTCTTTTTCTGTGAAGGAGTTCCGAGTAGAGCGCTTGCTTTGGGAGTCTCGTATCTGCTAAGCAAACTATGTGGCCCTCAAAGCCTCCCTGATAAAGTGCGAAATCCCCACTGACACCTGGGAGTCCTTGGCCATAGACTGCCCTAAGTGGAGAAAGTGCATTCGAGAGGGCGCCTAGCTCCTCGAGTATTGTCGCCGAGAGCATGCAGAAATCAAGCGCAGGTAGTGGAAAGAGCGTGCGGCAAACCAGTTCCACCCACCCCTTCCCTCAACGACTATCTGTCCGACCTGTGACAGAGACTTTGGCTCTCGTATTGGACTGTACAGCCACCTAAGAACTCATGCTAAGAGTGGAAGCAAGTCTTCCTTGATTCTGAGGGACTGCCTATGATGATGATGATGTGGCCTGCCCAGCAGAGCTGATCAAGTGTGGTCAGTGCTTCAGTGCTGGGGATATGGCCAGATAATCTTTTTTTTTAGTGATTGAGGGATAAATATTGTCCAGGTCTCCATTGCCCTTCTTCAAAATATGCCATAGGATCTTTTACATCCATTTGAGAGGGCAGACGGGGCCTGGGTTTATTGTCTCATCCAAATGAGACATTAAACCCAGGCCCTCGGAGTGCCAGCCTAGATTTTTGTGCTCAAGTCGTTAGGTCTCTGTGGTCAGACTCCAATCCTAACTTATTTTCTATAATTCTCACAGCTGACAACTATTGCTCCTCCCCTCCAACTCAAACTGTCCAAGTTTTATACTGTGAGCTTCACAATTAGTTGTCAACTTACTAAAAGGCCACTAGGTGGCTCTCTTGCACAGGGGAAGGTGGCACAAGGCACAGTTACACATCCAAACCTACAGGTGGCAGAACACCTCAGCTTATCACGTTACTCTGAGTTCGGGCAAGTGTTGAAATCAGTTCAGGCATTAGTGTTCAAAATGCAGCTTCTCTACAATAAATCCCAGTCTGCATTAAGCTAAAATCCCCTCAGCCAAATACTTATAGACTAAACAGAAACCCAAACTTGCTGAGCTACCAAAACGACAGTCTCACCAAAGTCACCAAACCCGCACCAAAACCTAAACCAAATTCACTAAACCACCAGACTCACTAAACCAGCAAACCAGTCTCACTAAACCTGAATTTAGTCTCACTTTTGAAAGGATCGGCAGAAAGGAAAAGGAGGTGGGGTAGCTCTGTTAATAAAGGATGAGATCAGTGCAGTAGTGAGAAATGATATCGGCTCAGAAGATCAAGATGCTAGTGCTGTTGGGGAGGAGTTAAACTAATATGGCAGGGGGATGGGAACCAATGCAAGGAGACAGAGAGAGACAAAAAGGAGGCAAAAGCAAAAGACAGAAAGGAGATGAGGAAAAGTGGAGGGCAGAGAAACCCAAGGCAAAGAACAAAAAGGGCCACTATACAGCAAAATTCTAAAAGGACAAAGGGTGGTAAAAAAACAAGCCTGAAGGCTTTGTGTCTTAATGCAAGGAGTATCCGCAATGAGGTGGCTGAATTAACTGTGCAAATAGATGTTAACAAATATGATGTGATTGGGATTACGGAGACGTGGCTCCAGGATGATCAGGGCTGGGAACTCAACATCCAGGGGTATTCAACATTCAGGAAGGATAGAATAAAAGGAAAAGGAGGTGGGGTAGCATTGCTGGTTAAAGAGGAGATTAATGCAATAGTTAGGAAAGACATTAGCTTGGATGATGTGGAATCTATATGGGTAGAGCAGCAGAACACCAAAGGGCAAAAAACGTTAGTGGGAGTTGTGTACAGACCTCCAAACAGTAGTAGTGATGTTGGGGAGGGCATCAAACAGGAAATTAGGTGTGCATGCAATAAAGGTGCAGCAGTTATAATGGGTGACTTTAATATGCACATAGATTGGGCTAGCCAAAGTGGAAGCAATACGGTGGAGGAGGATTTCCTGGAGTGCATAAGGGATGGTTTTCTAGACCAATATGTCGAGGAACCAACTAGGGGGGAGGCCATCTTAGACTGGGTGTTGTGTAATGAGAGAGGATTAATTAGCAATCTCATTGTGCGAGGCCCCTTGGGGAAGAGTGACCATAATATGGTGGAATTCTGCATTAGGATGGAGAATGAAACAGTTAATTCAGAGACCATGGTCCAGAACTTAAAGAAGGGTAACTTTGAAGGTATGAGGCGTGAATTGGCTAGGATAGATTGGCGAATGATACTTAAGGGGTTGACTGTGGATGGGCAATGGCAGACATTTAGAGACCGCATGGATGAACTACAATAATTGTGCATTCCTGTCTGGCTTAAAATAAAAAAGGGAAGGTGGCTCAACCGTGGCTATCTAGAGAAATCAGAGATCGTATTAAAGCCAAGGAAGTGGCATACAAATTGGCCAGAAATAGCAGCGAACCCGGGGACTGGGAGAAATTTAGAACTCAGCAGAGGAGGACAAAGGGTTTGATTAGGGCAGGGAAAATGGAGTACGAGAAGAAGCTTGCAGGGAACATTAAGGCAGATTGCAAAAGTTTCTATAGGTATGTAAAGAGAAAAAGGTTAGTAAAGACAAACGTAGGTCCCCTGCAGTCAGAATCAGGGGAAGTCATAACGGGGAACAAAGAAATGGCGGACCAATTGAACAAGTACTTTGGTTCGGTATTCACAAAGGAGGACACAAACAACCTTCCGGATATAAAAGGGGTCAGAGGGTCTAGTAAGGAGGAGGAACTGAGGGAAATCTTTATTAGTCGGGAAATTGTGTTGGGGAAATTGATGGGATTGAAGGCCGATAAATCCCCAGGGCCTGATGGACTGCAACCCAGAGTACTTAAGGAGGTGGCCTTGGAAATAGCGGATGCATTGACAGTCATTTTCCAACATTCCATTGACTCTGGATCAGTTCCTATCGAGTGGAGGGTAGCCAATGTAACCCCACTTTTTAAAAAAGGAGGGAGAGAGAAAACAGGGAATTATAGACCGGTCAGCCTGACCTCAGTAGTGGGTAAAATGATGGAATCAATTATTAAGGATGTCATAGCAGCGCATTTGGAAAATGGTGACATGATAGGTCCAAGTCAGCATGGATTTGTGAAAGGGAAATCATGCTTGACAAATCTTCTGGAATTTTTTGAGGATGTTTCCAGTAAAGTGGACAAGGAAGAACCAGTTGATGTGGTATATTTGGACTTTCAGAAGGCTTTCGACAAGGTCCCACACAAGAGATTAATGTGCAAAGTTAAAGCACATGGGATTGGGGGTAGTGTGCTGACGTGGATTGAGAACTGGTTGGCAGACAGGAAGCAAAGAGTAGGAGTAAATGGGTACTTTTCAGAATGGCAGGCAGTGACTAGTGGGGTACCGCAAGGTTCGGTGCTGGGGCCCCAGCTGTTTACATTGTACATTAATGATTTAGACGAGGGGATTAAATGTAGTATCTCCAAATTTGCAGATGACACTAAGTTGGGTGGCAGTGTGAGCTGCAAGGAGGATGCTATGAGGCTGCAGAGTGACTTGGATAGGTTAGGTGAGTGAGCAAATGCATGGCAAATGAAGTATAATGTGGATAAATGTGAGGTTATCCACTTTGGTGGTAAAAACAGAGAGACAGACTATTATCTGAATGGTGACAGATTAGGAAAAGGGGAGGTGCAACGAGACCTGGGTGTCATGGTACATCAGTCATTGAAGGTTGGCATGCAGGTACAGCAGGTGGTTAAGAAAGCAAATGGCATGTTGGCCTTCATAGCGAAGGGATTTGAGTACAGGGGCAGGGAGGTGTTGCTACAGTTGTACAGGGCCTTGGTGAGGCCACACCTGGAGTATTGTGTACAGTTTTGGTCTCCTAACCTGAGGAAGGACATTCTTGCTATTGAGGGAGTGCAGCGAAGATTTACCAGACTGATTCCCAGGATGGTGGGACTGACCTATCAAGAAAGACTGGATCAACTGGGCTTGTATTCACTGGAGTTCAGAAGAATGAGAGGGGACCTCATAGAAACGTTTAAAATTCTGACGGGTTTGGACAGGTTAGATGCAGGAAGAATGTTCCCAATGTTGGGGAAGTCCAGAACCAGGGGTCACAGTCTAAGGATAAGGGGTAAGCCATTTAGGACCGAGATGAGGAGAAACTTCTTCACCCAGAGAGTGGTGAACCTGTGGAATTCTCTACCACAGAAAGTAGTTGAGGCCAATTCACTAAATATATTCAAAAGGGAGTTAGATGAAGTCCTTACTACTCGGGGGATCAAGGGATATGGCGAGAAAGCAGGAAGGGGGTACTGAAGTTTCATGTTCAGCCATGAACTCATTGAATGGCGGTGCAGGCTAGAAGGGCTGAATGGCCTACTCCTGCACCTATTTTCTATGTTTCTAATCAGTTTGGGTGGAGATAAGAAATAATAAGGGAAATAAGTCACTGGTGGGCGTAGTCTATAGGCCCCCTAACTGTATCTACACTGTAGGACAGAGTATAAATCAAGAAATAATGGAGGCTTGTAAGAAAGGTACGACAATAATCATGGTGATTTTAATCAAAAAGGCGCTATAGAAATGCAAAATTCTTTCCTCTATAGGCTCAGTATAGGAAGCTCCCTCAACCCTCAAGTTAACAGCCAACCTCAGAAGAGCATTCCCTAGTGTACTCGTGTGGCATTTCCATTTCCTGCAACAGCCGGTCCTTGCGCTCTCTCTAGCGGCATGGCCCTGTTACATCATAGAAACATAGAAAATAGGTGCAGGAGTAGGCCATTCGGCCCTTCTAGCCTGCACCGCCATTCAATGAATTCATGGCTGAACATGCAACTTCAGTACCCCATTCCTGCTTTCTCACCATACCCCTTGATTCCCCTAGTAGTAAGGACTTCATCTAACTCCTTTTTGAATATATTTAGTGAATTGGCCTCAACAACTTTCTGTGGTAGAGAATTCCACAGGTTCACCACTCTCTGGGTGAAGAAATTCCTCCTCATCTCGGTCCTAAATGGCTTCCCCCTTATCCTTAGACTGTGTCCCCTGGTTCTGGACTTCCCCAACATTGGGAACATTCTTCCTGCATCTAACCTGTCTAACCCCGTCAGAATTTTAAACGTTTCTATGAGGTCCCCTCTCATTCTTCTGAACTCCAGTGAATACAAGCCCAGTTGATCCAGTCTTTCTTGATAGGTCAGTCCCGCCATCCCGGGAATCAGTCTGGTGAACCTTCGCTGCACTCCCTCAATAGCAAGAATGTCCTTCCTCAGGTTAGGAGACCAAAACTGTACACAATACTCCAGGTGTGGCCTCACCAAGGCCCTGTACAATTGTAGCAACACCTCCCTGCCCTTGTACTCAAATCCCCTCGATATGAAGGCCAACATGCCATTTGCTTTCTTAACCGCCTGCTGTATCTGCATCGATTTGACATGGGAACCGTGTCAGATCAGACTCGGGCACGATAACATGCCAGTGTCTCACGAGATATAAATGTGGGTGAGCCGGTGGTGGGGGAAAGGGCAACTTGTGGCAAAAAGCTGAGTCCTACAGGGCAGGAGGGTCCCAGGCTCGATCACCAGTCTGTGCTGACAGAGAGCATTTTAGGCAGGGGGCAGAGGGGAAGTCCGTCTCTGTGGACTTCTAGTGAGAGCGGTTGTTGGGACATTGTCATATATCATTATCCTTAATGCAAGTTTGATAACTAAGAAATACTGTCAAATCACATGCATGAGAATGGTACCGATAGTGAACCCACGGGCAACAGTCTCATTGGGTGTAATAAGCGTGTTGCCTTGACTGCTCACCTAAGCAAGTCCCTGAGGGGCTCCAGTATGTTGTGCCTTTTATAGGGCTAATTACGTCCTCCGAAGGGTGATGCTATTATGTCAACGCATCCAACCTGCATCTAGTTAATACATAAGTACGTTTTTTTTCATTCGTTTTTGGGATGTGGGTGTCGCTGGCAAGACCAGCATTTATTGCCCATCCCTAATTACCCTTGAGAAGATGGTGGTGAGCCGCCTTCTTGAACCACAGCAGTCCGTGTACTGAAGGCACAGTGGTGTTAGGGAGGGAGTTCCAGGATTTTGATCCAGTGACAATGAAGGAATGGCAAAATATTTTCAAGTCAGGATGGTGTGTGACTTGGAGGGGAACTTGCAGGTGATGGCGTTCCCCAGTGCCTGCTGCCAATGTCCTTCTAGGGGATAGAGATCGTGGGTTTGGGGGGTGCTGCCAAAAGAAGCCTTGGCGAGTTGCTGCAGTGCATCTTGTAGATGGTACACACTGCAGCCATGGTGCGCCGGTGGTGGAGGGAGTGAATGTTTAAGGTGGTGGATGGGGTGCCAATCAAGCGGGCTGCTTTGTCCTGGATGGTGTCGAGTTTCTTGAGTGTTGTTGGAGCTGCACTCATCCAGGCAAGTGGAAAGTATTCCATCACACTCCAGACTTGTGCCTTGTAAATAGTGGAAAGGCTTTGTGGAGTTAGGAGGTGAGTCACTTGCCACAGAATACCCAGCCTCTGACCTGCTCTTGTAGCCACAGTATTTATGTTAACCTATTGCGTCACCTCGTCAAGGGGCGTTCTTTACGTATCTTCTTGCAATGTGTCTATGCAGTACCGTCTATCTTTTGTTCATTGTTCCTTTTACATGTCGTCATGGCCTTCACTTCCTTATCTCCTTTTAGTACATCCCTCTTCCATCTTTATATTCCTACACTGTCTTCTGACTAACTGGCCTTACACCAGTACATTACTCATCAGTTTCCACAAACTGTTAGTGAGTAATGATTGTTATAACACCCTGACCTCGACTTGTCTGTGACCTCCTGAAACTACGTGGAGTGCAGAATTAGTTCAATGTGTGTGTGCGTGTGTGTTTTATATTAGGAAATGCTTATTCGGGCCTTTTCTACCTGGCGTTGCTCATCTTAAAGCAGTAACAGACTGGGCTGCAATAGGTTCCAATGTCTAGTGTCAAACATGAGGGTGGTGTATCACTGGGCACCAGAGGCTCACAGATCAGTATCCCAGCAAAGAGTTAGTCCTTCAAGTGAGGAGCAGAGGGGAGGGGAGGAAATTAGAGGAGAGTTGGGGAAATAAATATAAATGGACATGCTCTCAGTTACTGAGTGTGATCACACAGAACGTAGAGAGTTAAATGCAGTGACGATGGGCACCAGGAATAGAATAAGCAGGAAAGCAAAACACACTTAAGTGCCAATTAAAGGGTGGAAGTGGTTTCCAGAACACTGACATTAATTGCTGAGCTTCACATCTCCATGTAATGGCTTGGATTTTACACGTCATGTACCCAACTTGGCAGATAACCGTCACATCAACCCGATGGCTGTTTCCCAGGCAACGCTGTGCTTCGGAGAGAGGGGAAGCTGCGTATGTAGCAGTTTTACCTCAGAGCTGAAATTAGAGCATTAGGCCAGGAATAAGTCAGCCTCCCAAAATAGCCTGAGAAAATAGTACATTTCTCCTCAGTCCCTCCTACCAGGGAGCTGCTAAGTGATATGTATGTGTGTCTGTATATGTGTTTGTATATATCTGTGTGCGTATGTGCATATGTAGGTGTGTGTATGTGGGTGTGTGCACGTATGTATATGTATGTGAGTGGTACATATCTGTGTATGTATATGTGTGTGCGTATGTGTTCGTACGTGTGTGTATGTGTATGTATGTATGTATATTTGTGTTTACGCATGTGTGTGTCTAGGTGTGTGTTGTTTGTGTATGTAGGTGTGTTTGCGTGTGTGAGTGTGTGTATGTACGTATGTGCATGTATGTGTATGTACATAAAAACATAGAAACATAGAAAATAGGTGCAGGAGTAGGCCATTCGGCCCTTCTAGCCTGCACCGCCATTCAATGAGTTCATGGCTGAACATTCAACTTCAGTACCCCATTCCTGCTTTCTCGCCATACCCCTTGATCCCCCTAGTAGTAAGGACCTCATCTAACTCCTTTTTGAATATATTTAGTGAATTGGCCTCAACAACTTTCTGTGGTAGAGAATTCCACAGGTTCACCACTCTCTGGGTGAAGAAGTTCCTCCGCATCTCGGTCCTAAATGGCTTACCCCTTATCCTTAGACTGTGACCTCTGGTTCTGGACTTCCCCAACATTGGGAACATTCTTCCTGCATCTAACCTGTCTAACCCCGTCAGAATTTTATATGTTTCTATGAGGTCCCCTCTCATTCTTCTGAACTCCAGTGAATACAAGCCCAGTTGATCCAGTCTTTCTTGATAGGTCAGTCCCGCCATCCCGGGAATCAGTCTGGTGAACCTTCGCTGAACTCCCTCAATAGCAAGAATGTCCTTCCTCAGGTTAGGAGACCAAAACTGTACACAATACTCCAGGTGTGGCCTCACCAATGCCCTGTACAACTGTAGCAACACCTCCCTGCCCCTGTACTCAAATCCCCTTGCTATGAAGGCCAACATGCCATTTGCTTTCTTAACCGCCTGCTGCACCTGCATGCCAACCTTCAATGACTGATGTACCATGACACCCAGGTCTCTTTGCACCTCCCCTTTTCCTAATCTGTCACCATTCAGATAATAGTCTGTCTCTCTGTTTTTACCACCAAAGTGGATAACCTCACATTTATCCACATTATATTTCATCTGCCATGCATTTGCCCATTCACCTAACCTATCCAAGTCGCTCTGCAGCCTCACAGCATCCTCCTCGCAGCTCACACTGCCACCCAACTTAGTGTCATCCGCAAATTTGGAGATACTACATTTAATCCCCTCGTCTAAATCATTAATGTACAATGTAAACAGCTGGGGCCCCAGCACAGAACCTTGCGGTACCCCACTAGTCACTTCCTGCCATTCTGAAAAGTACCCACTTACTCCTACTCTTTGCTTCCTGTCTGACAACCAGTTCTCAATCCATGTCAGTACACTACCCCCAATCCCATGTGCTCTAACTTTGCACATCAATCTCTTGTGTGGGACCTTGTCGAACGCCTTCTGAAAGTCCAAATATACCACATCAACTGGTTCTCCCTTATCCACTCTACTTGAAACATCCTCAAAAAATTCCAGAAGATTTGTCAAGCATGATTTCCCTTTCACAAATCCATGCTGACTTGGACCTATCATGTCACCTCTTTCCAAATGCACTGCTATGACATCCTTAATAATTGATTCCATCATTTTACCCACTACCGATGTCAGGCTGACCGGTCTATAATTCCCTGTTTTCTCTCTCCCTCCTTTTTTAAAAAGTGGGGTTACATTGGCTACCCTCCACTCCATAGGAACTGATCCAGAGTCAATGGAATGTTGGAAAATGACTGTCAACGCATCCACTATTTCCAAGGCCACCTCCTTAAGTACTCTGGGATGCAGTCCATCAGGCCCTGGGGATTTATCGGCCTTCAATCCCATCAATTTCCCCAACACAATTTCCCGGCTAATAAGGATTTACCTCAGTTCCTCCTCCTTACTAGACCCCCCGACCCCTTTTATAACCGGAAGGTTGTTCGTGTCCTCCTTCGTGAATACCGAACCAAAGTACTTGTTCAATTGGTCCGCCATTTCTTTGTTCCCCGTTATGACTTCCCCTGATTCTGACTGCAGAGGACCTACGTTTGTCTTTACTAACCTTTTTCTCTTTACATATCTATAGAAACTTTTGAAATCCGTCTTAATGTTCCCTGCAAGCTTCTTCTCATACTCCATTTTCCCTGCCCTAATCAAACCCTTTGTCCTCCTCTGCTGAGTTCTAAATTTCTCCCAGTCCCCAGGTTCGCTACTATTTCTGGCCAATTTGTATGCCACTTCCTTGGCTTTAATACTATCCCTGATTTCCCTTGATAGCCACGGTTGAGCCACCTTCCCTTTTTTATTTTTATGCCAGACAGGAATGTACAATTGTTGTAGTTCATCCATGCGGTCTCTAAATGTCTGCCATTGCCCATCCACAGTCAACCCCTTAAGTATCATTCGCCAATCCATCCCAGCCAATTCACGCCTCATACCTTCAAAGTTAGCCTTCTTTAAGTTCTGGACCATGGTCTCTGAATTAACTGTTTCATTCTCCATTCCAATGCAGAATTCCACCATATTATGGTCACTCTTCCCCAAGGGGCCTCTAAGAGAAGGATGAACTATCCGTGGCTAACTAAGGAAGTTAAGGATGGTATCAAATTGAAAACAAAGGCATACAATGTTGCGAAGATTAGTGGTAGGCCAGAGGATTGGGAATTTTTTAGAAACCAGCAAAGGACTACCAAAAAAATAATAAAGAGCGAGAAGATAGTTTATGAGAGTAAACTGGCAAAAAATATAAAAACAGACAGTAAAAGTTTCTACAAGTATATAAAAAGGAAGAGAGTAGCTAAAGTAAATACATCGCTTTGGGTACTGTTGAGGGGAATGACTCATCAGGGGAGAGCAGCAGCAGCCAAGTTCATGGCACCATGCATGGCACTGCTGCACAGGAGGGAAGGAAAAAGAGTGGGAGAGCGATAGTGATAGGGGATTCTATTGTAAGGGGAATAGATAGACGTTTCTGTGGCCGCAACCGAGACTCCAGGATGGTATGTTGCCTCCCTGGTGCAAGGGTCAAGGATGTCTCGGAGCGGATGCAGGACATTCTGAAAAGGGAGGGTGAACAGCCAGTTGTCGTGGTGCATATAGGTACCAACAATATAGGTAAAAAACGGGATGAGGTCCGACAAGACGAATTTAGGGAGCTAGGAGCGAAATTAAAAAGTAGGACCTCAAAAGTAGTAATCTCAGGATTGCTATCAGTGCCACATGCTAGTCAGAGTAGGAATCGCAGGATAGCTCAGATGAATATGTGGCTTGAGGAATGGTGCAGAAGGGAGGGATTCAAATTCCTGGGACATTGGAACCGGTTCTGGGGGAGGTGGGACCAGTACAAACCGGACGGTCTGCACCTGGGCAGGACCGGAACCAATGTCCTAGGGGGAGTGTATACTAGTGCTGTTGGGGAGGAGTTAAACTAATATGGCAGGGGGATGGGAACCTATGCAGGGAGACAGAGGGAAGTAGAATAGGGAAAGAAGCAAAAGATAGAAAGAAAAAAAGTAAAAGTGGAGGGCAGAGAAACCCAAGGCAAAAAGCAAAAAGGGCCAAATTACAGCAAAATTCTAAAGGAGCAAAGTGTGTTAAAAAGACAAGCCTGAAGGCTCTGTGCCTCAATGCGAGGAGTATTCTGAATAAGGGGGACAAATTAACTGTGCAGATAGCAGTTAACGGATATGATGTAATTGGCATCACGGAGACATGGCTCCAGGGTGACCAAGGCTGGGAACTCAACATCCAGGGGTATTCAACATTTAGGAAGGATAGACAGAAAGGAAAAGGAGATGGGGTGGCATTGCTGGTAAAAGAGGAAATTAATGCAATAATAAGGAAGGACATTAGCTTGGATGATGTGGAATCGGTATGGGTGGAGCTGCGGAATACCAAAGGGCAGAAAACACTCGTGGGAGTTGTGTACAGACCACCAAACAGTAGCAGTGAGGTTGGGGACAGCATCAAACAAGAAATTAGGAATGCGTGCAATATAGGTACAGCAGTTATCATGGGCGACTTTAATCTACATATTGATTGGACTAACCAAACTGGTAGCAATGTGGTAGAAGAGGATTTCCTGGATGGTTTTCTAGACCAATATGTCGAGGAACCAACTAGAGGGCTGGCCATCCTAGACTGGGTGATGTGTAATGAGAAAGGACTAATTAGCAATCTTGTTGTGCGAGGCCCCTTGGGGAAGAGTGACCATAATATGGTAGAATTCTTTATTAAGATGGAGAGTGACACAGTTAATTCAGAGACTAGGGTCCTGAACTTAAGGAAAGGTCACTTCAATGGTATGAGATGTGAATTGGCTAGAATAGACTGGCGAGTGATACTTGAAGGGTTGACGGTGGATAGGCAATGGCAAACATGTAAAGATCACATGGATGAACTTCAACAATTGCATATCCCTGCCTGGAGTGAAAATAAAATGGGGAAGGTGGCTCAACTGTGGCTAACAAGGGAAATTAAGGATAGCGTGAAATCCAAGGAAGAGGCATATAAATTGACTAGAAAAAGCAGCAAACCTGAGGACTGTGAGAATTTTGTAATACAGCAAAGGAGGACAAAAGGTTTAATTAGGAGGGGAAAAATATAGTATGAGAGCAAGCTTGCTGGGAACATAAAAACTAGCTGCAAAAGTTCTATAGATATGGGAAGAGAAAAAGATTAGTGAAAACAAATATATTGCAGTCAGATTCAGGTAAATTTATAATGGGGAACAAAGAAATGGCAGACCAGTTGAACAAATACTTTGGTTCTGTCTTCACGAAGGAAGACACAAATAACCTTCCGAAATACTAGGGGACTGAGGGTCTAGTCAGAAGGAGGAACTGAAGGAAATCCTTATTAGGCGGGAAATTGTATTAGGGAAATTGATGGGATTGAAGGCTGATAAATCCCCGGGGCCTGATAGTCTGCATCCCAGAGTACTTAAGGAAGTAGCCCTAGAAATAGTGGATGCATTGGTGATCATTTTCCAACAGTCTATCGACTCTGGATCGGTTCCTTTAGACTGGAGGGTAGCTAATGTAACACCACTTTTTAAGAAAGGAGGGAAAGAGAAATTGGAAATTGTAGGGTTAGCCTGACATCAGTAGTGGGGAACATGTTGGAATCAATTATTAAAGATGAAATAGCAGCACATTTGGAAAGCAGTGACAGGATCGGCCCAAGTCAGCATGGATTTTTGAAAGGGAAATCCTGCTTGACAAATCTTCTGAAATTTTTTGAGGATGTAACTAGTAGAGTGGACAAGAGAGAACCAGTGGATGTGGTGTATTTGGACTTTCAAAAGGCTTTTGACAAGGTCCCACACAATAGATTGGTGTGCAAAATTAAAGCACATGGTATTGGGGGTAATGTACTGATGTGAATAATGAACTGGTTGGCAGACAGGAAGCAGAGAGTCGGGATAAATGGGTTCTTTTCAGAATGGCAGGCAGTGACTAGTGGGGTACCGCAGGGCTCAGTGCTGGGACCCCAGCTATTTACAATATACATTAATGATTTGGATGAGGGAATTGAGTGTAATATCTCCAAATTTGGAGATGACACTAAGCTGGGTGGCAGTGTGAGTTGTGAGGAGGATGCTAAAAGGCTGCAGGGTGCCTTGGACAAGTTAGGTGAGTGGGCAAACATGTGGCAGATGCAGTATAATGTGGATAAATGTGAGGTTATCCACATTGGTGGCAAAAACACGAAGGCAGATTATTATCTGAATGGCGGCAGATTAGGAAAAGGGGAGATGCAGCGAGACCTGGGTGTCATAGTACATCAGTCATTGAAAGTTGGCATGCAGGTTCAGCAGGCAGTGAAGAAGGCAAATGGTATGTTGGTCTTCATAGCTAGGGGATTTGAGTATAGGAGCAGGGAGGTCTTACTGCACAGGGCCTTAGTGAGGACTCACCTGGAATATTGTGTTCAGTTTTGGTCTCCTAATCTGAGGAAGGACGTTCTTTCTATTGAGGGAGTGCAGCGAAGGTTCACCAGACTGATTCCCGGGATGGTAGGACTAACATATGAGGAGAGACTGGATCGACTGGGCCTGTATTCACTGGAGTTTAGAAGGATGAGAGGGGATCTCATAGAAACATATAAAATTCTGATGGGACTGGACAGGTTTGATGCAGGAAGAATGTTCCCGATGTTGGGGAAGTCCAGAACCAGGGGACATAGTCTAAGGATAAGGGGTAAGCCATTTAGGACTGAGATGAGGAGAAACTTCTTCACTCAGAGAGTTGTTAACCTGTGGAATTCCCTACCACAGAGAGTTGTTGATGCCAGTTCATTGGATATATTCAAGAGGGAGTTGGGTATGGCCCTTACAGCTAAAGGGATCAAGGGTATGGAGAGAAAGAAGCAAAGGGGTACTGAGTTGAATGATCAGCCGTGATCTTATTGAATGGTGATGCAGTCTCGAAGGGCTGAATGTCTTACTCCTGCACCTATTTTCTATGTTTCTATGTTTCTATGTCCGTTAGAAGGTGAAACTGGGGAATTAATCATGGGAATCAGGGAAAGGGCAGAGACTTTGAACAAATATTTTGTATCGGTCTTCATGGTAGAAGACACGAAAAGCAGCCCAATAATAATAGATAATCAAGGGGCTATAGGGAGGGAGGAACTTAAACCAATCGCTATTAAGAGAGAAAAAGTACCAGGCAAACTAATGGGACTAAAAGTGGACATGTCCCCTGGACCTGATGGCCTGTATTCTAGGGTCCTAAAAAAAGTCTCTGCAGAGATAATATATGCACTGGTTGTAACCTAGCAAAATTCCCTGGATTCTGGAGAGGTCCTAGCGGATTGGAAAACCGCAAATGTAACGCCCCTATTTAAAAAAGGAGGCGGACAGAAAGCAGGAAACGATAGATGAGGTGGCCTAACATCTGTCATTGGGAAAATGCTGAAGTCCATTATTAAGGAAGTATTAGCAGGACATTTAAAAAATCAGAATACAATCAAGCAGACTCAGCATGGTTTATGAAAGCGACGTCGTGTTTGAAAAATTTGCTGGAGTTTTTTGAGGATGTAATGAGCAGGGTGGATAAAGGGGAACCAGTGAATGTAGTGTATTTGGATTTCCAGAAGGCATTCAATAATGTGCCACATAAAAGGTTACTGCACATGCTAAGAGCTCACAGGTTGGGGGTAATATATTAGCGTGGATAAAGGATTGGCTAACTAACAGAAAACAGAGAGTCAAGATAAATGGGTAATTTTCAGGTTGGCAAACTGCAACTAGCGGGCTGCCACAGGGATCAGTGCTGGGGCGTCAACTATTTACAATCTATATTAATGACTTGGATGAAGGGACCGAGTGTACAGTAGCTTAATTTGCTGATGATACAAAGATAGGTAGGAAAGCAAGTTGTGTGGAGGACACAAAGCGATATAGTGAGTGGGCAAGAATTTGGCAGATGGAGTATAATGTGAGAAAATGTGAGATTATCCACTTTGGTCGGAAGAATAAAAAAGCAAATTATTAATATTTAAATGGAGAAAGACTGCAAAATGTTGCAGTACAGAGGGATCTGGGGGCCCTTGTACATGAAACACAAAAAGTTAGCATGCAGTACAGCAAGTAATTAGGATGTCAAATGGAATATTGCCCTTTATTGCAAGGGGGGTGGAGTATAAAAGTAGAGAAGTCTTGCTCCAACTGTACAGGTTTTTGGTGAGATCACACCTGGAGTACTGCATATAGTTTTGTTCTCCTTATTTAAGAAAGGATATACTTGCTTTGGAGGCAGTTCAGAGAAGGTTCACTAGGTTAATTCCTGAGATGAAAGGGTTGTCATATGAAGAAAGGTTGAGCAGGTTGGGCCAATACTCATTGGAGTTTAGAAGAATGAGAGATGATCTTATTGAAACATATAAGATTCTGAGGGAAAGAAAAATACTGCGGATATTGGAATCTGAAATAAAAACAGAGAATGCTGGAAATCTCAGTGGGTGAGGCAGCATCTGTGGAGAGAAAAACAGAGTTATCGTTTCAGATCGATGACCCTTCATCAGAACTGCCAAATGTTCGAAAAGAACAGATTCTTAACAAGCACTGAAAGGGGGAGGGGAGGAAAGAACAAAAGGGAAGGTCTGTGATAGGGTGGAAGACATGAGAGATTAGAGAGACAAAAGGGATGATGGGCCAAATTGAAATGGTAATGATAGAGATTGGAAAAAGGTTAGTCTGGATAGAGTGTGAATGGCGTAGTAATGACCAGCTGCCAGTATAGACAAAGAGAAAATAAAAGAGAAGAAAGAAGAAAAAAAAAAGATGGGGGGAGGGGGGGACGGGGGGGAAGGGAGCCAAAGATGGCCAGAGATTATGCTCTGAAATTGTTGAACTCGATGTTGAGTCCAGAAGGCTGTAAAGTGCCTAAATGAAAGATGAGGTGCTGTTCCTCGAGCTTGCGTTGAGCTTCATTAAAGCAGTATCGGAGTCCGAGGACGCAGATGTCGGTGTGGGAGTGGAACGGGGAATTAAAGTGACAGGTGACTGGAAGCTCAGGGTTACGCTTACGGACTGAATGGAGGCGTTCAGCAAAGCCGTTAACCAATCTACGCTTGGTCTCCCCAATGTAGAGGAGACCGCATCGTGAGCAGCGAATACACTATACTAAATTAAAAGAGTGCAAGTAAATCGCTGTTTCATTGGAAGGAGTATTTGGGGCCCTTGATAGTGGGAAGGGAGGAGGTAAAAGGTAAAAGATTCTGAGGGAGCTTGACAGGGTAGATGCAGAGAGGATGTTGCACCTCGTGGGGGAATCTAGAACTAAGGGGCAGGGCTTCAGAATAAGGGGTCACCCATTTAAAACAGAGATGAAGAGGAATTTCTTCTCTTAGAGGGTCGTGAATCTTTGGAATTCTCTACCACAGAGAGCTGTGGAGGCTGGGTCATTGAATATATTTAAGGTGGAGATAGACAGATTTTTGAACGATAAGGGAGTCAAGGGTTATGGGGAGTGGGTTGGAAAGTGGAGTTGAGGCCAAGATCAGATCAGCTATGATCTTATTGAATGGTGGAGCAGGCTCGAGGGGCCAAATGGCCTACTCCTGTTTCTATTTCTTATGTCCTTATACAACTAGCTGAGACCAAAAGTGAGCTTGACTGGAAGTTACCAGTTAATCTTCCCTGGTATTGCACACAAACTGCCCAATATATTGAGGAGAGCCCTTGTCCACGATGCCCTTCGTAGTCGAATAGGGAGGCAATGCATATTTTCCAACTTCAACAACCAATATGTGGCACCTCTGCCTATCAGGAAGTGAGAGTCAGGTTCGAGGGGCCAAATGGCCTACTCCTGCTCCTATTTCTTATGTTCTTATGTTCTTATGTTCTTATGTCGAGGCCCCGTTTGCTCTCGCAAGTGAACGTAAAAGATCCCAAGGCACTATTTTGAAGAAGAGCAGTGGGAGTTCTTCCAGGTGTCCTGGCCAATAGTTACCCCTCTATCAACATAATAAAAACAGATTATCTGGTCATTATCACATTGTTGTTTGTGGAAGCTTACTGTGCGCAAATTGGCTGCCGCATTTCCCACATTACAACAGTGATTACACGCCAAAAGTACTTGATTGACTGTAAAGTGCTTTGAGACATCCGGTGGTCGTGAAAGGTGCTTTATAAATGCGAGTCTTTCTTTTTCCCACCTCTATTCACCCTCCCACCACCCTACCGCCTCCATCTTATCTGTCTCTTTCTCTCGCTCAGAAGAACGGAGGCGGCAAAGCAGGAAACTGAGTCGTTTACACGCCCCCCACACTTGCCCCAAAACTGTAACAATAACTTGCATTTATATAGCATCGCTAACCTTGTTAAATGTCCCAAGGTGCTTGCAGGAGCATTATCAAACAAAATTTGACACTGAGCTGCATAAGGAGATATTAGGACTAGTGACCAAAAGCTTGGGCAAAGATATAGGCAATGTGCCTTAAAGGAGGAGAGACAGGTAGGGAGGTGGAAAGCTTTAGGGAGGGAATTCCAGAGCTTAGGGCCCAGGCAGCTGAAGGTACTGCCACCAATGGTGGAGCGATTTTAAGTTGATGATTTGCAAGAGGCCAGAATTAGAGGAGCGCAGAGATCGCGGAGGGTTGTAAGGAGGTTACAGAGCTAGGGAGAGGTGAGGTCATGGAGGGATTTGAAAACAAGGATGAGAATTTTAAAATTGAGGCATTGTCGCCAATGTAGTTCAGCGAGCACAGGGGTGATGGGTGAAAAGGACTTGTTGCGAGTTAGGACACGGGCAACAGAGTTTTAGATGAGCTCATGTTTACGTAGGGTGGAAGGTGGGAGGCCGGCCAGGAGACCAATGGAATACTCGATTCTGGAGGTAACAAAGGCATGGGTGAGGCTTTCAGCAGCGGATGAGCTGAGGCAGGGGCGGAGACGGGAAATGTTACGGAGGTGGAAGCAGGCGATCTTGGTAATGGAGAGGATGATGGGGTGGGAAGCTCAGCTCAGGGTCAAATAGGACGACAATGTCCCCATGGCCATCAAATGCACTTGATGGGACTTTCAACGGACAGTGGCAGTGGGGGAAGGAGAAAAACATTGGCAGCTCGTAGGGACGTTAATGCAGCACCCACCCACCCCCCCCCCTCAACCACCCTCCCCCTCCCCCGGCCCCTTCCCCCCACCTCACGTGCCTCTTTACAGTGCAAAATTGGGTATATTCCCGGAAAAAAATGTCGCCCAAAACCGTTTACAAATGAAACCCTCGTTGTACGTCAATGCCATTTTATGGCTTCAACTAATCAGCTCCTTCAAACAGCCACTGCACCTGCTGCTGCTGATTCCACACAATCCCAGCAACAGCCGAAATGATCTTCTGTTCCCAGGAAACAGAGATGCTAATGCACATTCAACATGATGATAATGGTTCTCAGAGCAGCTGATGTCGGCACTCAGAGTGAGTTGATTGCAAACCTATGTAATTGATTTAAAGAGACACTGTCACTCTTGTTCTCCCTCTTACTTTTTCACACTGTCCCTTTCCAACTCAGAGCCTTTCCTTTTGGGTTTTATTTTCCTTCCTTTGTAACTTTGATTCAAAGAAAGAAAGAAAGACTTCCATTTATATAGACTTGCACGACCTCAGGACGTCCCAAAGCACTTTACAACCAATGAAGTACTTTTTGAAATGTAGTCACTGTTGTAATGTGGGAAACGCAGCAGTCAATTTGTACCCAGCAAGCTCCTTCAAACAGCTATGTGATAATGACCAGATAATCTATTTTTAGTGATGTTGGTTGAGGGATAAATATTGGACAGGACACTGGGGAGAACTGTCCTCCTCTTCTTCGAAATAGTGGCCGTGGGATATTTTACATCCACCTGAGAGGGCAGACAAGGTCTCGGTTTAACATCTCCTCCGACAGTGTAGCACTCCCTCAGTAATGCACTGGAGTGTCACTGCAATAATATATGTACAAAATAGGGAAAAGTTTTGACTGTAGCCTTCTGAGGTTGGGGCAAGTGATGTGTCACTACATCCCATGATAAGTTTCGCAAGTTCCTATATTTCCTGTGAGCAGTAAGATCTGCTGCCTGAATCTGGCAATTTTCCAGAAGTCAGTTAATATGGCGATTACAAATCTCTGGCATGATTGACGGTTAAATCATCAACTCTCAAACAGTTCTTCCTGTGGTACATTTTAAGGTGTTGGTCCTGTAGCCTCTCTTTAGCATTTTTCTTTGCTTTATATCCTCATCACCACATTACTGTGCTGCAGTTCTCTCTGTCGCAGTTTGCATGATGATTTGCCTGGTAGACTGATGACTGGCCCTTCTCTCACCTCTAACCTTCAACCTATGCCCTTCTCCCTGAAATCCTCTGAACTTTTGTCTCTTACTCCTCCTACTATCCAAATACAACATTGTGAAGCAGCGCAAGACCATATGAACATAAGAAATAGGAGCAGGAGTAGGCCATTCGGGCCCTCGACCCTGCTCCGCCATACAATAAGATCATGGCTGATCTTCTACCTCAATTCCACTTGCCTGCACTATCCCCATATCCCTTGATTCCCTTAGTATCCAAAAATCTATCGATCTTGGTCTTAAATATACTCAACGACTGAGCATCCACAGCCCACTGGGGTAGAGAATGACGAAGTTTCACCAACCTCTGAGTGAAGAAATTTCTCCTCATCTCTGTCCTAAATGGCTGACCCATTCTGAGACTGTGACCCCTGGTTCTCGACTCTCCAGCCAGGGGAAATATCCTCCCTGCATTTACCCTGTCAAGCCCTGTAAGAATTTTGGATGTTTCAATGAGATCACCTCTCATTTTTCTACACTCTAGAGAAAATAGGCCTAGTCTACTCAATCTCTCCTCATAGGAAAATACCCCCATCCCAGGAATCAGTCTGGTGAACCTGGGTATCACTCCTTCTGTGGCAAGTATAACCTCCCTTAGGTAAGGAGACCAAAACTGTACACAATACTCCAGGTGCAGTCTCACCACGGCCCTACATAATTGCAGTAAGATGCCTTTACTCTTATACTCAAATCCTCTGGTAATAGAGGCCAACAAACCATTTGCTTTCCGAATTGCTTGCTGAGAGAGCTGTTGTGAAGGGGGTTCCACAGGACGTTAGACTGACACAAGGCGGCTGAAGTTATGCAGTTTCTGAGACACCCTAAGTTATTGACTGTGTCTCTGATGTAGTCCTGCTCCCTTGCTTTACTAGGCTCGATAACTCTTCACAGATAGATTCCTCAATGAGATCATGGCTGCTCATTGTTTAAGTAAAGACACTCCACAAAAAGAAAATCAGACATGAATACAAAAGGACATCAAAGTTTATTATAAATTATACTTATAATAGATTGTTCTTTAAATTCCTAATTCAGGTTCGGGGGTGTGGCTTTTGAGAACAGAATCTGCAGGAGCACCATATATAAATTTCAATGATATGGCTGGCTAAATAACATTGGTAGGGCCAAGCGAATATCATTGGTGCGGCACTTTTTTCACTCACCTATTTGCACAGCTTCTTCCTTCGAATGCTCTGGAAAGCCCCCACATGTGCACTTCTTCAAATCCTGCTCAAGACCCAGCCCAAGCTGCGTGTCATCCCCAGTTGGCTCCCGCCTGTGTTTGTGCCCCACGCTGCTGAACTGATACCCTGGCTGAGTGGTGCTCCCCTCAATTCGCACCTCCATTCAAGCCCCAACCCTTCTTCAAGTACTTCCTCCTGCAAACACCTGAATGCTCCCTCATTTCTGCTCAGTGGGTAGCACCCTCGCCTCTGAGTCAATTCAAGTCCCACTCCAGAGACTTGAGCACAAAAATCTAGGCCGACACCCCAGGTGACGTCGGAAGTGACATCTTTCAGATGAGACATTAAATTGAGGCCCCGTCTGCCCTATCGGGTGGATGTAAAAGATTCAATGGCACTATTTCGAAGAAGAGCAGGGGAGTTCTCCTTGATGTCCTGGACAATATGTACCCCTCCACCAAAATCACTGAAACAGATTATCTGGTCATTATCATATTGCTGTTTGTGAGAGTGTGCTGTGAGCAAATTAGCTGCCACGTTTCCTGCATTACAACAGTGACTACACTTCAAAACTACTCCATCGGCTGTAAAAAGTGCTTTGGGTGTCTGGTGGTCGTGAAAGGTGCTATGTAAATGCAAGTCTTCCTTTCTTCTTTCTTTCTGCCTGCAGTTGAGTCCCAATCCCACTTGGGGACTCCCCTGCTCCAGAGCCATGGTCCAGCGCCACTTAAGACTTACCCCCAAGAGACCCAGCCCCATTCAAGCACTGTCCCCACTCAAGACCTATCCCTAGTCGAATCCTGCCTCTACTCCATCCCCACTCCAGTTCTGAAATAATTAGAATTGCAGCCTCAACTGACTCCAACCCTCGCCTTAGTCCCGTAGCTGTTTGAGTCTCAACTCCATTTGAGTCGTGTCTCCATTTAAGGCCCATTCCTGCTGGAGAACCATCATTATTTTAGGACAAATACCCTACCTGCCACCTCACTTCCTATCATATTTTTGGGTTTTTGAGCTGGATATTTTCTTCAGTTCAATAGCACCAGCCACTCATGTAAGTGGACCTTATGTCCCCTATTCTCTGGAGTGTGCCTTTTTCTGCCCAGTATTATCAATAGTGAGGCCCCGGGATTGTAACAGAGAACCTTTACTCTGTACATCAGTTACTGGATTGCATTGCGTGTCGACAGGTTTCTCCTCTCTTCAACAAGCAGATTGAACATGCACTCTTACTAAACTGTGAACTCAGACTCTGATAGAACAAATAGAACAAATGGGAAAGCAAATTGTGAGGAGGACACAAAAAATCTGCAAAGGGATATAGACAGGCTAAGTGAGTGGGCAAAAATTTGGCAGATGGAGTATAATGTGGGAAAATGTGAGGTTATCCACTTTGGCAGAAAAAAATAGAAAAGTAAATTATAATTTAAATGGATAAAAATTGCAAAGTGCTGCAGAAGAGAGGGGGTCCTGGTGCATGAAACACAAAAGTTAGTATGCAGGTACAAGTAATCAGGAAGGCAAATGGAATGTTGGCCTTTATTGCAAGAGGGATAGAGTATAAAAGCAGAGAAGTCCTGCTACAACTGTACAGGGTATTGGTGAGGCCACACCTGGAGTACTGCATACAGTTTTGGTCTCCGTATTTGTTGTGTCTTTAGATGCTCTAACAATGACTCCACGAGGCAATGTGTTGTACTTGAATTGTAGTGACCTTAGTCCTTTATTAGTTAACTCCAGAGTGTGGATCACACCTGGTGGCCTGCCTTTTATACTAGGCCAGGCACACCTGTACAGGTAACCTACAAGTCTCCCACTGCTGGTGCCCTCTGGTTGCACACCTTAAGATAGTACCAACAGTGGCCATGTAGGATACATGACATCACTCCCCCCTGAACCCTCAGTGCAAATCATCCTTACATTAACTGTGCTCTGGGCTTAGCTCTAGATGGATTTTGTCTGGTAGACCTCTGGCAGGCCGGCTCAACCGTGGGTGCAGTAGCACGCTGGTGATTCCTGTTTGTGTGTTCCTGACCACTCCATTCTCTCCCCTCTTCCCATATTGGTGTGGCGGGGACTTCGAATAGTCATGCACATTCAAGTTCAGGTAAGTGGGTTTTGGGGGGGGGGGGGTTTGTGGTTCCATCATGCGACAAGAGCGTTGGATGCCTTGCCGATGCAGTGACCGGTGCGTGAGGATGAGCTGGTTCCGGAGCCGCTGGGTGGTGTCCCTGCAGTCTGGTGGCAGCTCAGTGCCCGGTGCTAGCAGTGGGGAGCCGGTTGGCTCACATAGTCTGCTCTCGGGTCTGTTACCGTGGTCCCTAGCGGCAGGCAGGTTCACAGATTTCTGTGACCACACCACCCCCCCCCCCCCCCGTCCTTCCCTTACGCCCTGGGTCCCACTGCTCCCTATGGAGCTGTCGTCTAGCAGTGCACAGGGAACTGCTGACTTGCTGGCCTGAGCATCACTTGGTTTGGGATACTGGCTGGTGCGTGTTTCCTCTGGGGGAACAGTGGCGGGTGACCCTACATCCAGGGGTATGGCCTTGGTGCAGTCTGCTCCTTCAGCTCGTGGCTGTTGGTTGCCTGAGAGATGGAGCTGACCCAGGGCATGGTATCACTACCGTTGCCGTTGCCCTGCTGAGGTCGCTTGCTTCGCAGCTCGTGTGTGTTGGCCACACTCCATGGTTCCTGACTCTGGTCCCGGGATGCAGGCTACAGCATTGGGTAGCTCGCTGGACCTGTGTGCACCCGCTGCATTGGCTGCGTGCAGTGGGAATCTTGCATCGCACAGCTTTTCTTGCTTATGATGGACACTCTAGAGGTCCGATCACGATTGCGCGATTTTTTCTCGCTGGTTGCATATACATAGTTCAGATCATCAATTCCACATTGTACATAATCGCGTGACTTTTTCTCGCCGGTTGTATGTATACAATTCCAATTATCCGTTACACATTTTACGTAGTCAGTTACACACTTTACATAATCCGTTACACCTTTAGTCTCTAACTTACAATTATTGTTACATTGCTTAAATGTGTGGAACTGTCCCTTTAATTGTAGTGGGTTGCAGGCCTCCTTTAAGAGAGCTTTGCTTGCTTTACCCCAAACCGCTTCTCCGTTTGGTGCCACGTGTTGCTCCATCAGGTCTGGCCACGGCCATCTTTGTCTTCAGCGCATCACCTCATAGTGCGGGCGACATCTTTTCTTCATCCAAGATGTCGACTGCAGCGACCCTCTTCTCCCCGGGTTCTGCCTCCGTAGTTGGGAAGTCACTGCTGGATCCGATTTTTTTCCCTCCTGAGTCCTGTCACTGGAGCCTGGAAGGTGCGTTCGGGTCATCTCAGCTCGATCATCTCCATGCAGTCTTGCTGAGCGGTTTGTGTCTCGGGTGCCATGCTGGTCTGCTCTCCAGGGCCGGGCCCACTCTCAGGTGAGGGCTTGCTTTGCCTCTGAGCGCAGAGGACGTCAATCGCTGGAGGGGTGAAGTCTTCCCACTTCCACTGGATCTTCTCCATCCACCTTCTGCCAAGCAGCATTGGTCCATCACCTGCAACAATCCAACAGGTAACTTGTGCACCGCGTCATCATGGAGTACCTTTACATTCACACTACCAATGATTGGGATGATTTCATTGGTGTAGGTGTGCAGCTTTGCCTGAACAGGGGCCAACTCGGCTCGTTCAGCCGGATTGTCCCATAGCCTTTCAAAGGCTCCTTGATTCATTACTGACTGGCTCGCCTCCGTGTCTACTTCCATGAAGACTGGACTTCCCTCTATCTCGACTTCCATCTTCAGTGGGGAGCACTCGGTGCTGCAGGTAAACATGCTATGTACCTCCCCGTGGGACTAGGCTGCCTCTCTGTCTAACAATTCATAATCCATGCTGGATTCATGGCCATCTGCGGACTCCTCATCGACACAGTGAGTCATATTTCTCTTACACATTCGCTGGAGGTGGTCTTTTGTGCTGCAGCCTTTGCAAACGTAGTCTTTAAAACGGCACTGGTGAGCCCTGTGATTCCCTCCGCAACGCCAGCATGGTGCTAGTCGATTAGCCCCCCTCAGCGGACTCTGAGTTAAGGGACTCAGGGGCCTGTTCTCTCTTCCCTGAGGATTCATGCTCGAAAGTCCAGCTCCTGAACTGCGCCACTCTGTGCACAGTACCTGCCGGGTTTGTGTCCTGAGGGTGAGACATCAACCTAGAGCTGCAGTTCGAGGTCATAGAAACATAGAAACATAGAAAATAGGTGCAGGAGTAGGCCATTCAGCCCTTCTAGCCTGCACCGCCATTCAATGAGTTCATGGCTGAACATGCAACTTCAGTACCCCATTCCTGCTTTCTCGCCATACCCCTTGATCCCCCTTGTAGTAAGGACTTCATCTAACTCCCTCTTGAATATATTTAGTGAATTGGCCTCAACAACTTTCTGTGGTAGAGAATTCCACAGGTTCACCACTCTCTGGGTGAAGAAGTTTCTCCTCATCTCGGTCCTAAATGGCTTACCCCTTATCCTTAGACTGTGACCCCTGGTTCTGGACTTCCCCAACATTGGGAACATTCTTCCTGCATCTAACCTGTCTAAACCCGTCAGAATTTTAAACGTTTCTATGAGGTCCCCTCTCATTCTTCTGAACTCCAGTGAATACAAGCCCAGTTGATCCAGTCTTTCTTGATAGGTCAGTCCCACCATCCCGGGAATCAGTCTGGTGAACCTTCGCTGCACTCCCTCAATAGCAAGAATGTCCTTCCTCAGGTTAGGAGACCAAAACTGTACACAATACTCCAGGTGTGGCCTCACCAAGGCCCTGTACAACTGTAGCAACACCTCCCTGCCCCTGTACTCAAATCCCCTCGCTATGAAGGCCAACATGCCATTTGCTTTCTTAACCGCCTGCTGTACCTGCATGCCAACCTTCAATGACTGATGTACCATGACACCCAGGTCTCATTGCACCTCCCCTTTTCCTAATCTGTCACCATTCAGATAATAGTCTGTCTCTCTGTTTTTACCACCAAAGTGGATAACCTCACATTTATCCACATTATACTTCATCTGCCATGGATTTGCCCACTCACCTAACCTATCCAAGTCACTCTGTAGCCTCATAGCATCCTCCTCGCAGCTCACACTGCCGCCCAACTTAGTGTCATCCGCAAATTTGGAGATACTACATTTAATCCCCTCGTCTAAATCATTAATGTACAATGTAAACAGCTGGGGCCCCAGCACAGAACCTTGCGGTACTCCACTAGTCACTGCCTGCCATTCTGAAAAGTACCCATTTACTCCTACTCTTTGCTTCCTGTCTGACAACCAGTTCTCAATCCACATCAGCACATTTAACTTTGCACATTAATCTCTTGTGTGGGACCTTGTCGAAAGCCTTCTGAAAGTCCAAATATACCACATCAACTGGTTCTCCAGAAGATTTGTCAAGCATGATTTCCCTTTCACAAATGAATGACTGGCTCACAGAGATGGCCTTCTGCAGTGTGATTGTGGTATCGGCCAACAGTAGCTTGTGAAGAAGGCCCTCATGGCCAATTCCAATGACAAAAATGTCCCGCAGTGCCTCGTTGAGGTGGGTGCCGAACTCGCACGGTGCCGCCAGCCTCCTGAGGTCTGCGGCGTACTTCGCGACTTACTGGCCTTCGGGCCGTCGGTGGGTATAGAACCGGTGTCTGGCCGTGAGGATGCTCTCCTTGGGCTTGAGTTGCTCCCGGATCAGGGTTACGAGCTCCTTGTATGACTTAGTCATTGTCTTCGCTGGTGCCAGCAAGTCCCTGACGAGGCCATAGAGAGTGGGCCCACAACTGGTTAGCAAGATAGCTCGGCGCTTATCAGCCAGTGTGGCCGGGTCATCTCCTGTCAGGTCATTTGCTATAAAAAAGTGTTCGAGCCTCTCCACAAAGGCATCCCAATCATCACCATCGGCAAACTACTGCAACGTACCAAGGGTAGCCATTTCTGCGTGAAAGTTCGTAATCTCGTCGCCAGTTGTTGTGTCTTTAGATGCTCTAACAATGACTCCACGAGGCAGTGTGTTGTACTTGAACTGTAGTGACCTTAGTCCTTTATTAGTTAACTCCAGAGTGAGGATCGCACCTGGTGGCCTGCCTTTTCTACTAGGCCAGGCACACCTGTACAGGTAACCTACGAGTCTCCCACTGCTGTGCCCTCTGGTGGCACATCTTAAGATAGTACCAACAGTAGCCATGTAGGATACATGACAGTATTTAAGGAAGGATATACTTGCAATGGAGGCTGTTCAGAGAAGGTTCACAAGGTTGTTTCCGGAGATGAGGGGGTTGAATTATGAAGATAGGTTGAGTAGGTTGGGCCCATACTCACTGGAGTTCAGAAGAATGAGAGGTGATCTTTTCAAAACATATAAGATAATGAGAGTGCTAAACAAGGTGGATGCAGAGAGGATATTTCCACCTATAGGGGAAACTAAAAGTAGGGGACATAGCCTCAGAATAAGGAGCCGCCCATTTGTAACTAAGATGAGGAGGAATTTCTTCTCTCTAGGGTTGTAAAATTATTGGAATTCTCTGCCCCAGAAAGCTGTAGAGGCTGGGTTATTGAATATATTTAAGGGGGAGATAGACAGATTTTTGAGTGATGAGAGAGTAAAGGGTTATGGGGAGCGGGCAGGGAAGTGGAGCTGAGTCCGTGATCAGATCAGCCACAATCTTATTGAATGGTGGAGCAGGCTCGAGGGGCCAGGTGGCCTACTCCTGCTCCTATTTCTTATGTTCTTATGTTTTATTTAACTAAAACAGATGAATGAACAGCAAACCACATAACACAATGAAACGTGAGTTACTCTACTCACCTTGATACGTAAATAACAAAGCAGTCACTCGCTTTCTCTCTAGACGTAGGCCCAACATTCCTCAAGGGTTCCATTGGTCTCCCGCTGTCACCCATTTGTTTGGTGTCAGGTTGCCATAGATTCATCTCTGCAGCCATACTGAAACAACAGACTGTCAATGACTGCACCTTTCATAATTACACCAGCCTTTCATTGATATTGAAAGGCTAGCTCACTTTTGACAACGGCAACGATGCTTGTGTTGAATGTGATGGCCCTGGGCCAAACTAACAATTACCTTATTAAACTAGTCGTTGTGTTTTCCCTAGAAACTCATACCTGTGGAGCCCTCTCCAGTCAACAGTGTCAGAAGGTAGTGGGTTCAAGTTCCACTCCAAGGATTAAGCACATAAATCTAGGCTGACACTAAAGTGCAGTGCTGAGGGAGTGCTGCACTGTCAGTGGTGCCATCTTTCGGGTGAGACATTAAACCGAAGCCCCGTCTGCTCTCTCAGGTGGACGTAAAAGATCCCATGGCACTATTTTGAAGAAGAGCACGGCAGTTATCCCTGGTGTCCTGGCCAATATTTATCCCTCAATCAACATAACAAAATAAGATTATCTGGTCATGATCACATTGCTCTTTGTGGGAGCTTACTGTGCGCAAATTGGCTGCCATGTTTCCCACATTACAACAGTGACTACACTCCAACAGTACTTCATTGGCTGTAAAGCACTTTGAGACGAAAGATGCTATAGAAATGCAAGTTTTTCTTTCTTTCTTTCTGGTCTATGCTAATAGCTTTTCTATGGTGAAATAATACATGTGGCCTTTGACATTAATCTCTTACATGCTGTTCTCGCAGTACAAAATCTAAGTTAAAAATTGAATGCAGACAAAAAGTACTTTTGTCATCACACTGATGTATCACCTCCAGAACCCTTGCTCTGAAGCTTTTACATGGAAAAAGTCTTAATAAGTTAGATCCTTCACAAAATGGATGCCCTGATGGTGAGTCTCTTTGTCCAATGTAAAAGGAAACTTGTATTTATATGCTGCATTATTACACCAAAGCACTTCACAAGCAGTTTATTATTTTTGAAGGGCAATGACTGTTGTTATGTGAATAAACATGGCTGCTATTCTACAACAACAATGCCCCACAAACAGTCATATTTAAATAACCAGTTAATCTGCTTTTGGTAGCATTGGTTGAAGGCAGAACACTAGTCAGGGCACCAAGGCAGAAGGCAGTGGGTTCAAGTTCCACTCCAAGGACTTCAGCACATAAATCTAGGCTGACACTAAAGTGCAGTGCTGAGGGAGTGCTGCACTGTCAGTGTTGCCGTCTTTCGGGTGAGACGTTAAACCAAAGCCGCGTCTGCCCTCTCAGGTGGACGTAAAAGATCCCATGGCACTATTTTGAAGAAGAGCACGGCAGTTATCCCCGGTGTCCTGGCCAATATTTATCCCTCAATCACTCCCTGCTCTTTCAATAGTGTAGTGGCGTTTTCAGTGTCCAAATGAGCCACAGGAACAGGCAAAAGTGACCTTGGTCTAATATCTGCCCTGAAGGGTGACACCTCTGACAATGCAGCATTCACTCAGTACTGCGCTAGTCTACATTATGTGGTGGGGCTTGAAACCAACAGACATCATCCAAACATTATGTACCCAATTTTAACATAACTTTCCTGGAGAAAACAATGGGTTTGGAGTTGTCCACCTGATTACATGTTCCATTGACTTTGGGCAGGTTGTAAATTTTCTTTTATTTATTGGATGTGGAATTCGCCAGCAAGACCAGCATTTATTGGCTATCCCGAATTGCCACAGAAGATGGTGGTGAGAGGCCATTTAAAGCCCATTGCTGTGGGGACTGGAATCACATATAGGCCAGACTAGGAAAGATTTCCTTCCCTAATGGATCAGGCCAGTTTTTACAACAATTAGATAGTTTCATGGTCACCATTACTAATACTAACATGTTATTCCAGATTTATTTAATTGAATTTAAATTCCTCAGCTGTCCTCGTGGGATTTGAACTCGGGCCTCTGGATCACTAGTTCAGGCCTCAGGATTGCTACTCCAGTACCATAATCACTATGTGACTGTAGCCATATTGGGGATGCAATCTGATCCCACCCTGTTCTCCATGGGTGGATTAGGTTAAAATTGAGACTGCCGACCTAACGTGATGATATAGCCAGACTTACCCCTCCACCCATACTTAAATATCCACAACTTCTTCTTGTTTTAAATAAAAGTTAAATTGGATTATTATAATCAGCAGGGCCCAGAAGGCATTATTTCCAGTCGAGTTCCGTCTCCGTTACTGATGTGTTCCTAGCATTGCAAGGCTTCCTGGAAGTGCAAAAGTCTTGTGCCAAAGCAAGCACTGGTGGTGAGCTGTCAGTACATTCCACAACTTAAGCAAATAGAAAAATTAGGCCTTTTCCAACTCACTGACCCGTTGATCAATTTTGACCTTGGGCTGAGAGATTCTCGGGTTAATGCTGTTTCCCCTGTCCCTACTCAGTTTCTCTGTAACTTTTCACAATACAGACTGATTTAATGGATAGGATTGATGTATAATGACAGGAGGGCCTGGGGCCATTGTACTTTGTGCAATATTGTTTAAGCTTTGTAATTATGTATATTCAGGAGCGGAGCTGGGTGTGGACAGTATGTTTAAAATAAGCCTCACTGCTCCCTAGAAAGCTTAGGCTTGTGACCGGGTGTGGTACTGAGTCACACAGAGCAGTTCAACCTCCAGTTCAGCCTTCAGTTTGTGCTGAGTTAACTGGCGGTTAGGCAACAGGCAGGCTGCTATGACTGACAACGCTGTTGCTGGATCATAGAAACATAGAAACATAGAAAATAGGTGCAGGAGCAGGCCATTAAGCCCCTCCAGCCTGCACCGCCATTCAATGAGTTCATGGCTGAACATGAAACTTCAGAATCCCACTTCCTGCTTTCACACCATACCCCTTGATCCCCCGAGTAGTAAGGACTTCATCTAACTCCCTTTTGAATATATTTAGTGAATTGGCCTCAACTACTTCCTGTGGTAGAGAATTCCACAGGTTCACCACTCTCTGGGTGAAGAAGTTTCTCCTTATCTCGGTCCTAAATGGCTTACCCCTTATCCTTAGACTGTGACCCCTGGTTCTGGACTTCCCCAACATTGGGAACATTCTTCCTGCATCCAACCTGTCCAAACCCGTCAGAATTTTAAACGTTTCTATGAGGTCCCCTCTCACTCTTCTGAACTCCAGTGAATACAAGCCCAGTTGATCCAGTCTTTCTTGATAGGTCAGTCCCACCATCCCGGGAATCAGTCTGGTGAATCTTCGCTGCACTCCCTCAATAACAAGTATGTCCTTCCTCAAGTTAGGAGACCAAAACTGTACACAATACTCCAGGTGTGGCCTCACCAAGGCCCTGTACAACTGTAGCAACACCTCCCTGCCCCTGTACTCAAATCCCCTCGCTATGAAGGCCAACATGCCATTTGCTTTCTTAACCGCCTACTGTACCTGCATGCCAACCTTCAATGACTGATGTACCATGACACCCAGGTCTCGTTGCACCTTCCCTTTTCCTAATCTGTCACCATTCAGATAATAGTCTGTCTCTCTGTTTTTACCACCAAAGTGGATAACCTCACATTTATCCACATTATACTTCATCTGGCACGCATTTGCCCACTCACCTAACCTATCCAAGTCACTCTGTAGCCTCATAGCATCCTCCTCGCAGCTCACACTGCCACCCAACTTAGTGTCATCCGCAAATTTGGAGATACTACATTTAATCCCCTCGTCTAAATCATTAATGTACAATGTAAACAGCTGGGGCCCCAGCACAGAACCCTGCGGTACCCCACTAGTCACTGCCTGCCATTCCGAAAAGTACCCATTTACTCCTACTCTTTGCTTCCTGTCTGACAACCAGTTCTCAATCCACGTCAGCACACTACCCCCAATCTCATGTGCTTTAACTTTGCACATTAATCTCCTGTGTGGGACCTTGTCGAAAGCCTTCTGAAAGTCCAAATATACCACATCAACTGGTACTCCTTTGTTCACTTTATTGGAAACATCCTCAAAAAATTCCAGAAGATTTGTCAAGCATGATCTCCCTTTCACAAATCCATTTTTTTTTTTTTTTTTAATAAATTCGTAGCCAATCGTTCCAATTCTTTGTCAAATCACAAACGCCAGAGGTCACCTTGCACATGCCAAGGATCACTCTGCGCCAATGCTCTTAGCCAAAAGGCCTAGAGCCACTGCACCGTTCCTGGAAGTACTGCAATACCAGGTTCGTGCCATGGAGGTGGATGGGTCAAGCCACCCCACACACCTCCGTGGAGGTGGATGGGTCAAGCCACCCCACCCACCTCCTGTTTCCAAAAAAGCAAGCATATACCTTCCTGACCACGGAGAAACCACCCGGAGGTCATGGTGGCTGGTCAGGTCAGTTACGCATGATCTTAGCCAAAAGGGCTGACTTGGACCTATCATGACACCATTTTCCAAATGCGCTGCTATGACATCCTTAATAATTGATTCCATCATTTTACCCACTACTGAGGTCAGGCTGACCGGTCTATAATTCCCTGCTTTCTCTCTCCCTCCTTTTTTAAAAAGTGGGGTTACATTGGCTACCCTCCACTCGATAGGAACTGATCCAGAGTCAATGGAATGTTGGAAAATGACTGTCAATGCATCCGCTATTTCCAAGGCCACCTCCTTAAGTACTCTGGGATGCAGTCCATCAGGCCCTGGGGATTTATCGGCCTTCAATCCCATCAATTTCCCCAACACAATTTCCCGACTAATAAAGATTTCCCTCAGTTCCTCCTCCTTAATAGACCTTCTGACCACTTTTATATCCGGAAGGTTGTTTGTGTCCTCCTTAGTGAATACTGAACCAAAGTACTTGTTCAATTGGTCTGCCATTTCTTTGTTCCCCGTTATGACTTCTCCTGATTCTGACTGCAGGGGACCTACGTTTGTTCTTTACTAACCTTTTTCTCTTTACATACCTATAGAAACTTTTGCAATCCGCCTTAATGTTCCCTGCAAGCTTCTTCTCGTACTCCATTTTCCCTGCCCTAATCAAACCCTTTGTCCTCCTCTGCTGAGTTCTAAATTTCTCCCAGTCCCCAGGTTCGCTGCTATTTCTGGCCAATTTGTATGCCATTTCCTTGGCTTTAATACTATCCCTGATTTCCCTTGATAGCCACGGTTGAGCCACCTTCCCTTTTTTATTTTTACGCCAGACAGGAATGTACAATTGTTGTAATTCATCCATGCGGTCTCTAAATGTCTGCCATTGCCCATCCACAGTCAACCCCTTAAGTATCATTAGCCAATCTATCTTAGCCAATTCATGCCTCATACCTTCAAAGTTACCCTTCTTTAAGTTCTGGACCATGGTCTCTGAATTAACTGTTTCATTCTCCATCCTAATGCAGAATTCCACCATATTATGGTCACTCTTCCCCAAGGGGCCTCGCACAATGAGATTGCTAATTAATCCTCTCTCATTACACAACACCCAGTCTAAGATGGCCTCCCCCCTAGTTGGTTCCTCGACATATTGGTCTAGAAAACCATCCCTTATGCATTCCAGGAAATCCTCCTCCACCGTATTGCTTCCAGTTTGGCTAGCCCAATCTATGTGCATATTAAAGTCAGGGAGAGGAAGGTTCAGAAAATGGGTTACTAAATAAGAGAAGTGATGGAAACAATCACAATGGCATGGCATGGATCAAAATATTAGTCAAGAGCCAGAAATCAGCTGCCTTCCAGCATCTGGAGCCTACTGCCATCGCTACCATATTCTATTTGTTCTGTGAACCTCGCTCCCTTATCACCTTCCTCTCTGCCTTTACCCTTTTTGAAACATTTTTTTAATGAACTGAGCTTCTAATTCTCCGATTGCAGCTCAATACATTTTCCACTCTATGAAGCGCCTTGGATGTTTGATTACGGTAAAGGTGCTATATAAATTCATATTGATGTTAATGATGCAGCACCGGGTGAAGCAGGTTTGGCTTGTAAGATGTCAGCCGTGGTTCAGTGGTAGCACTCTCACTTCTGAGTCAGAAGGTCATGGGTTCAATTGTACACTGGAGATTTGAGCATATTATCTAGGCTGGTATCTCAGTGTAGTACCGAGCGAGTGCTGCACTGTCGCTGGTGCCATCTTCTGGATGTGATGTGAAACCGAGAACTCCGTTTTTCTCTCAGCTGGACATAAAAGATCCCACGGCACTAATTCAAAGATGAGCAGGGGAGTTTGTCCCTGTAAAGTCCTGTCCCCTCAGTACAGATTCACACGAGGCATGTAGTGAAGTCAAGGTCACTCTGGACCTGCACCTTTATTTCACAGCTCTGGAATGCTGCACTTGCCTGAGACCTGTCCTTATATACCTGTCTCTTGCAAGTGCACCCCTGGTGGTAAGGTATGCTGGTGGTTACAGGTCATATCTTATTACAGTCATGCATAGCATGTTAGGATACAGTTATATATAATAATGTAAGATACATGACATCATCCTCCCCCAAGGTCTTATTGTCTTTATAAGTTCAGTCTCTCAGGTGGTCTACGCTCTCGCGTGGAGCGTCTGAATTGTGGTTCAGTTGTTTGCCTTGGTGTCTGTTTTTCTTTGGGTGTGGTTGCTGGTATCTCGCCTGGGCTGTCTGTTTCGATCGGTGTGATTGTTGTTGACTCGCCTGGGCTGTCTGTTGGGATTGCCCTTTCCTCAGGTTGTTCCCTCTGTCTGTCCACCAGGTGTGGTGTGAGTTCTACATTGTAGTCTGCCTCTGGTTCCGCAGTGCTGTTGGTAAATCTGCTTTTGACTTGGTCTACATGCCTCCGGCAGGTTTTGCCATTGTCCATTTGTACTACCAGTAGCCTGTTTCCTTCCTTGCCCGTTACTGTCCCTGCAAGCCATTTGGGACCCCTGCCATAGTTTAGTACAAACACTTTGTCCCCTATCTCATTCCATCTCCCCCTCGAATTTCTGTCATGGTACTCAGTCAGCTGACGGCGCTTTGCCTCAACGGTTTCGTGCATGTCTGGGAGGATTAATGAGAGCCTTGTTTTTAAAGTCCTTTTCATCAACAGTTGCGCGGGGGGGATCCCAGTCAGTGAGTGCGGACGAGATCTGTATGCCAGCAGCAGTCGCGATAGGCGACCCTGCAGCGTGGGACATTGGATTTTAAGCAAGCCTTGTTTAATGATTTGCACTGCTCTCTCCGCCTGGCCGTTGGAGGCTGGCTTGAAAGGTGCCGTCTTGATGTGATTTATGCCGTGGTCAATTATAAAATCTTGGAATTCTGTGCTGGTGAAGCACGGACCATTGTCACTGACCAATGTGTCAGGGATTCCGTGCATTGCAAACATGGTTGCGAGGCTCTCCACAATGGTGGAGGTTGTGCTCGAGTTTAAAATGGTGCATTCGATCCACTTTGAAAATGCATCTACAACTACGAGGAACATTTTGCCCATGAAAGGGCCCGCATAGTCTACATGCACCCGCGACCACGGTTTGGTAGGCCAGGGCCAGGGGCTCAGTGGAGCCTCCCTGGGGGCATTGCTGAGTTGGGCACAAATGGTGCACCTTCGGACGCAGAGCTCCAAGTCCGCGTCAATACCAGGCCACCAGACGTGGGATCTGGCTATGGCCTTCATGAGAACGATCCCCGGGTGCTCGCAGTGGAGCTCCCGGACAAATACCTCTCTGCCTCGCAGAGGCATGACTACTCGGCTGCCCCACATCAGGCAGTCTGCTTGTAGTGATAGCTCATGCATGCACCTGTGAAAGGGTTTTAATTCCTCGGGGCAGGCATCGCGAGCCTCTGCCCAGTCCCGATTAGGACACATCTTTTTACTAAGGATAACGTGGGGTCGCTGGCCGTCCAGGCTCTGATTTGGCGAGCCGTCATGGGCGAACCTGTGGACTCAAAGGCATTGATTGCCATGACTATCTCACAGTCCTGTTCGTCAGACCCTTCCGTGGTTGCCAGGGGTAGCCTGCTGAGCACGTCGGTACAGTTGTCTGTGCCTGATCTGTGCCTTATGGTATAGTCGTAGGACGCCAGCATGAGTGCCCACCATTGAATTCGCGCCGAGGCGTTGGCGTTTATTGCCTTGCTCTCGGATAGGAGGGACGTGAGGGGCTTGTGGTCGGTTTCTAACGCGAACTTGGCCCCGAAAAGGTATTGGTGCATCTTTTTGACACCGTACACGCACGCGAGCGCCTCCTTCTCTACCATTCCGTACCCGCGCTCTGCCCGCGAAAGTGACCTGGAGGCTATGGGTTGTAATTTGCCCGCACTTTTGACATGTTGCAAAACACATCCGACTCCATACGCTGACGCATCGCATGTGAGAACTAGCTTTTTACCTGGGTCAAAGAAAGTCAAAACACTGTTGGAACACAGAAGGTTGCGTGCCTTATTGAAGGCGCGTTCCTGGGCGTCCCCCTAAAACCAATCGCACCCCTTCCTGAGTAGCAGGTGGAGAGGCTCCAGCAGCGTGCTTCAGTTCTGCATAAAATTCCCAAAGTAATTGAGTAGCCCGAGAAAGGCGCGCAGTTCTGAGACATTCCGGGGCCTGGGTGCGAGACGAATTGCTTCTGTTTGGACTCTGTTGGACGGATTCCATCAGCGGCAATCCTTCTGCCCAAAAATTCAACCTCGGGTGCGAGAAACAGGCACTTGGATTTCTTGATCCAACCGCTTTAGTACTTCCTCCAAATTACGGAGATAGGAGTCGGTGTCCCTGCCCGTGATAAGTATGTCGTCTTGAAATATAACCGTCCCCGGGATGGACTTGAGCACACTCTCCATGTTGCGCTGGAATATGGCAGCTGCCGACCTGATGCTGAATGGGCATCGATTGTACATGAAAAGGCCTCGATGTGTGTTGATGGTGGTGAGTAGCTTGGATTCCTCGGTCAATTCTTGCGTCATATACGCAGATGTGAGGTCTAATTTTGAGAAAAGTTTACCTCCAGCCAATGTGGCAAATAAGTCCTCCGCTCTGGGCAGCAGGTACTGGTCCTGTAGGGAGACTCTGTTTATGGTAGATTTGTCGTCCCCACAGATTCGTATGGATCCATCAGGCTTCATGACTGGGACGATGGGACTTGCCCAGTCACTAAATTCCACAGGTGATATAATGCCTTCCCGCAGAAGCCTGTCTAGTTCGTGTTCAATCTTTTCCCTCATCACATAGGGTACAGCTCTGGCCTTGTGATGGACTGGTCTAGCATCCTGTGTGATGTAGATTTTGGCCCCTTTGAAAGTGCCCACACCTGGCTGAAAGAGATGTTCAAATCGCTTTAAAGCTGTTGAGCAGGAGGTCTGTTCCTCTAATGACATGGCATGGACATCATCCCATTTCCAGTTTAGTTTTGCCAGCCAGCCTCTCCCCAGCAGTGCTGGGGGGTCTCCGGGGACAATCCACAGGGGAAGTCGGTTCACTGTCTCTTTGTGTGTGACAGAGAGCATGGCGCTGCCGAGGACTGGCACGATTTCTTTGGTATAGGTCCTTAGTGTGGTGTCAACCCTTGTGAGTTTTGGTCTGTCTCTTTTATGCGGCCTCCTTAGTGTGGTGTCGACCCTTGTGAGTTTTGGTCTGTCTCTTTTATGCGGCCAGAGTTGTTCAAATTGTTGAGTGCCCATGAGAGATTGACTCGCTCCCGTATCCAGCTCCATGTTGACAGATATCCCGTTGAGTAGGACCCTCATCATTATCGGAGGCGTCCTGTTGTAGGAGCAGCGGCCATTGATCATGTTGACCCGCTGTACACCGGTGTCCCGGGTATTGTCCCCACCAGCTTCTGGTCCGCTTTCCGACCCATCCGATTCGTATACCAGCCGAGCTGCCGTTTTTTTGCACATGCGGGCCAAATGCCCTGTATATTCACAATTTCTGCAAACAGCCTGCTGAAATCAACATCCCCTTGATGCGTGCCCACCCCCACGTCTCCAGCACAGACCTGTTCCATTGTTCAAAGAGTTCCCAAAGAATGAGCTGCGTCTGGCTGATCTCTCTTGAGCTTCTCTCAGTTTGTAGTCGATTGCTCGCATTGTGGGTTGATGAGGGGTGAACGGCCGTTCCTGTGGCCCTTGATGGCTTCTGCCTGCTGTCGAGAGCCTGTTCTCCCGGTTTTGGCTGTGTGTGGGGGTAGCAGCTTGTTTAGTGCTGTGAACTTCTTCTTCCGATATTTCGTTAGTTGTCGTACCTGCATTGTAAATCAACCTCGTTTCTTCTTCCCTTACCAAGAATGTCTGTGCAACCAGTGCTGCTGTCTCTAAGGTCAGGTTCTTGGTCTCTATGAGCTTTCATGTATAGCATGTTAGGATATAGTTATATATAATAATGTAAGATACATTACAGTCCTGGTGGCCACTAATTATCCGTGTCCCTGGGATCATGTGGGCCGGCCCAACCAATCAAAGTAGGGGTATTCCCATTCATACTTATGGTGAGTTCTGTATGTACTGAATCACCATAAGTATGAATGGGAATACCCCCAAAGCACACAAACACTTAAAATATATATTTTTTAATCACATAGTTAAAATTAATCAAAATGGAATTTAATTAATTTAAAACAAAAATTTAGTTTTTTGAAAAATAAATTTAGTATTTTCAAGGGTATAAATAAAACTTACCTTATTTAAATGTTTAATTAATTTCAAAAATATATTTTTCTGTCCTTTTAAAGTCTTACCCTGATTAAAGCAGGCCATATGCCTACTTTTATCAGTCGTAGGAATTTCACGGACATTCGCTGGGCAGAAGTTGGGCAAATAGCCCAACTCTCCGCCCACGGAGGCCCTTTACTTCCGGATGTGTGCGATCTGTTAAGACGATTCTTGACGGGTCGCAAGTTCCGGGTTTAGGTGCATGTGCTTCCCATGGCTAAACCCAGAACTTGAGGGGCCCCTAAGGGTGCATGCGCACCTCATACGCGCTTGTAGGGGCTGCGAATTCAGTGCCATTATCTGGCCATTTATTTAATTTGTGGGAGCTTGCCGTGTGCAAGTTGGCTGCTGTGTTTCCCTAAATTACAACAGTGAACAAAATTTAATTGGCTCGGAAACACTCTGGGACATCCAGACGTCATGAAAGGTGCTATATAAATGCAAGCCTTTTCCTTTAAGCCAAGGCAACAATTGTGATCCCATAATTGGCCTCAAGGCCTTCGGAGGTGAAATAAAACAATGGGAAATAACAAGAATAGTGATCAATCAGCCACAGTCATTGGAACAGCTTCCTCAAAGCAACAAAGTATAAGCACATGATTGCCTGGAGGTTTTCTCGCAAATTATTTCCAAGGGACAGTGTGTTCGCTGATAAATACAGCACAAAACAACCACATCTTGCTGGGGTGCCACTTGCTTCTTGCT
This sequence comes from Pristiophorus japonicus, assembly GCF_044704955.1. Taxonomy (NCBI): domain Eukaryota; kingdom Metazoa; phylum Chordata; class Chondrichthyes; family Pristiophoridae; genus Pristiophorus; species Pristiophorus japonicus. The sequence goes on from NC_091983.1 coordinate 204,127,798, forward strand.
TCTTTGTCCCACATGTGTGATTGACCTATTCCTGAAAATACATTCAGCAATGCTAAACTCGGCCTACTGTCTAATGTTTCTCACTCTGGGGAACACTATAGCTTTGCTGGGCCTAATGATGCTGCATTATCATCTATTGAGCTAAGGTGAAGAGGATTTCAACTGGGATATTGTGACCTGTCTACTAAATGGGCCCGTGACTTTCTTCTCATCTTTCCGACAGAAATGGCCTTGGCTCTGATGTCCCAATAGGTCAAATAGGCATCTGACGCTCACTGTCGAAGTTCGCACATGAAGAACGGCCTCACAGGAAAGATCCCGAATGGTTGGCAGCTCTTGTGAAATTAAACATCGCCGTCTTCTGGAGAGAAAGGGGAAACAACTGGAGGTAAAATGTGAAGAAGGAAAAAAAAACCCGGTGATGCCAGCCCAGCAAAAGCTGACCAACAGCGTCAAAAATAGTTAACACAGGCCTCAAAAAGTTGACAAATCAAGAACAGGGGAAGTGGGACGAGCTAAGGTGCTCTTGCAGAGAGCCGGCACGGTTCGACGGGTCGAACGGCCTCCTTCCGTGTTGTAACCATTGTATGATTCTCTGATAAAGCCGATTGTCACAAGTGAAAACCAGTAATTCCACAGGCTTTTCACACAACATTCCTTTGCTTGTATTGAAGGAAAGAAAATGTAAGTACTGTACATGAAAGCATAAAGGAGAACTACAGCCTGGAAGAGGAGGTCCAGTTCGGAGAAACATAGTATGCCATCAAACTTACAATCCAACTCCCCATCTTTCACAGGAACACTCTTTCCTCTTCCAACCCTCCCACTTCATACTGTAGAATTCTTTGTAGATAGAATGATAAATAAGGAATTAGATAGATAAAAATTTAGATAAATATAGATTTAAATAGACCAGTAGGTGGATAAATCGATAGATGAAAATAAAATTAGGTGGAGATTTTGGTAAATTGGTAGATAAAAATAGAATTGGATAGATATTTAGATAGATAAAATTGCATTTGATGAAAATTTAGAAAGATAGATATAGATTATGGATATAGATCTTTATAGTTTAGATAGACATAGCATTAGATATAGATTTAAATGGTGAGAGATTGGGAAATGTTAGTGTTCAGAGTGACCTGGAAATCCTTGTACACGAATCACTGAAAGTTAACATGCAAGTACAGCAAGCAATTAAGAAAGTAAATGGAATGTTGGCCTTTATTACAAGAGGATTTGAGTACAAGAGTAAAGATGTCTTACTGCAATTATATTATCAGCATCATAGGCAGTCCCTCGGAATCGAGAAAGACTTGCTTCCACTTATATAGGGCCATGGTGAGACTGCACCTGGAGTATTGTGTACAGTTTTGGTCTCCAAACCTAAGGAAGGATATACTTGCCATTGAGGGAGTGCAATGAAGGTTCTTGTTGTGTATGCAATAACTCAAAAGACTGAATACTGTAAACTCTGAATAAGTACAAACCCGGCTCTACTTTATTAGGGCTCAAAGTGATCACATTACAAAATGGCTGGCCTTTTATACCTGGGCTGCACACACATGCGCACAGCCCAATGACCTTCGACAGTGGTGCCACCTGGTGGCTAGTAAACCCAAGCATACATACATGACACTATCCCCCTTTAAGATATTAGTAACGGTCTTTTTACAAATTGAGACGGTCCGGGGCTTTCCACTCCTGAGTTGAACATCTCAGTTCAACTCCAACCTTGGGCGAGCGTTCTGAGTTTGTTATGACTGGGGGCTGGGTAGCCGATCTGATGGGAGTGGCAATGACCACGTCAGAGATTGAAAGTCCAGATTCATTGACCATGTCAGTGATTGAAAGTCCAGATTCATTGATGACAACGGAGTTCTCTGATGACTGAGGGTAAGTTGGTTGCTCACTGATTGTGTCTTCCTCAGACTGTTCTGGTTCATCCGTGTGCCGCAGCTTTATCTGATCGACATGTTTCCTGCATGTCTGCCCATTCTTGAGCTTAACAATAAACGCTCTGTTACCATCCTTGGCCATAACAGTACTGGCGATCCATTTGGGACCTTGACCATAATTCAGTACATACACAGGATCATTGATAGAAATGTCGTGTGACACAGTAGTGCAATCATGATACCTTTGCTGATTTTGACGTCTGTATTCGACACGATTATTCAAGTCAGGGTGGACAAGAGAGAGCCTGGTCTTGAGACCTCTCTTCATCAATAGTTCAGCAGGGGAGACCCCGGTAAGCGTATGGTGTCTTGTCCTGTAACTAAGCAATATGCGTGACAAGCAAGTTTGCAATAAACCTTGAGTTACACGTTTCATACTCTGCTTGATGGTTTGGACCGCACGCTCTGCTTGTCCATTGGATGCGGGTTTGAATGGTTTGATCACATGTTTGATACCGTTGAGTTTCATGAACTCTTGAAACTCTACTGGTGAAGCAAGATCCGTTGTCGCTTACAACGATGTCAGGCAGATCATGCGTAGCAAACATGACACGAAGGCTCTCAATGGTAGTATTGGGTGTGCTGGATGACATGATTGTACACTCAGCATCCACCACAACTAAGAACATTTTTCCCAGGAAGGGAGCTGAAAAGTCGATGTGGATCCTGGGCCAAGGTTTAGATGGCCACGACCACAGACTCAGCGGTGATTCCACTGGTGCTTTACTAAGCTGCATGCAAGTGTTGCACTGATGCACACATGATTCCAGATTAGAGTCAATTCCATACATGAGACCTGGCAATGGCTTTCATCATGACAATACTGGGATGCATGCTATGTAAATCATGCAAAAGTTTCTCTCTGTCTTTCTTCGGCATAACAACACAATTACCCCACAGTATACAATCTGATTGAATGGATAGTTCATCTTTACGACGGATTAAGGTTTGGTCTCCTCACACATTTGCTTGGGTAAGGCAGACCAATCATTACTAAGGATACAGCGTTTCATAACTGATAATATTGGGTCCAGGCTGATCCAGGTCTTAACTTGTTGAGCCGTGACGGGTTCCTTCACTTTCAAAAGCATCCATGACTAACAGTAGGTCTGCTGGTTGTGGCGTTTCCACCTCTGATGTGGGCAACGGCAGACTGTTCAATGCAGCTGCACAATTCTCAGTGCCAGGTCTATGGCGAATGACATAATCATAGGCAGATAATGTCAGCGCACACTTCTGGATGCAGGACGATGCATTGGTATTGATACCTTTGTGTTCCGAACACAATGAAATGAGTGGCTTGTGATCTGTTTCCAGTTCAAACCGAAGACCAAACAGGTACTGATGCCCATACTTTTAACCCCATACACACAGGCTAGTGCTTCTTTCTCTACCATGCTGTAGGCTCTTTCTGTCTTTGACAAACTTTTTGAAGCATATGCAACAGGTTGAAATTTGCCCGACTCATTAGCTTGTTGGAGTACGCAACCAACTCCATGTGACGAAGCATCACAGGCCAATACTAGACGCTTACAAGGATCATAATGTACCAGCAGCTTGTTAGAGCAAAACAGATTAGTAGCTTTCTCAAAAGCTTATCTTGAGATGCACCCCAAACCCAGTTGTCGCCTTTTCTTAGCAGCATGTGCAGTGGCTCTAATAAGGTGCTCAATCTCAGTAAGAAATTACCGAAGTAGTTGAGTAGACCAAGGAACGAACGCAGCTCCGTCATATTCTGAGGCTTGGGTGCATTTTTGATGACCTTGGTTTTTGAGTCCGTAGGCCTGATACCATCAGCAGCAATTTTCCTCCCCAGGAATTCAACTTCCGGTGCCATGAAGACGCACTTCAAGCGTTTCAGCCTGAGTCCCACTTTGTCCAGACGATGTAGAACCTCTTCCAGGTTGTTCAGATGTTCGGCGGAGTCACAACCTGTGGCCAGGATGTCATCTTGGAACACGACGGTTCTGGGGACGGATTTCAGTAGACTCTCCATGTTCCTCTGAAATATGGCTGCAGCCGAGCGAATTCCAAAAGGGCACCTGTTGTAGATAAACAGTCCTTTATGAGTGTTGATGAAGTTTCTTCAACGTGTCGACTAGCTTCTGTGTCATGTAGGACGACGTCAGATCCAGTTTTGTGAATCACTTCTCCCCGGCTAGCGTTGCAAACAGGTCATCAGCCTACGGTAATGGGTATTGATCCTGTTTCAAAACTCGGTTGATCGTAACCTTGTAATTTCCTCAAATCCTAATAGTGCCATCACTTTTCAACATGAGAACAATGGGGCTGGCCCATTCGTTAAATTCGACCAGTGATATGATCCCTTCACGCTGGAGTCTGTCCAGTTCGATTTCGACCTTCTCCCTCATCATATATGGAATTACCCGAGGTTTATGATGGACAGGTCTTGCACGGGTCGTGGATCTGCACCTTGGCTCCCATGAAATTGCTGATGGCTGGTTCAAACAGCGAGGGGAACTTGCTCAGCACTTGAGCACATGGAATATCCTCCGACGACGACAATGCTTTGATCTCGTTCCAGTTCCATTTGATTTTTTTCTAACCAGTTCCTGCCGAACAGCGTTGGACCATTGCCTGGAACAATCCATAATGGTAAATCGTGAACCGCACCATCTTACAACACCTTGATTACCGCACTGCCAATCACAGTTATGAGTTCTTTAGTGTACGTACGCAATTTGGCATTGACTGGACTCAACTTAGGCCTCACAGCCTTAGTATCCCACAGCCTGTCGAATGTCCTCTGGCTCATTATTGATTGACTCGCACCCGTGTCCAATTCCATCGATACCGGCACACCATTAAGTTTTACATTAATCATTATCGGTTGGCTCTTTGTTAGGAACGAATACAGTCCATACACTTCCTCCTCTGGTATCTCAGATTGCATGTCCGTATCCACACTAGACTGGTCATCATCCTCCATGTGGTGCGTCACAGCACACTTGCTCAGTTGCGGACACATGCGCTGGAGATGCCCCACTCTCAAACAGCCTTTACAAATATACTGTTTAAACCAACACTGATGATGCCAATGATTTACCCCACAATGCCAACATGGTGATATCGGATTCATTTCCGTTGGCGGACTTTGAGCAGCCACAGGTTTCATGTACGCAGTCGGGTAGGCCCTGCCATATGCAGCACTGCCAAACGACGATGCAATCTTGTTTACAGTACTTGCCGAGTTCCGATTTTTGAATGAAATCTGCTTTAAGCTTTTGTCCGTCATCATGCATGATTGGGCAATCGTGATGGCCTTGCTCAAATCCAGCGTCTCCGACGCCAGTAGCTTACGCAGGATCACCTCGTGTTTGATGCCGATTACAAATAAGTCCCGCAGCATGTCTGCCAATGCAGTTTCGAACTTACATGGTCCAGCTAGACATCTTAGGTCGGCAATGAATTCTGATACATCCTGGCCCTCAGAACGAACGTGCGTATAGAATCAATATCTTGAGATGATGATGTCTTCATGTGGTTTGAGATGGTCACGTACCAGAGCACACAATGTTTCATAGTGCTTGTCCGTTGGACTTAAGGGCGAGAGATTTTTATGAGTCCATAAATTTTCGGACCGCAAACCGTGAGGAGGTCCGCCCGGCGCCGAACTGTGTCTTCCTCTTTCTGCATTTTGTTGGCCACGAAGTACTGGTTCAAGCGGGCTACAAAGTCTGCCCTATCTTCTCCCTCCACGAATCACTCCAGAATTCCAACTGTGCTCATTTTTGCAAGCGAAGGTTCTTGTTACCTCGTCGCCAAATGTTGTGTATGCAATAACTCAAAAGACTGAATACTGTAAACGCTGAACAGGTACAAACCTGGTCTACTTTATTAGGGCTCAAAGTGAACATATTACAAGATGGCTAGCCTTTTATACCTAGGCCGCACACACATGCGTACAGCCCAATGACCTTCAACAGTGGCGCCACCTGATAGCTAGTGAACCCAAGCATACATACATGACAGTTCTCCAGACTGATTCCTGAGCTGGGAGAACTGTCCTATGAGGAGAGATTGAGTAGACTAGGCCTATAATCTCTGGAAGAATGAGAGGCGATCTCATTTGAACATACAAAATTCTTACAGGGCTTGACAGGATAGATGCAGGGAGAATGTTTCCTCTGGCTGGGGAGTCTAGAACCAGGGATCACAGTCTCAGAATAAGGGGTCAGCCATTTAGGACTGAGATGAGGAGAAATCTCTTCGCTCAGAGGGTGGTGAATCTTTGGAATTCTCTACCCCAGAGGGAGGCTCAGTCTTTGAGTATATTCAAGACAGAGATCAATAGATTTTTGGATATTAAGGGAATCAAGAGATATGGGGACAGTGCAGGAAAGTGGAGTTGAGGTGGAAGAATGGCGGAGCAGGCTCGAGGGGCCGAATGGCCTATTCCCGCTCCTAATTCTTATGCTCTTTAAATAGTTAGTCAGATAGATATAGCGACAGGTGGATATATTAATCACTACAGATTAAAATAAATAGATAACTAGATAGATATAGATAGAAAGGTATACATAGCTAGGTAGATATAGATATAGATTTCGATAGATAGATAGATAGATAGATAGATAGATTAGATAGATAGATAGATAAAAGGATGGGCTGGGGTGCTTCTTCTCTCATAAATAACATTAAAATGAAAAATGAACTACAATTATAAAGATAGAATGAGTCAAGTGGACCAGCTGAGCATTTTGTAATGTATCTGCACCTACTACAGTTAGACGAGGAGTGAGGATATCTAGCAGGCATGATCACACATCTATCACTTTAGTGGGTTTGGAAGTCGTAGCAGTAACCTCAGCCCTGGATTATACTGCTGGTTGTGAAACTGAAAGTGATTTATATTGATGGGAAAGTGGTGGTGCAACTGCAGCCATATTTAGACAAAGATAAAACGTTGACAGCAGGATTAAATTTGCTGATAAAAGAAACCATCCAACTTATCCCTTGACACTGAGCTGAAACATTCCCAAAGGCATTAGATTGCAAAGATATTTTCTGGTGAAGACGGCAGAAAACTAATGGAAAAAAATAGTTATCACAACCACAATTTGTCATATGATCCTGGAAGCAATGCTATGTGATATTAATGGGTAGATTGGTAAGAATCACTTTGTTGCATTGCTTTGCCCGTTTTACATTGTAGACAAAGGCATTTGTCATAAGCATGTTAACTATTCCTAAGCTAATATTGCACAGTTGTAATTTCACGGTTTCAGTCAATAGCTACCAGCATCACAAAGCAACTATTTTGGAGATGAGGTGGGTGGGGGGGACAACAACAATGTCCATTAATGCTGGAAAATCGCATTAATTTGAGAACTAAATAACAAATAAACTGACCTCTACCATTTTATTTAATGTATGGTATGAAACAACCAAACTAAAATACCCGATGAAGAAATTTGTCCACAAATAAATAGTTGATGCACAGATCTAACTACTAGTATTCTCAATGATCTAGGCTGACACTTCAGTGTAGTGGATATCTCTTTCAAAGATAAAGATAAAGGTACGCGGAGTCAGAGGAAATGTATTAGCATGGATAGAGAATTGGCTGGCTAACAGAAAGCAGAGAGTCGGGATAAATGGGTCCTTTTCGGGTTGGAAATCGGTGGTTAGTGGTGTGCCACAGGGATCGGTGCTGGGACCACAACTGTTTACAATATACATAGATGACCTGGAAGAGGGGACAGAGTGTAGTGTAACAACATTTGCAGATGACACAAAGATTAGTGGGAAAGCGGGTTGTGTAGAGGACACAGAGAGGCTGCAAAGAGATTTAGATAAGTTAAGCGAATGGGCTAAGGTTTGGCAGATGGAATACAATGTCGGAAAATGTGAGGTCATCCACCTGGGAAAAAAAAACACTAAAAGGGAATATTATTTGAATGGGGAGAAATTACAACATGCTGCGGTGCAGAGGGACCTGGGGGTCCTTGTGCATGAATCCCAAAAAGTTAGTTTGCAGGTGCAGCAGGTAATCAGGAAGGCGAATGGAATGTTGGCCTTCATTGCGAGAGGGATGGAGTACAAAAGCAGGGAGGTCTTGCTGCAACTGTATAGGGTATTGGTGAGGCCGCACCTGGAGTACTGCATGCAGTTTTGGTCACCTTACTTAAGGAAGGATATACTAGCCTTGGAGGGGGTACAGAGATGATTCACTAGGCTGATTCTGGAGATGAGGGGGTTACCTTATGATGATAGATTGAGTAGACTGGGTCTTTGGAGTTCAGAAGGATGAGGGTTGATCTTATAGAAACATTTAAAATAATGAAAGGGATAGACAAGATAGAGGCGGAGAGGTTGTTTCCACTGGTCGGGGAGACTACAACTAGGGGGCACAGCCTCAAAATACGGGGGAGCCAATTTAAAACTGAGTTGAGAAGGAATTTCTTCTCCCAGAGGGTTGTGAATCTGCGGAATTCTCTGCCCAAGGAAGCAGTTGGGGCTAGCTCATTGAATGTATTCAAATCACAGATAGATAGATTTTTAACCAATAAGGGAATTAAGGGTTATGGGGAGCGGGTGGGTAAGTGGAGCTGAGTCCACGGCCAGCTCAACCATGATCTTTTTGAATGGCGGAGCAGGCTCGAGGGGCTAGATGGCCTACTCCTGTTCCTAATTCTTATGTTCTTATGTTCTATAACTGGCACAGGCATGATGGGCCAAATGGCTTCCTTCTGTGCTGTAATATTCTATGATTCTATAACAGGACGGGACAGTTAAAGGCCATGTGATGAAACCTTGGGGAGCAAGGGGGCATAAAATGCATGTCTGGAGAGTTTCCAAAGTGACCCAGGCATATAACAACAACAACTAGTATTTATATAGCGCCTTTAACGCAGTGAAACATCCCAAGGTGCTTCAAGGGAGTATTGTGAGATCAAAAATTTGACACCGAGTAGACATTAGCACAGGTGACTAAAAGTTTGGTCAAAGAGGTAGGTTTTAAGGAGCGTCTTGAAGGAGGAAAGAGAGGTAATAGAAGCGGAGAGGTTTAGGAAGGGAGTTCCAGAGCTTGGGGCCACCGATGGTTGAGCGATTATAATCAGGCATGCTCAAGAGGGCAGAATTAGAGAAGCGCAGACATCTCGGAGTGGGCGGGGTTTGTGGGGCTGGAGGAGTTACAGAGATAGGGAGGGGCGAGGCCATGGAGGGATTTGAAAATAAAGATGAGAATTTTTAAAGTGAGGTGTTGTTTCACATAGAAACACAAGAACAGTAGTAGACCATTCAGCTCCTGGAGCCTGTTCCACCATTCGATGCTATCATAAGAACATAAGAATTAGGAACAGGAGTAGGTCATCTAGCCCCTCGAGCCTGCTCCGCATTCAAAAAGATCATGGCTGATCTGCGACCTAACTCCAAAAACCTGCCTTTAGCCAATATCCCTTAATAACTTTGGTTAACAAAAATGTGGCAGAGAGATCCAAACTTCTACCACCCTCTCTGGTAACGGTTGTGATTACTTTTCCAGAGAGAAAGCTTTTCACGTATTGCCATATTTCCTGCAGAAAGATGCCTTGCCCGCGAGATACATTGGCCCTTTAAAAAGAGAGAGGGAGAGAGAGAACGGGCAACGTTGGCACTCCTACTGAGAGGCTCTGGGCACTGTAGGATTTGCGTCAAGGAACCGACCTCGTTGAAGCAGCAACGCCTCTACATCGTAAAATCCAAAAATAATAGCGGGCTATTTCTGAACACGGCGGGCGGGCGATTACACCGAGCAGCGAAGTGTGTGATTCGATTGTTCAACTTTGTTCTTTGCAAGACATTAGGCAATAAAAATAGCGTTAAATTCCATCGTGCAATGATGCACTTAGATATTAGCAAGACATGTGTCCGCTATATTCTGATAGATATTTATATGCATTTATAGCTGATTAATTGGCGCAGATTTATATCGATTGCATTGAAAATCTGCGATTTAAATACAGAAAAAAATGAGAATTGTGTTTCTTGTTCATTCCATCGGGGTTGATTTGGAGGGTTATAAACGGCTGCCTCTCACTATTTAAAGTATGCAGAGTGCTTTATTGTGATTCAATCGCTCATTAATCCTTGTGGATTAATAAAACTGGGGAGAGGTAGAAATATGGGAACGGAGAGGGGGAAAACAGGGATAAAGGAGATGGAGGGGGGAGGAGGAAGAGAGAGGCAGATAGGGAGAGAGGAGAGAAAGAGAGAAACTGACAGGGAGAGAGAAACTGAGTGGTAGAGAGAAACTGACAGGGAGAGAGGGGACAAAGAAACAGAGGAAAGAGACAAAAAAGCAAATGAGATGCTGACAGATAGGGAGAGAGAGCAGGAATAGGCAGCAAGATAGACCTGAAGAAAGAAACAGAATTGAGATGGGGAGGGGAAGATGGAGAGAATGAAAAAGAGCACAAAAAGGGGAGGGAACAAGACAGAGGGATCTTGTTGAATGGCGGAGCAGGTTCGAGGGGCTAGATGCTCCTGCTCCTAATTCTTATGTTCTTATGTTCTATGAAAGATGAAAGAAAGAGAACGAGCAAGCAATTGGGATCGAAAAAGTCATGTTTGAAAGCCGAAGAGGACAGCTGGCGTGTAGAGCGGTGATAAATTGTAACAGTGACTGTAAACAAGCTTGAATGCAGACATGTGAGCCGTGCGTTGCTGTGTAACTCCCTCTCGCCTATCAGTGTGCCAGGGAGTGACTATTGCCACATCTCGATCATGCCCCACAAGCTGGGCTGCACACGCAGAATAAACTCCAGTAGTTTTCCTTCCCCACGCATGTACAAATCACAGCAGGTCCCTGTCGCCCCCTCCTCGGCTGCTGCCAGGGCTTTTTACATCATTCGCCCCGCATCTCGCCTCATTTACCAGCACCGAGAGGCCGAGGCTGCCCGGAATCGGCTGCCGGGGGCTGAGTCAGGCCCCCGCCAGCGTCGCATCGCAAAACACTTTCCAGCAGAGCCGACTGAGTCATCGGGAAAACGGGACGGCGGGGGGTGGGGGATTGCGTCACCAAAACCCAGAGCCACAGGGGCGGACACACAAAACAACAAGAATAACAATGGACAAGGGATGTGCCGAGGGAATGGAGAAGGGACAGGATTGTAGGCAGGTGGAGTGCGTGGGGGAAATTGGTCAAACAAACCAGGAGGGGGGAAATCAGAGATTGAAGAGAGGCAACATGTTTCATGAAATAGAAGGCGGGAGAGAAAATCAGGGATTGGAACAGGATCATTGTTAAAGAGGAACTCGTGAGGGAATAGAGTGAGGAAGTAGAGAGGGGTAATAGTGAGAGAATAGAGAGAGGTATGTGTGTGATTAGAACGAGGAAGTAGAGAGGCAACAGAGAGAGGGAATAGAGTAAGGAAGTAGACAGAGGAGTAATAGAGAGAGGGAATAGTGAGGAAGTAGAAGAGAAGTAGTGGTGGTTGGTGTAGAACAGCCACCCCACGTTAAAAGAATACCACAGGCATCTTCCATCGTTTAAAATGCTTTAATCAGTCACCTGAGTACTAATTTTTAGTGTGGAAGCAAGTCATCCTAGACCCCGAGGGATTGCCTATGCTGAGACAGAGGAGTAATAGAGAGAGCAAGGTGGCAATAGTTTCCCCAGCAGTTCCATGTCTGGTGTCAAACCTGCTGCACCTGTAGGTTTTGTTATCTTGCTCCCATTAGCCCAGCTTTCCAAACCCCGTCTCTTTTTGTTTCCGTGGACCTTTCAAATCATAAGATGACTACAGACCAGGAAAACCATTTGGCCCATTTTAGTCCATTCAGAAAGATTCTGCATCCCCCATCCCCCATCTCCCCCTGCAGCATCATATGTTTTCTGAATGATTCCAGAGTGTTGGTCTTCACTATTCGAGATGTCAGCTGCAGTTCCAACTTGAGCTAGAGTTCGAGTCTACTCGATCTGCCAACGGAGCTCCCCAATTGGAATTTTGGGCTCTAAGATACCATATCATGTATTTACACATCCAATTCTGGCCCCTTGCACATCCGCGATTTTAATTGCTCCGCCATTGGTGGCCGTACTACCTAGGCCTTAAGCTCTGGAATTCCATTCGGAAACCTCTCTGCCTCTCTAACTCTCTCTCCTTCTTTAAGATGCTCCTTAAAACCTACCTCTTTGACCTATACAGCATTTTCTGTTTTTATTTTTTGACCTATCTTTTGGTCACCTGTCCTAGTATCTCCTTATGTGGCTCGGTGTCAAATTTGTTTGATAATCGCTCCTGTAATATGCTTTGGGATGTTAAAGACGTTATATAAATGCAAGTTGTTGTTGTTATAGGCCATTCAGCCCCTCAAATCAGTTCTGACATTCAATCAAATCATGGCTGATCTGTACCGTGACTCCATCTACCCGCTTTGATTCCGTATTTCTCATCACCCCTCTGGTTTATTTGACAATTACTTTAAATATGTGTCCTCTGTCTTACCGACCCTCCTACCAGTGGAAACAGTTTCTCTCTATTTACCATTTCAAAGCCCTTCATAATTTTGAACATATCTATTAAATCTCCTCTTAACCTTCTTTGCTTAAGGAGACTGACCCCATGTAACTGAAATCCCTCATCCATGGTACAATTCTAGTAAAGCACCTCGGCACCCTCTCCTAGGCCTTGACATTCTTCCTAAAATCTGGTGCCCAGAGTTGAACACAAAACTCTATCTGAGGTCTTATCAGTGATTTATACCTGACTGAACCTCATGCAGATTTTGGCTCCAAGGTATTTAACAACTGTCAGCCACTCAGAACGTATTACAAAATAAACAAGCAATGCAAAATTTCAATGCAAAGTTCGGCTGCTCAATCACTAAAAGCACCCTGGAGGACTACAGACATGTCTGGCTCAGACATTGGATTATGCCACAAGAGATCAACTCACTTCCAATTGGGAACCGACTCTTCTTCCAAAAAGTCCCACTGTATAATGAGTATAGAAAAGTGCAATAACAAGGGTACGAGTAAAGGAAATAAAAAGGTGATGCAGAAATAAGAAAAATAGAGACATTGGAGAGATGGATAAAAAGAAGTGACTGGGGAAATAGGGATGAGTTTCAGGAGAAAGAATACATGAAAGAATTGAGAGGAAAAAGATGTAAAATGTAACACAGCGAAGGAGGAAGAAAGTTTTAAAATAAGTCGTGATATGTACAAAAACAACTTGTATTTATATAGCGCCGTTAACGTAGTGAAATGTCCCAAGGCACTTCACAGGAGTATTATGAGATCAAAAATTTGACACCGTGCCATAAGGAGAAATTAGGGCAGGTAACCAAAAGCTTGGTCAAAGAGGTAGGTTTTAAGGAACGTCTTCAAGGAGAAAAGAGAGGTGGAGAGGTTTAGGGAAGGAATTTCAGAGCTTAGAGTCTAGGCAACAGAAGGCACAGTGACTAACAGTTGAGCGATTATAATCAGGGATGCTTAAGAGGGCAGAATTAGAGGAGCGCAGACATCTCGGGAGAGTTGTGGGGCTGGAGGAGATTACAGAGATAGGGAGGGGCAAGGTCATGGAGGGATTTGAAAACAAGGATGAGAATTTTGAAATCGAGGCATTGCTTTTCCAAATGTCCTGCTACTGCTTCTTTAATAATGGACTAGTGGGAGGACAGGAGACTGGGAGGCTTTTAGAAGCCAGCAAAGAATGACTAAAAAAATGATTAAGAAAGGGAAGATAGACTATGAAAGTAAACTAGCATAAAATATAAAAACAGATAGCAAGAGTTTCTATAGGTATATAAAAAGGAAAAGGGTGGCTAAAGTAAATGCTGGTCCCTTAGAGGACGAGACTGGGGAATTAGTATTGGGGAACATGGAGATGGCAGAAACTCTGAACAAATATTTTTTATCAGTCTTTACGCTAGAGGATGCTAACAATATTCCGACAGTGGATAGTCTAGGGGCTATAGGGGGGTGGGGGAGGAACTTAACACAATCACAATCACTAAGGAGGTGGTACTCAGTAAGATAATGGAACTAAAGGCAGATAAATCCCCTGGACCTGATGGCCTTGCATGCTATTCCATTCCATTGCTTTCCTAATTATATGCTGAAAATGCATACTAACTTTTTGTGTTTCATGCACAAGGACTCCCAGGTCCCTCTATACTGCAGCACTTTACAATTTTTTATCCATTTAAATTATAATTTGCTTTTCTATTTTTTTCTGCCAGAGTGGATAACCTCACAGTTTCCCACATTATACTCCATCTGCCAAACTTTTGCCCACTCACTTAGCCTGTCTATATCCCTTTGCAGATTTTTTGTGTCCTCAGAATTTGCTTTCCCAAGCATCTTTGTATCATCAGCACACTCAGTCCCTTCATCCAAGTCATTAATATAGATTGTAAATAGTTGAGGCCCCAGCACCGATCCCTGTGGCACCCCACTAGTCACTGTTTGCCAACCATCGAGTAAGGACACCATGACATTCAGAGTCAAGGTCTTGAAATGAGAGATTGGTCAGTTGAAAGCGCTTCAAGTCTGTGTTCCAAATAACAATAAGAATAGCTGAATCCAGTTCACCCTGTTTGTCAAGCATTAACTGAGCTTCATTTCAGCATTCGACTTTCTGTTCCACGTTAGTTGCCAGGGATTCCAATACTTCGCATATGGGAGTGTAACCTTTGAGCAGAGCTGACACTGTTTCATACCTTGCTGACCATTGAGTAGCAGAAAACTGTTTGATGTCAGACAGCCCTAAAGGCTTTAGTTTTTCATAAAGCAGTTGCCAGCAATGCGTCGGTGCAGAGTGAAAAGTGTACAACTTGAGTACAATGTCAAAAAATCAGACGACCACTGGGCTGTATTCAGCACTGTTTTTCCCCACAGGTTTGAGTGAGTGCATTGCGCGTGGTATAAACGTCACATATGGGCATTGCTCTTTGATGATAATTTGGACACCAATGTATTTCCCACTCATATTTGAAGAATTATCTGCGACAATTTTGTATGTCGATCCCATTCTCATCCAGAAAGACCAGTATTATTTCTGCTATTTCTTGTCCAGTATGACCGATTATCCGCAAGAACTTTAGGAACCTTTCCTCAGGACCAGTCGATAGAACATAGCAGATGATAAATGTCAGCTGATCTGAGTGTGTGACTTCTGTCGTTGAATCAACAGATATTGAATAAACCTTTTCTGATTTCAATTCCTGGATAATCGTCTCAAGTACTTTGCCACCCATCAGACTAATCAGTTCTTCACAAGAGGTGGAAGACAAGTATGAAGTATGCCCCTTGCCTTTGTTGGCGAACCACTTGATGTGTTCAGCAAGAAATGCATCGTAGTTTGAGAGAACCTCCAACACACTCAGATAATTTCACAGAGAAACGTTATCACACAGACAGCCTGCTCTAGCACCTTGCACCAGTACTGTTATTTATTTTCAAACTGGAAGACAATATGACCATCCACACAACCAGAGCCTGCTTGTCTAGTGCACATTACTACCATGGTTTCTCTATGCTGGTGGCTGTTTTCGTGAGATGAAATCCTCTTATCTCCATGCTTCCAGTCATTAAACCCACGAGTAAAGTGGCAACTTCTTTGTGCTGTGACCTTGCCAGCAAAGCAGTATGCTATACCGTCTGAAGGTGAATAACGGAGCCACGTTCGATCCACACATTTCCCTGCCAGCGGCTGCAGACGTGTGAAGAAGGACTTCGAGCAGTATCGACGACATCCTTCCTTGGCAGAATCATGCCGGAGTTTTGGAAGTCTTTATCACAGTTTCGGCAGTCCTCACTACCCTTTGCAATCCAATGGCTTTGCATGTCTTCTGAGATATTGTCTCCGCACAGCCCAATGTCACTCGTAAGTTGCGCCTCTTTCAGCTCAGTTTGCGCCAGTTAGTTTTCATCTTCTTCAACTGTTTGGACTTGGAGCTCCAACTCGGCCCACTCCAGGTCCGGTGCCACTGGCGGGTTCATTGTTGAAGTTGTCTGCACAGCTTCATCTTGGCCTTCATCTTCACGATCCTGAGTTTATAGTTCAAAAAAATGATCTAATTTAAGCAGTTTAGTTTCTTCTTGTCTCTTTTGCTCCTTGCATAGCTGGTGCTCTTTCCTTTTTTTCGCCCCAGATTTGTGTGTAGAATGCATCTCTAGAAAAAGGGCATCTAGAGTTTGTTTACATCAAGTTGAGAATAACATGCGCCTGAGCCTTCGCGGCTTAGCTCCACTCTTGTCACGTCACTTATGTCAATACTGTTTACCCTCACCCTCAATCTGACCCTGTATGGGCCCACTCTAGGCTTGGGCCCTGGGCGACTGCCCCCTCACACTCCCCCACCACCCCCACTCCCGGCCCCCTCTTAATCTGTCCCTGATTGAATCTGCTTCCACCACCCTTCCAGGCAGTACATTCCAGATCACCACTTGATCAAAAAAAATCTCCTCACCTCTCCTGTTTCTTTTGCCAACCTGTACAAAGAAAATGAGTCAAGTTCCAGTTTACTGGATTAGGAAAGACAGGAGCTTAATTCAGTGAAAATATATTTCCACATTTGTGATTCTGGAATTCTGTTACTGGTCAGGAAGCTGCAAGAAGTTTTGTGACAACGTTTCCCAGAATAAGTTCCTTGGGAGATGTGAGTTTCTGGGAAATGATGGAGAGTAGATTCAGAATGATGTGGAAAGAGTAAAGCTGCTGTAACTGCTGTAACATCAACTGAGAATGACTGAGTGGGAATTGTGTGACTATTTGATGATTGCAGCATTACTGAGCGGGGGTGTTGGGGATTATTTGGGGATTGAATGTGTCAGGACACTCTGAGCTGCAGCAGCACTGAGCGCGCGGATTGCAGACTTACATTTGAGACCGGCGCCTCGGAACCATTGTTGTCATCGAGCAAGCACCACAACCAATCAGAATGTGCGTCATTTGCATATGAGTCGGCACTGGCGGCGTCATCGAAGTAAACCGAGGCTAAACATCTTTATTGCGGTGATTCCGGTTTAAATGTTATCGTGTGAAGACATACAGAATAAATGAGCTCGAGAGAAACAAATAAAAATCAAATCACCACAATATAAAAGTATTGAGCATATCAGTGGTTTATATAGCAATGGAATAAGTCCTTATTAATGCCCGGATGAACCTCAGTGGTCTGGGGTGCAGGCTTCAAACCTGTAGCTGTCTAGCGACAGAGTGGTTCAATTCCACCTTTCGGGCGGGTAGATCCTTTTCTATTTTGGCTGGTGAGTGGCTGCTCAAGACCTGCCAAAGAAAGTTTTATAAACATCCCAAGCTGCCTTCAATGGAGCATTAGAAAGTAAAGGAGCATAAGGAGCAGGCCATTGGCCCTCGAGCCTGCTCTGCCATTTAATAAGATCATGGCTGATCTGATCATAGACTCAGTTTCTTCGCTGCCCGCTCCACATAACTTTTTATTCTCTTATCACTCAAAAATCTGTCTACGCCTTAAATATATTCAATGACCCAGGCTCCACAGCTATCTGGGACAGAGAATTCTATAGATTTACAACCCTCTGAGAGAAGAAATTCCAATTCATCTCAGTTTTAAATGGGTGGCCCCTTATTCTGAGACTATGTCCTCCTAGTTTTAGTTTCCCCTATGAGTGGAAATATCCTCTCTGCATCCACCTTGTTTCGATAAGATCACCTCGCACTCTTAACAGGTTCCCACCCCACTGGTTCTATAGTTTTGTTCCACTCCAACGGGGAGCTTGTTGAGCGTGAGATGGAGCATTGCAGCAAGGAAGATCGAGAAGAGGGTTGGCGCGATGACGCAGCCCTGCTTGACCCCGGTCCGGACATGGATTGGGTCTGGTGGATCCGTTGAGCAGGATCAGGGTTTGCATGTTGTCGTGGAGCAGGTGGAGGATGGTGACCCTGTAGACCATAAGATAACCCTGTAGACCATAAGCTTGATGCTAGATTTGAGGGCCTGATCCTCAAACACTCTCCTCCTCAGGCGACCGAAGGCTGCGCGGGCGCATTGGAGGCGGTATTGAATCTCGTCGTCGATGTCTGCCCTTGCTGATAGTAGGCTCCCAAGGTAGAGAAAGTGGTCCACATTGTCCAAGGCCAAGCTGTGGATTTTGATGATCGGGGGACAGTGCTGTGTGGCAGGGCCAGGTTGGTGGAGAACCTTTGTCTTACGGATGTTTTGTGTAACGCCCATGCTTTCGTACGCCTCGGTGAAGATGTTGACAATGGCTTGGAGTTCAGCCTCCGAATGTGCGCAGACGCAGGCGTCGTCCGTGCACTGTAGTTCGACGACAGAGGATGGGATGGTGTTGGACCTAGCCTGCAGGCGACGAAGGTTGAACAGGTTCCCACCCCACTGGTTCTATAGTTTAGTTCCACTCCAGCGGGGAGCTTGTTGAGCGTGAGATGGAGCATTGCAGTGAGGAAGATCGAGAAGAGGGTTATTGCGATTACGCAGCCCTGCTTGACTCCGGTCCGGATATGGATTGGTTCTGGTTGATCCATTAGTCAGGATCACGGCTTGCATGTTGTCATGGAGCAGGTGGTGGATGGTGACAAACTTTTGGAGGCAGCCCTGTATGGCTCAGAGACGTGGACTATATACAGCAGACACAATCGCTGGAGAAATACCACCAACGATGTCTCTGCAAGATCCTGCAAATTTCCTGGGAGGATAAGTGTATCAACGTCAGTGTTCTTGATCAGGCCAACATCCCCAGCATCGAAGCACTGACCAGCTCCATTGGGTGGGCCATATTGTTCGCATGCCCGACACTAAACTCCCAAAGCAAGCGCTCTTCTCGGAACTCCTACACAGCAGGTGGGCCCAAGGTGGGCAGAGGAAACGTTTCAAGGACACCCTCAAAGCCGCCTTGATAAAGTGCAACATCCCCACTGGCACCTGGGAATCCCTGGCCAAAGACCGCCCTAAGTGGAGGCAGAGCATCCAGGAGGGCGCTGATCACCTCACGTCTCATCGCCAAGAGCATGCAGAAAACAAGTGCAGGCAGTGGAAGGAGCGTGCGGCATACCAGGCTCCCCACTCACCCTTTCCTTCAACGGCTGTCTGTCCCACCTGTGACAGAGACTGTAATTCCCATATTGGACTGTTCAGTCACCTGAGAACTCCTATGATGATCATTCTTCTGAACTCCAATGTGTATAAGCCCAACCTACTCAACCTATCTTCATAAGTCAACCGCTCATCTCCAGAATCAACCTAGTGAACCTTCTCTGAACAGCCACCAATGCAAGTATATCCTTCCTAAAAACACGGAGACCAAAACTGTACACAGTACTCTAGGTGTGGCCTTACCAATACCCTGTACAGTTGTAGCAGGACTTCTCTGTTTTTATACGCCATGAAGAGGCAAATAAATTGGCCAGAAAAAACAGCAAACCTGAGGAATGGGAGAAATTTAGAATTCAGCAGAGGAGGACAAAGGGTTTAATTAAGAGGGGGAAAATAGAGTATGAGAGGAAGCTTGCTGGGAACATAAAAACTGACTGCAAAAGCTTCTATAGATATGTGAAGAGAAAAAGATTAGTGAAGACAAACATAGGCCCCTTGCTGTCAGATTCAGGTGAATTCAAATGGGAACAAAGAAATGGCAGACCAATTGAACAAATACTTTGGTTCTGTCTTCACGAAGGAAGACACAAATAATCTTCCGGAAGTACCAGGGGACCGAGGGTCTAGTGAGAAGGAGGAACTGAAGGATATCCTTATTAGGCGGGAAATCGTGTTAGGGAAATTGATGGGATTGAAGGCGGATAAATCCCGGGACCTGATAGTCTACATCCCAGAGTACTTGAGGAAGTGGCCCTAGAAATAGTGGATGCATTGGTGATCATTTTCCAACAGTCTATCGACTCTGGATCAGTTACTATGGACTGGAGGGTAGCTAATGTAACACCAATTTTTAAAAAGGGAGGAGAGAGAAAACGGGTAATTATAGGCCAGTTCGCCTGAGGAAAATGTTGGAATCAATTATTAAGGATGAAATAGCAGCGCATCTGGAAAGCAGTGATTGGATCGGTCCAAGTCAGCATAAATTTATGAAAGGGAAATCTTGCTTGACAAATCTTCTGGAATTTTTTGAGGATGTAACAAGTAGAGTGGACAAGGGAGAACCAGTGGCTGTGGTGTATTTGGACTTTCAAAAGGCTTTTGACAAGGTCCCACACAAGAGATTGGTGTGCAAAATCAAAACACATGCTTTGGGGATAATGTACTGACGTGGATAGAGAACTGGTTGGCAGGCAGGAAGCAGAGAGTCGGGATAAACATGTCCTTTTCACAATGGCAGGCAGTGACTAGTGGAGTGCCGCATGGCTCAGTGCTGGGACCCCAGCTCTTTACAATATACATTAATGATTTAGATGAAGGAATTGAGTGTAATATCTCCAAGTTTGCAGATGATACTAAACTGGGTGGTGGTGTGAGCTGTGAGGAGGACGCTAAGAGTCTGTGGGTGACTTGGACAGGTTAGCTGAGTGGGCAAATGCATGGCAGATGCAGTATAATGTGGATAAATGTGAGGTTATCCACTTTGGGGGCAAAAACACGAAGGTAGAATATTATCCGAATGGCGGCAGATTAGGAAAAAGGGAGGTGCAACAAGACCTGGGTGTCATGGTTCATCAGTCATTGAAAGTTGGCATGCAAGTACAGCAGGCGGTAAAGTAGCCAAATGGTATGTTGGCCTTCATAGCTAAGGGATTTGAGTATAGGATCAGGCAGGTCTTACTACAGTTGTACAGGGCCTTGGTGAGACCTCACCTGGAATATTGTGTTCAGTTTGAGTTTAGAAGGATGAGAGGGGATCTCATAGAAACATATAAGATTCTGACGGGACTGGACAAGTTAGATGCGGGAAAAATGTTCCCGTTGTTGGGGAAGTCCAGAACCAGGGGACACAGTCTTAGGATAAGGGGTAGGCCATTTAGGACTGAGATGAGGAGAAACTTCTTCACTCAGAGTTGTTAACCTGTGGAATTCCCTACACAGAGAGTTGTTGATGCCAGTTCATTGGATATATTCAAGAGGGAGTTAGATATGGCCCTTACGGCTGGGGGGATCAAGGGATATGGAGAGAAAGCAGGAAAGGGGTACTGAGGGAATGATCAGCCATGATCTTATTGAATGGTGGTGCAGGCTCGAAGGGCCGAATAGCCTCCTCCTGCACCTATTTTCTATGTTTCTATGTTTCTATCCCTCTTGTAATAAAGACCAACATTCCATTTGCCTTCCTGATTACTTGCTGTACCTGCATACTAAATTTTTGTGTTTCATGCACCAGGACCCCCAGGTCCCAATGTACTGCAGCTCTTTTCAATTTTTCTTCATTTAAATAATACTTTGCTTTTCTATTTTTTCTGCCCAAGTGGATAAACTTCTTCTTACGGAGTCCCCCTAAATTTCCATGCTAAAATGAGTTCTAAGGCGACTAATGAGACCAATGCGGAATATACAGTCTCTATCACAGGTGGGGCAAATGCTGGGTGGATCGGGTGCTTGATTTGTCGTACGTCCTTCCGCTGTTTTTACTGGGCTTCCGCGTGGTCCCACCGAAGAGATTCAAAGTGTTCGGCGCCTTCTCGAATGCTTCTCCTCCACCTTGAGCGGTCTTGGGACAGATATTCCCAAGAGTCAGTGGGGATGTTACATTTTTTCAAGGAAGCTTTGAGGATGTCCTTGAAGTGTTTTCTCTGCTCTCTTGGGATTCGCTTGCCGTGACATAGCTTGGAGTTGAGTCCTTGTTTCAGGAGTCTAGTATCGGGCATGCGGACAATGTGGCCCGTCCATCAGAGCTGATCGAGTGTGGTCAATGCCTCGATGCTCAACCCAACTCGGGAGCAACTACGCAGCATTACAGATGGCTTAAGGTCGAGGTCCAGTAAAAAACCCGCGACCTAAAGAATAGATGTTGGGTGGAGAAAGCACAGGAGATTCAGCAGCTGGCTGACAACCATGATTTGCGAGGATTCTTCACCGCAGTCAAGGCCACCTACAGCTCAAGCACCCAAGGCCCCACCCCACTGCTGGCCAAGAACGGGGAGATACTCCTCAAGGACACCGAGGCAGTCAGGACATGCTGGAAGGAGCACTTCGAAGATCTCCTCAGTCGAGACTCTGCCTTTGACTCAAGTGTACTTGACTCCATCCCGCAGCATGCTATCTGCCACCATCTCAGCAAAACTCCAGTCCTGCACGAGGTAGAAAAGGCCATCCACCAGCTCAAGAACAACAAGGCAACAGGAGCGGATGGAATCCCCGCTTAGGCACTAAAGTATGGCGGAGAGGCACTATTGGCATGAATGCATCACCTCAGCTCTCTCATCTGGAAAGAGGAGAGCATGCCGGGAGATCTCAGACATTTAGTAATCGTGACAATCTTTAAAAAAGGGGACAAGTCTGACCGCGGCAACTACAGAGGAATCACCCTGATATCAGCCACTGGGAAAGTCATCACTAGAATCCTCCTCAACTGTCTTCTCCCTGTGGCTTAGGAGCTCCTCCCGGAGTCACAGTGCGGATTTCGTCCACTACGGGGTACAACGGATATGATCTTTACGGTGCAACAGCTGCAAGAAAAATGCAGGAAACAGCACCAACCCTTGTTTTTTTTATGAATTTGCAGGATTTTGCAGAGGCGGCGTTGGTGGTACTTCTCTAGTGTTTTGAGATGCCTACTGTACATAGTCCATGTCTCTGAAGCATATAGGAGGGCGGCTATCACCACTGCTCTGTGGACCATGAGCTTGGTGCTGGGTTTGAGGTCCTGATCTTCAAATACTCTTCTCTTAGGACAGGTGGCACAAAAGCTTGGTCAAAGGGGTAGCTCTTAAAGAGCTTCTTAGGGTAGAGAGGCGGAGAGGTTTAGTGATGAAATTCCAGAGCTGAAGACACGGCCACTAATCGAGGGACGAAATCGAGATGTACGAGGCCAGAATTAGAGGAACTGAGAGTTCTCGTAAGATTGTAGTTTGGCTGGAGGAGGTTACAGAGATAGGGCGCGGACATTTATTGACCATCCCTAGATAATCTATGGGCATTAAAAGTCAAACGCATTTTCAATTTTTTCATGCATTTTTACATTTTTCAGCTTAATGTTTAAAGTATTGTTTTCTGGATCAAATCATGGAATGTTTCTGGAATGAGAGAAGCAGCTATCAATTAATGCTACCATTCGGTAGAACAGAAGGGTCACGAAAGAAGATTGATTAAGTGCTCTCCACAGTATGCTTCCGAAGGGCACTCTACTGCATCTAACTGAAATGACATCACATGTAGTGCCCTTTGGGTAATCCCTGCTGCTTACTGATTGGAGGGGGGGGGGGGCACGGGGCATGCATATCCCGATCACAATATTTCATTATGTGGTATTTATATGGCACAAGAAAGAAGGAATAACAGGGAGTTCAGAAAGCACCGTATCCGATGATGCACCCACCATGCTGAAACCAACCCTATCTGCAGGTCGTGGCAGGCCTACCTAGCAATGAACATTGGGAACTGGTTAGATTGGCTTTGAAGCATCAAGAAGCTGGTGAGCTGTGTCATTTTCTGCAACATACCCTGAAGCCAACCTGCACCATAGGTTTGGTACTGTCAATGGCACACTCAGCTTCTTTGATTCCTGCTACTTTCAACATAGCTTGGTCATCAGACTCATACCAGCTCTGCATTTCTTATACTAGCCACTGGGTATTGACAGTCTACTTGTTTGCTGTAAATAGCATTTGGGAAAGGCCTCAAAAATATCTACAGCTGCTTTAAATTCTTAACGCAATTTTTGTGCCATATATGCCCGCTTGTCTTTAATTGGAACATAGAAACATTAGGAACAAGAGTAGGCCATTCAGTCCCTTGATCCTGCACAGCCATTCAATTAGATCATGGCTGACCTGTATCTTAACTTAATTTTCCAGCCCTTGCTCCATATCCTTTGATACCCTTACTGGAGAGGGTTCAGTGGTTTATATAGAATCATGGAATCTAATTTGTGGAGTCCTGTTGGTTTATATTTAGAAAGTTAGATATATGGAAGTGATTATAGACTGGAATCTAATTGAGGGCTATGTTCCCTTTAAGCTGCGCAGCTGCACAGCGCTCCACGGGTCACGTGCAGCTGGCTTGCCAGCTTTTAAATAGAAAAACCGCGCATGCGAGGTATTTGGAATGGTCAGTGCAGTCCCCCCCCCGCCCCCCCAAAATTACAGGGACCATTGGTCTGATGGTTTTTATATAGAATAATGGATGCCTGGGAGTGATTACAGGCTGGAACCTAATCGAGGGGTTCGGATAGTTTCTACATAGAATAATGGACATCTGAGAGTGATTACGGAGTGGAATCTAATGGAGGAGCTCAGATGGTTTACACAAAATTACATACAATATATGGCACAGAAACAAGCCACTCAGCCCAACCAGTCCATGCCAGTGTTTAATCTCTACTCGTGCCTCCTCCTGTCTTTCCTCGTCGAAATCTATCAGTATAACCCTCTATTCCCTTCTCTCTCATATGCTTAGCTAGTCTCCCCTTAAATGCATCTATGCTACTCACCTCAACTACTCCCTGTGGTAGAAAATTCCACATTCTCACCACTCTCTGGATAAAGAAGTTTCTTCTGAATGCCCAATTTGATTTCTTGGTGACTGTTTTATATTGATGGCCTCTATTTTTGCTTTTTCCCATATGTGGAACATACTCTCTCTGTGTCCACTTTATCAAAACCTTTCGAAATTTTAAAGACCTCTATAAGATCATCCCACAAATGTCGCTTTTCAAGAGAAAAGAGACCCAGCCTATTTATCATTTCATGAAAGGTAAAGCCTCACACATTTATATTCTTATTTTCAAAGTAATATGTGACATCCTTATTTTTCTTACCAAAATCTAATAGAAACATAGAGACATAGAAAATAGGTGCAGGAGTAGGCCATTCGGCCCTTCGAGCCTGCACCACCATTCAATATGATCATGGCTGATCATGCAACTTCAGTACCCCATTCCTGCTTTCTCTCCATACCCGCTAATCCCTTTAGCCGTAAGGGCCACATCTAACTCCCTTTTGAATATATCCAACGAACTGGACTCAACAACTTTCTGTGGTAAAGAATTCCATAGGTTCAAATTCTCTGGGTGAAAATGTTTCTCCTCATCTCGGTCCTAAATGGCTTACCCCTTATCCTTAGACTGTGACCCCTGGTTCTGGACTTCCCCAACATTGGGAACATTCTTCCTGCATCTAACCTGTCTAAACCCGTCAGAATTTTAAACGTTTCTATGAGATCCCCTCTCATTCTTCTGAACTCCAGTGAATACAAGCCCAGTTGATCCAGTCTTTCTTGATATGTCAGTCCCGCCATCCCGGAAATCGGTCTGGTGAACCTTCGCTGCACTCCCTCAATAGCAAGAATGTCCTTCCTCAAGTTAGGAGACCAAAACTGTACACAATACTCCAGGTGTGGCCTCACCAAGGCCCTGTACAACTGTAGTAACACCTCCCTGCCCCTGTACTCAAATACCCTCGCTATGAAGGCCAACATGCCATTTACTTTCTTAACCGTCTGCTGTACCTGCGTGCCAACCTTCAATGACTGATGTACCATGACACCCAGATCTCGTCGCACCTCCCCTTTTCCTAATCTGTCACCATTCAGATAATAGTCTGTCTCTCTGTTTTTACAACCAAAGTGGATAACCTCAGATTTATCCACATTATACTTCATCTGCCATGCATTTGCCCACTCACCTAACCTATCTAAGTCACTCTGCAGCCTCATAGTATCCTCCTCACAGCTCACACTGCCACCCAACTTAGTGTCATCTGCAAATTTGGAGATACTACATTTAATCCCCTCATCTAAATCATTAATGTACAATGTAAACAGCTGGGGCCCCAGCACAGAACCTTGCGATACCCCACTAGTCACTGCCTGCCATTCTGAAAAGTATCCATTTATTCCTAATCTTTGCTTCCTGTCTGCCAACCAGTTCTCAATCCACATCAGCACACTACCCCCAATCCCATGTGCTTTAACTTTGCACATTAATCTCTTGTGTGGGACCTTGTCGCAAGCCTTCTGAAAGTCCAAATACACCACATCAACTGGTTCTCCCTTGTCCACTCTACTGGAAACATCCCTCAATTCCCTCAGTTCCTCCTTCTTACTAGACCCTCGGTCCCCTAGTATTTTCGGGAGGTTATTTGTGTTTTCCTTAGTGAAGACAGACCCAAAGTATTTGTTCAATTGGTCTGCCATTTCTTTGTTCCCCATTATGAATTCATCTGAGTCTGACTGCAAGGGACCTACATTAGTCTTCATTAATCTTTTTCTCTTCACATATCTATAGAAGCTTTTGTCGTCAGTTTTTATGTTCCCTGCAAGCTTACTCTCATACTCTATTTTACCCCTCCTAGTTAAACCCTTAGTCCTCCTCTGCTGAATTCTAAATTTCTCCCAGTCCTCAGGTTTGCTGTTTTTTCTGGCCAATTTATATGCCTCTTCCTTGGATTTAACACTATCCCTAATTTCCCTTGTTAGCCACAGCTGAACCACCTTCCCCATGTTATTTTTAACGCCAGACAGGGATGTACAATTGTTATAGTTCATCCATGTGATCTTTAAATGTCTGCCATTGCCTATCTACCGTCAACCGTTTAAGTATCATTCGCCAGTCTATCCTAGCCAATTCACGTCTCATACCATTAAAGTTACTTTTATTTAAGTTCAGGACGCTAGTCTCTGAATTAATTGTGTCACTCTCCATCTTAATGAAGAATTCTACCATATTATGGTCACTCTTCCCCAAGGGGCCTCGCACAACAAGATTGCTAAATAATCATCTCTCATTACACAAGACCCAGTCTAGGATGGCCTGCTCTCTAGTTGATTCCTCGACATATTGGTCTAGAAAACCATCCCTTATACATTCCAGGAAATCCTCCTCCACTACCAGTTAGGTTAGCCCAATCTATATGTAGATTAAAGTCACCCATGATAACTGCTGTACCTTTATTGCACGCATCCCTAATTTCCTGTTTGATATCATCCCCAATCTCACTACTACTGTTTGGTGGTCTGTACACAATTCCCACTATCGTTTTCTGTCCTTTGGTATTCCGCAGCTCTACCCATACAGATTCCACATCATCCACGCTAATGTCCTTCCTTACTGTTGTGTTAATCTCTTTAACCGATAACGGTACTCCACCTCCTTTTCTTTTCTATCTATCCTTCCTGAATATTGAATACCCCTGAATGTTGGTTCCCAGCCTTGTTTACCCTGGAGCCATGTCTCTGTAATCCCAATTTATCATATCCGTGAACAGCTACCTGCGCAGTCAATTCATCCACCTTATTACGAATGCTCCTCGCATTGAGACTCAGAGTCTTCAGGCTTGTTTTTTAACACTCTTTGTCCTTTTAGAATTATGTTGTAATGTGGCCCTTTTTGATTTTTGCCCTTGATTTCTCTGCCCTCCACACTTACTTTTCTTCTTCCTACCTTTTGCTTCTGCCCCCTTTTTACTTCCCTCTGCTTCCCTGCATAGATTCCCATCCCCCTGCCATATTAGTTTAAACCCTCCCCAACAGCACTAGCAAACACTCCGCCTAGGACATTGGTTCCGGTCCTGCCCAGGTGCAGACCGTCCGGTTTGTACTTGTCCCACTTATCTATGTTGCGATTCATTTGCCAATTATATGCCCATTCTGCAAGTTTATTAATGTCCTCCTGTAATTTGTTGCAGTCCTCCTCAATATTAACTATCGCCCCAATTTAGTGTCATCTGCAAATTTAGAAATTGTGTTTTTAATTCTAAAGTCCAAATCATTAATATAATTATGAACAACAGTGCTCCCAACACTGATCTTTGTGGGACCCCATTTCCCACTCCTGCCACTCTAAATAGCTACTCTTAACCCCTACTCTCTGCTTTCTGTCTTGCAGCTGGCTAGCTATCCATTCTGCTACTTGTCCCCTGACTCCGCTCGCTTTGACCTTATTCATTAATCTATTATGTGGCACTTTATCAAAGGTCTTTTGAAAATCTAAATAAATTAGATCTACTGCATTACCCTTGTCAACTCTATGTTACCTCTTCAAAGAATTCAATGAGGTTGGTCAAGCAAGACTTTCCCTATTGAAAGCCATGCTGACTATTTAATATTATATTTTTGGTTTCTAGATGTTTTTCTATTTTCTCCTTTAGTAGGTATTCCATTATTTTTCCTACTACCGATGTTAAGATGACTGGTCTATAGTTCTCTGGACATGTTATATCTCCCTTCTTAAATATAGGTATAACATTAGCACTACACCTTTTTCTAATGAATAATTACATAGGTGTAATATTGCCTTTACTATCTTTTACCTAGATTCTTTTCAAATGCGTGAAGGGTTTTATCCTCTTTGAGTTTAATTTGTTTATTTAATATTTCTCCTCTTTATTTTGAATGCGGTTATATCATTTCTAATCTGATCTTTTGATAAGATGCCACACAAAAGGTTACTGCACAAGATAAGAGCTCACGGGGTTGGGGGTAATATATTAGCATGGATAGAGGATTAGCTAACTAACAGAAAACAGAGGGTCAGGATAAATGGGTCATTTTCAGATTGGCAAACTGTATATAGTGGGGTGCCACAGGGATCAGTGAAAGGGTCTCAACTATTTACAATTTATATTAATGACTTGGAGTGAGTGGGCAAAAATTTGGCAGATGGAGTATAATGTGGTAAAATGTGAGGTTATCCACTTCGTTAGGAAAAATAAAAAAGCTAATTATTATTTAAATGGGGACCGATTATAAAATGCTGCAGTACAGAGGGATCTGGGGGTTCACATGAAACACAAAATATTAGTATGTAGGTACAGCAAGTAATCAGGAAGGCAAATGGAATGTTGGCATTTATTGCAAGGGGGATGGAGTATAAAAGTAGGGAAGTCCTACTCCAACTGTACAAGCCATTGGTAAGACCACACCTGGAGTACTGCATACAGTTTTGGTCTCTTTATTTAGGGAAGGATATACTTGCATTGGAGGCAGCTCAGAGAAGATTCACGAGGTTGATTCCTGAGATGAAGGGGTCGTCATATGAAGAAAGGTTGAGCAGGTCGAGCCTATACTCATTGGAGTTTAGAAGAATGAAAGGTGATCTTATTGAAACATATAAGATTCTGAGGGGGCTTGACAGGGTAGATGCAGAGCAGATGTTTTGCCTCATAGGGGAATCTAGAACTAAGGGGCATAGTTTCAGAATAAGGGTCACCCATTTAAAACGGAAATGAGGAGGAATTGCTTCTCTCAGAGGGTCATAAATCTTTGGAATTCACTACCCAGAGAGCTGTGGAGGCTGGGTCTTTGAATATATTTAAGATGGAGACAGACAGATTTTTGAATGATAAGGGTTATGGGGAGCGGGCGGAGAAGTGGAGTTGAGGCAGGATCAGATCAGCCATGACCTTATTGAATGGCGGAGCA
Source organism: Pristiophorus japonicus (assembly GCF_044704955.1). Taxonomy (NCBI): domain Eukaryota; kingdom Metazoa; phylum Chordata; class Chondrichthyes; family Pristiophoridae; genus Pristiophorus; species Pristiophorus japonicus. Next base: position 204,157,230 of record NC_091983.1, read on the forward strand.
GGCTCGAGGGGCCAAAAAGTGTAATTTGAGCCATTCTGATTGCTGACTCCGGACAGGAGAGAGCTCACTCTCACAGGTTACGATCACCCCAGCCCAAGTTCCTGCCCCATCCCAGCCCAAGTTCCTGCCCCCCCCCAGCCCAAGTTCCTGCCCCATCCCAGCCCAAGTTCCTGACTCCCCCAACCCAAGTTCCTGCCCCATCCTAGTCCAAGTTCCTGGCTCCCCCCCAGTCTCTCTCCCCCGAGTCTCGCACTCTCCCCCCAGTCTCTCACGACCTCCATTTTGTTCTCTCTCACTGAAGGCCGCGAAAATGTTCGTGTAGATATACGCCGATATTCTAGGCAAAAGTCCTGGAGATAATCCAAAAGCCCTAGAAACAGTTCATTCCGACTTCCTCATATGTCGCACTGCGCTTTCATGACCTTCTGACTCAAAGGTGGGAGTGCTACCCACTGAGCCACAACTGACACTAGATTTAGAGTTTTTTGAGGTTGTAACTAGCAGAATAGCTAAAGGGGAACCAGTGGATGTGGTGTATTTGGATTTTCAGAAGACATTCGATAAGGTGCCCTCTAATTATAGAATACCCTCTCACTACCACATTTCTATTCTGCTTCTCCCCCCTTGGGTAGCCTTCTGAGCCAATGCCTTGTGGCTGTCCTCGCCGCAAGCTTTCTCCTTGTCCTCACAGGTAGTGAGTACATTGTACCTGATGGACAGGACCAGTGCATGCGGGACCTCGTTCTCAACCTCACCTCAGTCCTCGCTACCCAGCTCCCTGACAGTCACATCTTCCCCTTCCTGAACTCTGGGGTGTGACTGTGTTCTGGATAAAACTATCCAGAAATTCCTCCCCATCCCTTATGTTTATATAAAGAATAATGGATACCTGGGAGTGACTATAGGCTGGAATCTAATCGAGGGGTTCAGATGGTTTATACATAGAATAATGAATACCTAAATTTCTCAATAAGTCCCGCACATGCGTGTCATCAAATTGTCATCTGATGTCATTATTCACTGTGAAAAATTACCAAGTGACAATCCACAATAAATTACTGGGAATTTAAATTTGGTTTCATTCAGTTGTGAAAATGAATCATCTTCTGGTGTGAAACATAAAAATTTGCAGACACTATTTTCAAACTCTGGGTGTTTTTTTTTTCAGATCTTGGTGCATTTCTACTCCCACCTGTAAGTTTCAAATCAATTTTTTCTCCAAAAATTACAGAAACAGGATAAAATCTGCTATGTCACATTCTCGGTATTACAAACTATAGTGAGAATTAAAACCTCGTATGGGGCTGGATTTTCATTGGGCTTGCACCTCTATTAGTGCACCGGAGGGGCGGTAATGGGTCTGGAAATGATTACCACTCGGACGGCCAGCTTCTAGCGCCCCGCCGGGAAATTTGGTGCTGGTTTTGCCGCGGCGCTGAGCAGTCCCGCCCAGGAGCCTCGAGCCAGTGTGCAACGCCCCCGATCTCAAAATCTGTTTCCCACTGATCCCATAGCACCCTGTAGCCAAACCGCCCGAGAAAACCGGCGATCAGAGCTATACTAGCGGCAGTGAGGGAAGGAATGACTGCAGGAGGCAAGTGTGATTGTTTTGTTTTGTTTTATTTTCACGATTTATCTTTATGTGGGGTGAGCAATATATTGGGAATGTTTTTTCATGTTTTTTGTGCCGATCTTTTTAATTTCCTGGGAGGCCTCTCGTAGGGCGCTCCGACGCCGGCTCCGAACCACATTTAGACTCAAGAGGGTAGGGATCAGCACACAAAAAACTATATTTGCTGAATTCAATTTGGCCTGGTGGGATTTGAACCACGTTACGACTCCAGTACTATAATGACTAGGCTACCACACCTGTCAGCTGAAGTAAAAAAATATTTATTCATTGGAAGAAAGGGCTAAAAGAAAACCCATTTTGTAGGTCTATTAGCGAATAAAACCTCTTGTTCTATACAATACAGCTGTGGAGATATTTTTATATAGAATAATACAGCTTTGGGACAGGTGCTTCTTTGGCTGCACTTCCCAAACCCCCAACCTCCACCACCTAGAAGGACAAGGGCATCAGGTGCATGGGAACACCATTACCTCCAAGTTCCCCTCCAAGTCACGCACCATACCGACTTGGAAATATATCGCCGTACCTTCATCACTGCTGGATCAAAATCCTGGAATTCCCTACCGAACAACATTGTGGGAGCCCCTTGACCACATGGACTGCAACGGTTCACAAAGAAGGCCCACCACCACCTTCTCCAGGGCAACGAGTGATGGGTAATAAATTCTGGCCTTGCCAGCGATGCTTTTAGCCCAAGAATGAATATATAATAAAAAAGGCTACTGATCTGTATCTAGCGACCCTGTGCTGGAAAATGAATATGTGTCTATAGCAGTGAGGACAGAATTAGGTGCAGCTGCGGTACTCCCCATGGCCAAATTGTATGGCGAGTTGGGTGAAGTACAAGAGGGCATGATGCCCAAGTCCATCTCACCTCCCAGCCCCAACAGGAGTCACCATGTTTTTAAATGGTGCCCCCCATGCAGGCATTTTAAATGTAAAAAAAGCGAGAAAGTTAATGTATAAATAAAATGTTGTTGAATTGCTGGCCATGGTTACGTGTCTCCTAATGTGACAGTGTTGGGTGCTAGAATTCGGGAGGAAATTCAAGGCTTAGAGGCACGTTCATATCAATGAATGGAATAAAATTGTAATTCATCGAGGCAGACAGTTATTGGAGATTATATACAGGATGGTTTAAACACAATCTTGGACTTTACTAAATTGGACACTAGTCAGGAAGCTGAGAAAATAAATACACTTAAGAATAGACTTGAGTCGTCGGTTAAGTCTATTGGTTTAATTTCTTTATATCCTACATTAATGTAACACATCACATTATATACTTAAATCAATGAAACAATTTGTCCTTGCTATGGCTGTAACAAAATTAATTCCCCCCCATACCCCCACCCAGTAAAGTTTTGTCTGCGTTCGTTATTCTATGAATGGTAAGGCAGCTTTCGAAAGATTACTTATCACAATCGGAATAAATGAGAGTAGACTGTGAGAAAGGCAGTTTAAAATTAATGTGAATGATGTTGCTGAACTGTAGCTTGTGCCCACAAGATATCTTGTGCAACTGTAACGGAACTGGGCGTTAGACGTCAGTTAGCCTGGGAAGGTGCAGTCACTATCTGACTGCTGGGAGGGCTGGCCAGACTGTGCAGCCTGTGTCACTCTACAGGTTCAGACGTCATGGAAAGAGGATTCAGTCCAACAATAAAATAAACTTCAGTGGCTGCACCCACGCAGGACACTGTTCACCCCCTGCCCCCCACACACCGGAAACACACTGCCTAGCATCTTCATTCATTCATTAACACTTCTTTTTTTTTAAAGCTAGTCGCACACAGCCATGTGTAATCTCGTCTGAATTAACACATTAGACCAAGTGACGATTCTTGTCAGCAGGTTATTATTTATCCTCCCCCTGCACAGCAGGATTTCTTGGTATACAGCACATCCTGTCGCTGCACCTCCCCCCACACTATTGGTGGTATAAATACCCCAACAATAGGTTTCACCATGGTTTGTACACAGAGATTGTGGCAATGATGCAGTCAGCGATGCCATGACCTCATCTGTATTAGATAATAACATGTTTGATTCTAATTTTTCAAACGCTAATGAGATGGGAAAATGTTTACAGCTGGTTCAGATGATATCTTTAGAAAATAAATGGATACCTGGGAGTGAATAGAAAGATGGAATCTAATCGAGGGGTTCTGATGATTTATATATAGACGAATGGATACCTGGGAGTGATTACAGACAGGAATCTAATCGAGGGGTTCTGATGGTTTATATATAGACGAATGGATACCTGGGAGTGAGTACAGACTGGAATCTAATCGAGGGGTTCTGATGGTTTATATCATCATCATAGGCAGTCCCTCAAAATTGAGGAAGACTTGCTTCCACTCTAAAAGGTGACTGAACAGTCCAATACGGGAGTTACAGTCTCTGTCACAGGTGGGACAGACAATTGTTAAAGGAAAGGGTGGGTGGGACTGGTTTGCCACACGCTCTTTCCGCTGCCTGCGCTTGGTTTCTGCATGCTCTCGGCGACGAGACTCGAGGTACTCAGAGCCCTCCCGGATGCACTTCCTCCATTTAGGGCAGTCTTTGGCCAGGGACTCCCAGGTATCGGTGGGGATGTTGCATTTTATCAAGGAGGCTTTGAGGGTGTCCTTGAAACATTTCCTCTGCCCACCTTGGCACCAAATCCACCACCAAGCTCATGGTCTACAGGGTTATAGTGATACCCACCCTCCTGTATGGCTCAGAGACGTGGCCCATGTACAATAGACACCTCAAATCGCTGGAGAAATGGTTTTTATATAGAATAATGGCTACCTGGGAGTGATTACAGACTGCAATCTAATCGAGGGGTTCTGATGGTTTATATAGAGGGACCGAATTTGGTCACCGCCCATTTCTCGGCAGACCCCGGGCTGCACCTACTGCCACCGGGTCCCATCGGGAGCCGCTTTCAGCTCCATTGTGTGGGCATCAGCGTCAGCGGCAGTTGGCGGGCAGATGCGGGCAGGAGCGGGCAGGAGCGGGAATGAGCAGCCAGCGTCATCAGTGTGCGGCAGTTAGGGGCCTCTCCACTCAGGGATCTTCAGAGGGTCTGAATGCGCATGCGCAAGACTTTGCGTTTTTTTTGTAGTTTTTCTCTTTGGACGTGCCCTCATTTCGGGCCGGTTGCTGTACTGGGCATGCGCATAAAGGCACACCACTTTATTCCACCTGTGATGTGAACGGGGAGAGGGGAGAGTTGGCATTTGAGAGGAGAGAGGTGGAGGTTGGAGAGGACAGAGTTGGAGGTTGCAGAGGGGGCAGTCAGAGAAATTGAGACACACAAACTGTTGAGCATTGACGATGAGTGACCAGAAATCAGCAATGAAGACCGGCAAAACCAGGCCCAGAGCTCCCTGGTTTAATGAAGAGGAATTGGAGGAGCTAGTAATGGAGCGCAGGTACAAATACCTCACCCGGGATGGTCGTGGCAAGCCTCCATCACCCCAATACCAACGCATTTGGAGGGAGATCGCTGAGATCGTGCCCGCAATGGGCAACGTTGAGCAGGATAGGGTCCAATGCCGGAAACGTTGGAATGATTTGATGGCGGCAGCAAGACTGAGTAAAAATGTATTCGTCCCCTCATCCCCAACGCCGAAAGGGTTGTGCGCCAGATGTGAGTGTGTGTGGGGCATGAGCAAAGAGGCTAAAGACTGCAACGTTTCTTTTTGCAGAAGCAAAATGCATCCAAGGCAACAAGCTTGGGTGGGATGGGAGTGGGACCAGGAGAGGTGGTCGAATTGAGTAGGCTGGAGGGGCATTGGTGGGTTACCGCCCCCGTGCAAACACATTGGTTGATGCAGATCCGGTGCTACAGCATGGTAAGGTTATACTAATCTGAGGTCTGAGCCACGCTCATGGCATGAAAGGTCATGCAATGTTAAGGCACTCACGGTTTACCGCACACTTTGTTACCGAGTATTGGTGTGCCCATGTAGAGATGTAATTCCTTGCTGGCAGAATGTGAGATGGCACAGCTCACAACTCAGCTTGACCAGCACCACCGCCCCCCCCCCCCCGTCCCCCCTACAGACTAAAATGTCATCCTCTAATTGCAGATGTTGACTCGGACAGCACAGATCAAGGCACACCATCGACCTCTGGCCTTCAGAGAAGCTGTCGGACCCCAACGCCTCCCACGCCGACATCGCCCCCAGCCCAAGACTGCAGACCCCTCCTCCACACAACCCCCCAGATCACCCATTCCCACGACTCCCACCTCTGCCACCCTGAGCCACGAAGAAGAGGAGACAGAGGAGGGAGAAGGGCCCGTCTTTGAGCCCCTTGAGCTCCAGGAGCAGGAACATGATGACAGCAGCCTCCTGCCACGTGAGCCCGGTGTCAGCAGAACCTCGGTGTCGGCCTCAGAGGTCCTGGGGTATGGAATGGACTCCACACTGGCAAGCTCAACCAAGGGCAGAGGCCGTGGCGCAAAGGCAAGCAAGGCGCCAGAACCCACCAGGAGCGAGCAACCACCTGAGGATTCACCTCGGATCTCTGCAAATCTGGAGATGGTCCAGCTATCACGGACAAGCATGCAGGTAGGTTGCGATATGCTCCAGACCACGACTGAGATAGTTGCCAGCATGGCCACCTTCACCCAGCAGCATGATGACAGGATGGACCGGCTCATCACTGTGTTGCAGCGCACAACCGAGAGCGTTGAGGCGATGAGGCAAGAGATGGCTTCTGGACGCGAAGTGCAAGCCCACGAGCCCACACCCTCAAGGCAGACAGATCCAGAGGAGCAGGAGATCCCAGCACCTTTGGTCACGCCCCCTGCCTTCTCACCAAGTCGCACATGTCTGCAGACATCCACGTCAACCAGAGACAGTGAGGGGCAGGGGAGCGGGATGCCGTGGTGTAGGTGGGGCGAGGAAGAGGAGCTTCGGAATGGCTTCAAGGGCGGGGGGGGAAAGAGAGGTGGAGGTGCCGGGGACAGGGGTGGGTGTTGCTGGTGTAAATGTTTGTAAATGTAATAATGTTATGTAACCTTTGTTATTGTGCACTTGTAAATACACTCACATCGTTGACCCTCTCTTGGTGAATGTCTGATTTTACCGTCATGTGTGATGCCTTGTGAGAAACACACATCTGTCCCTCAGGTCATCTGCTTTATCAGGAATATCTTCCCATCCACATATTACTGCACTGTATAATGGGTAGGGTCATCAGGCCAGCGCAACACGCTTTATGTGCTGTGAGGGTTATTCGATGTGTCAGATTAATTACATCTCTCAGAATAGACTTATGTCCGTCACCACAACAAGGCACGCTGGGTACAGGTCTTCCGTGATGAATCAGAACAGATTTTATGAAGTAGTTTCCTTGCAGTACAAAGAAAGACACATTAATAAGGCGATAGTGACAGTCTAGTCGTTGTAACCTCAACGATAGGCAATTGAGTCACTGCGGTGCTTGTGTTCGACTGATTGTAGTCCTTCCTCACTTTGGTCTGTAATCTCACTGTCCCTGAAGTCAAATAGCTATAACTTTATACACTTTTCCTCCCATACAAATGTTGTCAGAATCTGCAGCTGTCTCATTCTAACCCTAACCCTCTCACCTTCTATGTATATGCAGTGCTTCCCTGAGAACTTCTTGAAGGACTGTGTCACAGAATTAATTAATCAGCTTGGATGGACAAAATGTGACTTTTCACATTCATAATTATTTTGCCTTTGCCATTGAAGGTCTTCCAGCAAGGTCAAAGAAAAACATTTCCACCAGCCTAGACACATTTCAGTTGCTTTTATCACATCCAAATTAAACATGACCATTGGCAATAAAGTAAAGCAACATCCACCTAACTTTTTTCCAGCAGTCCCACTCATGATGGTCCAGCATCTGCACCATAGCCGCGATGTGCAGCGCTGCAGCACTCGGAGCCCTTCTCCCTCCCACCCGACTCACGGCCAGCTCAGACCTGCTTTTTGCGAGCGGTCCTTCTGACGGGCGGCAAGTCGATCTGAGGCCAGCATCCCTGACCAAAATGGCCGATTTGGAGTATCTGGCATGGGCGGACGGCATGACGTCACGCCGGCGGATCCCTCCACGACCAATCTTGCACCGGGTGGAACCTGGACAGCAGATGGGCGGTTCTGGAAGAATTGGCCAAAAAACAAACATTTCCAGGGGATCCTCGGCGGCTGCAGGCGCAACCTGCACCAAATTCGGCCCCATAGAATAATGGGTACCTGGGATTGAATACAGACAGGAATCTAATCCAGGAGTTCAGGTGGTTTATATATAGAATAATGGGTACCTGGGATTGAATACAGACAGGAATCTAATCCAGGGGTTCAGGTGGTTTATATATAGAATAATGGGTACCTGGGATTGAGTACAGACAGGAATCTAATCCAGGGGTTCAGGTGGTTTATATATAGAATAATGGGTACCTGGGATTGAATACAGACAGGAATCTAATCCAGGGGTTCAGGTGGTTTATATATAGAATAATGGGTACCTGGGATTGAGTACAGACAGGAATCTAATCCAGGGGTTCAGGTGGTTTATATATAGAATAATGGGTACCTGGGATTGAATACAGACAGGAATCTAATCCAGGGGTTCAGGTGGTTTATATATAGAATAATGGGTACCTGGGATTGAATACAGACAGGAATCTAATCCAGGGGTTCAGGTGGTTTATATATAGAATAATGGGTACCTGGGATTGAATACAGACAGGAATCTAATCCAGGGGTTCAGGTGGTTTATATATAGAATAATGGGTACCTGGGATTGAATACAGACAGGAATCTAATCCAGGGGTTCAGGTGGTTTATATATAGAATAATGGGTACCTGGGATTGAGTACAGACAGGAATCTAATCCAGGAGTTCAGGTGGTTTATATATAGAACAATGGGTACCTGGGATTGAGTACAGACAGGAATCTAATCCAGGGGTTCAGGTGGTTTATATATAGAATAATGGGTACCTGGGATTGAGTACAGACAGGAATCTAATCCAGGGGTTCAGGTGGTTTATATATAGAATAATGGGTACCTGGGATTGAATACAGACAGGAATCTAATCCAGGAGTTCAGGTGGTTTATATATAGAATAATGGGTACCTGGGATTGAATACAGACAGGAATCTAATCCAGGGGTTCAGGTGGTTTATATATAGAATAATGGGTACCTGGGATTGAATACAGACAGGAATCTAATCCAGGGGTTCAGGTGGTTTATATATAGAATAATGGGTACCTGGGATTGAATACAGACAGGAATCTAATCCAGGAGTTCAGGTGGTTTATATATAGAATAATGGGTACCTGGGATTGAATACAGACAGGAATCTAATCCAGGGGTTCAGGTGGTTTATATATAGAATAATGGGTACCTGGGATTGAATACAGACAGGAATCTAATCCAGGGGTTCACGTGGTTTATATATAGAATAATGGGTACCTGGGATTGAATACAGACAGGAATCTAATCCAGGGGTTCAGGTGGTTTATATATAGAATAATGGGTACCTGGGATTGAATACAGACAGGAATCTAATCCAGGGGTTCAGGTGGTTTATATATAGAATAATGGGTACCTGGGATTGAATACAGACAGGAATCTAATCCAGGGGTTCACGTGGTTTATATATAGAATAATGGGTACCTGGGATTGAATACAGACAGGAATCTAATCCAGGGGTTCAGGTGGTTTATATATAGAATAATGGGTACCTGGGATTGAATACAGACAGGAATCTAATCCAGGGGTTCAGGTGGTTTATATATAGAATAATGGGTACCTGGGATTGAATACAGACAGGAATCTAATCCAGGGGTTCAGGTGGTTTATATATAGAATAATGGGTACCTGGGATTGAATACAGACAGGAATCTAATCCAGGGGTTCAGGTGGTTTATATATAGAATAATGGGTACCTGGGATTGAATACAGACAGGAATCTAATCCAGGGGTTCAGGTGGTTTATATATAGAACAATGGGTACCTGGGATTGAATACAGACAGGAATCTAATCCAGGAGTTCAGGTGGTTTATATATAGAATAATGGGTACCTGGGATTGAATACAGACAGGAATCTAATCCAGGAGTTCAGGTGGTTTATATATAGAATAATGGGTACCTGGGATTGAATACAGACAGGAATCTAATCCAGGAGTTCAGGTGGTTTATATATAGAACAATGGGTACCTGGGATTGAATACAGACAGGAATCTAATCCAGGAGTTCAGGTGGTTTATATATAGAACAATGGGTACCTGGGATTGAATACAGACAGGAATCTAATCCAGGGGTTCAGGTGGTTTATATATAGAACAATGGGTACCTGGGATTGAATACAGACAGGAATCTAATCCAGGAGTTCAGGTGGTTTATATATAGAATAATGGGTACCTGGGATTGAATACAGGCAGGAATCTAATCCAGGGGTTCAGGTGGTTTATATATAGAATAATGGGTACCTGGGATTGAATACAGACAGGAATCTAATCCAGGGGTTCAGGTGGTTTATATATAGAATAATGGGTACCTGGTATTGAATACAGACATGAATCTAATCCAGGGGTTCAGGTGGTTTATATATAGAATAATGGGTACCTGGGATTGAATACAGACAGGAATCTAATCCAGGGGTTCAGGTGGTTTATATATAGAATAATGGGTACCTGGGATTGAATACAGACAGGAATCTAATCCAGGGGTTCAGGTGGTTTATATATAGAACAATGGGTACCTGGGATTGAATACAGACAGGAATCTAATCCAGGGGTTCAGGTGGTTTATATATAGAATAATGGGTACCTGGGATTGAATACAGACAGGAATCTAATCCAGGGGTTCACGTGGTTTATATATAGAATAATGGGTACCTGGGATTAAATACAGACAGGAATCTAATCCAGGGGTTCACGTGGTTTATATATAGAATAATGGGTACCTGGGATTGAATACAGACAGGAATCTAATCCAGGGGTTCACGTGGTTTATATATCGAATAATGGATACCTGGGATTGAATACAGACAGGAATCTAATCCAGGGGTTCAGGTGGTTTATATATAGAACAATGGGTACCTGGGATTGAATACAGACAGGAATCTAATCCAGGGGTTCAGGTGGTTTATATATAGAATAATGGGTACCTGGGATTGAATACAGACAGAAATCTAATCCAGGGGTTCAGGTGGTTTATATATAGAATAATGGGTACCTGGGATTGAATACAGACAGGAATCTAATCCAGGGGTTCAGGTGGTTTATATATAGAATAATGGGTACCTGGGATTGAATACAGACAGGAATCTAATCCAGGGGTTCAGGTGGTTTATATATAGAATAATGGGTACCTGGGATTGAATACAGACAGGAATCTAATCCAGGGGTTCAGGTGAAGCTGAAGATGTGTCAATGCCCAGAGATACCTCTGTCATGTATAATGGCCCTGAAATTGCGGTCGGAGGTTTCTTTCGGACCAACGCCTCCGACCAGAGAATTTTTACAAAATACGGGATAAACGGGTCCTTTTCAGAATGGCAGGCAGTGACTAGTGGGTTGCCGCAGGGCTCAGTGCTGGGACCCCAACTCTTTACAATATACATTAATGATTTCAATGAAGAAATTGAGTGTAATATCTCCAAGTTTGCAGCTGACACTAAACTGGGTGGCGGTGTGAGCTGTGAGAAGGACGCTAAGAGGCTGCAGGGTGACTTGAACAGGTTAGGTGAGTGGGCAAGTGCGTGGCAGATGCAGTATAATGTGGATAAATGTGAGGTTATCCACTTTGGGGCAAAAACATGAAGGCAGAATATTATCTGAATGGCGGCAGATTAGGAAAAGGGGAGGTGCAACGAGACCTGGTGTCATGGTTCATCAGTCATTGAAAGTTGGCATGCAGGTACAGCAGGCGGTGAAGAAGGCAAATGGTATGTTGGCCTTCATAGCTAGGGGTTTTGAGTATAGGAGCAGGGAGGTCTTACTGCAATTGTACAGGGCCTTGGTGAGGCCTCACCTGGAATATTTGAGTTCAGTTTTGGTCCCCTAATCTGAGGAAGGACGTTCTTGCTATTGAGGGAATGCAGCAAAGGTTCACCAGACTGATTCCAGGGATGGCAGGACCGACATATGAGAAGTGTCTGGATCGATTGGGCCTTTATACACTGGAGTTTAGAAGGATGTGAGGGGATCTCATAGAAACATATAAGATTCTGACGGGACTGGACAGATTAGATGCGGGAAGAATGTTCCCGATGTTGGGGAAGTCCAGAACCAGGGGACACAGTCTAAGGATAAGGGGTTGGCCATTTAGGACTGAGATGAGGAGAAACTTCTTCACTCAGAGAGTTGTTAACCTGTGGAATTCCCTGCCGCAGAGAGTTGTTGATGCCAGTTCACTGGATATATTTAAGAGGGAGTTGGATATGGCCGTTACGGCTCAGGAGATCAAGGGGTATGGAGAAAAAGCAGGAAAGGGGTACTGAAGGAATGATCAGCCATGATCTTATTGAATGGCGGTGCAGGCTCGAAGGGCCGAATGGCCTACTCCTGCACCTATTTTCTATGTTCCTATGTTTCTATGAAAAGCTGGTTTTCAGCACATGCGAATTGTGCGCTGAAAACTGGCTTTTGCAATGCCTTGCCTGTTCCGTGCACAATCCATACGGACCCAGGGAGGCCGGGTTTTCTGGGCCTATATATACAGAAGCATTTACCATTTTACTAAAAGCAGGAGCAGACTGAATGACAGTTCTCTAGTGGCAGGGAGGTATGACTGCAGCACACGATACAGACTACAGTGATCTTGCACCACATGACTGACACTCCAGTGCTGTCATCTGGCATGACATCATACTGTGATGTGATCTTTTATTTCACCAGGTTTTACAGATCAAGTAATGCTGCGTATATTTTAGAACTGAGGGTTTCGAGCAATATCATCAACTATGGAGGTGAAACCCAGACAGCCCGTGAGTGGCAACTGAATCCAAGTATCAGTTGGGGTTGAGTGAGTTACTGTCTCTAACTCACTCAAACCAAACTGTCATTTTATATTTAGTATAATGACTCAAGAGTCTGGTTACTGTAAACTCACTCAGGTGCAACCTGATCCATCTTTATTCCAGCCCAAGAGTGCCAGCGTGACAAAGGCACCCAGCTTAAATACAGGTAACCAAGCACACATGCCATGTGCGTACAGCCCGATGACCTCCGGCCGCAGCGCCCTCTGGTGTCTGGTGACCCTCAAGCATTAATACATAACATCCCCCTTTTAAAATCTTAACAACAGTCTTTTTACAAATTAAGATGGTCTGGGGCTTTCCTCTCACAAGTTGATCGTCTCAGTTCAACTTTGGCTCTGGGCGAGCGTTCTGAGTCCGTTGAGACTGAGGGCTGAGTAGCTGATCTGATGGGAGTGGTCATGACCACATCAGAGACTGAAGGTTCAGAGTCAGTAATATCAACAGAGTCCTCTGATGAGTGAACAATGCTTGGTTCGTCACTGACTGCATCTTCCTCACACGGTTCCAGTTCACCCGTGTGCCGCAGTTTAACCTGGTCAAGGTGTTTCCTGCATATTTGCCCATTCCTGAGCACGACAATAAACACTCGGTTACCCTCCTTGGCTGTAACAGTACCGGCGATCCACTTGGGACCTTGACCATCGTTCAGTACATAAACCGGATCGTTGACCGAGATGTCACATGGCACGGCAACACGATCATGACACCATTGCTGACTTTGACGTCTGTTTTCAACACGATCATTCAAATCAGGATGAACAAGACAAAGCATGGTCTTGAGATTTCTCTTCATCAGTAGTTCAGCAGGAGGAACTCCAGTAAGCGTATGAGGGCTTGACCTGTAACTGAGCAATATACATGACAACCGTCTCTGCAGTGAACCCTGAGTTACACGTTTCATACTTTGCTTGATCGTTTGAACGGCGCGCTCTGCTTGACCATTAGAAGCAGGCTTGAATGGAGCTGATCTCACACGTCTGATGTCATTGAGTTTCATGAACTCCTGGAACTCAAGACTTGTGAAGCAAGATCCGTTGTCGCTCACAACAATGTCACAATGTCAGGCAAACCATGAGTCGCAAACATGATACAAAGGCTCTCAATGGTAACTGTAGATGTGCTGGGATGAAATAATAACACACTCTATCCACTTAGAATATGCATCTACTACGACAAAAAACATCTTTCCTAGGAATGGGCCCACAAAATCAATGTGGATCCTCAGCCATGGTTTGGATGGCCACAACCAAAGACTCAGCAGAGATTCCGCTGGTACTTTACTTAGCTGCATGCAAGTATTACACTGATGCACGTATGATTCCAGATCAGAGTCAATTCCAGGCCACCATACATGAGACCTAGCAATGGACTTCATCATGACAGTACCAGGATGAGTGCTATGAAGTTCACAAATTTTTTTCTAACTTTCTTCGGCATGATTACATGATTACCCCACAGTAAATAGTCTGACTGAATGGACAGCTCATCCTTATGACGGTTGTAAGGTTTGGTCTCCTCACGCATCTCCATAGGTATGACAGACCAATCACCACTGAATACACACCATTTCACAACTGATAAAATAGGGTCACGGCTGGTCCAAATCCTGACTTGTTGAGCAGTGACAGGGGTTCCTTCACTCTCAAAAGCATCCATTACTAAGAGTAGATCTGCAGGTTGAGGCGTCTCCATCTCAGTTATGGGTAAGGGCAGACGACTCAGTGCATTGGCACAATTCTCAGTACCAGGTCTATGACAGATGACATAATCATAGGCAGACAATGTCAGCGCCCATCTTTGAATGCGGGACGATGCATTGGTATTAATACCTTTGTTTTTCACAAACAATGAAATGAGTGGCTTGTGATCCGTTTCTAGTTCAAAACGAAGACCAAACAGGTACTGGGTGCATTTTATTTACCCCATACACACAGGCCAAAGCTTCTTTCTCTACCATACTGTAAGCTCTTTCCGCTTTAGACAGACTTCTCGAAGCATACGCAACAGGTTGTAGCTTGCCCGATTCATTTGATTGTTGGAATATGCAGCCAACCCCATATGATGAAGCATCACAGGCCAATACAAGACATTTATACAGATCATAATGAACAAGCAACATGAACAAGCAACTTGTTTGAAAATAGCAGATTCTAGGCTTTCTCAAAGGCTCTATCTTAAGACGCATCCCAGACCCAGTTGTCGCCTTTTCTTAGTAACACATGCAGTGGCTCTAGTAAAGTGCTCAATCTGGGGAAGAAATTATCAAAGTAGTTGAGTAGCCCAAGGAACGAATGCAGCTCCGTCACATTCTAAGGCCTGGGTGCAGTTTTGATGGCCTCGGTTTTCGAATCAGTGGGTCTGATGCCATCAGCAGCAATCTTCTTCCCGAGGAATTTGAGCGTTTCAGACTGAGTCCCACTTTGTCCAGACGCTGTAGGACTTCTTCAAGATTGTTCAAATGTTCAGCAGTATCGTGACCTATGACCAGAATGTCATCTTGAAACATGACAGTTCTAGGAACGGACTTCCGTAGACTCTCCATATTCCTCTGAAATATGGCTGCAGCCGAACGAATCTCAAAAGGACATCTGTTGTAGACAAACAGTCCTTTATGGGTGTTGATGCAGGTGAGTTTCTTCAAAGTGTCGACAAGCTCCTGTGTCATATAGGCCGACATCAGATCTAGTTTCGTGAATGACTTTCCACCAGCTAGCATGGTGAACAGGTCATCATCACTCGGTAACGGATACTGATTCTTTTAAAAATCGGTTAATTGTAACCTTGTAGTCTCCACAAATCCTGACAGTGCCATCACTCTGCAACATAGGAACAATGAGACTAGCCTACTCGTTAAGTTCGACCGGTGATATGATCCCTCCACGCTGGAGTCTGTCAAGCTCAATTTCCACCTTCTCTCTCATCATGTACGGAACAAAACGAGCTTTGTGATAGACAGGTCTTGCATTGGAGTCCAGGTGAATCTGTACCTTGGCTCCTGTAAAATTACCAATGCCCGGTTCAAACAAAGAAGGAAACTTTTTCAATACTTGAGCACACGAAGTATCATCCACCGAGGACAACATCTTGACATCATTCCAGTTCAGCTTGATTTTCTCGAGCCAATTCTTCCGAGCAGCATTGAACCATTACTTGGGACGATCCATAATGGTAGCTCATGAACCACACCGTCATATGACACCTCGATTGCTGCACTGTCGAGCACTGGTATGAGTTCCTTAGTGTAAGTACGCAACCTGGCATTGACTGGACTCAGCTTCGGTTTCGCAGCCTTAGTGTCGCACAGCTTGTCGAATGTCCTTTGGCTCATTATCGACTGGCTCGCACCCGTGTCCAACTCCATTGATACAGGCACGCCATTCAGCTTCACATTAATGACTATCGACTGGCTCTTGCTCAGGAACGAATACAGTCCATTCACTTCCTCCTTGGGTTGCGTATCCAGGCCACCACTGAACTGGTCCTCATCAACCACTTGGTGAGCCACACCATGTTTGCTCCGCTGTGGACACATCCTGTGAAAATGCCCCACTTTCAATCATCCATTGCATGAATATTGTCTAAACCGACACTGATGAGGCCGATGATTGCACCCACAACGCCAGCAGGGTGAAATCTGGTTTGAACCAGTTGGCGGGCTCTGAGCAGTGGCAGGTTTCGCATAAGCAGCTCTGCCCGAAAACGGCGCCATCTTGTTTACAGTACTTGCCGTGGAACTCCAACTCGTCGATGATATCTGCCTCAGATTATCATCCGTCGTCGTGCATGCCTGGGCAGTCGCGATGGCCTTTTTCAAATCCATCATCTCTGCAGTCAACAGCTTCCTGAGGATCGCATCATGGCTGATGCCTATCACGAAGACATCACGCAGCATGTCTTCCAGCATGTTCCCGAACTTACACGGCTCAGCAAGACATCACAGGTCGGTGACAAATCCCGACACGTCCTGGCCCTCAGCACGAACATGCGTGTAGAAACGGTAGCGTGATATGATGATCCCCTCTTGTGGCTTCAGATGGTTACCCACCAACGTACACAATTCCTCGTACCCTTTTTCCACCGGACGTACAGGCGAGAGAAGATTCTTCATGAGGCCGTAAATTTTCGGACCACAAACGGTGAGGAGAACTGCCCTGTGTTTAACTGCATAGGCCTCTGCCTCCATGCCATTGGCCACAAAATACTGATCCAGGCGGTCGACAAAATCCGCCCAATCCTCGCCCTCCACGGATCTCTCCAGGATCTCTTTTTATTAAGCGCAGAAATAGCGTCAAAAAATAAATGCGTGAAATTGGCCAAATGCTTTTTGACAATCGCTATAGCGGTAAAATTGCGCTGTATTCAAAAACTTTTCTGTGGCAAAACTCCATTTTTTGGCGGTAAAATAAATGCCGGTTCTACGCTTGTTTTTTTTCGCCCGTTATTTCTTCCGATCCTTCTGGCATCTTCCAGGTCACTTGCAGGGTGCGCCCATGTGCTGTACACTGAACCAGCCATTTTTGAGAGGGGACTTAAAGTTCAGCAGAGTTCAGCACAGTTCATCAAAAATTAAAAATGCAGGGGGGCCGAAATTGATGGCCTTACCGCCCACTGCTGCTGAGATCCGCCAACATTACTCCTCAGGTTCCGCCCTGTGTGAGCGGGAGGGGAGAACCGCCAAGAACCACCCACTGACGTCAGCGGATGGCCAAGTGGTGCAACTGCTCGCCGAGATGCCAGATTAGTGCAGGCGGGAGTCGGCGGGAGTCGGTGACAGCACCGCTGCGAGGAGGCCGGTCTATCCCCGACGGTGGGTATGAATACCTGCAAGAAAAGGTTAGTAAACATTTTTTTTTAATTTCCTTGACAGCGACTTACCTGGATGGGGTCCCCTGAAGGTGTTCCATTTTTTTTTAAGATTTTTATTTCCAGCTGTTCGACCCTCCCTGGGCCTGACCCAATTCTCAGCGGCACTTGGGCGTCAAACGCCTTTGCCGCCGAGAATGAGAGCTCCCGCCTACTGCCGCCCAGATTAAGAACATAAGAGTTCGGAGCAGGAATTGGCCATACGGCCCCTCGAGCCTGCTCCACCATTTAATACGATCATGGCTGATCCGATCATGGATTCAGGTCCACTTCCCTGCCTGCTCCCCATAACCCCTTATTCCCTTATCGGTTAAGAAACTGTCTATCTCTGTCTTAAATTTATTCAATGTCCCAGCTTCCACAGCTCTCTGAGCCAGCGAATTCCACAGATTTACAACCTTCTGAGAGAAGAAATTTCTCCTTATCTCAGTTTTAAATGAGTGGCCCCTTATTCTAAGATTATGCCCCCTTGTTCTAGTCTCCCCCATCAGTGGAAACATCCTCTCTGCATCCATCTTGTCAAGCCCCCTCATAATCTTATACGCTTCGATAAGATCACCTCTCATTTGACGGCGCAAGTCCCTCTTTTGCTGCCGGGCACTCTTTCAAAGAACTTTTTGCCGAAACTCCCGCCCAAAGTACATGGGTGTGGGGGAGCCCATGCAGGCACTAAAGACTTCAGCTGCAGCCACCAGTTCGTCGGATGAGGACACCACATTCCGTAGTTATCCAGCATCCAAGGCCCTGGGTCCCAGCAAAGTTATAGTAACAACTTGCATTTATATAGCGTCTTTAAATTAGTAAAACTCCCAAAGCACTTCACAGGAGCATTAATAGAAATACATACTGAGCCATTCAGTTGCCTATAATTACTTTCTAGTTGGCATAAAATCTAATTACACACTTTGGAGAGTATTTTTGCACCGCAACCATTTGGGGTTTTCTCAAACACTTAATAAACTTGTTCTTCCAATTAGTAAAGCTTTTTGCCATTCTCTGCCTTTATCTCCAGACTCAATTTTTCCAATGCTCTCCTGGCCACCTGCCTCTCTTCAACTCTCCATAACCGTAAACTCATCCATACTCGGCTGCCCATATCCTAACTCGCACCTCAGTTCCTGTCACCCATCACCCCTGTGCTCGCTGACTTACATTGGCTCCTGGTATAACAGCACCTCAATTTTAAAATCTCATCCTTGTGTTCAAATACCTTCATGGCCTTGCTTCTGCCTAACTCTCTAACGTCCACCAGCCTTACAATCCTCTGAGAACTCTGTGCTCTTCTAACGCTAGTCTCTTGTGCATTCCACACTTCCTTTGCTCAATCATTATTGGCCGTGCCTTCAGCTGTCTAGCCCTAAACTCTGGAATTCCTTCCCCAAACTTCTCCGCCTCGCCATATCTCCTCTTTTAACACACTGCGTAAAACCTGCCTCTCTGACCTATCTTTTGACCCTCCCTGCTAATGTCTCCTTCTTTGATTCAGTGGCAATATTTGTTTAATTATGCTTCTGTGAGATGCCTTGGGCATTTTACTATGTGTGCAGAATGCCCACAGCGCCTGGTCTGCCCTCAAGGCCTCCATAATTAGCACCTGTGAAGAGACACTCGATCACTCGACCAGGAAACACCAAGACTGGTTCGACGAGAACAACCAGGAAATCCAGGAGCTAATAAGTCGCAAGCGCAAGACATTCCTGAACTGGAAACAGCAACTCAACTCGAGAGCAAGAAAACAGCTCTACAGACGTCTGAAGGCCGAGGTCAAAAAAAAACTCACGACCTAAAGAACAGATGGTGGTGGAGAAAGCGTAGGAGATCCAGCTACTAGCCGACAACCACAACGTGTGTGGATTCTTTAGCGCAGTCAAGACTACCTATGGCCCAAGCACCCAAGCTCCTACCCCACTACTAGCCAAGAATGGAGAGGTACTCATCAAGGACAGAGAGGCAGTCAGTGCCCGCTGGAAGGAGCACTTCGAAGATCTCCTTAACTGAGACTCTATCTTCGATGTGAGTGCCCTCGACTCCATCCCACAGCATGCCACCCACCACCACCTCAGCACAACCCCAACCAGGCATGAGGTAGAAAAGGCCATCCGACAACTGAAGAACAAGGCCTCAGGAGCAGATGGGATTCCCGCCAAAGCACTAAAACATAGCGAAGAAGCACTATTGGCGCGAATACATGATCTCATTTCTCTTATCTGGAAGGAGGAGAGCATGCCAGGGACTCTCAGAGATGCCGTGATCGTGACCAAGAAAGATGCCAAGTCCGATTGCGGTAACTACAGAGGAGTTTCCCTGCTGTTGGGCACAGGGAAAGTCATCGCAAGAATCTTCCTCAATCGCCTTCTCCCTGTGGCTGAAGAGCTCCTCCCAGGGTCACAATGCGTATTCCGCCCACTAAAGGGCACAATGGACATGATCTTCACCGCGCGGCAGATCCAAGAGAAATGCAGGGAACAGCACCAACCCTTGTACATGGCCTTCTTTGACTTCACAAAGGCCTTCAACACTGTCAACCGTAAGGGATTATGGAGCGTCCTCTTCAAACTCGGCTGCCCTCAAAAGATTATCACCATTCTCCGCCATCTTCATGATGACATACAAGCCGTGATCCTGACCAACGGATGTACCACAGACCCAATTCACGTTCGGAACGTGGTTAAGCAAGGCTGTGTCATCACACCAATGCTCTTCTCGATCTTCCTTGCTGCAATGCTCCATCTCACCCTCAGAAAGCTCCCCGCTGGAGTGGAGCTAATCTACAGAACAAATGGGAAACTGTTCACCTCCAGTCCAGTTCCAAGGTTGTACCATCCTCTGTCACTGAATTACAGTACGCAGACAACGCTTGCGTCTGCACACATTCGGAGGCCGAACTCCAAGCCATCGTCAATACCTTCACCGAAGCATATGAGAGCATGGGCCTTACACTAAACATCCGCAAGACAAAGTTCCTCTAACAACCAGCCCCCACCATGCAGCGCTGCTGCCCGATCATCAAAATCCACGACGAGGCCTTGGACAACTTGGACCATTTTTCATATCTCGGGAGACATCGATGACGAAGTCCAACACCACCTTCAGTGTGCCAGTGCAGCCTTCGGTCGCCTGAGGAAGAGAGTGTTTGAAGACCAGGACCTCAAACCCGGCACCAAGCTCATGGTTTACAGAGCAGTGGTGATACCCACCCTCCTATATGCTTCAGAGACATGGGGCTAGATTTTCCATTATTTTTGCATGAATACCATCCACTTAACATCCATTTTAATGCTGAAATGAGGTGTAACGCCCATATGTCGCCCATTTAATTAACGCCGAGATTTAATAATACCGTCCGGCCACTGTTTTTTCTTGTAAAGATCACATTTGCCGAAACTAACGGCCAGAAAATCGCCCAGCGTTACTTTCAGCACCTCGCACACATCTCGGCGACAATATCGCTCGCCGAAAAACCGCTGTGAAAAAGTTGCTCTCACCTGAACTAATCACAGCGGTATGGACATCATTTTCTAAATCGCAGGTTGTTTCATTTAAAAGGCTACTCTGCTTCAACTTCGGGGGAAGTTTGGATGTACTCTAGAGGTCTTTTAAGGTGATGTGAACATCTGAACAAACATCTTATCATACTGTGGATGATTGGAATTTACTTTAGGTGTCTTAGTGGGGACATTTATTATTTGTGAACAATGGGTGTAATACTGATAGCTATTAGAATGAGGCCTGTCATTTCGCAGCCTGTCTTGCTGAGTACGCACATGCTGCAGACTACAGACAGCAGAAGATATATTCAACAGCATTAAGATGTGCCAGGCTGATGAGGAGGACCAGACCTTACACCCTTCGCACTTACAGGGAGAAGCGGTCTTAACTCAACTAGTCCAATAACACCTGCCTTAGGAGACTGCGCTTCCACAAGGAGGTTATCAGTGAGATATGCCAGCTCATTAGGGGAGATCTGCAGCCTGCCAGCACTATAAGGACCGCACTGTCCATCGAGGTCAAGGTCACCGTGGCACTTTCCTCCTATGCGCCGGGTTCCTTTCAGGCCTCAGCAGGCGCTATATCTTAGTATGCCATACAGCGCTGCATTAGACAGGTCATTGAAGCCCTGTACGCATGCAGGATGGACTTTATCAGCTTCCCCATGACCAGGCTGAGACTGAGAGAGCTCTAGGATTCTCCAGAATTGCTAACTTCCCCAAGGTGCAGGGAGCAATAGACTGTACGCACATCGCAATGCGGCACCTTTTCAGGGTGCAGAGGTTTTTAGGAACTCCCTGAATGTGCAATTCGTTGTCGACCACAGTAAATAATTATGGCAGTGAATGCCAAATTTCCGGGCAGCATCCATGATGCTCGCATCCTGCGTGAGAGCACTGTAACTGATTTGTTTACCAGTCAGCCACAAGGTCAATGCTGGATGCTTGGTGACAAAGGATATGGCTTCGCCACCTGGCTGATGACCCCTCTGTGTGACACCCAAACCAAACCTGAGAAGTGATACAACGAGAGCCACAGAGCCACTTGCAATATCGTGGAGAAAACCTTTAGAGTGCTTAAGCAGCACTTTAGATGCCTGGACCACTCAGGAGGAGAGCTCCAATATCACCCTGAGCAGGTAGCTCAATTCGTGGTGGTGTGCTCAATGCTGCACAACTTGGCTATCAAGAGGGGACAAGAATTGCCAAAAGGGACTGACGGTCCACCTCAGGAAAGAGAGGAAGAGGAGGACGAGGAGGTGGACGCTGACCTCGGGCCAGACAATCAGGCTGATGCTGAAACCATGCCCTCGCCCCCCTCTAGACAGCAGGAAAGGGCCTGTGGTGGCTACATAGCTGCAAGACTCTTACATCAGAAGCTCATAAATGAGCGCTTTGCTTGAAAGAACGTTGTTGTTATTTACAAAGCTGCAACACTGCTGGGTGTGCAGGTCATACATCAATGGTGTGCATCACCTTGGTGACAGTTAAAGTTTAAGTTGATTCAAGTTAAGTGTAATTATACCCTTTCATGTTAAGGAATCACCAGTGTGTAACGGTGCAGCTATCTGAGACAATGCGCAACAAAGTTATGTTAAATAAAGAACATTTAATCTGACCATTTGTGTAAAATCATAATTATAACTGTAAAAAACACCCCACCCCACCCCCGCTTCACCACACAACACATTTATCACTTTACATCATCCCACCAAAATAGCACTAACAACATAAAAATATGCCCAAGACAACACCTGCGGCCATGCACCTCACTTTCCTACCCCCCCCCGTTTCTCCTCCCCACCTCTACCCCTTCCCCTTCCCTTCCTGACTCCAAGCCGCCTGGCCGAGGAGCTCCTCAGGCATTGCTTCATTGGTGGGGTGATGGCAGAACCTCTGCTTGGACGGATATGGGAGAGGACGGTCCCGATGTGGGAACGTCCTCCAGACCAGAAGCAAGATCTTCCTCCTGGCTCTCATGTATCATTGGCAATGGGGGTGCAGCACCTTGGGGTGCAGTGCCGTGCTCCGGGACCACTGGGAGGCCTCTGCCACCGGTGTTCCTGGCTATCAGCTCCAGGGCCTCCGCCATCCGCAGCATGTACTCCGTCATGGTGGCGGACATGCTGGCCAGCTGGAGGGATATGCCGCCCATTGTCTGCTGGATCTGCTGTCCTATGTCAACACTCCTCCTGGACAAGTGTACCATGTCCCCGCTCAGATCTACCACTCATGGAACCAATCTCCGCTTGGTCGGCACTGTCCTGGCGACACTTGGGGTGCCCTGTGGCAAGGTGCTTGGGCCCGGTACCTCCACGGTGGATGTGGAAATGGCCGCAGGAGCACTAGATGTCATCGGTGTCGAATGGATTATGGAGGTTGGGGTTGCAGGCTCCTCGAAGTCGGCACTGTCATCCATTGAGAAGGGACCCAGCAGATGCACGGGCGAGAATCGGTGCTCCTCAGCACCAGATGGAGGAGAATCCAGTGAGTCCATCCCTGTGCCCCCACCTTCTGGGCTCACTGTTCTTGCATGGAGCCGGGCTGCTGGCTGAGCTACAAAACATAAATGAGGTTATTAAAGGAGAAGCGGGTGCTAGGGTCACAAGGTGAGTCCAGCGCTACACACAGCATATGCACGACAAAAACAACACCACTATCAAGATCATCACAGACATCACATTTCATGACCATCACCAAATTCTGCATTGCAATGATTCTCATGAGGACATCATTATTTAGAGAAGAATTTTATGATTCATCTATAATATAATATTGTTCGGATATGAGCGGGTGTGGCATCTATTGACTTTACATCACACAATGGTGTATACTTTACTCACGTGGCATCACATCAGGCTCTGCTGCTGCTTGTGTGGCTGACCATGGGGGGGGGAGGGGTCCCGACTAGTGCCAGCACCCACTCCTCTATGTTGGTGAGGTCGATGATGACTGGTGGCCCCCCACCCGTTCGCCTCTGCTCGGCCCTATTCCTCGAAAGCTTCTTCTATAAAAAGTAACAACAGCACGACATGACATGAGATCATTGCGTAATATCATTGCTAGGTACTGTCACAGAGACAGATACAACACATAACCGACAGATGTAATCATGATTATAATGAAAATGATCATTCTTTACTTAAAGGTGTACACCGTGACCGCAGGCTTTGAGTACAACCTTCCTGGTATAAGTGCAAGACATCACATCTGATTTTAATCACTCATTACACTTACAATTCCACTTATATAAATATATAAGTACATGTAAATAAATGTAATACTTTACTCTGGCGGATCCGACAAGGTCGTTCCATCGTTTGCAGCATTGGTTGTCCTCACTGACCTCGTTGGTCACCGACGAGACCACCTCGACGATCTCGGCCCATATCTTCTGGTAGGCCTTTGGGGTGGACTTCCCACACCCACCCTGGGTCAATTGACCCCAGCGTGACTCGACCTCCTGCATGAGGGAGGCATTTGCCTCATCAGAGAACTTCCTTGCTCTTTTGCGTCCTCCCAATTGTTCCTCTCCCAGCTCACTGCTTTCGCCAGCGTCCTCAGTCTCCACAGCGTGCTGGATCGCCTCCTCCATCCCTTTCATGTTAAATATTATTTTTTCCACAAAAACTCGGTGCCAGCTACCTTCTTTGTGCTTCGTAGGCTTTTTGCTGCTGGTGAATCTCCCTCGTGCCTCCCACAACAGCCAAAGAAGCACACACCACACCCACACACGCATTCAGTCCTTCTCTGCTCCCTCTCTCTCTGTCTCTTATGCACAAGTAATGATGACCCCTGTCCTCCTGAAACACAGGAAACGAGCGTTGCCATGCCGTTGCTATGGTCGATGATACTTTACGGCAGAAGGTCAAAAAAATGTAACGCTAACGCCCATTTCAGATCGCTCATGGTAACGCCCATTTTCAAAAATGGAAAGTTAGGGTTTTGAAAATGGCCGATAATCCGGCGATCTCAAAACCCATTTTTATCGCCCATGCTGGAAATAACGCCCATTTTTGGTCGATTTGCACAAAAGTAGAAACTCTAGCGCATGATGGACTATGTACAGCAGGCACCTCAAAGCACTTGAGAAGTACCACCAACCCTGCAACTGCAAGATCCTGCAAAGCCATTGGCAGGATAGGCGCACCAACGTTAGTGTTCTCGCTCAGGCCAACATCCCCAGCATCGAAGCATTGTCCATGCTCGATCAACTCCATTGGACGGGCCACATCGTCTGCTTGCCCGATACAAGATTCCCAAAACAAGCGCTCTATTCGGAGCTCCGACACGGCAAGCAGGCCCCAGGTGGGCAGAGGAAATGCTTCAAGGACATCCTCAAAGCCTCATTGAAAAAGTGTGACATCCCCACTGGCACCTGGGAATCCCTGGCCCAAGACCGCCCAAAGTGGAAGAGAAGCATCCGGGAAGCCGCCGAACAAGCGGGGAGCAAGCAGAAGCCGGGAGCAAGCAGAAGCCAAGCGCAAACAATGGAACGAGCGCTCGACAACCCAAGCACCCCACCCACCCGTTCCTTCAACCACCGTCTGCCCCATCTGTGACAGAGACTGTAGATCCTGCATTGGACTCATCAGTCACCTGAGAACTCATATTAGTGTGGAAGCAAGTCATCCTCGACTCCGAAGGATTGCCTAAGAAGAAGGATGTTAAAGGCGCTATATAAATGCAAGTAGTTGTTGATATTTTTGATAGATCAACTGAAAGGAATTTTAGCCTCATTTTCTTGGTTGTACCCTTTTCTCATTATTTAAGCACAATTTTTTAATTGAAGCATCAAGTCAAGGCTCTTATACATCTGTTTCCACAGCTTCTAACAAACCCATTTACCACACACTAGGGCATTTCCACACGTGCTTGACTAATGAATAGAAAGTTTAATCTTACAAAGTGGTTTCCGTTTCAGTTAAATTTTGAAATGCCACGAAGTGTATTTATCCTTAGCTTGACATTCGTGGATTTTTTTAGTAGGCTATTCAAATGGCCTTTTAGGTTTTCAGCAGACTAAAAGTTAAGATTATAATAATTAGCCCGGGGGTAGTGCAATGGCACTGAGTAGGGATAGATGCGGCTTTTGGTCCTGCTCAACTAAGTTCCTGACTGCAGACCCTTCAGGTGGGAAATGGCATGCAGAGGCTATGGTTTGCCCAAGCAGTGGTGACAGAAGATAGGAGGGTGACTCAAGACTGGGCAACTCATGAACCACCTGGTGCCCGACATTTATGGGCCTTGGCAGTCATTGGGATCATCTATTCTCTCAACTGTTCCAGTGTTCCAAAATTAAAGTGGATAATAACACAAGAGTAAACAGAGGATCTTATCTACAATACCTCTTGCAGTGTATGTGATTCTCTACCTCCTTCAGTCTCACACTCATTACACAACCCAAGCTTGGGGGCGGCCCTCAGTAAAGTCAGAGAAGCAAGAATGGTTTGGTGAAGCAGTGTGGCAATGCCCAACCCGTTGTGTCACATAGTGGGGTAGAACTCAGGTTGAAGCCTGCCATTTCCTGCACAATGCGTTCTCTAACTCGGCCGTGCGGCCAGATTATGGGGTAGAAATTCATCTTGGGCACAAGGGGAAGTGTGATACATGCCCCGCTTGATATTCTGGCCTATTGAAGTCAATGATACCGAATAACAGACGGAGAGACGGGTGTGGTGCTGCCCATGCTACACCACGGTTACCCCCATAACAGAGAGGAGAAACTCAGCACATCCTTGGGGGAGGGACCGGAGGAAGTGAGTCGCCCTGGACATACTCAGGCACTTTGTAAAGGCTGATTAAAGACCGACCAAATGATCCCTGGGGCATGATGTCTTGAAGACACAAAGAGACGGCGGGTAGTGGGGTTGGGGAGGAGAAAAATAAAAGTTAAAACTCCAATGATATAAATAGATTCATTACAATTTATTCCAACTAACTTTCAAAAAGAGGGACTGTGTCTGTTTAAAGTAGTCTTGTGATTTTTTTGCTTATGAATTATGGTGTAATGCACATTTACTTCTTATCTTCTGCCGCATGATTTAATGTGTGGGATGTAAATATAGATCAGAACTGGAAAATTCCACTTACTAACTGGCCTGGAACCAGTTAGTTTCCATTCTTGGTGAACTGAAAAACAAATAATGTTCTAGCTTACAAATGATATCGAGTATGTTTCCTTTTCTACGTCCAACCCTCCAGTGTGCTATGTCTCCAGCTGCAGTCTTTCAATGTTCTGATCCATTCATCTGCAGTCCTTCATCTCCTCTCTTCAAATGACTACTATAAATAAATTTTAAAAAGCAAGGTAAATATCTGGTCAGGAGCAGGATTGAAGGTTCAGCCGAGGTGGACATGATTGATTGTGGTAAAGAGAGAAAGAAAGAAAGAGTTACATTTATATAGCGCCTTTCACGACCACTGGACGTTTCAAAGTGCTTTACAGCCAATCAAGTACTTTTGGGGTATAGTCACTCTTGTAATGTGGGAAACACAGAGTCAATTTGCACGTAACAACTCTCACAAACAGCAATGTGATAATGACCAGATAATCTGTTATTGTTACTGTTAAGTCCTGACTCTAATGTACTGACTTACACGAGACACATACTGAAGTCAAGGTCACTCAGGACCTGCACCTTTAATTCCAGCTCTCCAGTGCTGCACTTGCCTGAGACCTCCCTTTATATACCACAGTGGGACAGGTATGGAGTGTCTCCTGCAAGTGCACCCCTGGTGGTAAGGTATGCTTATTGTTACAGGTCATATCCAGTTACGGACATGTATAGCATGGTAAGATACAGTTATATACAGTAATGTGAGATACATGACATCACCCTCCCCCAAGGTCTTATTGCCTTTATAGATTCAGTCGCTCAGGTGGTCTGCGCTCTCGCATGGAGCATCTTAGTTGTGGTTCAGTTGTTTGCCTTGGTGCCTGTTTTTCTTTCGGTTTGATTGCTGGTATCTCGCCTGGGCTGTCTGTTTCATTCAGTGTGATTGCTGGTATCTCGCCTGGGCTGTCTGTTGAGACTGCCCTTTCCTCAGGTTGTTCCACCTGTCTGTCCACCAGGTGTGCTGTGAATTCCACATTGTAGTCTGCCTCTGGTTCTTCAGTGTTATCAGTGAATCTACTTTTTACTTGGTCTACATGCCTTCGGCAGGTTTGGCCATTGTCCATTTGTACAACCAGCAGCCTGTTTCCCTCTTTGTCTGTTACTGTCCCTGCAAGCCATGTGGGACCCCGGCCATAGTTTAGCACAAACACTTTGTACCCTATCTCATTCCATCTCCCCCTCGAATTTCGGTCATGGTACTCAGTTAGCTTTTGACACTTAGCCTCAACAATTTCATGCATGTCTGGGAGGATTAACGAGAGCCTGGTCTTTAAGGTTCGTTTCATCAATAGTTGCGCGGGGGGAACCCCAGTCAATGAATGCGGACGAGATCAGTATGCCAGCAGCAGTCGCGACAGGTGGCTCTGCAACATGGGACCTTGGATTCTATGCATGTCTTGTTTAATGATCTGCACTGCTCGCTCCACCTGGCCATTGAAAGGTGCCATCTTGACATGATTTATACCGTGGTCAACTATAAAATCGTGAAATTCTGTGCTGGTGCAGCACGGACCATTATCACTGACCAATATGTCAGGAATTCCGTGCGTTGCAAGGATCTAAGGCTCTCCACAGTGGTGGAGGTGGTGCTCAAGTTTAAAATGATGCACTCGATCCATTTTGAAAATGCATCAACGACTACGAGGAACATTTTGCCCATGAATGGGCCCGCATAGTCTACATGCACCCGCGACCACGGTTTGGTGGGCCAGGGCCAGGGGCTTAGGAGGGCCTCCCTGGAGACATTACTGAGTTGGGCACAAATGGTGCACTGACGGACGCAGAGCTCTAAGTCCGCGTCAATGCCAGGCCACCAGACATGAGATCTGGCTATGGCCTTCATAAGGACGATCCCCGGGTGCTCGCGATGGAGCTGCCGGACAAACACCTCCCTGCCTCATAAGGGCATAACTACTCGGCTGCCCCACATCAGGCAGTCTCTGCCTGTAGTGAGAGTTCATGCATGCGCCTATGGAAGGGTTTGACCTCCTCGGGGCAGGCATCGCGAGCCTCTGCCCAGTCACCGGTTAAAATGCATCTTTTAACTAGAGATAACGTGGGGTCGCTGGTCGTCCAGGCTCTGATTTGGCGAGCCGTCATGGGCGAACCTGTGGATTCAAAGGCATTGATTGCCATGACCATCTCACAGTCCTGTTTGCCGGACCCTTCTGTGGTCGCCAGGGGTAGCCTGCTCAGCGCGTCGGCACAGCTGTCTGTGCCTGGTCTGTGCCTTGTCATGTAGTCGTAAGCCGCCAGCATGAGTGCCCACCGCTGAATGCGCGCCGAGGCATTGGCGTTGATTGCCTTGCACTTGGATAGTAGGGACGTGAGGGGTTTGTGGTCAGTTTCTAACGCAAACTTGGCCCTGAAAAGGTATTGGTGCATCTTTTTGACACCGTACACACATGCGAGCGCCTCCTTCCCAACCATACCCGCGCTCCGCCCGCAAAAGTGACCTGGAGGCATAAGCAATGGGCTGCAATTTACCCGCATCATTAACGTGCTGTAAAACGCACCCGACCCCATACGCTGACGCATCACACGTGAGGACTAACTTTTTACCTGGGTCAAAAAAGGCTAAAACACTCTTGGAACATAGAAGGTTGCGTGCCTTATTGAAGGTGCGTTCTTGGGTGTCCCCCCAAAACCAATCGCACCCCTTTCTGAGTAGCACGTGGAGAGGCTCCAGCAGCGTGCTCAAGTTCTGCATAAAGTTCCCAAAGTAATTGAGTAGCCCGAGAAAGGCGCGCAGTTCCGAGACATTCCGGGGCCTGGGTGCCGGACGAATCGCTTCGGTTTTGGATTCGGTTGGGCGGATTCCATCAGCGGCAATCCTTCTGCCCAAAAATTCAACCTCAGGCGCGAGAAAAAGACACTTGGATTTCTTAACTCTTAGGCCTACCCGATCCAATTGACTTATTACTTCCTCAAGATTGCGGAGATGGGAGTCGGTGTCCCTGCCCGTGATGAGTATGTCACCTTGAAACATAACCGTCCCCGGGATGGACTTGAGCAGACTTTCCATGTTGCGCTGCAATATAGCAGCTGCCGACCTGATGCCAAATGGGCATCGATTGTATACAAAAAGGCCTCGATGTGTAGTGATGGTGGTGAGTAGCTTAGACTCTTCGGTCAGTTCTTGCGCCATATACGCAGATGTGAGATCAAGTTTCGAGAAAAGTTTTCCTCCAGCCAACGTGGCAAATAGGTCCTCCGCTCTGGGCAGCGGGTATTGGTCCTGTAGGGAGACTCTGTTTATGGTAGACTTGTAATCCCCACAGATTCGCACGGATCCATCAGGCTTCATGACGGGGACATAGGGCTTGCCCAGTCGCTGAATTCCACGGGAGAAATTATGTCTTCCTGCAGAAACCAGTCCAGTTCGTATTCAGTCTTTTCCCTCATCACATAAGGCACAGCTCTAGCCTTGTGATGGACCGGTCTGGCATTCTGTGTGATGTAGATTCTAACTTTAGCCCCTTTGAAGGTGCCCACACCTGGCTGAAAGAGATGTTCAAAACGGCTTAGAACTGTTGAGCAAGAGGTCAGTTCCTCTGATGACATGGCATGAACATCATCCCATTTCCAATTAAGTTCTGCTAGCCAGCTTCTCCCCAACAGGGCTGGGAGATCCCTGGGGACAATCCACAGGGAAAGTCAGTGCACCATCCCTTTGTGTGTGACTGAGAGCGGCACTGCCAAGGACTGGGACAATTTCTTTAATATAGGTCCTTAGTTTGGTGTCGATCTTTGTGAGTTTTGGTCTGTTGCTTTTGTGCGGCCACAGCTGTTCAAATTGTTGAACGCTCATGAGGGATTGACTAGCCCCCATGTCCAGTTCCATGTTGACGGGTATCCAGTTGAGTAGAACCCTCATCATAATTGGAGGCGTCTTGGTAAGAACAGTGGACATTGATCATGTTAACCCGCTGTACCTCAGCGTCCCGTGCACTGTTCCAACCGTCTTCTGGTCCACTTTCTGACCCTTCCGCTTTGTTTTTCTGCACATGCGAGCCAGATGCCCTGTGTAGTTGCAGTTTCTGCAAACGGCATGCTGAAATCGACACACCCTGGTTGAGTGCCTTCCCCCAAATCTCCAACACAGATCGTTTCCATTGTTTCCGAAGGATAAGCTGCGTCTGGCTGATCTCCCTTGAGCTTCTCTCAATCTGTTGTTGATTGCTCGCATTGTGGGTTGATGAGGTGTGATCAGCCGTTCATGTGGGCCTTGATTTTGATGGCTTCTGGCGCCACTGTCTGCTGTTGAAGGCCTGCTCTCCTGCCTTTGTCTGTGTGTGGGGGTAGTGGTTTGTTTCACAATGTGAACCCCTTGTTCCGATGCCTCGTTGGTTGTCGTACCCGAAGTATAGATCAGCCTCGTTTCTTCTTCGCCTGCCAAGAACGTCTGTGCGACCAGTGTTGCTGCCTCTAGAATCAAGTTCTTAGTCTCTATAAGCTTTCGGAATATGCCTGTGTGGCCTATTCCTTCAATAAAAAAGTCTCTCAGTACTTCTCTCCTTCGTTCATCGGGGAATTCACATGAACTAGCCAGCCTCCGAAGTTCCGCCACGAAGTCGGGTATGCTTTGGCCCACACAGCATCTGTAGTTGTAGAACCTGTGTCTGGCCATGTGTAGGCTGCTCGCTGGCTTCAGGTGGTCTCTCACCTGTGTGCTCAACTCCTCAAACGACTTGCTTGCTGGTTTCTCGGGTGCCAGCAGGTCTTTCATTAAAGCGTATGTATTCGAGCCACAGCTGGTCAAGAGATGGGCTCTTCTCTTGTCTGCCTTATCGTCGCCCAGCCAGTCTTTGGTCACAAAGCTTTGCTGGAGCCTTTCTATAAAGTCATCCCAATTGTCTCCAGCATTGTATTTCTCATCTGAGCTGTTGGTAGCCATTCTGTGGATTCTGTGATCCCATAACTCGTCGCCACTGTTAAGTCCTGATTCTAATGTACTGACTTACACGAGACACATACTGAAGTCAAGGTCACTCAGGACCTGCACCTTTAATTCCAGCTCTCCAATGCTGCACTTGCCTGAGACCTCTCTTTATATACCTCAGTGGGACAGGTATGGAGTGTCTCCTGCAAGTGCACCCCTGGTGGTAAGGTGTGCTTATTGTTGCAAGTCATATCCAGTTACAGTCATGTATAGCATGGTAAGATACAGTTATATACAGTAATGTGAGATACATGACAGTTATGTTGATTGAGGGATAAATATTGGGCAGGACACCGGGGATAACTTCCCTGCTCTTCTTCGAAATAGTGCACTGGGATTTTTTACGTCCACCTGAGAGAGCAAACAAGGCCTCACTATAACATCTCATCTGAAATTTAGAGCCGATTTTTGCATAAGGGCCATCCAATTTTCAGAAACTCCTCAAATGGGTGGAGTCGGAATATAGGGTGGGAACTCCATCATACAGCCGTTTTAGCACTGGCACAACTTTTTTGCTAAATGGGTGAGACTATTTAAATGAGACTATAATCGTGGCTTTCAAAAGGGTGTTAGATAAGTACCTGAAGGAAAAACATTTTCAGGGCTATGGGGAAAGGGTGAGGGAGTGGGACTAGCTGAAGTGATCTTGCAGAGTGCCGGCACGGGCTCGACAGGCCAAATGACCTTCTTCTGTGCTGTAACCATTCTATGATTCTATAATGGCATGCAGACATCATGCATCTGATATTCTATAATTTCCTCCACATTAACAATAAGCATCAACCAAGCCCATGTAAAGCAGATGCCCAATCTTGCTAGGCACTACCGAAGTGCATTTAAGGAGCCCAACAGACATTTTACAAGGATTGTCAGAAAGCTTTTTTTCCTCAACCGATTTAGTCACTGTCATGTATTCATGTCATGTATTCAACTATCATTGTAACCCATGTATAAACTGACCTAAGTTGTACACCTTAAGAACATTGACCACAAGGGGTGAACTTGTGGGAAACACTCCTAACCTGGACTTTCAGGTATAAAAGGGGAAGCTCCACCCACCTTCATCACTTCAGGTCTTGGTAATAAAGGTAGCTGGTCACAAAGTGACCTTCTCTCAAGTATGGGCCTCGTGTGCATTATACTGTATAGTAAGGATATATCATTAGCGACGAGAAACTCGGATTTAAACCACGCGAGCATGGCCACTAGCAGCACAGAAGTGAGGTACTGTGTTGGTAATGATTGGGAGGACTTTATTGAGAGACTATAGCAAAGTTTTGTCACTAAGGAATGGTTGGGACAGGATTCGGCCGACAAACGCAGGGCTCATCTCCTGACGGTTTGTGGATCCAGAACGTACTCCCTGATGAAGAACCTTCTAGCGCCAGAGGAGCCGGCGGACAAGACGTTCGAAGAGCTCAGTAAGTTGATCGGGGAACACCTTAAACCGGCGAGCAGCATGCACATGGCGAGACACCGGTTTTACACGCACCGGCGGCGAGAAGGGCAAAGCGTTCCAGACTTCGTGGCAGATCTCCGGCGACTGGCGAGCCTATGTAAGTTCCCAGATGCATGCAGAGCGGAGATACTGCAAGACTTTTTTTATTGAGGGCATCGGGCACGCTGGTGTTTTAAGGAAACTGATTGAGACCAAAGACTTGACCTTGCAAGCGGTGGCTCTGATAGCCCAGACATTTATCTCAGGGGAGGAAGAGACCAGAATGATGTATGACAAAAATCTTGGCTCAAATGCGGCAAACGACCAGGGAGTCAACATTTCTAACGCGGCACACAGTTCTCTTGGCAGACAAGGGCAATCGGACATGCCCCAGCATGTAGTCGAACCCAAAGAGGAAATTCAACAGAGACAATGGCTAGCTGAACGGCGATTCATGCCATCGCAATGGACAAAGGGGCCAGTAATGGGGCCATCAACACCTGTTAATGGTGCACTTAAGGACCCTTACAGATACAGTCAGAGACGATCGACTGGTAATGGACCTTTTGTTTCCAACAACGGGGCCTCCAGCTCATGCTGGAGGTGTGGAGGCAGACACCCAGCCAGAGCTTGCAGGTATCAGCAATATACCTGCAGAAATTGCAACATCAGCGGTCACTTGGCGCGTATGTGCAGGAAGCCTGCAGCCAGGTTGATGTACGAGGAGGACGGGCCTGATGTAAGCCCTACGAGGCCAAATGAATACTGGGGGAAATCACTGGAAGCTGAAGTTCAGCAAGTTCATGTGGAGCACATATACACTTCATATACCAGGACGCCACCAATAATGATGAAAGTGCTCCTCAATAGCATCCCAGTATTAATGAAGCTAGACACAGGGGCCAGCAAGTACCTGATGAGTATCAAACAGTTTGACAAGTTGTGGGTGTCTAAAGCCAGGAGGCCAAAATTATTGCCGATTGACGCAAAGCTACGGACCTATACAAAGAAGATCATTCCGGTGCTAGGCAGTGCCACGGTAGTCGTGAACCACAAAGATTTGGAGAACAGGTTGCCACTCTGGATTGTCCCGGGGGACGGCCCCGCACTACTGGGGAGGAGTTGGCTTGCTGTCATGAACTGGAAATGGGGCGATGTCAATGCAATTTCTTCTGTGGAGCAAGTATCATGCCCACAGATCCTGGACAAATTTGACTCATTATTTCAACCCGGCATTGGCACTTTCATGGGGCCAAGGTAGTGATTCACATAAATCCGGACACCAGGCCAGTACACCACAAGGCCAGAGCGGTGCCGTACGTGATGCGGGAAAAGGTAGAATGCGAATTGGACCGCTTGCTGAGGGAAGGCATCATCTCGCCAGTCGAATTCAGTGACTGGACGAGCCCAATCATGCCGGTGCTCAAGGTGGATGGGTCGGTCAGGATATGTGGCGATTACAAGGCCACCATCAATCGGGTGTCACTCCAAGACCAGTACCCGCAACCGAGAGCGGAGGATTTCTTTGCAACGCTATCCGGTGGCAAACTTTTTTCAAAATTGGACCTGACCTCAGGAGCTGGCGAGTGAGTCGAAGAAGCTGACCACCATCATGATACACAAGGGGTTGTTTGAGTATAACAGATGTCCGTTTGGGATTCGTTCGGCCGCCGCGATCTTTCAGTGAAATATGGACAGTCTCCTCGAGTCGATTCCAAGGACGGTGGTTTTTCAAGACGACATCCTCATCATGGGTCGCGATACTGAAGAACACCTCCACAACCTGGAGGAGGTGCTACGCAGACTGGACCGGGTAGGGCTGCGACTGAAAAAGGTGACGTGCATTTTCTTAGCTCCAGAGGTAGAATTCCTGGGGAGGAGGGTAGCAGCAGACGGGATCAGACCTACTGCGTCCAAAACGGAAGCGATCCAGAGAGCACCCAGACCCCGTAACATGACGGAGCTGCGTTCGTTCCTGGGGCTCCTGAACTATTTTGGTAACTTTCTTCCCAAATTGAGCACACTGTTCGAGCCGCTACACGTGCTCCTACGCAAAGGTCATGAATGGGTCTGGGGGGACGGCCAGGAAAGGGTTTTTGACAGAGCACACAATTTGTTATGCTCCAACAAACTGTTAACGTTATATGACCCGTGTAAGAAACTTATTTTACCGTGCAATGCGTCATCCAATGGGATCGGGTGTATGTTGCAGCATATGAATGCCAATGGTCAGTTACAGCTGATAGCTTATGCCTCCAGAAGGCTGTCCCAGGCAGAAAGGGGCTACGGGATGGTAGAAAAGGAGGCGCTAGCATGTGTATGTGCAGTAAAAGAATGCACCAGTACCTGTTTGGCAGGAAATTTGAGCTGGAGATAGATCACAAACCCTTAACGTCCCTTTTGGCTGACAACAAGGCCATAAGTGCATCGGCCCACATACAGAGGGGTGCACTCACGTTAGCCGCCTATGACTACACAATTCGGCACAGACTGGGCACTGAAAACTGTGCCAATGCACTCGGCAGGCTCCCACTAGCCACCACTGAGGGGGCAACTGAGCATGATGCTGAGATGGTCATGGCTGTTGAAGCTTTCGAAAGTGAAGGCTCACCTGTGACAGCCTGTCAGATTAAAGTCTGGACAAATAAAGACCCGCTACTGTCTTTAGTTAAGAAATGTGTCCTGAATGGGGACTGGGCAGCCACGTAGGGGGCATGCCCTGAGGAATTAAAACCGTTTCATAGGCGCAAGGATGAACTCTCAATTCAGGCCAATTGCCTACTGTGGGAAACCGAGTAGTCATGCCCCGGATGGGCAGAGAGCTGTTTATCAGAGAACTTCACAATGAGCACCCGGGCATTGTCATGATGAAGGCAATTGCCAGGTCACACGTTTGGTGGCCAGGGATAGATGCAGGTGCAACACATGTGCTTAGCTGGGCAACGCACCCAGGGAAGCCCCCCTTAGCCCCTGGTCCTGGCCCGCCAAGCCATGGTCACGCATGCATGTGGACTACGCAGGTCCTTCCATGGGAAAAATGTTTTTGGTTGTAGTAGATGCCTACTTCAAATGGATTGAGTGTGCCATTTTAAATTCAAGCACATCCTCTGCCGCGGTAGAAAGTCCACGGGCATTGTTCGCCACCCATGGTCTACTGGATGTCTTGGTCAGCGACAATGACCCGTGCTTCACAAGCACTGAATTCCAGGACTGCATGGCAGGCAATGGAATCAACCATGTCAGAACGGCACCATTCAAGCCGGCCTCAAACGGCCAGGCGGAACGAGCAGTGCAAATAATCTAACAGGGGATGCTCAGAATCCAAGGGGGTTCCCTACAAAGCCGCTTATCACGCCTCCTGTTGGCCAATAGACCCTGACCGCACTCACTCACAGGGGTTCCACCCGCAGAGCTGCTGATGAAAAGGATGCTCAAAACCAGGTTATCCCTTATACACCCTACTATGAAAGAAATTGTTGAGAGCAGGCATCAGTCACAATGTGACTACCATGACAGGAATGCGAGAGCGCGATGTATTGATGTCAATGACCCTGTTTTTGTCCTTAATTACGCTGCAGGGCCAAAATGGCTTGCAGGCACTGTGATTGCCAAAGAGGGGAATAGGGTTTTGTTAGTTCTAGATCCCCTAGTACTTCCAGAAGGTTATTTGTGTCTTTCTTCGTGAAGACAGACCAAAGTATTTGTTCAATTGGTCTGCCATTTCTTTGTTCCCCATTATAAATTCACCTGAATCCAACTGCAAGGGACCTACGTTTGTCTTCACTAATTTTTTCTCTTCACATATCTATCGAAGCTTTTACAGTTGGTTTTTATGTTCCCGGCAAGCTTCTTCTCGTACTCTATTTTCCCCCTCTTAATTAAACCCTTTGTCCTCCATTGCTGAATTCTAAATTTCCCCCAGTCCTCAGGTTTGTTGCTTTTTCTGGCCAAATGATATGCCTCTTCCTTGGATTTAACACGATCCTTAATTTCCCTTGTTAGCCACGGTTGAGCCACCTTCCCCTTTTATTTTTACTCCAGACAGGGATGTACAATTGCTGAAGTTCATTCATGTGATCTTTAAATGTTTGCCATTGCCTATCCACCGTCAACCCTTTAAGTATAATTTGCCAGTCTATTCTAGCCAATTCATGCCTCAAACCATCAAAGTTACCTTTCCTTAAGTTCAGGACCCTAGTTTCTGAATTAACTGTGTCACTCTCTATCTTAATAAAGATTTCTACCATGTTATGGTCATTCTTCCCTAAGGGGCCTCGCACAACAAGATTACTAATTAGTCCTTTCTCATTACACATCACCCAGTCTAGGATGGCCAGCTCCCTCGACGGTTCCTCGACATACTGGTCTGGAAAACCATCCCTAATACACTGCAGGAAATCGTCCTCCACCGCATTGCTACCAGTTTGGTTAGCCCAATCAATATGTAGATTAAAGTCACCCATGATAACTGCTTTACCCTTATTGCATGCATCCCTAATTTCTTGTTTGATGCTGTCATCAACCTTACTACTACTGTTTGGTGGTCTGTACACTGCTCCCACCAGCGTTTTCTGCCCCTTGGTATTCTGTAGCTCCACCCATACCGATTCCACATCATCCAATCTAATGTCCTTTCTTACTATTGCATTAATTTCCTCTTTAACCAGCAATGCCACCCCGCCTCCTTTTCCTTTCTGTCTATCGTTCCTAAATGTTGAATATCCCTGGATGTTGAGTTCCCAGCCTTGGTCACCCTGGAGCCATGTTTCCGTGATGCCAATTACATTATACCCGTTAACTGCTATCTGCGCAGTTAATTCTTCCACCTTACTCCGACTACTCCTCGCATTGAGGCACAGAGCCTTCAGGCTTGTCTTTCTAACACATTTTGCCCCTTTAGAATTTTGCTGTAATGTGGCCCTTTTTGCTTTTTGCCTTATGTTTCTCTGCCCTCCACTTTTACTTTTCTCCTTTCCATCTTTTGCTGCTTTCCCCATTCTACTTCCCTCTGTCTCCCTGCATAGGTTCCCATCCCCCTGCCATATTAGTTGAACTCCTCCCCAAGAGCACTAGCAAACACTCCCCCTAGGACATTGGTTCCGGTCCTGCCCAGGTGCAGACCGTCCGGTTTGTATTGGTCCCACCTCCCCCAGAACCAGTTCCAATGTCCCAGGAATTTGAATCCCTCCCTTCTGCACCACTCCTCAAGCCACGTATTCATCTGAGCTATCCTGCGATTCCTACTCTGACTAGCACGTGGCACTGGTAGCAATCCTGAGATTACTACTTTTGGGGTCCTACTTTTTAATTTAGCTCCTAGCTCCCTAACTTCAGCTTGTAGAGCCTCATCCCGTTTTTTACATATATCGTTGATACCTATATGCGCCATGACAACTGGCTGTTCACCCTCTCTTTTCAGAATGTCCTTCACCCGCTCCGAGACATCCTTGACCCTTGCACCAGGGAGGCAACATACCATCCTGGAGTCTCGATTTCGGCCGCAGAGACATCCATCTATTCCCCTTACAATTGAATCCCCTATCACTATAGCTCTCCCACCCTTTTTCCTGCCCTCCTGGGCAGCAGATCCATCCATGGTGCCATGAACTTGGCTGCTGCTGCCCTCCGCTGATGAGTCATCCCCCTCAACAGTACCAAAGCGGTATATCTGTTTTGCAGAGGGATGACCACAGGGGACCCCTGCACTACCTTCCTTGCACTGCTCTTCCTGTTGGTCACCCATTCCCTATCTGGCTGTGGACCCTTTACCTCCGGTAAGACCAACTCACTAAATTCACGTCATTCTCAGCATCACAACAGCCCAGCTGCACAACAGCCTGGCGAGGGCCCAAAAAATGATTCAACAATACCAGCTTTCACACCGAGACGATCAACCAGGGCAAGAAGGGATCCAGATCGACTCACATTGTAAATAGTTACACTATTGACTTAGGGGGGGAGTGTTATTATATATGTAAATTTGTGTATATTCTGTACAGCCACCAGTGGGCTCATCCCCTGATGTCCCAAGGGATCCCATAATCCCTTGGGAGCACAGGTATTTAAGGAGGCCTCACAGGTTGGAGAGAGTCTGGAGACCTGCAATAAAAGACGAAGGACACACTTTACTTTGAGCTCACAGTGTTCAGTCTGACTCTTTCTCCATACATAACACTATCTATCTCTGTTTTAAATTTATTCAATGTCGCGGCTTCCACAGCTCTCTGAGGCAGCGAATTCCACAGATTTACAACCCTCTGAGAGAGGAAATTCCTCCTCATCTCAGTTTTAAATGGGTGGCCCTTTATTCTAAGATTATGCCCCCTAGTTCTAGTCTTCCCTATCAGTGGAAACATGCTTTCTACATCCACCTTGTCAAGCTCCCCTCATACTCTTATACATTTTAATCAGATCACCTCTCATTCTTCTGAATTCCAATGAGTAGAGGCCCAACCTACTCAACCTTTCCTCATAAGTTAACCCCCTCATCTCCGGAATCAACCTAGTCGTACAGGTCTGGTTAGTTGTCAGTGACAGAAGAGTGTGACTGCAATTCAGGCAGGTAAGGGGACCCCAGGTGCAGTGCTGGAGGAGTGTTGGCATTTGCCTTTGTCGAACAGGTATGAGATTCTTGCTGCCTATGTGGATGTGGGCAAAGTCTGCAGGGTGCATGACGAAACTGACCACGGCACCATGGTACAGGAGGCCATTCAAGTGGGGGGAGTGAAAAGAAATGTTGTCGTGGTAGGGGACAGTATAGTCAGCGGGATAAATACTGTACTCTGCAGCCACGATCAGGAGTTCTGAAGGCTGTGTTGCCTGCCCAGTGCCAGGGTTAAGGATATCTCCTTGCTGCTGGAGAAGAATTTGGAATGGGGTGGGGCGGGGGGAAAAGGATCCACTTGTCGTGATCCACATAGGAACCAACAACATAGGTAGAACTAGGAATGAGGTTTTGCAGAGGGAGTTTGAGGAGCCAGCGTCCAAATTAAAAAGCAGAACCTCAAAGGTCATAATCGCTGGATTGTTACTTGAGCTATGCGCAGATTGGCATAGGGACAAGAAGATGAGAGAATTAAATGTGTGGTTCATAGAGTAGTGTGGGAGGAAGGGATTTTAATCTATGGGGCATCAGTACTGGGGTAAAGGGGAGCTGTTCCGTTGCAATGGCCTCCACTTAAACCGGGCTGGGACCAGTGCCCTGGTGAATCAAATAACTAGGACTGTAGAGAGGGCTTTAAAGTAAAAAAGGCAGGTGAGGGGTCAGGTGAGGGACATTTAGAAATCTAAAGAGAAAAGTCAAGGCAATGGAGCAGTGTAGCGATTTGGGTAAAGATAAGCAGTGTGTGACAGGAAGGGACAGAGAGTTTAAAGGTAATCATGCATCAGCGAATAAGATGAAAGCAGGGAATAATGGTAAAAGGTTAAAACTAAAGGTTCTTTACCTGATGGCACAAAGCATTTGTAATAAGATAGATGAATTAGTGACATTAGTGAGACCACACATGGAGTACTGCATACAGTTTTGGTTTCCTTATTTAAGGAGGGATATACTTGCATTGGAGGCAGTTCAAAGGTTCACTAGGTTGATTATGAAGAAAGGTTGAGCAGGTTGGGCCTATACTCATTGGAGTTTAGAAGAATGAGAGGTGATCTTATTGAAACATCTAAGATACTGAGGGGTTTGATAGAGTTGATGCAGAGGGGATGTTTCCACTCGTGGGGGAATCTAGAACTAGAGGGCATAGTTTCAGAATAAGGGGCCGCCCATTTAAAACAGAAATGAGGAAGAATTACTTCTCTAAAATGGTTGTAAATCTGTGGAATTCTCTGCCCCAGAGAGCTGTGGTGGCTGGGTCATTGAATATATTTAAGGTGGAGATAGACAGATGTTTGAGCGATAAGGGAGTTAAGGGTTATGGGGAGCGGGCAGGGAAGTGGAGCTGAGCCCAAGATCAGATCAGCCATGATCTTATTAAATGACAGAGCAGGTTCAAGGGGCCAAATGGCCTACTCCTGCTCCTATTTCTTATGTTCTTATATTCTTATAATTAAGGACAGTAGAGAGAAAGGATCTTGGCTCAGAAGATCAGGAAGTAGAATCAGCAATGGGTGGAGTTAAGAAATAACAAGGGGCAG
This sequence comes from Pristiophorus japonicus, assembly GCF_044704955.1. Lineage (NCBI taxonomy): Eukaryota > Metazoa > Chordata > Chondrichthyes > Pristiophoridae > Pristiophorus > Pristiophorus japonicus. The sequence continues at coordinate 204,198,875 of NC_091983.1, forward strand.
AAAACAGTGGTGGGAGTGGTTTATAGACCTCTTAACAGCAGCCATACCATTGGACAGAGTATTAATCAAGAAATAATAGGAGCTTGTGGGGGATTTAAATCTGCATATAAACTGGGCACATCAATGGCATGGGTAATCTGGAGGTCAAATTCATGGAATGTATTCGAGTCAGTTTCTTAGAAACTCATCGTGCATCGATTCCAGTGAATGATGCAAGATGTGCCGAATGGCCAGCCTATTCACCTGGCGATCTGCTGAAGACATCATGCCTCACCCGCCAAGCCTCCGTGTTTATAAGTGGCAAGACAAGAATGTGATAAATTGAAACAATATTTATTGAAAACAAAAACCATAGTGTGCTGTAAAGAATCACTAAAGGATGCCATCATCCACAGCAAAGAATAATTGAAACCAGACCCCTTGAATCATTCTCATCCACATCCACATCCATGTTCAACTATTTACATTAGTTCAAATTCGAAAAAGGACAGCATCTCTGGCCATTATCACACAATTCTTTCGTGGCTTATCCAAGTGCAACTATTTACATGAGTTCATATTCGAGCAAGGTCACCATCTCTGGCCACTGGCACACACATCTTTAGCGGGTCTTTCTGAGTGCTTTCCCACCACTTCCCTTCTCCCCCCCACGCCTACTGCTCCTCCTCAATGGGGTCTCAGTGCCTGCAGCAAGGTTGGTAGATGTTCCGCACCAGTTCAGGACCTGGAAGGGCCGGCTGCGGCTGCATCACCTCAGCATGGGTGGCAGCACTCTTTGGTAGATGGGTTGCAGAGAGCGGCATGGGCAAGTGCGTATTGATGTCTTCCTGAGAGAGGACATCATATTCTAACAGGCCCGACACACCGCTATTCCCCTGGAGCAGAGCCTCAGCATCTGGAGCAATCAGGGTGAGCACAGATTGCTGTCGTGCTTCGGCAACTTTAGATCCACGTTGAACTGATGGGGACTGATGGAGCCCCAGACACGATGGCAGTGATCAGTGCCTGCGTGGCATCAAGTTAGCTCTGCATCAGCACAGATTGTGACTGCAGCACATCACAGAGCTGATTGATGCCACCACGCAGTGACGACATGAAACGCTGCAGGCCTACCATAGCGTCGGCCTGGTGCTCACTGACTACTGCCATGTCAGCCATAGCACGTGCCACCATGTCTGGGATCCTATGGTCACTTGTCACATGCAACATCCATTGGTATCGTCTCCACGGGCTGCTGAGAGGCATGTGCAACAGTTGAGGTGGACTCCTCCACCCTCACAGCTAGTGTATTGATACTCTGGGGCATCCTTGCCAATGCACCCAGCAGATCGCTGTGCATCTGCAATGACTGTCTTGTGATATCCTCTAATTCGGGCTCATCATCATTGTGCTGCTGAGCATCACTCAGGCACGCACTCACCCTCCGGAGAGCTGGCCCCCTGCTTTCCCCTCCCCACGGTATTGCTGCAGGCCACTGGGTCCCAGAGCATCACCCACCTCCATCTCCCCGACCCGCCTACCGCCAAAATACTGCTGGCCCCGCTCTGTGAGACCGCTGGATCCTCTGTCACGTCCAGAGAGGTGTCCATCGCCTCCTCCCCCTCTCCACCGTCACCCACAGTGGAAGGCTGATGTGAAGGCCCCTGGAGGTCTGAGTCATCATCTGAAAGCACAAAGCCAGGGAAGAGTGGTTACCTGCAGGGGAGGGTGGCAGGACTGGGAAACGCATTTGAGAATGCCAGTCTCATGGAAAGTTGTGAAGGATTGTGGTGTCAGGGCTAAGTGACCTAATAGAGGCTGCAAAGGAAATCAACATACCGTCAATGTCCCAAGGGGGCTCGGCCTCACTCACGTAGAGCATGGAGTCAGACACATCCACATTGAGGAGAGACTGCACATTGATCTTAGAGCATGACATGCTCAGGTTAATGTAAAATATACTCACCCTTAGCAACCGAGTCATGTCATTCCACTTCTTGCAACATTGAGTTACTTTCCTGGGCATCATCATCATAGGTAGTCCCTCAGAGTCAAGGATGACTAGCTTCACATTAAAAATGAGTTCTCAGATGACTGTTAAGTCCAATGCAGGAGCTACAGTCTCTGTCACAGGTTGGACAGACTGTGGCTGAAAGTATGTTGGTTGAAATGCCGTTTTTTTGACATGCTTGGGTTATCATGTGCTCCTTCTGCCGTATGCGCTTGCTCTCGGTGAAGAGACTAGAAGTGTTCGATGCCCTCATGGATTATTCTCTTCCATTTTGGGCGATCTTGCGTCAGGGATTCCCAGGTGTCGGTGGGGATGTTGAACTTCTTCAATGAGGCCTTGAGAGTGTCCTTGAAGCGTTTCCTCTGCCCATCTGGGGCTTGTTAGCCTTGTCGGAGCTCCGAGTAGAGTGCTTGCTTTTGGAGTCTCGTATCGGGAATTTGGACGATGTGGCCCATCCATTGGAGCTGATCGAGTGTGGCCAAATGCTTCGATGCTGAGGCTATTGGCCTGCGCGAGAACACTGATGTTGGTGCGCCTATCCTACCAATGGATTTGCAGGATCTTCCTGAGGCAGCGTTGATGGTACTTCTCCAATGCTTTGATGTGCCTGCTGTATATAGTCCATGTCTCAGAAGCATATATGAGGGCAGGTATCACTTCTGCTCTGTAGACCATGAGCTTTCTGCCAGTCTTCAAACATTCTATTCCTTAGGCGACCAAATGCTGCACTGGCACACTGAAGGCGATGTTGGACCTCATCATTGATGTCTGTCCTTGTTGACAGTAGGCTCCCTGTATGGAAAATGGTCCACGTTATCCAAGGCCTCATCATGGGTTTTGATAATCGGGGGGGGGGCAGCACTGTGTGTCGAGGACAAATTGGTGGAGCACCTTTGTTTTACGGATGTTTAGTGTAAAACCCATGGTCTCGTATGCTGCGTTGAACGTGTTGACAATGGTTTGGAGTTCATCCTCCGAGCGAGCGCAGACGTCTCATCTGCATATTGTAATTCGATGATAGAGGATGGCACGACCTTAGATCTGGACAGAAGGCAATGGAGGTTGAACAGTTTCCCATTTGTTCTATAGATTATCTCCACTCTAGCGAGAAGCTTGCTGACGGTGAGACGGAGCATTGCAGCAAGGAAGATCGAGAGGAGCGTTGGTGCAATGACACAGCCTTGCTTCACCCCAGTTTGTATATGAATTGTGTCTGTGGTGGATCCATTGGTGAGGATCACGGCTTGCATGTCATCATGAAGCAAGTGGAGGATGATGACATGATGCTGTCCTGGGCAACATGTCACTCGCTGACACTATTTCAGCGACTTCCCACCACAGCCTTCGAAATGTCTGGGGCTGTGGCCTCCATCCAGTCTCCATCCTGAGTAATTCCCGACGCCTCTCCAGGGCATCAAGCAGTGCACCGACGGTGGCATCCGAGAAGCGGTGAGCACACTGGTGAGCTGCTGCTGCATCTACCATCTTCACCCTGTGAGTGAGTGCGTAGGAAGGGAAGCTACACACGAGGCGGTACCGCGCCCAATCACCGCCTCAATTGAATCCAGGTGGCGGCAGTATGTCTGTGGCATAGTTACTGTAGTATATGCAAGCACCCTAATAATGACTCCACGAGGTAAGGGTATTGGCCCCAAGTTTCCACATGATTTGCTCCTGATTTTTAGGAGCAACTGGTGGAGAACGGAGTATCTTAGAAATCGTAATTCTCCACATTTAAGTTTTCTGCAGTTCTAGTCATGTAGAACAGTTTCACTTTGGAACAGAATTTTTTTTTCAAAAGGGGGCGTGTCCGGCCACTGACGCCTGATTTGAAAGTTTCCACAGTGAAAACGTACTCCAAACTAACTTAGAATGGAGCAAGTGAAGATTTTTGTAGGCCTGAAAAAACCTGTTCTACACATTAAAAAATCAGGCGCAGGTTACAAATTAGGCGTCCAGAACGAGGTGGGGGGGGGAAGGGAAATCATTACATTCTACAATAAATCCTTAGTTATACTTATACAAATATTATACAAATAATTCCAACCTGAATAAAAATTTATAAACAAAGAAAAGATTAAATAAACCATGTTCCTACCTGTGTGAAAGTGCTTCAGGCAGGGAGAAGGCTGCAGGAAGCCTCACAAGTTGAGGCAGCCGTTCCCGACGGCAGAGGGGGGGGAGGAGGCAGTGAGGAGGCAGCCGTTCCCGACGGCGGGGGGGGGGAGGAGGCAGTGAGGGCCCGACTGACGGCAGGGGGGGGGGAGGAGGCAGTGAGGGCCCGACCAACGGCAGGGGGGGGGAGGAGGCAGTGAGGGCCCGACCGACGGCGGGGGGGGGAGGAGGCAGTGAGGGCCCGACCGACGGCAGGGGGGGGAGGAGGCAGTGAGGGCCCGACCAACGGCAGGGGGGGGGAGGAGGCAGTGAGGGCCCGACCAACGGCGGGGGGGGGAGGAGGCAGTGAGGGCCCGACTGACGGCAGGGGGGGGGGAGGAGGCAGTGAGGGCCCGACCAACGGCAGGGGGGGGAGGAGGCAGTGAGGGCCCGACCGACGGCGGGGGGGGGAGGAGGCAGTGAGGGCCCGACCAACGGCAGGGGGGGGGAGGAGGCAGTGAGGGCCCGACTGACGGCAGGGGGGGGGAGGCAGGGAGAAGGCAGCCGTTCCCGACGGCAGTGGGGTGGAGGCCCCCCTGCCGTCGGTCGGGCCCGTCGGGAAACGGCTGCCTCAACTTCTGAGGCTTCCTGCAGCCTTCTCACTGCTGCAAGAAGCCTCAGTGCTGATGTGCTGATGGCAATGTGGTTTTATTAAAAAATTTTAAAAATTGAACAGCTACAAAGAACTACAAAAATGGCCGAGTGCCAATGTTTCCTTCACACTGCGCGTGCGCGAACGCTCCAACGCGCATGCGCAGGGTTGCCAGCACGAATAAAACTCATTTAAATGGTACCCGCCCCCTTCTACTTACAAAATCGGCGCGAGTGGTAGGCTCCGCCCCCTGGGCGCCACGCCAAGCTGACATCGAGCTGCAAAGCGCTCGAGAATAGCGCGTTTTTTTTCAGGCGCCATTTCCGGCGCGAAAAACAGGCGCCCAGCTCACAGGGGCGCCTGTTTTGCCGCGTGTGGAAACTTGGGGCCATTGTACTTGAACTGTAGTGACTTTAGTCCATTTATTGCAGCTCCTTGAGTGAGGGCACAATGAGGTGAGCTCCCTTTTATACTTGGTCACCTGCAATGTGCAGAGCAAGATCGAGGTGTCCATCAGTAGCACCCTCTGGTGGTACAGGTATGGTATATACAGTGTGAAGATACATTCAGTGGTCTAGTTTTACTGTACATACATTATACATACATAACAACACTCCCCGCTAAGTCTAGTGCCACTGGCTTTTACACTGTGTGCTCCGGTCCTCAACTTGAGTGCCCAAAGCACTTTGTCTTTGCTTGGGAATGGCTCTCTCCCTGTGGACCCCCAAGTCCTTATTGCCACAACATTGGGAAGTGGTCGGCAGTGGACGGTTGGAGGTTGTAGTGAGGGTTGTGTGGGTTCTGGGTGTGATCGATGTGTCCATGTCTACATACATCCATTTCCCCCCCATACATAGATCATGTGTGTGGCTCAACACTTGCATTGGCATAAATGTACAGAGAATAAGGAATCAAATTGTTATGTCACTGTTTTTGAGTTCAGCAGTGGTGGAGCCAGTACATGTAAAACATAAGGTACATACGTCATATTTTCTGGCCCCTGGGGTGTGGGTGCAGGTGGGTGAGGACATTTAGTGGTGGGCAGAGCCACAGGAATGTGTGGCCTCCCTGTCCTCCATTGAGGGCTGCAGAATCACCCTGATGTCCTTCAGTGGTGGTGGAAGTCTGGTCATCCCAGGTCCCGCCGGGAGGGCTCTTGCTTCTGGTGCTGGCCCTGGTGGCCAGGGGGGTAGGGCCGATCTGGGGCAGGGTGCCAGTGGTGGTGCCTGTGCCGTCCATTGATTGCTGGCCCTGCAGTGGGTATACTCCCACTGTGTGTGTGTGTGGCCACCCTCCCTGGGGCATCACATTGGTCCCGGAGGTGCAGGCTACATGATTGGGTAGCCCGCTGGACCTGGGTGCTTCCCACGGGCGGTTATTTTTAGCTTTGTTGGCGTGCATGTAGAACCCGGCATCATCTCTCATTTTATCATTAGCATTCATGATACATTGGCTCCAACCGCAATCAGCCGACTCGACATTGTTGTTTATCTTTACACTTTCACATTTGTCAATTACATCCCTTTCCTGTGTACTATCAGCATCTCTGTGCAAGGTTACATTTAGATACCTGCATTTGTTAGTTACATTTTTCTCATTAGCATTACCAGCATCATCGTTCAACAATACATTTATATACTTGCATTTGTTGATTGCATCTTTTACATTAGTGTCATCAGCATCACTGTTCAACAGTACATTTATATACTTGCATTCGTTAATTACACCTTTATCATTAGTGTCATCGGCATCGCTGTACCAAGAGTGGAACTGTCCCTTTAATTGTTCTGGGTTGCCTGTCTTCTTTAAAAGGGCCTTGCAATCTTTACCCCAATCCGGTTCGCTGCTCGGCATCACGTGTTGCTCCCTCAATGCTGCCCCTCGTGTTCTGATCGTGACCATCTTGATTTCAGGTGCTTCATCTCGTGGTGCGGGCGCCAACTTCTTTCTCTCCACGAGGTAGAATGTGGTGACCCTTTTCTCCCCAGGTTCTGTCACGCAAGCCGGGAATCTACCTTCTGCGCCGATCTTCTTCCCTCGGAGTCCTGCAAGCTGGAGCCCGGAAGGTGAGGTCTGGTCGTTCAGGTTGGATCATCTCGCCGTTGAGTTGTGCAGTCTGTGTCGTCGCCACGCAGTCGAGTTGGACGGTAGGATTTCCAGGTGCTGTGATGGATCCAAGTTTGGAGCTGCGTAGGATGTCAATCGCCGGGGCCTGGAGGCTTTCCCCGCTCCAACAGATTTGGATTTGCTTCATCCATCTTCTTCTCAGCAGCATTGAACCATCACCTGCAACGATCCACAATGGTAGCTTGTGCATCGTGCCACCATGGGACACCTGGACATCTACGCTGCCAATGACTGGGATGGTGTCTTTTGTTTAAGTGAGCAACTGCGCCTGGATCGGGAGCATTTTGGGTCGTTTGGCGGGATTGTCCCAGAGTTTCTCGAAGGCCGTCTGATTCATCGCCGATTGGCTCACTCCTGTGTCGATCTCCATTGAGACTGGAACACCGTTGATTTCTACTTCCATTTTCCATGGGGAACTCTCGGTGGAGCAGGTATACACTCCATACACCTCTTCCAGAGGCTGAGCCGCTTCATAGACTCTCTCTTCATCTTCATCAGCGCTGGAGCCCGGGTGATCGGCCAACTCTTCAGCGACTCGGTGAGTAAAATTTCTTCTACACATTCACTGGAGATGGCCTTTAGTGTTGCAGCCTTTGTAAGTGTAGTCTTTGTATCGGCACTGGTGGGCCCTGTGGTTTCCTCCACAGCGCCAACACGGGGCTAGCCGGTTGGCTCCATGTGGCGGACTCAGAGTTACGGGACTTGGGGCAGCAGCCTTGCCTGTGAACGGCGCCATTCGGTTCACTGTACTCGTCGGGTTAGAGTCCTGGGGGTGAGTCATCATCCTCTTGGAATCGCAGGCCGATATCATGGCTCACTTTAATTGCCTTCTACAGGGTGACCATAGTGTCCGCAGAGAGCAGCTTATGGAGGAGGCCCTCGTGGCCAATTCCAATCACCAAGATGTCCCTTAGTGCTTCGGTGAGGTGGTTGCCAAAATCACACGGTGCAGCCAATCTTCTCAGGTCTGCAGCATATGTTGCAATTTCTTGGCTTCAGGCCGCCGGTGGATGTAGAACCGGTGTCTGGCTGTGAGGATGCTCTCTTTAGGTTTGAGCTGTTCTTGTATTATTGTTACGAGCTCCGCGTAAGTTTTGGTTGTTGTCTTCGCTGGGGCTAGCAGGTCCCTGACGAGGCCTTGGACAGTGGGCACACAATTGCTGAGCAGGATGGCTCTGTGTTTATCAGCCAGCGAGGTCGGTGTGTCTCCAGCCAGGTCGTTCGCAATGAAAAAGTGTTCGAGCCTTTCCACAAAGGCATCCCAATCTTCCCCATTGGCGAATTGTTGGAAGTTGCTTAGGTTAGACATGTGGCGCATGGAAATTCGTAATCTCGTCGCCAGTTGTAGTATATGTAGGCACTCTAATAATGACTCCACGAGGTAAGGGTATAGTACTTGAACTGTAGTGACCTTACTCCGTTTGTTGCAGCTCCTTTGTGAGGACACAATGAGGTGAGCTCCCTTTTATACTGGGTTATCTGCAGTGTGCAGGTGACTCTTAGGTCTCCACCAATAGCACCCTCTGGTGGTACAGGTATGGTGTATACAGTGTGAAAATACATTCAGTGGTCTAGTGTTACTGTACATACATTATACATACATAACAACACTCCCCCCCCCCCAAGTCTAGTGCCACAGGCTTTTGCACTGTGTCCTCGACTTGAGTGCCCAAAGCCCTTGCAGTTTGTCTTTGCTTGGGAATGCCTCTCCCATCCTCGTCGCCAGTTGTAGTATATGTAAGCACTCTAATAATGACTCCACAAGGTAAGGGTATAGTACTTAAACTGTAGTGACTTTAGTGAGGACACAATGAGGTGAGCTCCTTTTTATACTGGGTTATCTGCAGTGTGCAGGTGACCCTTAGATCTCCACCAATAGCACCCTCTGGTGATACAGGTATGGTGTATACAGTGTGAAGATTCTTTCAGTGGTCTAGTGTTACTGTACATACATTATACATACATAACAGTTACAAATGGTGATTGCCGCCTGGATGTTGCCGCCTCACTTGCGGCCCCACTTACTGCCATTTACTGTCTCCAGAGTAGCACGCGATGCCTTATTTAATGCTGCAATCCCCTCTTCAGGGGGCAAAACTGAATTTCACGGTTGCCGTCAGTTCTTAAGAGTTAGCATGCAGTTACAGCAAGCAATGAAGAAGGCAAATGGCTTGTTGGCCTTTATTGCTCGAGGTTGGAGTACAAGTGTAAGAAAGTCTTGCTATGATTGTACAGGGCTCTGGTCAGAATACACCTGGAATACTGTGCACAGTTTTGGTCTCCTTATTTAAGGAAGTATATACTTGCCTTAGAGGCGGTATAATGAAGGTTCACTAGATTGATCCCTGGGATGAGAGGGTTGGCCTATGAAGAGAGATTGAGTTGGTTGGGCCTGTACAACCGATCTGCTCAACCAAACCCTCACCACTATCTTTGATGCCCTAGTCCCTATTAAAACCATTACTCTCGCTCACTCTGGCCGTTCCCCTGGTATGGTCCTCATCTTCGCTCCCTCAAGTCCAAGAGGCGCAGACTTGAACGGATGTGGCGGACAACTTGTTTATCCATTCATCGCCAGATCTGGCTGGACCACATAAAGCATTATCGGGTCCTACTCTTGTCTGCCAAAACTGCTCACTATTCCAGGATCATTCTGGAATGCAAAGAACCCCTGGCTACTATTCTCTACTGCTAACTGTCGTCTTAAACCCCTTCCCCCTGTCTCCACCCTCACCCCCAACAACAAGTGTGAGGAGTTCATGGACGTCTTTGTCTCAAAGATTCAGACCATCTGATCATCTACCTCTTCCAGGTCCATTCCTTCCCCTAGCCCACAGGGGCAAAGTTCATCTGAGGTTCCCGCCTTGCCCGAGCTCTAAACTCACATTTTTCTCCAGTTTCTCTCCGATCTCCTCTCTTAACCTCTGTACGCTCATCTAATCCATGAGATCCACTTCCTGCTCCCTTGACCCTATTCCCACTAAACTGCTGACCACACAACTTCCTTTTCAGGCTCCCATGTCAGCTGACATTGTTAACGGATATCTCGCCTCAGGTACTGTTCTCCTTTCCATCAAATCTGCGGTCATCACCCCTCTCAAAAAAACAACCCTTGACCCCACTATGCCTGCAAGCTACTGCCCCATCTCCAACCTCCCTTTCCTCTCCAATGTCTTTGAACGTGTTGTCGCCTCCCAAATCCACTCCCATCTTTCCCGGAACTCCGTGTTTGAATCCCTTCAATCTGGTTTCCGTCCCTGCCACAGTACTGAAACATCTCTCATCAAAGTCACAAATGACATATTTTGTGACTGTGATGAAGGTAAACTATCCCTCCTCATCATCCTAGACCTGCCTGCAGCCTTTGACATGGTTGACCACTCTATCCTCCTCCAATGCCTCTCTACCATCATCCAGTTGAGTGGGACTGCACTCGTCTGGTTCCATTCCTATCTAATCGTAGCCAGAAAATCTCTTGCAAAGTCTTCTCTTCCAACTCCCACATCATTAACTCTGGTGTCTCACAGGATCTATCCTTGGCCCCCTCCAATATCTCATCTATATTAGGACTTGGTGCGAGTTAGGATGCGGGCTGATGAGTTTTAGATGATCTCTGTTGTTGAACTACAGTACGTGGACGATGCCTGCGTCTGTGCACATTCAGAGGCTGAACTCCAGGATATAGTCGGTGTATTCACCGAGGCATATGAAAGCATGGGCCTTACGCTTAACATCTGTAAGACAACGGTCCTCCACCAGCCTGTCCTTGCCGCACAGCACTGCCCCCAGTCATCAAAATTTACGGCACGGCCCTCAACAACATGGACCATTTCCCATACCTCGGGAGCCTCTTATCAACAAAAGCAGACATTGATGCGGAGATTCAACATCCAGTGTGCCAGTGCAGCCTTTGGCTGCCTGAGGAAAAGAGTGTTCAAAGACCAGGCTCTCAAAGCTATCACCAAGCTCATGGTCTACAGGGCTGTAGTAATACCCACCCTCCTGTATGGATCAGAGGCATGGACAATGTACAGAAGACACCTCAAGTCCAACGATGTCTCCGCAAGATCCTGCAAATCCCCTGGGAGGACAGGCACACCAACATCAGTGTCCTCGTCCAGGCTAACATCCCCAGTATTGAAGCACTGACCACACTCGATCAGCTTCGCTGGGCAGACCACATAGTTCGCATGCCAGACACGAGATTCCCTAAGCAAATGCTCTATGCGGAGCTCTGTCATGGTAAATGAGCCAAAGGTGGGCAGCGGAAATGTTACAAGAACACCCTAATAAAGTGCGACATCACCACTGCCACCTTGGAGTCCCTGGCCGAAGACCACCCGAGGTGGAGAAAGTGCATCCGGGGGGGGCGTTTAGCTCTTTGAATCTCAATGGCGAGAGCGTGAAGAGGTCAGGCGCAGGCAGCGGAAGGAGCGTGCGGCAAACCAGTCCCACCCACCCCTTCCCTCGACGAATGTCTGTCCCACCTGTGACAGGGTCTGTGGCTCTTGTATTGGACTGTTCAGCCGCCAAAGAACTCACTTCAGGAGTGGAAGCACGTCTTCCTCGATTCCGACGGACTGCCTATGATGATGATGCTGCCACTTGGCGATATCATCCAAAAACACGGAGTCAGTTTCCACATGTACGCTGGCGACACCCAGCTCTACCTCTCCACCACTTCTCTCAACCCTCCACGGTCTCTAAATTGTCAGACTGCTTGTCTGACATCCAGTACGGATGAGCAGAAATGTCCTCCAATTAAATATTGGGAAGACCGAAGCCATTATCTATGGTCCCCGCCACAAACTCCATTCCCTACCCACTGACTCCATCACTCTCCCTAGCATCTATCTGAGACTAAACCAATCTGTCCACAACCTAGGTGTTGTATTTGACCTGAAATGAGCTTCCAGCCACATATCCGCGGCATTAATAAAACCTCTATTTCCACCTCCTTAACCTCTCAGCTCATCTGCTGCTGAAACCCTCATCCATGCCTTTGTTACCTCTAGACTTGTGTACTCTAACACACCCTGGCTGGACCCCCACATTCTACCCTACGTAAACTTGAGGTCATCCAAAACTCGTCAGCCCACGTCCTAACTTGCACCAAGTCCCGATCACCCATCACCCCTGTGCTCACTGACCTACATTAGCTCCCAGTTAAGCAGCGCCTTTTATTCAAAATTCTAATCTTTGATTACAAATCCCTCCCCTCAGTAATCTCTTTCAGCCTCACAACCCCACGAGATATCTGCGTTCCACAAATTCTGCCCTCTTGAGCATCCCTGATTATAATCGCTCAACCATTGGTAGGCATGCCTTCAGCCTCCTGGGCCCTAGGCTCTGGAACTCCCTCCCTAAATCTCTCCGCCTCCCTACCTCGCTTTCCTCCTTTAAAACACCACTTAAAACCTACCTCTGTTGTAATTTCTTCTTATATGGCTCGGTGTCAAATTTATTTGTTTTGTCTTATAACACTGCTGTGAAGCGTCTTGGGACATTTTATTACGTTAAAGTCACTATATTAATAAAAGTTATTGTTGTTTGTTGTTGTACTCTCTGGAGTTTAGAAGAATGAGAGGTGATCTCATTGAAACATATAAGATTCTGAGGGGAACTGACAGGGTAGATGCTGAGAGGTTGTTTCCCCTGGCTGGAGAGTTTAGAACTAGGGGGCATAGTCTCAGTATAAGGGGCCGGCCATTTAAGACTGAGTTGAGGAGGAATTTCTGCACTCTGAGGGTAGTGAATCTTTGGAATTCTCTGCTCCAAAGAGCTGTGTATGCTCAGTTGTTGAGTATATTCAAGGTTGCGATAGATAGGGTTTTGCACTCCAGAGGAATCAAGGGATATGGGGTTAGGGCTGGAAAATGGAGCTGAGGTCGAAGATCAGCCTTGATCTTATTGAATGGCAAAATAGGCTCGAGGGGCAATGTGGCCAACTCCTGCTCCTAATTCTTACGTTCCTATGTTGTTATGAATCAGGAGGAGCAGGAGTACATTTGAATTGCATGCCGTTGCTGGTCTATTCTCCTCCACCCACTCTTGATCACCTCCCCCTGGACTCACCTGCTGTCCTTGGCTGGTATCTCTGCCAGCTAAACTCACTCACCCTGTGGGCTGCCTCTATGGCAGCAACTGTCCCTGTAACTCATTGGTATTACACGAATAAGGCTGGTGGACTAATTTTCCCTTGGTCCTGTTTTTAGGTGTTGGTTGAGTGATAAATATTGGCCAGGACACCGGGGAAAGCTCCCCTGCTTTTCTTTGAGATGGGATCTTTTCCATCCACCTGAGAGAGAGCAGATGGGGCCTTGGTTTAATGTCTCATCCGAAAGATGGCATCTCTGACAGTGCAGCAGTCCTTCAGTGCTGCAGAGTCAGCCTAGTTTTTATGATCAAGTTTCTGGAGTGGGATTTGAACCTACAACATTCTGATTCAGAAGCAAGAGTGCTATCCACTGAGTCACAGATGACACCAAAATTATGGGTGTCCAAAAAAATGTTGAAATTTAGGGAATTGTTTTTTTTAGTATGAGTGTGATAAGATAGTACAGGTGCAGCGCCTAAAATCCAGAATCCTCGGAACCGAGGCCGTTCCAGATTCCGGGCTTTTCCGGACTTTCGATTTGTTTCTGACGTCACAAATCCAGAAACACCCGAGCTCAGGTTCGGGTATTTCTGGATTTCGGAACGTCAAAGTGCGGGGGGGTGGGGGGGGGTATTCCCGCCGAGGAGCTGTTCGGGCTGTCCAAACCTGCCAAGGAGGTTGTCATCGGGCGGACCCCGCCAAGGAGGTCGTCATCGGGCGGGCCCCGCCAAGGGGGTCATCGTCGGGCGGGCCCCGTCAAGGAGGTCGTCGTCGGGCGGGCCCAGCCGGGGGGGGGGTCATCGTCGAGCGGACCCCGCCAAGGAGGTCGTCGTCGGGCGGGCCCCGCCAAGGAGGTCGTCGTCGGGCAGACCCCGCCAAGGAGGTCGTCGTCAGGCGGACCCCGCCAAGGAGGTCGTCGTCGGGCGGGCCCCGCCAAGGGGGTCATCGTCGGGCGGGCCCCGTCAAGGAGGTTGTCATCGGGCGGACCCTGCCGAGGAGGTCGTCATCGGGCTGGCCCCGTCAAGGAGGTTATCATCGGGCGGGCTCAGCCAAGGAGGTCGTCATCAGGCGGACCCCGCCGGGGGGGGGGGGGGTCATCGTCGGGCGGGCCCCGTCAAGGAGGTCGTCATCGGGCGGACCCCGCCGAGGAGGTCGGTGGATGGGCTGGATCGCCGAGGAGGTTGTCGGGCGGGATGGCCCCGATGAGGTTGTTGTTGGGCGGGCCAGATTGCCAAGGATACTGTCGGGCAGGGCTCCGCCAAGAAGGTTGTCAGGCAGGCCGGCGAGGAGGCCCACAGGTAAGGGCAGCGGCGGTGAGGCGAGCGGGCTCAGGCAGACAGGGCGAGGCCCAAGGTCAGGCAGCGGCGGAACCCCAAGGTCGGCAGTGTCGTCTGGTCCAGATTCTGAAACATTTTACGGATTCTGGACAACAGTGCCACCGATCGGCCCGGAGTCCGGATTACGGAACATTTCGGATTCCGGAGCTCCAGATTCTCGATGTTGCACCTGTATAGCAAACCGTAGCAGGTTTAAAAGAGGATGGGGTGAACTCCCATTAAAGGGCTATTAATTCTAGAATCGTAATGAAGGACATGATGGGAGGTTTGGAAAGGTAAGCTAGTTGGATAAATATTTTTCTCCTGCCCAAAACTTCTCCATTTGTTTGTTACCAGGATAGATGCTGAAGCTTCCACAATGGTAAAATAATTTATCAATTGAGCCATTAGGGGAGCTCTTTGGTTACCATTTTTCATGGGTGATGATATTCTTTTAACAGTCTAGATTTTGCTTTTTACAGCAACTGGTTCAACCGATTCAATGCCAATAACCAGTGGAGATCTCTCCGATTGGCACCAGGGAGCAACATAAAACTGGCAGCAAGCCATAAGGCCTCTTTGTGAAATTTTGAACCTCATGGCTTTAATTGGGGCCAATATTACAAGTGGGGTACGGGTCACAACCTATTACTGAATGATTTTCGAGTACGTCGTAGCTCTGAGAGCAGGAAATGCATTGTGGTCAAAATGTGATTTAAATAACGTCTGATTTCACAGCTGACTGCTTCACATGTTTCACGGAGTCATTTGAAAAGGAAGTCCAACTCCAACTATTCCTTCCTCTTTCAATGTAGGTTGAAAAATATAATTAGCAACAGGGCCAAACCGCACTTATGTGATGTTAAAGCGCTGCGGTATTGAGATGGTCATGTGATAGTAATCATTGTCATATGACATGAATTGGCACTCATTTTGGAAGTTCTTTAGTCCTCTAGTATAAAAGATTAAGGGGTGATCTAATTGAGATGTTTAAGATAATTGGAGGATTTGATAGAGTAGATAGAAAGAAATTAATTTGTCTGATAGGGGAACCCAGAACAAGGGGGCATAACCTCAAAATTACAGCTAGGCCATTCAGGGTGTGTCAGGAAGCACTTCATCACACAA
The DNA here is from genome assembly GCF_044704955.1 of Pristiophorus japonicus. Classification (NCBI taxonomy): domain Eukaryota; kingdom Metazoa; phylum Chordata; class Chondrichthyes; family Pristiophoridae; genus Pristiophorus; species Pristiophorus japonicus. The sequence continues at coordinate 204,214,279 of NC_091983.1, forward strand.
AGGGTTGTGGACAGCTGGAACTCTCTCCCACAAAAAGCTATTGAGACTGGGGATTAATGTGAAACTTTGAAAACTGGGATTGATGTATTTTTGTTACATAGGGGTATTAAGGATATGGAACAAAGGCAGGTAAATGGAGTTGAGGTACAGATCAAGCATTATCAATTGAGCCATTAGGGGAGCTCTTTGGTTACCATTTTAGGGGTTATGGGGAGCGGGTGAGGGAGTGGAGCTGAGTCCATGATCAGATCAGCCATGATCTTATTGAATGGCGGAGCAGGCTCGAGGGGCCATATGGCCTACTCCTGTTCCTATTTCTTATCTTCTTATGTTCTTATGTAAGCAGGATCTAATTGAATGGTGTAATAGGCTCAAGGGGCTGAATGGTCTACTCCTGTTTCTATTTTCACAATGTTCCTCCCCTGAACTCCCTCTTTTAGGATCCTTCAAGGCTACTACATCATTGCCAGTCCAAGGGGAGCACAGCAAGGCAGCCAGCTGGCTCTGTGGCTTCTCCAAATATGAACCAGCCTCCGATTGCCAGGAGATACATAAGAACAACTCGGTTGAGGTGGGGAGAGGTGAATGTATTTTATTCAGAAAACCCAATAAAAGAGTATAAATTTAGGATTAGGATAAGATAGTACTAGAGGTTCTAAAGGACTGGTTAGAAGAAACTTTTCACAGAGGTTTTCAGAATATGGAATACATTAGAGTAAATTAGCAAGAGACATAAAAACAGATTGTAAATGTTTCTATAGGTATGTAAGTGGCTACTGAAACTGATCCATTTACAACACTCAACAACAACAACTTGTATTTATATAGTGCCTTTAACGTAGTAAAGCATCCCAAGGCACGTCGCAGGAGTGCTATAAGTCAAAGGATTTGACACTGAGCCATATAAGGAGAAATTTGGGCCAATATCCAAAAGCTTGGTCAAAGAGGTAGGTTTTAAGGAGCGTCCTAAAGGAGCAAAGTGAGTTAGCGAGGCAGAGAGGTTTAGGGAAGGAAATCCGGAGCTTAATTCCAGAGGGTTAATTAATAACCTTGTAGTAAAGGGGCCTTTAGGGAAGAGTGACCATAATAAGATTGAATTTTATATTGAATTTGAAAGTGATTCAGGTAAGTACGAAACTAGGATCTTAAATCTAAACAAAGCAAATTACGTAGGTATGAGGGGTGAGTTGGCTAAGGTAAATTGGGAACCTACATTAAAAGGTTTGACGGTAGACAAGCAATGGCTAGCATTTAAAGAATTAATACATAATTTACAACAAATATACATTCCTTTAAGGGACAAAAACCCCATGGGAAAAGTGGCCCAACCGTGGCTACCAAGAGAAGTTAAAGATAGTATTAGATCAAAGGAAGAGACTTATAATGTTGCCAAAAAGAATAGTAAGTCTGAGGATTTTGAATTCAGTAAAGGAGAATCAAGAAATTGATATGGAAAGAGAATAAAGAATATGAGAGTAAATTAGCAAGAGACATAAAAACAGATTGTAAATGTTTCTACAGGTATGTAAATAGGAAGACATTAGAGCAAGTGGGCCCATTAGAGGCAGAGACAGGAGAAATTATAATGGGCAATAAGGACATAGCAGAGATTATTAAACAAATACTTTGTATCTGTCTTCACGGTAGAAGACACAAAAATAATGAAAGAATGAGGAACTTAAAGAAATCAGTATAATTAAAGATATAATACTAGAGAAATTAATGGGACTAAGTGGCTCCAAATTCCCTGGACCTGATGACCTGCATCCTAGGATTTTAAAAAAGGTAGCTGCAGAGATAGTGGATGCACTAGTATTAATCTTTCAGAATTCCATAGATTCTAGAACAGTCCCCAAGGATTGGATGGTAGAAAACATAACGCCGCTATTTAAAAAAAGAGGAAGAGAGAAAACAGGGAACTATAGGCCAGTTAGCCTGACATCAGTAGTAGGCAAAATGCTAGAATCTATTATTCGGGACGTAGCAACAGGGCACTGCATATCTCCTGGTAATCATAATATGATTAGGCAGAGTCAACATGGCTTTATGAAAGGGAAATTGTTTTACATACTCATCCATGTACACCACATCCACTGCATTTCCTCCATCTGCTATGTCTGTTATCTTCTCAATGAATTCTATGAAGTTTGTTAAGCATGATCGTCCCTTTTGAAATCTGTACTGGCTACCTCTAACTATTGTTCTATAACTAGATACTTGATCATTTTACTTGGTAATTAAAGTACTTGGTCATTTTACTTGGTAATTATACTTGGTAATTAAAGATGCTGACATTTTCCCTAGCACAGATGTTAGGCTAACTGGCTAATTATCCAGATTTGTTCTGTCTCCCTTTTTCAAAATGGGTACTATATTGGTTACACTTCAGTCCTCCAGCACCCATCCACACTCAAAAGAGCCTAAAATATAATTTCTAGGGCCTCAGCAATTTCCTCCCTTATCTCCTTCAGGATATTGCGTCAGGCCTTGGCATTACATCTTCCTTCAGCTTAATCTATCTTATCTAAAATGTTCCTTTTATTCATCATAATAGTGTTTATTTCGCTCTCAAACACTTCAGGAGTCACCTCTTTGGTTTAGCAAAGACTGATACAACATTCTTATTAAATACCTCCGCCATTTTTTGATCATCGCCTACAAATTGACAATCCTCTCCTCTCAGGTGTCCCACTCGCATTTAATAATTCTTTTTTTTATGGATATAATACTTGTAAAATACATTACTGTTGCTTTTGATGTTTTTGAATTATTTTCCTCATGCTCCCTCTTAGCTTTCCTCAACCTCTATTTTTATTTTCTCACATACTCCTTTAGTTTTTCTTACTGTTACTATTCTTATTATGGTCATAGGACCTGTAGCCTATGGATATCAGGATATCAATTATAAAAATGCATATATTTGTATAGTGCCTTATCACGTCATTATGATACCTCAAAGCATCTTTGGAGTGCACCAACAATTTTTTGGTGGTATTTGTTCAAGAAGGAATGTCGGCCAAGACACCAGGGGAATGCCATGCTCTTTTATTGAGTAGTAATATAGGATCGTTAATATTCACCGGAAACACTGAAGTAGGTAGAAAGGCAGTGATTCCATGACCTTGCCACTCCCTATCTCTGTAACCTCTTCCAGCCCTACAATCCTCCGAGATTGCTGAACTCCTCTAATTCTGACCTCATCCCCAATTTTCTTCGCTCCAACATTGGCGGCCGTACCTTCAGCTGCCTGGGCCCTAAACTCTGGAATTCTCTCATTGAACCTCTCCGCCTCTCTACCTCTTTCTCTTCCTTTAAGACGTTCCTTAAAACTTACCTCTTTGACCAAGCTTTTGGTCACCTGTCCTAACATCTCCTTATGTGGCTCATTGTCAAATGTTGTTTAATAATGTTCCTTTGAAGTACTTTGGGACATTCTTCTACATTAAAGGTGCTATATAAATGCAAGTTGTTGTTATTGCTGTCAATTTAACATCTTCTCCAAAAGACGGCGCCTATGAAAATGCAGCAATTTCTCAGTACTGCATTGGAGTGTCAGTCTACATTGTTTGCTTTCTTGTTGTTCAGTCAATATTGAAACCTCTGACTCAAAGTCAAGAATGTTACCAACTGAGTCAAGCTAATACCTTATTCAGAGTGTTCAGGGAGAGTCTAAAGAGGAAGTGGCCTTTTCTCATTTCTTATCTATGGCTTGGTGTTTGACAGATGAGACAACCGGAGGCAATCGCAAAATCAGTCACCTTTGTTCCTACCAGTCATGGACAAATTATGCTTCTCAACCGGCAGTTTCCAAAATAGAAGGTGAATGAGCCATGTTCCCCTTCGCAGCTTCCAGTGCAGGGGGTGCTCTGGTGTTCCACTTGCCCAAGGACAGGCTTCTGCAGGGTGAGACCAAGCTAGTTCTCAGCCAGTGTGGGACATCCCTCAGACCAGGACATTCAAGAGGTGCAGCCCAGAAGTGTGACGAATTGGCAGTTGAAGGTAATGCTTCAAAAATAAGTCAAAAACAAATATGATGAAGGACGTTGATTGTTGGTTGACTACCAGCAACTGTGCTGCTACATAGTAGGTTCTGGGTTTGCACTTGTGGCTCTTCAGGCAAAACAGAAAGAAGTTGCATTTATATAGCACCTTTCAGAACATTCCACTTTTGAAGTATAATCAATGTAGGAAATGCAGCAGCCAATTTGCACACAGCAAGGTCCAACAAACAGCAATGAAATAGTGACCAGATAATCTGTTTTTAGTGATGATTGGTTAAGAGATACATTTTGGCCAGTACATTCCTGCTTTTCTTTGAAACAGTGCCATGGGATCTTTTATGTCCACCTGAGAGGGAAGACATTTAATTCGAAAGACAGCGCCTCCAGCACTCCCTCAGCGCTGCACTGGCGTGTCAGTCTAGACTTTTGTGCTCAAGTCTCTGGACTCAGAGGCGAGGATGCTACTCACGGAGCCACAGCTGACACAGTATAAGTACGGCGCAATATTGTAGAAGATTTGAGAGTGGGCCTGGGGAATAGGCCTCTTGGCTGGGGACCAGTTCAGGGATATGCCAAAGAGAAGAGGAGAAGAATTAAAAGAAGTAATTCGATAACAAATGATTTGCCAGCAATAAATAGCAAATCCCATCTGTGCATCCTGGATTTGTTTTCCTTTACTTGAATGTTACATAGCATGCAGCGTAATCGCAATGTTGCTTTGCACGCATTTTGGTTGAAAACAGGAAAACCAGAATGTCCTGCCAAATATAAAAAACCGCAAACTGGAATTTAAGAAGGAGTGGTGTGTGAATGATATTTTGAAGTTGGTGTTATTAAGAATGATTACTGATAGATTTCCTCTTCACTATTTGCAGTGAAATCTTAAATACCTTCTTTATAGTTTATTGATGCCAGTCCTGCTCTCTTGACCTCTATAAAGGGAAAGCTAGATAAGTACATGAAAGAGAAAGGAATAAAAGGATATGTTGATAGGGTCAGATAAAGTAGGGTGGGAGGAGGCTCATGTTGGGCATAAACATCAGGCTGGGCCAATTGGGCCGAACGGCCTGTTTCTGTGCTGTAAAATTCTATGTAATTCTATGTCCTCATTTCACTACAAGTAGCAAGCATCATCTACAAGGCACAAGTCAGGAGTGTGATGGAATACTCAGCACTTGCCTGGATGAGTGCAGCTCCAACAACACTCAAGAAGCGTGACACCATCCAGGACAAAGCTGCCTGTTTGATTGACACCCCATCCACCATCTTAAACATTCACTCACTCCATCACCAGCATACCGTGGCTGCAGCATGTACCATCTAAAGTTGCCATCTTGGCAACTCGCCAAGACTTCTTCGGCAGCACCTCCCAAACCCACGACCTCTACCACCTAGAAGGACAAGGGCAGCAGGCGCATGGGAACACCATCAGCTGCAAGTTCCCCTCCAAGTTGCACACCATCCTAACTTGGAAATATATCGCCATTCCTTCATCATCACTGGGTAAAAATCCTGGAACTTCCTCCCCAACAGCATTGTGGGAGTACCTTCATCACACGGACTGCAGCGGTTCAAGAAGGCGGCTCACCACCATCTTCTCAAGGGAAATTAGGGATGGACAATAAATGCTGGCCTCGGCAGCGATGCCCACAACTCAGGAACGAATAAAAAAAATATGTCCCCAGTGTGAGCGGGTGGTTACAGTTGAATGCATGAACTGAATAGACACAGACTGGAATTGTCGATGTGGTGAAATGTTTTAGTCATTCAACTGTGAAAATCATTTTAAAGATCTGCAGCAGCTGAATTTTCGAATAAAGGTTTTTTGTTTTTAGAGTTGGCCATTTAGGAGTGAACTGGGGAGAAATTTCTTCACTCAGAGGGTTGTGAATCTTTGGAATTCTCTACCCCAGAGGGCTAAAGATGCTCAGTCATTGAGTATATTAAAAATAGACATTGATAGATTTTTGGGGGGCACTAAGGGAATCAAGGGATATGGGGATCGGGCGGGAAAGTGGAGGTAAAGGATCAGCCATGAATGGTGGAGCAGGCTCGAGGGGCCATATGGCCTACTCCCGCTCTTAATTCTTCTTATAAATTTTCTTATTATTTAATCCCCTCTCCTGAAGAGATGGTTCCACAGCCCCTGGTCACCTCCTTCACCCCGCCCCCCCCCCCCCCGCCCCTACCCTATTTCGTACCTCATCCAAGTGACTATTCTTCTTGTGCAGCTATAATGCCCCATGGTCAAATAACGGCAAGCTATTTGACTGTGTGGGCATCACAGCCAAGACTGTTCCTTTTGATACATGCGCAGTTTTTAGCAGGGGGCTGGTTAGGGGATAATAATAAGAAGCTGAAACCATGGCTGTTTTTTTGCCCTCCCGAACCCAAAAGCACTAAGGCTAATTGTAGAGGCCCCAATGCAAGGCCAACTGAGATTAGCCAACTGAACCATTTATTTGGTTCAAAACAAAACAAAAAAAAGGCAACAAGACCTGAGTATCTGATGCAAATTGCGAGGGGAACTGAGTGTGGAAAGGGTTTTTGAGCAGTGTTTTTGTTGTAAAATGGGAATATGTTAAACCGCATAAAGTATGTCCTTCTTAATCACATCAAATAAATTGCATAGAAACGAGCAGAGCCCAGAGGCCTCCGGGTGGAATATGTTGCCATGGTGATGTTTCCTTAATAAGGAGTTTGCTCTTGGAAGACATGCTCCAGGCAGAGAATAATGTCAAATTGTTAAATCTGTCCTATGGTGGTGACAGGGTTAGCATGTAACAGAAACACAGTTAGAGAAAGGAGAGCTAATCAATAGGCATGAGTAAGATTTACAGGGAAATGCAATAAAGGCATGCGGAGGCACAGGCGCGATAGGCCGAATGGGCTCCTTCTGTGTAGTACGATTGTACGATTCTATGAGGGACAGTATGCGAGAGAGGGGAGGGGGAAATGGGAATGAGAATGAAGTTGGGAAAAGAAAAGGGGTGGAGTAGTACGAGGAATACAAGGGAGAAAAGCAAAGAGATGAAAGATTGAGAGAGGGGAGGAGGCAGTTATTGGGGCCGAGAACATGAGACAAAGGGAGAGACGTGCGAGACAGAGAGCAATCGAAGGAAAAACAGAGAATGGAAAGACAGAGACTTTCTGGGCTGGATTTTCGGCCTGTTGCTGCCTGTGTTTTCGCCCTGGAGGGGCAGCAATGATGGCGGTAAGCTTCCAGCACCCTGCTGGGGTTTTCAGGGCCGGTTTTGGCGGGACGCAGAGCATTACCGCCCAGAAGAGGCGAGCCAGTGTGCAACACCCCTGGTTGCGACGCCGGCTCGATTTTTGGCTCCCGCCCGATCCCTAAGATGCCGTGCTGGGACCGGCTGTGAAAGCTGGCAGTCCAAGCTGTAGTGGCTGCAATGAGGTAAGTAATGTCAGCCTCAGGTAAGTGTGATTGTTTTTTTTTGATTGTTACGTTGTGGTGGCGTGAGCTCCTTATTGGGAATGTTTTTGATGGGTTTTTTTCAAGTTTTTTTTTCTCCCCAGGCTCTCTTAGAGCGCTCCGAGGCCTGCAGTTTAGCTCGGGATTTTCGCATACTCAGCCAGCCTAGCGCCCTAAGAGAGGTATGCAATGCCTCCTTCAGCGCTCCGCCCCACACTCAGGGCCCAGCTGCCGAATTTTGCTGACTGAAGCGCAAACTGTTCCCGGGCGTAATCTTTACCGCCCCACCGCCATTACTGCCCCTAAATGAGCAAAGCCAAAAATCCAGCCCATAGAATCGGAGAGAGGGACCAACAGAGAGAGATAGAGAGTAAGAAGAAGGGTCGAACAGAAGTTAGGAAAAAAAGAAAAGGGGCTGCTACACTGGGGCGAAGAGAAGAAAATAGAGTTGCAAGAAGTTGTCAAAGAGAAAGAGAAAGAAAAATGAAAGCAGGTAAATGAATAGATGTGATCGTACAGGATAGCGAAATAGAGACAACAGAAGATTAAGAAAGAAATCACTTCATATTGTTCTGATAAGGATTACTACATTACAACAGTGACTACACTTCAAAAGTACCTCATTGGCTGAAAAGCACTTTGGGATGTCCTGTGAAAGGAACTATATAAATGCAAGTCTCTCTTTTTTTCTATTTTCATCAAACACATCAGTGTTACAGCAGGATTATCCCAAATGCTCTTCAAGAAAGGTGAGAGGGGGAAACCAGAGAATTATAAATAATACAAAATCAAAATACTGCGGATGTTGGAATCTGAAATAAAAACAGAAAATGCTGGAAATCTCAGCAGGTCAGGCAGCATCTGTGGAGAGAAAAACAAAGTTAATGTTTCAGGTCAATGACCCTTCGTCAGAGCTGACGAATGTTTGAAAAGAACATTCTTAAGGAGCACTGAAAGAGGGAGGGCCAGAAAGAACAAAAGGGAATTACAGACCGGTTAGCCTAACGTCTGTTGTTAGGAAATTATTAAAGTCTATAATTAAGGATAGAGTGACTGAACATCTTGAAGATTTTCAGCTGATCAGAGAGAGCCAGCACGGATTTGTAAAGGGTAGGTCATGCCTGACAAACCTGATTGAATTTTTTGAAGAGGTGACTAAAGTAGTGGACAGGGGAATGTCTATGGATGTTATTTATATGGACTTCTGGAAGGCATTTGATAAAGTCCCTCATAAGAGACTGTTAGCTAAAGTTGAAGCTTATGGAACTGAGGGCAAATTATTGACCTGGTTAGGAGATTGGCTGAGCAACAGGAGATAGAGAGAATAGGGATAATGGGTAGGTGCTCGAATTGACAGGATGTGACTAAGGCGTCCCACAGGGCTCTGTGATGGGGCCTCAACTATTGAATGTATTTATTAACGACCTAGATGATGGGATAGAGAACAACATATCCAAATTTACTGATGACACAATGATAGGCAGCATTGTAAGCAGTGTAGATGGAAGCATAAGATTACAAAGAGATATTAATAGATTAACTAGTGAATGGACAAAACTGTGGCAAATGAATTTCAGTACAGGCAAGTGTGAAGTCATCCACTTTGGACCTAAAAAGGATAGAATAGGCCACTTTCTAAATGATGAAAAGCTAAAAACTGCGGAGGTCCAAAGGGACTTAGGGGCCCAGGTACATAGATAATAACAATGTCATGGACAAGTACAGAAAATAATCAAAAAGACTGATGGAATGCTGGCCTCTATAGGAATGCTGGCAGGAAAGTTAGCGGCTGGGAATAGTTTGCGCCTCAGTAAGTAAGTTTGGGCATCTGGGCCCTGTGTCAGGGGGCACAGCACTAAGGGAGATGCTGTACACCTCTCTTGGGACAAGGATGGGAAACTCCCGAGCTAAAGAGCCGGCCCAGGAGCGCTCCGAGAGATGTCTTTGGGGAGGGGTGAAACATTCCTAAATCATTGCCCCCGCCAGCACAACACAAATCGCGATCACCTCTTCGCCGACGGGCTGGTTGGACTGTCCTGATTTCCCAGGCGTCATTGTGGGTCATACTTCCGGGCATACGGGTCGGGCAGGTGTTCAAACTGCCGCTAGTGTCGCAACCAGGGGCGTTGCACACCGGCACAGCTCTTCTGGGCATGCTGCTCTGTACCACCACAAACCCCAACCGGAGGATCGCTGCCGGGTGCTGAAGGCTGACCGTCTGCTCAGAAGTTCTCACCGCCGCCATTGCCACCGCTCAGGGGGAAACAACAGAGCGCAGAAGACCGGAAAATCCAGCTCTTAATATTTTAAAAGGGCTAAAAATAACCTTACCTTTTTGTACATGTGTTTTAATGTTTAAATGTACGAAAAAACAATATATCTTTATCTTTTTTTAAACTCTTACACCTGGTAAAAGCAGGCCTTATGCATGTTTCCAACCCACCCGGCGCTCTGACCCGTTGTCGGCCGCGCGCTGAACCCTTACCGCGCGGGAGCACAGCCGGGAAGCTGCCAGTGGCTGGAGGACACAGCTGTCCTAAAGGGAAGGGTGCATCGCCTGCCCGACAATGGCGGCCACCGTCAACAGGCAACCTAGCACCGCCTTTGGGCAACTAGCCCAACCAAACCCTTCCCTGGTGGCCCAGTGGGCTCCACTGAAGCCTCACTAGGCCTCACAGCGTTTCCCCCCCCCCTTTAAGTGAAGGGGAGGGATGTTGCGACACGATCAGCGCGACAGTGATGAACAGCACCCCGCTCCCGACCCGATCCTGCCTTTATACCGCCTCCAACAGTGCCCCAAAGTGCTGGGAGGTGGTGTCAGAGTAAACGAGCCGAATTTTCGAGCTCTTCCCTCCGACTCCCATCGGGCGGTAACTTTCCGTTTAAATCGAGGTGCCCTCCCCAATTTCTCACTGAGGGTAATTTCGGTCTCGATATCTTGGGTGAGTTAGCAGGATGGTGAACAGGTACTAGAAAAAGAATTGGGACCCTGTTTAAATTTCCTCTTCTTAGCCCAGAGGCACTCGGTCTAATTGTAGCCCAGTACGTTGGTCGACCAGCCCTACCCATGCAATCAGGGGAAATAAAAAGGTGATATCAGTAAAAGTGACCATCGAACCGACAGATTGTCATAAAAACACTTTAGGGAAGGAAACCTACCGTCTGTACTCAGTCTGGCCTATATGTGGCTGCAATCCCACAGCAACGTGGTTCACTCTTCACTGCCCTCTGAAATGGTCTAGAAAGCCACTCAGTTGTATCAATACAGGCAACTAGGGAAGGCCTTGCCAACGTCCAAAGAATAAATGGGAAAAAAAGAGCAGAGTAGAGATTACATGTTTCTCTTCCAAGTATTGTAGAGTTTCCATCTCCAGGATAGCTTTGGCAGAGACCTAACAGTAGGTCACCTGTTTTCCTTCTGCGTAGAGGAAAGGTATGTGCCTTAGGAGAGCGACAGGAAGGAAGAAACAATTTGTTTTTTAAAGGAAATACCTCCGACCCAGCTGGCCCGTTGAATAAATGAATCATTTGTTGTGGTCACTCAACAATACAGACCAGAAAGGTCCCACATTCATCCCCAGTCTGTGCCGAATGAACTGATCTCATCTGGGGGCAGTGGGTGTGCTCCAATTGGCTTCATTGTCGCCAGGCTATGGAGGACAACAATCATAATAATTACCTCCGAATTCGTTTCCAAGGATGTGACCATTTGATTTGCAAAGCAATGATGACACTAGCTACTGACTTACGTAACACTGCAAGCACAATATATTACATTGTTAATCCATATATATTTCATCAGCCAGATTGGATCGCAGCCAACACAAACATGCTGCCTCCACTAAGCAGCTGAGCAAACATATTCCTTTATTTGATCTTGGAATGTGGGCAAGCCAGCATATCTTGCCCATCCCTACTTGCCCTGAGGGCTTGAAGAGTCATCTAAATAGGATGGGTCTGTCGTCACATATAGACAGGTAGGGATGAAGGACATTATTGAACCAGTTGGGTTTTTGCAACAAACTGGAGAATTAAATAGAAATTACAGCACGGAAATAGGCCATTCAGTTCAAACAGTTGGTGTTTATCTTCTGCATCACCAGTAGTTCTAATCCCACATGCCCACCCTATTCCCATATCCCTTTGTTCCTTCACCCGCTCCCCCTCTAAATAATCTATTCTTAAATGTTGACATGATCTCTGCTTCAATTACTAACTCTGGTGGTACATTCCACAGCCTCACAACCCTCTGTAAAAAGGTTACTCCTGCTCACTATCCTAAATGTCTTACATTTAATCATGTATCTTTGTCCTCTCATTCGCAGCTCCTCAATCACCAGAAACAATCTGTTTCTATTCCCTTCATAATTGTATACACCTCTACCAAATCACTCTATAACTTCCTCTGTTTTAATGAAAACAGCCCCAATTTTTCAAATCTTTATTCATATTTTATTTCCTCATTCCATTCCAGGCAGCATCCCCATTGTACCCTCTCTAAAGCCTCAACATCCTTCTTCTAGTATGCAGTCTACAACTGCACACAGTACCCCAACTGTGGTCTTATTAAGGTTTTAGGTAGATTCACCATTACATCTTGACTATTATATTCTATGGGGCAGAAATTATCCCTTTCTATAGCCCCATTAATGCCTCCAGGTGACGTTAATGGGGCGCAATGGATTTATCGCCCGGGCGAGGGGGGTGATAGTATCTCCTGGGAAATCACCCTGGGGGTTTGGAGGCACTGTCCTGGTAGTGCTGCGATAACAGCCCCAGCCTTGGAAGGTTATCACCCACAATCGGGGCAATTATGCCCCCTATATCTCTTGCCATGATACCCAGTATTCCATCAGCTTTTTTTTTATGGTCTTATACACTTGAGGTGCTGTTTTTATTATCTAGTGAACCTGAACCACCAAATCCCTCTGCTCTTCCACAGCATCCTTCCCCCATTCAAAGTATAGTTATTACTTTTAATTTTCTTACCAAAATCTACCATTTCTCATTTATTGAATTCCGTTCACCATGTTTTTGCCCATTCTCCCATCTGATCAATATCCCCTCACAGTTTCCTTTGGTCCTTCAGGATTATGTACTATGCTTCACATTTTGTATTGCCTTCAAATTTGGACATCACTCCCTTTAGCCCGAGATCCAAATCGCTGATGTACACAGTGAACAGAAATGGTCCCAGAACAGAACTGTGGAGAACACTGCTACCCACTTGCAATCACTCTGAGAAACTGCCCTTACCTCTGACTCTCTCATTCCTCCCTTCTAATGTGTTTTAAATCTAATTTGCTAACCGTTGCCTAATATCATCACCCTGAATCTTATTCAACAGTTTCCTGTACAACTTTCTGAAGCTCCATGTATACTACATCCACTGCATTTCCTGCATCCGCTGTTTCTGCCACTCCTCACAGAATTCGATCTGGTTGATCGAGAACAATCTTTCTTTCTAAAATCCGTGTTGGCTGATTTCTCTCCATTTAGCAGCTTTCATTGTCATTCTTTCTGGTGCTCACCCACAATATACCAGATTTATTGAATGCAATTTCACAACTTGCCACTTGTGGGATATGAACTCTCAGTTTAACGTAATTGACGAAAGAAACAGAGGGGCGATGAGGACTTTTTGATCTGGAATGCACTGCCTGAAAGGATGGTGGAAGTAGATTCAGTAACTTTCAAAATGGAATTGGATAAGTACTTGAAAAGGAAACATTTGCAGGGTGTATGGGGAAAGCGCAGAGGAGTGGGACAATTGGATAGCTCTTGAAAAGCTTGTGCAATGGGCCAAATGGCCTTCCTCTGTGCTGTATGATTCGATGAGGTGAGTTAGCGCAAACACAGTTACCTTGACACTACACATAGAACCGTATAAGCTTACATCACTAGAGGCCATTTGGGTCTTTGTGTCTGTGTCAGCTCTTTGCTAGAGCAATCCAAAATTAATCTCACTGCTCTGCTTTCTCCCCTATAGCCCTCTGGAGAACATTGACCTCATTACAGCCTTGGTCCAAACATGAACAAAAGAGATGAATTCCAGAGGTGAGGTAAGAGTGACTGCCCTTGACATAAGGCAGCATTTAACCGAGAGTGGCATCAAGGAGCCCTAATAAAACTGAAGTCAATGGGAATCAGAGGGAAAACTCTCCATTGGCTGGAGTCATACGTAGCACAAAGGAAGATGGTTGTGGTGGTTGGAGGTCAATCATCACAACCTGATGACATCGAAGCAGGAGTTCCTCAGGGCAGTGTCCTAGGCCCAACCATCTTCAGCTGCTTTATCAATGTCCTTCCCTCCATCATTAGGTCAGAAGCGGGGATGTTCGCTGATGACTGCAGTGTTCAGTGCCATTCGCAACTCCTCAGATAGTGAAGCATTCTATACCCGCATGCAGCAAGACCTGAACGCAATTCAGGCTTGGGTTGATAAGTGGCAAGTAACATTCACGCAACACAAGTGCCAGGCAATGACTATCTCCAACAAGCGAGAGTCTAACCACAACCCCTTGACATTACCATCGTTGAATCCCCCACGATCAACATCCTGGGGTTCATCATTGACCAGTAACTTAACTGGACCAGCCACATAAGTACTGTGGCTATAAGAACAGGTCAGAGGCTGGGTATTCTGTGGCGAGTGTCTCACCTTTTGACTCCCCAAAGCCTTTCCACCATGTACAAGGCACAAGTCAGGAGTGTGACGTAATACTATTGTGTTCCTAACACAGATGAGACTGCACACAGGGAGGTTAAAGTGACAGTGACCTCAGTCTTTATTAAGGCACTCCAGAGTGAGGAACAGGCTTTAGGGGCCGGCTTATATACAGTGCTCCCAAGGGATGCTTTACAAAAACATAACATCACTCCCCTCCAAAGTCAAAGTGAAAACTATTTACAAGGTGAGGCGGTCGGGAGCCTTTCTTTCCCTGGTGGACCGCCTCGGCACAAATGTCTGTTCTGGTGTGTTGGCTGTGCCCTCGCTGGGCTGGCGTGTTGTTGGCCCTGCAGGGCTGCTAGGTGAGCCTGGCCTTGCTGGGCTGATGGGCGTGATGGGTTTGTTTTCCTGGTCCAGGGTGGTGTCGTTGATCCTTTGGGTTGTGGGCTTGAAAAAGGTGGTGCCTGCTGTTGGTTGTTCAGGGCAGTCTGTGAACCACAGCATCGTTTGGTCCAGGTGCTTTCTACAAATTTGTCCATTGTCTAGTTTGACTACAAACACCCTACTCCCTTCTTTAGCTATCATCGTGCCCACGATCCACTTGGGACCATGTCCATAGTTTAGCACATACACAGGGTCATTCAGATCAATTTCCCATGATGCAGTGGCGCGACCATCGTTTACATTTTGTTGCTGCCGCCTGCTCTCTACCTGATCATGCAGGTTGAGGTGAACCAGCGAGAGTCTGGTTTTAAGTGTCCTTTTCATGAGTAGCTCAGCCGGGGGCAGCCCTGTGAGCAAGTGGGGTCTCGTGCGGTAGCTGAGCAGTACTCGGGACAGGCGTTCTGTGACTCGTTTAAGGCTCTGTTTGATTGTTTGTACTGCCTGCTCTGCCTGCCCATTGGAGACTGGTTTAAACGGGGCCGAGGTGACATGTTTGATCCCATTGTGGGTCATGAATTCTTTAAATTCAGCACTGGTGAAACATGGTCCGTTGTCACCGACCAGTATGTCAGGCAGGCCGTGGGTGGCAAACATGGCCCTCAGGCTTTCAATGGTGGCGGTGGCAGTGCTTCCCGACATTATTTCACATTCAATCCATTTTGAAAAAGCATCCACCACCACCAGGAACATTTTACCGCATAAGGAGGGCCAGGACCTCAAACTTAGTGGTGCCTCTCTGGGCGCGTTGCTCAACTGAGCACACACGCTGCATTGCCATACACAGGACTGTTAAGTCAGAGTCGATACCGGGCCACCACACGTGGGATCTGGCTATCGCTTTCATCACTACTATGCCCGGGTGTGTGCTGTGGAGATCCAAGATGAACGTCTCCCTGCCCTTTTTGGGTAGCACTACGCGGTTACTCCACAACAGGCACTCTGCCTGAATGGACAGCTCGTCCTTTCGCCGCTGCAATGGCTTGATTAACTCTTGCATTTCAACGGGGATGCTGGCCCAGCTCCCATGCAGTACATAATTTTTTACTAGAGACAGCAGAGGATCTTGGCTGGTCCAAATCCTAATTTGGCGGGCCATGACAGGTAATTTATCATTTTCAAACACTTCCATGACCATCAACAAGTCTGCGGGCTGCGCATCCATCAAGTTTGCAGGCTGCGCCATTTCCACCCCCGTGGTGGGCAATGGTAGCCAACTGAGAGCATCTGCACAGTTCTTGGTGCCTGGCCTGTGGCAGATGGTATAGTTATACGCTGATAGCGCGAGTGCCCACCTTCGAATGCTGGCTGAGGCATTAGTATTTATCCCCTTGTTTTCAGCGAACAGGGATATGAGGGGCTTGTGATCGGTTTCCAGCTCAAATTTGTGGCCAAACTGGTACTGATGCATTTTCTTTACCCCAAACACACACGCTAATGCCTCTTTCTCAATCATGCTGTAGGCCCTCTCGGGCTTAGACAAGCTCCTGGAGGCATAGGCGACAGGTTGCAACTTCCCCGCAACGTTAGCTTGTTGTAATACACACCCGACTCCGTACGACGACGCATCACATGCTAGCACGAGTCTTTTACACGGGTTATACACTACAAGCAGCTTGTTGGAGCATAAAATGTTTCTGGCTTTCTCAAAAGCAATTACTTGTTTTTTTCCCCATACTCAGTTCTCACCTTTATGCAATAACACATGTAGGGGCTCTAAGAGGGTGCTTCACCCCGCTAGGAAGTTATCAAAATAGTTGAGGAGTCCCAGCAACACCGCAGCTCCATGACGTTCTGTGGCCTGGGCGCGTTCCTGATAGCCTCTGTCTTGGCGTCTGTGGGTCGAATGCCATCCGCTGCGATCTTTCTCCCCAAAAACTCCACTTCTGTTGCCATGAAGACGCATTTCGACCTCTTCAGCCGCAGCCCTACGCGATCCAGTCGCTGGAGGACCGCCTCCAAGTTTTGTAGGTGCTCGACGGTGTCCTGACCCGAGACTAATATGTCATCCTGAAAAACCACCGTGCGTGGTACCGACTTGAGTAGGCTTTCCATGTTTCTCTGGAAGATCGCTGCAGCCGACCAAATTCCAAACGGGCATCTGTTGTAGAAGAACAGTCCCTTGTGCGTGTTGATGCAGGTGAGGCCCTTCGAAGACTCCTCCAGCTCCTGCGTTATGTAGGCCGAAGTCAGGTCGAGCTCGGTGAACGTCTTGCCTCCTGCCAGTGTCGCAAATAGGTCGTCTGCCTTAGGTAGTAAGTATTGGTCCTGTAGCGAGAAACGATTAATAGTTATTTTATAATCACCGCAAATCCTTTTATCACTTTTGAGTACTGGAACAATCGGGCTGGCCTACTTGCTGAATTCCACTGGGGAGATAATGCCTTCGCGTTGCAGCCTGCCCAGCTCGATTTCCACTCTCTCCCTCATCATGTGAGGTATCGCTCGCCTTGTGGTGAATGGATCGTGCCTCTGGGACCATATACTCGTCATATACTCGTCGCCAGTTATTGTGCTCCTAACACAGATGAGACTGCACATAGGGAGGTTAAAGTAACAGTGACCTCAGTCTTTATTAAGACACTCCAGAGTGAGGAACAGGCCTTATATACAGTGCTCCCAAGGGATGCTGGGATCCCTTGGGACTTCAGGGGATGTGCTCCCTGGTGGCGGAACATGGGAGTGCATGCTTTACAGATCCACTTGTCTGGATGAGTGCAGCTCCAACAACACTCAAGGAGCTTGATACCATCCGACAAAGCAGCCCACTTGATTGGCACCCCAACCAACACATTAAACATTTACTCCCTCCACCACTAGCATGGCTGCAGTGTGTACCATCTACAAGATGCACGGCAGCAACTCGCCAAGGCTTCTTTGGCAGCACATTGCAATCCCGTGACCCCTACCACCTAGAAGGACAAGGGCAGCAGGCATATGGGAACACCATCAGCTCCATGTTCCCCTCCAAGTTACACACCATCCTGACTTGGAAATATATCGCGGTTCCTTCACCATCGCCAGGTCAAAATCGTGGAACTTTCTCCTTCACTACACGGACTGCAGCAGATCAAGAAGGTGGCTCACCACCATCTTCTCAAGGGCATTTAGGGATGGGCAATAAATGCTGGCCTTGCCAGCAACGCCCACATCCTATGAACAAATTTTTAAAAATAGCGACCGAGAAATATCATAAGCAACAGAAAAGGAAAGAAAAAAAGTCCTTTATTATTAATATTATATATTCTTTAACTGTAGCTATTTAGTACTTCATAGAAATTTCCAGACAGACCACCCAAAAGTAGGACCGTCCGCTCCAAAACCAGAGAGGTGTGAAAACTCTACATTCATCAATGTGTGCAACAGAGAGCTTCTTCTCAGGAAGAAGCCCACTTTGCTTCCTAGAACAGAGGAATCCTACACAGTATGGACTGAAACCAGTAAATCAACTGGCTGCTGAAATGACAGGTTGGGGAGTTGACTGTGAGTTGAATGGGTTTATTTGAAATTCTTAAGTACCACGGATTAGAGAAACGAACCAGAAAGTTGCATTTTCTCACCAGAACTTCCCTCCCTATCTGGCCCCCATCTTTTGTCTTGATCATTCTAGGAAGCCAATTGCCCACGGGAATAAATGTGGCCTTTACACAATATGTTCCACCCCCACAGAGAGAAGGTTAGGAAAGTTTTTTTTCTAAACTAAGTTCAAAATGGGTAAGTATCTTACCCATTACTCTACAAAACCACTTTCGATTGTTACTCCAACTACTGACACACTGTTGGAGACCCCCCTTCAAATTGGGTACGGTAGCATAGTGGTAATGTTACTGGACTAGTGATTCAGAGTCCTGAACAGACCTGGGCAGACATGAGTTCAAATTTAAATTCAGTCAATTTAACAGCCGGTATCAATAATGGTGATCATGAAACTATTGGATTGTTGTAAAAACCCATCTGGTTCGCTAATGTCCTTTAGGGAAGGAAATTTGCTGTCCTTACCCGGTCTGACCCACATGTGACTCCAGATCCACAGCAATGTGGTAGACTTTTAACTGTCCTCTGAAATGGCCTAGCAAGCCACTCAGTTGTACCAAACCATTGCAAAAAACACCTCACAGACTGCAGTGCTTCAAGAATAATCTCAAGGGCAATTAGGGATGGGCAATAAATACTGGCCTTGTCAGTGATGCCCACATCTCATGAATGAATATTTTAAAAAACTGACACACTGCTGGGATCCCCATCCAAATACTGACACCAGCTCAGGGATCCCCTACAAATACCGACAAGCTTCCAGGGATCTCCTGGATATAGTCACACATTCTTGCGGACTCACTATCCTATAAAAAGACTGGCATTTATATAGCATCTTTTTGACCTCAAGACGTTCCAAAGCGCTTATTAAGTACTTTTTTTTAAACCTGCTGTAATGCCGAAAATGCAACAGCCGTTTCACACACAGCAAGGTCCCACAAACAGAAATGTTATAATGACCAGATAATCCGTTTTTAGTGATGTTGATTGAGGGATAAATATTGACCAGGAGCCAGGGATAACTCCTCTGCTCTTCTTCAAATTAGTGCCATGGGATCTTTTATGTCCACCTGAGAGAGCAGACAGGGTGCTCAGTTTAACATTGCATCCGAAAGATGGCACCTCTGACAGAGCAGCACTCCCTCAGCACTGCACTTGAATGTCAACCTAGATTTTTGTGCTCAAGTCTCTGACTCAGAAGCGAGTGTGCTACCCCCACTGAGCCACAGCTATCTGAAAGAAAGGATCAACTATGCTAAGGAAAGCATTGGTAGCCATACCCCCAATAGTTAAATAGTTAAAAAAAAACTAGTGTGCAGCAACAGAAATAATGTGCAAGCAAGCCAAGAAATACATTAAAAAATAAAGGCCTGGAAATTGGTTTGCTCCGGTCTCATTACCTACCATTTTCGAGGCTCTAACCCCTGCCCCACAATATATCACGCCTGTTTCCACCAAACAGGAGACCTAAACATCTAAGCCTGGTGAGTTTAATCTTGAATCTAACTCATGCACTTGACACTGAGATACTGGCCGACAAAAGTGGGAAAAGTATCCCAGCCAATCAACATCTATCACCTGGTTGAGCACAAAATATCAGAGAGAGCGAGAGAGAGAGGAACAAGTTGCACAGCTGGTGGTGGTGGTGGGGGCGGGGGTGGGGGGGGAGGGGATTGCATAGGTGAAATCAGAAACATATTTAGATGGTAAGCTGATTGAAAACTATACTAAATAAACAGAAAATAGATTAAAATAGACAGGTGAGAGAAAAAGGGGAAGAAGGAATGATTAAAACTGCGACAGAATGAGCAACTCAGCTCTTATCAGGAGAGCAGAAAGATCAGAGCACTTACTGTGCCTTGTTACAAGCTTCCTGACAGGAAACATGTAACACCGCCACACGTCACTGTTACACAAGGATCTCTATTTCAAGCATTATTCAACAGAACCTCCTACACAGAGTGTTCCAACAGCAGAAAATATTATCTCAGAAACCATTTCTTTCAAAAAAAAAACCTTCATTGAATCCATTGTGAAAAAATCTTTGTTTTTTTTATTATACACAAACCATTAGTGGATTAACTAATTTTTTTAACAATCACATTGTTCATTGAATTTTTTTTAAAGTAGTCTAGTTTCAGTGTCGCCTTGGCTCATCACTCTCATCTGAGTCAGGAAGTTCTGAGTTGAAAGTTCAGGGCTCGAGCGCATAACTGGGCTCGAGCCCAGTGCGGCAATGGGGAATGTTGAATTGTCAGAGATCCTGGCTTACCTAGGCTCAGACCTAGTCTGTGTTTTGGAGTCCACTCAAGCACGCTAGTATTTGCTGACAAAAATCAGTATAGATTTGGACTGAACAGCCTGTTTTCCATGTTGAAATTCTGAGTGTATTTCCAGCTGTCACAGCTTGTATATCAAAATTTCAGCATCCCGAGAAACATCCTTGGCCATTTCTCCCGTTTAAAATCGCTTCATTGAAACTTTCTCATTCAGCTGCTGCCTTCCCCTTTAATGCTGATATTCCCAAGACCAGGCAAAAAAAAGCCCAGCCTTTCTCAGCTTAGCCTTGGCTCTCAGTAAACCCCACCAACACCAGCAGCTGCATGTGGCTTTCAATGCAGTGGTGAGGGGGACGGGAATTAAGTGGAAAGAGGGGCGTGCTGGGAACAGGATTAGATGAAGAAATATCATGTATCCACATTCTAGCCTCAGAAACAGTAGGTAAAACAGAACCACCAATTGGAAGGCCTCATTCTAAGTGGAGCAGCCTTGTTTTACAAAACTTGGAAACAGATCACAGAAGGGATATAGCTCCCACAAGATTTACAAGAATAAGGCCATTTTAAGTCTCGATCTTGCTGTATTCCCTGAACCTAGTTTCATATTTGGTTTTCAAGAAACGGTTAAAAAAAATCTGATGTTAACTGTCCAATTTTTAAAAATTCTTTCATTGGATGTGTACATCGCTGGCAAGATCAGCTTTTATTGCCCATCCCTAAATGCCCTTGAGAAGGTGGTGTTGAGCTGCCTTCTTGAACTGCTGCAGCCCTTGTGGTGAAGGTACACCCACAGTGCTGTTTAGGGAGGAAGTTCCAGGATTTTGACCCAGCGGTGATGAAGAAATGTTGATGTATTTCCAAGTCAGGATGGTGTGTAATTTGGAGGGGAACGTGGAGGTGGTGGTGTTCCCATTCGCCCGCTGCCTTTGTACTTCTAGGTGGTAGAGGTCGTGGGTTTGGGAGGTACTGTCGAAGAAGCCTTGGCGATTTGCTGCAGTGCATCTTGTAGAGGGTGCACACGGTGTGGCGATGGTGGAGAAAGTGAATGTTTAAGGTGGTGGATGGAGTGGGCTGCTTTGTCTTGGATAGTGTCGAGCTTCCTAAGTGTTGTTAGAGCTGCATTCATCCAGGCAAGTGGAGAATATTCCATCACACTCCTGACTTGTGCCTTGTAGATGGTGGAAAGGCTATGGGATGTCAGGAGGTGAGACACTCGCCGCAGAATACCCAGCCTCTGACCCGCACTTGTTGTCACAGTATTTATGTGACTGGTCCAGTTAAGTTTTTGATCAATGGTGACCCCCAGGATATTGATGGTGGGGGATTCGGCGATGGTAGTCTCATTAATGGGCGGTGATTAGACTCTCTCTTGTGTGGTGCGAATGTTACTTGCATTTAAATATTGCCTTTCATGACCACAGGACATCCCAAAAAGCTTTATAGCCATTTAAGTGCTTTTGAAATGTGGTCACTGTTGTACTATAGGGAAATGTGGTAGTCAATTTGTGCACAGCAAGCTACCACAAAGAGTAATGTGATAATGGCCAGATAATGATTTTGATGATGTTGGTTGAGGGATAAATACTGACCAGGTCAATAGGGACAAGTCTCCTGCTATTCTTTGAAATAGTGTCATGGGATATTTTACATTCACCTGAGATGACAGACAGAGCTTAATGTGTCATCTGAAAAACGGCACCTTCAATAGTGCAGCACTCCTTCAGTACTACAATGGAGTGTCAGCCTGGATTATGTGTTCAAGTCTCTGGGAGTGGGACTTTTATTAGCGCTGGGAGTGGCGCTGAAAGGAGAGAGGGCCCCGTTTTGGTGCATTAGCAGCCGGGCTCAGGTGGGTACGGGACTGAATGGATGGGAGGAAATGGATGGATATGAAAGGGGAGGGAAATGAATGGCAATAGAGTGAATGGAAAAACGGATGGTAATCTAGGGAAGGGACAGAAGCTCGGGGAGGAAGCAGAGTGTCAGAATTAACTGAGGGAGTGGGAAGGGAGGACATCACCATGAACTGGGAGTGGGGAGGGGGGGCAAGGAGTGGCAGTGTGTACTGGGCATATGGAAGAACAGCACCAGCTTAGTTGGGGAGAAGAGTGCCAGGTTGAATTATGGGAGGGGAGGGAGAAGATGCCTGTACGAATTGGAAGAGTTGGAGGAGGAGAGAGTGTCTCTGTGAAAGAGCTGTATAGTTGGGTGGGATACATTGTTTCTGTGAACTTGGTCTGAAAGGGGTAGGGTGCTTTCATGAACTTTGGTGGTGGGGGCTTAATGTGGGGGAATGACTGTCGAAGTAACTTTTTGGAAAGTGATAGGCTTATTGTTCAATTGAAAAATCCAAATGCCTCTTAAATATTCCTTTTCTTAATCCAGAATCTAACACTGTTTAAAATGAACTATAATGCATTATTTTTAATGTAAAAATTCAAAATTTTCCAAGGGACCCTAGTCCCTGGGAAATCCCCAATGACTGCAGCACCAATATTCTCCCTTTAACATTTGAATGCCCCTTTCAGCTTTTACTTACATACGATCTTTCCCTCCAATACAAGTGAAGGAACTCAGTGTATACCCACAGCTTAAGTTACAATGCCCATAATTTTCCCTTTCACTGGTGGCGGAAAGGGCAGGTTGTTCACCTGTTATATATCCTACCTGATTTTACTTTTCAGTGAATTTAATGAACAAAAATTGGGCGGGGTGTATAATGGGCAGCCGATCGTCCAATGTTCAGCCACCGCCAGAAGTGACAATGGGCACATCTGTAGCCATCTGTTTTCACCTGTCATTGCCGTTCCCGAAATGTTATCAGGCAGGTTCTGTTACGGACTTGCAATCCTCTCTGGTGGATTTCCTTCCTTGTGTTACACCCACCAATAGGATCAAACCAGGGATCTTTCTTGTCTCTGTTCCACATTTAGCCATCATCACGGTACGAGAACACACAAGGTTTTGTCTTTATACAAGATCTAGGCACTGAGGAAAAAATAATCTTGATCAATGAGCAAATCTCATAAAGACAACATTTCACGGCTGAATATTCCTAAACTGTCATACAAGTGAATCATCTCACTCCCTACTGACGCTGACATTTAATGTTATTCCTGTTGCAGCCACTGATCCTAGGGTGATGCCAGCTGTTATTTTTACTCCGTGCTGTGCCGACTGTATGTGGGTTGCAGGATGTGACATCACGATGTTAGTGCGCAGCAAACACATTAAGTTTTAAACTTAAATAAAGCCTTAACATAGGTTTGGGGGGTGAGTTGACTAAGGTAGATTGGGAAATTAAATCAAAAGGCACGACAGTAGGTAAGCAGTGGCAAACATTTAAATAAATATTTCAAAATTATCAACCATTATACATTCTAATGAGAAATAAAAACGCCACGGGAACAGTAATCTATCTTCAGCTAACTAAAAAAGTTAAGGATAGTATTAGATTAAAAGAAGAGGCTGATAATATTGCAAAGAATAGCAGTAAGCCTGAGAATTGGGAGAGCTTTAGAAACCCGCAAAGAATGGCCAAAAAAATTGATAAAAAGGGAGAAAATATAATATGAGAGTAAACTCGTAAGAAATATAAAAACAGATTGTAAGAGCTTCTACAAGTATGTAAAAAGGAAGGGAATAGCTAAAGTAAACATTGGTCCCTTAGAGGTTGAGACAGGAGAAATTATCATGGGAAATAAGGAAATGGCAAAGTCTTTAAACAAATATTTTGTATCTGTCTTCATAGTAGAAGATACAAACAGTAAAAATAGTGGGGAAGCAAGGCAGTGAGGGCGGGGCACTTAAAATAATTAATATCAGTAGAGAAAATGTACTTGAGAAATTAAAGGAACTAAAAGCCAACAATTCTCCTGGACCTAACGGCCTACATCCTAGAGTTCTAAAAGAGGTGGTTGCGGAGATAGTGGATACATTGGTTGTAACCTTTCAAAATTCCCTAGGTTCTAGAATGGCCTCAGCAGATTGGAACACAGCAATAAGAACATAAGAACATAAGGACATAAGAATTAGGAACAGGTGTAGGCCATCTAGCCCCTCGAGCCTGCTCCGCCATTCAACAAGATCATGGCTGATCTGGTCGTGGACTCAGCTCCATTTACCCGCCCTCTCCCAGTAACTCTTAATTCCCTTATTGGTTAAAAATCTATTTATCTTTGACTTGAAAACATTCAACGAGCTAGCCTCAACTGCTTCCTTGGGCAGAGAATTCCACAGATTCACAACCCTCTGGGAGAAGAAATTCCTTCTCAACTCGGTTTTAAATTGGCTCCTCTGTATTTTGAGGCTGTGCCCCCTAGTTCTAGTCTCCCTTACCAGTGGAAACAACCTCTCTGCCTCTATCTTGTCTATCCCTTTCATGATTTTAAATGTTTCTATAAGATCACCCTTCATCCTTCTGAACTCCAACGAGTAAAGACCCAGTCTACTCAATCTATCATCATAAGGCCTTACCAATACCTTATACAGTTGCAGCAAGACCTCCCTGCTTTTGTACTCCATCCCTCTCGCAATGAAGGCCAACATTCCATTCGCCTTCCTGATTACCTGCTGCACCTGCAAACTAACCTTTTGGGATTCATGCACAAGGACCCCTAGATCCCTCTGCACCACAGCATGTTGTACTTTCTCCCCATTCAAATAATATTCCCTTTTACTGTTTTTTTCCCCAAGGTGGATGATCTCACACTTTCCGACATTGTATTCCATCTGCCAAACCTTAGCCCATTCGCTTAACCTATCCAAATCTCCTTGCAGTCTCTCTGAGTCCTCTACACAACCCGCTTTCCCACTAATCTTTGTGTCATCTGCAAATTTTGTTGCACTACACTCTGTCCCCTCTTCCAGGTCATCTATGTATATTGTAAACAGTTGTGGTCCCAGCACTGATCCCTGTGGCACACCACTAACCACTGATTTCCAACCAGAAAAGGACCCATTTATCCCGACTCTCTGCTTTCTGTTCACCAGCCAATTCTCTATCCAGGCTAATACATTTCCTCTGACGCCGCGTACCTTTATCTTCTGCAGTAACCTTTTGTGTGGCATCTTATCGAATGCCTTTTGGAAATCTAAATACACCACATCCATCGGTACACCTCTATCCACCATGCTCGTTATATCCTCAAAGAATTCCAGTAAGTTAGTTAAACATGATTTCCCTTTCATGAATCCATGCTGCGTCTGCTTGATTGCACTATTCCTATCCAGATGTCCCGCTATTTCTTCCTTAATGATAGTTTCAAGCATTTTCCCCACTACAGATGTTAAACTAACCGGCCAATAGTTACCTGCCTTTTGCCTGCCCCCTTTTTTAAACAAAGGCGTTACATTAGCTGCTTTCCAATCCGCTGGTACCTCCCCAGAGTCCAGAGAATTTTGGTAGATTATAACGAATGCATCTGCTATAACTTCCGCCATCTCTTTTAATACCCTGGGATGCATTTCATCAGGACCAGGGGACTTGTCTAGCTTCAGTCCCATTAGCCTATCCAGCACTACCCCCCTAGTGATAGTGACTGTCTCAAGGTCCTCCCTTCCCACATTCCTGTGGCCTGCAAATTTTGGCATGGTTTTTGTGTCTTCCACTGTGAAGACGGAAGCAAAATAATTGTTTAAGGTCTCAGCCATTTCCACATTTCCCATTATTAAATCTCCCTTTTCATCTTCTAAGGGACCAACATTTACTTTAGTCACTCTTTTCCGTTTTATATATCTGTAAAAGCTTTTACTCTCTGTTTTTATGTTTTGCGCAAGTTTACCTTCGTAATCTATCTTCCCTTTCTTTATTGCTTTTTTAGTCATTCTTTGCTGTTGCTTAAAATTTTCCCAATCCTCTAGTTTCCCACTAACCTTGGCCACCTTATATGCATTGGTCTTTGATTTGATACTTTCTTTTATTTCCTTGGTTATCCACAGCTGGTTATCCCTTCTCTTGCCGCCCTTCTTTTTCACTGGAATATATTTTTGTTGCGCACTATGAAAGAGCTCCTTAAAAGTCCTCCACTGTTCCTCAATTGTGCCACCGTTTAGTCCTTGTTTCCAGTCTACTTTAGCCAACTCTGCCCTCATCCCACTGTAGTCCCCTTTGTTTAAGCATAGTACGCTCGTTTCTGACACAACTTCCTCACCCTCAATCTGTATTACAAATTCAACCATATTGTGATCACTCATTCCGAGAGGATCTTTTACTTGGAGATCGTTTATTTTTCCTGTCTCATTACACAGGACCAGATCTGAGATGGCTTGCTCCCTTGTAGGTTCTGTTACATACTGTTCTAAGAAACAATCCCGTATGCATTCTATGAATTCCTCCTCCAGGCTACCCTGTGCGATTTGATTTGACCAATCGATATGTAGGTTAAAATCCCCCATGACTACTGCCATTCCTTTTTCACATGCCTCCATTATTTCCTTGATTATTGCCCGCCCCACCGTGAAGTTATTATTTGGGGGCCTATAAACTACGCCGACCAGTGACTTTTTCCCCTTACTATCTCTAATCTCCACCCACAATGATTCAACATTTTGTTCATTAGAGCCAATATCATCCCTCACAACTGCCCTGATATCATCTTTTATTAACAGAGCTACCCCACCTCCTTTCCCTTCTTGCCTATCTTTCTGAATCGTCAGATACCCCTGTATGTTTAATTCCCAGTCTTGGCCACCCTGCAACCATGTTTCTGTAATGGCCACCAAATCATACCCATTTGTAATTATTTGTGCCGTCAACTCATTTACTTTATTTCTAATGCTGCGTGCATTTAGGTAGAGTGTTTTCATCCTAGTTTTTAAACCATGATTTTTAGTTTTGACCCCTCCTGCAGCCCTTTTATATTCAGTGGCCCTTTTTGTTACTTGCCTTTGGTTTCTCTGCTCTTCACTTTTACTCATCTCTTTTCTGTCTTTTGTTTTTGTCTCCTTTTTGTTTCCCTCTGTCTCCCTGTATTGGTTCCCACCCCCCTGCCATATTAGTTTAACTCCTCCCCAACAGCACTAGCAAACACTCCCCCTTGGACATTGGTTCCAGTCCTGCCCAAGTGCACACCGTCCAGTTTGTATTGGTCCCACCTCCCCCAGAACCTGTTCCAATGCCCCACGAATTTGAATCCCTCCCTGCTGCACCACTGCTCAAGCCACGTATTCATCTGTGCTAAGCTGTGATTCCTACTCTGACTAGCACGTGGCACTGGTAGCAATCCCTAGATTACTACTTTTGAGGTTCTACTTTTTAATTTAGCTCCTAGCTCCTTAAATTCGTTTCGTAGGACCTCATTCCTTTTTTTACCTATGTCGTTGGTACCAATGTGCACCACGACAACTGGCTGTTCTCCCTCCCTTTTTAGAATGTCCTGCACTCGCTCGGAGACATCCTTGACCCTTGCACCAGGGAGGCAACATACCATCCTGGAATCTCGGTTGCGGCCGCAGAAACGTCTATCTATTCCCCTTATGATTGAATCCCCTATCACTATCGCTCTCCCACTCTTTTTCATGCCCTCCTGTACATCAGAGCCAGCCACGGTGCCATGAACTTGGCTGCTGCTGCTCTCCCCTGATGAGTCATCCTCCTCAACAGCACTCAAAGCAGTGTATCTGTTTTGCAGGGGGATGACCAGATGGGACCCCTGCACTACCTTCCTTGTACTACTCTTCCTGTTAGTCTTCCATTCCCTAGCTGGCTGTGGATCCTTCTCATGTGGTAAGACCAACTCACTACACGTGCCACTTATGTCATTCTCAGCATCGTGGATGCTCCAGAGTGAATCCACCCTCAGCTCCAAATCCGCAACGCGGTCCGTCAGGAGATGGAGGCAGATACACTTCTCACACACGTAGTCGTCAGGGACACCGGAAGTGTCCCTGAGTTCCCACATGGTACAGGAGGAGCATAACACGTGACCAAGCTCTCCTGCCATGCCTTATCCCTTAGATACCCTTAAATTGGTAACAACAATGTTACAGTTTACTTACTGATATAAAAAATAAAAAGAAAAGCTACTCACCAATCACCAGCCAATCACTTACCCCCTTGGCTGTGACATCACCTTTTGATTCCTTTCTACTTCTTTTTTGCCTTCTCTCCCCGCTGTAGCTGCACAAGTCCGCCTTTTATAGGCCGCTCCGACGCTGCTCCCGCCTCTCACCAACTGCCGCTGCCTGTGGAACACCCGCTGGGCCTTTATAGGCCACTCCGACGCTGCTCCCGCCTCTCACCAATTGTAATCCTGCTATTCAAGAAAGGAGGGAGAGGGTAAACAGGGAACTACAGGCCAATTAGCCTGACATCAGTCATCGGGAAAATGCTGGAATCCATTATTAAGGACATGGTAACAAGGCACTTAGAAAATCATATGATAAGGCAGAGTCAACATGGTTTTATGAAAGGGAAATCGTGTTTAACAAATTTATTAGAGTTTGAGGATGTAACTAGCAGGGTAAATAAAGGGGAACCAGTGGATGTAGTATATTTGGATTTCCAAAAGGCATTTGATAAAGTGCCACATAAAAGGATGCTATGCAAGATATGGGCTTATGAGGTTTGGGGTAATATATTAGTATGGATAGAGGATTGTATAATGGGCAGAAACAGAGAGTAGGGATGGTAATTTTCAGGTTGGCAGGCTATATCTAGTAGGAAGCTGCAATGATTAGAGCTTGGCCCTCAGCTATTTACAATCTATATTAATGACTTAGATGAAGGGACCAAATGTAATGTATCCAAGTTTGCTGACAATACGAAGCTAGGTGAGAAAGTAAGCTTTGAGGAGGACGCAAAGAGCCTGCAAAGTGATATAGACAGGTTAAGTGAGAGGGCAATAAGGTGGCAGATAAAGTACTAATGTGGGGAAATATGAGGTTATTCACTATTCACTTTGGTAGGAAGAACAGAAAAGCAGAATATTTTTGAAATGGTGAGAAACTATTAAGTGTTGGGGTTCAGAGAGATTTAGGTGTCCTGGTACAGGAAACACAGAGAGTTAGCATGCAGGTACAGCAAGCAATTAGGAAGGCAAATGGCATATTGTCCTTTATTGAAAGGGGGTTGGAGTACAAGAGTAAGGTGCATTTACTAGAATTGTACAAGGCCTTGGTGAGACCACACCAGAGTTTTGGTCTCCTTATCTGGAGGAAGATATACTTACCTTAGAGTTGGTACAACAAAGGTTCACTAGATTGATTCCTGGGATGAGAGGGTTGTCCTATGAGGAAAGATTGAGTAGATTAGGTTTATACTCTGGAGTTTAGAATAATGAGAGGTGATCTCATTGAAACATATAAGATTCTGAGAGGGATTGACAGGGTAGATGCCGAGAGGTTTTTTCCCCCTGGCTGGAGAGTCTAGAATGAGGGGGCATTGTCCCAGGATAAGGGGTCGGCCATTTAAGACTGAGATGAGGAAGAATTTCTTTACTCAGAGGGTTACGAATCTTTGGAATACTCTACCCCTACGGGCCGTGTATTCTGAATTGTTTAATATATTCAAGGCTGAGATAGATTTTTGGACTCAAGGGAATCAAGGTATCTGGGGATCGGGCAGGAAAGTGGAGTTGAAGCCAAAGATCAGCCGTGACCTTATTGAATTGCGGAGCAGGCTCGAGGGGCCGATGGCCTCCTCCTACTCCTAGTTCTCATGTTCTTAAGTTGTTCCAGAAAGTTCCAGAGC
The DNA here is from genome assembly GCF_044704955.1 of Pristiophorus japonicus. Lineage (NCBI taxonomy): Eukaryota > Metazoa > Chordata > Chondrichthyes > Pristiophoridae > Pristiophorus > Pristiophorus japonicus. The sequence continues at coordinate 204,244,328 of NC_091983.1, forward strand.
CTTCACCTCGATCCAATACCAAAACTCTGGCTCACCAAAATTGTGGGAAGAGGTGTTTTGTCTGCAGTCAGAATGTCCTGTCCACACAAATGTTTGCAACAGGAAGATCCCATGTACAATTATTTCATTGCATCTGAAAAACAAAACAAAGCTGAATACGGCCCAGATTAAGTGAGCCGTGACTTACAAAAAATGTAGTATTCAGCAGAGTCACCTCTTATCAGCAGCTGTGATCTACCAGACACAAATGAACTCTAACCAACTTGCCCAGGGTTTCTTTTTACAAAACAACCTTAGTGCCGATTCATACATGTAAAGTCCTTACTCTACAGTATGAAACCACACGAGGCACATTCTGGGGACAAGGTCACTCTGTGACCTTAACTCTTTATTCACAGGACTCCAAAGCTGATGACCCTGCGTGGGACCTCCCTTTTTATACCAGTGTGATCAGGTAAGGAGTGTCTCCCGCAAGTTCACCCCTTGTGGTCAAGGTGTGCATCTAGGTTGAGTGTCTACAGTAATACAGTGGTGTTACATTGTGGTTACATACATGATGATACAGCATCAATGTTTTTCATCCTTCGAGTTTGTTGATAAGATGCCTACTGAAATTAAATTTCAGTGTGTCAGTGTGTCCTTTTGAAATTACTTTCTTTTACTTAGCATGATTGGGAGGGTAGCAGCATGTTAATATTTTTAATGTGCTCGCTGACCTACATTGGCTCCTGGTTCGGCAATATTTCAATGTTAAAATTCTCATTCTTGTTTTCAAATCTCTCCTTGACCTCATCCCTCCTTACCTCTGTGATCTCCTCCAGCCCTACAACCCTCAAAGATCTTGGCGCTCCTCCAATTCTGGCCTCTTGCACAGCCCCTATTTTAATCGCTCCACCATTGACCGCTGCGCTTTCAGCAACCAAGACCCTTACTTCTGGAATTCCCTCCCAATCCTCTCCACCTCTCTCTTATCCTTTAAGACGCTCCTTAAAACCTACCAGTTTGACCGAATCTGTCCTAATATCTCCTTATGTGGCTTGGTGTCAAATTTTGTTTGGTATCGCCTTTGGATTTTTACTACACTAAAGGCGCTATATAAATGCAAGTTGTTGTTCTGTTAACCTTTCATAAGAACGGGTCCTGACAATGGGTCAAAAACCCAAAACGCTACCCCAATTTTTTTCTCTTTTCAGGCACTGCATATTTCCAGCATTAGCATTTTAATTATTTTTATTTATAAGACCAGGGGACAAAAATTGTCCCCCCCCCCCGCCAGAAACACGGCACACATACTGTTTTCACCACCGCAGTGGATGTGGTGGCCTCTTGCGCGAAATTACGCTCTTTGGCTTTTTTTCCGAGCGGATCGGAAGTTGGTCATAATGGGGACGGAAGTGAGATGGAGAGAGGAAGTTCGGTCACTAGGGGGATGGAAGTGGGGGCAGGCGGACTGTCCGCCGCTGTCACTCATCAGCGTAGCGCTGATGACATCATCACGCTGTTGCGTCACCATGTCTCTGCCCTTCACTTAAAGGGGAGAGCTGCTGTGAACTCTTTTTTTTTAATGAGCCGCTGTGAACTCTGCGTTTATTTTAGTTAGGTCCACTGGGCAACTGGGAATGGTTTCGGCCAGGCCAGCGTTCTGGTACCCAAGAGCGGGCGCCAGACTGTCTGTTAGCGGCCCGGCTGAACCTGGGACCATAATTGTCCGGCTGACCTGGCAGTCGGCTGACAGAAAAAAATAAGATGCCGGCCACGGCAGTGCGTCCTCCCCTTTAATGGCAGCAGCACCACCATTTTAGAAGCACTTCAAACACAGTGCACCGACAGAAAAAGCTGGTTGCAGGTTTGATCCAGGCAGCACAATCCAGGAGTCTAGAAGATGGAGTTTTTAAGCAGAAGTTGTGCTTCTGAATGCAGGAGTATATAAAAGTTATTCAAAACTTTAGTAAAGTTATTCATAGATTACATAGAATTACATAAAGGGTACAGCACAGAAACAGGCCTTTCGGGCCAACTGCTCCATGCCGGTGTTTAAGTTCCACACAAACCTCCTCCTAACCTAATTCATCTAATCCTATCAGTATAACCGACACTTTTCTCCCTTCTGTGTTTATCTAGCTTCCCCTTAAGTGCATCAATGCTATTCACCTAAAGTATTCTATATGGTAGCAAGTTCCACATTCTAACCACTCTCTGGGTAAAGAAGTTTCTCCTGAATTTCTTATTGGATGTATTAGTGACTATCTTATATACAATATATACATATGACCCCCTAATGTTGGACTCCCCATGTTGAAACATTCCTTTTCATTGTCTTGGATTACAATGAATCTTAAAACAAGATCAATACAAGGGGGTGGAAATTTGGTCCTCTGCCGCCCCTCTTAGTGCCCTGGAGAGATGGCAATGGCAGCGGAAAGCACTTGCGCCCGGGTGGGCAGCTTCCAGCACCCCACCGGGACATTCGGTGCCGGTATCGATGTGGCGCGGAGCAGTACCACCCGGGGGAGGCAAGCTGACGTGCAACGCCCATGGTTGTGACATTGGCTCGATTTCTGGCTACCGCCCGACCCGTAGCGCGCCCTGGTGGGGACGCCTGTGGTTCAAAGCTGTAGCAGCCGCAGTGAGGTAAGTAATGGCCACCTCAGGTAAGTGTGATTGTTTTTTTCATATTTTTATTTTGCGATTCACATTGTGTTGGCGTGGGCTATGTATTGGGAATGTTTTTGGTGGTTTTTTTTCAGGTTTTATTTCCCCCCCCCCCCCCCCCACAGGTCTCTGTTATGGCGCTCCGAGGCCGGTTGTTTAGCTCGGGATTTTCCCTTGCTCAGCCGGCCTGGTGCCCTAAAAGAGGTGTGCAATTCCTCCCTTAGTGCCCCGTTCCAAGCTCCTGCCCAGCTGATGAAATTTGCGGGGGCAGACGCAAACCATTCGCCAGCGCAAAATTTATTGCTCTGCCCGGGACACCGCCCCAACTGAGGCGCGACCGAATTTCCACCCCAAGATCTTTACATTCCCTCTCTTTACCTTCCCTCCCCAAAATATATTCTCCTTCAATTGAATGACTTCAAATAGTATTAGAGACTAGAGCTAGCAAACTCCACCTGGAAATACATAGTTGAGAGAATATTTTTAAGTTGTATTTGTTAAGGTGACTCTCATGCACAGACCACTCCATTTCTATTCTGGCGGGTTTTAAAATCAGTCTGCAGGAAGGTAGGATTTGGTTTACTGAACTGGCAACTTAGCTTGTTACACAGTATTATTGTCCAATTTGGAGGATTTGTTTGATGACGTATAAGATCCAAAAGGATAAATCCATGTAAAAAAATCACCGAGCAGCGTAGAAGTCTAGCCATCAGTTTCATAAGGACGCACAAGCTCTCCAACAACGCCTCCAGTGCGCCAGCACAGCCTTCGGTCGCCTGAGGAAGAGAGTGTTTCAAGACCAGGACCTCAAATCTCGCACCACGCCAGTGATACTCACCATTTTATATGGCTCAGAGACATGGACCGTTTACAGCAGACACCTCAAAGTGCTGGAGAAGTAGCACCAGCGATGCTCCGCAAGATCCTGCAAATCCACTGGGAGGATAGACACACCAACGTCAGTGTTCTCGCTCAGGCCAAGATCCCCAGCATCGAAGCACTGACCACAATCGACCAGCTCTGTTGGGTGGGCCACATCGTCCGCATGCCTGACACGAGACTCCCAAAGTAAGAGCTCTACTCGGAACTCCTACACAGCAAGCGAGCCCCAGGTGGGCAGAGGAAATGTTTCAAAGACACTCTTAAAGCCTCCTTGATAAAGTGCAACATTCCCACCGATACCTGGGAATCCCTGGCCCAAGACCACCCTCAGTGGAGGAAGAACATCAGGGAGAGCGTTGAGCACCTCGTGTCTCGTCGCCGAAAGCATGCAGAAATCAAGCGCAGACAGCGGAAGGAGAGTGCGGCAAACCAGACTCCCCACCCACCCTTTCCTCCAACGACTGTCTGTCCCACCTGTGACAGAGACTGTAATTCCTGTATTGGACTGTTCAGTCATCTGAGAACTCACTTTTAGAGTGGAAGCAAGTCTTCCTCGATTTCGAGAGACTGCCTATGAAGATGATTAAATAATCTTCAACTATGTGTTATTCCTGTTAGCATCAGGGACTATTGCAAAACATTTGCTATGGGCTTCAGCTCTAGTATTAGAATGACCAGGTTGAGCAACAAAAAAATCAGCTTTAACAAACGCTACATAAGTAACAGTGGATTCATTGAAGAGCAAGAATACTCAGTAGCATCCTAATGAGCCAGTCAGATATATTTAACAACAAGAAAGATAGGTGAACGAAGGAAGGGGTAATGCATATGGATTTAGGACTGCAGCTCGTACACCAATATGGACTGGTTGGGTTGAACGGCCTGTTTCCGTGTTATAATTTCTATATAATTCTGTGAGTTCAAAACCTAACTGCCCCCAGCATAGACGGGACAAAAACAGTCTTGATAATGTTCAGCAGAAGTGAGAATCCAAGCTGGCTGCGCTTCCAACCAAATCCAACAGGCAGTGATGAAGGCAAATGGTATGTTGGCCTTCATAGCTAAGGGATTTGAGTATAGGAGCAGGGAGGTCTTGATGCAGCTATACAGGGCCTTGGTGAGGTCTCACCTGGAATATTGTGTTCAGTTTTAGTCTGCTAATCTGAGGAAGGACATTCTTGCTATTGAGGGAGTGCAGCGAAAGTTCACCAGATTGATTCCCGGGATGGCTGGACTGACATATGAGGAGAGACTGGATCAACTGGGCTTTTATACATTGGAGTTTAGAAGGATGAGAGGGGATCTCATAGAAAAATATAAGATTCTGATGGGACAGGACAGGTTAGATGCGGGTAGAATGTTCCCGGTGTTGGGGAAGTCCAGAACCAGGGGACACAGTCTTAGGATAAGGGGTAGGCCATTTAGGACTGAGATGAGGAGAAACTTCTTCACTCAGAGAGTTGTTAATCTGTGGAATTCCCTGCCGCAGAGAGTTGTTGATGCCAGTTCACTGGATATATTCAAGAGGGAGTTAGATATGGCCCTTACGGCTAAGGGGATCAAGGGATATGGAGAGAAAGCTGGAAAGGGGTACTGAGGGAATGATCAGCCATAATCTTATTGAATGGTGGTGCAGGCTCGAAGGGCTGAATGGCCTACTCCTGCACCTATTTTCTCTGTTTCTATGTTAAAAGGGGCGAAATAATAATAGAAAATGCTGAAAGCATTTACCAAGTAAGGCAGCATCTGTGGAGATAGGAAGGTAGGGTTATTTTATTGGAACCCGTTGGGACTGTAGTACATATCAGAATACAGCGACTGAATATCCATAGTGAAGTTCAGTTAAGGGCGGGAAACTGGAATTGGGCAAAGTGGTGGATGGCGTCAGGAGAGTCCTGGATGTAAGAGAGTTAGGATTGGACAAGGGGAGAAAAATGGAGTCAAGACAGGAGGAAACCCCTCCACTTTTCCGCCTCCCTCATCTCCTTTAAAAAACCTTCTCAAGATCCATGTCTTCAACCAAGCTTTTGACCAACCCTTCTAAACTCTCCCTTCTTGGCTCAATGTCTGTTTTCAACATACTTAATTGAGAAGCACATGGCGGGGGGCGGGTTCTTTACACTGAAGACGCTGTATAAATGCAAGCTCATGTTTGCCATGTTTTGCTTGATCAATACTAAACCACACTAAGACCTTTGAGATATATACGCATTAATGGGAACATGTTTTAATCTGTATATGTGGCCTGCAAGAGCCTATAGACCCAAGCGACACAAGAGGACAAAAGCCTTGACACTCCTACAATGCAGTACTGCTGATTTACTGCAGCTAACATTCAAGTTTAGATTCCTACTTTATTAAAAGCTATAACACAAAAGACTTTAACAATTAAAAATGCTCAGAAATTTCTATTATGGTCATGTTCTCCACCGACACTGGATCAGCATGAGTTGTTGGTTGGCTGAGAGGCATGTTCCTGCTCGAGCTGGTACAGTACAGCTAGATCAAGCAATAATCCAGCCGATTCTGGCATCACATTTAAAGTTTCTAGAACTTAAAAGGCACAATTTAACAACCAAATTAATGCACAATGTAACAAAACACTCGGCTTAGTAGTGTGCTACAAAACTCTAAAGATGAAAACAAAGATTTAACTTCAATATTTTGCAAAATGTTTGCTAGAAGTCTAGCTGTGGATGGTATTTAATGTTTTTTTCCTGACCTATAATAACATTCAATGTAATAAAAATTTATGCTATTAACTTTATGTAATATTTCTTTCTCATTCAGATGTTAAAATTTGATTTGTTGCCAGGAACGTATACATAATTATGATTTATGAAACTATAAATTTGTAACTTTTTTTTGGCTAGTTGCTAAACCACAATATTCTTTACCATTGAAATTCAAGTCATGACATGTTCTGTGGCAACCGTATGACGTTTCTGTTTATTCTCGAGAAAGCAACTGAGCAGATGAATTGCAAAAGCAAAGTAATATTGAGAAATGCAAGGAAATACGTCTTGGAACCAAAAATAGCAAATATGGTTAACATTTTGCTTGCACAGAACCGTGTTCTTGCAGTCATCATGATATCGCATTGGCAACGCAGCAAGATGGCACAACTCACCATCACACCTTGGGTTGGTCAGGCCTTCTGCGGACTCTAACCCACAAATCAGAGCCTAAGTTTACATTTTTGACAAATGGCTCATTATTTAGAATGCACCGATTCCAGTCTTTATTTTCTGCTCTTTCAAAGAAGGGTCTCTGACCACTGTTTCTCTTCTTTCAAAAAAATGTATATTAAATAATATGAATCAGGAAGCAAAAAACAGAAATTACATTTATATAGCGCTTTTCATGTCCACAGGATGTTCCAAACCATTTCACAGTCAATGGAAAAGAAATTAAGAAGCGGTGCAAAATGGTCTGCTGGTTTCCGATCACTCATTTTTTGCCTGGCGATAAAAGTAAATTTACCTCCAGTGTGCAGCTTTTTCTTTGTTTCTGTATGTTTCTCAGTCACTCCTTTTCCTCTTATCTGCCACAGAGACCTGGAATCAGACTTAAAGTTCCAACCTTCCGCTAGGTACTCCCCTTGGGTATGAGGTACAAAATCATGGCTCACCTTTCAAGCATCAGCATAATCCCGAACCTCCCTTCAAAATAATGTGACCACCACATTAATATTTTGGTCAAATTGTAGGCCAGGATTGTGAAAGTCTGCAGGAATAACATAGGTTCGCACATGTAGTTCAATAGGGAAAAATATGAAGTATTACATTTTGGGATTAAGATGCAGATACATTAAAGGTGGCAGTGCAAATAGATAAGGCCATCAAAAATGGAATGGAATCCGTGGCTTTGTATCCAGAGGCACAGAATACCAAAGCAAGGAGGTAATATTGAACTTATACAAAACCTGAGAAGCCACGGTCTGAGTATTTTGTGCAGTTTTGGGCACCCCATTATAAGAAGAATATAATAGCAATAGAAAAAGTGCACTGTCCATTCACTTGGATGTTATCAGAGCAAAGGATTGCAGGTATGAATAGACATGAGAAATCATGGCATTTTTCACTAAGGCTGAGAAAGTTAAAGGGTCACCTGATTAAAGTCTGCAATATAAGAACATAACAACTCGGAGCAGGAGTAGACTATATGGCCCCTTGAGCCTGCTCTGCCATTCAATGATCATGGCTGATCTTCGACCTCAACTCCACTTTCCCACCTGATCCTCATATCCCTTGATTCCCCTAGAGTCCACATATCTATCTATCTCAGCCTTGAATATATTCAATGACTCAGCATCCACAGCCCTTTCGGGTAAAAAAATCCAAAGATTCACAACCTTCTGAGCGAAGAAATTCCTCCTCATCTCAGTCTTAAATGGCCGACCCCTTATCTTGAGACTATGCATCTTAATTCTAGACTCTCCAGCTAGGGGAAACAACCTCTCAGCATTTACCCCATCAATCCCCCTCAGAATCTTATATGTTTCAATGACATCACCTCTCAATCTTCTAAACGCCAGAGAATATTGGCTGTCTACTCAATTTCTCCTCATAGGACAATCCTCTCATCCCAGGAATCAATCCAGTGAACATATGTTGTACTGCCTCTAAGGCAAGTATGTCCTTCCTCAGATAAGGAGACCAAAACTGTGCACAGTTTAGAGTAGATATATGGGGAAATGTCTTCACCCAGAGGGTGGTGGCGGTCTGGAGCTCACTGCCTGAAAGGGTGGTAGAGGCAGAAACCCTCACCACATTTAAAAGATACTTGGATGTGCACTTAAAGTGCCGTAGCCTACAGGGCTACGGACCAAGAGCTGGAAAGTGGAATTAGGCTGGATAGCTCTTGGTCGGCCGACGCGGACACGATGAGCCGAAATGGCCTCCTTCCATGCTGCAAAGTCCTGTACAATTGTAAGAAGACATCCTTACTCTTGTACTCCAATCCCCTTGCAATAAAGGACAACGTGCCATTTGCCTTGCATGCTAACTTTCTGTGTTTCCTGTGTGAGGACACCTAAATCTCTCTGAACACCAATGGTTAATCTTTTGTCACCATTTAAAAATATTGTTTTTCTATTCTTCCTACCAAAGTGAATCTCCTCACATTATACTCAATCTGCCACCTTATTGCCCATTCACTTATTTTGTCTATATCCCTTTGCAGGCTCTTTGTGTCCTCCTCACAGCTTACTTTCCCACCTAGCTTTATATCGTCAGTAAACTTGGATACATCTAAGTCATTAACATAGACTGTAAATAGTTGAGGCAAAAGCATTGATCCCTGCGCATCCCACTAGTTACAGCCTGCCAACCGGAAAATGACCCATTTATCCCTACTCTCTGTTGTCTCTATCCATGCCCCCAATTACATGGAGTATAATGTCGGAAAGTGTGAGGTCATGCACCTTGGCAGAAAAAAAATCAAAGAGCAAGTTATTATTTAAATGGAGAAAGATTGCAAAGTGCTGCAGTAAGCGGGACCTGGGTGTACTTGTGCATGAAACACAAAAGGTTAGTATGCAGGTACAGCAAGTGATCAGGAAGGCCATTGGTATCTTGGCCTTTATTGCAAAGGGGATGGAGTATAAAAGTAGGGAAGTCTTGCTACAACTATATGAGATATTGGTGAGGCCACACCTGGAATACTGCGTGCAGTTTTGGTTTCCATATTTACGAAAGGATATACTTGCTTTGGAGGAAGTTCAGAGAAGGTTCACTCGGTTGATTCCGAGGATGAGGGGGTTGACTTATGAGGAAAGGTTGAGTAGGGCCTCTACTCATTGGAGTTCAGAAGAATGAGAGGTGATCTTATCGAAACGTATAAGATTATGAGGGGGCTTGAAAGGTTGGATGCAGAGAGGATGTATCCTCTGATGGGGGAGACTAGAACTAGAGGGCATGATCATAGAATAAGGGGCCACCCATTTAAAACAGCGATGAGGAGAAATTTCTTCTCTCAGAGGGTTGTAAATCTGTGGAAGTTGCTGCCTCAGAGAGCTGTGGAAGCCGGGACATTGAATAAATTTAAGGCAGAAATAGACAGTTTCTTAAACGATAAGGGGTTATGGGGAGTGGGCGGGGAAGTGGAGCCAAGTCCATGATCAGATCAGCCATGATCTTATTGAATGGCGGAATGGCCTACTCCTGCTCTTATTTCTTATGTTCTTATGTACATGAGCCCTTATCTTGCATAGCAACCTTTTGTATGGCACCTTATCGAATACCTTTTGGAAATCCAAATATACTACATTCACTGGTTCCCCTTTATCTATCCTGATAATCGGAGAGCGGGGGGGAGAGATGGGGGAAAAGTGGTCTCACACAAAACACAGCCACATAATATATATATTTTTTAATTAATTATCATCACTCTGTGCATGCACTGACCAGCAATGCATAGGAATGTGATGTGTTTTTAAATAAACAATTGCCTGGTTGGTACTCCGGAAGCAATTCCCGATGTCACCGGAAGTACTGGTGGGAGGGGGGCCTACGGATCCGAGGGAAGATGCTGCTCACCGCCGCCAATCGTGAGTTTATCGTCACAGAGAGAGAGCGACAGAGGCAGGCAGTGAGGCCGCACGGCCGGGCCGGGTACCCGGCAGAGGAGTGAATGGTTGGAGCGGGCGGTGCCGCTGAAGGCCCCAGTGACCTTGCTCCTCCCCGGTGGGTTGTGGAGTGTCCTCGGGCTCAGCTAGCGGCTCCTTACTCTGTTTCTCAGGAGGGACGTTGATCCTATTTTTAGAAGTGCGTTTAAAAAAGAATTATTAATATGAGTATTGCTGACTGGATTTTTTTTTGCTGGGTACAGGCCAAATAATTTAATACTGGGAGTGATTACGGGTTTGGAATCTAATCGAGGTACATGGAGGGTTTGTAGACTAAAGGATGGCTGGCAGTGATTGTAAGTTTGGAATGAAATCTGGGGTAGGATGAAAAAGGAGTTTTATCAACTGAGAGTGAAGCCTGAGCAGGTTGCCATAGTATCTAAATCCCAATGTAAAATTACTCATTTATCCATCTGTGGGTTTTAAAATATAATTTTTTTTTAAAAAAGCTTGTGAATGGCTTTAATTTATTTTCAATTTGTTTCAAACTTGATTATTGTGGTAGTGGTTGTTGGTTAATATACTGCACATCATTGATGTCAGTTGTGACATCTGTGCTTTGAAAGGGGGTTGTGTGCTTATGAAATTTGAGTTTTAATCCCTACTTACTTGCTGGGAAACACATTGATACATTACAGAAGCTCCTAGGATTAGAAATAGCAACGAGCTGATTACTTGCATATGTTGAATACTTAGTTGTGGCAGTCAGCGCTGTTTCAGAAGCAACAGATCTTGCCTGATGAACCTGAACATTTTATTAAGCAATTAACATTCCATTGAAAGCTCCATTACACAGTGTATGTCGGCTTTTCTAAAATCGTGAATAACAGTTTTACAGGCAAAGTTGCCATGCAAACTTGAGGCATTGGGTATCCTTGGTAAAATGTGGAAGCAACAGATAGTAGTTAGGAGAGTGATGTAGGGCTGAGGGTATGTACTGAGTGGAATACTCAGAGGCCTGACTGCTCTGAGCTACATCAGTGATCTGGATTCTGTAATATGATGTCAGTTGGTCAGATTTATAGGTAGTAAATAAATTAAAGGGGGGGGGGTGGAGTAGAATCTGATGAAACTGGTAAGGAATTATAGAAGGACTCAAATAAAAATTGAAGTTGGGCAAAGGAATTGAATACAAATAAGTGCAAAGTCTTGCACATTGGAGAAAGAAATAAGGGACAGTAATGAATGGTGTTGAACTAGCTAGGGAAGAGTCTAAGGGAGATCTGGGTGTGATGGCAAACTCAATATTTAGTTATTGTAGAGCAGCAATCAACAGCAAACAGAATGCTGGCTGTATTGCTGGACCTGTGGTTGTCATCCTGAATCTGTATAGTGCTCTGGTTAGGCTACACCTCGAATTCTGTGTTCAGTGCTATGTTACGGAGGCACTAGGTAAATAACCAATCTCTGGCAGTGGTGCAGAGAAGGGCCATGAGAATATTCCTAGTACGAGGACTGAATAAGAGGTGTATAAGTGAAATAGAAAAGGTGATTTCTAAGCAACAATAATAACTTGCATTTATTTAGCGCCTTAACGTAGTAAAACTTTCCAAGGCACTTCACAGGAGCGTTATAAAACATAAGGAGCTATTGGGATAGATAAGTTGGGCCAAAAGGTAGGTTTTAAGGAGTGTCTTAAAGTAGTAGAGTCGGGTAGAAAGACGGAGTGGATTAGGGAGGGAAATCCAGAACTTGGAGCCTCAGCTTTTAAAGTCACTGCTGCCAATTTTGGGGTGATTGAAATTGGGAATGCTCAAAAGGCCAGAATTGGAGGAGCGCAGATATCTTGGAGGATTGTGGGGCTGGAGGAGATTAGAGATCTGAAGGGCTATCGTTAAATTGAAGTACAAAGGGACGTAAGCACAATCTGGTAAAAGTCAAGTTCAGGACTGATGTCAGGGAGCACTTCTTCAGAGTCATCAATAACAACAAAAACTTAGATTTATACATCAATATCTGGGTATTGTCTTCTGGGTCAGGTAGCAGAGACAAAAACTCGAATTGTTCAAGAGGCGATTGGACACTTTGATAGGGGGCACAGTGGGTTTTTATGGAAGGGTAAATTAAAAGGGCCAAACAGCCTTCTTCTGTTTTGAATAGAATCATAGAATGGAATAAGGCCCGTTGAGCTCGTGCCGGCTCTCTGCAAGAGCACCTCAGCTAGTCCCACTCCCCTGCCTTTTCCCTGTAGCCCTGCAATTTTTTTTTCTTTCAGGTACTTATCTAACTCCCTTTTGAAAGCCATGATTGAGACTGCCTATCACACCACCCTTTCGGGTCGTGCATTCCAGATCTTAACCACTCGCTGTGTAAAAAAAAGTTTTTAATGTCACCTTTGGTTCTTTTGCCAATCACCTTAAATCTGTGTCCTCTGGTTCTCGACCCTTTTGCCAATGGGAACAGTTTCTCTCTATCTACTCTGTCTGGACCCCTCATGATTTTGAACACCTTTATCAAATCTCCTTTCAATCTTCTCTGCTCTTAGGAGAACAACCCCAACTTCTCCAGTCTATTCACGGAACTGAACTTTCTGCAGCCTCCCTAAGGCCTTCACATATTTCCTAAATTGCGGTGCCCAGAATTGGACACACTACTCCAGTTGAGGCCGAACCAGTGTTTTATAAAGGTTCATCATTTCCACGCTTTTGTACTCTATACCTTTATTTATGAAGCCCAGGATCCTGTAAGTTTTTTTAACTGTTTTCTCAACCTGCCCTGCTGCACTTTAACAATTTGTGCACATATACCTCCAGGTCTCTCTGTTCATGCACCCCCTTTAGGATTGTACCCTTTAGTTTATATTTCCTCTTCTCATTCTTTCTACCAAAATGTATCACATCACACTTTTCTGTGTTAAATGTCACCTGCCATGTGTCCGCCCATTTCACCAGCCTGTCTATGTCCTCTTGAAGTCTTCGCACTATCCTCCTCACTGTTCACTATACGTTATCTTTCAATACTGGTTTGCAGTTCTGTTCTAGTTTCTAACGTTCACAAAATAATCCTTGGCATGCCAGCAGGTTCAATGACAACATCTTGTGTTTATATATAAAAACAGAAAATGCTGGAAATCTCAGTGGATCAGGCAGCATCTGTGGAGAGAGAGAGAGTTAACGTTTCAGGTTGATGACCTGTCGTCAGAACTCTGAACGTACTGAGGGTGTGCTGCATTGTCAGAGTTGCGGACTTTCAGATGAGATGTTAAATCTGCCTATTCAGGTGGATATAAAAGATCCCATGACACTATTCGAAGAAAAACAGGGGGAGTTCACCTGCTCTCCAACACCACTTAATCTGACCATTTATTTAATTTGCTGTTTGTGGAACCTTGCTGCACTGACTACACTTGAAAATAAATTTGTTGGTTGCGAAGTGTTTTGGGACGTCCTGAAAATGCGGCGGGCGCAATATAAATGCAAGTTTGTTCATTCTTGTTCACGAGTAGTTGGTGCTTGCTGGTTGATGTTTTTTACGCCAAGTACCGCAGAGAAATATTGGCATTTTTCTGCTGTATTTTAGTAACTTGACTGCAGACACAACAAATTTTTGTTGCCTCCACGCTGAGACTTGACCATTGTACAGTACTTCAAGAAGAAAATCACGAATGCAGCAAATCTGCTAAGAAAACAGAGGGTAGGAATAAACGGGTCATTTTCGGGTTGGCAGACTGTACCTAGTGTGGTACAGGGTACAAGGATCGGTGCTTGGGCCCCAGCTATTCACAATCTATATCAATGATTTGGATGAGGGGACCAAATGTAATATATCCAAGTTTGCTGCTGATCTAAAGCTAGGTGGGAATGTAAGTTGTCAGGAGGATGCAAAGAGGCTTCAAGGGGATATAGACAGGCTAAGTGAGTGGGCAAGAACATGGCAAATGTAATATAATGTGAAGTTATCCACTTTGGTAGGAAAAATAGAAAAACGGAGTATTTTTTAAATGGTGAGAGATTGGAAAATGTTGGTGTTCAGAGGGACCTGGGTGTCCTTGTACATGAATCACTGAAAGTTAACATGCAGGTACAGCAGGCAATTAAGAAAGCAAATGGTATGTTGACCTTTATTATAAGAGAATTTGAGTGTAAGAGTAAAGATGTCTTACTGCAATTATATAGGGCCCTGGTGAGGCCAGCACTCCCCTCTTTCCACTCTATTCATGTCCCCCTCACCGCTGCGCTGAAAGCCACATGCAGCTGCTGGTGGTGATGGGGTTTACTGAGAGCCCAAGCTAAGAAAGGCCGGGCTTTTTTTTGCCTGGTCTTGGGAATATCGGCATTAAAGGAGAAGGCAGCAGCTGAATGAGAAGATTTCAATGAAATGATTTTAAACGGGAGAAGTAGTCAGGGATGTTTCTCGGGAACACTCGAGGATGATAAAAATTTGATATACAAGTGGTGAAGCTGGAAATACACGCAGTATTACGACATGGGAAACAGGCTGTTCAATCCAACGAATCCGTGATAATTATCTTCCACACAAGCGGTGGTCCTAATCCCTCATTCCTAGCCCCCCCAACCCCCTTCCCATATCCTCCTTTCCTTTGATCACCAATCTCTGTTAGGTTGGTCGGCAACAACAACAACTTGCCTTTAACGTAGCCACTCCTCTGATGCACCTGAAGTGTTAACATCTGAAGTGTTAATTAATCTTGCTCTTCCTGATGCTGACTGACTTGCCGTACCTTTCTAGCTTTCCCTGTTTTTAATTTGAGGAAGAGCACGTTTTAGGACTCCACCTTGGGAGTGTTTGAATTAATTGGGATTAATGTAGCATGTTCCCTACCCTAAGGTATTTAATGGCACATTATTATTGAGATGTGTGTTTGTGTATAAATGGAACGCTTTCCCATTTCAAGTGCCCATTGTCGGTTTCAAAAGCACTCAGGACAGATCTGGGATAGGGCAAAGCTCCTTCCACTGTCCCAATATTGTTAACTCTTGCTTCAGAAGATCGGCCCTTACAGTGGGACTGTCCAAACTTTCTGCCTTGTAGGGCAGTGTAAATGCATACCATGGTGGGGGTGGTGGCGCGTATAATGTTTAAATCTTTTTCCCCCATTAAACTGTTTGTATCTCGGGTTGCTCATAAACCGATCTGGCGCACTGATTTTAAGGTTTATCCACACTTTCCAAACCTCCAGGCTCACAAAATTCAAACAGGACAAGACAGTGAATATGAAATTTAAGCGCAAATATGTCTGAGTTACCTGGATTTTGGGGGCTGAAGATTGGACAGTGCCAGGGTGCCATTTTGTATCCCAACACCAGCCATCCTTCTGACACCTCCTGAGGGAGACTAACAATTTCATGTCTAATTAGGCCAGAGCTGTACTTTAGGCTGATATCTACAGGGGAGTTGGTTAAGATTGCTGAAAATCATTTCACATCAGATACTGGAAACCATCAGACAAGCAAACTCATTTCACATCGGTGTACTGGAAAATATCAGACAAGCAAGTTTAAAAAAAAAAAATCAATCTAAACTGATTTAAAATGTGTTGATTCCTACATTCCTACAGACACCGTCCTCTGGCAATGTCACTGATGGAGAGGAGCTGCTTGTTTTGTTTAAGTAGATTGCGGCTTTGGATCAGCCTAGCAGCTGACAGAGATTGCCTGACCTCAGGCAAATGTACCGGTAAAACATAGAAAATCGGTGCAGGAATAGGCTATTCGGCCCTTCGAGCCTGCACCACCATTCAATATGATCATGGCTGATCATGCAACTTCATTAACCCATTTCTGCTTTCTCTCCATACCACTTGATCCCTTTAGCCGTAAGGGCCACATCTAACTCCCTTTTGAATATATCCAACGAACTGGCCTCAACAATTTTCTGTGGTAGAGAATTCCACAGGTTCACAATTCTCTGAGTGAAGAAGTTTCTCCTCATCTCGGTACTAACTGACTTACCCCTTATTCTTAGTCATTGACCCCTGGTTCTGGACTTCCCCCAACATTGGGAACATTCTTCCTGCATCTAACCTGTCCACTCCGGTCAGAATGTTATATGTTTCTATGAAGTCCCCTCTCATTCTTCTAAATTCCAGTGAATATAAGCCTAGTCGATCCAGTCTTTCTTCATATGTCAGTCCTGCCATCCGGGGATTCAGTCTGATGAACCTTCGCTGCACTCCTTCAATAGCAAGAATGTCCTTCCTCAGATTAGGAGACCAAAACTGTACACAATATTCAAGGTGTGGCCTCACCAAGGCCCTGTACAACTGCAGTAAGACCTCCCTGCTCCTAAACTCAAATCCTCTCGCTATGAAGGCCAACATACCATTTGCCTTCACCGCCTGCTGAACCTGCATGCCAGCTTTCAATGACTGATGTACCATGACACCCAGGTCTCGTTGCACCTCCCCTTTTCCTAATCTGTCACCATTCAGATAATAATCTGCTTTCCTGTTTTTGCCACCAAAGTGGATAACCTCACATTTATCTACATTATACTGCATCTGCTATGCATTTGTCCACTCACCTAACCTGTCCAATTCATCCTGCAGTCTCTTAGCATCCTCTTCACAGTTCACACTGCCACCCAGCTTAGTGTCATCTGCAAATTTGGAGATATTACGTTCAATTCCTTCGTCTAAATCATTAATGTATATTGTAAATAGCTGGGGTCCCAGCACTGAACCTTGCGGTACCCCACTAGTCACTGTCTTTTTTTTTAAGTGGGGTTACATTAGCTACCCTTCAATCCATAGGAACTGATCCAGAGAGTATAGAATGTTGGAAAATGACCACCACTGCATCCACTATTTCTAGGGCCACTTCCTTAAGTGTCTGCATCCCAGAAAAATAATCAAGCCCTGGGGATTTATCGGCCTTCAATCCCATCAATTTCGCTAACACAATTTCCTGACTAATAAGGATTTCCTTCAATTCCTCCTTCTCACTAGACCCTTGGTCCCCTAGTATTTCCGGAAGATTATTTGTGTCTTTAGTGAAGACAGAACCAAAATATTTGTTCAATTGGTCTGCCATTTCTTTGTTCCCCATTATAAATTCACCTGATTCTGACTGCAAGGGACCTACATTTGTTTTTACTAATCTTTTTCTCTTCACATATTTATAGAAGCTTTTGCAGTCAGTTTTTATGTTCCCTGCAAGCTTGCTCTCCTACTCTATTTTCCTCCTCCTAATTAAACCCTTAATCCTCCTCTGCTGAATTCTAAATTTCTCCCAGTCCTCAGGTTTGCTGCTTTTTCTGGCCAATTTATATGCCTCTTCCTTGGTTTTAACACTATCCCTGATTTCTCTTGTTGGCCATGGTTGAGCCACCTTCACTGTTTTATTTTTACGCCAGACAGGGATGTACAATTGTTGAAGTTCATCCATGTGATCTTTAAATGTCTGCCATTGCCTATCCACCGTCAACCCTTTAAGTATCATTTGCCAGTCCATCCTAGCCAATTCACATCTCATACCATCGAAGTTACCTTTCTTTAAGTTCAGGACCCTAGTCTCTGAATTAACTGTGTCACTCTCCATCCTAATGAAGAATTTTAACGTATTATGGTTACTCTTCCCCAAGGGGCCTCGCACAACATGATTGCTAATTAATCCTCTCTCACCCAGTTTAGGATGGCGAGCTCTCTAGTTGGTTCCTCGACATATTGGTCTAGAAAACCATCTTTTATACACTCCAGGAAATCCTCCTCCATCGTATTGCCACCAGTTTGGTTAGCCCAATCTATATGTCGGTTAAAGTCATCCATCATAACTGCTGTACCTTAATTGCACACATCCCTAATTTCCTGTTTGATGCCATCTCCAACCTCACTACTACTGATTGGTGGTCTGTACACAACTCCCACTAACGTTTTCTGCCCTTTGTGGTGTTCTGCAGCTCTACCCATACAGATTCCACATCATCCAAGCTAATGTCCTTCCTTACTATTGTGTTAATCTCCTCTTTAACCAGTAACGCTACCCCACCTCCTTTTCCTTCCTGTCTGTCATTCCTGAATATTGAATACCCCTGGATGTTGAGTTCCCAGCCTTGGTCATCTTGGAGCCATGTCTTCATAACCCCAATTACATCATTTCCGTTAACAGTTATCTGCGCAGTTAATTCATCCACCTTATTATGAAAGCTCGTCGCATCGAGACACAGAGCCTTCAGGCTTGTTTTTTTTAACACTCTTTGTCCTTTTAGAATGATGTTGTAATGTGGCCCTATTTGATTTTTGCCCTTGATTTCTCTGCCCTCCACTTTTCCTTATCTCTCTTCTACCTTTTGCTTCTGCCCCCATTTTACTTCCCTCTGTCTCCCTGCATAGATTCCCATTCCCCTGCCATATTAGTTTAAACCCTTCCCAACAGCACTAGCAAACACTCCCCCTAGAACATCGGTTCTGGTCCTGCCCAGGTGCAGACCGTCTGGTTGGTACCTGTCCCATCTCCCCCAGAACCGGTTCCAATGTCCCAGGAATTTGAATCCCTCCCTCTTGCACTATTCCTCAAACCACGTATTCATCTTCACTATCCTGCTATTTCTGACTAGCACTTGGCACTGGTAGCAATCCTGAGATTACTACCTTTTGAGGTCCTACTTTTTAATTTAACTCCTAGCTCCCTAAATTCAGCTTGTAGGACCTCGTCCCGTTTTTACCTATATCGTTGGTACCTATATGCATCATGACAACTGGCTGTTCACCCGCAACCTCCAGAATGCCCTGCAGCCGCTTCGAGACATCCTTGACCCTTGCACCAGGGAGGCAACATACCATCCTGGAGTCTCGATTGTGACCGCAGAAACGCCTATCCCCCTTAACGATAGAATCCCCTACCACTACAGCGCTCCCACTCTTTTTCCTGGTAGTGCGTTATACGGTGTACCCAGCCATGAGCATGTTTTGATGAACGTTTGCTGCCAGTTGTGACATGTTACACTTTAAAACTACTGGTTTGGGGTAGGCTAGCGGTGAATATTCTGTGGTAGATTCTCCCTCCATTCATATGGTATTGTAACATTGCGTTTAGGTGAAATTATGAACAGAGTTCCTCATGATGCACCAATTCTCATTTGTGCTGTCTCACCTGGGGGTTTCCCCAGCAATTTTAAAGCCAAAAATGACAGGCAAATAAGGTGCAGTGATGCCTGTATTGTAGTTAGGATTGTGTGATCATTCAGTGGAACACACTTCCCCCTTCAACCAGGATCTCAGTTAACCAGGAAAGCCATAGTTTTCTGAGTTTGATTACTTACATTTGTTATATTTTAGAAACTCACTTGTGAGTGGCACTTGTGTTTTTTCTCTCTGATATCTAACATGCATCCCTAATTCTGCTGAATGGATGGGCTCCGGATGACAGCTAGGTGCCCTACCTTTACCGTCCATGAGCGGATAAGTGCCTGCCTATGACCGTGAACTGAGGCAGAAAGCATGCCAAGAGATGCTTTTATTTTGATAGCAAAACGAGTTTAAAGAAATGATTATGCTTAGGCGATTAGGACTTCTGATTCACCGGAACTTTCAGCGTAATTAGGAAGCAATTGTCTTTTGACAGGTGCCAGTTCTAAAGCACATCACGTCAGCACTCCCTATATTTGCACGTCAAGGTTGGGTCCAGCTAGAGGGGCTTTGAGAGTGACGTGCAAGCTGCTTGATTAACCTGTAGATGGAGTCGTTGCATTGTGTTCCTGAGCCAGTCAGTGCACCTGAATACAAAGAACTGAACTTCTGTGTTTCATTTGCCTTTATGGAAGTGTGTGTATGCGTGTATTAATATTAATTCCATTTGCACGTACAATTATGTTTGAGGTATAAATCACAGTGTTATTTGCTGCTTATTTTTAAAAATCTTTTGAGTTCAAAATCTTGGTCGTTCTGCTACGGAGAGACACTTAGTGATGGCCGATTGGCTCCCCACATGGTGGGGAGCATCAGAGGATCACTCGGAATCTTTTAATGGCTGATTTAGGGCAGGTTACTTCCCCTCCTGACCAGTGGAGGGGGAACCTGTTGCAAATATTGACAGTTTTTGCAACTATGGACAGTATCAGTTGCCAAAAGGAAAATAGTGCTATTGTTTCAGAATTACATTGGAACAGGAGTGGGCCATTCAGCCCCTCGAGTATTTTCTGCCATTTAATTAGATCATGGCTGATCTGTACCTCAAATCCATTTGCCTGCGTTTGTTCCATATCCCAACCCTTACCGAATCAAAATCTGTCAATCTCAGTCTTGAAAATTTCAGTTGATAGCATTCATAGCCTTTTGGGGGAGAGAGTTCCACATTTCCTCTATACTTTGGGTGAGAAAAAGCCTTTCCTCATTTAACTCTTGGAACAACCTGGTTCTGATTTTAAGATTGTGCCCCCTTGTTCTGGGTTCCCCCATCACAGGAAATAGCTTCTCTCTATCTATTCTATCAAATCCTTTTATTTTAAACACATTTTATTTTTAAAATTATACAGCGAGAGATAACGTGCTATTAAGTCAACAAATATAGCAAGAATATAGACTTCAGGAGCCTTAATATTACTATGCTCCTACTGCACTGCATGATGCACCTGGCCCAGAATGGGCAGAAGTCTTTACTATTTCGTAGGCTCCCTAGGTTCTTCAGTCTTCAATTGCAAAACGTGCTCGTAACCACAAACAATAAATGGGAGGGGAGACTATGGAAGACTGGGAGAAAATAGCTAGAACGGATACTGCCAAGAGAAATCTGATTCAAGGATGGCATTGTTCTTGGGTCCCAGGTGGGCAGGGGAAATGTTACAAGGAAACCCTCAAAGCCTCCCTGATAAAGTGCAACATCCCCACCGACACCTGGGAGTCCCTGGCCAAAGACCGCCCTAAGTGGAGGAAGAGCATCCGGGAGGGCACTGAGCACCTCGAGTCTCGTCGCCGAGAGCATGCAGAAAGCAAGTGCACCCACCCTTTCTTTCAACGACTGTCTGTCCCACCAGTGACAGAGACTGTAATTCCCGTATTGGACTGTACAGTCACCTGAGAACTCACTGAGTGGAAGCAAGTCTGCCTCGATTTCGAGAGATTGTTTATGATGATGATGATCAGTATTTTTGCCTACCCTAAGTTGCCCCGAGTGTATTAAGAATCATCTGCCTAGTGTGGGACAGGAGTCACATGCCGGGTCCCTGAAGGACATTAGTGAACTAATTGGGTTTTTATGACCATCCGGGAGCTTTTGTGGTTATTTTTCTGGTGCTAACCCACAAATGATGAAATTTATTGAATTCGGGTTCACAACTTGCCACGGTGGAATTTGAGCTTGCGTTGAGTTATTGGATATGTAGCATAACCACAAAGCTATCACACATTATAATTGCCAGACCAATTGTCAGAGCTGCATAGTTCCATCGTTCGGTGGTTGTGGCAACCATGTGTTTGTGAGGGTATGAATAGATTCAGACCATCACCTGCCTACAGCTGAGTCTGGCAGGTGACTCACATCGTTGGGCTGTACCTGAGTGTCTACTTGGTTCATTTGGTAGTACTTTGGTCTCTGTGCCAGAAGGTCAAATGTTCCTGCCCCACTCCAGGACTTTCCTCACATAATGTAGGTTGCTAATCCAATGCAGTAGTGAGGGAATGCTTCATTGCGGCAGGTGTTGTCCTCAATGTGAGATGTTAGACCGAGGCTCCGCCTGCCTGTGGTTGTTAAGATTTGCATGTCAATGACTTGAGACCTCCGAGGTGGCAAGGCCCTGCACAGTGGTATGTTCAACGGATGGATGTGCATAACAGAATTCATGTACAGGGTGAGATTGATTGAGGGCTGGAAGACAGAAATCGGGGGCAAGGGGAATTTAGGCGAAGGATGAAGTTGTGGAGGATGTGTCGTCATGTGTTAAGATATGTATCTAACCAAATGATTACCACTCAAAGCCATAGCTTTTATATCCTTGAAAGATTGTATTTAACTTGAGTAAATATTCAGCCACTGAAATCTGATAATGGACTGGGAGCGGTTTTTGCGTTTACTAGTGACTTGTTGGACAGTTGCAGCCAAAGGTGTGGTTAATGCTAGGAACCGATCCCTCCCCATACAGCGCTTGGGGATTTGGTGAATACATCAGCAGATGAAAGTGGTTCAAATGCAATCCAGAAGGTTTGACCCCTGGATGCTATTAGTGTCTTATTACAGTGTATTGTTGGGCAATATACCTTAACTGTTCTAATGAGCAATAAATCGTTCCTTATATATAAGGGTTATAAAAGATTTATCTGGCGCACTCTTCTATATTCTATAGTGTGTGCAATGCTAGTATTGTACTACTTCAAGATAGGCAAGTGGAAACAAAAGTGCTTCCATCGCCTGTCTGTGCCGGACACTCCTCCTGCAGTCAACAAGGCCCATCAGCAGCCTGCCGCACAGCCTTTCGCAGTGCTGCTCTGGAGCTGACTTCAACAGGCACACATAGTGAGGGCAGCTTTAGACACACGCATAGTGTCAGCTGTGGGTAGCACACTTGCCTCTGAGTCAGAAGGTTGTGGGTTCAGGTCCCACTCCAGGGACTTGAGCACATAAATCTAGGCTGACACTCCAGTGCAGTACTGAGGGAGAGCTGCACTGTCACAGGTGCCATCTTTCGGATAGGACGTTAAACCAAGGCCCTGCTCTCTCAGGTGGAAGTAAAGGGAACCCATGGCACCATTTTTGAAGAAGAGCAGGGGGAGTTATCCCCGGTGTCCTGGCCAATATTTATCTCTCAATCAACATAACAAAAAAACAGATTATCTGGTCATTATCACATGGCTGTTTGTGGAAGTTTGCTGTGTGCAAATTGGTTGCCACGTTTCCCACATTACACCAGTGACTACACACACAATGTACTTCATTGGCCGTAAAGTGCTTTGAGAAGTCACCAGTGGTCATGAAAGGAGCTATATAAATCCAAGTCTTCCTTCATAGTGAAGGAAGCTTTAGACGCACGCACAGTGAAGGCATGACTAAATCTGGGAGCCAATGCAAGGAGCATAAGCTGGTGTCTAAACTGCAAACGCTGCTCTGTTGGATTAGCTGTACACTCTTAGTTACTGGCCCTTTGAATGAAAGAAAAGAACTTGCATTTATACAGCGCCTTGTCATGTCCAGAAGCACCATATTGTGTTACTTTTTGAATGAATTGCTTTATGAAGTACGCTCGCAATTACTATGTAGGCAAACACGGCAGCTTGGGCAAACAGTAATAAACCGAATGACGTGTTATTTTCTTGGTAATGTTGGTAGAGGAAGTACACATTCTTTCTCAAATAGTGACTTGGGATCTTTTATGTTCGCTGGAACAGGCAGATCCAAGCATTCGCTCAGCCGAGATTCAATTCTGTAGCACAAGTCCTGGAACGGGTCTGGGACCTGGAGTCCTGGAACGAGTCACTCTGAGACAAGGGTGGTACCAACTGAGCCATATTGGTAAATGTTTAAGTAGTAACTAAGTTCAATCATTTGTTATCTTTATCTTTCAAGGTTAACCAGCATGAAAAAGTCGTCTCCGCCCCCCCGCCGCCCCCCCCCCCCCCCCCCCCGGCACACACTGTCCTCAGTCTATCGCCCCTTCCCCCCACCCCACTGCTCTGTCTGTTCCCCCCCCCCCGACACAGCACCCTCAGTCTGTCTCTCTGCTCCCCCCTCACCACTCACCACCCTGAATCTGTCTCCCTCCCTCTCTCTCTCTCTCTCTCTCTCTCCCCTGCCCACCACCACACACTGCTCTCGATTCAGTATTCATGTTGAGACATTGGCTACCTTTTCTGCACCTGCTATTAAATGCACTGGTGCATTAAGCACTCACCTGCTGCACAATTTTGTTTGTAGCACTAGATGATGCAAATATGCTATGTTAAGTGCACTAGTGGTATCTCGTGGCAGCTCTTGATCAGTACAATGTTAAATCCTATAGTGGATTCACCCATTAAACTTCAAACCAGTGTTATTTGTCAGTCCAGGACTTCAAACAGTGGCACAAGACCTCCTCTACTTTGATACCGGTTTATTCAGAGCATGTCTTTCATGCCAAAAGGCTATTGAAACAGATCGATTGCAAAGGAACCATCCACAATATCATTAATGTCACTAGAGTGAAAAGTACACTGGGGAATTGTGTTGACTAACCATAGATGCTTTTTTTAAAAAGTAATATATAATATATATAATACATTGAATTTTTCTAAAGGAGTCTTGGCAGTAGGTATGTGGTGTGGGGCAGGATGGGGTGATCTCCGTAAGTGGTGCTGTTTTATTAGATTACTGGTTTATTGAAATTATGATGTAGTGCTCTGAAGCTGAGTATAAAAGTGATCTAATATTTTTTTCCCTTTTTTTTTTATTGAACCTGTTGGATGACCGCAGTTGCCAAGAGCAAATCAAAGTAAGTTAATACTTTTATTATTTATTACCAACAGTATGCTGCACTGGTTACAAATACATTTTTTGCCTCTGTTTTACTGAGGAGACGACGGGTAACTGGAAAGGGAACTAGAGGGTTTTGGGGAGGTAAGTTGTGACACTGTTCACATCACTACCTGCCTGGTTGCTGAACAGCTGTGCCAACTTAAGGTGAATAAATCCGAGGGGTCGGATAAGATGCATCCGAGTATCTTCAGGAAATAATGGAGGAAATTGCAGGAACTCTGGCACGAATCTTCGAGAAATCACTGAACACCGGAGAGGTGCCCGGGGACTGGAGAAAAACACAGATGTTACTCCTATTTTTAAAAGGGTAGCAAAAATGATCCAGAAATCTGCAGACCAGTGAGTTTGACATCCACTGTGGATAATGTTATGGAAACCCTTTTTAAAGATGAGATTGTGGAGCATCTGGATAGAAATAAAATCATAAAAGATAGTCAGTATGGGCTCATAAAGGGAAGTCTTGCCAGTCTAACTTCCTGGTTTTCTTTGAGGGTGTGACAAAGGAGCTTGAGGCGGGTAAGTCAGTGGATGTACTGTCCATGGATTTCAGTAAGGCCTTTGATGCAGTTCCTCTGGAAAAGCTGATATAAGAACATGAGAACTAGGAGCAAGAGTAGGCCATATGGCCCCTTGAGCCTGCTGCGCCGTTCAATAAGATCATGGCTGATCATCGACCTCGACTCCACTTTCCCGCCCGATCTCCATATCCCTTGATTTCCCCGAGAGTCCAAAAATCTATTGATCTCGGCCTTGAGTATACACAACGACTGAGCATCCACAGCCATTTGGGGTAGAGAATTCCAAAGATTCACAACCCTCTGAGTGAGGGTATTGAGTGGTACTGAAAATAAAGTAAGTGGAAATATTTTACAATGTATATGTAATTGGATGACCGATGGAACCCAGATGCTACAGAGATTGTCATCAGCCTGGGAGTATATTACCAGTGCAGTCCCACAAGCTTGAGACCTCTTTCTCTATTTAATATCTTCATAAATGATTTGGACTCTGACTCCTGCAGTGATGTGGGATACAGGATGAGACCCTATACTTTGTATTGTCTGATGTTCTGAAGTACTTTTTTCTGCACATTAGTCTTTTGAGTCTTTAATCTCCATAATCTAGAAGTCAGAAGCATAATGACCAAATTTGATACTGCAGCTATTGAAAAGGTACAGAAGATAGCAGCTAGGGGAGGGGATGGAGGGATTGGATTATGAGGGACGATGATGTAAATTGGGCATGTTCTCACTGGAAAAGAGAAGGTTGAGAGGTGGCACTGGATAATGTCGACCATGACGAGTTATTTCACTTTGTCCAGAACAGTAGAACCAGAGGACACAGCCTGTGCTTGAGGGGGAACTGTCAAAACTAATCTACAGAAACAATATTTCAGTGAGCGAGTGATCAATCTATAGAACAGGCTCCCTAAGGAAATGGTGGATTCTTTCAAATGCAAATTAGATAGATTTTTATCAGCAAATAATATTTTGACATACAATATATGAGTAATTTGTGACATGACGTGGTAAGTACTGCATACTTGGGAGGAACAGATGACTGGGGTTTTCTTTGCATCATGTCTAGGTCTGTTGTAGTCTTAATTGATGAGATTAATTGCCATGATTAGTCAAGAATTCCATTATCGTTACACCATGCGACTAAAGTTAAACTTGATGGACTGTGGTCTTTTTTCGTCTTGTAGTTCCTATGTTCCAATAAACACAACAACTTGTATTTATATAGCACATTTAACGTAGTGAAACGTCCCAAGGTGCTCCACAGGAGTATTATGAGATGAAAAAGTTTGACACCGAGCCGCATAAGGAGAAATCGGGGCAGGTGACCAAAAGCTTGGCCAAAGAGGTAGGTTTTAAGGAGCGTATTGAAGGAGGAAAAAAGGTGGAGAGGTTTAGGCAGCAAATTCAAGAGCTTAGGGCTTAGGCAACAGAAAGCATGGCCACCAGTGGTTGAGTGATTATAATCAGTGGTGCTCAAGAGGGCAGAATTAGAGGAGTGCAGACATCTCGGTGGTGGGGTGGGGGTGGGGGGGTGAAGATTAGAGAGATATGGAGGGATTTGAAAACGGGGATTAGAATTTTGAAATCAAGGCATGCTTAACCGGGAGCCAATGCAGATTAGCAACAACGTGAGTAATGTTGGAATTAGGTGAATGCACCAACCTTTCCTTTTCTTCCAACTTGTCTTTTTTGTAATTGCAATTTTGGGAAAAACGATCCCTGATGACTTGGCTTGTAAATGCACCACCTGATGTGGTAGAGAGCCATATGGGAAGCTGTCTGAATTGACCTCCCGGTCTGCACTGATTTAGCTGGCGTGGTCCACCTGTGCTAGAGGAGGGGAAAGCCTGAGTTCCTGCTGTTGCTCGTTATATGGAGGATGCATGTGTGTGGACACCGGACAATGACCAGGTTGGGCTGGGCTCTGATGCTCCCTGCAGACGAATGGGACAGCCAACCAACCCTCACTGCCGAGACTTGATGAAATGGCCCCATTGGTGAAGTACGAGAACGCAGCCAGCACCTTTGGAACCATACCCTCGAAGGGAAGTGAGGGGAGATAATGAAGAAAAAGACGACCTTCTGTTTTATCCCCAATCCTCTAGTCTCCTTGGGCTTCCAGCAAATGTTCGTGCCAAGGTTTGTGGCCACTCAGCGGTCTAGAGTTCCCGGGCAGGCCCCTCACTGGCTTTTATATGGGAGAAACAGCACGTGCGCAGTGATTTGAGGGATTGCGCATCCCCAAAAAAATAAGCAGGAGAATTTCCGCAAGATATTCTGGCCTGTGCCACTGCATCAATTGCTGGAGAGTGTGCAAGAACAGCCCTGTGATGCCCCACTCATAATTTTTCTCCACTCTGTGGTACAAGATCTGCTCCTTAATACACTGGGTGGGAGATCTCTCTCCCTTAATGCACTGGGGTAGGAGATCTCTCTCCCTTAATGCACTGGGGTAGGAGATCTCTCTCCCTTAATGCACTGGGGTAGGAGATCTCTCTCCCTTAATGCACTGGGGTAGGAGATCTCTCTCCCTTAATACACTGCGTGGGAGATCTCTCTCCCTTAATGCACTGGGGTAGGAGATCTCTCTCCCTTAATGCACTGGGGTAGGAGATCTCTCTCCCTTAATGCACTGGGGTAGGAGATCTCTCTCCCTTAATGCACTGGGGTAGGAGATCTCTCTCCCTTAATGCACTGGGGTGGGAGGTCTGCTATCACTTAATGCACCGGGGTGGGAGAGATCTCCCTCTCCCTTAATGCGCTGGAGGGGGAGATTCGCTTTTGTTTCCTCTTTCTGCAGTGACACACTGCTGATACCCCAGTTTTCGACATTACCGCTTCATGAAAATGTTTTCTTATTCCACGGCTATGTTGCTGATATCATGTCTCCATGACAATGATGGTTTTGTTTATCTGACGTGTGTCTGAGGGGTGATGCGTTAAAGTTGAACAGCACAATGGATTTGGTCCAATTTACATGGTGACCTTTTGTGCTGTCACAATCATTGATGTGTTTCTTACAAAAGCAGAGTTCCCAAACATCTCATTGAAAACTTCCTAACCATTGACTTTAGTTGCACTTTTTGTTTTTTCCATCACTTAGAAAGAAAATGGAACATCTGATTGGAGGCCCCTCATGTACATTTTGGGCCAGACCTGAAGCTTTGTGTCATCATGGATACATTAAGCTTCTAATGACCAATGAGAAGGTGGTATGCTGGGTGAAGGATTTCTGTGTAGGGCACTCCTGGTGTAAAGCTCTGCTTTGTAGAGGTGTTGACATCTTGGGCATTCAAAAACTCCAGATGTGGCATTTTGTCCCTCTTCAATACCAGTCGAGGAATGTTTCGGAGACCTGGTAGGGTTTCAGCAGGAGTATAATAGCATTGAAGCACTGAACACACTCGATCAGCTCCGCTGGGCAGGCCAGATACGAGACTCCCAAAGCAAGTACTCTATGCGGAACTCCTTCACGGCAAACGAGCCAAAGGTGGGCAGCGGAAATGTTACAAGGGCACCCTCAAAGCCTCCCTGATAAAGTGCGACTTCCCCACTGACACCTGGGAGTCCCTGGCCCAAGACTGCCCTAAGTGGAGGAAGTGCATCCGAGAGGGCGCTGAGCATCTCGAGTCTCAACGGCGAGAGTGTGCAGAAATCAAGCGCAGGCAGCGGAAAGAGCATGCGGCAAACCAGTCCCACCCACCCTTTCGCTCAACGACGATCTGTCCCAACTGTGACAGAGTCTGTGGCTCTCATGCCAGCAAAGAACTCAGCCACCAAAGAACTCCCTTCAAGAGTAGAAGCAAGTCTTCCTCGATTCCGAGGAACTGCCTATGATGATGATGATGATGATAAATAGATGACGTAGAGGCAGTGATTTAATTGTTCACCATTCAGTTTTGACGGTGACTTCATGCAGGGCAGTTGTATTCTACTTGTATATACATTCAAAAATGTCAATAGAATTTTAGTAAGGATTAATGATGTGTGTAAGTTGGGTCTCAAACCAGTGTCCCGATCTTAAATAAAGGTGATTACAAAGGTATGAAGGCAGAGTTGGAAAAAGTGGAAATAAATTAAGCAGTGGCAGACATTTAAGGAGATATTTCATATCTCTCAACAAAAATATATTCCAGTGAGAAAGAAAGACTCCAAGAGAAGGGAGAACCATCTGTGGCTAACTAAGGAAGTAAAGGATGGTATCAGATTAAAAACAATGGCATATAATGATGCCAAGCTTAGTGGGAGGCCAGAGGATTGGGAAATTTTTAGAAACCAGCAAAGGACAACTAAAAAAATAATAGAGAATACTGGATCGACTAGGCTTATATTCACTGGAATTTAGAAGAATGAGGGGGGGATCTCATAGAAACATATAAAATTCTGATGGGATTGGACAGGTTAGATGCAAGAAGAATGTTCTGGATGTTGGGGAAGTCCAGAACCAAGGGTCACAGTCTAAGGATAAGGGGTAAGCCATTTAGGACCGAGATGAGGAGAAACTTCTTCACTCAGAATTGTCAACCTGTGGAATTCTCTACCACAGAAAGTTGTTGAGCCAGTTCGTTAGATATATTCAAGAAATGTTCAAAGATATATTCATTGCGGCTAAAGGGATCAAGGGATGTGGAGAGAAAGTAGGACTGGGATACTGAAGTTGCACGATCAGTCATGATATTGAATGGTGGTGCAGGCTCGAAGGGCCGAATGGCCTATTCCTGCACCTATTTTCTATGTTTCTATGATTATGAGCGTAAACTAGCAAGAAATATAAAAACATAGTAGTGTAAGTGCTTCTACAGGTCTATGAAAAGGAAGAGAGTAGCTCCCTTAGAGGATGAGACTAGGGAATGAATAATGGGAAACACGGAAATGGCAGAGACTTTGAACAAATATTTTGTATATTCTTCACGGTAGAAGACACTAAAAACAACCCAATAATAGATTATCAAGGGGCTATAGAGAGGGGGAAACTTAAAACTATCACTAAAGTAAAAGTACTCGGTAAAATAATGGAACTATATTATATATTATCTATATTAATGACTTGGATGAAGGGACTGAGTGTAATGTAGCCAAGTTTGCTGATAGAAAGATGGGTGGGAAAGCAAGTTTGAGAGGAGGACAGAGAGAATTTGCAAAGGGATAAAGACAGGCTAAGTGAGTGGGCAAACATTTGGCAGATGGAGTATAATGTGGGAAAATGTGAGGTTATCCCCTTTGGCAGGAAAAATAAAAAAGCAAATTATTATTTAAATGGAGAGAGATTACAAAATGCTGCAGTACAGAGGGACCTGGAGGTCTTTGTGCATGAAACACGAAAAGTTAGCATGCAGGCACAGCAAGTAATCAGGAAGGCAAATGGAATGTTGGCCTTTATTGCAAGGGGGATGGAGTATAAAAACAGAGAAGTCCTGCTACAACTGTACAGGGTACTGGTGAGACCACACCTAGAGTACTGCGTACAGTTTTGGTCTCTGGATTTAGGGAAGGATATACTTGCATTGGAGGCAGTTCAGAGAAGGTTCACTAGGTTGATTCCTGAGATGAAGGGGTTGACTTATGAAGAAAGTTGAGCATGTTGGCCCTATACTCATTGGAGTTTAGAAGAATGAGAGGTGATCTTATTGAAACATAAGATATTGAGGGGGCTCAACAAGTTAGATGCAGAGAGGATGTTTCCACTCCTGGGGAAATCTAGAACTAGGGGACACAGTTTTAAGAATATGGGGTCGCCCTTTCATAACTGAGATGAGGAGAAATTTCTTCTGAGGGTCATAAATTTGTGCAATTCTCTGCACCAGAGAGCTGTGGAGGCTGGGTCATTGAATATATTTAAGGTAGAGATAGACAGATTTTTGAATGATAAGGGAGTGAAGGGTTATGGGGAGCGGGCAGGGAAGTGGAGCTGAGCCCAGGATCAGAACAGCCATGATCTTATTGAATGGCGGCAGGTTCGAGGGGCCAATGGCCTACTCCTGCTCCTATTTCTTATGTTCTTAGTTCATGTAGACATGGTATGAAAATATGAAAACACCCTATAGACTCTGGCCTACCAAATTTGGGACACTAGGGTGACATACTGGTAGTTTGAGGTCTGTTAGTGAGTGTTGGGGGCCAGTCGTTTGAGGTAGTGATTTTGAAGCCGTTTTTATATTGGTGCTGTTTTAATTTGGAAACCTGTGTCCGTGAGCTGGCACTTAAGACTGGTAAATCTGGTTCCCATCTCCTGGCAGCTAAATCAGACCCACAAAAAACTGGGCCAGGGTAATGAAGCTGGGTGTAGCTGCGTAAATGTAGTAAATAGGCACATGGACACCTGTTTCCGGGAATCCAAACGCAGCTTAAAGCAGTGTAAGTTTGTATTTGCTTAAGTGTGATTTTGACCTTTAGTGCCAATATGTTAATTTAGTTGAAAGGTTGGATGTGCGAACCCTTCTCCCAACGCCCATTAATTGAAGGATCTGGCTTGTGAATCACATCACCCTTGTGGTGTGTTGACCTTATTAACCTGGTGCTTTATTGAAGGGTTTACACAAGCCTGCCTTCTGACCAGGAACATACCATTTTTTGGTTGCCTTTTTTGAGACAGACCAGAGCTGGACAGGAACACAAGGAGACCCGTTGCATTTCTCTGCATAACAATTGTGGTTTGGACAGTTTGGTCTTTTCTGTTGCCTTTCCCTATTGGAAATAGTTCAGTTTGTGTATGTCCGGGCCGGATCGTTATAATGGTCTCGTTGGATACCTATTATTTCCATTTCAATAGTATCTGTTTACATTACTCACTATGTACTGTTTGCCCCTCTCCTGCCAATCCTGTGCTTCCCATTTATTGACGTCCTTTTATCAGTGCCACACCGTTTTTTAAATAACTTTTTTGAGTCACTTCCTTTTTAAGAATAAAAATGATCATGAACCATTCCTTTGGCAGTGGGGGGGCAATTTGCTTGTTTCTAGGCTTCTGTCAGTGTTGTTGTGTAACTACTAGTAAATGCGTGAGTGGCTATTTTATCTTTTCTTCTTCGCTGCTGGGGTTTATGTTGCTTCTAGAACGGCTGCTTTATACGTGAAGAGTCACTGATGTGATCTCGGATCCTCCAATGATGCGCCACCAGAGATATTAAACTGAGAAATTACTGTGCCTTTTCAACCAATTTCAGCTTTTCTGATTCCTCAACTAGCCAAGATCCTCTTGTGTTGAGTATCTAAGGCTGTACTTCTACCCATCTGATGACTAGATTCTGTCAGGATGTCCAAGATGGACTGAACAATTCATCTAAGGAGTTAAATCCTTGATTGGGTATATCAACTTACCTCTACCAAAAATATTTTCATTTGTTCCTTAAAGGTTTTAACTGTGCACTAAATCTCCGTGTTGAACCAGTAAAACTACCAGTTCTCTCTGGTTTAATCACTGATTTAAAATATGGCAGAAATCAGATCCTGTGGTTGGAAATCTGATTCTTTACTGACTTTTTTTGTTGCGGGTGGTGAAGAAGAAAATTGGATGTAGGTTATCTTCACCAGTTCCACCTCCTTTATTCATTAATAAAAAGCAACGTGAGAACTGTGTTTCCACACACCTGTTACTTCAAAGTCATCTTTTTTTTGCTCTGAAAAATATTTGAATTGTTAGTAGTTTGAATTAAGCCATTTAAATTAAACCACACAGGAGGCATTTTTTTTTTCAAAATTCAAATTAACAATTTGAATTAAGTAAAGTATTTATCATTTCCTAGGAGCAGTAGTTTTTAGAATACGCTCTGAAGATTTGTCATCTCTTGACTGTAATTTGAGATCAAAGGTATGCAAATGATGAGCGTTCTATATTTTCCCAACCTCCCTGCATCGCACAAATGGAGCCACTTAGTGGGAACAAACCCATCAATGTCTGCTATTGAGTCAAAAACTGAAATGTGGAAGTATTTTACTCATAGGCTCCTATTATCTTAAGCCCTGTACGCATTGTCCAGAAATGACTTCATTGCAGTGGTTTATTAGTGTAACTGGGTCTATTGTATCTGTTTGCTAAGCTAGTTATCACTCTAAACAAACAGTTTAACTCTAGTGTTCAGTGGAAACATTGACGTTGACAAATCGAAGTGTGGTCAAGAAGGCGTTTGATAAAGTGCCACATAATAGGCTTGCCAGCAAAGTTGAATCCCATGAAATAAAAGGGACAGTGGTGGCTTGGATACGAAACTGGCTAAGTGACAGGAAACAGAGTAGT
Source organism: Pristiophorus japonicus (assembly GCF_044704955.1). NCBI lineage: Eukaryota > Metazoa > Chordata > Chondrichthyes > Pristiophoridae > Pristiophorus > Pristiophorus japonicus. The sequence continues at coordinate 204,277,640 of NC_091983.1, forward strand.
GGTGAACGGTTATTTTTTTGGACTCGAGGAAGGTATCCAGTGGTGTCCCCAAAGGTTGGTACTGGCACCGCTGCTTTTCTTCTTGTATATTAATGATTTGGACTTAGGTGTACAGGGCACTATTTCAAAATTTGCATATTTCAAAACTTGGAAGTGTCGTGAAGAGGATAGGGATAGACTTTAAGAGGAAATAGTCGTCATCATCATCATGGGCAGTCCCTCGAAATGAGGATGACTTGCTTCCACGCCGAAAATGGATGAGTTCACAGGTGTTTCAATCAAATTCCGGATCCCGAACTGCATCCTGAAGTGCGGAAGATGCCTGTGCGTGGATTTTTATAACGTGTGGAGGCCGTTATACCCCAGCCACCACACGGGTTTGACAGAGCAAGGTCTTGGTCCAGTGCCAAGGATTAACCAAGATGACAGGAGACTAGCTCTGCTGCACGGACCTAATGTTTGCAGTGTTTGCTGGCCCGTGCTGTCCCTGGGCCTTTGTCTCTGCTGGTTCCCGAACTCTCGCCTCTCCTGGGCCTCGATCACATCCCTCTACGAACTCTTGCCGCTCCTTCGTCCTGACCTCGCCGCTCCTGCTGCACCTGCCCACACTGCAGTCAGTCATCGCCTTCCTGCAGCAGCACGTGCTGCTCCCTGCAGTGGCACAGCCGCACGCTGCTCCTCCTGATGGCCCCGCCCTGCTGATGGTCTTGCAGGCCGGGACTGTGCCGATTTCCAGGGCCCATCAGGCCGGGGCCCATCAGGCCGGGGCCATTAGAGGGAGCAGCGTGCGATGGCCCAGCCCGAAAATCGACGCGGTCCCGGCCTGCAAGACCATCAGCAGGCCGGGGACATTAGATGGAGGAAATAGACAGGCTGATGGAATGGGCGGACATGTAGCAGATGAAGTTTAACGCAGAAAAGTGCAAAGAGATACATTTTGGTTGGAAGAATGAGGAGAGGCAATATAATCTAAAGGATACAATTCTAAAGGGGGTGCACGAACAGAGAGACCTGGTGGTATATGTGTACAAATTTTTGAAGGTGGCAGGATAAGGTTGAGAAAGTGGTTAAAAAAGCATATGGAATCCTGGGCTTTATTACTAGAGGTATAGAGTACAAAAGCAAGGAAGTTATGATGAAACATTGGTTTGGTCTCAACTAGAGTATTGTGTCCAATTCTGGGCACCGCACTTTAGGAAGAATGGAAAGGCCTCAGAGGGTGCAGAAAAGATTTACGAGTATGGTTCCAGGGATGAGGGACTTCAGTTACGTGGATAGCCTGGAGAAGCTGGGGTTGTTTTCTTTATAGCAGAAGATTGAGAGGAGATTTGACATGGGTCTTCAAAATCATGAGGGGTCTCGACAGAGTAGATAGGGAGAAACTGTTCCCATTGGTGGAAGGGTCGAGAACCAGAGGACACAGATTTAAGGGGATTGGCTGGAGGTCCAAAAGGTGACGAAGGAAAAACTTTTTTATGTAGCGAGTGGTTATGATCTGGAATGTACTGGCTGAAATGCTGGAGGCCGATTCAATCGTGACTTTCAAAAGGGAATTCGATAAGTACCTGAAGAATTCTTTTTTTTTGCACGGCTACAGGGAAAGGGCAGGAGATTGGGACCAGCTGACATGCTCTGGCACTGGCTCGATGGACCGAATGGCCTCCTACTATAATGATTCTATGATTTTGGCTCAGTCACAGCAAGAACATAGCTGGTATAAGACCAGAAAAATGATTTTGGTCAATCTGACCAGTTCTGGAGATTAGAAACATAAAATAGGTGCAGGAGTAGGCCATTAGGCTCTTCGAGCCTGCACCACCATTCAGTAAGATCATGGCTGATCAGGAATGGTTTTTAATTATAAAAATAGTCACTGGCTCCTAAGCCTTCATTTTCAGTAATCAATCCTGAGTTTCAGTTGTTATCTTGTATATTTGTTGCCCACTCGTTGGCCCCAAGTTTCCACATGATTTGCTCCTGATTTTTAGGAGCAACTGGTGGAGAACGGAGTATCTTAGAAATTGTAATTCTCCACATTTAAGTTTTCTGCAGTTCTAGTCATGTAGAACAGTTTCACTTTGGAACAGAATTTTTTTTTCAAAAAGGGGCGTGTCCAGCCACTGACTCCTGATTTGAAAGTTTCCACAGTGAAAACGTACTCCAAGCTAACTTAGAATGGAGCAAGTGAAGATTTTTGTAGGCCTGAAAAAACCTGTTCTACACATTAAAAAATCAGGCGCAGGTTACAAATTAGGCGTCCGGAACGAGGTGGGGGGAGGGAAGTCATTACATTCTACAATAAATCCTTAGTTATACTCATACAAATATTATACAAATAATTCCAACCTGAATAAAAATTTATAAGCAAAGAAAAGATTAAATAAACCATGTTCCTACCTGTGTGAAAGTGCTTCAGGCAGGGAGAAGGCTGCAGGAAGCCTCACAAGTTGAGGCAGTCGTTCCCGACGGCAGCGGGGGGGAGGCAGGGAGGAGGCAGCCGTTCCGACGGCGGGGGGGGGGGGGGGGGGGGGGAAGCAGTGAGGGCCCGACCGATGGCAGCGGGGGGAGGCAGTGAGAAGGCTGCAGGAAGCCTCAGAAGTTGAGGCAGCCATTCCCGACGGCACGGGGGGGGGGCGGGTAGGCCCCTCTGCCGTCGGTCGGGCCCTTCGGGAAACAGCTGCCTCAACTTCTGAGTCTTCCTGCAGCCTTCTCACTGCTGCAAGAAGCCTCAGTGCTGATCATGGAAGGGCAATGTGGTTTTATTGAAAAATGTTAAAAATTGAACAGCTACAAAGAACTACAAAAATGGCCGAGTGCCAATGTTTCCTTCACACTGCGCGTGTGCGAACGCTCCAACGCGCATGCGCAGGGTTGCCGGCACGAAAAAAACTCATTTAAATGGTACCCGCCCCCTCCTACTTACAAAATCGGCGCGAGTGGTAGGCTCCGCCCCCTGGGCGCCGCGCCAAGCTGACATCGAGCTGCAAAGCGCTCGAGAATAGCGCGTTTTTTTTTCAGGCGCCGTTTTCGGCGTGAAAAACGGGCGCCCAGCTCGGAGGGGCGCCTGTTTTGCCGCGTGTGGAAACTTGGGGCCGTTAAGTCTAATTCTCAAGGACACTCAATCTTCAATTAACATTGTATGGTTCGCATAATGTAGAATTTCTGCGTACTTACGTGCTTTTTTCAATTTGCGCTTGGGATGTGGGTGACGCTGGCAAGACCGCTTTATTGCCCATCCCACCTTGCCCCGAGAAGGTGGTGATGGGCTTTCTCCTTGAACTGCTGCCATCCTTGTGGTGATGGAGATCTCATGATGCTATGTGGTTGTAGGGTTGGTAATTCCAGGACTTGGGTCCAGTGACTGACTGAAGGGCTGGCGGTATATGCTGAAGTGAGAATGATGTGTAACAGGGAGGGGATTTTGGAGGTGATGGTATTCCCGTGATTTTGCTGTTCTTGCCCTTCTCCGTGGTAGAGACCGCAGGGCTGGGAGGTGCCATCAAAGTAAACCTGGTACACTGCATCCTGTAGATAGTAGGTACTACAGTTCACAGCGCACCACTGATGGAGTGGGTGGCTATTCAGTCCAGTAGCAGGGGCACTGGTCAAGCAAACTATTCTGTCCTGAGTGGTGTTGACCTTCAAGTGTTGCAGTTGCACCCATCCAGGTAAGCATCTCATCACACTCTTCTACCTGTCGATGGTAGAGAGGCCTAGTACAGCCTCTGCTGTATATTTCAGCACACTGCAGTGTTACTTTTGTTGAAGTCTGAGAGATTAACTGTGTGACACATGCTGTACCAGATTCTGTTGCTATTTTTTAATGGAGATGGTAAGCGTTTACCACACAGCATCACTTCCAAGTGTTATAGTATTGTGGGCTTGACTAGTGAAAGGGTTACGGCTCAGGCGATGAGCTTGTTGTGTCAGACTGACTGTGAGGCAGTAAACGGCTCCAGTAACTTTCAGTCAATGTACACAAGCTTTTGCACCTCATGCACTCCTGACAAGTGCAGGTTATTTGACAAGTGCAGGTTATTTGTATCCTGGTGTATTTTTAGCACTAGTCGGACTGATGTGAGAATTTTGGTACACAAAAGCTGCAAATGGGAAAAGTTCGAGATCTGACAAAACCAGAAACTGCTGGAAGTACACGATATTTCAGTCATCATCTCAAAGATAGATTATTGTTTATGGTGTCTCTCCTCACTCCCCTATTAATTCATTTGTTAGGGGCAGTGTAATGCTGCTATATAAATTGGAAGGTTGCAGATTTGATTCCATCCTACCGTGAACTTGTATCAGGTAGTGAGTCTGTAAGGGTGCTACAGTTACTCTTGCTGTCTCTGAGCTAGGGGGAGTTAAAATTAGCCAGGTTTCCTCTCCTGATTACCATCCATTGACTCTTGCTAGGTTGGATGTTGTATGAGGACAGGTTTATGTTCGACTGTGATGTAATGGGGAACATGGAGATGGCAGAAACTCAACAAATATTTTGTATCAGTCTTTACAATAGAAGACATTAACAATATTCTGACAGTGGATAGTCTAGGGGCTATGGGGGGGAGGAACTTAACATAATCACAATTACTAAGGTGGCAGTACTCAGTAAGATAATGGGACTAAAGGCAGATAAATCCCCTGGACCTGATGGCTTGCATCCCAGGGTCTTAAGAGAAGTAGCAGCAAGGATTGTGGATGCATTAGTTGTAATTTACCAAAATTCCCTGGATTCTGGGGAGGTCCCAGCAGATTGGAAAACTGCAAATGTAATGCCCCTATTTAAAAAAAGGAGGCAGACAAAAAGCAGGAAACTATAGACCAGTTAGCCTAACATCTGTGGCTGGGAAGATGTTGGAGTCCATTATTAAAGAAGCAGTAGCAGGACATTTGGAAAAGCAAAATTTGGTCAGGCAGAGTCAGCATGGATTTATGAAGGGGAAGTCATGTTTGACAAATTTGCTGCTTGAGGATGTAACGAACAGGGTGGATAAAAGGGAACTAGTGGATGTGGTGTATTTGGATTTCCAAAAGGCAAATGACAAGGTGCCACATAAAAGGCTACTGCACAAGATAAAAGTTCACGGGATTGGGGGTAATATCTTAGCATGGATAGAGGATTGGCTAACTAACAGAGAGTTGGGATAAATGGTTCATTCTCTGGTTGGAAACCAGTAACTAGTGGGGTGCCGCAGGAATCAGTGCTGGGACCCCAACTATTTACAATCTATATTAACGACTTGGAAGAAGAGACTGAGTGTAACATAGCCAAGTTTGCTGACGATACAAAGATGGGAGGAAAAGCAATGTGAGGACACAAAATCTGCAAAAGGACATACAGGCTAAGTGAGTTTGTGGGCAATAATTTGGCAGATGGAGTATAATGTTGGAAAGTGTGAGGTCATGCACTTTGGCAGAAGAAAATCAAAGAGCAAGTTATTATTTAAATGGAGCAAGATTGCAAAGTGCCGCAGTACAGCGGGACCTGGGGGTACTTGTACATGAAACACAAAAGGATAGTATGCAGGTACAGCAAGTGATCAGGAAGGCCAATGGTATTTTGGCCTTTATTGCAAAGGGGATGGAGTATAAAAGCAGGGAAGTCTTACTACAGCTATATAAGGTATGGTGAGGCCACACCTGGAATACTGCGTGCATTTTTGGTTTCCATATTTACGAAAGGATATACTTATTTTGGAGGCAGTTCAGAGAAGGTTCACTAGATTGATTCCGGAGATGGAAGGGGTTGACTTATGAGGAAAGGTTGAGTAGGTTGGCCTCTAATCATTGGAATTCAGAAGAATGAGAGGTGATCTTATCGAAACTTATAAGATTATGAGGGGGCTTGACGATGTGGATGTAAAGAGGATGTTTCCTCTGATGGGGGAGACTAGAACTAGAGGGCATGATCTTAGAATAAGGGGAAGCCCATTTAAAACAGAGATGAGAAGAAATTTCTTCTGAGGGTTGTAAATCTGTGGAATTTGCCGCCTCAGAGAGCTGTGGAAGCTGGGACATTGAATAAATTTAAGACAGAAATAGACAGTTTCTTAAACGATAAGGGGTTATGGGGAGCGGGCGGAGTAGTGGAGCTGAGTCCATGATCAGATCGGCCATGATCGTATTGAATGGCGGAGCAAGCTCGAGGGGCCATATGACCCACTCCTGTTCCTATTTCTTATGTTCTTATGTACCTCAATTGAATAAACTGCATGAAGAATGGTCACTTGAAAAGCATTCCAGGAGCTGTACCCAAGCTTGGATTGAAGCCTTGAGAGAAGAAAATGAGCAAACTTTCTTTTTAAACCATGTCTTTCTCTGAGACGCTGACACAGGCTGAACTTCATTATCTCTCGCTATTATTTAAACGCATTTCAGTGGCTGCACCTAATTCAAGAAACTTGACTTTTATTTTTAATCCTTGAGGGAGTTATTTATGAGGCAGAATTTTTTCTTTTAAAGTTCCATTTGAATAAGTGAATTTCGAAATCCCCAATGGATATTGCACAGGTAGATGATGTACTTTTAGGAATAATACAATCATTTCTGACGTGGGGTAAATAGACTCATCCTAATTAAAATGCTGTAACCGGCCTGCATTTTCACACCAAGCCAGCAATTCTCATTTGATATTGTGAATCGTTAACTGCAATGGATTGCACCAACACACTCTTGTCAGCCGGCCTGCTCCACTGTACATCAACTACAGCTGATGCTGAACTTCACGGCCCCTAATCCCTTCACCTCTGCAGTCACTGAGCTACACTGGCTCCCATTTCACTGAGATGTACGAAAACATGGGCCTTATATTAAACATCCGTAAGACAAATGTCCTCCAACCTGACCCCGCCGCACAGCACTGCACCCGGTCATCAAAATCCTCAGCGCGGCCTTGGACAACATGGACCACTTTCTATACCTCGGGAGCCTAATATCAGCAAGGGCAGACACCGACGATGAGGTCCAACACTGCCTCCAGTGCGCCAGCGCAGCCTTCAGTCACCTGAGGAAGAGTGTGTTTCAAGACCAGGACCTCAAATCTGGCACCAAGCTTATGGCCTACAGGGCAGTAGTGATACCCGCCCTCTTGTATGGTTCAGAGACGTGAACCATATACAGTAGACACCTCAAAGCGCTGGAGAAGTACCACCAGAGCTGCCTCCGCAAGATCCTGCAAATCCACTGGGAGGATAGACGCATCAAGGTCGGTGTTCTCGCTCAGGCCAACGTCCCCAGCATCGAAGCACTGACCACACTCAACCGGCTCCGTTAGACGAGCCACATCATCCGAATGCCCGACATGAGACTCCCAAAGCAAGCGCTTTACTCGGAACTCCTACATGACAAGTGAGCTCCAGGTGGGCAGAGGAAACGTTTTAAGGACACCCTCAAAGTCTCCTTAATCAAATGCAACATCCCCACCGGCACCTGGGAATCCCTGGCCCAAGACCATCCTAAGTGGAGGAAGAGCATCCAAGTGAGCGCTGAGCACCTCGAGTCTCGTCGCTGAGAGCATGCCGAAACCAAGCGCAGATAGCAGAAGGAGCGTGCGGCAAACCAGGCTCCCCAACCACCCTTTCCTTCAACCACTGCCTGTCCCACCTGTGACAGACTGTAATTCTCGTATTGGACTGTACAGTCACCTGAGAACTCACTTTGAGTGGAAGCAAGTCTTCCTCGATTTCGAGGGACAGCCTATGATGATTACCTCTGATCTCTTCCAGCCCCACACATGCCGTCCGCACCTCCATGGCCTCATCCCACCCTACTTCGGTGATCAATTCTAGCCAGACATCCCTATGCATGCCTTCTGTCCCACCATGGCATTTCACCACCTCATATTGCCTCAATCCGATGATCGTTGAAAGAGGCTAAATAAATGCAAGTTTTTCTTTCAATGTGCTTCAGCCCTTGAATCATGGAATGGTTAAAGCATAGAAGGCCATTTGGCCTGTCGAGCCTGTGCTGGCTTTCTGCAAGAGCGCTTCAGCTAGTCCCATTTCCCTGCCCTTTCCCTGTAGCCATGCAATTTTTTTTCCTTTCAGGTACTTATCCAATTCCTTTTTGAAAGCCACAATTGAATCTGCCTTTCAGGCAGTGCATTTCAGATCATAACCACTCGCTGCGTTTAAAACAAGTTTTTCCTCCAGTCACCTTTTGGTTCTTTTGCCAATCACCTTAAATCTGTGCCCTCTGGTTCTCGATCCACCAATGGGAACAGTTTCTCTCTCTCTACTCTGTCTAGACCCCTCATAATTTTGAACACGTCTATCAAATCTCCGCTCAACCTTCTCTGCTCTAAGGAGAACATCCCCAGCTTATCCAGTCTATCCACGTAACTGAAGTCCCTCATCCCTGGAAGCATTATTATATATATTTTCTGTACCCTCACTCAGGCATTCACAGGAGTCCTACCACAGCTCCAACAGCAGTTTAGCCATCATTCTTCACCATCATTGGGCGGCCATTCCTTTCAGCCACTATGCTTGCATAATATCAAATAATACATTGATTAACTGCTCTTTGGAGCATCCTGAGGATGTGATAGGTTGCTACATAAACACACATTCTTTCTTCCAATTCCCCATCTGGAATCCCATCGCTCAAGACCCTCCGTTTTGTCACCTCCCTTCCTGCTTTTCAAAGGCCTCCTAAGGACCCTTCTCTTCGACAGTGCTGTTTCCCTCATCCTCTTTTCCCACCCATTCAGTGTCCACTGCCATTTAAAACACTGAGGCGTAGTTGTGAGGATTGCTACAGAAATACAAGTTGTCACTGCAAAGTGCAGTTTTGTCTCATTTACTAGCAGGCAGGCTTCACTAATGTTTTGTTGAATTTTCACAGGTCCATCCTTGTGCAGATGGCGAGTGCAGCTGGAACTGGCTTCTGTTTCAATGCAAAGCGGAGCCGACTACGGGAAAAGCTAGTCCTGAGAAAACACGATCCTATAGGTAAATTGTAATGCGGAACTGTGGCAGGTACATGGATCATGTGATACCAGTTGGTGGCTTCATTAGACACTCTTTACTGATACCAACTCTTATCCATTCATTTTGTAATACAGCTCTAACCACCCATTACTATCTATAATATATATATTAAAAATGTAATGTCTGAACGTCCTCGAATTATATCCCATTTCATCTGAATTCTCATCATAGGCGGTCCCTCGAACGAGGATGACTTGCTTCCACAAGTTCAGATGTTTCAATGAAGAACCCGATGTTCCAGTCCTGAACTCCAATTGAGGTGGTGGAAAATGCCTGTACGTGGATTTTTTTTAACGTGTGGTGACCGTTACACATCAGTCACCACATGGGCTCGACAGAGCTAGGCCTTTATCCAGAGGCAAGGGTTGAACCAGGACGACTGAAGACCTGCTCTGCTGCACGGACCTAGTGCGTGCACATATCGCAGTGTGGGCTGGCCCGTGCTGCCCCTGGGCCCTCGGCTCTTCTGGGCCCGTATCTGAATTCTACACGGTCTCGCCTCCCTGTGTGAAGCACTATGAGAGCTTGACTGATACTCAAAACATTCATTCTGGATTGTAATCTTACTGACAATAGCTCAATACTACAGGATGTTACATAGGGGCAGCATGTTACATCTCCATTCTTGCCCTCTATGGCAGTGGTAGGCTTGGGCAACATATTGCAAATGGGGTGACCTATTACGTAGAAATGGCAACACAGATGCAAGCTGTCTGAGCAACCAGTCCGTCTTGGTGTTTATCCTCCACGTGAGCAGTAGTCCTAATCCCATCTGCCTGCCCTTTACTCCTTACTCATATCCCTTTAGCCCTCTTTCCATCAACCACTTGACTGTCTATTCTTAAATGTCGGCATGGACTCTTTCAGTCAATGTAATCTATAGCCTCGTAACCCTGTGTGTGTGTGTGTGTATATATATGTAAAAAAAAAACAAGTTTCTCCTAGTAGCTACAACAACTGCTGGCCTGAGAATAAATTTGAATCCCACTTGCCATTTGCAAGCTGGTTCTCTAGAGCGGTGTCATACTCACTTCTTCTTCTGTGGCACTCGGGAGATTTGCTGAGGTTCCATCCAATCTGCTAGTTTATGCACAGCTTGCCCTAGAGGGTGAGTTTAGCAGTTCTGTTATGCTGCTTGGCAAATCAACTAAACAGCATTACGGGCATATATCTGAGAATCTGATATTTGTGATCGTGTCTGTGTGTGACTCCTAATAGGGCCAAATAGAAAGGGAAAATAAAGTCTGACAAAACACAGTACTGCATTCCTTGCAATTACTGTTAAACCTTTGGAATTGGACTTGTCAACACACTGACTGACTAGTAAATTAGTATTAGATTTCTCATCACGGCTCTTACATATCCGCCCGCCCCCCCCCCCCCCCCTTGGAATACTTGTGATTGGATTCCAGTGTTAGATCAAGTAATGCCAAGCCAGATAAAATTATGTTCCCTGTACTGTTCTCCAATGATATGCTTCCAGTCTTGCAACCCTCCAAGATCTCTGCGCTCCTCCAATTCTGTCCTCTTGCGCATTCTTGGTTTTCATCACTGCACCATTGGTGGCCATTCCTTCAGCTACCTCGGCCCTACATTCTGGAATTCCCTTCCTAAATCTCTCCACCTCTCTCTCCTTAAAACCTACGCCTGTCCTAATATCTCCTTCTGTGGCTCGGTGTCAAATATTGTTTGATAACACTTCTGTGAAGAGCCTTGGGATGTTTTATTATGTTAAAGGTGCTATATAAATGCAAGTTCTTGTTATAAAGCCCAATGCTTGAAGAGTATTTTTCCCTGCCCTGCACTGGATCAACATGGTGATTCCTTTTTCCCACCAGTGTCTTTATGGTCTCAGTACATGAGGCTGCCAGTTTAATGCTGTGAACTCTTGCCGATTAGAAACGGGGACAATTTTTCAAACTCATTGTGAAAAACCCTTGTATCCAAAGATTAAAGGACCATGTTCTATCATTTCAGGTACAATAAACCTAGTAGGAAAATAGTGATTTACAGCTCTTCGTGTGATCTGTCATCACCAGACTCTGAGTGAATACCCTTTTGTGTTTTGACAACACATTCATGCAAACTTTTTTAGTCACATCATTTATTTTGAAATTCCTACTGATGCTGAGTGTGTGCCTCATCTCACTGTAAGGAATGGATCCAGTAGCTGCTTTCTCAGTCCTGTATGGAATCCTCCGTATGTTGGTTACCATGTCCGGGAAAAGCATTCAAGGACAAACTGATAATCTGTTGCTACGTGATTACATAAGATTCTAATCCTTCACTAAATATGTATCCCCTCATGGAAACAATTGGACATCAGTCATGGCAGGATAGTCTCTTCTAGGACATTGGTTTGGGTGTGTTTCCTTTTTAAAAAAAAAACTCATACCACTTACGTCATGTGTTAGAGACTTTTAAATGATGGGTGCGGTTCCATAAAATGTCTGGGCATAAGGGCTGAGAAAATATTGTGTGCTGCACTTTATATCTGGGCTGTAATACAAAGTCTCCTTTCACTTGTTAAAACTTGAAAGACCCAAGGGATTAGTGGTATTGAAGGTGTCGTGTCATTGAAAAATGAACTTTTAGTGCACTTTCATGCAGAGCATTTAGCTTGAAGCAGTTTTCAAAAGCTTTGTTTTCAGTGCTTGTGAATGTTTAATTTCTTTCACTGATGAAGCAGCCAGCTTGCTGTAATTAGGTTTCATGTAGTTAACTAAAGTTATTCACTAAGTGTTGCTCTTCAATAACCAGTTCCTTTGGTTACTGCTTTCTCGCCTCCATCTTTGAGAAAATAAGAAAGTGTCAGTGGCTTGAAATAAGGTCATTTGAATACTAGAACTCACTGTTAATGAGTTTGTATTAAATTCCTTTGTCTGCTTTTTTTTAATGGAGCCATTACCTAGTTATTTTCAATATGCCTCTGTTCAGATTTCACACAAAGGAAATTCATACAGACATGCAACGTTGTGCACGAATACTGGCTCTTAATTTCAAGGCACAAGAGCTTCCTTCACCAGTATTTATTGCTATTATTAAAAAGATATGGCATTTTACCATCTTTTATTAAAAAAGACCTCCTCCAGCTATTTGACAGATAAGTGGGTGAATCCGTGAAGAAATACATTCTCTGGTGGGATGTTTGTGGTATAATCTGCTGTACCCCAAAGCAGCAGCACATGATGAGTCCCTATTCTCGGTTGTTGTGGGGTCAGGTGGAAGCTAGGTGGGTTCCTAGCAACTGCTTGCTTGGTGTCAATTTTGTTGTAGAACCTTGTATTGTAACCACATTTCTATTTATTTCCCTTGCAGTGAACAAGCATGTCCTTTTCTTTGAAAAGAAAAAAATCAGGTCAATCTGATATAGGGAGCTTAAATGAACTGGCTTTGAGCAAGGACTGTTTAGGAACTGAAGAAGATTTCCTGGAAATAGAATGACGCAAAAGATGATGGTGATATTTCAACAGAAGACAGTGACACGAGAAGAGGGGACTAACTCTTTGCACTTTTATTTATAATTTGTTAGTTATTTTTAAAGTGTACAATAAAATGAACTATAGATATAACCATGTTGAATGTCTCATCTCTTCATCTTCTCCTGAAACAGGCAGCTTTTGCCTAAAATAGTTCCTGTGGGAGCTGTGCTCTGCGGGGGTAGCTAGCTTGGGTTCCTTGTGATTGGACGCTCACCGAAGCGATGTAACAGGCCCTTCTGTTCATTTCTTCCAGTTCCATACAAGGGTAGTAAGCCATGTAGAATGCTAGGGCGCCCACAAAGCTGTCGCCTGCACCCTTAAAAGTCATTGGAAAAAAAAAACAATTAATTTTTATTCCCAATCTGCATTGTTTAAAGGCAATTAATTTTGTACGCTGTGATGTATTTTCTTGCTGTGTCTTGTGTCTGAGCTGAACTCAACCACTGCCAACACCCTTCAGTAAGGAACATTAAGTGCACAAGAGTGCTTGCAGGGTATGGCTTGTTCTTCCTCCCTACCCTTTTCTTTGGGAAATAGCTGGCCTCCTGCTTGACCGACAGTACAGATGAGATTGTGAACATTGCGCAATGCTGCTCCAAACTGAGAGTTAGGCACCTCTTCTGGCGGCAGTGAAGAGAAGTGGTAAAGCCAGTACTGCTGCTTCCAGTAGCAGATCTACTGAAACAAAATGCCTCACACAGACCTCTGACTGCTGTAAAGTTTGACAGTTTATTGTTTACTTTTTGTAACTCCTGGCAGATTAGTAGTTTAACCATATCGCACACCATATTGATAGTGTACTCACTAATATGGTGTGGGGTATGGCTGTCACTTCAAGCTTTATTATTTTAACCACTACGGATGGAATGATCAGTCCAACCCAGTGACTGAGCTTGCTGTTTCCAGTGGACCATGTACAATTTGCACTGTTTGGGGCTCAATTTATTTAATCTAGAGCAGCCAACAGCAGGTGAGCGAGTCAAGAAAGCAGCGCTGCCTTGAAATAAATGAACCACGAACTCTCGAGCACAACTGTTCCAGTCCTGCTGGTACTAAAAAAGCATGTGTCTGTGAAATGCAACCAGTCGGAGGTAAATGATGCAATGACGGTTTGTCGATTTGACTCCTATTTTTGAAAGGAATTGGATGAATAGATTGAAGGCTAGGAGGGTAAGTACACAGATAGATATTCAAACATTCTGTAGAACAATGTTGTTCCAGTTCTGATAGGCCACAGGAATGTTATCTATGGAATGCAATTGCATTCCAAGCTTCAATTATATGAATTGTAGTGTTGGGTTGTTGTCCTAGTTGTTTTAGCTCAATTATTACTTTTTGAGGGTCAGAGAGAAGTCTCGCTGTGTTACCAGTAGCTAGCCATTTCCCTCATGAGGTTAAATAAGTTAGAGTCTAAGAGTGTCAATTAAACATGCCCTGTTAGAAGAAGCACGACACAACAACTGAACCTCAATCATGTGTAATCCACAGATCCTTTTTATTTAAATCGAAGAAACTTGCAGGGTTAAGGTCCACGGCACTGATGACCACAAAGGTGGGACCACAAGAATGAGAAGGCTGGCTAAATCAGAAAGTAAGGACTAGGTGTGCCAAGATTGGGTTTTAAGATGCTGAAGATGACACAAGCAAGACTGAAGTTCTTGGAAACGATACGTTTGTGGAGGTCACTGTGCAATGAGTCCTAGGCCTGGATTTTCCTCCAATATCCTGCCCCAAATCAGGCAGGGCATCGGCAGGTATAATCAGACAGCGTGGACTACCACCGCCTTTCTGCAGTGACAATTTCTCTTTCGCTGCTGGCTGCACCGTCCCTGCCTGCTGATTGGGAGGTGGGGGAGGGGCGGTGTGGATGGTGATTCCCAGCCCATTTCCCTCCTGCTTGGTCTGCTACAGCACCACGTTCATTTTTCTTGGGGGAACTGGCAGGTTCTCCGTTACTGGCAGGATGCCTGTCGTGAATACATTATAACCCCGACCCAGGAAGCTGGGCTTGAGTCAGAGTGACGGACGTTATTCCCACACCAGATTAAGGAAATTCCAACCCTTACTGTTAAAAGTGGGAATGCAGTGAGGAAGAATATATTCCAGGCCATGATGTAAAACCCATGAGTCTGAAGTGTCTTAAGACATAAAAGGACAATTCTTCAGACCATAGAAACCAGTGTTTATATAGTTAAAGATTACTTCATTAGCCATCTGTTGTTCTTGCACCCTGTTATGCAAACAGAAAATTGTTAGGACACCCATTGGCTACAATATTTAAACTGAGAGACTAGATTGCATAACCTGAATATTAGGTAAAAATAATATCATTAATACTGGGTGTAAAATTGAGTATTATTTGTATGATGATCTTGTAAATGGGGCCAAACCTGACTTCAGAAGGGGAAGATTCTGCGTAACTAAAGCTTGATTTTTTATTAATATGGAAAATTGTGACACTTGGTGAACTTAAATTTCATTACAGTTCCTCACAAAAGTGCTGCTAGAACTGGAAGCATTGAGCATTCATGATAAAGCTTGGATGTGAATAACAAATTTACAAAAGGAAAGAAAGCAGCAGGGCAGGGTGGGTGAGATGCTGAGTAGGATCAGTGTTGCAACCCCTACTGTTTCTAATTTGCATTGACAACTTGGAATCAGGAACTCAATGCAAATTGGTCAAATTTGCAGATGATTGCAAACTACGAGGCAAGTTGAGACCTATAAGTGGATAAAAGTACTGTATGTAGGAATGGTGTTGAAATAGAAAAGAGGTGAAGTGGAAATAGGTGGGGTTTTTGGAGTAGATTTGACACTTAAATCGAAGCACTGGAGCAGCAATCAAGGCAAATTGAATGCTGAACTGTATCGATGAAAATTATGATCAAACTATATTGCAGTTTTGTCTCACCAGTACTGTGCCTAGTTTTGATCATCAAGGGAGATATTCAAGCCCTGTAGGCAGTTCAGAGAAGAGCCAGAAAGAGTCTCAGTTTGAGTTAGAAGAAGAGAAATTTGGACTTTCCAGACTTCAAAGGAGGTGACTTGAGAAGTGATATTAAAAGATGGAAAAGGCAGATTGCTAAAATTTCTTCAAACTAAACCATGGGAATGCACAAGATGACACCGGTTGTAACTAGTAAAAGGGAACTTGAGGACTGATGTCAGGAAGCTCGTCACCAAAACAGTAATCAACACATGAACAGTCTTCTGGGTAAGGTACTGGAGGCAAAGTCCTGGGAACCATTTAAGAAATGATGATGGTGGAATTGTAGGGGATGGGTTGATTAGTCTCCATCTGCATTTATTTGACATGTGACATGCATGCAGTCAGTTTGCTGGATAAATAATTGATCCAACAGTTGCATTTAAATAGAGCAGGTACCCAAACAGATGAATGCCACAGCAGACTGATAAAATCTTTTAAATAATTTTAGTGCTTTTGAAATAGATGGCAAACCACAGGGATTGAGCAACTTAATGGGGCTGTGCAAATATTAACAAAATTAGTCATATGTCAGCACAAAGACACATTGTTTAAATCTATATAAATTCATCCCAATAGAAAGGGGGGAAAGAAATGTAAAATAAGTCTTAGCATCATTTTACTGATAGCTTTGAACCACAATGCCAAAGACTTGATTCACTTCTTTCTAAAGGTGCAATTTGATGCTTGGTCCCAGCATAGCTCCTACTTAGCATCTTATTCGTCAATGCAGACTTTGACAAGAGCTACCACGAGGTGCCATGTCAAAGAGCTGCTTCAGGTTGGGTATTTTACTTTTATCCATTTTATTTTATTTTTCATCCATGCCTGTTACTTCTAGACTTGACTATTCCAATGCACCTCCTGGCTGGCCTCCCACATTTTACCCTAAAGGTGATCCAAAAGTTGGCTGCCTGTGTCCTAACTCGCACCAAGTCCCACTCACCCATCATCCTTGTGCTCGCTGACCTACATTGGCTCCCTGTTAAGCAATGCCTTGATTTCAAAATTCTCATCCTTGTTTTCAAATCCCTCCATGGTCTCAGCCCTCCCCATCTCCTCCAGCGCCCCCCCCCCCCCTCCCGAGATGTTTGCATTCCTATAATTCGGCCCTCTTGATCATCCCTGATAATCGTTTAACCATTGGGGGCTGTGCCATCTGTTGCCTAGGCCCTAAACTCAGGAATTCCTTGCTTGAACCTCTTCACCTCTTTCCTCCTTCAAGACGCTCCTTAAAACCTACCTCTTTGGTCACCTGCCCTAATTTCTCCTTATGTGGCTCGGTGTCAAATTTTAAAAATATCTCAATACTCCTGTGAAATGCCTTGGGACATTTCACTGTTAAAGGCGCTATATAAATACAAATTGTTGTCTAATACTAGTTCCTCATAATATGCACTCCATTAAAATGTTGGTCTAGATTGGGACTACATTTATCAGGTTTTTGTTTTCAGGGTAGTTCTCTGCTTGCCAGTGATGCATGTCGCTCCTTCCTAACTGTGGTTCCCCCAAATGGATTTTTTGCCATTAAGCCACTGCCCACATACTATTAGAATTTGTACACATTGTAATGATGGGAGGAGAGAGAGAGAGAAGGATGGAAGATGGAAGTTTTGGACCATTTCACAAGAGAATGGTGACTACATTTGTTCTGAGTTGTTTCTGTTAATTGACACTGGGTACGGTAGCATAGTGGTTGTGTTACGGGACTAGTAATCCAGAGATCGGGACTATGTGAGTTCCAATCCCACCATGGCAGCTGGGGAATTTAAGTTCAGTTAATTAAATAAATCTGGAATAAGAAGCTAGTGTCTGTAATGGTGACCATGAAACTACCGGATTGTCATAAAAATCCATCTGGTTCACAAATGTCCATTAGGGAAAGAAATCTGCCATCCTTTCCTGGTCTGGCCTACATGTGTCTCCAGACCCACAGCAATGTGGTTGACTCTTAAATGCCCTCTGAAGTGGCCTAGCAAGCTACTCAGTTGTACCAAACTGCTACAAAGAACAATGGTTCAAGAAGGCATCACCACCTTCTCCAGGGCAATTAGGGATGGGCAATAAACTCTGGCCTTGCTGGCGTCGCCCACATCCCTTGAACGAATGTAAAAAAAAAACATTAATAGTGTAGAATAACTCCTTATGTGATTCTTCCACTCACAATTTACCAAATTTAATTATTCGATGGACTAAAAGTGGAAGTACTTCCTCTACCCTGCTAGAGTTCTGTATCCAGGCCATCTTGCTCTTCTGGCTAAGATGACAGTCTCGGAAGTTCTCCCTTGGTTTACTGCCTTATCATTCACTGAATGAATTACTAAATGTCCACAGCTCAGTAGCATTATATGCAAATATCCACATTCAATTCTCAACTTTGCTTTTATAGCAAACATCGAAATGTGCAGCACTCTGCAAATCAACTCCAGCTGAACAAGTTTGAGTGCACAATTCCAGCACACCAAACCACTTCATATTCATAGGTGAGCCAAGTTAATACTTAATTACAACATTTGCCATGTCCAAAAGTCAGCTGTTCTCCCAATTATACAAGTATTAAATGCGCAGTACAGACATTTCACTTGGAGTCAGCAGTGGCTCCTGTGTGTCTAATCACGTTTGTGGATGTTTTTCTTCAGAATGAATTGCTCAGCAAATGACTAAACAGGCTGTGGTTCAAATATGTGCAAATCAGCTTATCTGTGATCTAGTTACTAGAAAATGTAACCCAAACAATGTTTCTTGGCAAACCTTTATCAGGATCTGAGTATAGAATACTATGGAGTCTATGGGATGAAAGACTTTTATTGCGTTGTCTCACTGTGAACCCACAAACAGAATTCTATTGACCTGTTTTTTTGTAAACAAAAACTTTTGCAACCTTTACTTTGCATAACTGGCCTGTATGCAATTTCTCTCAATTCATTAGTGTGCAGATTTGTATTTTCATATTTCATGTTATTCCAGAGTCATGTGTTATGATTTTGGTATGACCTCACCAAGGTGGCTGATAACTTCAGGAAGCAGTCAGGTGACTTGTTCCCTCTTTAGAAACATAGAAAACATAGAAATTAGGTGCAGGAGCAGGCCATTCGGCCCTTCGAGCCTGCACCGCCATTCAATAAGATCATGGCTGATCATTCAACCTCAGTACCCCTTTCCTGCTTTCTCTCCATACCCCTTGATCCCTTTGGCCGTAATGGCCATATCTAACTCCCTTTTGAATATATCTAACGAACTGATCTCAACAACTTTCTGCAGTCGAGAATTCCACAGGTTAACCACTGAGTGAAGAAGTTTCTCCTCACCTCGGTCCTAAATGGCTTACCTCTTATTCTTGGACTGTGACCCCTGGTTCTGGAACTCCCCAGCGACGGGAACATTCTTCCTGCCTCTAACCTGTCCAATCCTGTCAGAATTTTATGTTTTTATGAGATCCCCCCTCATTTTTCTAAACTCCAGTGGATACAAGCCCAATTGATCCAGTCTCTCCTAATATGTCAGTCCTGCCATCCTGGGAATCAGTCTGGTGAACCTTCGCTGTACTCCCTCAATAGCAAGAACGTCCTTCCTCAGATTAGGAGACCAAAACTGAACACAATATTCCAGGTGTGGCCTCACCAAGGCTCTGTACAACTGCAGTAAGACCTCCCTGCTCCTATACTCAAATCCTCTAGCTATGAAGGCCAACATGCCATTTGCCGCCTTCACCACCTGCTGTACCTGTATGCCAAAATTCAATGACTGATGTACCATGGCACCCAGGTCTCGTTGTAGCTCCCCATTTCCTAATCTGTCACCATTCAGATAATATTCTGTCTTCCTGTTTTTGCCACCAAAGTGGATAACCTCACATTTATCCACATTATACTCCATCTGCCACGCATTTGCCCAAGTCACCCTGCAGCCTCTTAGCATCCTCCTCACAGCTCACACCACCACATCTGCAAACTTGCCGATATTACATTCAATTCCTTCATCTAAATCATTAATGTATATTGTAAATAGCTGGGGTCCCAGCACTGCACCCTGCGGCACCCCACTGGTCACTGCTTGCCATTCTGAAAAGAACCCGTTTATTCTGACTCTCTGCTTTCTGTCTGCCAACCAGTTCTCTATCAGTCAGTACATTACCCCCAATACCATGTGCTTTAATTTTGAACACCAATCTCTTGTGTGGGACCTTGTCAAAAGCCTTTTGAAAGTCCAAATACACCATATCCACTGGTTTTCCTTGTCCACTCTACTAGTTACATCCTCAAAAAATTCTAGGAGATTTGTCAAGCATGATTTCCCTTTCATAAATCCATGCTGACTAGGACGGATCCTGTCACAGCTTTCCAAATGCACTGCTATTTCATCTTTAAAAATTGATTCCAACATTTTCCTCACCACCGATGTCAGACTAACATTCCCTGTTTTCTCTCTCTCTCTCTGTTTTTAAAAAGTGGTGTTACATTAGCTACCCTCCAGTCCATAGGAACTGATCCAGAGTCAATAGAATGTTGGAAAATGATCACCAGTGCATCTGCTATTTTTAGGGCCACTTCCTTAAGTATTCTGGGATGCAACCTATCAGGCCCTAGGGATTTATCGGCCTTCAATCCCATCAATTTCCCTAACACAATTTCCTGACTAATAAGGATTTCCTTCAGTTCCTCTTTTTCGCTAGACCCTCGAACCCCTAGTATTTCCGGAAGGTTATTTGTGTCTTCTTTAGTGAAGACAGATCCAAAGTATTTGTTCAATTGGTCTGCCATTTCTTTGTTCCCCATTATAAATTCACCTGATTCTGACTGCAAAGGACCTACGTTGGTCTTTACTAATCTTTTTCTCTTCACATATCTATAGAAGCTTTTGCAGTCAGTTTTCATGTTCCCTGCAAGCTTCCTCTCGTACTCTATTGTCCCTCTCCTAATCAAACCCTTTGTTCTCCTCTGCTGAATTCTAAATTTCTCCCAGTCCTCAGGTTTGCTGCTTTTTCTGGTCAATTTATATGCCTCTTCCTTGGATTTAACACTATCCCTAATTTCCCTTGTTAGCCACGGTTGAGCTACCTTCCCCGTTTTATTTTTCCTCCAGACAGGGATGTCCATTTGTTGAAGTTCATTCATGTAATCTATAAATGTCTGCCGTTGTCTATCCACTGTCAACCCTTTAAGTATCATTTGGCAGTTTATCCTAGCCAATTCACGTCTCATACCTTCTCTGAATTAAATTCCATTTGCCACTGCTCTGCCCACCTGACCAGTAGATTGATATCCTCCTGCAGCCCATGACTTTCCTCTTCATTATCAGGCAGTGCATTCCAGATCCTAACCACTCGCTGCGTAAAAATGTTTTTCCTCGTGTCGCCTTTGGTTCTTCTGCCAATCACTTTAAATTTGTGTCCTCTGGTTCTCGACCCTTCTGCCAATGGGGACAGTTTTTCTCTATTTACTATGCCTAGACCCCTAATGATTTTGAATACTCTATCAAATCTCCTCTCAACCTTTTCTGCTCTCAGGAGAACAACCCCAGCTTCTCCAGTCTATCCACGTAACTGAAGTCGCTCATCCCTGGAAACATTCTTGTAAATCTTTTCTGCACCCTGTCTAAGGCCTTCACATCCTTCCTAAAGTGCAGTGCCCAGAATTGGACACAATACTCCAGTTATCGGACCGGTGTTTTATAAAGGTTGATCATCACCTCCATGCTTTTGTACTCTATTTAGGGCTAGAAATTCATTTTTTGGCGAACAGCTTTTGCTCCAATACCGCTACAAGGTCAAATTTAAGCTTCAATTTGTGCAATGGTAAAAATCGGCGTTGCACGAGGATTCGTGGCGCAAATCATGAATTTTCTGCAACTTTACTTTGAGGCCGATACCGCTGCGAAAGTGGCCTTGGGAGGGGGAAAGCACCAAACAAAAAATTGCAAAAACAATAAATAAAAAAATCACAAAACATTCACAAGACACTTAACTATTGAATCACTGAAAAATAATTAAAAAATAAAAACATTAACTTATCTTTTTTGCAGGTCTTCATATTTATCACTGCTCCAAGAGCTGCTATTGTTGTAAACAGCAATGGCTGCAATGCCACAGTAGTCCACTGGGTGGCGCTACATATATTACACTTTTCCCTCCTTAATGAAGAACTAATTATAACAAACAATCATCATACATAACTTGCATGGTTATACATAACAAAAGGTACGGACTTACTATGCCATATTTACAAATCAAGCTTAACCACTTGTTTTCCATTTCGAAGAAGATATCTTCGCTCTCGATCAGAACCGTCCAAACATGGTGTCGAACTTAGTCTCATTCGAGGTTGATCCTGAGGAAAGTTTTCCTCCAAGGGATGCCCTTGATTTACATTTGAATACTCTACAACTTCAGACTGTTTGTCTGCCTGACTCGGACTCAGACTTAAATTCTGACTTTCTCTTGGACTTGTTTCCAATACATTTGATATAGGTTATGCTACTGGTACTTGTATCAAAACTATCTGATGAGTCAGAAATAATCACCTTCAACTCTTTCCATGTCTGTCAGTAAAATATGATCAATGTGAACAAACCTAACCTTTCCATGATCAAACACCATGACCAAATATGTGCGAGGACCACATCTTCACCACTCTTCCTGGTAACCACTTTAACCATTTATGCTGATGGTTTTTCACTATTTTTGAATTAATTTCACACTTCTCTCTTTTACTCTACCTCTATCAAGATTCTCTTTCTGTCTTAATTGTTTCTCTTCTACAGACTGTGCCAAGTTTGGTTTTAACAACGAGATTCTGGTTCGTGGCTGTCGTTTGAGAAACAACTCTGCTGGTGTTCTATCATTAGTTGTATGAGTATTACGATATGTAATTAGAAAATTAGCCATTTTGCGGTCCATTGACAACTGTCGTTTCTGTAGTACATGAGAGATCACTGCCCCAACTCCATACGGAGAGGTGTCACATGCTAGTTTGATCTCCTTAGATACGTCATAGTGAACTAACACGGTGCTCTCTACCAATTGACTTTTCCACTCCTTGAATGCTGCGTCGCATTCTTCTGACCACTTCCAATGGACCTGTTTTTTCAATAGTTCATTCAGTGGATGTAACACTAGCAAAATTTGGTAGGAACTTCTCATAATAGCTCAAAAGACCCAAAAATGATCGAAGTTCAGTGACATTCTTAGGAGTGGGTGCATTTCTGATTGCATCCAGCTTTCCCTTGTTTGGATGTAAACCATCTTTGTCTACTCTGTGCTCTAAGTACCCCTCCACTGAGTTTTGCAATAACTCACACTTGCGAGCAGTCACTTGTACTCTGTGCTTCTCTAGCCATTTGAGGACTTCATTCAATGTTATGAATTTGCCTGTTTGGAATTAGTATGTCATCTAAATAAAATACTACTCCTTCAATACCTTGGTTCATCAACCCTTGAAATATGCCAGAGGCAGAAGACATTCCAAATGGTAGCCTATTAAATTGATATAGGCCTAGGTGAGTATTCATAGTCAAGCATGACTTGGACTCCTCATCTAGTTCAAGTTGTAAGTAGGCAAGCATTCTTAAGATCCAACTTTGAGAAGATCTAACCACCTGTCAGTGTTGTGAAAAAATCTTCTACATTTGGCAATGTATTGGGGAGATTACCCTCTCGAACCTGGTTTAGGGTTATTTTATAATCACTGCATAACCTTACCTTACCATCGAACTTGGATACAACAATGGGTGTAGCCTAATTAAATAGATCTATCTTAGAGATAATGTTTTCAGTCTCTAGTCTTTTGAGTTCTTGCTCAACTTTCTCCTTGAGTGCATATGGTATGGGACGTGACTTGCAGTAAACTGGTCTAGCGTCCTTTTGTACCCTGACACTCGCCTTGAAGCCTTGGATCGGACTGCCTGTTTGCAGAACACCTTTGGATACTTCTTGATGACATCATCCTTTGGTGCAAATCTCGTTTCAACACACAAAATCTCACTCCAATCCAGCTTCAGTGATCCCAACCAATTTCTTGTCAGTAAGGCAGGCTTAGCTCCTGCCACTACTATGAGAGGCAAGCTCTGAAATTGATCCTTGTATTTCCCCAGTACAGTAATACGACCCACAGGAATGTTCTCTCCTGAGTAGTTCTCCAATGGGAAATCACGCAATTTGTCGAGGTATAGCGACTCCGGTACTACACTCACGGATGCACCAGTGTCAATTTCCATGGGTATCTTTGTGGATATGTGAACTGGATATATGAAAATAAAGACAGTGACGTGAACTGAATATATGAAAATGTATAAGCCATAGAAAAATAACTAAGAGAATGTCAGATTGCAAATATTACAACATCAGCACAATTAGCAGAATTGCAAGGTCTCAGTTACTAGTCATGCCAGTAAAATTGTAACATTTAGAAACAATGCCTGAGCTTTAGTAAAAACAGCTCATATATAGATGTTGGCTCATGAGTGGACAAAGGAAAGGAGGGATCAAAAGGGATAGGCTGAACTAGGATGTCACTCTAATGATATCTTGTTATCTTGTACCAAAGAATGTATAACTGTCCCTTTACAATGTAACGTCACCTTATCCGTAGGAAGTGTGTACGCTCTATCAAGAGAGTATTCCTTCTGTCTGATAAGGTCCCCGATCGGGATTTGCTTTTTAAAATAAAAGCTTGCTTTGTTTAAAGCACAATCGGTATTCGACTCAGTGATTTCACTGAACCAGATTGAGGTAAAAGAATCCAGAAATCAACATCTTGGTTCCTGCAACATCTACGTGGATGATACTTTTCGAATCGCTGTTAGTTACCCTCGTGCTCCTGATTATGTGTAGCTCTAACACCTCCTCGTTCTGTTGATTTCCTTCCATTCTATGTAGTCTCTGGGGATTTCTACTTATAGCCTTGAAGGTTAGTTTACTCTTCAGTCGGCATGCCTTCGCAAGATGCCCAGTTTTCCTGCAGAAGAAACACTCTGCTCAAAGTTGTCCATATGTGAAGGCAATGTGTTGTCCCAGGCACCGATAACAGGACTTCAATGCTCTGTTACCATTGCCAGTTGCTGAGACCTTGGGGCCCAACTGCCTTTTACTTTTAACCTGCAGGCAATTCACCTCGGTTGTCTGGTGACTGGAAATGGTACGAAATTCTCGGGAATATTGGTCGCCCATGTCCATTGACATAGCTGTCTGACAAGCTAAATCGAAAGTCAAGTTAGGAGTTGTCAATAACTTTCTTCTGATCACATCATTTTTCATCCCACAAACAAAGCGTTCACGCAATGCGCAGTCCTGAAAGTTTCCAAATTAGAGTGAATAGATAATTTTTTTAATGCTACAATGTACTCACTGATACTTTCGTCAATTAACTGATCCTCGTATTCCGAAATGATAACTATCAGCAATTTCCAGGGGTTCAGGACTGTAGCGCTATTCTAACTTAGTTAGAATCTGCTTCAGTGATGTGTCCTTTGGCTTGACAGGCACAAACACATTTTTCAGGGTTTCATACACCTCGGGGCCCTGCTTCAGTTAAGAAAATAGCCCGTTTTCTTTCCAACACCACTGGTTTTCATCATCGGGGACTTCGATGATACTATTTGCGGTGAAAAACATTTCTAGCCGCTCCACATTTACTCCAAAATGCCCACAAGCAGCTTATTATTCCCATAGGTACAGCCATCTACACTCTGGCAGTTCAGTCAAGTGTAATTTACCTTGGATTTTTAGCTGTTAATCAAAACAGAGAAGCTCTCAGTCTCTCTGCCAGATGGCTGAATCATCCACCAACAAAAATTTCAGCTAGGTTATCCGATTATCCTATCCTTCGTCGCCAATATTATGTTTTTGGTACAACCTCACAAACACACAGGCTCTAAGATGGCTGATAACTTCAGGAAGCAGGCAGGTGACTTGTTCCCTCTTTATTGTTAACAACAATGACTGCAATGCCACAGTAGTCCACTGGGTGGAGCTATTTATATTACAGTCTGCACATTCTGTACAGGAATGCCTCCCACATGTTTAGTCAATTCAAATGATTTGCTTTTTCTCCCCCCTTCAAGATTTTACAATTGTCCTAATGCAGTGCTGTTAAGTGGGCCCCAATCGTATATGCCATCCATGTTTAGGTTTAAAATTTAAAAGTACAATTTTCAAAATAATGGTCCAAATGTAACTGTTTAAATTTGGAAATGGCTACGATGTTTCAAGATGTGTCCGTGTTAGTTAAGTGCTTGTATAGAATTTACAGCACAGAAACTGGCCATTCATATTCTGGCTGACTGATCTATGCCTGATTAAAGTCGATGACCTCCATGTGCTTCACTTGTAGATTAGGAAGGCTTTTTGTCTCCTTCAATATGCTATCAACTCCAATTACACACAAGGTGTACATAAGAACATAAGAAATAGGAACAGGAGTAGGCCATACGGTCCCTAGAGCCTGCTCCGCCATTTAATAAGATCATGGCTGATCTGATCATGGACTCAGCTCCACTTCCCCGCCCACTCCCATAACCCCTTATCCTCTTATCGTTTAAGAGACTGTCTATTTCTGTCTTAAATTTATTCAATGTCCCAGGTTCCACAGCTCTCTGAGGCAGTGAATTCCACAGATTTACAACCCTCTGAGAGAAGAAAGTTCTCCTCATCTCTGTTTTAAATGGGCGGCCCCTTATTCTAAGATCATGCCCTCTAGTTCTTGTCTCCCCCATTAGTGGAAACATCCTCTCTGCCTTGTCAAGCCCCCTCATAATCTTATACGTTTCGATAAGATCACCTCTCATTCTTCTGAACTCCAATGATTATAGGCCCAACCTACTCAACCTTTCCTCATAAGTCAATCCCCTCATCCCCGGAATCAACCTAGTGAACCTTCTCTGAACTGCCTCCAAAGCAAATATATCCTTTCGTAAATATGGAAACCAAAACTGCACACAGTACTCTAGGTGTGGCCTCACCAAGACCTTGTATAGCTGTAGCAAGACTTCCCTGCTTTTATACTCCATCCCCTTTGCAATAAAGGCCAAGATACCATTGGCCTTCCTGATCACTTGCTGTACCTGCATACTATCCTTTTGTGTTTCATGAACAAGAACCCCCAGGTCCTGCTGTACTGTGGCTTTTTGCAATCTTTCTCCATTTAAATAATAACTTGCTCTTTGATTTTTTCTGCCAAAGTGGATGACCTCACACTTTCCAACATTATACTCCATCTGCCAAATTTGTGCCCAAAGACTTAGCTTGTCTATGTCTTTCTGCAGATTTGTTGTGTCCTCCTCACACATTGCTTTTCCTCCCATCTTTGTATCGTCAGCAAACTTGGCTACGTTACACTCAGTCCCTTCTTCCAAGTTGTTAATATAGATTGTAAATAGTTGGGATCCCAGCGGCACCCCACTAGTTACTGGTTGCCAACCAGAGAATTAAACATTTATCCCGACTCTGTTTTCTGTTAGTTAGCCAATCCTCTATCCATGCTAATATATTACTCCCAACCCCGTGAACTTTTATCTTGTGCAGTAACCTTCTATGTGGCACCTTGTCAAATGCCTTCTGGAAGTCCAAATACACCACATCCGCTGCTTCCCCTTTATCCACCCTGTTCGTTATATCCTCAAAGAACTCCAGCAAATTTGTCAAACATGACTTCCCCTTCATAAATCCATGCTGACTCTGCCTGACCGAATTTTGCTTTTCCAAATGTCCTGCTACTGCTTCTTTAATAATGGACTCCAATATTTTCCCAACCACAGATGTTAGACTAACTGATCTATAGTTTCCTGCTTTTTGTCTGCCTTCTTTTTTAAATACGGACGTTACATTTGCAGTTTTCCAATCTGCTGGGATCTCCCCAGAATCCAGGGAATTTTGGTAAATTACAACCAATGCATCCACAATCCCTGCCGCTACTTCTCTTAAGACCCTAGGATGCAAGCCATCAGGTCCAGGGGATTTATCTGCCTTTAGTCCCATTATCTTACTGAGTACCACCTCCTTAGTGATTGTGATTGTGATTGTGATTCCTCCCCCTCCCCTAAAGCCCCTTGACTATCCACTGTTGGAATATTGTTAGTGTCCTCTACCGTAAAGACTGATACAAAATATTTGTTCAGAGTTTCTTCCATCTCCATGTTCCCCATTACTAATTCCCCAGTCTCGTCCTCTAAGGGGCCAACATTTACTTTAGCCACTCTTTTTTTTTTTTTCTTTTTATATACCTATAAAAACTCTTGCTATCTGTTTTTATATTTTGTGCTAGTTTACTTTCATAGTCTATCTTCCCTTTCTTAATCATTTTTTTAGTCGTTCTTTGCTGACTTTTAAAAGCTTCCCAGTCTTTTGTCCTCCCACTAGTTTTGGCCACTATCTCCGTATAACATGGAAGTGAAATAAAAATTTTAAAACTCACATTTCCAATCACACAATCATCTACAATGATACCTACAAAAGGTAAAGTTCACAAACAGAATATTGCCTTGAACAGAACCTAATAACATATTGCATATTGTTAATATGCAATAACATAACCTGGAGTATATTTCCAGGATATAGCTCATTTTGGGGTTCTGATGTTATCTCACTGTAAAGATGTACCTCAGCATCTGAACTTCATGTATTATTACCTTGTAGTACTCTCTCATCCTCTCACTTATACATAATCAGAATTGTATGCCAGTGAGTTTTCTATAAAATAAAAAAATTCAAGCAGACTGCATCTGCAAAGGATGAAGTCTAAGGTGAAATCCCATCTAACTTGAAGATTCACTCTCTTTGGGAACACGTTTATATAACTCATTTGCATACAAATGACTATTAAATAAAATAAGAAAGCGCTTGGTTTCAGGCAGTCCTTGATCAGAGTTCACAAACATGAGGCCGTCACAACAACTTTGGACACTACACTGAGTGTGCCTGCATTAAGAGCTTTGTCTAGTATTACTGACGACTGTGAGGATTGTTTTGTAAAAAAAAACAACCCTGGTTAACAAGAATTTCTAGTCTGCAGAATGTGAACAAAGAAAATATTTGTCTAAGAGCCAAAAAAGACTGAAAAGAGATAAATAACTCCAAACTTCACCTAAGAGTAAGTGATCTAGTAACCCTTTGAAAGGTGAAATTCAAAGTATCTAAAGATGGAAATGGTGCAATTTATTGTGGGAGGGGAGAAATTTCAACAACAACTTTATATTTATTGAAAGACTAAGCCAATGGTGTTGCTTCTTTAAATGTGCATCAAAACCTTTGAGTGGCTGATGGTTATTAGCAGCTTCTAAGCTGCCTACTCCTGATAACATCTTCCATTTAACACTACAAGCTGTTCATGCACCAGTTGTTTCCACAGTGGTAGGAGAAATGTGTGTACAAGTTGCTTTTTAATTCTTCCCCAGAGAGCGGTCATGAAAATTCATCCCAGTTCCATACAATCGTGCACTTGACTCATTTGCCCACAGAGCCAGGGGTGACTGGTTAATCATTCAGAGAGACTGCAGTTGATAACCATTACATTCCTATCTGCTGACTTGCTGGTTTTTTAAAAACTGAACATTGCTGTTTTTCTTTTTTTTAACAAACATGCCTCACCACAAAGCAGATTATTCACAAAGACAAATGAGATCAAAGATAGACAATATGACAGTGTCCACAGGGTAAAATGCCTGTGGTCACAGCCATCTTTTCCACTGCATAGATTAATTCTCTACACAGTAAAATGATGGTAATCTGGTTGCCAATTTCAGGCTTTAAAAAAAATTAAATCAATTCATAAGTCAGTCAGCCATTACACTGATTCATAAACTGATTCACTGAAATAACTTTCAAAAGAGAATTATTTGCATTTATGAAGGGCCTTATCATGTTGTTGAACTATCTCAAAGCACTTTCTACAGTAAATAATTTCTGGATGACATTGACTGCTGTGTGGGCAAATGCTGCTGCCATTCTGTGCCGGTGATGACACACAACTCACCCAGATGAATAATCAGTTAATCCGTTGTTGCTAGTGGCGTAGGTGGAGAGAGGAATGTTGGCCAGGAAAACTCCCCGCTCTTCTTCAAATAGTGACGACTGAACATCTTGCGGGTGATTTTCATCTCACTACCACCCTGCTTACACCTAAAAACAGGGAGGTAGTGGGACCAGAATTGCATGGAGTATTGGCCCACTGGTTTTCCGCCTGTTCCGACTTGAGAGTAGATCTCGATTTAGTCGGCCCAAGATACAGGCGTGGGCCTCACTGATAAGATGAAAATCGGGATAAAATGACGCAGTTAAGACCTTGATGTCATTTTCATCTCTACCTGTATTGCTACCACCAGTTCCTCAATTTGCCCACAAACCATGGGCAGTGCAAATCAGGTGGTGGCCTTTTCCAGCGATATTTAAAGGATCCTCACCTATTATCAGCTAAACTGCTGGAAAGTTTGGGGAGATATTTTGCTTCTATTAAAGTGCTTATCATGGCTGAACTCTTAAGCAGGTTTCTGGCAAAGCACTTTTTTCTTCACAGGGCTCCTACTCCCAATTCCACGCTGGCTACAAGACGAGGAAGAGGAGAAGGAGGAACAGCGACGGGAAGAAGGAGCAAACAGCAAGCGTGCAGAGATGGCGAATAGAACAAGGCATGCTCATAGGAATCCTTGACCTCGAAAAACTGTGTATAGAGCCGGGACAACATATCTGCAGTTTTCTGAGAAGTAGTGCACAAGGACACTGCACGTTGGATTAAGGGGATGGTGGTAACTTGGGTATATAATTGGCTAAGGGATAAGAGGCAGAGAGTATTGATGAACGATGACTGGAGGGAAGTGGGGTTTCCCCAGGGGCCGGCATAACGACCATTGCTTTTCTTGATAGATTTAAATGACCTGGACTTGGGTATAGAGAGTACAATTTCAAAGTTTGTGGATGATACAAAACTTGGCAACGTAGTAACCAGTGAGCAGGATAGTAGCAGACCTCAGGCGGACATAGACAGACTGGTGAAATGGGCAGACAGATGGTTGGTGCAATTTAATGCGGATAAGTGTGATGTACTTCGGGAGAAACAACATGGAGAGGCAGTATAATCTAAATGATATAAAAGCAAAATACTGTCAATGCTGGAAATCTGAAATAAAATCAGAAAATGACAGGAATAGTCAGCAGGTCAGCTAACATCTATAGAGAGTAAAACAGAGTTAAAGTTTCAGGTCAATGACCTTTCATCAGAAACTAATCTAAATTATACTATTTTGAGGGGGGAAAGTTACAAGAGCAGACGAACCTGGAGATGCATAATCACAAATATTTGAAGGTACAGGTACAGCGTCGAAAATCCGGAAGCCTTGGGACCAAGGCCGCTCCGGATTCTGTGTATTTCTGGACTTCGGAATGTCTTTCTAATGTCCCAAATCCAGAAACGCCAGAGCCTAGGTTCATGTATTTCCGGACACTGGAATGTCTTTCCGACGTCCCAAGTCCGGAACCGCCTGAGCCAAGGTAGGGGAGGGGAGGGGGGATTGGGGGCCAAGCGGCAGCAGGTCGGCCCGAGGCAGGGGCGAGGATCAGCGACGGCCCAAGGCGGGGGAGAGTTCGGAGGTGGTCCAATGTTGGGGTCCGGATTCCGGAACATATTCCGGATGACCCTGCCATGGATCATTCCGTTGTCCGGATTCCAGAACAGAGATTCCGGAACTCCAGATTTCAGATAACGTAGCAAGGCAAGTTGATAAGGCAGTTAAGAAAGCATATGAGATACTTGGCTTTGTAAATAGGGGCACTGATGAAGGATGTCAAGGTCTTAGAGAGGATACAGAGGAGGTTTACCAGGGATGAGGGACTTAAGTTACGTGCAAAGATTGGAGAAGTTGGGATTGTTCTTCTTAGAGCAGAGACATTTAAGGGGAGATCTAATAGAGGTATTCACAATTTTGAAGGGCTTAGATGGAGTAGATGAGGAGAAACAATTTCATCTGGCAAGTGGGTCGGTAACCAAAGGCCATAGATTTAAAATAATTGGCAAAAGAACTGGAGGGGAAATGAGAATTTTTTTCCACAGAGGATAAGATTTGGAACGCACTATCTTAAAGAGTGGTGGATCTTCCTTAGGAACTTTCAAAAGGCAAATCATCATCATCATAGATAGTCCCTCGAAATCGAGGAACAGTTGCTTCCACTTTAAAAGTGAGTTCTCAGGTAACTACAGTCCAATGCGCGAATTACAGTCTCTGTCACAGGTGGGGCAGACAGTGGTTGAAGAAAAGAGTGGGTGGGGAGCCTGGTTTGCCGCGCGCTCCTTCCGCTGTCTGCGCTTGATTTCTGCATGCTCTTGGCGACAAGACTCGAGGTGCTCAGCGCCCTCCCGGATGCTCTTCCTCCACTTTGGGCGGTCTTGGGCCAGGGATTCCCAAGTGCCGGTGGGGATGTTACACTTTATCAAGGAGGCTTTGAAGGCATCCTTGAAACGTCTACTCTGCCCACCTGGGGCTCGCTTGCCGTGTAGGAGTTCCGAGTAGAGCGCTTGCTTTGAGAGTCTCATGTCGGGCATACGGACGATGTGGCCCACCCAACGGAGCTGGTCGAGCATGGTCAGTGCTTCGATGCTGGGGATATTGGCCTGAGCGAGAACACTGACGTTGGTGCGTCTATCCTCCAGATTTGCAGGATCTTGTGGAGGCAGCGCTGGTGGTACTTCTCCAGCACTTTGAGATGCCTGCTGTATTTAGTCCTTGAAGTATATAGCTCTTCAGCCACTTGAAGAGGACTAATTTGCAGGGTTATGGGGAAAAAGCTGGAGTGTGGAACTAAACTGTATAGCTCTTTCAAAGAACCAGCACAGGCACGATTGGCCGAATTACCTCTTCTGTCCTGTAAGATTCTATGATTCACTTTAGAGGCTGAATGTTAATTCCTCCACTGCACGAACAGTCAGCGCGGGACCAATATCCTCGCAGAGAGTTTTGCTAGTGCTGTTGGGGAGAGTTTAAACTAGCTTGGCAGGGGGATGGGAACCTGAGAACACATTCAATAGGGAATGAAATAAAGCTGAAATTGCAAAGCAAGAATGTAGAAAGTGAATTTTTAAGACAGAGGAAACAAGGGTTAGTAAGTAGTAATCAAGGAGGTCTTCCTGTGCTAAATGGTATATACTTCAATGCAAGGAGTATAGCGAATAAGGTGGATGACATAGCCATTACAGAGACATGGCTGAAAGAGGGGCAAGTTTGGCAGCTCAATATTCTTGGTTACAGGATTTTTAGACAGGACAGAGAGGGGGGTAAAAAGGGGGAGGGGTCGCGGTATTAATTAAAGAAACTATTACAGCTATGAGGAGGGATGATAAGTTAGAGGGATCTTCAAATGAGGCCATATGGGTCAAACTGAAAAATAAAAAAAGGGGCGATCACACTGCTGGGTGTGTATTATAGACCCCCAAATAGTGGGAGGGAGATAGAGGAGCAAATATATAGACAAATTTCTGTGAAGTCCAAAAATCAGAGGGCAGGAATAGTAGGGGATTTCAACTATCCTAATATTGATTGGGACAAATATACTGTGAAGGGTATAGAGGGTGCAGAATTTCTAAAATGCATTCAAGAAAACTATTTTAGTCAGTATGTAACAAGCCCAACATGGAAGGGGGCAGTTCTGGATTTAGTTTAGGGGACTGAAGCTGGGCAGGTGGAAGGGGTATCAGTGGGAGAGTACTTGGGTGCCGGTGATCATAATTCAGTCAGATTCAAGGTAGTTATGGATAAAGACAAGGATAGACCAGGAATAAAAGTTCCAAATTGGAGAAAAGTTAACTTTACTTAGTTGAGAAGTGATTTGGCCACAATGGATTGGAAACAGCTACTTGAAGATAAATCAGTGTCAGAACAGTGGGAGGCATTCAAGGAGATCCAGAGGGCTCAGGCCAAACATGTGCCTGCAAAGAAAAAGGGTGGGACCAATAATTCTAGAGCCCCCTGGATGTCTAGGGACTTACAGGGGAGGATAAAGGAAAAAAGGGAAGCTTACGTCATATACCGACGGTTAAATACTGTAGAATCTCTGGAGGAATATAGGAAGTTCAGAGGTGAAATGAAAAAGGATATTAGGAATGCAAGAGAGGGCATGAAAAATTCTTGGCAAGTAAAATCAAGGAAAACCCAAAGATGTTTTATAAATATATTAAAAGCATGAGGATAACTAAAGAAAGGGTAGGGCTTATTAAGACCATGAGGGTAATCTGTGTGGAGGTGGAAGATGTGGGCATGCTTCTTAATGAATACTTTGCGTCTGTTTTCACAAAGGAAAGGGGCAATGCAGATACTGCTATAGAGGAGGAGTGTGAAATTCTGGATGAAATAGACATAATGAGAGAGGAGGTATTGGGGGGTTTGGCAGCTTTGAAAGTGGATAAGTCTCCAGGCCCGGATGAAATGCATCCCAAGCTGTTGATTGAAGCATGAGAGGAAATAGCAGAGGGTTTAACCATCATTTTCCAGTCCTCTTTGGATTCAGGACGACTGGAGGACTGGTAATGTGATACTCTTGTTTAAGAAGGAAGAAAAGAATAGGCTGAGTAATTACAGACCTGTCAGCCTAATCTCAGTGGTAGGAAAATTATTGGAAAAAATCCTGAAGGACAGGATAAATCTACATTTAGAAAGGCAAGGATTAATCAGGGACAGTCAGCATCATCATCATAGGCAGTCCCTTGAAGCGAGGATGACTTGCTTCCACGCCAAAAAAGGATGAGTTCACAGGTGTTTCAATGAAGGACCGAATATTCCAGATCCTGAACTACATCCTGAAAGGTGGAAGGTGCCTGTGTGTGGATTTTTTTAACGTGGGGTGGCCGTTGCACACCAGCCACCACACAGGCTTGACAGAGTTAGGTCTTGGTCCAGTGGCAAGGGTTTGTTAAAAGGAAGATCGTGTATGACTAACCTGATTAAATTTTTCGAGGAGGTAACCAGGAGGGTCGATGAGACTTATATGGACTTTAGCAAAGCTTTTGATAAGGTCCCACATGGCAAACTGATCATGAAGGTAATAGCCCATGGGATCCGGAGCAAAGTGGCAAGTTGGATCCAAAATTGGCTCAGAGGCAGGAAGCAAAGGGTAATGGTTGATGGATGTTTTTGTGACTGGAAGGATGTTTCCAGTGGGGTTCCGCAGGGCTCAGTACTGGGTCCCTTGCTTTTTGTGGTATACATCAATGATCTAGACTTGAATATAGGAAGTATGATTAAAAAGTTTGCAGATGACACTAAAATTGGCTGTGTGGTTAATAATGAAGAGGAAGTCATGGACTGCAGGAGGATACCAATCTACCGGTCAGGTGGGCAGAACAGTGGCAAATGGAATTTAGTTCGGAGAAGTGTGAGGTAATGCACTTGGGGAGGAATACACATTAAACGGTAGGCCACTTAGAAGTGTAGATGAACAAAGGGACCTTGTCCACAGAGCCCTGAAAGTAGCAGGCCAGGTGGATAAGGTGGCTAAGAAGACAGACAAATTGCTTAAATTGTATAATACGCTGGTTCGGCCACAGCTGGAATACTGCGTGCAGGTTCTGGTCGCCCTATTATAGGAAGGACGTGATTACACTGGAGAGGGTGCAGAGGAGATTTACGAGGATGCTGCCTGGAATGGAGAATCTTAGCTATGAGGACAGATTGGATAGGCTGGGTTTGTTCTCATTGGAACAGAGGAGGCTGATTGGAGACCTCATTGAGGTGTATAAAACTTTGAGGGGCCTGGATATAGTGGATAGCAAGAGACTATTTCCCTTGGTGGAAGGGTCAATTGCGAGGGGGCATAGGTTTAAGGTGGTTGGTGGAAGGTTTAGAGGGGATTTGAGGGAAAACTTCTTCACGCAGAGGGTTGTGGGAATCTGGAACTTGCTGTCTGGAAGGGTGGTGGAGGCAGAAACCCTCACCAGATCTAGAGCTGGTAAGTGGGATTAGACTGGATAACCTCTTGTTGGCTGGGGCAGACATGATGGTAAGTACATCATGGAATCTAATATGGCCAAAGTGATCTCCTGGACTAGTTTTGATTGCCTGGATGTGTCGGAGAGGAATTTTCACAGATTTTTTCCCCACAATTGGCCTGGGTTTTTATCTTTTTTGCCTCTCCCAGGAGATCGCATGGCTCCGGGTCAGGTGGAATGTAAAATGTTGCGATACATGCGGTATCGCAGTTGTGTGGAGTGGACTGGTTGGGCCGGATTCGCGTTACCTGTCTGCCATTGTTCATAGATTTATATGTAACCTTCTGGACTACTGATCGAGAGCCCTGTGGCTCTTTGTCGGCCGGTGCGGACATGATGGGCCGAAATGGCCTCCTTCGCTGTAAATTGCTATGTTTCTATGTCCAGCTTCTATCCCAGTACTTCCACCCACAAATAAATTGTATCTGACCAAAGACCAACATTGATATTCAGGTCATGGAAACATAGAAAATAGTGCAGGAGTAGGCCAGTCGGCCCTTCGAGCCTGCACTATCATTCAATAAGATCATGGCTGATCATTCACCTCAGTACCCCTTTCCTGCTTTCTCTCCATACCCCTTGATCCCTTTAGCCATAAGGGTCATATCTAACTCCCTCTTGAATATATCCAATGAACTGGCATCAACAACTCTCTGCGGCAGGGAATTCCACAGGTTAACAACTCTCTGAGTGAAGAAGTTTCTCCTCATCTCAGTCCGAAATGGCTTACCCCTTATCCTTAGACTGTGTCCCCTGGTTCTGGACTTCCCCAACATCGGGAACATTCTTCCTGCATCTAACTTGTCCACTCCCGTCAGAATTTTATATGTTTCTATGAGATCCCCTCTTATCCTTCCAAACTTCAGTGAATAAAGGCCCAGTCGATCCAGTCTCTCCTCATATGTCAGCCCTGCCATCCCGGGAATCAGTCTGGTGAACGTTCGCTGCACTCCCTCAATAGCAAGAACGTCCTTCCTCAGATTAGGAGACCAAAACGGAACACAATATTCCAGGTGAAGCCTCATCAAGGCCCTGTACAACCGCAGTAAGACCTCCCTGCTGCTATACTCAAATCCTCTAGCTATGAAGGCCAACATGCTATTTGCCTTCTTCACCGCCTGCTGTACCTGCATGCCAACTTTCAATGACTGATGAGTCATGACACCCAGGTCTCGTTGCATCTCCCCTTTTCCTAATCTGCCGCCATTCAGATAATATTCTGCCTTTCTGTTTTTGCCCCCAAAGTGGATAACCTCTCATTTATCTATATTTACTGCATCTGCCATGCATTTGCCCACTCACCTAACCTGTCCAAGTCACCCTGCAGCCTCTTAGCATCCTCCTCACAGCTCACATCGCCACCCAGCTTAGTGTCATCTGCAAACTTGGAGATATTACACTCAATTCCTTCATCTAAATCATTAATGTATATTGTCAAAAGTTAGGGTCCCAGCACTGAGCCCTGCAGCACCCCACAAGTCACTGCCTGCCATTGTGAAAAGGACATGTTTATCCCGACTCTCTGCTTCCTATGTGCCAACCAGTTCTCTATCCACGTCAGTACATTGCCCCCAATACCATGTGCTTTAATTTTGTACACCAATCTCTTGTGTGGGACCTTGTCAAAAGCCTTTTGATAATCCAAGTACACCACATCCACTGGTTCTCCTTTGTCCACTCTACTAGTTACATCCTCAAAAAAATTCCAGAAGATTTGTCAAGCATGATTTCCCTTTCATAAATCCATGCTGACTTGGACCGATCTTGTCACTGCTTTCCAAATGCGCTGCTATTTCATCTTTAATAATTGATTCCAACATTTTCCCCACTACTGATGTCAGGCTAACCGGTCGATAATTACCCGTTTTCTCTCTCCCTTCTTTTTTAAAAAGTGGTGTTACATTAGCTACCCTCCAGTCCATAGGAACTGATCCAGGGTCGATAGACTGTTGGAAAATGATTACCAATGCCTCCACTATTTCTTGGGCTACTTCCTTAAATACTCTGAGATGGAGACTATCATGCCCTGGGGATTTATCGGCCTTCAATCCCATCAATTTCCCGAACACAATTTCCCACCTAATAATGATTTCCTTCAGTTCCTCCTTCTCACTAGACCTTCGGTCCCCTAGTATTTCCGGAAGGTTATTTGTGTTTTCCTACATGAAGACAGAACCAAAGTATTTGTTCAATTGGTCTGCCATTTCTTTGTTCCCCATTATAAATTCACCTGAATCTGACTGCAAGGGACCTACATTTGTCTTCACTAATCTTTTTCTCTTCACATATTTATAGAAGCTTTTGCAGTCAGTTTCCAGCAAGCTTCCTCTCAAACTCTATTTCCCCCCTCCTAATTAAATCCTTTGTCCTCCTCTGCTGAATTCTGAATTTCTCCCAGTCCTCAGGTTTGCTGCTTTTTCTGGTCACTTTATATGCCTCTTCCTTGGATTTAACACTATCCCTAATTTCTCTTGTTAGCCACGGCTGAGCCACCTTTCCTGTTTTATTTTTACTCCAGACAGGGATGTACAATTATTGAAGTTCATCCATGTGATCTTTAAATGTTTGCCATTGCCTATCCACCGTCAACCCTTTAAGTATCATTCGCCAGTCTATTCTAGCTAATTCATGTCTCATACCATCGAAGTTACCTTTCCTTAAGTTCAGGACCCTAGTCTCTGAATTAACTGTGTCACTCTCCATCTTAATAAAGAATTCTACCATATTATGGTCACTCTTCCCCAAGGGGCCTCGCACAACAAGATTGCTAATTAGTCCTTTCTCAGTACACATCACCCAGTCTAGGATCACCAGCCCTCTAGTCGGTTCGACATATTGGTCCAGAAAACCATCCCTAATACACTCCAGGAAATCTCCTCCACCGTATTGCTACCAGTTTGGTTAGCCCAATTTATATATAGATTAAAGTCGCCCATGATAACTGCTGTACCTTTATTGCATGCATCCTTAATTTCTTGTTAGATGCTGTCCCCAACCTTACTATTACTGTTTGGTGGTCTGTACACATCTCCCACTAGCGTTTTCTGGCCTTTGGTATTCCACAATTCCACCCATACAGATCACATCATCCAAACTAATGTCCTTCCTTACTATTGCGTTAATTTCCTCTTTAACCAGCAACGCTACCCCACCTCCTTTTCCTTTCTGTCTATCCTTCCTGAATGTTGAATACACCTGGATGTTGAGTTCCCAGCCTTGGTAACCCTGGAGCCATGTCTCCGTGATGCCAATTATATCATATTCATTAATTGCTGCCTGTGCAGTTAATTCGTCCACCTTATTACGAATACTCCTCGCATTGAGGCACAGAGTCTTCATTCATGCTTGTATTTTTAACACACTTTGCCCCTTTAGAATTTTGCTGTAATGTGGCCCTTTTTGATTTTTGCCTTGGGTTTCTCTGCCCTACACTTTTACTTTTCTCCTTTCTATCTTTTGCTTCTGCCCCATTCTACTTCCCACTGTCTCCCTGCATAGGTTCCCACCCCCCTGCCATATTAGTTTAACCCCTCCCCAACAACTAGCAAACACTCCCCCTAGGACACTGGTTCCGGTCCTGCCCAGGTGCAGACCGTCCGGTTTGTACTGGTTCCACCTCCCCCAGAATCGGTTCCAATGTCCCAGGAATTTGAATCCCTCCCTTCTGCACCGCTCCTCAAGCCACATATTCATCTGAGCTATCCTGCAATTCCTACTCTGACTAGCATGTGACACTGGTAGCAATCCTGAGATTACTACCTTTGAGGTCCTACTTTTTAATTTAATTCCTAGCTCCCTAAATTCAGCTTGTAGGACCTCATCCCATTTTTTACCTATATCGTTGGTACCTATATGCACCACGACAATTAGCTGTTCACCCTCCCCCTCCAAAATGACCTGCAGCTGCTCCGTGACATCCTTGACCATTGCACCAGGGAGGCAACATACCATCCTGAAGTCTCCATTGCGGCCGCAGAAACGTCTATCTATTCCCCTTACTATACCCCTATAGCTCTCCCACTCTTTTTCCTGCCCTCCTGTGCAGCAGAGCCACCCACGGTGCCATGAACTTGGCTGCTGCTCCCCTCCCCCGATGAGTCATCCCCCCCAACAGTACTCAAAACGGTGTATCTGTTTTAGAGGGGATGACCACATGGGACCCCTGCACTATCTTCCTTCCAGTGGTCTTCCTGTTGGTCACCCATTCCCTATTTGTCTGTGTAATCTTTACCTGCGGTATGACCAACTCACTAAACGTGCTATTCACGGCATCCTCAACATCGCAGATGCTCCAGAGTGAATCCACCTGTAGCTCCAGTGCCGCAGGATACACTTCCCGCACATGTAGTCGTCAGGGACAGGAAGGGCACTCGAAATGGGTCTGATCAGAGCTTTATACAACTGTCGCGTAACTTCCACTCCTTTGTATTCTAGCCCCCGGAACCAACTTTGCAGGGCCAGCTGCTACAATAGGAACGCTCTCTGCACACAAAGGTTCGCGAGACACACAGTCCACTGACCTGAAGTAGTCAGCGGGAGGCCCAAACTATTAGATTACACATTCAAGTTCTGTTGTGAGGCTCAAACCCACAACCTTCCGATTTAGAGGTGAGAGTGCTACCGACTGAGGCAAGATGACATCTTCAAAGATTAAATATTATGAAAACAACAAGCACTCCATGTTGGTAGACTGCTCGTCTGTTATTTGTTTTCATTAGCTTGAAGACAATTTTTAAGGCATCTTTTTCAAAAAAGTATAAACTGTATGGAATTCATTGTTTGCTGCTAAAATTACTCGTTCATGTTTAGTTAGGTTTGTACATTCCGAGCGAGGGGCTGCCTCAGAAAGGCTTGTGTAGCTCATGACTTTTTCCCTTAACCTCTCAGTTGAAGATAGATGATGTGAAAACAAGATTGGGGAGAAAAAAGAAAAAGGAAGGCTTCAAGACTAATTAAACTTAGTATACTCAACAACTCTATTATCATTGTATCATAGAATGATTACAGAACAGGAGGCCATTCGACCCATTGAGCCTATGCCGGCTCTCTGCAAGAAACATAGAAACATAGAAAATAGGTGCAGGAATAGGCCATTCGGCCGTTCGAGCCTGCATCACCATTCAATAAGATCATGGCTGATCATTCACCTCAGTACCCCTTTCCTGCTTTCTCTCCATACCCCTTGATTCCTTTAGCCGTAAGGGCCATATCTAACTCCCTCTTGAATATATCCAATGAACTGGCATCAACAACTCTCTGCGGTAGGGAATTCCACAGGTTAACAACTTTCTGAGTGAAGAAGTTTCTCCTCATCTCAGTCCGAAATGGCTTACCCCTTATCCTTAGACTGTGTCCCCTGGTTCTGGACTTCCCCAACGTCGGGAACATTCTTCCTGTATCTAACTGTCTAGTCCCGTCAGAATTTTATATATTTCTATGAGATCCCCTCTCATCCTTCCAAACTCCAGTGAATAAAGGCCCAGTCGATCCAGTCTCTCCTCATATGTCAGCCCTCCCGTCCCGGGAATCAGTCTGGTGAACGTTCGCTGCACTCCCTCAATAGTAAGAACGTCTTTCCTCAGATTAGGAGACCAAAACGGAACACAATATTCCAAGTGAGGCCTGATCAAGGCCCTGCACAACTGCAGTAAGACCTCCCTGCTGCTATACTCAAA
Organism: Pristiophorus japonicus; assembly: GCF_044704955.1. Taxonomy (NCBI): domain Eukaryota; kingdom Metazoa; phylum Chordata; class Chondrichthyes; family Pristiophoridae; genus Pristiophorus; species Pristiophorus japonicus. The sequence continues at coordinate 204,318,728 of NC_091983.1, forward strand.
TCCCCTAGCTATGAAGGCCAACATACCATTTGCCTTCTTCACTGCCTGCTGTACCTGTATGCCAACTTTCAATGACTGATGAACCATGACACCCAGGTCTCGTTGCACCTCCCTTTTTCCTAATCTGCCTCCATTCAGATAATATTCTGCCTTCGTGTTTTTGCCCCCAAAGTGGATAACCTCACATTTATCCACATTATACTGCATCTGCCACGCGTTTGCCCACTCACCTAACCTGTCCAAGTCACCCTGCAGCCTTTTAGCGTCCTCCTCACAGCGCCACCCAGCTTAGTGTCATTTGAAAACTTGGAGATATTACACTCAATTCCTTCATCCAAATCATTGATGTATATTGTAAATAGCTGGGGTCCCAGCACTGAGCCCTGCGGCACCCCACTAGTCACTGTCTGCCATTGTGAAAAGGACCCGTTTATCCCGACTCTCTGCTTCCTGTCTGCCAACCAGTTCTCTACCCACGTAGTACGTTGCCCCCAATACCATGTGCTTTAATTTTGCACACCAATCTCTTGTGTGGGACCTTGTCAAAAGCCTTTTGAAAGTCCAAATACACCACATCCACTGGTTCTCCCTTGTCCACTCTACTAGTTACATCCTCAAAAAATTCTAGAAGATTTGTCAAGCAGGATTTCCCTTTCATAAATCCATGCTGACTTGGACCGATCCCGTCACTGCTTTCCAAATGTGCTGCTATTTCATCTTTAATAATTGATTCCAACATTTTCCCCACTACTGATGTCAGGCTAACCGGTCCATAATTACCCGCCTTCTCTCTTCTTCCCTTCTTAAAAAGTGGTGTTACATTAGCTACCCTCCAGTCCATAGAAACCGATCCAGAGTCGATAGACTGTTGGAAAATGATCGCCAATGCCTCCACTATTTCTAGGGCCACTTCATTAAGTACTCTGGGATGCAGACTATCAGGCCCCGGGGATTTATCAGCCTTCAATCCCATCAATTTCCCTAACACAATTTCCCACCTGATAAGGATTTCCTTCAGTTCCTCCTTCTCACTAGACCTTCGGTCCCTTAGTATTTCCGGAAGGTTATTTTGTCTTCCTTCGTGAAGACAGAACCAAAGTATTTGTTTAACTGGTCCATCATTTCTTTGTTCCCCATTTTAAATTCACCTGAATCTGACTGCAAGGGACCTACGTTTGTCTTCACTATTCTTTTTCTCTTCACATATCTGTCGAAGCTTTTGCAGTCAATTTTTATGTTCCCAGCAAGCTTCCTCTCATACTCTATTTTCTCCCTCCTTATTAAACCCTTTGTTCTCCTCTGCTGAATTCTAAATTTCTCCCAGTCCTCAGGTTTGCTGCTTTTTCTGGCCAATTTATATGCCTCTTCCTTGGATTTAACACTATCCTTAATTTCTCTTGTTAGCCATGGTTGAGCCACCTTCCCCGTTTTATTTTTGCTCCAGACAGGGATGTACAATTGTTGAAGTTCATCCACGTGATCTTTAAATGTTTGCCATTGTCTATCCATCGTCAACCCTTCAAGTATCACTTGCCAGTTTATTCTAGCCAATTCACGTCTCATACCATCGAAGTTACCTTTCCTTAATTTGAGGACCCTAGTCTCTGAATTAACTGCGTCACTCTCCATTTTAATAAAGAATTCTACCATATTATGGTCACTCTTCCCCAAGGGGCCTCGCACTTGCTAATTAGTCCTTTCTCATTATACAAGACCCAGTCTAGGATGGCCAGCCCTCTAGTTGGTTCCTCGACATATTGGTCCAGAAAACCATCCCTAATACACTCCAGGAAATCCTCCTCCACCGTATTGCTACCAGTTTGGTTAACCCAATCTATATGTAGATTAAAGTCGCCCATGATAACTGCTGCACCTTTATTGCACGCATCCCTAATTTCTTGTTTGAGGCTGTCCCCAACCTCACTACTACTGTTTAGTGGTCTGTACACAACTCCCACTAGCGTTTTCTGCCGTTTGGTATTCTGCAGCTCCACCCATACAGATTCCACATCATTCAAGCTAATGTCCTTCCTTACTATTGTGTTAATTTCCTCTTTAACCAGCAACACCAGCCCACCTCCTTTTCCTTTCTGTCTAACCTTCCTGAATGTTGAATACCCCTGGATGTTGAGTTCCCAGCCTTGGTTACCCTGGAGCCATGTCTCCGTGATGCCAATTATATCATATTCATTAATTGCTCCCTATGCAGTTAATTCGTCCATCTTATTGCGAATATTCCTCGCATTGAGGCACAGAGCCTTCAGGCTTGTCTTTTTAACACACTTTGCCCTTTTAGAATTTTGCTGCATTAATACCAAACCATTATGGTTGGTTAGGAATCTATAGGGTAAAATTAAATTGAAAAAGAAGGCATTCTACACACTTAAGGCACCTAACTCATAGGAGAACTGGGAAAATACAATTAACGGAGATAAAAACAGCTATAATATTAACCTAGAGATCTCTGGAAAAGGAGATGGTGCACAATTGTGGCAGTAATAGCAAAAGCTTTTTCAGCTATGTCAGAAGTCAGAAGACTATTAAAGACTGTATGGGGCCATTAAAGGATACTGAGAGGCGGGAGTCGAGAGAGGCAGCGGCCTATAAAAGGCTCAGCAGTCCGGGGAGCGTCGAGAGAGGCGGGAGTCGAGAGAGGCTGCGGCCTATAAAAGGCTCAGCAGTCCGGGGAGCGTCGAGAGACGCGGGAGTCGAGAGAGACATACCGGTGCAGCTCCAGCTGGGAGAGAAGGCAAAAAAGTAGAAAGAAATCAAAAGGTGACGCCACAGCCAACGTGGTAAGTGATTGGCTGCTGATTGGTGAGTAGTTTTTCTTTTTCTTTATTAGTCAGTAACTTTTAACATTGTTGTCGCCAATTTAAGTGTATCTAAGGGTTAAGTCATGGCAGGACAGCTCGGTCACGTGATATGCTCCTCCTGTACCATTTGGGAACACAGGGACAACACCAGTGTCCCTGACGACTACATGTGCGGGAAGTGTATCCACCTCCGGCTCCTGACGGACCGCGTTGCGGAGTTGGAGCTGAGGGTGGATTCACTCTGGAGCATCCACGATGCTGAGAATGACGTGAGTAGCACGTGGAGCGAGTTGGTCTTACCGCAGGAGAAGGGTCCACAGCCAGCGAGGGAATGGAAGACCAGCAGGAAGAGTAGTACAAGGAAGGTAGTGCAGGGGTCCCTGTGGTCATCCCACTGCAAAACAGATACACTGCTTTGAGTGCTGTTGAGGGGGATGACTCATCAGGAGAGGGCAGCAGCAGCCAAGTTCATGGCACCGTGGCTGGCTCTGTTGCGCAGGAGGACAGGAAAAAGAGTGGGGGAGCGATAGTGATAGGGGATTCAATTGTAAGGGGAATAGATAGGCGTTTCTGCGGCCGCAACCGAGACTCCAGGATGGTATATTGCCTCCCTGGTGCAAGGGTCAAGGATGTCTCGGAGCGGGTGCAGGATATTCTAAAAAGGGAGGGAGAACAGCCAGTTGTCGTGGTGCACGTTGGTACCAACGACATAGGTAAAAAAAGGGATGAGGTCCTACGAAATGAATTTAAGGAGCTAGGAGCTAAATTAAAAAGTAGGACCTCAAAAGTAGTAATCTCGGGATTGCTACCAGTGCCACATGCTAGTCAGAGTAGGAATCGCAGGATAGCTCAGATGAATACGTGGCTTGAGCAATGGTGCAGCAGGGAGGGATTCAAATTCCTGGGGCATTGGAACCGGTTCTGGGGGAGGTGGGACCAGTACAATCCGGATGGTCTGCACCTGGGCAGAATCGGAACCAATGTCCTCGGGGGAGTGTTTGCTGGTGCTGTTGGGGAGGAGTTAAACTAATGTGGCAGGGGGATGGGAACCAATGCAGGGAGATAGAGGGAAACAAAAAGGAGGCAAAAGCAAAAGACAGAAATGAGATGAGTAAAAGTGGAGGGCAGAGAAACCCAAGGCAAAGAACAAAAAGGACCATTGTACAGCAAAATTCTAAAAGGACAGAGGGTGTTAAAAAAACAAGCCTGAAGGCTTTGTGTCTTAATGCAAGGAGTATCCGCAATAAGGTGGATGAATTAACTGCAAATAGATGTTAACAGATATGATGTGATTGGGATTACGGAGACGTGGCTCCAGGATGATCAGGGCTGGGAACTCAACATCCAGGGGTATTCAACATTCAGGAAGGATAGAATAAAAGGAAAAGGAGGTGGGGTAGCATTGCTGGTTAAGGAGGAGATTAAGGCAATAGTTAGGAAGGACATTAGCTTGGATGATGTGGAATCTATATGGGTGGAGCTACAGAACACCAAAGGGCAAAAAAGTTAGTGGGAGTTGTGTACAGACCTCCAAACAGTAGTAGTGATGTTCGGGAGGGCATCAAACAGGAAATTAGGGGTGCATGCAATAAAGAAGCAGCAGTTATAATGGGTGACTTTAATATGCACATAGATTGGGCTAGCCAAACTGGAAGCAATACGGTGGAGGAGGATTTCCTGGAGTGCATAAGGGATGGTTTTTTAGACCAATATGTCGAGGAACCAACTAGGGGGGAGGCCATCTTAGACCGGGTGTTATGTAATGAGAAAGGATTAATTAGCAATCTCGTTGTGCGAGGCCCCTTGGGGAAGAGTGACCATAATATGGTGGAATTCTGCATTAGGATGGAGAATGAAACAGTTAATTCAGAGACCATGGTCCAGAACTTAAAGAAGGCTAACTTTGAAGGTATGAGGCGTGAATTGGCTGGGATGGATTGGCGAATGATACTTAAGGGGTTGACTGTGGATGGGCAATGGCAGACATTTAGAGACCGCATGGATGAACTACAACAATTGTACATTCCTGTCTGGCATAAAAATAAAAAAGGGAAGGTGGCTCAACCGTGGCTATCAAGGGAAATCAGGGATAGTATTAAAGCCAAGGAAGTGGCATACAAATTGGCCAGAAATAGCAGCGAACCTGGGGACTGGGAGAAATTTAGAACTCAGCAGAGGAGGACAAAGGGTTTGATTAGGGCAGGGAAAATGGAGTATGAGAAGAAGCTTGCAGGGAACATTAAGACGGATTGCAAAACTTTCTATAGATATGTAAAGAGAAAAAGGTTAGTAAAGACAAACGTAGGTCCCCTGCAGTCAGAATCAGGGGAAGTCATAACGGGGAACAAAGAAATGGCGGACCAATTGAACAAGTACTTTGGTTCGGTATTCACAAAGGAGGACACAAACAACCTTCCGGTTATAAAAGAGGTCGGGGGGTCTAGTAAGGAGGAACTGAGGGAAATCCTTATTAGCCGGGAAATTGTGTTGGGGAAATTGATGGGATTGAAGGCCGATAAATCCCCAGGGCCTGATGGACTGCATCCCAGAGTACTTAAGGAGGTGGCCTTGGAAATAGTGGATGCATTGACAGTCATTTTCCAACATTCCATTGACTCTGGATCAGTTCCTATAGAGTGGAGGGTAGCCAATGTAACCCCACTTTTTAAAAAAGAAGGGAGAGAGAAAACGGTAGTGGGTAAAATGATGGAATCAATTATTAAGGATGTCATAGCAGTGCATTTGGAAAGCGGTGACATGATAGGTCCAAGTCAGCATGGATTTGTGAAAGGGAAATCATGCTTGACAAATCTTCTGGAATTTTTTGAGGATGTTTCCAGTAGAGTGGACAAGGGAGAACCAGTTGATGTGGTATATTTGGACTTTCAGAAGGCGTTCGACAAGGTCCCACACAAGAGATTGATGTGCAAAGTTAGAGCACATGGGATTGGGGGTAGTGTGCTGACATGGATTGAGAACTGGTTGTCAGACAGGAAGCAAAGAGTAGGAGTAAATGGGTACTTTTCAGAATGGCAGGCAGTGACTAGTGGGGTACCGCAAGGTTCTGTGCTGGGGCCCCAGCTGTTTACACTGTACATTAATGATTTAGATGAGGGGATTAAATGTAGTATCTCCAAATTTGCGGATGACACTAAGTTGGGTGGCAGTGTGAGCTGCGAGGAGGATGCTGTGAGGCTGCAGAGCGACTTGGATAGGTTAGGTGAGTGGGCAAATGCATGGCAGATGAAGTATAATGTGGATAAATGTGAGGTTATCCACTTTGGTGGTAAAAACAGAGAGACAGACTATTATCTGAATGGTGACAGATTAGGAAAAGGGGAGGTGCAAAGAGACCTGGGTGTCGTGGTACATCAGTCATTGAAGGTTGGCATGCAGGTGCAGCAGGCGGTTAAGAAAGCAAATGGCATGTTGGCCTTCATAGCAAGGGGATTTGAGTACAGGGGCAGGAAGGTGTTGCTACAGTTGTACAGGGCATTGGTGAGGCCACACCTGGAGTATTGTGTACAGTTTTGGTCTCCTAACCTGAGGAAGGACATTCTTGCTATTGAGGGAGTGCAGCGAAGGTTCACCAGACTGATTCCCGGGATGGCGGGACTGACCTATCAAGAAAGACTGGATCAACTGGGCTTGTATTCACTGGAGTTCAGAAGAATGAGAGGGGACCTCATAGAAACATTTAAAATTCTGACGGGGTTAGACAGGTTAGATGCAGGAAGAATGTTCCCAATGTTGGGGAAGTCCAGAACCAGAGGTCACAGTCTAAGGATAAGGGGTAAGCCATTTAGGACCGAGATGCGGAGGAACTTCTTCACCCAGAGAGTGGTGAACCTGTGGAATTCTCTACCACAGAAAGTTGTTGAGGCCAATTCACTAAATATATTCAAAAAGGAGTTAGATGAGGTCCTTACTACTAGGGGGATCAAGGGGTATGGCGAGAAAGCAGGAATGGGGTACTGAAGTTGAATGTTCAGCCATGAACTCATTGAATGGCGGTGCAGGCTAGAAGGGCCGAATGGACTACTCCTGCACCTATTTTCTATGTTTCTATGTCTATGTTTCTAGGGCAGCTTCCAACTGGTTCTCGGGTTATGACAGAGCTACTAAATATATATTTTGCATCAGTGTATATTCCCCACGATGATACTTATGTTCTAGATGAAGGTTACTCAGTATTGAATAGCATTATTAATACTAAAATTGATTGTAATGCCATCTTGGATAGATTAGGAAAGCTCAAAACTGAAAGGGCTCCAGGTCCGGATAATATCCATTCAGGGTGATTAAAGAGAGCTCTGTGAGCCTCTTGCCTATATCTTCAATAGTTCAAGGAGTCAGGGTAAGTAACTTGAGACTGCATGTTAGCTCATGTCATTCCTATTTTCAAAAAAGGGACAAATCAGAGCCAGGGAACTGTAGGCTTATAAGTCTGACATCCATTATTGGGAAGATGTTAGAAGGGATTGTAAGAAATGCCCTTTATGATGACTGGGAAAGGGAAGGGGCCATTTAAAGTTCAGAACACAGCTTCAGAAAAAACAGGTCATGTCTATTAAATATGATAAGAGTTTTTTGAGGAAATCACGAGGGTAGTGGATAAGGAAAATCCAATAGACATTGTCTACCTGGACTTTCAAAAAATCTTTGATAAAGGCACCTCACACCAGGTTACTTCAAAAGATAGAATCTTGTGAAATTTGAAACGTTGGATTGGGAATTAGCTCCAATCCTGCAGCCAAACTTGTAGTTAACGGATGTAGTTCAGCTTGGAGACATGTTACTAGTGTTATCACCCAGGGATCGGTCCTAGACCCGCTACTCTTCACAGTCTTTATTAATGACCTGGACTTTGGTGTTGGGAGTATGTTAAGCAGTTTTGAAGATGGCACCAAAATCTTTGCAAGAGTTAAGATTGTAGAGGAGTGCAATCAAATCCAAAATAATTTAGCTGTGCTAGGGGCAAATGGTGTTTCATTTAGATAAATATAATGTCATGCATGTTGGTAAGGCCCACATAGGTAACATTTGCAGGGGACAATACTGAAAAAAGTTGAGAGAGAAAAAGATCTTGGTGTTGTTGTGCAGCGATCACTCAAGACTCATGACCAATGTAGAGAAACTGTAGTTAAAAGTAAGAGGCTATTGGGTTGTATTAATAGAACCACACAGTATAAATCAAAGAACACCATTTTGACATTATGCAGATCACTACTCAGGATCATCGGTTGCAAGGACAACTTACAGGATTGGCCAGTGACACAGACCCAAGAAAATATCTAGTGTACAAATCCAAAAACGTGAGCGTGCTCGATGTCTGTTGCCATTGACCTTCCCCCAATACCAGTAAGTAACTGGCAGTAAGATTGGCGTGGGGCCTGAGACAGGATTTATCATATTTTGGACTGGTAAGAGAGCTGTCCCACTCACTGAAATCAGTTTTCAGTTAACAAACAATTAATCAGAAAGAGTTTAGAACACAACTGCCTTGGGACACATATGGTTCATAATGGATCTGTTGCAGGATTGAGCCAAGGACTACCTCTGTTAGTATTCAGTGCCTCTCAGAAACTGCTGATGTGGTAAACCACCAACAGAATTCCTGTTCTATCTTGACTTTTTGAATAGCAGCTGGTGCAAAAGGAAAATTCAGTAACAGTAGGCATCAAACACGAGATGCATTCCAGTATCTGCAGTAGTCTGCTGTCCCTCAGCCTACATTAATCACTTGCATAAATTTGGTAATTTTTAGCTCCGTCAGCACTGCTCGTGCCAACGAACATTTACATTAGGAATGCTAATTAAGAAAAAACACTTAGTATTGGAGGGGAAAGAATTTTCTAGCACTTTCGAGGCAGTCTGTTTTGAGATTTTTGACCACAGGCTACAGAAATATTTTGGTGTAATTTATATTAAAATGTTACATTAATTGTCAGCCATGGCTCAATGGTAAAATGTTTCCCCTCTGAGGTTGTAGGTTCAAGCTCCATTCCAGAGACTTGAGCACATCATCCAGGCTGACACTATAACAGCAATGGAGAGGAAGTGCTGCACTGTCAGAGGTACAGGGGCCAATTTTCGGCAGCATGTTCAGGTGCTTACGATTCTCCGAGGTGGCCAAATTGAGTTAAAATGCTGGTTTAGCCCGTGTTTAACGCAAGATGCTATCTTGGTAAAGGAGTTGAAGCCTGCGCTCGGAAGGGCTGCCTGGAGGCTCGTTAAGCTGCCGATTGCTACTTCAAGTGCCTGCTAGTGCTTATTAAAGAGGCTTCCTTCATTTTGGTGGCTAGTGCTTGTCTTAACACCCTCTCCTAACAGCGAGCAGCTGTTATGAAATAATCGTGGTGTTAATGTCGATTTCAAGCACTATTTAAAGGGATACTCACCTTTTAATGTTCACTTGCTGCTGGACCTGTGAAGAGGATCTCTGAAACATACGGGAGAATTTGTGGGACACTTTGTCAAAATTTCACCAACACTCTAGCAACATTTATTCCGCAAATTCTCTGAGGACTTCACCTAAAAAGAATAAGTGCTGTGCTACTCCACCTTACTGGACCCCTTATAGGAGTCACCAGGAGAAAGGGCTTGGTCATTGGCATCTTGCTAGGGGTCCCCCTTGGTCTGCAGGAGGAATGGGATGAGGACATGAGCAGCACCTGCGGCTGCAGGAGAGAGGTGGTGTTCTTCCGCCCGCCCCACCCCCGCGGGTACAGGACATCCTTCACCTCTGGATTTCCTCCACCAGGACCTCCAGTGCTGGGTCCGAGAAGCTGTGCACCCTCTCCCTCGGTCCCTAAGCCTGCAACATGTCGCTGTGTGCCAGCCATTGCACTCCACACCTTCAGTGGAAGTAGGTGAGAGACGCGCACATAAACTGCTCCATGAAAATGTTGTCTAATCAGCATGAGTGCTAAACCTGCAGGTTTCTGGTATAACGCCTCCAGCCAAGTTCAAATTATGGTAATCAACAATTGGGTTCAAAATTGTGTGCTAAATTTGAACTTTCAAACAGGTGAGTCTTATTGGGACAGCACCCATTTAGCGCTTGTTTTCACCCTTGGGCCAAAATATCCCCCACTGTCTTTTAAATGAGACGTTAAACCTGCTCTCTCAGGTGGATGTTACAGAAGGAGGAGAGATCTACCAGTGTCTTGGGCAACAATTATCCCTCAACCTCCATCTCATCAAAAATAGATTATCTGGGAATTTAGCATTGGTATTTGTGGCATCCTGTTGTGAGCTGATTGGAGAAGCCAATTGGGGAAGAGTCAGAGGACAACCCATTGGCTTCCTGTACAACTAAGACATAAAGTATTAAAAGATGGAATTCACTGTAATTGTCAATTTTTACATTCATGTATTATATGAAAAAGAAAACAGCTTATTGATCTAATTGGCCTTGTCTCACTAAAATGCTAATCATTCAACTTCTGGAAGCTAGGAGACACACACTTCGGGGCTCATGAGCATTAACACTATGGGTGACAAATGACGCTCAATCCAAGAGCAGATCCAAAATTTGTATCAGAAACTCACAATTCTTTTATGCTTTCTCCAGAATAGACACTTCTAGTCAAATGTCAAAAATGATGAGGAATCCAGCTCCCTTCAACCTCCAAACACAGAAGCCAGTTGATTTTAGGCCTCGTTTCACTGTGCCTATGGTAGTCCACAAAGAAGATGTCCAGGTAAATCTTCTAAAGCCAAAGGCAAATGGCTTCTGAGAAATCTGCAGGAGAGGCTCAAGTACTGCAATTTAAAAGTCCAAGCCACCTTGCATCATCTCCCAAAAAGAGGGAATTAGCCAATAGAATTTATGACAAGGGAATTTTCTGCAGTGAATGCCTTGATTTATGAATTATGGTCCTTGCTTCTGTCATTGTTAAACGTCATTTGTTTTAGTCAGCTGGTTAGGTATCTGACAAGCAGAAACCCATCACCATGTTTAAGAGTCTTCAAAGCAAGTTATTGACAAATCTACACATTACGATGGAGAGTGACACAGTTAATTCAGAGACTAGGTTCCTGAACTTAAGGAAAGGTAACTTCGATGGTATGAATCGTGAATTGGCTAGAATAGACTGGCAAATGATACTTAAAGGGTTGACGGTGGATAGGCAATGGCAAACATTTAAAGGTCACATGGATGAACTTCAACATCCCTGTCTGGAGTAAAAATAAAACGGGGAAGGTGGCTCAACTGTGGCTAATAAGGGAAATTAAGGATAGTGTTAAATCCAAGGAAGAGGCATATAAATTGGCCAGAAAAAGCAGCAAACCTGAGGAGTGGAAGAAATTTAGAATTCAGCAGAGGAGGACAAAGGATTTAATTAGGAGGGGGAAAATAGAGTATGAGAGGAAGCTTGCCGGGAACATAAACACTAACTGCAAAAGCTTCTATAGATGTGTCAAGAGAAACAGATAAGTGAAGACAAATGTAGGCCCCTTGCAGTCAGATTCAGGCGAACTTATGATGGGGAACAAAGAAATGGCAGACCAGTTCAACAAATACTTTGGTTCTGTTTTCACCAAGGAAGACACAAAGAACCTTCCAGAAGTACTAGGGGACCGAGGGTCTAGTGAGAAGGAGGAACTGAAGGATATCCTTATTAGGCGGGAAATTGTGTTAGGGAAATTGATGGGATTGAAGGCCAATAAATCCCCGGGGCCTGATAATCTGCATCCCAGAGTATTTAAGGAAATGGCCCTTAAAATAGTGGATGCATTGGTGATCATTTTCCAACAGTCTATCGACTCTGGATCAGTTCCTATGGACTGGAGGGTAGCTAATGTAACACCACTGTTTAAAAAAGGAGGGAGAGAGAAAACAGGTAATTCTGGACCAGTTAGCCTGACATCAGTAGTGGGGAAAATGTTGGAATCAATTAATAAAGATGAAATAACAGCGCATTTGGAAAGCAGTGACAGGATCCAAGTCAACATGGATTTATGAAAGGGAAATCCTGCTTGACAAATCATCTGGAATTTTTTGAGGATGTAACTATCGAACTCCCTCTTGACTATATCCAATGAACTGGCATCAACAACTCTCTGCGGCAGGGAATTCCACAGGTTAACAACTCTATGAGTGAAGAAGTTTCTCCTCATCTCAGTCCTATATGGCCTACCCCTTATCCTAAGACTGTGTACCCTGGTTCTGGACTTCCCCATCATCGGGAACAATCTTCCCGCATCTAACCTGTCCAATCCCGTCAGAATCTTATATGTTTCTATGAGATCCCCTCTCATCCTTATTATCTCTAGTGTATAAAGGGCGGGTTGATCCTTTCTGTCCTCATATGTCAGTCCAGCCATCCCGGGAATCAGTCTGGTGAACCTTCGCTGCACTCCCTCAATAGCAAGAACGTCTTTCCTCAGATTAGGAGACCAAAACTGAACACAATATTCCAGGTGAGGCCTCACCAAGGCCCTGTACAACTGCAGTATGACCTCCCTGCTCCTATACTCAAATCCCCTAGCTATGAAGGCCAACATACCATTTGCCTTCATCTCCGCCTGCTGTACCTGCATGCCCACTTTCAATGACTGATGAACCATGACACCCAGGTTTCGTTGCACCTCCACTTTTCCTAGTCTGCCGCCATTCAGATAATATTCTGCCCCCGTGTTTCTGCCCCCAAAGTGGATAACCTCACATTTATCAACATTATATTGCATCTGCCATGCATTTGCCCACTCACCTAACCTGTCCAAGTCACCCTGTAGCCTCCTAGCGTCCTCCTCACAGCTCACACTGCCACCCAGCTTAGTGTCATCTGCAAACTTGGAGATACTACACTCAATTCCTTCATCTAAATCATTAATGTATATAGTAAATAGCTGGGGTCCCGGTACTGAGCCCTGCGGCACTCTACGAGTCACTGCCTGCCATTCTGAAAAGAACCCGTTTATCCCGACTCTCTGCTTCCTGTCTGCCAACCAGTTCTCTATCCACGTCAGTACAATACCCCCGATACCATGTGCTTTGATTTTGCACACCAATCTCTTGTGTGGGACGTTTCAAAAGCCTTTTGAAAGTCCAAACACACCACATCCACTGGTTCTCCCTTTTCCACTCTACTAGTTACATCCTCAAAAAATTCCAGAAGATCTGTCAAGCATGATTTCCCTTTCATAAATCCATGCTGACTTGGACCGATCCTGTCACTGCTTTCCAAATGTGCTGCTATTTTATCCTTAATAATGGATTCCAACATTTTCCCCACTACTGATGTCAGGCTAACCGGCCTATAATTAGCCGTTTTTTCTCTCCCTCCCTTTTTTAAAGTGGTGTTACATTAGCTACCCTTCAGTCCATAGGAACTGATCCAGAGTCAATAGACTGTTGGAAAATGATCACCAATGCATCCACTAGTTCTAGGGCCACTTCCTTAAGGACTCTGGGATGCAGACTATCATGCCCCGGGGATTTATCGGCCTTCAATTCCATCAATTTCTCTAACACAATTTCCCACCTAATAAGGATTTCCTTCAGTTCTTCCTTCTCACTAGACCCTCGGTCCCCTTCCGGAAGGTTATTTGTGTCTTCCTTCGTGAAGACAGAACCAAAGTATTTGTTCAACTTGGCTGCCATTTCTTTGTTCCCCATTATAAATTCACCTGACTCAGACTGCAAGGGACCTACGTTTGTCTTCACTAATCTTTTTCTCTTCATGTATCTGTAGAAGCTTTTGCAGTCAGTTTTTATGTTCCCGGCATGCTTCTACTCATACTCTATTTCCCCCCTCTTAATTAAACCCTTTGTCCTCCTTTGCTGAATTCTAAATTTCTCTCAGTCCTCAGGTTTGCTGCTTTTTCTAGCCAATTTATAGGCCGCTTCCTTGGATTTAACACTATGCTTAAGTTCCCTTGCTAGCCATGTTGAGCCACCTTCCCCGTTTTATTTTTCCTCCAGACAGGGATGTACAATTGCTGAAGTTCATCCATGTGATCTTTAAATGTTTACCATTGCCCATCCACCGTCAACCCTTTAAGTATCATTTGCCAGTCTATTCTAGCCAATTCACACCTCAATCCATCGAAGTTACCTTTCCTTAAGTTCAGGACCCTAGTTTCTGAATTAACTTCGTCACTCTCCATCTTAATGTAGAATTCTACCATATTATGGTCACTCTTCCCACAACAAGATTGCTAATTAGTCCTTTCTCATTACACATCACCCAGTCTAGAATGGTCAGCTCTCTAGTTGGTTCCTCGACATATTGGTCTGGAAAACCATCCCTAATACACTCCAGGAAATCCTCCTCCACCGCATTGCTACCAGTTTGGTTAGCCCAATCAATATGTAGATTAAAGTCACCCATGATAACTGCTGTACCTTTATTGCACGTATCCCTTATTTGTTGTTTGATGCTGTCCCCAACCTCACTACTACTGTTTGGTGGTCCGTACACAACTCCCACCAGCGTTTTCTGCTCTTTGGTATTCCACAGCTCCATCCATACCGATTCCACGTCATCCAAGCTAATGTCCCTCCTTACTATTGCATTAATTTCCTCTTTAAGCAGCAACGCCACCCCGCCTCCTTTTTCTTTCTGTCCATCCTTCCTAAATGTTGAATACCCCTGGATGTTGAGTTCCCAGCCTTGGTCACCCTGGAACCACGTCTCCGTGATGCCTATTACATCATATCCGTTAACTGCTATCTGCGCAGTTAATTCGTCCACCTTATTCCGAATACTCCTTGCATTGAGGCACAGAGCGTTTAGACTTGTCTTTTTAACACACTTTCTTCCTTTAGAATTTTTCTGTAATGTGGCCCTTTTTGTTTTTTGCCTTGGGTTTCTCTGCCCTCCACTTTTATTATTCTCCTTTCCATCTTTTGCTTCTGCCTTCATTTTATTTCCCTCTCCCTGCATAGGTTCCCATCCCCCTGCCATATTAGTTTAACTCGTCCCTAACAGCACTAGCAAAACTCCCCCTAGGGCATTGGTTCCGATCCTGCCCAGGTGCAGACCGTCCGGTTTGTACTGGTCCCACCTCCCCCAGAACCGGTTCCAATGTCCCAGGAATTTGAATCCGTCCATTTTGCACCACTCCTCAAGCCACGTATTCATCAGAGCTATCCTGCGATTCCTACTCTGACTAGCACGTGGCACTGGTAGCAATCCTGAGATTACTACTTTTGAGGTCCTAATTTTAATTTAGCTCCTAGCTCCTTAAATTTGTCTCGTAGGACCTCATCCTGTTTTTTACCTATATTGTTGGTACCTATATGTACCACGACAACTGGCTGTTCACCCTCGCTTTTCAGAATGTTCTGCACCCGCTCTGAGACATCCTTGACCCTTGCAGCAGGGAGGCAACATACCTACTGGAGTCTTGCGGCCGCAGAAAGGCCTATCTATTCCTCTTACAATCGAATCCCCTATCTATATAGCTCTCCCACTCTTTTTCCTGCCCTCCTGTGCAGCAGAGCCACCCATGGTGCCATGAACTTGGCTGCTGCTGTTCTCTCTGATGAGTCATCCCCCTCAACAGTACCCAAAGCAGTGTATCTGTTTTGCAGGGGGATGACCGCAGGGGACCCCTGCATTACCTTCGTTGCACTGCTCTTCCTGTTGGTCACCCATTTACTATTTGGCTGTGTACCCTTTACCTGCGGTAAGACCAACTCGCTAAACGTGCTATTCACGTCATCTTCAGCATCGTGGATGCTCCAGAGTAAATCCACCTGCAGCTCCAGTGCCGCAATGCGGTCTGTCAGGTACTGCAGGCGGATGCACTGGAAGCGTCCCTGACTTCTCACATATTACAGGGGGAGCATAACACGTGTCCGAGCTCTCCTGCCATGACTTAACCCCTAGATTAACTTAATTTGGCAACAACAAATCAAAAGGTTATTTACTGATAAAGGAAAAGAAAAGAAAAACTACTCTCCAATCACCAGTCAAGCACTTACCCCCTTGGCTGTGACGTCACCTTTCGACTTCTTTCTACTTCTTTTTTGCCTTCTGCCCCTGCTGCAGCTGCATCGGCTGGCCTCTCCGACTCACCACGCTGAGCCTTTTTATAGGCCTCCCCACGCTGCCTCACTGACGCTGCTCGATCTCCCACTGAAACATATATTCTGAGGGGGCTTGACAGGATAGATGCAGAGAGGATGTTTCCCCTCATTAGGGAATCTAGAACTAGGCATAGTTTCAGAATAAGGGGTCACCCATTTAAAACAGAAATGAGGAGGAATTCATTTTTCAGCGGGTAGTGAATATGGCAAAGGGATGGGAATCTATGCAGAGAGACAGATGGAAGTAAAATGGGGGCAGAAGCAAAAGGTAGAAAGGAGATAAGGAAAAATGGAGGGCAGAGAAATCAAAGGCAAAAATCAAAAAGGGCCACATTACAACATAATTCTAAAAGGGCAAAGAGTGTTAAAAAAACAAGCCTGAAGGCTCTGTGTCTCAATGCGAGGAGCATTCGTAATAAGGTGGATGAATTGATTGCGCAGATAACTGTTAACTGATATGATGTAATTGATTACGGAGACATGGCTCCAGAGTGACCAAGGCTGGGAACTCAACATCCAGAGGTATTCAATATTCAGGAAGTATAGATAGAAAGGAAAAGCAAGTGGGGTAGCATTGCTGGTAAAGAGGAGAGTAACGCAATAATAAGGAAGGGCATTAGTTTGGATGATGTAGAATCTGTATGGGTAGAGCTGCGGAACACCAAAGGGCAGGAAACGCTAGTGGGAGTTGTGTACAGAACACCAAACAGTAGTAGTGAGGTTGGGGATGGCATAAAACAGGAAATTTGGGATGCGTGCAATAAAGGTACTGCAGTTATCATGGGTGACTTTAATCTACATATTGATTGGGCTAACCAAACTGGTAGCAATACGGTGGAGGAGGATTTCCTGGAGTGTATAAGGGATGGTTTTCTAGACTAATATGTTGAGGAACCAACTAGACAGCTGGCCATCCTAGACTGGGTGTTGTGCAATGAGAGAGGATTAATAGCAATCTTGTTGTGCAAGGCCCCTTGGGGAAGAGTGACCATAATATGGTAGAATTCTACATTAAGATGGAGAGTGACACAGTTAATTCAGAGACTAGGGTCCTGAACTTAAGGAAAGGTAACTTCGATGGTATGAGACGTGCATTGGCTAGGATAGACTGGCAAATGATACTTAAAGGGTTGACGGTGGATAGGCAATGGCAGACATTTAAAGATCACATGGATGAACTTCAACAATTGTACATCCCTGTCTGGCAGAAAAATAAAACGGGGAAGGTGGCTCAGCCGTGGCTAACAAGGGAAATTAGGGATAATATTAAATACAAGGAAGAGGTATATAAATTGGCCAGAAAAAGCAGCAAACCCAAGGACTGGGAGAAATTTAGAATTCAGCAGAGGATAACAAAGCGTTTAATTAGGAGGGGGGAAATAGGAGTATGAAAGGAAGCTTGCTGGGAACATAAAAACTGACTGCAAAAGCTTCTATAGATATGTGAAGAGAAAAAGATTAGTGAAGACAAATGTAGGTCCCTTGCAGTCAGAATCAGGTGAATTTATAATGGGGAACAAAGAAATGGCAGACCAATTGAACAAATACTTTGGATCTGTCTTCACTGAGGAAGACACAAATAACCTTCTGGAAATACTAGGGGATCGAGGGTCTAGCGAGAAGGAGGAACTGAAGGAAATCCTTATTAGTCAGGAAATTGTGTTCGGGAAATTGATGGGACCAAAGGCCGATAAATCCCCAGGGCCTGATAGTCTGCATCCCAGAGTACTTAAGGAAGTGGCCCTAGAAATAGTGGATGCATTGGTGGTCATTTTCCAGCTGTCTATCGACTCTGGATCAGTTCCTATGGATTGGAGGGTAGCTAATGTAACCCCACTTATTAAAAAAGCAGGGAGAGAGAAAACAGGGAATTATAGACCGGTTAGCCTGACATCGGTAGTGGGTAAAATGTTGGAATCAATTATTAAAAATGTAATAACAGTGCATTTGGAAAGCAGTGACAGGATCGGTCCAAGTCAGCATGGATTTATGAAAGGGAAATCATGCTTGACAAATCTTCTCGAATTTTTTGAGTAGAGTGGACAAGAGAGAACCAGTGGATGTGGTGTATTTGGACTTTCAAAAGGCTTTTGACAAGGTCCCGCACAAGAGATTGGTGTGCAAAATCAAAGCACATGGTATTGGGGGTAATATACTGATGTGGATAGGGAACTGGTTGGCAGACAGGAAGCAGAGAGTCGGGATAAACGGGTCCTTTTCAGAATGGCAGGCAGTGACTAGTGGAGTGCCGCAGGGCTCAGTCCTGTACCATGTACAGTAGACACTTCAAGTCGCTGGAGAAATACCACCAATGATGCCTCCGCAAGATCCTACAAATCCTTGGGAGGACAGACATAGCAACATTAGCGTTCTCGACCAGGCCAACATCCCCAGCGTTGAAGCACTGACCACACTTGATCAGCTCCGCTGGGCAGGCCACATCGTTCGCATGCCAGTCATGAGACTCCCAAAGCAAGCGATCTACTCGGAACTCCTTTACGGCAAACGAGCCAAAGGTGGGCAGAGGAAACGTTACAGGGCCACCCTCAAAGCTTCCCTGAAAAAGTGCAAAATCCCCACTGACACCTGGGTGTCCTTGGCCAGAGACCTCCCTAAGTGGAGGAAGTGCATCTGGGAGGGCGCTGAGCACCTCGAGTCTCATCGCCGAGTGCATGGTGAAATCAAGCGCAGGCAGCGGAAAGAGCGTGTGGCAAACCTGTCCCACCCCTCCCTTACCCTCAACGACCATCTGTACCACCTGTGACAGGGTCTGAGGTTCTCGTATTGGACTGATCAGCCACCTAAGGACTCATTTTAAGAGTGGAAGCAAGTCTTCCTCGATTCCGAGGGAATGCCTATGATGATGGGGAACGTGCGGGGAAGTGGAGTTGAGGCCAGGACCAGATCAGTATGATCTTATTGAATGGCAGAGCAAGCTTGAGTGGCCAAATGGCCTACTCCTGCTCTTATTTCTTATGTTCTTACGCTATGTAAACTGTTTCATTGGTGGAAGGGTCGAGAACCAGAAGACACAGATTTAAGGTGATTGGCAGAAGAACAAAAGGTGACATGAGGAAAACTTTTTTTACTCAGCGAGTGGTTATGATCTGGAATGCACTGTCTGCAAGGGTGGTGAAAGCAGATTAAATTCTGGCTTTCAAGAAGTACCTGAAGGAAAAAAGTTTGCAGGACTATGGGGAAAGGGGACTAACTGAAGTGCTCTTGCAGAGTGCCGGCACAGGCTTGACTGGCCGAATGGCCACCTTCTGTGCTGTAATCATTCTGTGATTCTATTAGAAAAAGTTTCCTTACAGAAATACAGCTCGGGGAGAAACAGTAAATTTGTAAATCCTGAGCACACATGATGAGGAGGTGATGCAAATCATGGGGCCGCAGGCAAGTGTGTGGGAGAGGTTGCAAGAAAGGTGGCAACAGAAGGTTGGTAAAAACTGAGACATGCTCACTATAGGTAGTCTCATCCTAATTTGCTTTCTCAATGTATTACAATGTATCCAGCTATTTCTAGAAGGGGCAATGACATTGTGTGTACTGTAAAATAAGCTCTTCTGTGCCCCACCATCAAAGGAGAAAGCCAGGGTCTCGTTAGATAATCTGTTGCAAGATCCACAGTCTCAACTGCTGCTACATTTTCCTTGTGCAAGCACCAGCACAGACATGCCCACTTGGGAGAAAGTATCTAGTGAGTCCAAAGGGATTTCATTACTAGAAGCTTTGCACTAGGGAGCACGATGAACTTAGAGCGGAAGGGTTTTCGCCAGGTGAGGATCTAAGCACTCGTGAGCACAAAGAACTGGGAGTGGAAAGGGAGAGACTGCTGTTCCTCCGCAGAGATGGAGAAATGACCGCCCTCAGCTGAGGAGCCTGGGGACCCAGACCTCAGGGGCACCGCCTTCAAACAGCGATGGTTAAGAAGCATCAATCTCATGTGCAGACAGTGGAGACAGTTTCCTCACATTTGGTTGAGATAGGACCTGCAACTGCAATGCTTATTGCAGAAAATTTCCCACAACCTGCAGAATATCTTGGAGACGAGAAGAAAGAACTTGCATTTATGCAGCACCATCATGACCTCACAACATCCCACAGCACTTTACAGCCAATGAAGTATACTTTTTGAAGTATAGTTACTGTTTTTTTTTTTTTTTTTTAAATTCATGTCCAATCGTTATCCAATCGTTACAATTCTTTGTCAAACGCCAGAGGTCACCCTGCACCAGTCAAGGATCACTCTGCGCCAATGCTCTTAGCCAAAAGGCCTAGAGCCACTGCACCGTTCCTGGAAGTACTGCAATACCAGGTTCGTGCCATGGAGGTGGATGGGTCAGGTCCCCCACACACCTCCGTGGAGGTGGATGGGTCACCAATCCCACCCACCTCCTGTTTACAAAAAATGTAAGCATATACCTTCCCGACCAGGGAGAAACCACCCGGAAGTCATGGTGGCTGGTCAGGTTGGTTATGCAGATCTTAGCCAAAAGGCCGAGAAGCGATACTGTTGTACTGTAGGGAAATGCGGCAGCCAATTTTCACACAGCAAGCTCCCACAAACAGCAATTGAGATAAATGACCAGTTAACTCATTTTAGTGATGCTGACTGAGGGATAAATATTGGCCAGGACACCGTGGAACAACTCCCTGCTTTTCTTCAAAATAATGCCAAGGGATCTCTTACATCCACCAGAGAGGGCAGATGGTTTATTATATTGGCCCCGATTTTGCTGTCAGTGGCGAAGGAACAGTGCTTGCGGTTCACCTTGCTGACTACTGCCCAAACTTTCCGTGGGCTTCTCTGCGTAGATTCCTTCTGATCCAACATCTTTTCCAGCATGGTGCCCTCTATAGGGGATCTGTGGCGTCTGTGAGCAGAGCAAGCAACAGCGAGACCCTTACCAATCAGATTGAAGAATCCTCATTGAGACACGCAGAGTCCAAACAAGGAAGTTAAAAGCAGGAAGTATAAATTAGATTTAAATGATGTACAGTAAACAAAATAATGATTGTGAGATACAGATGGGATTAAGGGAGAGAGATAAAAGAGACGTAAAACTTTTTCTTTTACTTAAAAAAAAATCTCCAATACTAATTTTCTTCTGAGGGCATGAGACTACACACTTATAAATTAATTTGTCAGTGTCAGAGTTTGTTCAGCAGTAATTATCACTTAGCATGCTGTTAAAAACTTACTTAATCCTGAATGCACCAGCCCTAATGTTTTGAGCCGTTTTTATTCTGGAACAAGTTGGCAGGTACAGCAAGGTCATGCCGTTGCAGTCATTTCAGTGCTGAGTCTATCAGCAAGGACTGCAACAGCGCATCCTGTGGAGGAGCGAGGCATCTCTGACAGCAACTTTCCGTGTTTAACTGCACAATTGCGGACACCAAAAGTTGCTGTCCGATTTACCCCGTAATAACTGAACGCTGATAGCCTCACTGATAATATTACTGCAAAATCCAGACCATTATTCTGTAAGGTAAACACAGCTTGTGCATATAGAATTCTGAGTTCATTTCTGCACATGTTTTCAATTTGCACAATGCAAATTCTGTCTTACTAAGGAACTTGGCAGAAGTCTTTGACAGTGATTGACTTTATGAAGGTGTGGGGAGAGAACAAGCAGGTGCAAGTTGACTTTTTTTGAGTTCATGCTTTATTTATTGAAAGCACCAGGCTATCAGTTGCTTACTTCTTTCTCTGCCTGCTGACAGTCCTGTTCCATGTCCCCTCCTCATGTTGCGGGAAGGGTTTCATCACCATCAAGTTGAGCTTCCAGAAGAAGCCTTTCTTCATTGCAATATGATGTGGAATGCAGGAAGCTACGATGATTCTTAAGACTCCCGCTTGACTGTATTGCAGGGTCCCACCAGATTTAGCCAAGGACTTAAGACAGAATTTAAGAATTCCTACATGATGCTTCATTTAGTTGCATAGTATGTGTTACTCCCTCTGTCCATGGAAGCCATATCAAAATCATCAGCCATGACTGCAAAGGATTGCCCTAATCACCAATCAACCATCTGAATACATGGCTAAAAGCTACCAGGGCTGGCGTGGTGGATTGTCCCGTGATAAAACGGTCATGGCACCTTCCTAGTATTTGGCATTTAAGTGCAGGATTAGGCAATTGGTATTGCAATTATTAGAATGATTCATAAAATTGAAGGGGTAGTCATTTGGGGATTTAAGTGGCAAATGAATTCTGCCAATTGCTCTTTGCACTTGTCGGAACCTACCAGCACTGGACAGCTCTCCCCCTTTGTCTGTTTCCATTATGAAGGATCTGAATTGCTCAGCACTCCTGAATAGAGCATTCATGATGCTGTGGTGAGAAGTTGCCTGACTAATGTGGCAAAGGTCCCCTGATGGTGCCTGGAAGAATCCAGTCGTAAAGAAATGCAAGGCAGTAGTGACTTTGACTGGTACAGACAATGCTGTTCTCTTGGTGAAAGTGGAAGTGAGCTCCTGGTCTTTAGCCAGCGGTTGCAATATTTGCCCAACAGCCTATAGGGGAAGCCCAGCCTTCTGAGACATTAACGGTCAGAAGAGTTTATGTGTGACATTCTTCGTCTGGAGACCCTGGTGTGTGGGTTTGAATACATAGGGAAGAGACGTCTCCTGTGATACCTATTCTAAGAGCCTCCAATCTAGTTATCTCCATAATGCAACATAGAAACATAGAAAATAGGTGCAGGAGTAGGCCATTCGGCCCTTCTAGCCTGCACCGCCATTCAATGAGTTCATGGCTGAACATGCAACTTCAGTATCCCATTCCTGCTTTCTCGCCATACCCCTTGATCCCCCTAGTAGTAAGGACTTCATCTAACTCCTTTTTGAATATAATGCAAAGCAGTACTTTGAGCAGAACTGAGTGAAACTCGCAGCCTGAGCCTCCAACGTACTAAAAAGATAGACATACAGATAAAGTAACACCAACCTTTAGCAGCACCACATAAAATGGCCTTCTTAATGTGTTATCCTCCTCAAGGATACCTGCTGCCACTTATATTGTAGTGGTAATTAATTGGGGTGAGGTTGGGGTGGGAGTTGGGGAAAGGCTCAGATAGATTAGCCACACCCCCTTAACCCCATTTATTTGTGGTGGACCGGGGCTCTGGCAACTGGCTCTTTTTTGGGAGAATAATTCAGCTGCAGTTTTTTAGAGGTAGTTTGGGGAGGTAGCCTGTAAGAACCCATTGTACTCTGTTTATCGCCCCAAAACAGGTGATAATTTGGAGAAAAATCCTCCAAATATTGTAAAACATAGAATCTAATGAAACCTAAATCAACACAGAAGTTGGGGTTTTATGCAATTGGCCTGTTTAGGGCAGGATTGTAATTTTTTGAATAAATATGATCAAAACTTAATGAGTTAAATTTAAAAAGTTAAATGTGATCTTTCCCACTTCATTTGATGGAATAAATACGAGTCTGGAATGACTACATATTGCTTTGGATTACATTACCTTAAACTGACAATTAAAAAAAATGTTTTCCCCTCCTCTCCTGAAGGCGTTGACTCAGGGCTAGATTCACTGGAACTGGCAGTCCTCATTCACCAGCACGACAGACTTTTCAACCAAGTCCAGTCCTGTTCTCACACCCCAACAACCACACACATGCACATGCACTCTCTAGCAGCAGTGAGTAGGCAGAAATCAGGAGTGGTTTTGTCCCTCTTGTTGAGTGGAACTAGATCAAACCAGAGTCTGCACCAGGTATCTTCTGGGCTTGTGGGGCTCAGTCCTATACCCATTAACGCATCAGGGGAACTTATATAATAAGGTGCTTGTATTGAGGTTTCTGGATGTATGCACACAGGCTCTTTATTTTATCTGTAGGTTTGATTTGGACAGCCTGAGCCAACTGTCAGAGAAGCACAATAACTGGAAGTTGCATCACAAAAGCTGTAGTGCTGGGCTATTGCAACGCAGTATCAAATTTACTCTATAATTACTGCATCAATTTATTACATATCACTAGAACTAAAGTTGTAATTATTGTGATGGCCCAAAAAGTTTGCAGGGTTCAGAACAGATGTTTGAGGATCTGTCTTGTCTTCTTATCTTTCGATCTGTGGTGAGGGACCTGCTCAGGTGGATGACAGGAGATGAATTAAAAGTTTTACTGTGAGCACTTAGTTTAATGGAAGACCTGAAAGAACTTGCAAGAACACCTCAGTAAGCTTTTACCAAGCTTTGATTTTGATTGTTCTTACATAATATTTAAAAAGTGGCCAAAGATTAATTAAATGTTCATGCAATTGTCATGTTGTATCATGTTAATAATATACAGCCTACGTGAATATATCTAGTGAAAGCACAATGTATTTTACTGAAAAGATATTCATTGCCATTTAATAAGGCTATTTATTTCATTTCTAGGGAAATAAAACACATCATAGTATAACATACCAAGAATCCCGACTCTCTCCCTTCTTCTTTAAACTTCTGACTGTTGTGCAAAAAAGTGGTGGCAATAATGGACTACTGCAAAGAATAGGAAGGTAGTAATTTAAATGCCAAAGCTGATTTAGGAAAGTTTACCAACTGAAAGGAAGACAGACTGCATACCATCAAAAGCCTCTGGCTCCCGAGCCTGCAGATTAAGTTCTTTGGGCTCCTGCTCAAACAAGAAAGATACTGGATGAGCATCACCCTCATGCATGCAGTGAGGATTATATTGGAGGGCCTGAGACAGATGACACAAATCATGGAAAACTCCAATACTATCCTCAATGCCAATACCCAAGGATTCAACACAGCGTAACATGGCATCACAAACACCTCCATCCGTCCATCCTGGCAAGGGAGGTCTCCAGACCAGCCAGTTCATCCAAACTGACTAAACTGACCATTGGTCTTCAGGCCTTGAGAGATGTAAAGTGGCTTCTAAGAGCTTTGGGGCAACATCTCTCAGAATTTTCAGGATCTAAATGATACCATCAGGTCTGCTGATCAGTGGGCACTCAGATCTAGAACACAGCACAAGTGGCATGGCTGGAATCTGCCTTCATAGTACTGTTACCTGTCCTAATGTCATTTCATATGACTTCTCCAGCTAGCTCCCTCAGATGCGTGCTCATGTAGATGCCAGGATACAGAACCAGGCTGCCCACACACCTGCAGTAGAGATGCAGCCTGTTGATGAGTCCTCCTGGGACTCAGAAGCCTTGAGAGGAAGGTAATTTTGCTTCCAAGAGGTTCATTGATACAGTGCAGCCGAGCACCATTGGCATTTCTTGCGCTCAGGAATCACCATGGCTTAGTACCAGGATAGGCAGCACACACAGGCACCAGGGTTAGGCACAACGTAAATATGTATCTGTACAGTAAAACCACTTTTTATATGAAGTCTAATGTTCTAAAATTAGCAGTTTCTTTTTGTTATTGATAGAATTGAGGTTCATTGCAACAGGAGACAGAGTTCCTTTTATACCTCCTTACAGAATAATTGCTTCCTTGTCAAAGACATCATTAAGTAAGCGTGTGGTCTGTAGACTCTGGTACCTCCTAGTTGGTCTTCTTATGCTGCATTCCTCAGTCATTTCCTCTTCCTCTTGCTCCTGTCCTGCCTCCATTATTAAGGACAAGGTAGAAGAACATAAGAACATAAGAAATAGGAGCAGGAGTAGGCCATTCGGCCCCTCGAGCCTGCTCCGCCATTTAATAAGATCATGGCTGATCTGCAGGGTGCCACAGATTACCACTTTCCTTTGTGGCTTCCAATTCCATGTCTGCTTAGGGATTCTTGTGTCAGGTATTCTTAGACTGTGACCAATACAGGGCCATCTTCTCTCTCAGACTGTTATAGTCAGTGATGGTATCTGTGCTATCTAAAGAACACTTTCACTTGTCACTTTGTTAAACCATCGGATGTTAAAGAGTTGGCCAGGCATTTACAATGGAAGCTGTTGAGCTTCTTTTGGATGGCTTTGTTGGACCTCCATGTTTCTGATTCATACTGGAGCATAGCCAATACATTGGAGTAGAAATTGGTCTTCGGCAGTAGCGCCAAACAGGCAGTATAGTATCACCACCTGTTATATGTCCCACTTGATATTCAGTTCTATTGAAGTCAATGGAACGGAGAACAACAGGCAGGGAGTATAACGGGTGGCCTATTCGATACTGCCCTAAAGCCAGAATGTCTCCACTGTAGTAGATTGACCTCTATTTTTGCCCACAGTTTCCATGCTGATCTTGCTGACAAATGCATTGGTTTATCCACTCTCCCGTCCTGTGACATTTGAACTGATGCTCTCCACTCTCCCGTCCTGTGACAGTTGGAACTGGTGTTCTCCACTCTCCCGTCCTGTGACAGTTGGAACTGGTGCTCTCCACTCTCCCGTCCTGTGACAGTTGGAACTGGTGCTCTCCACTCTCCCGTCCTGTGACAGTTGGAACTGGTGTTCTCCACTCTCCCGTCCTGTGACAGTTGGAACTGGTGCTCTCCACTCTCTCTCCTGTGACAGTTGGAACTGGTGCTCTTCACTCTCCTGTCCTGCGACAGTTAGAACTGGTGCTCTCTACTCTCCCATCCTGTGACAGTTGGAACTAGTGCTCTCCACTCTCCCATTGGTGTAGGAGGGAGGGCTTTAGTTTCCTGAACAATTGGGACCACTTCTGGGGTAGGTGGGACCTGTACAAGTCGGACAGGTTACACCTCAACAGAGACGGGACCAATGTTCTCGCGGGTAGTTTTGATAGTACGGTTGGGAGGGCTTTAAACTAGCTTGGCAAGGGGATGGGAACCCAGGAGAGGGCTCTGAGCTAGTTAGGGTGGGTGAGAGCTCAGATGAACAGAACCCCAAGAAAGAATGCAAAAGGCAGGAGGCAACAGAGCAGAGTAGCACTGGGGTAAGTGTAAACCACAAGGTGATAGGAAGGGACAATATGTATGAATATAAAGGGGCTGCAGGAGGGGTCAAAACAAAAAATCATGGTTTAAAAACTAGTATTAAAACACTTTACCTAAACGCAGGCAGCATTCGAAACAAAGTAAATGAGTTGACGGCACAAATCATTACAAATGGGTATGATTTGGTGGCCATTACTGAAACGTGGTTGCAGAGTGGCCAAGACTGGGAATTAAACATACAGGGGTATCTGACAATTCGGAAAGATAGTCAAGAGGGGAAGGGAGGTGGGGTAGCTCTGTTAATGAAGGATGATATCAGGGCAGTTGTGAGAGACGATATTGGCTCTAATGATCAAAATGTTGAATCATTGTGGGTGGAGATTAGAGATAGTAAGGGGAAAAAGTCACTGGTGGGCGTAGTTTATAGGACCCCAATAAAATATTAACTTCACGGTGGGGCGGACAATAATCAAGGGAATAATGGAGGCATGTGAAAAAGGAACGGCAGTAATCATGGGGGATTTTAACCTACATATCGATTGGTCAAATCAAATTGCACGGGGTAGCCTGCAGGAGAAATTCATAGAATGCATACGGGATTGTTTCTTAGAACAGTATGTTACAGAACCTACAAGGGAGCAGCTATCTTAGATTTGGTCCTGTGTAATGAGACAGGAATAATAAACAATCTCCTAGTAAAAGATCCTCTCGGAATGAGTGATCACAGTATGGTTGAATTTGTAATACAGATTGAGGGTGAGGAAGTAGAGTCTCAAACGAGCATACTATGCTTAAACAAAGGGGACTACAGTGGGATGAGGGCAGAATTGGCAAAAGTAGACTGGAAACACAGACTAAACGGTGGCACAATTGAGGAACAGTGGAGGACTTTTAAGGAGCTCTTTCATAGTGCTCAACAAAAATATATTCCGGTGAAAAAGGGCGGTAAGAGAAGGGATAACCAGCCATGGATAACCAAGGAAATAAAGGACAGAATCAAATTAAAAACCAATGCGTATAAGGTGGCCAAGGTTAATGGGAAATTAGAAGATTGGGAAAATTTTAAACGACAGCAAAGAATGACTAAGAAAGCAATAAAGAAAGGAAAGATAGATTACAAAAGTAAACTTGCGCAAAACATAAAAACAGATAGTAAAAGCTTTTACCGATATATAAAACGGAAGAGAGTGACTAAAGTAAATGTTGGTCCCTTAGAAGGTGAGAAGGGGGATTTAATAATGGGAAATGTGGAAATGGCTGAGACCTTAAACAATTATTTTGCTTCGGTCTTCACAGTGGAAGACACAAAAACCATGCCAAAAATTGCTGGTCACGGGAATGTGGGAAGGAGGACCTTGAAACAATCACTATCACTAGGGGGTAGTGCTGGACAGGCTAATGGGACTCAAGGTAGACAAGTCCCCTGGTCCTGATGCATCCCAGGGTATTAAAAGAGATGGCAGAAGTTATAGCAGATGCATTCGTTATAATCTACCAAAATTCTCTGGACTCCGGGGAGGTACCATCGGATTGGAAAGCAGCTAATGTAACACCTCTGTTTAAAAAAGGGGGCAGACAAAACGCAGGTAACTATAGGCCGGTTAGTTTAACATCTGTAGTGGGGAAAATGCTTGAAGCTATCATTAAGGAAGAAATAGCAGGATATCTAGATAAGAATAGTACAATCAAGCAGACGCAACATGGATTCATGAAAGGGAAATCATGTGTAACTAATTTACTAAAATTCTTTGAGGATATAACGAGCATGGTGGATAGAGGTGTACCGATGGATGTGGTGTATTTAGATTTCCAAAAGGCATTCGATAAGGTGCCACACAAAAGGTTACTGCAGAAGATGAAGATACGCGGAGTCAGAGGAAATGTATTAGCATGGATAGAGAAATGGCTGGCAAACAGAAAGCAGAGAGTCGGGATAAATGGATCCTTTTCGGGTTGGAAATCGGTGGTTAGTGGTGTGCCACTGGGATCGGTGCTGGGACCACAACTGTTTACACTATACATAGATGACCTGGAAGAGGGGACAGAGTGTAGTGCAACAAAATTTGCAGATGACACAAAGATTAGTGGGAAAGCGGGTTGTGTAGAGGACACAGAGAGGCTGCAAAGAGATTTAGATAGGTTAATCGAATGGGCTAAGGTTTGGCAGATGGAATACAATGTCGGAAAATGTGAGGTCATCCACCCTGGAAAAAAAAACAGTAAAAGGGAATATTATTTGAATGGGGAGAAATTACAACATGCTGCGGTGCAGAGGGACCTGGGGGTCCTTGTGCATGAATCCCAAAAAGTTAGTTTGCAGGTGCAGCAGGTAATCAGGAAGGCGAATGGAATGTTGGCCTTCATTGCGAGAGGGATGGAGTACAAAAGCAGGTAGGTCCTTCTGCAACTGTACAGGGCATTGGTGAGGCCGCACCTGGAGTACTGTGTGCAGTTTTGGTCACCTTACTTAAGGAAGGATATACTAGCTTTCGAGGGGGTACAGAGATGATTCACTAGGCTGATTCCGGAGATGAGGGGATTACCTTATGATGATAGATTGAGTAGACTGGGTCTTTACTCGTTGGAGTTCAGAAGGATGAGGGGTGATCTTATAGAAACATTTAAAATAATGAAAGGGATAAACAGGATAGAGGTAGAGAGGTTGTTTCCACTGGTCGGGGAGACTAGAACTAGGGGGCACAGCCTCAAAATACAGAGGTGCCAATTTAAAACCGAGTTGAGAAGGAATTTCTTCTCCCAGAGGGTTGTGAATCTGTGGAATTCTCTGCCCAAGGAAGCAGTTGAGGCTAGCTCATTGAACATATTCAAATCACAGATAGATAGATTTTTAACCAATAAGGGAATTAAGGGTTATGGGGAGCGGGCGGGTAAGTGGAGCTGAGTCCACGGCCAGATCAACCATGATCTTGTTGAATGGTGGAGCAGGCTCGAGGGGCTAGATGGCCTACTCCTGTTCCTAATTCTTATGTTCTTATTAATGTTGGGGAAGTCCAGAACCAGGGGTCACAGTCTAAGGATAAGGGGTAAGCCATTTAGGACCGAGATGATGAGAAACTTCTTCACCCAGAGAGTGGTGAACCTGTGGAATTCTCTACCACAGAAAGTTGTTGAGGCCAATTCACTAAATATATTCAAAAAGGAGTTTGATGTAATCCTTACTACTTGGGGGATCAAGGGGGATGGCGAGAAAGCAGGAATGGGGTACTGAAGTTGCATGTTCAGCCATGAACTCATTGAATGGCGGTGCAGGCTCGAAGGGCCAAATGGCCTACTCCTGCATCTATTTTCTCTGTTTCTATGTTTCTATCCATGCTCAGCAAGTAAAGTATCTTATTTCATACTCTACTGTTCTTTTTATTCAGGAAATACAGTACTGACTGCTGGCTGCTTGTTGAATAGGAGGGGCTAGACCCCTGGCACTAAAAATGGCAAAACACCAGACCCTGTCACACTCTGATTAGGGATTGCATGATTTAAAAGTATAAATCATTTTAAAAAGCATTGTACAGTCCAGATGCAGCATTACTTAAAAAAGGATACAGTAGCCTAGTGGTTATGTTGTTGGACTAGCAAATTGCAAATTGGAAGTTATGAGTTCATATCCCATAATGACGAGAAGTAATATTGAATTCAATAAATTTGATAGTTTGTATGCCAATCCCAGAAAATAGTCCAGCCAGCCATCAAACTGCCATGAAGCTCAGTATTATGAAGAATTCACCATAAATGGTTCATGAACAGTGGTTCAGGAAGAATGCCCATCACCATTTTAAGAGCAACTAGAGAAAAGCACGGCTCACATATCAAGACCAAAATAACACAATAACTCATCTTTTTTTAAAGTCAAATAAATGTGGAAAATATCGTGCGGGTACAGTGGGGACGATTTCCTCCAGATACTTTAGGCTCTAAAGAGCCTCTGAGGTGACCAAAATGGGGTCTTAAGCTGTAACACTGGTTTAGCCTGCGTTTAGCGTAAGACGGCATCTTGGTAAAGGAGTTGAAGCCTGCACTAGGAACGGCTGCCTGGAGGCTCGTTACGGGGCTGATTGTTGCTTAAAATGTCTGCTAGCGTTCATTAAAGAGGCTCAATGGCATTTTGGTGGATAGCGCTTCAACTAATGCACTCTCCTAACAACCACCAGAGTGCTTGGTCATGGGCATCTTGCTGGGGTCCCCCTTGGTCTGGTTGAGGAATGGGAGGAGGACATGATGCCAAGCAGAGCAGTACCAGCTGCTGCAGGAGAGAGGGACAGGAGGGCAAGGTGGCGTCCTATCCCCCTGCGGCTACAGGACAAAGCTCCTCCTCTGGATCTCATCCACCAGAACCTCCAGTGCCTTGCCTGAGAACCTGTGCACCCTCTCCATCGGTCCCTGAGCCATCCTACGATGTGCCACTGTGTGCCAGCCAGAGCACTACACATGTTTAGTGGAAGTGGGTGTGAGGGGCCCACATATACTACTCTACGAAAATTGTGCCTAATCAGCACTTGACTGCTAAACCTGCAAATGTCTGGTTTAGCACCTCCAAGCAAGTTCAAATTATGGTAATCAGCATTAGACTCAAAGTTGTATGCTAAATCCAAACTTTCAAACATAGCAGTTATTTAACCCCTTCAGCCAGAATAACGCCAGTGTGTTTGTTATTTTGTATTAAAAAACAAGTTGAATAAAGTGAATCTGATCATAACTGTTGCTCTGTATAATCATCCTCTGTGAAATAAAGCAGATTAGTGACTTCTACCTGGCCTTATCTGGTCTGCCTTTGAAGAGATTGAAGAAGCACAAGTACAAAAGATATGAATATCCATTTTAGATCACAATTGGATATTACTGTTACAACCCTGGGTATGTGAGTGATCAGCACTGCTGGATCCAAGAAAAAATCTAACCCAAGACTCTAAATTTGTAATACATAGGGCCCGAAATTCACTGTCCCTAAAGGGACGGTACCGCGGGGTTTGATCTGCCGCGGTCCGATGATTTTCCCTCGCCGAGCCATATTCAGCTCGGGGAGGATTTAAGCGGTGTTTACTTCCGCCGGAAACGGCGCGGTGAAGCCGCTGTAAAGGTGACTTTCCAGCTGAGAGGGAAGCAGTGTGTGGGCTGCTGGAAAGGGACTACCACAGCTAAAGGTAGGACTTTTCCTGGCAGTGCCATGGCAAGGTTTTCGATGCGGTGCTCGAATCGACACCGCTGGGGCCCTTTGATAGGTAAATAGTTTTATTAGTCATTAGTGTTTTTAATGTCGTTTTCCATGGGCCGCAGTATTTAGCTTTTTATATAGTTTTATTAATTACTAGTGTTTTTAGGTCATATTCCATCATCCGCAGTATTTAGCTTTTCATATAGTTGTATTAATTGTTTTGGCTCCATTAAACCTACTGATTGCTGCTCAAAGGTTTGCACATCATTTTGTACAACTTTCAGCTCTGACTCTTTAGTGGAGGCCTGTGAACTGCAGAGACCTGCTTGGCAGGGTTCACTCTGAGGACGGGAGGAGTGTTGAGAGGGTGACACCTGGTACACCTGCTCAGAAGCAGGGCGGCACGCAGGAGAAGGCGTCGCCATCGCACCGTGCAGAGAGGCAGCGGACAAGGGAGGCAGCAGCCATGATTCCTTCATTCTGCGCCAGACCAATGTGCCCGCCGTCTTCACCAGCTCGAATCAGGATTGCGGTTGGCTGCTTGGGGACAAGGGATATCCCCTGTCCACTTGGCTGCTCACTCCACTACAGAACCCCAGGACAGCGCCAGAGCATGCCTACAATGACGCTCATTA
Organism: Pristiophorus japonicus; assembly: GCF_044704955.1. Classification (NCBI taxonomy): domain Eukaryota; kingdom Metazoa; phylum Chordata; class Chondrichthyes; family Pristiophoridae; genus Pristiophorus; species Pristiophorus japonicus. Next base: position 204,351,267 of record NC_091983.1, read on the forward strand.
TACCACCAGGTGCATCATCGAGCAGTGCATAAGCATCCTTAAGCAGAGGTTCCAGTGCCTGGACCACTCTGGTGGCACATTGCAATACTCTCCTCAATGGGTCTCCATCATCGTCGTGGTCTACTGCATGCTGCACAACCTGGCCATCATGAGGGGACAGCCGCTGGAGGTCAAGCCAGCAGTACTACCTGATGAGGAGGAGGTGCAGGAGGCGCAGGAGGAGGAGGATCCCCGTCGCCCCAGAGCTAGGGCGTCGACCCATCGCCACCCTGGAAGGGCCGGGTGCAGAGTGGTCAGCACCCTCCTGGCAGGGTGCGTCCTCACATATATAGAGGTGCCTGACACCTCCCCTGTAATCTCCCTCCATACATTATGTACTTCCTGTCTGCCAGGTCTCCCCACGTCAGGAAACAGTATTCTGTCCTCCACACCGTCCATCAGTGTCTCCAGCTCCATATCAGTGAACCTGTTAGCTCTCTTTGCACCTCTTACACTAGCCATCCTTCCAAACTCCTTCCCCCCCTCAGGGCCTTGCTGCAAACCCTGGCCTTTGGAAGAAGCTGGCTCGTTAGAAACCCTTACCTGCATGCTGAATTTCTCAAATTAAGACAGCTACACCGCTGAAAAATCCACTTTGGAAGGGTTCATTAGCGCTGGAACCCATTTGTTCACTTTTGGAGCTGAATATGGGGTGGCCCAGCCACGAAAAAATTTCACAAAAAGGTGGGGGGAGCCCCAGCTTTCCAGTGGTATGAATTTCAGGCCCATAGACTCTACTCTACCAAGTTAATTCCCGAAAAGAAAGATAATTGAGAATCTTCATCCAGCTTCACGCTTCTACTATTCAACAGCAGCCTGTTGGTCTTCCAGAGATAAACCTTGCCCATGCCCCTGTCCCAGCATCAAAGCAACCATTGTGTCCCATGGAGTATTTGATGCTCTCAGTCTATACCTATCCATATAAACTCCAAATCCCCCAATCATTGGTGAAGTCTATTCAAAAACAAGCAACATTTATTACCTTTTTTCACTTAGGGTTGTTAAGGTCAGCTAATATTGAAAGACTATATAAACATTGAAAGAGGATACAAAGTTTGAAGTTACTGCAGTATTACATAGCCAGGGCTTTCAGCAGAAGTCAGAAATTGGAGAATTTCCTTCCAATTCTCATGGGGGTAAAAAGTAATTGGTTACTTGGAGGTTAAATGTTATTTTTATTTTTAAATTGAAAAACCAAGGGGAAAGGGCAAGGCACCATCAACATTCAAAAGAGTAGAGAGATGATGAGAAAAATTAAATATTAGTGATTAGGCAACACAAATTTTAAAAACCTGAGGAAATAAGGAGGAGAGTTAGAGTAGGAGACTGTGCGATGAGTCTTGATTTCAAAGGGAAGTAGTGAACTGGAAGATTGTACAGAACATTATCTGGAACTTAAGGGGAATAAGGGAAACAATTTCACTGCATCCCTGATCAAAGTAGTATTGGTAAATACAACAAAGATTACGACAGAGGAAGAGAAATAGGTCAAAGACTAGAGGTGAGGTAGAGAATTGCCTATCAGACAACAAGCTTTTCCTTATAGTCTGTCCAAAAATGCGCGCGAGGTGCTCGCAGAGTTTTATTTAGATATGGAAGCAGTATTCAAGTCTTAGATGGATCAGAATAAAATTGCATGAGAATGAGCTGTGGAAAAGATTCTACCAGGAACAATGTGCTGCCCCACGTTATTCTTACTGTATATCATCTTACTTCAAAACATAATCACCTGAAAATGACACAGTACCCAAGGCAAGCAAATCCTTCCTGAGTGGACTGGTTGAGACCAAGAATTCACCATATTAGAAATTCTAATTCTACAGCTGTATGTTAAAATTCACTGGTACACTTCGATTTCAGAAGTAAAACTGCCTTCAATCTGCATATGTAAAACATGACTGTACTAAACTCAACAATGCCTCGTAGATGCACTCCACTTGGACATTGCTGCCCAAAGTCATGACAGTGTGGCAACACGGAGTCTGTTCCATCTAGATGTGAGAATCTTGTGCCTTCCAGGAGGTGCTCTTTAACTTCAAAACCAAGAATTGTAGAATGCGCACAGGGCTAAGTGCCTTAAATAGAACTTATATATATAAATATATATTGAAAATTTTTATTTAACATTTTAATATTTACAAGTAGTATTATGCACACCCCTCCCCGCCCCCAAATATTAGTGACACTACAGTCTACAGATTTATAGGGTATGAAATGCAAATAGACCCTCACAAACTGTGTAGATCATTTGAGCCATACTTCACACCAATAGCATTTCTTTCTTCTTAATTAAATTTGCTACACCATGCCTACATAAGGTAGGGAGTCTTTGAATTACACGTTACAAATCCATAATGACCCTGAAATAAAGCACCAATATCTAGAACAGATCTTATGTCATACAGTATGTTAGGACAGTTATCTAAAATCTTTCTGAGATCTGCAATAGTTTCAAAGAAATGAATAAGTCAATACAAACAATAATTAATTGTTCACATTAGTTTGTATAATAATATGTTATAGTTAAGACCTCTCTTTCAATTTTTAACTGAGTAATATTTATTTGTTCATGGGATGTGGCAAGACCAGTATTTATTGCCCATCCCTAATTGCCCTCGAGAAGGTGGGGATAAACCACCTTCTACAACTGAGTGACTTGCGAGGCCACTTCAGAAGGCAGTTAAGAGTCAACCACATTGCTGTGAGTCGCATATAGGCTAGACCAGGTAAGGATGGCAGATTTCCTTAGACATTAGTGAAGCAGATGGGTTTTTACATGGTCATTTCATGGTCATCATTACTGATACTAACTTTTTATTTAATTAATTGAATTTAAATGCCATGTTGGGATTTGAACTCCTATCTCCAGATCATTAGTCCAGGCACTCTGGATTACTCATCCAGTAACATAACCACTATGCTACAATGCTATATACTAAGTTTAAAAAGGAAAACTTGAAGTGGGTGGCGTGGCTCCTGGGGTTGGTTTTTCCTTGTAACTCTGGAAGCATTTCTGTTCTTGCTGGTTAACCTGGCTTAATACATCTCTGCCTTCCCTAAACCATGGCAGGCCAGAATTTATCTCCCTCACCGTGCACGAAATCCAATAGCTAAAGAATTGTACCCATCAGAGGAGCAACAGACCTGCTCGGGGATCCAATGAGCACAATAGAACCGTACTTTCTGTTTTGAACCAGTTGCAACACATCAGGGCTAATTCAACACTGGTTTCAGATCGGCTAAATAAATGGACTCGTCAAAATTGGTGTGATGTTAAATCTCTGAAAGGGAAGCTATACACAAGAAATGGTTTTTTTGGGGCGGGGGGATTGAGAAGGCACACTTCACCAGTCTGACAGAAGCAATCAATTGAGACGTGAACATTTTGAGTAATTCAAAATATGCGTAGGTTGTAAAGCTTTCATCTCTTTTAATACAGTACCGAAGCTCCAGGCAATTTTCAGCTACGCATTATTCTCAGAAGCGTTTCTGTAATTTGAAATTTCATCTAACTTTTTATTTGTAATAAAAGTTGAAGGCTTTGAACTGTGAAATGTCAAGGAATGCAAGAATGATATCATGTTTAACCACAAAATAGCCTCCATCCTCTGGCCAGAGGTTTGTATTAGTCACAGTACTTTGTTCTTTCAATTAAACCCTAGGGCAGAGCTGTTAAATCATAAAGCATACCGTAGTATCCACTGTCTTTACTTTTCTTGTGGGAATGTAGCAAGGAGCCCGCTTGGCCAGCGACATCAGCACACTGCCCTCTGCTCCCAAAGTGATGATCACAGAACTGCAGCCCTTCTCCAGCAGTATGGTGCCTGCCTTCCCAGCATCCTCTATGTTGGACACTTCAATGCCGGTTAAGATCTCTGCCTGCAACAAAACAACAGGATGAGCCAATGCTTGCTATGATTTGATAAACGTGCCCTTTCTTAATAGGCACTTCTCCTTTTTGCAGGACACTTGTATATGCAACAACCTCTGATGCTTTGGTTAAAAAGGGAAGACTACAAATACTTGAAGTCTAAAATAAAAGTATAGCAGGCTTGTGGGCATCTGAAATTTAAAAATGTAGATTGTTTCATGAATACCCCTCATGAACTGATGAAAGGTAACACCTGAAACATTTTCTTTCAGTTGCACTTCTAGCCACTGGTGCTAACTTGAGAGAGATTCCTTCCACAGATGGTTTACTCTCAATATTGCAGCATGCAGGATTACAAGAAGTTACACACTGGGGATGTGGTTTTTGGTTTCTTTGATTTCAGAAGGTAAAATGTTGAGGTCTTTATGGAATCTAAGAACAGACTCTTTCCTATAAATCGGTTGCAGACAGCTATTCCATCTCTAAAGATCATATACTCCACATTACAGTAGCAAGCATTGGGTACATAGATCTCTGTTTCACCCCACCCTGACAAAACATAGCTATTGAATACACTGTCTAAAACTTTCTTTAAGAATTCTTATCTTTGTTCTTGTGGATCTAGTCACAAGCACTTATCCATCAATCCATTTTAATGCTCATTTGCAAAGCGCCTTAGGGTGTTCTCTATATCATAGGCGCTATAAAAATTGAAGTTTTTGTTGTTGCTCATCTCGATAACAGATTCACTTCACTGTGCCTATGCTCAAAGAGAAAAAAACTTGCGGTGTCGATACAGGACACTTAGCAGAGAATGGATGGGAGGGACGGGAAATGAAAACAGAAATGCAGACTTGGGCCTTTCCTTTCAACTGGGAAAGAGACACGCTGGTATCCAGTTCCAACTTCAGCCTGAGCGCAGATCAAGCTCAAACAGTGGAGGTAGTAAACTCATAGGGGCTTTAAAAATGTTTAGTGGTGTTGGTTGAGGGATAAATAATGGCCATGTCACCAGAGAGAACTCCCTTTGAAATAGTGCCATGGGATCTTTTGCATCTACCAGAGATGACTTTAACGTCCCATCTGAAAGACGGTACCTTCGACAATACAGCACTCCCTCAGTACTGCACTGGAGTGTCAGCCTAGATTTTGTTCTCAAGTCTCTGGAGTGGGATTTGAACCTACAACCTTCTGATGCAGAGGCGAGAGTGCAACCACTGACCTACTGCTTCATGAGTACAGTTGGTTGTGCTTCATGGAGGAATTTTAATTGCTACCCAGTCACCCCGTGCTGGAAAGTGCAAGGATCGAATTTGGTTGTGATGTGCACTGTGGTCAAACAGCTTGCTGGCACTACTTTCTAGGATCATACACGAGGAATGGATATTCGGGTGAGGTATCAGAGGGTTTCTGGTGCTTGTCGAACTGTAACCCACCAAACGTCAGCATTGTCAGAAGAAGGGAAAAGGGAGAAAGCTGGGGCGGCAAGAAAACTAAAGGGTAAAAATAAAAACACACACGGCATTTCCCATGGCACCAATTGGATTTATATAGCTAGATCTGTGCAATGGGAATGAAGCCTTCACATTTCTGTTCATTTGTATTGTTTCAGTGAAATGTCAAACACAATAAACACAGAGGGTGGTGCAATCACCATAGGAACAATACAAAAGAATAAGGGGGAAAATCTGAGACTATTGTTACTGTGGTTACGTCAGCATTGGTGAACTCTGAAATGAGTCTTCAGCACATTGGTGCCATCATCCAGTTCCCCTACAGTCTGGTATTTACAAGGCCTCTCTTCCCATTCGCTGTGATGATGTGGAGCTGATTTAATACTCGTGCTGGCATTTACAACCACGAGAATCAAAGCAGTACTGACCCAGAGAAGTGAATTTCCCTTCCTTTTTTAGTTAAAAAAAAGACAAAACCGTAAGGTTGTAATAAAGTCTCAATGCTTCATTCCCACTGAAATAAAAAACAAATGGAGTATCATAAATATAGCCATCAAGGTTGATTATGCAACAGTTGCCAGGCATCTGACCATATTAAACCATGTTCCTTTGCATCAGACCTGTTGCTTATTTTCTCCTACACAGCATTTAACCCAGAAAGAGCTGTTGAGAAAAGCACTGAGGGCACTAGCATGCCTTGTGTTATAAATACTAATTCGTAGCACGTCATAGGTGAATGTCAGTGCTTTTTCGTAGTGAGTTTATTGACACATTTTGAATCATCCTGGAAAAAATATTTAGTCAGAGTTGTCAAAATGAAATCTGCAATTTTCCATTTGTCATTATTTGCTACATATGTCGAATGCAGCTGTCATTTAAAAATACCAGATAAGTTGCTCATTACCATGGAGAGCCATTGGCCTCCCAGCAGTAAGGGTACAACATAAATGTAGCCCTAGGAGTGGAAGAACTCCACAGCATGAAATCTTATATTCAACCTGGTTGAATTGAATTTTTTTAAGCCAACAAATTAAATTTGTGTTCAGCTGGTGGAAATCCCCAGCACGGAACAAAATCAGTCCGAAGGGGGAACTTTCTTAGGGGCAACACCTGTGATTAAGATGACCTCAAGGAAATTCCACTTACCCCTCAATCCCATAAAAGGACCACAGATACTGTCTTGTAACAAAAAGAGACTAAAAGAACAACTTACATATATAAAGCGCCTTTGACGAGCTCAGGACGCCCCAAAGCAATTTAGAGCCAATGAAGTAGTTTTGAATTGTAATCACTGTTACAATGTGGGAAACAAAACAGCGAAAATGCGCACAGCAAGGTCCCACAAACAGCATTGTGATAATGATCAGATAATATGTTTTAGTGACATTGGTTGAGGGATAAATATTGACTAGGACATCAGCGAGATCTCTGCAATCTGTTAGTGGCCCCGTGTAATTTCTAAGTGTACTTATACTCCTGGCAACCACTCGATCAATTTTATGACATATCTGTCCTTGTTACAGCTGTCTCCAACTAAATCCTGTTGTAATGCCACCTACAGTAGCAACAACAACTGACACTTATATAGCACCTTTAATGCACAGAAACATCCTGCAACAATTCACAAAAAGGGCGGCAAAGAGGCAGGAATGGATTCCAAGCATGAGTTAAAAGAGTTAGGGGAGGAGATCAAAGATGTGGACAAACCAATAGGTTTTAAGGAGGCTTTTGAAGGTTGGGAAAATTGTAGCAATGCAGAGGAATTTAGCAAGAGAATTGCAAAACCATAATGGCTGAAAGGTATGCCACTGATGATGGAGTGGGGTGTGCTGGTGGGAAGATGTTAAAACACAGTAAGCCATAGTTCGAAGACCAGAAAATTCAAGTTGGAAAATTGGGCTGGAGGGAGTTGCAAATATAGGATGGAGTGAGGCCATGGGTAATTTTTTTAAATGAATAAAGAGGACTTTTAAAATCAACACACTGGAGCTGGGAACCCAGTGGAGATCAGTGAGGACAGGGGTGATGGATGAGCAAGACTCAGTACAGAATAGGGTGCAGACGGTAAAAATTTGGATGAGTTGGAATTTGAAAAAAAATCCAGCTTGTAGGTGGTGAGGATACGGATAGGCATTTTAACCGCAGTGTGGTGAGGTAAGCCTAGAGATAGTTGATATTAAAGATGAAAATAGGTGGCTTCGTTAATGGATAGGAAAGCACTGCATCACACTGAATAGCAGACATAAGAAACAGAAGAAAGATACACTAATGTATTTATATATTTTGGCATGATAATTTACTCTGATTTCAAACCATTAAATTATATAATCATAGAAGGAGGCCATTCGGAACATTCAGTCTGCGCCTGCTCTTTCGAACAGCAATCGAGTTAGTTCTACTCCCCATATCCCTGAAATTTTTTCTCCTTCAAGTAATTATTCAATTGCCTTTTGAAAGCTACTATTGAATTTGTATCCACCACCCTGTCAGGCAGTGCATTCCAAATCCAAACCACTCATTGCGTAAAGAAGCATTTCCTTATGTCGCCTCTGGTTCTTTTGCCAATCACTTTAAATTTGTGCCCTTTGGTTATTGACTTTTTAGTCATTGGAAACAGTTTCTCTTTATTTACTCTATCTAAACCTTTCATGATTTTATCTATCAAATCTCTCTGCCCAAAGGAGAACAACCCCAACTTCTGCAGTCTATCTACGTAACTGTAATGCTTCATCCTTGGAACCATTCTGTAAATCTCTCTGTACCCTCTCCAAAGCCTTCATATCCTTCCTAAAGTGTGGTGCCAGAATTGAACACAATACTCCAGCTGGGGCCTAACCAGCGATTTATAAAGGTTCAGCATAAATACCTTTCCACCACTTATAAGGGACAAGTCAGGAGTGTGATGGAATACTCACCACTTGCCGGGATGCGTGCAGTCCAACAAAACTCAAGAAGCTCAACACCATCCAGGACAAAGGGACCGGCAGAGAGCTGCACGGCTGCACAACTTACAGGGAACATTGCTTCACTTCAGTCTGAAAAACGGCCGTTCACCACTGCACTCTGCTTTCTGTCTCTTAGCCAATTTCGTATCCACACTGCCACTGCCCCTTTAATCCCATGGGCTTCAATTTTGCTAACAAGTCTATTATGTGGTACTTTATCAAAAGTCTTTTGAAAGTCCATTTATACTACAATCACCAGACTATCTTCATCAACCCTCTCTGTTGCTTCATCAAAGAACTCAATCAAGTTAGTCGAACATAATTTGCTTTTAGCAAATCCATGCTGACTGTTATTTATTAACCTATATTTTTCCAAGTGATAGTTAACTTGGACTTGGATTATTGTCTGTAAAAGTTTCTTCACCACAGATTGGCCTGAAGTTGCTGAGATTATCTCTCTCCCTTTTTATGAACAAATTTTCAATTCGCAGGACATCCCAAAGAGCTTTACAGCCAACTAAATACTTTTTGAAATGTAGTCACTGTTATAATGTAGGCAAACGCGGTAGTAAATTTACACACATCAAGGTTCCACAAACAGCAATGGGATCATGACCAGATAATCTAGTAGTTTTGGTAGTGTTGGTTGGTTTAAATATTGATCAGGTTGCCAGGAGAATTCTCTACTTTTTTCAAACAGTGCTATGGGATCTTTTACATCAAAGTGAAAAGGCAGAGAGGCCTCAGTTTAATGTCTTATCTGAAAGACAGCACCTCTGACAATGTAGCACTTCCTTAGAACTGCACTGAAGTGTCAGTCTAGATTAAATGACCAGCAAGAAAAACTAACCAGATCTTGGGATGGACAGTAAGAGAGATAAAGCATAAATCCCAGGTGGTGATAGTGATTCTGTTCAAAGCACTGGTACAGCTACACTGTGCAGTGTACTGTCCTTGTCTTCATACTATAGCAAAGATATTCTGGCATTGTCAGCAGTGAAAAAAAAGGCCAACCAAACTGACACCTACCTTCAGCTATGAGGAGAGGTAGAAGAGCTTTGGATTGTTGCTGTGCAGAACAGAAAGCTCAAGAAAGCTATTATTAATTATTCAAAAATGTTAAGGAAATTAATAAATTGAGCTCAATAATATGTTTGAGATTGCAACAAACATTGGAACACCAGGCAACATGTGTTTAAACTTAGAAGAGGGAAGATATACAGACGGTTTAGATTTAACTAAGGGGTTTGATAGGGTAGACATAGAGAAGATGTTTCCATTTTTGCGGGAGTCTAAAACTAGGGGACATAAATATAAGAGCCAGTAATAACTCCAATGAGCAATTCAATGAAGCTTCTTTACCCAGAGGGTGGTGGGATTGTGGAACTCACTACCACATGGAATGGTTGAGGTGAATAACACAGAGGCATATAAGGGGTAGCTAGATAAGTTCATGTGGGAGAAAGGAATAGAAGGATATCTTGATAAGGTGAGACAAAGTAAGGTGAGAGGAAGCTCGTATGGAGCATAAACACTGGCATAGACCTGTTGGGCCGAATGGCCTGTTTCTGTGCTGTAAAATTCTATGTACTTTATGCAAATGATGTGAAAATGGACTTGACTGCCCAAGGGGGGAGATAAGAACATAAAAAAATAAGAATTAGGAACAGTAGGCCATCTAGTCCCTCGAGCCTACTCCGCCATTCAACAAGATCATGGCTGATCTGGCCGTGGACTCAGCTCCACTTACCAGCCCGCTCCCCATAACCCTTAATTCCCTTATTGGTTAAAAATCTATCGATCTGTGATTTGAATACATTCAACGAGCTAGCCTCAACTGCTTCCTTGGGCAGAGAATTCCACAGATTCACAATCCTCTGGGAGAAGAAATTCCTTCTCAACTCAGTTTTAAATTGGCTCCCCCGTATTTTGAGGCTGTGCCCCCTAGTTCTAGTCTCCCCGACCAGTGGAAACAACCTCTCTGCCTCTATCTTGTCTATCCCTTTCATTATTTTAAATGTTTCTATAAGATCACCCCTCATCCTTCTGAACTTCAACGAGTAAAGACCCAATCTACTCAATCAATCATCATAAGGTAACCCCCTCATCTTCGGAATCAGCCTAGTGAATCGTCTCTGTACCCGCTCCAAGGCTAGTATATCCTTCCTTAAGTAAGGTGACCAAAACTGCACGCAGTACTCCAGGTGCGGCCTCACCAATAACCTGTACAGTTGCAGAAGGACCTCCCTGCTTTTGTACTCCATCCCTCTCGCAATGAAGGCCAACATTCCATTCGCCTTCCTGATTACCTGCTGCACCTGCAAACTAACTTTTTGGGATTCATTCATAAGGACCCCCAGGTCCCTCTGCACCGCAGCATGTTGTAATTTCTCCCTATTCAAATAATATTCCCTTTTACTGTTTTTTTTCCCCAGGTGGATGACCTCACATTTTCCGACATTGTATTCCATCTGCCAAACCTTAGCCCATTCGCTTAACCTATCTAAAAATCTCTTTGCAGCCTCTCTGAGTCCTCTACACAACCCGCTTTCCCACTAATCTTTGTGTCATCTGCAAATTTTGTTACACTACACTCTGTCCCTTCTTCCAGGTCATCTATGTATATTGTAAACAGTTGTGGTCCCAGCACCGATCCCTGTGGCACTAACCACCGATTTCCAACCCGAAAAGGACTCATTTATCCCGAATCTCTGCTTTCTGTTAGCCAGCCAATTCTCGATCCATGCTAATACATTTCCTCTGACTCCGCGTACCTTTATCTTCTGCAGTAACCTTTTGCGTGGCACCTTATCGAATGCCTTTTAGAAATCTAAATACACCACATCCATCGGTTTACCTCTATCCACCATGCTCGTTATATCCTCAAAGAATTCCAGTAAATTAGTTAAACATGATTTCCCCTTCATGAATCCATGTTGTGTCTGCTTGATTGCATTATTCCTGTCTGGATGTCCCGCTATTTCTTCCTTAATGATAGCTTCAAGCATTTTCCCCACTACAGATGTTAAACTAACCGGCCTATAGTTACCTGCCTTTTGTCTGACCCCTTTTTTAAACAGAGGCGTTACATTAGCTGCTTTCCAATCCACTGGTACCTCCACAGAGTCCAGAGAATTTTGGTAGATTATAACGAATGCATCTGCTATAACTTCCGCCATCTCTTTTAATACCCTGGGATGCATTTCATCAGGACCAGGGGACTTGTCTACCTTGAGTCCCATTAGCCTGTCCAGCACTACCCCCCTAGTGATAGTGATTGTTTCAAGGTCCTCCCTTCCCACATTCCCGTGACCAGCAATTTTTGGCATGGTTTTTGTGTCTTCCACTGTGAAGACCGAAGCAAAATAATCGTTTAAGGTCTCAGCCATTTCCACATTTCCCATTATTAAATCCCTCTTCTCATCTTCTAAGGGACCAACATTTACTTTAGTCAATCTCTTCCGTTTTATATATCGGTAAAAGCTTTTACTATCTGTTTTTATGTTTTGCGCAAGTTTACTTTCGTAATCTATCTTTCCTTTCTTTATTGCTTTCTTCGTCATTCTTTGCTGTCGTTTAAAATTTTCCCAATCTTCTAGTTTCCCACTAACCTTGGCCACTTTATACGCATTGGTTTTTAATTTGGTACTCGCCTTTATTTCCTTGGTTATCCACGGCTGGTTATCCCTTCTCTTACCGCTCTTCTTTTTCACTGGAATATATTTTTGTTGAGCACGATGAAAGAGCTCCTTAAAAGTCCTCCACTGTTCCTCAACTGTGCCACCGTTTAGTCTGTGTTCCTAGTCTACTTTAGCTAACTCTGCCCTCATCCCACTGTAGTCCCCTTTGTTTAAGCATAGTACGCTCGTTTGAGACACTACTTCCTCACCCTCAATCTGTATTACAAATTCAACCATACTGTGATCACTCATTCCGAGAGGATCTTTTACGAGGAGATCGTTTATTATTCCTGACTCATTACACAGGACCAGATCTAAGATAGCTTGCTCGCTTGTAGGTTCTGTAACATACTGTTGTAAGAAACAATCCCGTATGCATTCTATGAATTCCTCCTCCAAACTACCCCGTGCGATTTGATTTGATATGTGGTTAAAATCCCCCATGATTACTGACGTTCCTTTTTCACATGCCTCCATTATTCCCTTGATTATTGTCCGCCCCACTGTGAAGTTATTATTTGGGGGCCTATAAACTACGCCCACCAGTGACTTTTTCCCCTTACTATCTCTAATCTCCACCCACAATGATTCAACATTTTGTTCATTAGTGCCAATATCATCTCTCACATCCTTTATTAACAGAGCTACCCCACCTCCTTTTCCTTCTTGTCTATCCTTCCGAATTGTCAGATACCCGTGTATATTTAATTCCCAGTCTTGGCCACCCTGCAACCACGTTTCTGTAATGGCCACCAAATCATACCCATTTGTAATGATTTGTGCCATCAACTCATTTACTTTATTTCGACTGCTGCGTGCGTTTAGGTAGAGTGTTTTAATACTAGTTTTTAAACTAAGATTTTTAGTTTTGACCCCTCCTGCAGCCCCTTTATATTCATACATATTGTCCCTTCCTATCGCCTTGTGGTTTACACTTACCACAGTGCTACTCTGTTCTGTTGCCTCCTGCCTTTTGCATTCTTTCTTGGGGTCCTGTTCATCTGAGCTCTCACCTACTCTAACTAGCTCAGAGCCCTCTCCTGGGTTCCGAATACTCCTCGCATTGGAGGCACCAAGCTTTCAGACTTGCCTTTTTATTACACTTTGACCCTTTAGAATTTTGCTGTACTGTTGCTGTACAGTGGCCCTTTTTGTTTTTTGCCTTGGGTTTCTCTGCCCTCCACTTTTACTCATCTCCTTTCTGTCTTTTGCTTCTGTCTCCATTTTGTTTCCCTGCATTGGTTCCTATTCCCCTGCCATATTAGTTTAACTCCTCCCCAACAGCACGAGCAAACACTCCCCCTAGGACATTGGTTCCGGTCCTGCCTAGGTGCAGACCGTCCATCCCACCTCCCCCAGAACCGGTTCCAATGCCCCAGGAATTTGAATCCCTCCCTGCTGCACCACTGCTCAAGCCACGTATTCATCTGAGCTATCCTGCGATTCCTACTCTGACTAGCACATGGCACTGGTAGCAATCCCGACATTACTACTTTTGAGGTCCTACTTTTTAATTTAGCTCCTAGCTCCTTAAATTCGTCTCGTCGGACCTCATCCAGTTTTTTACCTATATCGTTGGTACCTATAAGCACCACGACAACTGCTGTTCACCTTCCCTTTTCAGAATGTCCTGCACCCGCTCCGAGACATCCTTGACCCTTGCACCAGGGAAGCAACATACCATCCTGGAGTCTCGGTTGCGGCCACAGAAACACCTATCTATTCCCCTTACAATCGAATCCCCGATCACTATAGCTCTCCCACTCTTTTTCCTGCCCTCCTGTGCAGCAGAGCCCGCTACGGTGCCATTAACTTGGCTGCTGCTGCCCTCCCTTGATGAGTCATCCCCCTCAACAGTACCCAAAGCGGTGTATCTGTTTTGCAGGGGGATGACCACAGGGGACCCCTGCACTACCTTCCTTGCACTGCTCTTCCTGTATGGACGTTTTTAAGGGAGAATTGGATAGATATTTGAAGGAGTTCTGAAATTGAGGGGCATTCATTTTTGGGATCTACGACTTGTCTTTCCAACCTGAAAAGCTGCCTCAAAACCATGGATTCAGTCATCGAATTCTCCTACGAATGCTTGGTATTTGTTTGTCCAGAGTGAAGTACCTTGGTGTATTGTATTTGCTTCATAGGTTCTTTGCTTAAGAATGAATAGCAACACATTGCTATTAAGGACAAGTTGGTTTATTAACAAAGGTTCAACAATCACACTACACATTACCAGTTCATCCACTAGGATCAGAACTGCATACCTCATCGTGGATGGCCTAGACCCAACTGACTGGGATTTTATTGAGTCATGTGAACATCATGTGACTGGCTAAGCCACTCACAATGCAACAGCTCTACAACTATTTTAATCAAGTGCATCCTGATTAAACGGGGTAATCACACTCCAAAACCTTTTCAAGTGCCCCCTTGTTTGCAACAGTTCTGCAACTATTTTTGTAGAAAACAATTAAATCAAGTGCCCCCTGATTAAAGAGGGTGGGGGGGGGGGGAACACACCAAACACTTTCAAACAAGTGCCCCTATGTTATTTTTGAGGGCACTAAAAACACAAATTATACAAGTGCCCTCTGGCTAAAAGCGGGGAGGGGCACTAAAATTGGCACAATAAACAAATTCAACTTTAGACAAAAAACATCAAGTTAAAATTTGGTTGCCGGGTGTGATGATGCACTCCAGTCCCTACGGCGCCCACCTCTCACGGAAGGCGTGCTCCATCTCAGGGACACCCTGGCTCAGATGTAACCGCGGAAGAGAGGCAGGTAATCGAGATGAACGACCCCATCGACCGCCCGCTGCCTGGACCGGCTGATGGCCCACTTGGCCATGCCCAGTCCTACGAGGAGGCCCTTGGACCTGCCCAGTCCCCTCCGCACAGGGTGCCCAAAGATCAGGAGTGTGGGACTGAAGTGCAACCAGAATTTGAGGAGCAGCCCTTCAAATAATGGAATAGGGGCTGCAACCTCTTACATTCCATAAGAACATGGAACATGGACTCTTCGCAGAAATTGCAGGCGGTCTGGGAGCCCATGAACCGACTTAAAAAATTATTGCACGGGACTGCTCCGTGCACCAACCTCCAGGCCAAGTCCCCAATAAATAGTGGGAGGACTCCCGCATAGAGTGCACTCCAGTGGGGACCCCCGCCTCCTCCGGAAGGCAAGATGGTGTGCCATGGTGTTTCCAAGTGGCAGACGAGACGGCAAGGTAGAGAATGTGCAAGAGCAGCCCGTCCAGGAAACCCCTCCGCGCAGAACTGAAAGGCACGGAGGGGATTTCGCCGAGGAGGCTCAAGTTGTGAGGTGTCAGCTCCCGAGGGAGGTTCCGGGACTTGGGCAACAGCTCTACAACTATTTTTGTAGAAAACAATAAATAGATCAAGTGCCTCCTGATTAAAGGGGGGTGGGGGTGGGGGGTGGGCACACCAAACATTTTCAAACAAGTGCCACCTTGATTTATTTTTGGTTTTTTTTGGGGGGGTGGGGTTTGAGGGCGCTAAAACACAAATTATACATGTGCCCCCTGGCTAAAAGGGGGTTGGCACTAAAACCGACAACTTAAACAAATTAAACTTAAATTAAAATCAAATTAAAATTTGCTTGCCGGGGGTGATGATGCACTCCAGTTTCTCCGGCGCCCACCTCTCGCGGAAGGCCGCGAGCGTACCGGTAGACACCCTGGCTCAGATGTAACCGCGGAAGAGAGTTGGGCTGAATGACCCCCTCGGCTGCCCGCTGTCTGGACCGGCTGATGGTGCCCTTTGCTGTACCCAGTCCTACGAGGAGGCCCTCAGGCCTACCCGCTCCCCTCCGCACAAGGTGCCCAAAGATCAGGAGCGTGAGATGGAAGTGCAACCAGAATTTGAAGAGCAGCCCCTTCAAATAATGGAATAGGGGCTGCAACCTCGCACATTTCATAAAAACGTGGAACATGGACTCTTCCAGGCCGCAGAAATTTCAGGCGGCCTGGGAGCCCGTGAACCGACTTAAAAATTTAATGCATGGGACTGCGCTGTGCACCATCCTCCAGGCCAAGTCCCCGATAAATAATGGGAGGACTCCCGCGTAGAGTGCACTCCATCGGGGACCCCCGCCTCCTCTGGATGGCAAGGTGGTACGCCATGGCGTGTCCGGACGGCAGACGAGGATGGCAAAGTGGAGAGTGTGCAGAAGCAGCCCATACAGGAAACCCCTCCGCGCAGAACTGAAAGGCACGGAGGGGATTTCCCCGAGGAGGTTCAAGTTGTGAGGCGCCGGCTCCCGAGGGAGGTTTCGGGGTTTGGGCAACAGTTCTACAACTCTTTTGATTGGAGAAAATAAACATTAACTCAAGTGCCCCCTGATTTGGGGGACACTCCAAACACTTTCAAACAAGTGCCCTTTTTTTGTTTTTTTTGTGGGTTTTTTGGTGGGTTTTTTGGGGGGCACTAAAAGCATAAATTTACAAGTGCCCCCTATAAAAGGGGAGGGCCAACAGTTCTACAACTCTTTTGGGGGGGCGGTACAAAATAAACATTAGATCGCGTGCCCCCCGATCTCGGGGACACTCCAGACACTTATAACTGCCCTTTTCTTTTTTCTTTTTTTGTTGTTTTTTTTGTGTGTTTTTTCCTTTTGTGATTTTTGGGGCATTAAAATCATATAATTTACAAGTGCCCCCTATAAAAGGGGAGGGGCAACAGTTCTACAAACTTGTGAGCATACTCACAGGTGCATACATTACACTTGGGACATGTACTCAATTAAAGGTGCTATGTAAGTACAAGTTGCTGCTGATTTGAAGACACTCTCCATGGGCGTAAAAAAATATACAATGAACAGTGGCAGTGATTCCGTTCTATCTTGACAGAAATGGTAATGTAGTTCTTGTAAACAGCTGCACTTATTAGTCAGACAAGTCAAGATAAAAGAACTCTGTAAACATTATTGGCACTGGAACAAATCACTTTTCTCTTTTTTGCTTGGAGCAGTTTACAAATCAGCTACCACATCTATGGTTACAAACAGTTCTGCTATAGATGAGTGTTTTTCTTTTAAATATGCTAAATGGTATTTTAAACTTTAACACAGTCATATTTTACACATTATCAGTTAGAGAAAACTGCTGGACAGCTGCCAATCTTTGACTGTGTGCCACAAAGTGCTATGAAACAAGAACATTGAATGCACTGCCTGCATGGAGTAATTACATTTTCAATGGTTGGCTGTCTCTTTGGTGACAAAACACCCACCTGAATCCATTTCTATGGTTGAAGAAATTGATTCCGTTTCATTGAGAGTCTTTCTATAGTATTTATCTTAGTAGATGGCAAAGTATTCAGACGTTCAGTGCACTGCTGGACACTGCAGCCTTCTCAGCAGCAGTGCCTATTACACATTTATACAGGGTTATAATAACCTGGTGAAGGAGGCTCTTTCTGTACAAATATCACTTCCCTTCTTTCACTTCCGGTGGAAATTCTCCTATTAAACACACCTTCCTTGGTCAACAGAATGAACTACAAACCAGCTCCCGGCATTCTATCTGTTGGGAAGTGCGCAAGACCTATTCCTCCCTCACTATGAGAAAGAATTTCGCCTCTGCTCGGCTTTAGAATTGAGATACTGTGTTAGAAACTTCAGTTGTATACATGTGACCTAGCAGTCTAGGTCAATGCATTGCATAGTGTGCAGTCCCAGTTGGAAGATAGCAAAAGGTTTAGGCCATTCAGCCCCTCGAGCTCATTCAGGCATTTGATCTGTACCTCAACTCCATTTAGCTGCCTTGGCTCTATATCACTTGATACCCTTATCTAATAAAAATATATCAATCTTAGTCTTGAAAATTTCAATTGACCTAGCATCCACATTTCGGGAGAGAGTTCCAAATTTCTACTACCTTTTGTGTGAAAAAGTGATTTCTAATTTCACTCCTAAATTGCCTAGCTCTTATTTTAAAATTATGTTCCTTTCTTCTGCATTCCCCCACCAGAGGAAATATTTATTTGTTTACAAAGCAACTCATAGGGCCAAGTACCCCAAAATGTTCTTTCACACTTCCCAGCAGCCAATTATATAGGACTTGTCCTCTTGGAGAGGAAAAGTTTGTGGTATGGAGGGTGGGAATAAAAATCACCCAAATTCCAAGTGCATTAAGTCTTTGCTTCTTAACCATCTGTTATTGTCTGTGCAACAGTCACAACTTTGGTCTTGCACCAACTTGGTCTGACCCATCTGCTCTCTTTGCCTTGGCCTAAAATGATCACTATCCATATTTTTAGTCATAGCTGCAAATGTGTACAAAAGCAAACAGGGTAAAGATACATGACTTATTGGATGTGTTCAAACCATAACAGAGAGATTAACTGTACCATTAGAGATTGGGAGAGGAGACTTACTCGCTGATTATAGTTCATTATAAAATACGACCTTGATCCTTCCCTGTGTGCAGGCTTGTTTATTGTTCGCTATTTGGTTGAGGCAACAGTGATCGACAGGGACCAGTGAAAGAGATAAGCCAAAGGAGCAGCTAGTGTTTTGGATTGGGCAACAGCAGTTACCAGTTAGTGCATAACTATCAAGCACAGGTATGGTCCAATTTAAGGTTAAGTTCCTCCAAAGCATTCTCTGTAGACTGGGGGAGGATACAATTATGAGAGTAAAGCCCCAATTAATAGTTTTATTTTATTTGTTCTTGGGATGTGGGTGACCCTGGCAAGGTCAAATTTGAGTTATGTTCACTTGTTTGTAAAAGCACTTTATTACATAATGGGGTAGTTTCATTGGCCCCAAGTTTCCACATGATTTGCTCCTGATTTTTAGGAGCAACTGGTGTAGAACGGAGTATCTTAGAAATCGGAATTCTCGTCATTTAGTTTGCTCCAGTTCTAGTCAGTTAGAACAGTTTCACTTTGGAACAGAATTTTTTTTTCAAAAGGGGGCGTGTCCGGCCACTTACGCCTGATTTCAAAGTTTCGTGAGTGAAAACTTACTCCAAACTAACTTAGAATGGAGTAAGTGAGGATTTTTGTACGCTCGAAAAAACCTTGTCTACACTTTAGAAAGTCAGGCGTAGGTTACAAATTAGGTGTAGGGAACGAGGTGAGGGGGGAGGGGGGGGAAGGGAAGTCATTAAATTCTACAATCAATCCTTAGTTATACTTATACAATTATACAAATAAATCCAACCTGAATAAAAATTTATAAGCAAAGAAAAGATTAAATAAACCATGTTCCTACCTGTGTGAAGGTGCTTCAGGCAGGCCTTTCATGTTGGAGACAGGCAGCGGTGTGGTGTCAGTGTCTCGACGGCAGCGGCAGCAAGCTTCGAGCTGAGCTGCTGTGCTTGAGGCAGGCCTTCATTCTCTTCGTGGCTGGCCGCGAAGAAGCAGCACCGGACGGACCCGAGGCCATTTGGCCATGAGATATCAGCGGCGTCAGTGGCTGGCCGGCAGCCGAAGAATCAGCGGACCGATGTGAGGCCATTCGGCCATGAGATAGCAGCGGCGTCAGTGGCTGGCTGGCAGCCGAAGAATCAACACCTGACACACGCAGCTCTTTATGGTGCTTGAGGCCATTCGGCCACGCTTTAGGGGCGGCGTCAGTGGCTCAACGGCAGCCGAAGATACAGCAGCAGCCTTCGAGCTGTGAGGGGGACTGAGGCCATTTGGACAGGGAGAGGCAGCCACATCGACAGTTTTATATTTAAATTTGCAGAATGGGTGCTGCATTGTCAACACCACGTATTATTGCAAAGTTGAATTGGCACTCTTATTTCTCCAAACACAGTCCTTAATTTGCATGCACCAATGCAGCATCGATTCTGCAAGTTTAGCAGTGAAAAGCTGAACTCACTGATTTCAGCAGGTGATTTATTCAGCAGTGCTGCTAAAAGCACTCCCTCACACACAGAAATATAATAAAAAAATTAAATTACAAGCCTTTGCAGGGGTCCAAGAAACAAATCTTCACTTTTTCTGCAGTATTTTTAAAAATGGCCGAGTGCCAATGTTTGTGTGAGACTGCGCGTGCGCGCACGCTCCAACGCGCACGCGCAGGGTTGCCGGCACCACGAAGGCTAATTTAAATTGTACCCGCCCCCTGCTACTTAGAAAATCGGCGCGAGTGTTAGGCTCCGCCCCCTGCTGCGAAGAGCGCGCCGCTCCAAGCAGACATCGAGCTCCTATTGGACTTTTTTCTAGGCGCAGTTTTCGGCGCGAAAAACAGGCACCCAGCTCGGAGATGCGCCGTTTTCGCCACGGGACGAAACTTGGGGCCATCAACACATGATAAAAGCAGCCCAGCTATCCCAAGCCCTTCCATTCCTTGGTGTACTCATAGTGCAGATGCTTTTACTGACACTTTCCCATGTGATATTTCCTGGTAATTATGCAAAACCGCAGAGTTAAAAATAATGTACAGTTCAAATACTGTGTGCCTCAACTGTTGCGCATGCAAACATGATGTATGCTTGCAAATGTGCATTTATTTTAATTCAAAGAACATTTACATACATTTTGTGGAGTCATCTTTACAGTTTTATGTGGTACTTTGGTGGCAAAAACAGGAAGGCAGAATATTATCTGAATGGTGACAGATTAGGAAAAGGGGAGGTGCAGCGAGACCTGGGTGTCATGGTACATCAGTCATTGAAAGTTGGCATGCAGGTACAGCAGGCGGTGAAGAAGGCAAATGGCGTGTTGGCCTTCATTGCGAGAGGATTTGAGTATAGGAGCAGGAGGTCTTACTGAAGTTGTACAGGGCCTTGGTGAGACCACACCTTGAATATTGTGTACAGTTTTGGTCTCCTAATCTGAGGAAGGACATTCTTGCTATTGAGGGAGTGCAGTGAAGGTTCACCAGACTGATTCCCGGGATGGCAGGACTGACATATGAAGAAAGACTGGTTCGACTAGGCTTATATTCACTGGAATTTAGAAGAATGAGAGGGATCTCATAGAAACATATCAAATTCTGATGGGATTGGACAGGTTAGATGCAGGAAGAATGTTCCCGATGTTGAGGAAGTCCAGAACCAGGGGTCACAGTCTAAGGGTAAGGGGTAAGCCATTTAGGACCGAGATGAGGAGAAACTTCTTCATTCAGAGAATTGTGAACCTGTGGAATTCTCTACCACAGAAAGTTGTTGAGGCCAGTTCATTAGATATATTCAAAAGGGAGTTAGATGTGACCCTTACGGATAAAGGGATCAAGGGGTATGGAGAGAAAGCAGGAATGGGGTACTAAAGTTGCAAAAATGATCAGCCATGATCATACTGAATGGTGGTGCAGGCTCGAAGGGCTGAATGGCCTACTCCTGCAGCTAGTTTCTATGTTTCTATATTACTTACAGGAGAATACACTGAGATTGTTGGTTCGGTTAGCACATGTTCGGAACTACATGCCAAGTTATCTTGACCACAAAGCAACGCTCTTCAGGTTTAGTGGAGTTGAGCAGGTTTCAGGGGTCCTGCTTGCATTCAGGTGACTCAGGGTTGGGGGATTGCCTCTTGTGAGATTTTAGTGGCTCAATCAAGTAGCAAATAATCTTTAATAGCTCATTGGGTTAGATGAATTAAGAAGACAGGAGGATCATATGGAGCATAAACACTGGCATAGATCAGTTGAGCAGAATGGCCTTTTACTGTGCTGTAAGAATGTTCCCGATGTTGGGGACGTCCAGAACCAGGGTCACAGTCTAAGGTAAGGGGTAAGCCATTATGATTGAATTCCAAGTTGGGCCAGTCTTACCATCCTGGAGGCAATCTGGGTGTGTGGGCGGTGATATTTAGTTTGTGCAGTCTTCTGGGAAAGGGTTGCAGACAGCCTGATGCATCCAGATCCAGGCAGAGGCAGTACATTATCCGTTCCAACTGGTATAGGTCCAACCAGTGGTTCACCCATGTCTAGTGCGAAGTGGGTGGGAAATGTAGGTTTGTGTGGCTAAGCACCAGCTATGTACTGCCAAGATTTGCTCATATTCATTGTGTGGACCCAACAGGCTGAGGTCTGGCTCTGCAGGAATTGAGTCTAATCATGCTGTCTGCTTCTTTCTGGACTGCTGCTCAGAGCAGTCGAATGCTGAAGCATAACTAGAACAGTAGAGAGCTTTTTTGATCCAAGCCCATCCAACTGTCGTTCCCAGGGAGGAGGGGAACATGAAGCATCTGTGGGGTAAGGCACCCTGGATGTATGATCTTAAGCTGGTCCTCTCACATTCTGATGCATCCGATAGCTGTGGAGGCTTATTTCCATACCTATCTCCAATTCTTCCTCAGTTAATTAGCAGCCTGAAGGAAATACCCACAGGGAAATTAGGGCTGGGCAATAAATGCTGTCTTGTCGGCATCACCCACATGCTAAGAATAAATAAAATAAACTCTTCACATAACTCCCCAAACTGTATACACAGTGACCTCTCCACCCCCAAAATGTCAACTACTGACAAAGCTATCCGAGACCACTTCCTTCAGACCAGGATCATCCTCAAGTAAAAGAACAGTCCAAGGTTCCTTTTCTCCACAGCTAACCACCTCCGTAGAGCCTCCTCTGACCCTCCACACTCATCTCCAATGCTGGTGTGAAGAGCTCATGATTTTTTTGGTTTCTGAGATTGACACCAATCGTGCAGTGGTCTCTGTTGATGCCACCCCTTTGTCTTTTCCACTGCTTCATATGCCCATATCCCCACCCCGCCATCCTCCACTTCCATCATTCTGCAGTTTCTTCTCTATTCCCTCTCCCCATCTTTTCCCCTCAATTATTTCCGTCATCTCCTGCCCTCTTACTTCCCTCCCCTCTCAATTTCTATCCACACAATTTTCCCGCATGGCTCCCATGCTACCTGACATTATAAATGGTTCCCTTTCCTCAGGTTAAAACAGTTGACACCACTCCCTCTCAAAAAACCCACCTTCAACCCCTCACTCAATTGCAACTTCTTTTAACTTTATAGGTTCTCAAGTGCATTGCTGCCTCACAGTGCCGTGCCCATCTGTATCAGTTGTGGCTCAGTGGGTAGCACACTCGCCTCTGAGTCAGAAGATTGTGACTTGAGCACGTAAATCTAGGCTGACACTCCAATCCAGTGCTGAGGGAGTGCTGCACTGTCGGAGGTGCCGTCTTTCAGGTGAGACGTTAAACCGAGGACCCATCTGCTCCCTCAAGTGGACGTAAAAGATCCGATGGCATTATCTCGAAGAAAAGCAGGGGAGTTATCCACGGTGTCCTGGCCAATATTTATCCCTCAATCAACATAACAAAACAGATTATCTGGTCATTATCACATTGCTGTTTGAGGGAGCTTGCTGTGCGTGAATTGGCTGCCGCGTTACCCACATTACAATAGTGACTGCATTTCAAAAGTACTTCATTGGCTGTAAAGCGCTTTGAGACATCCGGTTGTCGTGAAAAGCACTACAGGTTTATAGATGCAAGATTCTTTTCTTTAACTCTCTCAAAATCTGTTAAAAATCCTTGCAGTCAAGTTTCTGCCCTGCTTACAGCACTGAGACAGCTCTGGCTAAAGTTAAAAATAGACCTGTGATGCAGTACCTCTCCTTGACCTCTCTGCAGCGTTTGATAGAGTGGACTGTACCATTCTTCTCCACTGTCACTCTCCATAGGACTGCCTTGTATGGTGTCACTCCTATCTATCCAAAGGCAGGCAGACTGTCAGCAATGACTGTTCTTCCGACCCCTGCACTGTCCCAAGATCTCTACTTCATTCATATGCTGCCCTTTGGCAACATCATACGCACAGGGTCAACTGCAACATGTAATGCTGGCAACACTCAGCTCCACGAACATAAGAAAATGACGGGCAAGAAAAGACCAACTGGTCCATCAAGCCTGCGCCACACTCATGATGCCTGGAGCATCAAGAATAGACCCTTACTAACCTCCACAGGTGTGTAATCCCCTGAGAGAGGTAAAAAAAACAGAATTAACTCAGGGCCAATAAGGGGACAAAAATCTAGGAAATTCCTCTCCAATCCCCTTAGGTGATTAAAACCAGTCTAGGAGATCAGCATCTCTACCTCTCCCCCATCTCTTTCTATGACCAAGTTCTGTGCTGTTGGACTGCTTGGATGAGCCACAACTTTCTCTAACTTAACATAGGTAGACTGCAGACTTTGCTTTCAACTGCTGGCATAAGTTCCACTGCCTTGACTGAACTAGACGGTCTGAAACCTTGGTGTCCTGATTGAATCTGTGCTGCACTTAAATCCTACATCGTAACCATCACCAAGACCACCTATTTCTACCTGCCTCTTCACTGCCTGTCACCCCCTACTCTTACTAACATCATCATAGGCGGTCCCTCGAAACAAGGGTGACTTGCTTCCACAGCAAAAAAGGATGAGTTCACAGGTGTTTCAATGAAGGACCCGAACTACATCCTGAAGGGTGGAAGATGCCTGTGCGTGGATTTTTTTAAAGTGTGGTGGCCATTGCACACCAGCTACCACACGGGCTTGACAGAGCTAGGTCTTGGTCCAGTGGCAAGGATTACCCAGGACGATTGGAGACCTGCTCTGCTGCACGGACCTAGTGTGCATACATATCGTGCATGCAGTGTGGGCTGCCCCTGGCCCCGAACTCACGCCTCCCCTGGGCCCCGATCACATCCCTCTACAGTCGCTCGCCACTCCTTCGCCTCGACCTCGCCGCTCCTGCTGTGTCTGCCTACACTCCAATCACCGACCTGGACCTTGACGTCACTCTTCGCTGCCGTCGCCCTCCTGCACCAGCTCACGCTGCTCCCAGAAGTAGTATGCCACCACGCTACTCTTAGCCCCTCCACTGACACACTTATCCATGCTATTGTCACATCTAAACTCAATTATCCAATGCTCTCATATCTAGTCATCCATCTTTCACACTCCACAATCCCCAATGTCCAAAATGCAGCCAACAGTCTCCTGTCCCAAAAGAAGTCCTACTTGCCCATCACCCCCATACTCACTGACATAAACTGGCTCCCTGCCCTCAGCATCTTAAATCTAAACTGGTCCTTGTCTTCAAATTCTTTCACGTTCTTGCCTCACCCTATTGTTGCAATGTCTACAAGCCTCATATCACTCCTTGCACCCTTCGGTCCTCTGATTCTGGTCTTTTGTGCACTTTTGTTTTGAGAGAAAAGTTTCAACACTCAACTTTGCAAAGCTAGTAAAGGCATGGCTAGCAGAGTGCTGGTAAAACTGCTGCATTACAAATATATGGAAGAGTAGTTGTGTTTGTAGCATTGAGGCTGACAGCAGTCATAATTTGGTGATTAATGCCTTTACTTTAGCTAAAAGGGAATTCTAAGCTCCAGTTGTACAGGTGCCAACTCATGTGCAACATTGAAAGAGCAGAAATGAGCTCTTATGTACGGTCATATTCCACTGATGGGCCAGATATGAATCAAACTGCCTCCAGTAAATGTGAAGAAAAAGTTACTCCAAATGTCAACCCAACTGTGTGAATTGCTGGAAACTCACCCCCACCTCGAGATTAATACCAAAGAACTGCAGCAAACAAGAAAAACAGCATTCCACGCTATTTAGGTCTCTTTTTTAATAAAAATGTTTACTTTGCAACCTCTGTACAATAAGACACTGACACAAAGCAATCAGACACCAAAAACTCACGAGTGCAAATTTACCTTTTTAGGCACTTGCCCATCCTGTTGTTGATGGGTTGCCAAGTGAGTGGATGATGTTGGCGTCATGTTGAAAGTGCCAACAGGAGAAACTCCAAGTTGGGAACGATGGGAGTTACAAGTCAGTAATTCTGCAAAGTCATGATATGGAGAGAGGGTTTAATTTCCTCCTCCTGTGAAGTGGCTAGTAACTAGTTTGAGTAAGGCAATCACCAAATGATGGGTTGGGCCTGTCCAGTCAGATTAGGTGCGCATTGTACTCTCAAAATTGCCTTTGGGGAGCTGTTGCAGGAGGCTATCCGTGTTTATTCAGAACACAACTATCTTAAAGAGCAGCCTGCTCGGTTTTAGAAATTACTCACATTCCTACCAAAATTCTTTCAGGCAAGCAAATCATATGATAAAAGTTATCCAATTGTTTTAAATATACATGTTTTTTCAGAAGGCGTCTGATAATGTTTTGCATACCAGACTTTTAAAGAAGGCTAAAGCTTATGGAACAAATGGTAAGTCAGTTCGAGTGAAAACTGGCTTGTCAATAGGATGCACAGGAAGATAATGGCAAAAAAAAGCTTTTGCGGGAGGCAATAACTTGACGAGTTCCCCAAGTATCTGCTCTGGATCCCAAACTGTTTGGAAAATGGAGGATTATAAATGTAATCTTATCACAAGCAATGATGGTAACAGATATATAGTCAAGAGATGAGTATAAGGGAGATTAGTAGCATTCCAAGGAATCTGACCAACTATACTGATGGGTTAAGAAATAACAACTATAAACTGATCCATAATGGAACAAAATATTGGAAATGTGTTTGTGTTGAACTAGTGCCCGTTAGCAAAAGGCATGTAAAAATATGTCTGTGATTACTGACTGAAATCATCCAGTCAATATTAAGCTATTTTCTATGAGGGTGAATGTGTTAGCTAATCGCGGCAAACGAGCCAAAAGTGGGCAGTGGAAACGTTACAAGGACACCCTCAAAGCCTCCCTGATAAAGTGCGACATCCCCATGGACACCTGGGAATCCCTGGCCTAAGACCGCCCTAAGTGGAGGAAGTGCATCCGAGAGGACACTGAGCACCTCGAGTCTCAACGCCGAGGGCATGCAGAAATCAAGCGCAGGCAGCGGAAAGAGCATGCGGCAAACCAGTCCCACCCACCCCTTCCCTCAACGACTATCTGTCCCACCTATGACAGAGTCTGTGGCTCTCGTATTGGACTGTTCAGCCACCCAAATAACTCACTTCAGGAGTGGAAGCAAGTCTTCCTCGATTCCGAGGGACTGCCTATGATGATGCTGATTTTCTATGAGGGTGAATGTGTTAGGGCATCTGATTAAATGTCAAAACAAGTTACTCTAATCTTACACAGGTCTTTGATAAAGCCATATTTGGAATGCTGTGTGCTGTTTGGACATCAGTATATTTGAGAGGTTTCAGAGAAGAACAAGAGTGATTTCATGGCTTAGGGTTCTTAAATGTTAGCTTGGCTCACCTTTGGATCAGAGGGCTATGGTTTCAAGCCACACTCCAGAGACTTGAACACACAATCTAGGCTGACACTTCAGTTCAATGCAGTACTGAGAGAGTGCTGCACTGTCAGAAGTCTTTTGGATGAGATGTTGAACCAAGCTCTTGTTTGCCTGCTCAGGTAAAAGATCCCATGTCATTATGTGAAGAAGAGCAGGGAAATTCTCCTTGGAATCCTGACCAAGATTTAGCTCTTAACGAATACCACCAAAACAGATAAATTGATCATTCATCTCATTGCTGTTTGAGAGACTTTGCTGTGCACAATTACCAACCATGTTTACCTACAAAACAATGACTAAACTTCAAAACTAATTTATCATGAAGCATTGAGGATATGAAAGGTACTATGTCAATGCAAGTTCTTTTTTCTAAATTGTGAAGCAAGATTTACAGAGATGAATTAGTTTTCTTTAGAGAAATTAAGACATTTATTTGGGAAATGGAGACAGTCACACACAAACTAGACCGTTAAAATGATGAGAGAAAAAAAGATTTCCATTTATATAGCACCTTTCATGACCACCGGACTTCTCAAAGCACTTTACAGACAATGAAGTACTTTTGAAGTGTAGTTACTGTTGTAATGTGAGAAACACGGCAGTCAATTTGTGCACAGCAAGCTCCCACAAACAGCAATGCGATATTGACCAGATAATCTGTTCTTGTTATGTTGAATGAAGGATATTGGCCAGAACACCAGTGATAACTTCCCTGCTCTTCACAATAGTGCTGTGGAATCTTTTACGTCCACCTGAAAGAGTAGACGAGGCCTCGGTTTAACGTCTCATCCATAAGACCACATCTCTGACAGTGCAGCACTCCCTCAGTACTGCACTGAAGTGTTAGCCTAGATTTATGTGCTCAAGTCTCTGGAGTGCGACTTGAACCCACAACCTTCTGACTCGGGCAAGCGTGCCTGATCTGTCTGCTTCTATGCCAATTTTCCTGTGGCTCGGGCAATAATCTAGAGATTATTACCCTCGAGGTCCTGCTTTTTAATTTAGAGCCTAACTCCTGATACTCTTTCAGCAGGACCTTCTCCCAGTTCCTACCTATGTCGTTTGTTCCAGCATGGACCACGACAACAGGATTTAACCCCTCCCTTTCCAAGTTCCTCTCCAGTCGCCAAGAGATATCCCTGACACACCCTTCATGTTTGAAATCATGTTTGACAAATTTACTGGAGTTCTTTGAGGATGTAATGAGCAGGATGGATAAGGGGAACCAGTGGATGTGGTGTATTTGGATTTCCAGAAGGCATTCAATAAGGTGCCACATAAGAGATTACTGCATAAGATAAAAGCTCATGGGGTTGGGGGTAATATATTAGCATGGATAGAGGATTAGCTAACTAACAGAAAACAGAAAGTTGGGATAAATGGGTCATTTTCCAGTTGGCAAACAGTGACTGGTGGGGTGCTGCAGGGATCGGTGCTGGGTTCTCAATTATTTAAAATCTATATGAATGACTTGGATGAAGGGGCAGAGTGTAATGTTGCCAAGTTTGCTGATGATACAAAGATGGGTGGGAAAGCAAATTGTGAGGAGGACACAAAAAATCT
This sequence comes from Pristiophorus japonicus, assembly GCF_044704955.1. Classification (NCBI taxonomy): domain Eukaryota; kingdom Metazoa; phylum Chordata; class Chondrichthyes; family Pristiophoridae; genus Pristiophorus; species Pristiophorus japonicus. The sequence continues at coordinate 204,379,995 of NC_091983.1, forward strand.
GCAAAGGGACATAGACAGGCTAAGTGAGTGCGCAAAAATTTGGCAGATGGAGTATAATGTGGGAAAATGTGAGGTTATTCACTTTGGCAGAAATAATAGAAAATCAAATTATAATTTAAGTGGCGAAAAATTGCAAAGTGCTGCAGTACAGAGAGACCTGGGGAGTTCTTGTGCATGAAACACAAAAAGTTAGTATGCAGGTACAGCATGTAATCAGGAAGGCAAATGGAATGTTGGCCTTTATTGCAAGGGGGATAGAGTATAAAAGCAGGGAAGTCCTGCTACAACTGTACAGGGTATTGGTGAGGCCATACCTGGAGTACTGCGTACAGTTTTGGTCTCCCTATTTAAGGAAGGATATACTTGCATTGAAGACTGTTCAAAGAAGGTTCACTGGGTTGATTCCGGAGATGAGGGGGTTGACTTATGAGGATAGGTTGATTAGGTTGGGCCTATACACATTGGAGTTCAGAAGAATGAGAGGTGATCTTATTGAAACATAAGATAATGAGGGGGCTCGACAAGGTGGATATTGCCACACATAGAGGAAACTAAAACTGGGGACATAGTGTTAGAATAAGGGGCCGCCTATTTAAAACTGAGATGAGGAGAAATTTATTCTCTCAGAAGGTTGTAAATCTATGGAATTCTCTGCCCCAGAGAGCTGTGGAGGCTGGGTCACTGAATATATTTAAGGCGGAGATAGACAGATTTTTGAGCAATAAGGGAGTAAAGGGTTATAAGGAACGGGCAGGGAAGTGAAGTTGAGTCCATGATCAGATCAGCCATGATCTTATTGAATGGCGGATCAGGCTCGAGGGGCCAAATGGCCTACTCCTGCTCCTATTTCTTATGTTCTTCGGGATTCTCATTCTTGGCTGTCGAGGATGCTATCTAGCCCCCTAATTATAGAGTCCCCTATCACCACCACAATTTCTATTCTGCACTTCCCCCCGCCCTTGGACAGCCTTCTGAGCCACTGAGCATTGTGGCTGTCCTCCCTGCAGTCTTTCTCCTTGTCCTCACAGGTATCGAGTACATCATACTTGTTGGACAGGACCTCCTTCTCACCCTCTCCTAAATCCCTGCTATTCAGCTCTCTAACAGTAACATCCTCCCTTTCCTGAGCCTGTGCTTTCCTCTAGGGTGTGACTGTATTCTGGATTAAACTGTCCAGAAATTCCTCACCCTCCCTTATGTGTCGGAGTGTCTCCAACTCGCACTCCAGCACAATGACTCTGAGCCGGAGATTTGAGATGGAGACATCTCCTGCAGATTAACTGAGCATCATCTCGATTGATCACATAATCTAGGTTGCAGAAATGAGGGAGTGCTGCATTGTTTGAGATGCTGAATCCAAAAATGCCCTTCCTGAAGGCCGGTCAGCACCGGAAATCGCGGCCACGCTGCGGAGTGAAGTGGCCGCCGACTTTTGGTTGAATGGCCACTGATAGCCCAATTGCCCTCCTGAATTTTCCCGGCAGTGCCTGATCCCTCTCTTTATGTTCCTCTGCTGCCGGTTGGCGTTAAGCATGTCATCACCGTGCGCACCGCCGATCTAACACCCCCCAATGGCGATATTCCCCATGGAAAATCTTCGGCCTGCCTGGTGGTGCCAAAACCAGCTTTTCCCCGGTGGTCCAGTGAGGCTGTGGCCTTCTGCAACGGTGGTGCGGCTTCCCTTAAAGGGGAGAGCTCACTGCCGCTATCTTTCTTTTTGTCAGCCAACTGCCATATCGGCCGACAATTATGTCCCCGGGTTTGGCCGGGTCACCAACAGGCAGCCTGGCATCCCCTCTTGGATGCCAGGCCGCTGGCCTGGCTGAAACCCTCCCTGGTGGCCCAGTGGGCTTAAGTTTATAAATTGTGAAGGCTCTCCCCTTTAAGTGAAGGGGAGAGACGTGGTGATGCGGCGCCCCAATGACGTCATCGCGGCGATGATTCTGCACTACCCCCAATTTCCGCCCTCAGTTGGTGTCACCGCCGCGTCTTTGCCCTTCAGGTGTAGTCACTGCCCATTTACACCGACTTCCTGATCAAAACAAAAAAAAACTAAGAGCGGAATTTCGCGAAAGAGTCGACCTGAACAGCAGCTGTGGTAAAAACCGAAATGGGGTGGGAGCGCCTCGTTTCAGGCGGGGGGCAATTCGTACCCCACTGTCTTTTACATGAGGTGTTAAAATGTGGCCCCTTCAGGTAGACATAAAAGATTCATGGCACCATTCGAAGATGACCATGCAGTTCTCCTGGTTCCTGGTCAACATTTCTCCCTCAGATGAAACCCTTAAAAAGAGGTTAACTGGTCACTTATCTCGTTGTTATTTGTGGGAACTTCCGTGCACAAATTCGGTACTGCGTTTGCCTGCATAACAACAGTGACTACAGTTCAAAAATAATTAATTGGCTGAGAAGCACTCTGGGACATTCTGTGGATGCAAAAGGTGCTTTGTAAATGCAAGTTCTTTCTTTCTTCAATAAAGTGAGTGCATAAAGCAATAGATACTGACAAAATAAGGTACATTTGCAATTGTGTTTGTCCAGTAGATCAGTGAAATGTAAATAAATCACACACAGTGTGTGCTGAGCAGACTGGCCTCTTCAGTGTTTTGTACGCTTTTGGTTATCTGACTTGACTTGTTGTTAGCAGCAGAGCTTAAAAATTCAAACGCTGCACTTTTTGAAAGAGGCAGTTTAAAATACAAGTGCAAACATGACTTCATCACTGGCCATATGTATTACAGGTAATTACAAACATGACTTCAGTCTATAATGTGTGCCAAACAACTCAACTGCTGTGAAAAAAGCAGCATTGTTAGTCGAGAGATGTTGGATGAGTCGTATTGCAGTACATTCTCATAGAAAGAACATAATGCACCTCTTCTGATATACCGGCAGGCATTGCTACATCAAAGGAACCCAACACAATCATCACAAGTACAATACATCTAAATAAAGTTCCGAGTATGTTAATCATGCTCTCTGCTTCACATAAAAGCTTGTATAGATTTATTTCAATAAATTAAGTTTTAATTTGTAGTCCTGCCCCTGGTAACCAGAGTTGCCTACAAGAGCAGCTAGAAAGACTGACTCTCTGATTTTGGCACTCTCCTGCACTTAGATGGCATGGCTGAGATGGTCAGCTGATTGTGTGTACAATTGCAGGCACCAACCATCGTAACTTAACTCCTTTTCTCTGTTCCAAAGGAGTTGAGTAATTTAAAATATATATTTTCATTCATGGGATGTGGATGTCACTGGCAAGGCCAGCATTTATTGCCCATCCCTAATTGCCTTTGAGAAAGTAGCGGTGAGCCGCCTTCTTGAACCGCTGCAGTCCACGTGTTGCAGGTACTCCCACAGTGCTGTTAGGTGGGAAGTTGCAGGATTTTGACTAGCAACGATGAAGGAAGTTGGTAGAATTCTCGCCTGAGTAAGTTCAAAAGGCATAAAGTATTTATTTAAAGGACGGAGCTATTTGCACTAGAAAATGCTCTGATTGGCTCTACATGATCTGATTGCTGATTGGTCCCCTTGTAGAATAAGCCACACCCAGAGGTTTCTCTGGAATGTGTAATTGGAAGCGCCCAGCCCATGTTCTGAGTAACTTTGCCAAGTGTAATTCGAGCCATTCTGACTTCAGACCCCAGAGAGGATAGAGTTTCCCAACCCAGTACAAGTTGCTGACTCCCTCCCCCCCGCCAAGTTCATGCCCCCCAGCCCAAGTTCCTTATGCACCCCCAATCTAAATTCATCCCCCCCCGCCCCAGCCCAAGTTCATGCCTCCTCCAGCCGAAGTTCATGACCTTAGTGCCCTCCCCACGCCAGAGATGGGGCATTGTGTGTGGGATATGTATTATTAACAGGTTTATTGGGTATGAAGTGAATTGTGACAGTGTTGTGACTTCCGGATTTCATCGACTCCAATAATGTCCCTTGTAACACACGAGCTTTTCGAGAAATCGGGTGTGGGTGTAAAGGGGATTGGAAGAACATAATCCATGTTCGCTGAGTTCCTTCTCTCCCTTCCAATCCCCCCTCCCACTTGCCCTCTCTCTCCCCCCAGTCTCTCTCTCTTCCCTGGTCTCTCTTTCTCCTCCCCACCGCGCCCCCCGCCTTGTCTCTCTCTTTCCTCCCCCAATACCTCCGATGTTATCTCTGCTGCGAAAATGTTCCAAATAATGGAAAAGCATCCAGCGACAGCAAACTCCACGCGGTTGGTTGTATGGCTCCACTTCCGACTTCCTCGTACATCGCACTGCGCATGCGTGACCAAATCAAAGACCCATGCTCAAAAGGGGGCGGAGTCCAATACACACACGTGCAGAAGGACACACAAAAAACGAGTCACTCTGTTATTTAAAATGACTAATCTTCAACAGTAAATTCATTTTTTTTTCAAGGCATTATTAAATCAAAGCTAACACTCAGCTGACAAAATCTAGACTGACACTCCAGTACAGCACTGAGGGCATGCTGCATTGCCGTGGGTGCCATCTTTCAGATAGGATGTTAAACTGTGGCCCCATCTGCTCTCTCAGGTGAACATAAAAGATCCCATGACACTATTTCGAAGAAGTGCAGGGGAATTCTCCCTGGTGTCCTGGCCAACATCGCTTAACCAATATCACTAAATAATATTATCTGGTCATCATCACATTGCTGTTTGTGGGACCTTGCTTTGTGCAAATTGGCAGCCACATTTCCTAATTTACAACAGTGACTACACATCAAAAGTTCTTAATTGGCTGTAAAGCACTTTGGGAAGTTCTGAGGTCGTCAAAGGCGCTATATAAATGCAATTCTTTCCTTTTCCAGAGACATGAGGCAGCACAGTGGAGGGTAGAATACCAGTTAATGATCTGTCAAATTCTAATCTCTGTGTGGTCACTCTAGTAGGGGAGGGAGAGGTCATCAAATGGAAGGCAAGCTGCTTCTCCAAGGGAGAGAAAAAAATTCACTAGTAGGTGACCAAGTCAAGGAGCATTTGGTGGATACCCAAGATCAAGTTGCCTATCCACAGCTGGATGTAGTCCAGGAGGAAACTATCTCATGGAAAATAAACCAAAAAAAAGGTTATGTAGGAAATGTGGCAGCCAATTTGCCCACTATAAGCTCCCACAAACAGCAATGAGATAATGGCCAGATAATTTGTTTTAGTGATGGTGGTTGAGGAATAAATATTGGCCAGGACACCAGGTAGAATTCCCTTGCTCTTCTTCAAAATAGTGTCATGGGGTCTTTTATGTCCACGAGGGGGCAGATGGGGCCTCAGTTTAACGTTTTATCCAAAAGGCCTCACCTCCAACAGTGCAACATTCCCTCAAAACTGCAATGAAGTGCCACCCTAGCTAGATATGTGCTCTAGTCTCGAGTGGGTCTTGAAACCTCAACTCAGTGTCAAGAATGCTACCAACAGAGCCAATAAAGCTTCAAGACCTACAGTTTTAGGCTTGGATGGTGCATGGAAATTTGGGAATGGAAGTAAAAATAGATCAAAATGAGGACGGTTCAGACGTATGGTTCCTACATACTGAGCTTTTAATTTGAACTGTTCTGCCATTGCGAGAGCAGCAACTTCCCCAAAAGAAAAAAATGTAAGGTTCATTTTAGTATGAAAGCCTGTTTTAGGTTTTAAAAGGTTAACACAAGTATTAGACCTGAAAAAAAATTTTTGGCACGCCCTTAAATAGGAAGTAACTATGTTTGACTACTGGGAATATATACAGATGGCTTTTTTGAACCCACAACATATTCAATATATGAAATCATATCTTCACCATCTGACCACAAACAGATCTCAACAGATATAACAAAATCCAAATTACTGAATCAGTCACTACAATATAAATCATTTCTTTTAATGTTAAGTACCTAGTGTATGATTTAGCTTTAATTAGAAGAAAGGTTTTTCAAATTCAGCTTTTATTGATTTTCCATTAATTGATTTTAGAATCATTCCTTCAGTTGTTATTGATGATTGTGCTAACCCCACTGCACCACCAGTCTCACAAACTTTCCACTACCTATACTTTTGCCTATGTAAATCTGTATCTACCCTCTGTAGTGCTGAAATGTCATAGAGTTCCCTTCAATTTATCAGACCTAGAACCAGAAGTCACTGTCCCTTCAATCATCACCTGATCAAGAGATGCTGAGCAGCGGCCAATAGCAAATCGGCTGTTTCATAGAGACATACTAAAAGGAAGGCGAGGAAACACAATTAGGCCTAAACACGCTCACCCCATCTATTAGAGGGTGCAACCTTATGCACCACTCTTCTCAAAGAGCTCTTTCAGGCAGCTGGAATTGGCAGGTCTTGCTCCTCCTAGGCACTCTTTGGGGCCAAAATTGCCTTTTGCCCCAAATGGGCTGCACTTATCAATATTTTATTTTTTATCTCTGCCTCGATCCATGGGGCGGAGATTTCAGCAATATTGAGGTCTTTATTTTTGTTTTGGTGTAGGTGCGGTGATCAGGGCGGCTTCGGAGCAGAATTGCCGTTGTGTCGAGTCGGCCGCCGCTCTGATTCATCAGTGCGTCGCTGATAACATCAGCGCGTTGCGTCACAATGTCCCTTCCCTTCAGTTAAAGGGGAGGACCGCTGCGGAACTCTGCATTTATTTTAGGTAGGTCCACTGGGCCACCAGGCAGGGTTTTGGCCAGGACAGCGGCTTGGCACCCAAGAGGGGGTGCCAGGCTGCCTGTTGGTGGCCCAGTCGAACCCGTGCCACCTGGGCAGTTTTCCACTGGAACAGCTTGGCTAGAGGCGCGGCTAGGTCTGAATGATAATGGCTATTAAATCAAACCTATTAATTTCTATCTGTGCTATTAATTAATTTATTTTGTGGCGAATGCTTCGTGCTTTCAGATATAGTGCCTGTAGCTTTGACCTTTTTTCAATTTTCCTGATGTCACCTTTGTTATGTATGCAAACCCAGGTAACCTATATCATACTGCCACCAGAGGGCATACCCGTTGGAGTCCCAAGGGATCTCAGCATCCCTTGGGAGCACTGTATATAAGCAGGCTTCCCATGCTGTACCGACACTCTGGAGTTTGAATAAAGGAGCTAAGGTCACACTTACTCATGTCAACATTACTCAGTTACATTACTTTATTATGACCATAAGAACTGGCGACAAGATAACGAACAATCACGTGAAAATGCAGAGAACTGTTGGTATCCTGGAGAAATTCTCAGAAGGGGACGATTGAGAGGCCTTCGTGGAGCGACTCGACTAATCCTTCGTGGCCAACGAGCTGGAAGGGGATGTGAACGCTGCCAAACGAAGGGCGATCCTCCTCACCGTCTGTGGGGCAACAACCTATGGCCTCATGAAGAATCTTCTAGCTCCGATGAAACCAACAACCAAATCATATGAAGAACTGTGTACGCTGGTCCGGGAGCACCTAAATCCGAAGGAGAGCATTCTGAAGGCAAGGTATCGATTTTACACATGTCAACAGTCTGAAGGCCAGGAAGTGGTGAACTATGTCGTCGAACTAAACCGCCTTGCAGGACATTGCGAATTCGATGGATTCCTTGAGCAAATGCTAAGAGACTTCTTTGTGCTTGGCATTGGCCATGAGGTTATCCTTCGCAAACTATTGACTGTTGAAACACCGAACCTGAGCAAAGCCAGAACGATAGCCCAGGCATTTATGTCTACCAGCGATAAAACCAAACAAATTTCGCCGCATAATGAGATTTCGGCAAGTACTGTACACAAAGTAACGTCGTTTTCAGCCAGGAATGCATATGGCAGAACGTACACGCCTGCGGCTGCACGACCTCAGATGACCCAGAGTCCGCCATCAAATGTTAATGCGAGGCAGTTAACACCTTGTTGGTGCTGCGGAGGTGATCATCGAGCCCATCAATGCTGCTTCAAACACTGTGCAAAGGCTGTGGAACAATGGGACACCTCCAGCGAATGTGCAGACAAGCTGCAAACCCTGCAAACCATCACGTTGCAAAGGAGGATCAATCCATGGCAGATCAGGCTGAACTAGAGACTCGAACCAAGGAGGCAGAAGTGTACGGGGTACGCACCTTCACCTCGAAATGTCCACCGATCATGCTAAAAGTCGAACTGGACGGAATTCCAGTATCCATGGAACTGGACACAGGTGCGAGACAGTATATCATGAGCAAAAAGGCCTTCGACAGGCTGTGGTGCAACAAGGCACACAGGCCCAAGCTTAGCCCCATTCATACCAAGCTAAGAATGTACACTAAAGAGCTGATCCCTGTAATTGGCAGCACAGCAGTAAAAGTCTCCTATGATGGAGCAGTGCACGAACTCCCACTATGGACTGTACCAGGAGATGGCCCCACACTGTTCGGCAGAAGCTGACTGGGAAAAATCTGCTGGAACTGGGACGACATCCGAGCGCTCTCGTCCGTCGATGACGCCTCATGTACCCAGGTTCTGAGCAGGTACCGTCGTTGTTTGAGCCAGGCATCGGAAGCTTCTCGGGGGCGAAGGTGCAGATCCACTTGGTTCCCGGTACACGACCCATCCACCACAAGGCACGGGCGGTGCGAGAGAAAGTGGAAATTGAGCTCGACAGGTTGCAGCGAGAAGGCATCATCGCACCGGTGGAGTTCAACGAGTGGGCCAGCCCAATTGTTCCAGTCTCAAAGACGATGGCACGGTCAAAATTTGTGAGGACTATAAAGTAATAATTAACCGTTTTTCGCTGCGAGACCAGTGCCCGCTACCCAAGGCAGACGACCTATTTGCAAGTTGATCCAGTCTTTCTTGATATGTTAGTCCCGCCATCCCGGGAATCAGTCTGGTGAACCTTTGCTGCACTCCCTCAATAGCAAAAATGTCCTTCCTCAAGTTAGGAAGGAGACCAAAACTGTGCACAATACTCCAGGTGTGGCCTCACCAAGGCCCTGTACAACTGTAGCAACACCTCCCTGCCCCTGTATTCAAATCCCCTCGCTATGAAGGCCAACATGCCATTTGCTTTCTTAACCACCTGCTGTACCTGCATGCCAATCTTCAATGACTGATGTACCATGACACCCAAGTCTCGTTGCACTTCCCCTTTTCCTAATCTGTCACCATTCAGATAATAGTCTGTCTCTCTGTTTTGACCACCAAAGTGGATAACCGTACATTTATCCACATTATACTTCATCTGCCATGCATTTTCCCACGCACCTAACCTATCCAAGTCACTCTGCAGCCTCATAGCATCCTCCTCGCAGCTCACACTGCCACCCAACTTAGTGTCATCCGCAAATTTGGAGATACTACATTTAATCCCCTCGTCTAAATCATTAATGTACAATGTAAACAGCTGGGTCCCCAGCACAGAACTTTGCGGTACCCCACTAGTCACTGCCTGCCATTCTGAAATGTACCCATTTACTCCTACTCTTTGCTTCCTGTCTGACAACCAGTTCTCAATCCATGTCAGCACACTACCCCCAATCCCATGTGCTTCAACTTTGCACATTAATCTCTTGTGTGGGACCTTGTCAAAAGCCTTCTGAAAGTCCAAATATACCACATCAACTGGTTCTCCCTTGTCCACTTTACTGGAAACATCCTCAAAAAATTCTAGAAGATTTGTCAAGCATGATTTCCCTTTCACAAATCCATGCTGACTTGGACCTATCATGTCACCTCTTTCCAAATGCGCTGCTATGATATCCTTAATAATTGATTCCATCATTTTACCCACTACTGATGTCAGGCTGACCGGTCTATAATTCCCTGTTTTCTCTCTCCCTCCTTTTTTAAAAAGTGGGGTTACATTGGCTACCCTCTACTCGATAGGAACTGATCCAGAGTCTATGGAATGTTGGAAAATGACTTTCAATGCATCCCCTATTTCCAAGGCCATCTCCTTAAGTACTCTGGGATGCAGTCCATCAGGCCCTGGGGATTTATTGGCCTTCAATCCCATCAATTTCCCCAACACAATTTCCTGACTAATAAGGATTTCCCTCAGTTCCTCCTCCTTACTAGACCCTCTGACCCCTTGGTTTGCTGGAGTCCCAAATGGTTTGCTGGCACTGTCGTAGTCAAAGAAGGGAGTAGGGTGTTTCAGGTCAAACTTGCTAATGGACTAACTTGCAGAAAGCATTTGGACCAAACCAAATTGCGATTCGCAGACAGCCACGAGCAACCCAAAGAGGACACCACCAACTTCGACCTTCCAACACACACACAAGTGGCAACCAACTTCACGGTTGACCACGAAGCTGAACTCACCATTCCCAGCAACCCAGCAAGGCCAGCTGCCCAGCGAAGAACCAATCAACTCACCCACACCTGCATTTGTACCGAGACGATCGACAAGGAAGCGAAAAGCCCCATATCTTCTAATCCTGTAAATAAGTGTACTATTGACTTTGGGAGGGAGTGATGTTATGTATGCAACCCTAGGTAACCTGTATCATACCGCCACCAGAGGGCATACCCGTTGGAGTCCTAAGGGATCCCAGCATCCCTTGGGAGCACTGTATATAAGCAGGCCTCCCATGCTGTACCGACACTCTGGAGTTTGAATAAAGGAGCTAAGGTCACACTCAGTTGTCTACAGTACTCAGTTACATTACTTTATTATGAACATAACAACCTTAGTCACTGATGCCCTATTACCTGTTACTCTCTCTGTCCGTTCCTCATCTCCTCTGCTTATTTTTACCCAAAACTCTGCACTAGAGTTTGACATTGCTCTTGCTGCTTTTAAATTCACTCTTTCCTGAATCATCCCCCACGCCCGGCCTTCAATAGTAACATCCCGGTTTTAGTGGCGCCCATCCCAACGGAACAGCTCCCTCTTGTCCCAGTACTCGTGCCAGTGCCCCATGAAGCAAAACCCCTGCCTCTTTCACCAGTCTTTGAGCCACGCATTTAACCTTCTAAGCCGCTTAGCCCTACGCCAATTGGCGCGTGGCTCAGTAATAATCCAAAGATCATTGCCCATGAGCTTCTTAATTTGGACCCCAACTCCTCAAACTCTCTCAGCAGAACCTCGTTCCTAGTTCTACCTATGTTGTTGGTTCCTACGTGGACCACAACAACCTGGATCCTCCCCTTCCCACTTTTTAAGTTCTTCTCCAGCCATGAGGAAATGTCTTTAACCCTGGCACCGGGCAAGCAACACAACCTTCGGAACTCCGGGTCGTGGCTGCAGAGAATAATATCTATCCCTCTGATTATACTATCCCCCACCACAACTACATTCCCTTTCACTCCCCCCCACTTGAATGGCCTCCTGCACTATGGTCAGCTTGCTCATCCATCCTGCAGGCTTTCCCCTCATCCACACAGGCAGCAAGAACCTCATACCTGCTGGATAATGGCAAAGGCTGAGTCTCCTCCAGCACTGAATCTGGGGTCCCCTTACCTGCCGGAATTGCAGTTACACCTACCTGTCCCTGACCATTAACCAGACCTGTACCACTACGTAACCGAAGGGGTGTGACTGCCTCCTGGATCAAAGTGTCCAGGTAGCTCTCCCCCTCCCTGATGCCCTGCAATGTCTGTACCTCAGGCTCCAGCTCAACAACTCTGAGCTGAAGTTCCTCAAGATGCAGGCACTTACTGCAAACATGGTTGTCTGGGATCACAATGCTCTCCACAAACTCTCACATGTTGCAGCTGCGGCACACCACTTGCACTTCCATCCCTAAAAGACCTTGTTCTATTCAATTAAATTTGTATTTAAAGTAATGTCGATTACAGTTTAGTTTCTTAACTACTTACTTGATCGAGATTAAGTTATGGGTAATGAAGTTAAATATCTACCTGTTACACAAAGCACTACAAGTACAAGTAGTGTAGGCAAAAAGCAGCAACTCCATCCACCTCAACTCTGAATTCCCACTCTTTCCAAATTCCCCAATAAAACTCTGTTTAAGTACACTCTATTTATGACACTGTGCAGATCACTCTTCCTGTGTACCCACTCACTTGCAGTTATGTAATCTCCGGGAGAGGCAGAAAAAAACATAATTTGATTTTTTTTATGCTGATTCGAGGAAAAAAAGAACCTGGGAAATTCCTCTCAGACTCCTAAAGGCAATCAAAGTAAGGAGCTGATCTTGCTCCTTTTTGAGTTGTTGCAGTGAATCCGCACTCACCACATGAGCCAGTAACTTGTTCTGAGTGTTGATAACCCTCTGCGTAAGGAAAATCCTCCTGATGTCTAACCTAGTCCCATGCTTGCATATATTTCCCTTGTTTCCCCTAAACCGTGGGACATTTTATTCCTTTAAAGGCACTATATAAATGCAAGTTGTTGTTGTAACCCATCTAATTTAAAAATCATCTGTTCAACAGTCATTTATTATTTTAAACACTTAAATCTCCCCAAAGTCTATCCTTTTCTGAAGTAAAAAGACACCGTTCTCGAACCCTATCATGAAAACTAAGGGATCATTCTGCTAGCCCTCCTTTGAAGCTATTCCAAGGCCTTTTGAGGAAACCAAAACTGAAGACAGTATTCTAGATGGGGCCTAACAAAAGTTTTGTAGAAGGACGTTATAGTTCTTATATTTTTATGCTGAATTGTCCTCGCAGTACATCCTAGTACTCCAACAGCCTCATGTCACTGATTGTGCACCTTCAGAAATGCATGTACAGCAACACCCAAGTCACTTTTCCGTTCAATGTATTTCAATTCTGTACCAAACATGGTATAGGCTTAGCATTAGCCCTATCCACAAGCATGACATTGCATGTATCTACATTAAATGACATCTGCCAGATGCGGGCCCATTTCCCCATCGCATCTGGATCACATTGATGTTTTTTTCCTCATCGAGGGTCTTAACACCAGTATAAATCTTTGTGCCAGTTCCTCCCTTGTGGCATATACCATTGATTGTTCCCATTTAGTTGTACTTCCACTGTTTAGTTTCCCTTCTCCAGGTTCATGAGTTCATACTTCTTAATATTAAACGGCACTTCCCATTTTGTGGCTCAATGCCCCTGTCAAGGTACCGAACAATTGTTCGACTTGTTTCGCAATTTGGCATTATCAGCAATCTTGGAGAGCTTCCCTTTGTGGCCCATGTACAAGCTGACATTGTAAAACATGATGGCCATAACTCGCTTCTGAGTCATGAAGTTGTGGGTTCAAACTCCACTCTAGAGATCTGAGCACATATTCTAGATTGACATTCTTGTGCAATACTAAGGGAGTGCTGCACTCAGAGGTGGTGTCTTTTGGATGATCCATTAGATGAAGACCTTGTCTGCCCTCTCAGGAGGATATAAAAGGTTCCAAGGAGCTATTTGAAGAAGAGCATGGAAGTTCTCCTGTGTAGGGAAGTATCTCAGTTCTGATGAAAAGACATCGACCTGAAATGTTAACTCTGTCTATCTCTCGACAGATGTTGCCTGATCTGCTGAATGTTTTCCAGCATTTTCTGTTTTTATTTCAGAAGTACTCTTGATGTCCTGGCCAGCATCTATCACTCAGGTACCATCATTAAAAACCGATAATTTTGTCATTTAGCTCAGTACTCTTTGTGGGACCTCACTGTGTGCGAATCAGCTGCTACATTTGCCTATATAGTGTGACGTCTGAAATCCGGAAACCTCGGGACCGAGGCCGTTCCGGATATTTCCGGAGAGGCTTCCCTCCTTGACGGGGCTGGATGGCCCGACAGCTCCTCAGCAGGATTCCCCCCCCCGCCTTCTGATGTTCCAAAATCCAGAAATACCCGAACCTGGGCTTGGTTGTTTCCGGATTCGTGACATCAAAAAGCATAGAAACATAGAAAATAAATGCAGGAGTAGACTATTCGGCCCTTCGTACCTGCACCACCATTCAATATCATGACAGATCATTTTTGCAACTTTAGTACCCCATTCCTGCTTTCTCTCCATACCCCTTGATCTCTTTAGCCATAAGGGCCACATCTAACACCATTTTGAATATATCTAATGAACTAGCCTCAACAACTTTCTGCGGTAGAGAATTCCACAGGTTCACAATTCTCTGAGTGAAGAAGTTTCTCATCATCTCGGTCCTAAATGGCTTACCCCTTATCCTTAGACTGTGACCCCTGGTTCTGGACTTCCCCAACATCAGGAACATTCTTCCTGCATTTAACCTGTCCAATCCCATCAGAATTTTATATGGTTCTATGAGATCCCCTCTCATTTTTCTAAACTCTAGTGAATGTAAGCCTAGTCGATCCAGTCTTTCTTCATATGTCAGTCCTGTCATCCCGGGAATCAGTCTGGTGAACCTTCGCTGCACTCCCTCAATAGCAAGAATGTCCTTCCTCAGATTAGGAGACCAAAACTGTACACAATATTCAAGGTGTGGCCTCACCTAGGCCCTGTACAACTGCAGTAAGACCTTCCTGCTCCAATAGTCAAATCCTCTCGCTATGAAGGCCAACATGCCATTTGCCTTCTTCACTGCCTGTTGTAACTGCATGCCACCTTTCAATGACTGATGTACCATGACACCCAGGTCTCATTGCACCTCCCCTTTTCTTAATCTGTCACCATTTAGATAATATTCTGCCTTCCTGTTTTTGCCACCAAAGTGGATAACCACACATTTATCTACATTATACTGCATCTGCCATGCATTTGCCCACTCACCTAACCTGTCCAAGTCACTCTGCAGCCTCTTAGCATCCTCCTCACAGCTCACACTGCCACCCAGTTTAGTGTCATCTGCAAATTTGGAGATATTACATTCAATTCCTTCATCTAAATCATTAATGTATATTGTAAATAGCTGGGGTCCCAGTACTGCACCTTGCGGTACCCCACTAGTCACTGCCTGCCATTCTGAAAAGGACCAGTTTATTCCTACTCTTTGCTTCCTGTCTGCCAACCAGTTCTCTATCCATGTCAATACATTACCCCCCAATACCATGTGCTTTAATTTTGCACATTAATCTCTTGTGTGGGACCTTGTCAAAGACCTTTTGAAAGTCCAAATACACCACATCCACTGGTTTTCCCCTGTCCACTCTACTCGTTACATCCTCAAAACATTCTAGAAGATCTGTCAAGCATGATTTCTCTTTCATAAATCCATGCTGACTTGGACCGATCCTGTCACTGCTTTCCAAATGAGCTGCTATTATATCTTTAATAATTGATTCCAACATTTTCCCCACTACCGATGTCAGGCTAACCAGTCTATAATCCCCTGTTTTCTCTCTCCCTCCTTTTTTAAAAAGTGGGGTTACATTAGCTACCCTCCAATCCATAGGAACTGATCCAGAGTCTATAGAATGTTGGAAATTGACGATCAATGCATCCACTATTTCTAAGGCCACTTCCTTACGTACTCTAGGATGCAGACTATCAGGCCCCGGGGATTTATCGGCCTTTGGTCCCATCAATTTGTCAAACACAATTTCCTGACTTATAAGGATTTCCTTCAGTTCCTCCTTCTTGTTAGACCCTTGGTCCTCTAGTATTTCCGGAAGGTTATTTGTGTCTTCCTTAGTGAAGACAGAACCAAAGTATTTGTTCAATTGGTCTGCCATTTCTTTGTAACCCCATTATAAATTCACCTGATTCTGACTGCAGGGGACTTACATTTGTCTTCACTAATCTTTTTCTCTTCACATATCTATGGAAGCTTTTGCAGTCAGTTTTTATGTTCCCTGCAAGCTTACTCTCATACTCTGTTTTCCCCCTCCTAATTAAACCCTTTGTCCTCCTCTGCTGAATTCTAAATTTCTCCCAGTCCTCAGGTTTGCTGCTTTTTCTGGCCAATTTATATGCCTCTTCCTTGGATTTAACACTATCCCTAATTTCCCTTGTTAGCCACGGTTGAGCCACCTTCCCCGTTTTATTTTTATGCCAGACAGGGATGTACAATTGTTGAAATTCATCCATGTGATCTTTAAATGTCTGCCATTGCCTATCCACCGTCAACCCTTTAAGTATCATTCGCCAGTCTATCCTAGCTAATTCACATCTCATACCATCGAAGTTACCTTTCTTTAAGTTCAGGACTCTAGTCTCTGAATTAACTGTGTCATTCTCCACCTTAATGAAGAATTCGACCATATTATGGTCACTCTTCCGCAAGGGGTCTCGCACAACAGGACTGATAATTAATCCTCTCTCGTTACACAAAACCTAGTCTAGGATGGCCAGCTCTCTAGTTGGTTCATCGACGTATTGGTCTAGAAAACCATCCCTTATACACGCCAGGAAATCCTCCTCCACAGTATTTCAAATCGAAAGTCCGGAAGAGCCCGGAATCCAGAACGGCCTCAGTCCCGAATTTTAGGCGCTGCACCTGTATACCCATCTGGAGTATTGTGTCCAATTCTGGGCACCACACTTTAGAAAGGATGTGAAGACTTTGGAGAGGGTACAGAGATTTACTAGAATGGTTAGAGGGATGAAGGACTTCAGTTACGTGGATAGACTGGAGAATCTGGGGTTGTTCTGCTTACAGCAGAAAAGGCTAAGAGGAGATTTAATAGAGGTGTTTAAAATTATGAAGGGTTTAGATAAAGTAAATAAAGAGAAACTATTTCCAATGGCCAAGGGTCAATAACCAAAGGTCACAGATTTCAAGTGGATTGGCAAATGAATCAGAGACGACATGAGGGAAAATGTTTTTACGCAACGAGTGGTTAGGATTTAGAATGTACTGCCTGACAAGGTGGTGGATACAGTTTCAATAGTAGCTTTCAAAAAGGGAATTGAATAAATACTTGAAGGAAAAAAAATTGCAGGTATATGGGGAAAGAGCGGGGGAGTGGGACTAATTAGATTGCTCTTCAAAAGAGCCGGCGCAGGCTCAATGGGCCGAATGACCTCCTGCTGTGGTGTACTATTCTATGATCTGGAGGTCATGTTGGAAGAGATGAAAGTTATCAGCTAGCTGGTAGAAGGAAATAATCTGGCCTTCATGGAAGAACGGCCCTGATTTGGTGACTTCTTTCTCATGCGGGCTCTGCAATCAACTGAGGTGCGTCATCCTGGAAACCTCCATCGTGTCATATTAAGGGGATAGCTTACAGACCTCATGGTAGGAAGAATAGGGAAGTCACTTATTACTTGGAGGGTATAAGTCCAGTTTAGGTCACTAAAAATTGCGCCACAGGTTAGCAAGACCATAAAAAAAAGCAAACCAAGCACTAGGGTTTATTTCTAGAGGGATAGAATTGAAAAGTAGGGAAGTTATGCTAAAACTGTATCGAACCTTGGTTAGATCATACTGGTACTGCACGGAGTTCTGATTGCCATATTATAAAAAAGATATAGAGGTACTCGAGAGGGTGCAGAGAAAATTTACATGGATGATATAAGAAATGCGAGGATATACATATCAGGAAAGGATGAACAGGCTGTGTCTCTTTTCTCTTGAAAAAAGGCTGAGAGGTGACATAGTAGAGGTCTTTAAAATTACTAATGGTTTTGATAGAGTGGATACGGAGAGAATGTTTCCACTTGTGGGGAAGATCATGACTCGAGGCCATCAATACAAGATAGTCACCAAGAAATCCAATAGGGATTTCAGAAGAAACAGGAGCAGAAGTTCGGGAAGTCGGGTGGCCTATAAAGGCCCGAGAGTCGGAGGAGGTGACCACAGGAGCGGGAGTTCGGGCAGCAGAGCGGCTTATAAAGGCCCGACAGTCGGAAGAGATGGCCAGAGGAGTGGGAGTTCGGGCAGTAGAGTGGCCTGTAAAGGCCCGAGAGTCGGAGGAGGCGGCCACAGGAGTGAGAGTTCAGGCAGTCGAGCGGCGAATAAAGGCCCGAGAGTTGGAGGAGGTGGCCACAGCAGCGGGAGTTCGGGCAGTTGAGCGGCCTATAAAGGCCCGAGAGTCGTAAGAGGCAGCTAGCTGGTGCAGGAGTAGGGGCAGAAGGTAAACAAAGAAGTAGAAAGAAATTGAAGGGTCACGTCACAGCCAAGTGGGTAAGTGATTGGCTGGTGGATTGGTGAGTATTTAATCTATTTTTCTTCTTTTTATTTCCTTATCAGTATGTAACCTTTGACATTGTTACCAAATTAAGTTAATCTAAGGGTTAAGTCATGGCAGGAGAGCTCAGACATGTGGCATGCTCCTCCTGTGCTATGTGGGAACTCAGGGACACTTCCAGTGTCCTTGACGACTATATGTGCAGGAAGTGTATCCTGCTGCAGCAACTGACAGACCGCACTGCGACACTGGAGTTGCGCATGGATTCACTCTGGGAGCATCCGCGATTTTGAGGATGTCGTGTATAGCACATTTAGTGAGTTGGTTACAGCGCAGGCAAAGGTTACACAGGCAGATAAGGAATGGGTGACCATCAGGCAGAACAGTGGAAGCAATATAGTGCAGGAGTCCCCTGCGGTCATCCCCCTCCAAAACAGATTTACCGTTTTGGGTACTGTTGGGGGGGATGACTCATCAGGGGAAAGCAGCAGCAACCAAGTTCATGGCACCATGGTGGCTCTGCTGCACAGGAGGACAGGAAGAAGAATGGGAGAGCTATAGTGGTAAGGGATTCTATTGTAAGGGGAATAGACAGGCGTTTCTGCGGCGCAATCGAGACTCCAGGATGGTATGTTGCCTACCTGGTGCAAGGTTCAAGGATGTCTCGGAGCGACTGCAGGACATTTTGCAGGGGAAGAGTGAACAGTCAGTTGTCGTGGTGTATATAGGTACCAATGATATAGGTAAAAAATGGGATGAGGTCCTACAAGCTGAATTTAGGGAGCTAGGAGTTAAATTAAAAAGCAGTACCTCAAAGGTAATAATCTCTGGATTGCTACCAGTGCCACGTGCTAGTCAGAGTAGGAATTGCAGGACAGCTAAGATGAATACGTGGCTTGAGGAGTGGTGCAGGAGGGAGGGGTTCAAATTCCTGGGACATTGGAACTGGTTCTGGGGGAGGTGGGACCAGTACGAAACGGACGGTCTGCACTGGGCAGGACTGCACCAATGTCCTAAGGGGAGTGTTTGCTAGTGCTGTTGGGGAGGGATTAAACTAATATGGCAGAGGGCTGAGAACTTATGCAGGGAGACAGAGGGAAGCAAAAGATAGAAAGAAGAACAGTAAAAGTGGAGGGCACAGAAACCTAAGGCAAAAATCAAAAAGGGCCACATTACAGCAAAAGTCTAAAGGGAAAACGTGTGTTAAAAAGACAAGCCTGAAGGCTCTGTGTCTCAATGCGAGGAATGTTCGTAATAAGGTGGAAGAATTAACTGCGCACGCAGCTATTAAAGAATATGATATAATTGGCATTACGGAGACATGGCTCCAGGGTGACCAAGGCTGGGAACTCAACATCCAGGGGTATTCAACATAAGAACATAAGAATTAGGAACAGGAGTAGGCCATCTAGCCCCTCGAGCCTGCTCCGCCATTCAACAAGATCATGGCTGATCTGGCCGTGGACTCAGCTCCACTTACCCGCCCGCTCCCCATAACCCTTAATTCCCTTATTGGTTAAAAATCTATCTATCTGTGACTTGAATACATTCAATGAGCTAGCCTCAACTGCTTCCTTGGGCAGAGAATTCCACAGATTCACAACCCTCTGGGAGAAGAAATTCCTTCTTAAATTGGCTCCCCCGTATTTTGAGGCTGTGCCCCCTAGTTCTAGTCTCCCCGACCAGTGGAAACAACCTCTCTGCCTCTATCTTGTCTATCCCTTTCATTATTTTAAATGTTTCTATAAGATCAACCCTCATCCTTCTGAACTCCAACGAGTAAAGACCCAGTCTACTCAATCTATCATCATAAGGTAACCCCCTAATCTCCGGTATCAGCCGAGTGAATCGTCTCTGTACCCCCTCCACAGCTAGTATATCCTTCCTTAAGTAAGGTGACCAAAACTGCACACAGTACTCCAGGTGCGGCCTCACCAATACCATGTACAGTTGCAGTAGGACCTCCCTGCTTTTGTACTCCATCCCTCTCGCAATGAAGGCCAACATTCCATTCGCCTTCCTGATTACCTGCTGCACCTGCAAACTAACTTTTTGGGATTCATGCACAAGGACCCCCAGGTCCCTCTGCACCGTAGCATGTTGTAATTTCTCCCATTCAAATAATATTCCCTTTTACTGTTTTTTTCCAAGGTGGATGACCTCACATTTTCCAACATTGTATTCTATCTGCCAAACCTTAGCCCATTCGCTTAACCTATCTAAATCTCTTTGCAGCCTCTCTGTGTCCTCTACACAACCCGCTTTCCCACTAATCTTTGTATCATCTGTAAATTTTGTTACACTACACTCTACCCCTCTTCCAGGTCATCTATGTATATTATAAACAGTTGTGGTCCCAGCACCGATCCCTGTGGCACACCACTAACCACCCATTTCCAACCCGAAAAGGACCCATTTATCCCGACTTTCTGCTTTCTGTTAGCCAGCCAATTCTCGATCCATGTTAATACATTTGCTCTGACTCCGCGTACCTTTATCTTCTGCAGTAACCTTTTGTGTGGCACCTTATCGAATGCCTTTTGGAAATCTAAATACACCACATCCATCGGTACACCTCTATCCACCATGCTCGTTATATCCTCAAAGAATTCCAGTAAATTAGTTAAACATGATTTCCCCTTCATGAATCCAAGTTGCGTCTGCTTGATTGCACTATTCCTATCTAGATGTCCCGCTATTTCTTCCTTAATGATAGCTTCAAGCATTTTCCCCACTACAGATGTTAAACTAACCGGCCTATAGTTACCTGCCTTTTGTCTGCCCCATTTTTTAAACAGAGGCGTTACGTTAGCTGCTTTCCAATCTGCTGGTACCTCCCCAGAGTCCAGAGAATTTTGGTAGATTATAACGAATGCATCTACTATAACTTCCGCCATCTCTTTTAAATACCCTGGGATGCATTTCATTAGGACCAGGGGACTTGTCTACCTTGAGTCCCATTAGCCTGTCCAGCACTACCCCCCAAGTGATAGTGATTATCTCAAGGTCCTCCCTTCCCACATTCCCGTGACCAGCAATTTTTGGCATGGTTTTTGTGTCTTCCACTGTGAAGACCGAAGCAAAATAATTGTTTAAGGTCTCAGCCATTTCCACATTTCCTATTATTAAATCCCCCTTCTCATCTTCTAAGGGACCAACGTTTACTTTTGTCACACTTTTCCGTTTTATATATCGGTAAAAGCTTTCAGGAAGGATAGACAGAAAGGAAAAGGAGGTGAGGTAGCGTTGCTGGTTAAAGAGGAAATTAACACAATAGTAAGAAGGACATTAGCTTTGATGATGTGGAATTTGTATGAGTCGAGCTGCGGAATACCAAAGGGCAGAAAACGCTAGTGGGAGTTGTGTACAGAACACCAAACAGTAGTAGTGAGGTTGGGGATAGCAAGAAATTAGGGATGCATGCAATAAAGGTACAGCAGTTATCATGGGTGACTTTAATCTACATATAGATTGAGCTAACCAAACTGGTAGCAGTATGGTGGAGGAGGATTTCCTGGAGTGTATTACGGATGGTTTTCTGGACCAATATGTCAGGGAACCAATTAGAGGGCTGGCCATCCTAGACTGGGTGATGTGTAATGAGAAAGGACTAATTAGCAATCTTGTTGTGCGAGGCCCCTTGTGGAAGAGTGACCATAATATGGTAGAATTATTTATTAAGATGGAGAGTGACACAGTTAATTCAGAGACGAGGGTCCTGAACTTCAGGAAAGGTAATTTCGATGGTATGAGATGTGAATTGGCTAGAATAGACTGGTGAATGATACTTAAAGGGTTGACGGTGGATAGGCAATGGCAAACATTTAAAGATCACATGGATGAACTTCAACAATTGTACATCCCTGTCTAGAGTAAAAATAAAATGGGGAAGGTGTCTCAACTGTGGCTAACAAGGGAAATTAAGGATCGTGTTAAATCCAAGGAAGAGGCATATAAATTGGCCAGAAAAAGCAGCAAACCTGAGGACTGGGAGAAATTTAGAATTCAGCAGAGGAGGACAAAGGGTTTAATTAGGAGGGGGGAAATAGAGTATGAGAGGAAGCCTGTTGGGAACATAAAAATTGACTGCAAAAGCTTCTATAGATATGTGAAGAGAAAAAGATTAGTAAAGACAAACGTAGGTCCCTTGCAGTCAGAATCAGGTGAATTTATCATGTGGAACAAAGAAATGGCAAACCAATTGAACAAATAATTCGAAATAACCTTCCGGAAATACTCGGGGACCGAGGGTCTCGTGAGAAGGAGGAACTGAAGGAAATCCTTATTAGTCGGGAAATTGTGTTAGGGAAATTGTTGGGATTGAAGGCCGATAAATCCCCAGGGCCTGATAGTCTGCATCCCAGAGTACTTAAGGAAGTGGCCCCAGAAATAGTGGATGCATTGGTGATCATTTTCTAATAGTCTATCGACTCTGGATCAGTTCCTATGGACTGGAGGGTAGCTAATGTAACACCATTTTTAAAAAATGGAGAGAAAACGGGTAATGATAGACTGGCTAGCCAGACATCAGTAGTGGGGAAAATGTTGGAATCAATTATTAAAGATGAAATAGTAGCGCATTTGGAAAGCAGTGACAGGATCGGTCCAAGTCAGCATGGATTATGAAAGGGAAATCATGCTTGACAAATCTTCTGGAATTTTTTGAGGATGTAACTAGTAGAGTGGACAAGGGAGAACCAGTGGATGTGGTGTATTTGGACATTCAAAAGGCTTTTGACAAGGTCCCACACAAGAGATTGGTGTGCAAAATTAAATCACATGGTATTGGGGGTAATATATTGACATGGATGGAAAACTGGATGGCAGACAGGAAGCAGAGAGTTGGGATAAACGGGTCCTTTTCGGAATGGCAGGCAGTGACTAGTGGGGTGCCGCAGGGCTCAGTGCTGGTACCCCAGCTATTTACAATATACATCAATGATTCAAGTGAAGGAATTGAGTGTAATATCTCCAAGTTTGCAGATGACACTAAGCTGGGTGGCGGTGTGAGCTGTGAGGAGGATGCTAAGAGGCTGCAGAGTGACTTGGACAGGTTAGGTGAGTGGGCAAATGTATGGCAGATGCAGTATAATGTGGATAAATGTGAGGTTATCCACTTTGGTGGCAAAAACAGGAAGACAGATTATTAACTGAATGGTGACAGATTAGGAAAAGTGGAGGTGCAACGAGACGTGGGTGTCATGGTACATCAGTCATTGAAAGTTGGCATGCAGGTAATGCAGACGGTGAAGAAGGCAAATGGCATGTTGGCCTCCATAGCTAGGGGATTTGAGTACAGGACTGCAGTTGTACAGGGCCTTGGTGAAGCTTCACCGGGAATATTGTGTTCAGTTTTGGTCTCCTAATCTGAGGAAGGACGTTCTTGCTATTGAGGGAGTGCAGCAAAGGTTCCCCAGACTGAATCCTGGGATGGCAGGACTGACATACGAGGAGCGACTGGATCGACTGGGCCTGTATTCACTGGAGTTTAGATGGATGAGAGAGGATCTCATGGAAACATATAAAATTCTGACGGGACTGGACAGGTTAGATGCAGGAAGAAGGTTCCCGATGTTGGGGAAGTCCAGAACCAGGGGACACAGTCTAAGCATAAGGGGTAAGCCATTTAGGACCGAGATGAGAAGAAACTTCTTCACTCAGAGAGTTGTTAACCTGTAGAATTCTCTACTGCAAGAGAGTTGATGCCAATTCGTTGGATATATTCAAGAGCTAGATATGGCCCTGACGGCTAAAGGGATCAAGGGGTATGGAGAGAAAGCAGGAAAGGGGTACTGAGGTGAATGAGCAGCCATGATCTTATTGAATAGTTGTGCAGGCTCGAAGGGCCGAATGGCCTACTCCTGCACCCATTTTCTATGTTTCTATGTTTACCCAAAGAGTGGTGAAAATGTGGAACTCGCTACCATAGGGAGTTGTTGAAGCGAATAGTACAGATGCATTTAAGGGAAGGCTAGACAAGCATATGAGGGAGAACGGATTAGAGGGTTATGCTGATCGATTACGATGAGGAAAGACAGGAGGAGCTCGAGCGGTACATAAACGCCGGCATGGACTGGTTGAACCGAATGGCCTGTTTCTGTGCCGTATATCCTATGTAATCCTTAAGTGAGGCACATGCCTGACTCCAGACTGAGAGATTTGTATCGACAATGCTTCTGGCTCTGAATTAGTCTCTTTTGAATGTGTATAAATTATTGGCTGCTTTGCAGGGAAGCCATGGCTTCAATTCCTAGCCATGAATTTTGATAAGGGACCACCAGCATTGTAGGGCTTGTTCCACCATTCCCAAGCCTGATAAACCATCAGGACCAAACAAGCAGCCTGGGCCACTCACATGCAACGCTCTTAGTAGAGTACAACAAATTTGGATGTGGCAATATATTCTTCCTGCAGATGCCGTGCTGTCAGGAAGTGTGAATAATTTCATAAACTATGTATGGAAATGTACACTCATAAAATGTGTGCAATTGCAGACCTAATTAGTCTTGTAACATTTATGTAAATGTATACCTATATGCACAGTAGCTTCAAGCCAGTGTAATCAAGCAATACAAACCAGAAAGTTTGAGGTTTCATTCTCAAACTGTGTTGGGTTCTCTAATCTCAATTGTGGGGGTAATAAGGAAGGTCCAATTGATAAAACACAGAGATTAATTTCAGTGTTAAAATGGGCGATAAAATGCAATGGAGCATGGTTCTGAAGTAATGAACTCTGGTAGTTTGAGTTCAGTCTTTTGTAGATGAAAGCATAAAACTATTGATCTCCAAAAGTGACTCAGTAGATTCAGAAAGAATGTATGAAAAAAATAATCCCATCCACTTCCATTTACCTCATTTAAATTCTTGATGAAGGCATAACATTTTAGTCCATATTATCGTATATTTTCCCCAATTACAATATTCATAACAGGAGTACTCGACAAACTTCTTAGATTATGAAATGCAGTATGCTATAGGTTGTGGTGGTAGAGAGGCGACAACACGTCTTGCCTACCTCCATCACCGCCATAACAATAGTCTTTATAACAACTGGCTGTCAAAGTAACTCATTAAATGTGAAGCACTTTGAGACAGTTCAGAGACAAGACAAGGTGGTATGTCGTATGACAACAATTTGCATTTATATAGTAGCTTTAATGTAGAAAAGCATCCCAGGGTGCCTCACAGAAGTATAATGAAACAAAAATGGATGCCAACACAAAGGAGACAATCAGACAAAACACTTTAAGGAGGATCTTAAAGGAGGATAGGAGGGTTTAGGAAGTGAATTCCAGCCTGGA
This sequence comes from Pristiophorus japonicus, assembly GCF_044704955.1. Classification (NCBI taxonomy): domain Eukaryota; kingdom Metazoa; phylum Chordata; class Chondrichthyes; family Pristiophoridae; genus Pristiophorus; species Pristiophorus japonicus. The sequence continues at coordinate 204,405,189 of NC_091983.1, forward strand.
TGGCCGCCAAAGCAGGGGTGAAAGGAGGGGGGCATGCACAAAAGGGAGGTGGGGGTGAGTGGTGCTGGAGTTGTAGAACTACAAGAGGTTACAGAGATAGGAAAGGAAAGGCCACAAAGAGATTTAAACACAGGGATGAGAACTTTAAAATTGGTGTTGGGGTACCCGGAGCCAATGTCGGTCAGCAAGGACAGGGGTGATGGGTGAGCGGAACTTGGTGCGGGATAGGATATGGGCAGTAGAATTTTGGATGAGCTGAAGGTTATGGAGGGTAGAGGTTTGGAGGTCACACAGGAAACCATTGGAATAGTTGAGTCTTGAGAAGGGCATGGATGAAGCTTTCAGCTGCAGATGGGCTGACCCAGGGGTAGGAACGAGCCATGTTATGAAGGTAGAAGTAGGCAGCCTTTGTGATGGAGGATATAAAGTCAGAAGTTCAGCTTGGAGTCGAATAGGATGCTGAGATTGTGTCCCTGCCACAGTGTCTGGGGAGGGAGAGGGAATTAGTGGCGAGGGTATGGAATTTGTATCAGGAGCTGAAGGCATTGGCTTCAGTTTTCCCAATGTTTAACTGGAGGAAATTACAGCTTATCCAAGACTGGTTATTGGAAAAGCAGTCAGACAACACAGAAGTAGTGCAGGGACTGAGAAAGATGGTGGAGAGGTAAATCTGGGTATCATCAGTAACACGTGAAAACTGACCCTATGTCTGCGGATGATGTCATCAAGGGGTAGCATAGAAATGAGAAATAGGAGGGGGGGCAAGGATAGGTCCTTGGAGGACTCCAGCGGTAAAGGTGCATGGGCAGAAAGAGAAGCCAGTTTTGGAGATGATCGGATAGGTAAAATTGGAACCAAGCGAGGGCATCCAACGGAGCTGGATAATGGAGATGGTGAGATCGATACTGTCAACGACTGTAAAGAGGTTGAGGAGGGATATTGCACAAAGTCACTGCGTACATCTTATGTGACTTTGCTTAGGGCTGTTTCAGTCCTGTGGCAGGGACAGAAATCTGATTGAAAAGATTCAAACATGCAGTTGTAGGAAAGATAGGTACAGATTTATGAGGAGACATCACGTTCAAGAACTTAGGAGAGGAAATGGAGGTTGCAGATGGGGTGATAGTTTGCAAGGATTGAGAGGCTAAGGATGGGCTTTTTGAAGGGGGTGGACAATGACAGTGGTTTTGTAAGGTAGTGGTAGAATATTTGAGAAGAGGGAACCATTTACAATGTCAGATAGCATGGGGGCCAGGAAGGGAAATTGGGTAGTTAACAGTTTAGTGTATATGGGGTCAAGCAGTGGGTCCCATGGATAATATCAACTCAGAATGGGCAAGAAGGGAAATAGGAGAGAAACTGGAGAAAGATGTGGCTTCAGGGCTATGGCAGGGAGGGAACCTGGAGGGAGATTTTGGCTCAGTTGGCAAGGGGAAGGGTTAGAAGCAGCTTATTGGATGGTCTCAATCTTAGAGACAAAGAATGGAGGGGGCAGGGGAGAGGGGTTTAAAAGAGACAGTTGGTAGCACTGAAAAGAATCCAGGGTTATCCTTGCTCTCCAGGATGATCCTGGAATCATGTGTAGTTTTGGCACAGGACATTGTGGTACAAAAGCGCTTGATGTGGTCCAGCTAGATCTGGTGATGGATAGCTAAACCAGTTGTGTGCCAGATATGCTCAAGTCTGCACCCTTTGATTTGAGGGAGCAACAATGGAGGCCATAACATGGAATTGACCATCTGGGAGGGAGTAAAGGTGTTGCTTTTTTATTTCTACCAGTAACAATAACTGGAGTCTTTGCTTCAGTAAAAGCAAACCGTGAACTTATTTGCCGAGATATTCCATGCTTGTATCAGGATTTCAATCAACTCCAGACCATTTCCCCATGTAGTTTAGCTCCTCCCACATATACTATCAGAGGATAGAACTAGGGAAACAGTTCCCAAGAGAACTGTCCCCACCCACACAGAATCCTCAGAAAGTGGAGATCCTTATGAATAGACTCTGGTTCCCACCACACATACACACAAATATTTAAGACTCAGACCAGCTCAGACCAGCTACAAGGAAATACACCCTTGGGTGGATGACAGAAAAGCTTCATGTTAAGTGCTAAAAGGCCTGAAATTCACGGTCCCTGAAGGGACGGCTACCACAGAGTTTGGGCGGTTGATGGAAAAAATTCGATCGGCCGCCGCGGTCGGGTACTTTTCCCAACCCGAGCCATATTCAGCTCGGGGAGGATTTGAGCGGTGTTCACTTCCACTGGAAACTGTGCTGTGAAGCCGCTGTAAAGGAAGGTTTCCAACAGTGAGCTCTGCAACTTGCGGGCCACTGAAAAGGGACTACCATAGCAAAATTCACCAAGGGTAGGACTTTTCCCGGCAGTGCCTCCGCGAGGTTGTCGATGTGGTGCTCGAACGTGACACCACTGGGGCCTTTTGGTAAAATGTTTTATTACTTATCATTTTTATTTCATTTTCCAGAATGCATCCGCAGTATTTATCTTTTGATATAGTTTTATTAATTATTAGTGTTTTTATTTCATTTTCCAGCACCCACATTATTTATCTTTTCATATAATTTTATTAATTGTTTTTGGCTCCATTAAAGCTGCTGAGTGCTGCTCAGAGGTTTGCACATACCTCTGTACCTTTGTACAACTTTCAGGTCTGACTCTTTAGTGGAGTCCTGTGGGCTGCAGGGTTCACCCTGAGGATGGGAGGAGTGTTGGGAGGGCGACACCTGGTACACCTGCTCAGAAGCAGGGCGGCACGCAGGAGAAGGCATCGGCGTCAGCACCATGCAGAGGCGCAGCGGGCAAGGGAGGCAGCAGTCATGATTCATTCATTCTGCGCCAGACCAGTGTGCCCATCGTCTTCACTGACCCGAATCAGGATATCCCCTGTGCACTTGGCTGCTCACTCCACTGTAGAACCCCAGGACAGCGCCAGAGCATGCATACAATGATGCTCATTGTGCCACCAGGTGCATCAGCGAGCAGCGTATAGTCATCCTTAAGCAGAGATTCCGGTGCCTGAACCGCTCCGGTGGCACCTTGCAGTACTCTCCTCAACGAATCTCTATAATCGTCGTGGTCTGCTGCATGCTACACAACCTGGCCATCATGAGGGGACAGCCACTGCAGGTCGAGCCAGGCGTACCACCTGAGGAGGAGGAGGAGGCGCAGGAAAAGGAGGATCCTTGTCGCCCCAGAGTTAGGAGGCGTCGACCCATTGCCACCTTGGAAGGGCCGGGTGCAGAGTGGCCAGCACACTCCTGGGAGGGTGCGTCCGCACATATGTGGAGGTACCTGACACCTCCCCTGCAATCTCCCTCCATGCATTATGTACTGGCGGTCTGCCAGATCTCCCCACATCAGGAAACAGTATTCTTCTTCTGTCCTCCATACTGCCCATCAGTGTCTCCAGCTCCATATCAGTGAACCTGTTAGCTCTCCTTGCACCTCTTACACCAGTCATCCTTCCAACCACCTTCCCCTCCTCAGGGCGCTGCTGCAAACCCTGGTCTTTAAAAAGCCCAGGGAATAGCTGGCTCATTAGAAGCCCTTACCTGCATGCTGAATTTCTCAGTGGTGATAACGCTCAAATTAAGACAGCCACACCGCTGAAAAACCCACTTTGGAAGGGTTCATTAGCGCTGGAACCCATTTGTTCACTTTTGGAGCTGAATATGGGGTGGCCAAGCCACAAAAACGTTTTGCCGCTAATGGCCACAAAAAGTGGGGGGAACACCAGCTTTCCAGCTGTACTGAATTTCAGGCCCGAAATGTTTAAATAGACAAATGATAAATTGTTGTACCACAGCCTATTTAAATCATTCATTTATTCAAACACTAAAAAAAACATATTGACACAACTGTGAGCTGAAGTCCAGAAACCAATGTTGTCGCTGGGGGACATTGGCAGCCGGTAGTGTGTGTTGAGCATCAAAAACAATATAATTGGAGGCACATTTTACACATGGGTGGTGATTTTGTAGCAACTGTTATTCTTGGCAAAGGGATCCATATCATGGGAGCAGAGAGGAAATCCAGGCTTGTCTCAGGTATACGTATGTATCTATAGAGTTGTTGATGGTGGTGGTCTGGGCATTTGCATTCAGTGCCCAATAAATCAGCCCAGTAATAAAATACTTCCTTTATTATATCACATCCGGTACAAGTAATGAAGCAGAAAGCCATACATTTCTACAGGTATGCTTCTACTTCATGACATGCATAAATACTTACTGCTTTATTCATAGGCAAGGATTAGGAATATTGTTGCACAATATTGGTTCCAAAGTATGAAAGGATATGTACAGCAGTTGGAACAATAGAGTTGCTAAGTTGCACAAACAGCTGTGTGCAAATAAAACGATGACTTGAATAAAATTGATTGTCAGTTAGACGTTGGTGAATCAAAAGCAATTCTGTATGCATCCATCTTCCATCCATTTTAATAATCTACACACAATAGAAAGAGAAAATGCTGGAAAAGCAATGGCCTAAAAATGAGCTTTTGACCAGCGCACCCGAACCAAGGAAATCAGTCTTCGGGTCCTAACTACGGATTTGGAATAAGCTGCGGCGCTGGACGTGCCATCAAAGGAAGTTCTCCCAAACAAAGACATCAATGTTGGGCCACATGCCTTGCCGACAACAGCTCTCAGGTAAGTCCTGGGTGGGGGATTGAAGCAGGCTATGGAGGGGAGGTGGGATGGGGGAGGTGATGGTGATTCTTGTGGAATCATGGGAGCACTCCTACTCCTCTGAAATGGATAGGCCCGACGCAAACCCGTTCATCGCTGACTGATTTCTTAATGGGGTCCTTCAATAGGTGTCAGGACTCTAATTTACATATTTAAGGGGCCTAATACTAGATTTAGGCATCCCAAGGACAACTAAAATAAAAAGGCCCCCACAAATTTAGCAGTGGGACCAATGCCTGCGAGATTGAGTGCAGACCATCCTTCTGCTAAATTGGTATGTTTTGCGCCTGCTTTACACCTGAAAGACAAGCGCAATGTATAACAATTTCTACTCCAGTAGATCAGAGTCTGATGAAGGGTCCACATCTGAAATGTCATAACCTATCTTTTCAGGTACTGACTGATCTGCTGTGCATACTCAGCATTTTCTGTTTTTCTTTTTGTTACACGAAAGAGATAGCTTGAATACTAAATTATATAATACAAGCTATGACGTAAATATGCTGCGAATAGAAATATAACATTCAACGCCATTTCATTTGAATGAAGCCCTTTGGTCCCTTCCTAATGTAGCTAGAGAATGTCTCTTTCCCAACTGCACCTACGTGGTATCAATAACATGCCATCTCATGGACTGCTGCCATTTCTGGTCTCAGCAAGAAATAGCGCCTCCCCTTTGGACAATTTCAATTCTGCCCAGTTCACATAAAACTGAGCAGAGACCAACATTCGCCTCTATCTTCATTGATAATCTTGGTACTAAATGCAAGCAAATGCTTAGAATCAGACTCCTAACCCAATTTGGGATGGTGGGGGGGGGCAGTGAATTGAATAGTTTTGATATATTTTACATCAAGTGCTCCCAGATCCAGCAAAGCTTGAACAGGTAAGACAATTCTTCCACATTGCTCCAAAACTATGCCTCAACTCCAATCTTAGAAGGTGTGACATTTCCATTTCCTACACCAGCCTTCTGCCAATATGTACAGTGATATTATGAGCAGTTCTGCTCTGTGAATCCTTGTAACTGGCAGAAGAATGAATTTAATCTCATTGACCTGGGCTGCTTTTGAACCCAGGTCCCAAGGCCAAAAAGACAGTTAACGCAGTGCATCATCTAGTGTCAAATAAGATATAGCACTACAGTACCTCAGTCTCGTTGCAACAGAAGACATCTGTCTCTTTGTAGAAGTCAGGATCGAGATCAGCAACAGCCGGAGCAGGATTGAAGATGGTTTTCACTGAAAGATTTGTTTTATAAAAAGAAAATGGCATTAAAAGGTAATAAATGCTTTGAGAAGGCCATTAAAAGGTAATAAACCTTTGGGCGAGGTTATAAGAAAATAGCTCTAGGAAGGGGTTCAGATAAGATAATAAACCACAAGTGTAAAGCTCAAGCTGTTGATTGTCATCTGAATACCAAGATGATATTTAAAAAAATATATATCTGTCTAGAGAAATCTGAGCCACCAGATTGCCATCTACAGAAGATGTTATTCTTTCAGCGAGAAGTGTCCAAACCAACATTCTTCCCTGTTTGGACAGAAAATTAGCCATTTGAATGAAATCTCTTTTATCCCCTCCCAAGCTGGTGGCAGATTAATCTGACATAATTGGAATTGGGAAAGGGATTTTTTTTTAAAATTCATTCACAGGATGTGGATGTCGCTGGCAAGGCCAGCATTTATTGGCCATCGCTAAATATACTTTTGGGCAAGGACTACATTTAACGTAAAATACTGGAGAGAGGGCAGGAGACATTTTCCCCCAAGGGTATCTACTTGGTTTAGTCAGTAAAGATACTGCTTTATGGAGGAGATGTGCCATTTGTGAACTCCAAGCTGGTTAAAAAAAAATCCCAATTGGGTTATATCCTCTGTACAGCATTAGATTTGTTTTACTACTGCAAGATTTGAATCTGTATTGGATTACTGAGAGAAGAAATATATATAAAAAACATATATATGCACATCATCTTGGTTTGGACACTTCTCACTGAAATATTAACATCTTCCGCAGATGGCAGTCTAGTGGCTCAGAATTCAAGATGATGTGCATATATATATATTTAAATATCAACATGTTTCCAGACTTCTAGACCCAAGGCTGATTATATAATATAAAAGCACCAAAAGTATGCATAATGTGGTTTCATAGGAGTGGCGCTCAAATGGAGACCTGTGATCTCTCCCCAATTACTTTTCTTCCTGATGAAACTCAAAATCAAACTCAGAAACCTACGATTCCTCAAGCTACAAGGAGGAATCCAATTCCACACTTTTAGTTTAACTGGAGACTGAGAGCTGTTCTTGAGACTGTTATGCGAGGCCCCTTGGGGAAGAGTGACCATAATATGGTGGAATTCTGCATTAGGATGGAGAATGAAACAGTTAATTCAGAGACCATGGGCCAGAACTTAAAAAAGGCTAACTTTGAAGGTATGAGGCGTGAATTGGCTAGGATAGATTGGCGAATGATACTTAAGAGGTTGACTGTGGATGGGCAATGGCAGACATTTAGAGACCGCATGGATGAACTACAACAATTGTACATTCCTGTCTGGCGTAAAAATAAAAAAGGGAAGGTGGATCAACCGTGGCTATCAAGGGAAATCTGGGATAGTATTAAAGCCAAGGAAGTGGCATACAAATTGGCCAGAAATAGCAGCGAACCCGGGGACTGGGAGAAATTTAGAACTCAGCAGAGGAGGACAAAGGGTTTGATTAGGGCAGGGAAAATGGAGTACGAGAAGCAGCATGCAAGGAATATTAAGATGGATTGCAAAAGTTTCTATAGGTATGTAAAGAGAAAAAGGTTAGTAAAGACAAACGTAGGTCCCCTGCAGTCAGAATCAGGGGAAGTCATAACGGGGAACAAAGAAATGGCAGACCAATTGAACAAGTACTTTGGTTCGGTATTCACTAAGGAGGACACAAACAACCTTCCGGATATAAAAGGGGTCAGAGGATCTAGTAAGGAGGAGGAACTGAGGGAAATCCTTAATAGTCGGGAAATTGTGTTGGGGAAATTGATGGAATTGAAGGCCGATAAATCCCCAGGGCCTGATGGACTGCATCCCAGAGTACTTAAGGAGGTGGCCTTGGAAATAGCGGATGCATTGACAGTCATTTTCCAACATTCCATTGACTCTGGATCAGTTCCTATGGAGTGGAGGGTAGCCAATGTAACCCCACTTTTTAAAAAAGGAGGGAGAGAGAAAACAGGGAATTATAGACCAGTCAGCCTGACATCGATCGTGGGTAAAATGATGGAATCAATTATTAAGGATGTCATAGCAGTGCATTTGGAAAGAGGTGACATGACAGGTCCAAGTCAGCATGGATTTGTGAAAGGGAAATCATGCTTGACAAATCTTCTGGAATTTTTTGAGGATGTTTCCAGTAGAATGGACAAGAGAGAACCAGTTGATGTGGTGTATTTGGACTTTCAGAAGGCTTTCGACAAGGTCCCACACAAGAGATTAATGTGCAAAGTTAAAGCACATGGGATTGGGGGTAGTGTGCTGACATGGATTGAGAACTGGTTGTCATACAGGAAGCAAAGAGTAGGAGTAAATGGGTACTTTTCAGAACGGCAGGCAGTGACTAGTGGGGTACCGCAAGGTTCAGTGCTGGGGCCCCAGCTGTTTACACTGTACATTAATGATTTAGACGAGGGGATTAAATGTAGTATCTCCAAATTTGCGGATGACACTAAGTTGGGTGGCAGTGTGAGCTGCGAGGAGGATGCTATGAGGCTGCAGAGCGACTTGGATAGGTTAGGTGAGTGGGCAAATGCATGGCAGATGAAGTATAATGTGGATAAATGTGAGGTTATCCACTTTGGTGGTAAAAACAGAGAGACAGACTATTATCTGAATGGTGACAGATTAGGAAAAGGGGAGGTGCAACGAGACCTGGGTGTCATGGTACATCAGTCATTGAAGGTTGGCATGCAGGTACAGCAGGCGGTTAAGAAAGCAAATGGCATGTTGGCCTTCATAGCAAGGGGATTTGAGTACAGGGGCAGGGAGGTGTTGCTACAGTTGTACAGGGCCTTGGTGAGGCCACACCTGGAGTATTGTGTACAGTTTTGGTCTCCTAACCTGAGGAAGGACATTCTTGCTATTGAGGGAGTGCAGCGAAGGTTCACCAGACTGATTCCCGGGATGGCGGGACTGACCTATCAGGAAAGACTGAATCAACTGGGCTTGTATTCACCGGAGTTCAGAAGTATGAGAGGAGACCTCATAGAAACGTTTAAAATTCTGATGAGTTTAGACAGGTTAGATGCAGGAAGAATGTTCCCAATGTTGGGGAAGTCCAGAACCAGGGGACCAGGGGACACAGTCTAAGGATAAGGGGTAAGCCATTTAGGACCGAGATGAGGAGAAACTTCTTCACCCAGAGAGTGGTGAACCTGTGGAATTCTCTACCACAGAAAGTTGTTGAGGCCAATTCACTAAGTATATTCAAAAAGGAGTTAGATGAAGTCCTTACTACTAGGGGGAATCAAGGGGTATGGCGAGAAAGCAGGAATGGGGTACTGAAGTTGCATGTTCAGCCATGAACTCATTGAATGGCGGTGCAGGCTAGAAGGGCCGAATGGCCTACTCCTGCACCTATTTTCTATGTTTCTAATATTAATGTTGGTTTCCAATTCTGTTGGGTTTCTGGAGGTTGGCTTTTTTATATTTAACAGTGTCATCAATGGTGGGAGGTCCACATACTTTCTGCCAAAGGTACTTCCATCAATGTAACATTACATCCTATGTATTAGAGTTCCCATTAAGTATGCAATAGAAAACCTAGTTCGCCATTCGCAAGGGTACCAGTTCTGACAAGAATGAAGCTCTCAAGGTTTTTCTGTCACACATGCCTATAGACAAGAGTGTAGTTTTCTGAAAACCCACTGGCCCTCATTATGCAATTTGAGCCAGTAGATGACTTGTGCCTTAAATACAGTTGCACTTCCCTTTCTTCCAATCACATTAAAAACTGTTGTTTTGAGAAGATTGCCATGGTAAAATAGCAGATTGTAAGCAACACAACCACTCAAATACAAAACAAATGTTGCACTGCAATGAAAAGGAGAGGAGATATGAGCTGCAACACCTAGCAATCTTGTATAATGCTTTAAATTTGCATTTGTGGTTTATGATTGTACTGCCATGTATAACAGGCTTCAATCCAACTTTATTTCAAACAGAATAACATAATTCACTCAACAGGGGTGTGCAGCTTGTCAAAAACAAACATAAAAAATTAAAAAGCATAATTAAAGGGAAAGGAAAGTGTAGAAGTAATTATTATTCAAAGTAGTCTTCCTTTTCACAGAAATAATAAATTATACTTTTAGAAGTTATGATTTCAAAGTTGCTTTGAAGCATCAATTTTATCGTTGACCTGGACAGTTCAGAGTATGATATTTCTCTCAATGGGGCTGCTCTGATGATGCCATATCCTGTGTGTCCCACCCGATTCCTCCATTGCAAGCACCTGTGGTTGTGATTAGAGTCCTGCCTGAGGGCCTTGTGAGAGTTCCAGGCCCTGGGAATATCTGACTACAACCTAGGAAATTTGCATTCCCAACCTGCAGCCCAGGGATCAGGCATCTCTGGACCCCAGCTAAAGTTGCACTTCTCATGGTTTGCCATGAAGTTAATTCCTGTAATTTAAGTAACCAAAGCAGATTAGCAAGGAGGGAAAATCCTTTCCGAGGGTCTCGAGTTTGTCACTTAAACTGACACTGAAAAAAAAAGTTCAGAAATATTTGGTAACTGTACAATTTTGTTGTACAACAAGGGGGAGCAAAAAGTACTCCCCACAACCTCCTTTCCCTTCAATGACCAAATTATAGATCGAGAAATGGCCTTTCCATGCTTGTCTGTGAAACTGAGGTTATGTTAATGGATCGACAAGCCTTTAATTATTTAGCAAGACAGCACATGTGCATTGCTCAATCTCTGGAGAGTTTCAATCTTTCATATATCAGGCAATTCAGCACACTTCCCTTGCCAACAAAGTAAATGGCCCAGTCCGCTTCAGTTGTTTACATACAGTACTCCTTAATTTGAGGTGAACATTGCTTATCTGCTTTAATTTTATTTTGTGCACTTTCCTCAGAATATTAACCATCATTCAAGGGGCCTGCAACCTAGAAAATTTTACATGTAGGAATAATCAGGCCAAGCAGCGTGCTATCCAATGTACAGCGCGCTATCCAATGTACAGCGCAGCCTTTTGAGTACAAAGTTTAAACCGTCCACTCCACCACTGGCAGCCGTGCCTTTAGCTGCCTAGGCCTTAAGTTCTGTAAATCCATCCCTAAATCTCTTCGCCTCTCTACCTCTGTCTCCTCCTTTAAGATGCTCCTTAAAACTTATATCTTCAATCAAGATTTTGGACATCTCTTGATATGACTCAAAATGTTGTTTGATAACGCTCCTGTGAAGTGCCTTGGGACACTTTATTATGCTAAAGGCATTATATAAATGCAAGTTGTTATTGTTGACTACCCACACCTCCTGACCTCTGATTCTCAAAGACCAGCTGCAGATTTTCATTAATCAGCTTCTAGAACTATTCTCAACCACAAATATATACAAACCCCAACTTGCCCAAGATTGAGAGCTCTTATGTTTTCACTTAAATTTTGATTTCAATCAATCATGAAGCTGAGTATTACAGTGCTAATTTTCCGGCTCCACGATGCACATTAAGGCAATGAATATCTTCGAGCTGCACAGACCAGGAAGATTCCAGGTTCAATCCCTGATCTTTGCTGAGTTAGCTGATCTGATGCAGGGCATCAGGAGGGGACTGGGTTGGGGCGAGAAACAATTGGTCAGTGTTTCAGCTCCATATTCCTATCTAGTGACTTTCATGTGGACATCAGGTATAGACAGCATCATCTGGAATTCTCCCCAAAAGTCAAATAGCCATAATTTACAGGAATGCTTAATTAAATATAAGAGCTACGTAGGAGCTGCTAAAAATCCACAATTTTCACAAAATTAAGTTTGAAAGTGCAGGTTGCTCAGACATTAGTAATCTTCCTCCAATTTGCCAATATCAATAGGCCAAGGATTTTTGCTACTTAATATATGGTCATACACACTTTCACTGTCTTTCACAATTTCAAGTTAAGAGTTCAAATTCCACCTTCTGGTTTCACTGTTAGAACGTTGCAGCTGCAGTTATTCTGTACTTAGCAAACTCAAACCGACATGTGATGGCCTTCTGGGGAAGGTGAGTGAGGGTCTCACACATTACGGATTTAGTGGATTCAGTAGTTTCCGGAGTTATACTGCCGCTTGAAACACTTTGCCTAAGTGGCAGGAGAGCATGCAGAAACTCCTAAATATTATTATCAATAGTTTCTCGAGTTGATAAAACTACTCCATCACGTTACACAATAATTGACATGTTTGCAAAGTAGTATGGTTCATAATCTCTGCCAAATTAAGAAAATAAACAGATGAGAAAATAGAATAAATCAAAAATTAGCACAACACTAAAGAAAGGAAAAAAACAAGAACATTTATCAGAAACTAGGAAACAAGGAAATAAAATATAAACATTGACATTATTTTTTCATTCATCTGATAGATATGTACAGATGTACACGTTTTACAGCTGCTAAAGTGAATGGCAGAGCAGAGGTTGAAAAATTAGCAGTTCAGAAAAACGCTGTGGAAGCAATTTTAACCACACATCTATCACAGGATTGTGCAATTTAAAAACACAGCTTGCTTCCAGAAACAAAGACGTGTAAGCCAAATGATCAAATATGGTGATAGCATTACTTTACAGTGACTAGCAGAATGCCACATCAACATCAGAAAGCTGGTGGTGGTGTCATGGCAACCAAGGGTGCTGCTTGATCACCATACTCTGTCGCAGATTAATCTGAGAATGTGACACAATCTGATAGAAATTAGAAATAAAAATCAAGTAAACTAACTGGACATATCAGGGCAGATTTTTGACTTGTTGGTCGGGATTAACACTGCATAGCAGATCAGCCGCCGTTACAGAAACCACCTGATTCTATAATGGGCAGCAAGTTGAAAATCTACCCCATCAAATCAGAATAATTTGATACACCATTCCTCAATCCTAACATAACACTGTTCCCACCTCCAGCCTTGCGAGCTATTTTCAAGGCTTCTAATGTGATGGTAGGTCGAATTTCTAGCTGACAGACAACCACCTTCGCACAACGGATTACTTTGGAAGCTCGCTCCAAATCTTCTGAATTTAACAGCAGGTTAGCCCCAGCTACTATGACGATTGCATTCTGTCCTGTAACAGTAAAAAGAAACAAGGGTCAAGTTAGACAGACTTCACAGTGGAAGAGAACAGATAAGATGTTTTGAATGTGGACGCTTCCTCAGAACTGTAACCAAACACAGAAAGGATCCATAGCCAAAATGTCTCGTCTGTTCTCTCTACATATATTGTCTGAACGTCTCCAGCATTTTCTGTTTTTGTTTCAGAATACTAGCATCTGCAGTTTGTTGCTTTTTGTTCATGGAGGAAGATTTCCTCTGTGCACAATGTATAACAAAATAATACAACCATTCTTTATAAACGGGTTTATGATTTCATTGCAAATCGAACATTATATATGGTTTATTACATGTAGGAAAAATGACCAAGCTGCTGCTCAGTTTACTAATAGTCAATTTGTGTGTGTGTAACGGAAGTGTGTAAAGGAATTTCACTATCAGTAGTCCTTGAATGAGAAATGACAAAATGATGATTACCTTTAACACTGTTGTGCATAAATGAATACCGATGACATTGGAAATTCCCTTGGAAGAGATCCTGACCCCAGTGTGAGCCAGCTAAATGCTCAAAGATGCAGTTATTAACCTTCAGCAATCTTGTTGCTTTATTGGTGTGTGTTAATCCAGCTCTCTTATAGGCTTCATAACTCTACCTCAGTTTCCCCTGAGGTCACAAGAATTCAACATTCAAACAAAATATAATTGAGCTACTGTGAGGTGATTCACGAAAGAACTATAAAAAAATATCTCTCTCTCTTTCCCAACGTAACCGAGTCCCTGCTTCTTGTCCCTAATTCTTTCCATTTCCATCTCACTGTCTTTGTTTTTTACTCTTTGTGGTTGCTTTTGAAGAACCCTAAATATCAAGTATATTGCAGGTGGCGACATTCAGTGTATCAGATATACAGATGGGGAAATAGATAAAAACAACCACAAAATGTAGAAAACAAAGACAGTATATGTGATGTCTCACACACTGAATGTCACCAACTGCAATATACTTGAGCTTTAGGGATCTTCAACAGTCACATCTACAGAGATTTGCATTATTTTAGGGCATTACTCCCATTTCTGTCCCTTATTGGCTATTACAGGATTCAATTCTATATCTTAAAGAGGCTGCTGCAGACCGCTGAAGAAATGGTCGGGAAAGTTTTGTTTTTTAACTTCACCTTTTTTGGAGTGTGGAGGAACAAAGTGCACCTCCCAACTCCACAGAACTACTTTGAGCCGCTGCTGGCTCATACTCGGCACCTCCTGCATCTCAATCCTCAGAGTATGTGATGCTCCCTGAGCGCAGTAAGAATCCTCAGTCTCAATATCCTTGTTCCCACTTCGCCCAGCAGTGGAAACAATCTTTCACCATTTACCCACAGTAAGGTTCCCAGGTTTCACTCACTCTTTTACTGGCTGCTCCTCTCTCAGCACTGCTTCCACTCACCATGTTGCTGCTGTTGCTCTTGCCTCTGTAGGAAATTAAGGGGCACACGCCCACCATACCCCATTCATATCTCCCCAACTTAAACCCTAATCCCCCCACAACTACCAGAACCCAATTTCCTTCTCCACCCCTCTTCACCCCAGTCCCAATTGCTCCGACCCCCAGTCCCCAGATACACGAGGCCCAATCTCCTGGCAATCGGGAGGCCTATAAAAGGGCCGCGAGTTCGGGAGGCAGCAGGAGTTCGAGGAGCGACAATCGAGAAGCGATCTGGTGCAGGGGCAGAAGGTTAACAAAGAAGTAGAAAGAAATCGAAGGGTGACGTCACAGCCAAGTGAGTAAGTGATTGGCTGGTGGATTGGTGACTATTTAATCTTTTTTTCTTCTTTTTATTTCCTTATCAGTAGGTAACCTTTGACATTGTTGCCAAATTAAGTTAATCTAAGGGTTAAGTCATGGCAGGAGAGGCCAGACATGTGTCATGCTCCTCCTGTGCTATGTGGGAAGCCAGGGACGCTTCCAGTGTCCCTGATGATTACATGTGCAGGAAGTGTATCCTGCTGCAGCATCTGACAGACCGCATTGCGGCATTGGAGCTGCGCATGGATTCACTCTGGAGCATCCGCGATGCTAAGGATGTCATGAATAGCACATTTAGTGAGTTGGTCACAGCGCAGGCAAAGGTTACTCAGGCAGATAGGGACTGGGTGACCAGCAGGAAGAGCAGTAGAAGGAAGGTAGTGTAGGGGTCCCCTGCGGTCATCCCCCTCCAAAACAGATACTTCGTTTTGGGTACTGTTGGGGGCGATGACTCATCAGGGAAAGGCAGCAGCAGCCAAGTTCATGGCACCATGGGTGGCTCTGCTGCACAGGAGGGCAGGAAAAAGAGTGGAGATTCTATTGTAAGGGAAATAGAAAGGTGTTTCTGCGGCCGCAATCGAGACTCCAGGATGGTATGTTGCCTCCCTGGTGCAAGAGTCAAGGATGTCTCGGAGCAGCTGCAGGACATTTTGGAGGGGGAGGGTGAACAGCCAGTTGTCGTGGTGCATGTAGGTACCAACGATATGGGTAAAAAACGGGATGAGGTTCTACAAGCTGAATTTAGGAAGCTCGGAGCTAAATTAAAAAGCAGGACCTCAAAGGTAGTAATCTCAGGATTGCTACAGTGCCACGTGCTAGTTAGAGTAGGAATTGCAGGATAGCTAAGATGAATACGTGGCTTGAGGAGTGCTGCAGGAGGGAGGGATTCAAATTCGTGGGACATTGGAACCGGTTCTGGGGGAGGTGGGACCAGTACAAACCGGACAGTCTGCACCTGGGCAGGACCGGAAAAAATGTCCTCGGAGGAGTGTTTGCTAGTGCTGTTGGGGAGGGTTTAAACTAATATGACAGGGGGATGGGAACCTATGCAGGGAAGTAAAATGTGGGCAGAAGCAACAGATAGAAAGAAGAAAAGTAAAAGTGGAGGGCAGAGAAACCCAAGGCAAAAATCAAAAAGGGCCACATTACAGCAAAAGTCTAAAGGGACAAAGTGTGTTAAAAAGACAAGCTTGAAAGCTCTGTGCCTCAATGCGAGAATTATTCGTAATAAGGTGGGCAAATTAACTGCACAGCCAGCTATTAACAAATATGATATAATTGGGATTATGGAGGCATGGCTCCAGGGTGATCAAGGCTGGGAACTCAACATCCAGGGGTATTCAACATTCAGGAAGGATAGACAGAAAGGAAAAGGAGGTGGGATAGCGTTGCTGATTAGAGAAGAAATTAATGCAATAGTAAGGAAGGATGATGTGGAATCTGTATGAGTAGAGCTGCGGAATACCAAAGGGCAGCAAACACGAGTGGGAGTTGTGTACAGACCACCAAACAGTAGTAGTGAGGTTGGGGACAGCATCAAACAAGAAATTGGGGATGCGTGCAATAAAGGTACAGCGGTTATCATGGGCAACTTTAATCTACATATAAATTGGGCAAACCAAACTGGTAGCAGTACGGTGGAGGAGGATTTCCTGGAGTGTATTAGGGATGGTTTTCTAGACCACTATGTCGAGGAACCAACTAGAGGGCTGGCCATCCTAGACTGGGTGATATGTAACGAGAAAAGACTAATTAGCAATCTTGTTGTGTGAGGTCCCTTGGGGAAGAGTGAGCATAATATGGTAGATGGAGAGTGACACAGTTAATTCAGAGACTAGGGTCCTGTACTTAAGGAAAGGTAATTTCGATGGTATGAGGCATGAATTGGCTAGAATAGACTGGCGAATGATGCTTAATGGGTTGACGGTGGATAGGCAATGGCAAACATTTAAAGATCACATGGATAAACTTCAACAATTGTACATCCCTGTCGAGAGTAAAAATAAAACGGGGAAGGTGGCTCAACCGTGGCTAACAAGGGAAATTAGGGATAGTGTTAAATCCAAGGAAGAGGCATATAAATTGGCCAGAAAAAGCAGCAAACCTGAGGACTGGGAGAAATTTAGAATTCAGCAGAGGAGGACAAAGAGCTTAATTAGGAGGGGGAAAATAGAGTATGAGAGGAAGCTTGCAGGGAACATAAAAACTGACTGCAAAAGCTTCTATAGATATGTGAAGAGAAAAAGATTAGTGAAGACAAATGTAGGTCCCTTGCAGTCAGAATCAGGTTAATTTATAATGGGGAACAAAGAAATGGCAGACCAATTGAACAAATACTTTGGTTCTGTCTTCACGAAGGAAGACACAAATAACCTTCCGGAAATACTAGGGGACCGAGGGTCTAGCGAGAAGGAGGAACTGAAAGAAATCCTTACTAATCAGGAAATTGTGTTAGGGAAATTGAAGGGATTGAAGGCTGATAAATCCCCAGGGCCTGATAGTCTGCATCCTAGAGTACTTAAGGCAGTGGCCCTAGAAATAGTGGATGCATTGGTGATCATTTTCCAACATTCTATCGACTCTGGATCAGTTCCTATGGACTGGAGGGTAGCTAATGTAACACCAATTTTTAAGAAAGGAGGGAGAGAGAAAATGGGGAATTATAGACCGGTTAGCCTGACATCAGTAGTGGGGAAAATGTTGGAATCAATTATTAAAGATGTAATAGCAGCGCATTTGGAAAGCAGTGAGGAGGATCGGTCCAAGTCAGCATGGATTTATGAAAGGGAAATCATGCTTGACAAATCTTCTAGAATTTTTTGAGGTTGTAATTAGTAGAGTGGACAAGGGAGAACCAGTGGATGTGGTGTATTTGGATTTCAAAAGGTTTTTGACAAGGTCCTACACAAGAGATTGGTGTGCAAAATTAAAGCACGTGATATTGGGGGCAATGTATTGACGTGGATAGAGAACTGGTTGGCAGACAGGATGCAGAGAGTCGGGATAAACAGGCCCTTTTCAGAATGGCAGGCAGTGACTAGTGGGGTGTCACAGGGCTGTGCTGGGACCCCAGCTATTTACAATATACATCAATGATTTAGATGAAAGAATTGAGAGTAATATCTCCAATTTTGCAGATGACACTAAGCTGGGTGGCGATGTGAGCTGTGAGGAGGATGCTAAGAGGCTGCAGGGTGACTTGGACAGGTTAGGTGAGTGGGCAAATGCATGACAGATGCAGTATAATGTGGATAAATGTGAGGTTATCCACTTTGGTGGCAAAAGCATGAAGGCAGAATATTATCTGAATGGCGGCAGATGAGGAAAAGGGGAGGTGCAACGAGATCTGGGTGTCATGGGACTGGACAGGTTAGATGCGGGAAGAATGTTCCCGATGTTGGGGAAGTCCAGAACCAGGGGACATAGTCTTAGGATAAGGGGTAGGCCATTTAGGACTGAGATGAGGAGAAACTTCTTCACTCAGAGAGTTGTTAACCTGTGGAATTCTCTGCCGCAGAGAGTTGTTGATGCCAGTTCACTGGATATATTCAACAGGGAGTTAGATATGGCTCTTACGGAGAGAAAGCAGGAAAGGGGTACTGAAGGAATGATCAGCCATGATCTTATTGAATGGCGGTGCAGGCTCGAAGGGCCGAATGGCCTACTCCTGCACCTATTTTTCTATGTTTCTATCAGTCATTGAAGGTTGGCATGCAGGTGCAGCAGGTGGTGAAGAAGGCAAATGGCATGTTGGCTTCATAGCTAGGGGATTTGAGTATAGGAGCAGGGAGGTCTTACTGCAGTTGTACAGGGCCTTGGTGAGGCCTCATCTGGAATATTGTGTTCAGTTTTGTTCTCCTAATCTGAGGAAGGACGTTCTTGCTATTGAGGGAGTGCAGCGAAGGTTCACCAGACTGATTCCCGGGATGGCAGGAGTGACAAATGAGGAGAGACTAGATAGACTGGGCCTGTATTCACTGGAGTTTAGAAGAATGAGAGGGATCTCACAGAAACATATAAAATTCTGATGGGACTGGACAGGTTAGATGCAGGAAGAATGTTCCTGATGTTGGGGGAGTCCAGTACCAGGGGTCACAGTCTAAGGATCAGAGGTAAGCCATTTAGGACCGAGATGAGGAGAAACGTCTTCACTCAGAGAGTTGTTCACCTGTGGAATTATCTTCCGCAGAGTTGTTGATGCCAGTTCGTTAGATATATTCAAGAGGGAGTTGGATATGGCCCTTACGGCTGAAGGGGTATGGAGAGAAAGCAGTAAAGCGGTACTGAGGTGAATGATCAGCCATGATCTTATTGAATGGTGGTGCAAGGTCAAAGGGCCGAATGGCCTACTCCTGCACCTATTTTCTATGTTTCTATGTTTCTGACTGTCCCACACCCTAATCCCCTGACTGCCCCACTTCCCGTCCCAATCTCAATCTCCCGGCCCCTCCTGTCCCAGTCTTAGCCTGGTAATGGTGTACATAGTAAGGAACCATCCTGGTGAGTGTGGCCAAATACATTTCTATTTGGTAAAATGTAATTCATCATTTTTGTGACAAAGCTAATCAAAAATGATACCAGAAGTGGTTCTCGAATCTGATTGCTTTCTGGTTCCGAGATTGTATTGGTTGAAAGAGCAGTGATCTGAGGAATCTAACTAGCCAAACTTCTGGGATGCAATTATGTTAATTACTAGTTCTATAATGTGATGGCTAAAGAGTTTCTACTCTCTGACTTTGTGAGCTGAAGGTACTCCATACACTACATTCACACAGATAGATACTCTCACTGTCACTAGGGAGAAAATTTTTAAAAAGTAACCCCCCTTAAAATCTTACTCAACTTTTTGCTGCGTTTCAAAGAAACCTCTGTATTGCAAGAGGCCAGTTCCACCTCCTATTAGTATTCCAAGGTAACAATTTACTCCAACTAAAATAGGTGGGCAGACAACCTACTGCCAGGCCTCTGCTGATGCACACTAATGAAAATTTATTATATGCTCTTTTTTAAACAAGTGTCTGGCTAATTTTATACAGCTCTTCCCTGATAAAAGGAGATTTTTTTTAAGGTAATGAAAATGTCAAACCTGTGCAGTACCTTCGTCATTCACTATAATAGTGGCAACCCCTGTTGATGCTTCATCCGTTTGACCCATACAGTCTGTAATGAGATATTGATATAATGTGTAATAATAATTTTCAAACTGTGACATACAGCTATGTAATTAGAATGTATGGGGGCTTGATTTATGCTGAAGCTGTCTCCAATCAATAATGTTTAGTTACAACTTGTAAAAATTAGTTACAACCCGCAAGTTGATGACAGAAAAAGTTGACAAATGAGAAATGTTTAACAAAAGATTTGTAATAATTCCATTGTAGATTCATAATCTCTCTCAATAGGAACACAATAATTTGAAGTAATACCTGTAGACACGCCATTACTTTTGAAGTTTTGGATGTAATTATCTCCAAATGAATCTTTTCCAACCTGTTTGTGAGGGAAAGAATGGTTAGGTGATGGCTTCTTGAAGCTGACACACTTTTATTCCATTTTAATAAAGAACCAATATTTTAATTAATTTCTGATAGTAGGATTGAAATAACTCTCAGCTGGCTCTTAGGATGCAATTTAATGAAAACATTTCCCAAAACAAGGTTGTCAGTAACAGTCTAGTTTCTCTATTCATCAACAGCTTGCAGAACAATCTGGAACTTCTGACAATTAAAAAAAAAATATTTGCTCTTGGGATGTGGGTGTCGCTGGCAAAGCCAACATTTATTGCCAACCCCTAATTGCCCTTGAGAAGGTGGTGGTGAACCGCCTTCTTGAACCGCTGCAGTCCTTGAAGTGAAGGTACTCCCAGTGTTGTTAGGGAGGGAGTTCGAGGATTTTGACCCAGTGACGATGAAGAAATCAGGATGGTATGTAACTTGGAGGGGAACTTGCAGGTGATGGTGTACCCAGGTTCCCTTGAGCTTCCAGGTAGTAGAGGCCGTGGGTTTGTGAGGCGCTGTTGAAGAAACTTTGGCAAGTTGCTGCAGTGCATCTTGCTGATCAAGCGGGCTGCTTTGTCCTGGATGGTGTCGTGCTTCTTGAGTGTTGTTGGAGCTGCATCACCAGGCAAGTGGAGAGTATTTCATCACACTCCTGACTTGTGCCTTGTAGATGGTGGAAAGACTAAGGTGAGTCAGGAGGTGAGACACTTGCTGCAGAATACCCAACCTCTGACCTGCTCTTGTACCCACAGTATTTATGTGGCTGGTCCAGTTAAGTTTCTGGTCAATGGTGACCCACAGGATGTTGATGGTGAGGGATTCGACAATGTTAATGTCAAGGGGTGGTGGTTAGACTCTCTCTTTTTGGAGATAGTCATTGCCTGGCGAATGTTACTTGCCACTTATCAGCCCAAGCCTGAATGTTGTCCAGGACTTTCTGCATACGGGCATGGACGGCTTCATTATCTGGGGAGTTGCGAATGGAACTGAACACTGTGCAATCATCAGCGAATATCTCCACTTCTGACCTTACGATGGAGGGAAGGTCATTGATGAAGCAGCTGAAGATGGTTGGGCCTAGGACTCTACCCTGAGGAACTCCTGCAGTGATGTGCTGGGGTTGAGATGATTGACCGCCAACAACTATAACCATCTTCCTTTGTGCTAGGTATTACAGCCAGTGGAGTGTCCCCCCCACCCTCACCCCTCCGCCCCAATTCCCATTGACTTCAATTTTACTCAATGCCACACTTGGTTAAATGCTGCCTTGATGTCAAGGGCAGTCACTATCATCTCACCTCTGGACTTCAACTCTTTTGTCCATGCTTAGACCAAGCTGTAATGAGGTCTGGAGCTGAGTGGTCGGGGCAGAATCCAAACTGAGCATCGGTGAGCAGGTTATTGGTGACTGAGTGCCGCTTGCTAGTACTGTCGAAGACACCTTCCATCACTTTGCTGATAATTGAGAGTAAACTGATGGGGCCATAATTGGCCAGATTGGATTTGTGCTGCTTTTTATGAACAGGGCATACATTGTCAGTTTTCCACATTGTCGGTAGATGCCAGTGTTGTAGCGGTACTGGAACAGCTGGCTAGAGGCACAGCTAGTTCTGGAGCACAAGTCTTCAGCACGATAGCCGGGATGTTGTCGGGGTCCATAGTCTTTGCTGTACCAGTGTGCTCAGCTGTTAGGAGTGAATCAAATCGGCTGAAGACATGCGTCTGTGATGGTGGGGACCTCAAGAGAAGGCAGATATAGATCATCCACTTGGCAAGTCTAGCTGAAGATGGTTGCAAACATTTGTCTTTTGCACTCGCTTGCTGGGCTCCGCCATCATTGAGGATGGGTATGAGGATATTCATGGAGCCTCCTCCCGTTAGTTGTTTAATTGTCCACACCATTCACGACTGGATGTGGCAAGATTGCAAAGCTTTGAACTGATCCATTGATTGTGGGATTGCTTCGCTCTGTCTATAACATGCTTCTTTCGCATGCATGTAGTCCTGTATTGCAGTTTCCCCAGGTTGGCACCTAATTTTTAGGTACGCCTGATGCTGCTCCTAGCATGTTCTTCTGCACTCCTCATTGAACCAAGAACCTGGCTTGATGGTAATGGTAGAGTGAAGGATACACCGGACCATGAGGTTACAGAATGCAGTGGAGTAGAATTCTGCTGCTGCTGCTGATGGCCCACAGCGCCTTGTGGATGCCCACTTTTAAGCTGCTAGATTTGTTCTGAATCTATCCCATTTAGCACGGTGGTAGTGCTACACAACACAATGGAGGGTATCCTCAGTGAGAAGATGGGTCTTTGACTCCACGAGCACTGTGCGGTGGTCACTGCTACCAATGCTGTCATGGATAGATGCATCTGCAACAAGTAAACTGATGAGGACGAGGTCAAGTAGGTTTCTCCGTCGTGTTGGTTCTCTCACCACCTGCTGCAGGCCCAGTCTGGCAGCTACTTCCTTCAGGTCTCGTCCAGCTCAGTCACTAGTGGTGCTACCGAGCCACTCTTAGTGATAAACATTGAAGTCCCCCAGCCAGAGTACAAATGCATTCAGCATTCATCCACACAGTATGAAAGCCATGAACAGTTGCCAACATAGTATCTAAAACAACACGGTATATCTCTCAAATGAAATAACTGTAGTAGTGGACAAGGAATATCCAGCGTATTCACTATACTTTGAATTCAAGGCAGTAGACAAAGTTCCACACGTGAAGCTTTCAAAGAAGATTCAGCTCAATGGAATTAAGACAGATTAGCTAGCTGGATTGAAAATTAGTGAGTAATGGAAAGATTATGATAGTTAGAGAGGGGATTACTAGGGATCTTTTTGCAGGTGTCTGTTCTACATCCTTTGGAGTACACAATTTGTAAACTATACAGAGGAGGTACTTTTAGAACTATACTGATTTACTGATAATACAAGAGTCATGGCCTGGTGACTAATGTAAATGAGATAAGCCATATTTAAAGGAATCTGGACCAGTTAAGGTGATGGATAAAGGAATGGTGATTGATGTTAACGTGGATAAGTATAAAGAAATCACATTGGATCGAGAAACAAAACAATGATTAGCAACAGTAGGAACGGAGAAGAATTTGGTGAAATAGTTGACCATTCAACATCTTTAGCCAATTTGAGAGCATGGTCAACAAGGCTACCAAATACGAAGATGCCTTTCAAGGTTAACCTTATACAGCTCATTGTTAAGGTCTTAATTTACAATACTATGTGCAGTTTTGAGCACCCCATCCAAAAATGGACATTGATAATATGTGCACTGAAAGGGTTCAGAGCAGACTGACCAGGATGATTTTGGGATAAAATACTAAACTATATAATGATTTAGTCTTGTGGGGATGGATACAAATACGATCTATGGAATTCAATTGGTCATGATTGGATATTGTAAGTTGCCTCATCAGTTTATGATCCTGTAATTTCAATAAGTATCCCAGATCTTTTAATCTGTGGTTATCCATTACCCACAGAAATTTAAACATATTGGTCAGTTTGAATTTATGTAGTTTATAGAAGGAATTGGCTTGATTATCCCACTGGCTTTTTCTTGTTCTATATTTAAAGTTCCAACAACTTGATTTTCTCCTCCTCCAAATAAGAGCTTTCGTTCTAAACCTTCTTGTTCCCAATCCTACCTAATAAGACCATTCTCTTCTCTCTTTTTTATTCCAATAGAGCTTGGTGAAAACTTCATGGCTGGTGTGATGCATTTTCAACTGATCCACCAAGTTAAAATTGTAGTGTGAATGTATCCCCATCAGCAGATCTATTTTTGTACCAATTTTTTTTGACAGGTTATTGGGACCAGTCCTGGGGCACCTGTTCATGCTTGATAGGTTGCACCTGCACAGAGCTGGGACCAATGTCCTTGTGGGGAGGTTAACTCGTGCTGTGGCGGAGGGTTTAAACTAAATTGGCAGGGGGAGGGGCAACAGGATGCAGCGCCAGAGAGGAGAGACAAGATGCAAAGAAAACTAGAATGGACAAACAGCAACAGAATAAAGAATAGTGTAGAAAGAGCTGGAATTAGATGGAGGGAGAAAAGCAAAGCCGATTAGCATGGTGATTGAATGTATGTGTGTTAGAGAGAAAATAAGGTACATGAGCTGCAGGCACAAGTTGCCACATGGGGTTATGATGGAGGCTATAACAGCAACCTGGCTTAAACAAGGGCAGCAATGAAAACAAAACATTTCTGGCTACAATGTATTCAGGAGGGATAGGAAAGGAAAAAAGGGGTGTAGCTGCATTGTTCAAGGATAATATTACGTTCTACATAGGGATGATATACAAGAGGGTTCAAAGACTGAATCAAAGGTAGTAATCTCAGGATTGCTGCCAGTGCCACGTGCTAATCAGAATAGGAATTGCAGGATAGCTCAGATGAATATGTGGCTTGAGGAATGGTGCAAGGGGAAGGGATTCAAATTCCTGGGATCGGTTCTGGGGAAGGTGGGACCAGTACAAACTGGACGGTTTGCACCTGGGCAGGACCAGAACCGATGTCCTAGGCGGAGTGTTTGCTAGTGCTGTTGGGGAGAGTTTAAACTAAAATGGCAGGGGGATGGGAATCTATGCAGGGAGACAAAGGGAAGTAAAAAGGGGGCAGAAGCAAAAGGTAGAAAGGAGAAAAGAAAGAGTGGAGGGCAGAGAAATCAAGGGTAAAATTCAAAAAGGGCCACGTTACAACATCATTCAAAAAGGACAAAGACTGTTAAAAAAATAAGCCTGAAGGCTCTGAGCTGAGTCTCAATGCGAGGAGCATTCGTAATAAGGTGGATGAGTTGACTGCGCAGATAGCTGTTAACGGGTATGATGTAATTGGGATTACGGAGACATAGCTTCAGCGTAACCAAGGCTGGGAACTCAACATCCAGGGGTATTCAATATTCAGGAAGGATGGACAGGAAGAGCGTTACTGGTTAAAGAGGAGATTAATGCAATAGTAAGGAAGGGCATTAACTTGGATGATGTGGAATCTGTATGGATAGAGCTGCGAAACACCAAAGGGCAGAAAATGTTAGTGGGAGTTGTGTACAGACCACCAAACAGTAGTAGGGAGGTTGGGGATGGCATCAAACAGGAAATTAGGGATGCATGCAGTTATCATGGGTGACTTTAATCTACATATTGATTGGGCTAACCAAACTGGTAGCAATACTGTGGAGGAGGATTTTCTAGAGTGTATAAGGGACGGTTTTCTCGACCAATATGTCGAGGAACCAACTAGAGAGCAGGCCACCCTAGACTGGGTCTTGTGTAATGAGAGAGGAGTAATTAGCAATCTGGTCGTGTGGGGCCCCTTGGAGAAGAGTGATCATAATATGGTAGAATTCTTTATTAAGAGGGAAAGTGACACAATTAATTCAGAGACTAGGGTCCTGAACTTAAAGAAAGGAAACTTCGACAGTATGAGATGTGAATTGGCTAGGATAGACTGGAAAATGATATTTAAAGGGTTGGCGGTGGATAGGCAATGGCAGACATTTAAAGATCATATGGATGAAGTTCAACAATTGTACATCCCTGTGTGGCGTAAGAATAAAAAAGGGAAGGTGGCTCAACCGTGACTAACAAGGGAAATTAGGGAAAGTGTTAAATCCAAGGAAGAGGCATATAAATTGGCCAGAAACCTGAAGACTGTGAGAAATTTAGAATTCAGCAGAGGAGGACTAAGGGTTTAATTAGGAGAAGGAAAATAGAGTATGAGAGTAAGCTTACAGGGAACATAAAAACTGACTGCAAAAGGTTCTATAGATATGTGAAGAGAAAAGTTAGTGAAGACTAATGTAGGTCCCTTGCAGTCAGAATCAGATGAGGGAACAAGGAAATGGCAGACAAATTGAACAAATACTTTGGTTCTGTCTTCATTAAGGAAGACATGAATAAGCTCCCGAAAATACTAGGGACCGAGGGTCTAGTGAGAAGGGGGAACTGAGGGAAATCCTTATCAATCAGGAAATGGTGTTCGGGAAATTGAAGGGACTGAAGGCCGATATTCCCCAGGATCTGATAGTCTGCATCCCAGAGTACTTAAGGAAGTGGCCATAGAAATAGTAGATGCATTGGTGGTCATTTTCCAACATTCCATGGACTCTGGATCAGTTCCTATGGATTGGAGGGTAGCTAATGTAACCCCGCTTTTTAAAAAAAGGAAGGAGAGAGAAAGCAAGGAATTATAGACCGGTTAGCCTGACATCTGTGGTGGGGAAAATGTTGGAATTAATTATTAAAGATGTAATAGCAGCGCATCTGGAAAGCAGTGACAGGATCGATCCAAATCAGCATGGATTTATGAAAGGGAAATCATGCTTGACAAATCTTCTAGATTTTTTTGAGGATGTAACTAGTAGAGTGGACAAGGGAGAACCAGTGGATGTGATGTATTTGGACTTTCAAAAGGCTTTTGACAAGGTCCCACACAAGAGGTTAGTGTGCAAAATTAAGGCACATGGTTTGGGGGTAATGTATTGACGTGGATAGAGAACTGGTTGGCAGGCAGGAAGCAAAGAGTAGGAATAAATGGGTCCTTTACAGAATGGCAGGCAGTGACTAGTGGGGTGTTGCAGAGTTCAGTGCTGGGACCCTAGCTATTTACAATATACATTAATGATTTAGACGAAGAAATTGAAGGTAATATCTCAAAGTTTGCAGATGACACTCAGCTGGGTGGCAGTGCGAGCTGCGAGGAGGATGCTAAGAGGCTCAGGGGGACTTGACAGGTTAGGTGAATGGGCAAATGCAATACAGATGCAGTATAATGTGGATAAATGTGAGGGTATCCACTTTGGTGGCAAAAACAGGAAGGCAGATTATTATCTGAATGGTGACAGATTAGTAAAAGGGAGGTGCAAATAGACCTGGGTGTCATGGTACATCAGTCATTGAAGGCAGGCATGCAGGTACAGCAGGCAGTAAAGAAAGCAAATGGCATGCTGGCCTTCATAGTGAGGGGATTTGAGTATAGGGGCAGGGAGGTCTTATTGCAGTTGTACAGGGCCTTGGTGAGACCCTGTATTGTGTGCAGTTTTGGTCTCCTAATCTGAGGAAGGATGTGCTTGCTATTGAGGGAGTGCAGCGAAGGTTCACCAGACTGATTCCCGGGATGGCAGGACTGACATATGAGGAAAGACTGGATCGACTAGGCTTATACTCACTGGAATTTAGAAGAATGAGAGGGGATCTCATAGAAACTTATAAAATTCTGACGGGACTGGACAGGTTAGATACAGGTAAAATGTTCCCGATGTTGGGGAAGTCCAGAACTAGGGGTCACTGTCTAAAGATAAAGGGTAAGCCATGTAGGACCGAGATGAGGAGAAACTTTTTCACCCAGAGAGTTGTGAACCTGTGGAATTATCTGCCACGGAAAGTTGTTGAGTCCAGTTCGTTAGACATATTCAAAAGGGAGTTAGATGTGTCCCTTACAGCTAAAGGGATCAGGGAGTATGGAGAGCAGGCATGGGTGGGTACTGAGGTTGCATGATCAGCCATGATCATATTGAATGACGGTGCAGGTTCAAAGGGCCGAATTGCCTACTCCTGCACCTATTTTCTATGTTTCTATTTAGTTAGAGTTAAGGGACAGAAAAGGAGCTGTTACATTGCTGGATGTTTACTATAGAGCCCAGATAGTGAGGAGGAGATAGAGGAGCAAATCTGTAGGCAAATTTCAGAAAAATGTAAAAATAGTAGAGGACTTCATTTACCCTGATATCGAAAAAAAAGAGTTAAGTGCAAGTAGGGAGAAAAATTCCTAAAACGTGTATAGGAGAACTTTCTTAATCAGTATATTTCTAGCTCAGTGAGGAAGGAGGGCAATGCTGATCTCGTTCTGGGGAATGAAATAGAGCAGGTGGCGTGTGTTTCAATGGTGTGATCATAATACAATTAAGTTTAAAGTAGTTATGGAAAGGGACAAAGAACAATTCAAGGTGAAAATATACATCTGGAAGAGTCAATTTTCAGTAATTTGAGAAGGGATCTAGCACAGGTGGACTAGGAACATAGAAACAGGAGTAGGCCATTCTGCCATTCGAGCCTGTTCCACCATTCAATGAGATCATTCCTGATCTGCAACCTAACTCCATATACTGGGAACCAAAGTGGACCGGGAAAACAATAAATGACCTATGCAGGCCTTTAAGGCGGATATAGTTCAGGTACAAACCAAGCATATTCCCATAAGGAGGAAAGATGGGGCATCCAAAAATAAGGAGATTTATGACCAATGTCAGGTGCAGCACCAGAGTAGAAATCAGTCAGAATATGGAAAGTGCAAGGGGAAATTGAAAAACAATATTAGAAGAACAAAAAGAGAGTATCAGAAAAGATTAATGGGTAACGTAAAAGTGAACCCAAAAATCTTATATGAACATATAGGGCTAGAAATTAGTTTTTTGGTGATAGCGATATTTTTTTCACCAAAATACCGCTATCACTCCGCTAGTTTTTTAAGGCCTAAGGTTTGTGTAAAAATGCGCCCAGCGTTAAAAATCGGCGTTGCACGAGGATTCACAGCAGAAACCGCGATCCTCGTCAACTTTAGTCCGAGGCCGATTACCGCTGCGAGAGAGCGAAAACGCCCACCAAAAATTCAAAAAACAAAAAAATCACAAAACATTCACAAGATACTTAACTATCCAATCGCTGCAAAAGAATTAAAAAATAAAACCTCTAACTTACCTTTTTTGCAGGTCTTCATACCTACTGCTGTTCCAAGGATTGCAACGCAGGTTTTTCCCGGGCAGTTCTTTTCGCGCAAAATACGGGTCACCGCTGAGACAAATTTTTGGTGAAAGCGCTTTTTTGAGTCTTGCACGTCGGCGGTTCGCTCCCCAGCGGTACTTAAAAACCGTCGGCACAAGATTTCTACGAATTTACCAGTTTGCCACTTTTCGCCAAAAACGGCGAAATATCGCTGAAAACAGAGGCGCAAAGTTGGGGAATTTGAAGTCCATAAAAGGATTTAAAGGAATGGTGCGGCCAATTCGCGACAAAAAAGGAAATATTCTTGTGGAGGCAGAGAAGGACAAGGCATCAGGTACATGGGAACACCATCACCTGCAAGTTCCCCTCACAGTCACACACCATCCTGACTTGAAAATATATCACTGTTCCTTCATCGTAGGTTTTGTACACATAATAGGTTCAGAAATCTAGCTACTGAGGCGCACATCGGAGACCCTTATTATGCTGCAAATGTACTGATTTTGACTGACATTAAGGTGTAGTAATAATGCAAACTCTTTAAATGTGCTTTGATGCTGTGCTTAACTACAGTAGCCAGCAACTAATTTATTAGAGATATTAGCGAACCCATCAGATTAAAGCTAACACATACCATCATCTTTCACATTAATGCATCCAAACTGCCTCACATTTTATTTTTATTTTTTAATTCTTTTGCAGCGATTCGATAGTTACGTGTTTTGTGAATGTTTTGTGAAGTTTTAGTGCAAAGTTGGCAGTATGACTGTGCCCTAACAACAATGCCATTATTTCCTATTATTCTATAGGTAATTTGGAAACTTGGTTAGATAAACAACAACAACTTGCATTTAGAGTTAGATATGACCCTTACGGCTAAAGGGATCAAGGGGTATGCAGAGAAAACAGGAAAGGGGTACTGAGGTGAACGATCAGCCATGATCTTATTGAATGGTGGTGCAGGCTCGAAGGGCCGAATGGCCTACTCCTGCACCTATTTTCTATGTTTCTTTATAGCGCCTTTAACATAGTGAAACGTCCCAAGGTGCTTCACAGGAGTATTATGAGATAAAAATTTGACACCGAGAAGTAGAAATTAACGCAGGTGACCAAAAGCTTGGTCAAAGAGGTAGGTTTTAAGGAGCGTCTTGAAGGAGGAAAATGAGGTAGAGAGGCAGAGAGGTTTAGGCAGGGAATTCCAGAGCTTCGGGCCTAAGCAACAGAAGACACGGCCACCAATGGTTGAGCGATTATAATCAGGAATGCTCAAAAGCGGAGAATTAGAGGAGCGCAGATATCTTGGGGGTTGTGGGTCTCGAGGAGATTACAGAGATAGGGAGGGGCAAGGCCATAGAGAGATTTGAAAATCAGGTCGAGAATTTTGAAATCGAGGCATTGCTTAACCGGAAGCCAATGTAGGTCAGTGAGCACAGGGGTGATGGTTGAGCAGGACTTGGTGCAAGTTAGGACACGGGCAGCCAAGTTTTGGATCACCTCTAGTTTACATAGGGTAGAATGTGGGAGGCCAGCCAGGAGTGTGTTGGAATAGTCAAGTCTAGAGGTAACAAAGGCATGGAGGAGGGCTTCAGCAGCAGATGAGCTGAAGCAAAGGCAGAGATGGGCGATGTTACGGAGGTGGAAATAGGCGGTTTTAGTTATGCTGCAGATATGTGGTCGAAAGCTCATTTCAGGGTCAAATATGACAGCAAGGATGCGAACAGTCTGGTTCAGCCACAGACAGAAGTTGGGGAGAGGGATGGAGTCAGTGGCTAGGAAATGGAATTTGTGGCGGGGACCAGAAACAATGGCTTCGGTCTTCCTAATATTCAATTGGAGAAAATTTTTGCTCATTCAAAACTGGATGTCGGATAAGCAGTCTGACAATTTAGAGACCCTGGAGGGGTCGTGAGAAGTGGTAGAACATTGTGTCATCAGCGTACATGTGTAAACTGATTCTGTGTTTCGGATGACGTTGCCAAGGGGCAACATGTAGATGAGAAATAGGAGGGGGCCAAGGATAGATCCTTGGGGGACACCAGAGATAACGGTACGGGGACGGGAATAGAAGCTGTTGCAGGTGATTCTCTGGCTACGATTAGATAGATAAGAATGGAACCAGGCAAGTGCAGTCCCACCCAGCTGGATGATGGTGGAGAAGCGTTGGAGAAGAATAAAGTGGTCAACCTTGTCAAAGGCTGCAGACAAGTCAAGAAGGACGAGGAGGGATAGTTTGCCTTTGTCACAGTCACAGTCACAAAGGATGTCATTTGTGATTTTGATGACAGCCATTTCGGTACTGTGGCAGGAGCAGAGACTAGATTGGAGGGATTCAAATGTGGAATTGCGGGAAAGATGGGCACGGATTTAAGAGGCGACAACACGTTCAAGGACTTTGGAGAGGAAAGGGAGGTTGGAGATGGGGTGGTAGTTTGCAAGGACGGAGGGGTCGAGGATTGTTTTTTTGAGAGGGGTCATGATGACAGATTTGAGGGAAAGGGGACAGTACCTGAGGAGAACTGTTAACAATGTCAGCTAACATGGGAGTCAGAAAAGGAAGTTGGGTGGTCTGCAATTTAGTGGGAATAGGTTTAAGGGAGTCAGAAGTGGGTCTCATAGACAGGATGAGCTCGGAAAGGTCAAAAGGGAAGATTGGAGAGAAACTGGAGAAAGATGTGAGGTCAGGGCTAGGGCAGGGTGGGTTAGGGGAAGAGACAGAGGCGACTGAATGGATGGTCCCAATCTTAGCGACAAAGAAGTCCATGAGCTCCTCATACTTACTGTCGGTGGTGAGGGTGGAGACTGGGGAGAAGGGTTCAAAAAGACAGTTAGCCGTGGAGAATAGAAGCCGGGGTTTATCTTTACATTCAATAATGACTCTGGCATAGTGAGCGATAGTGCTTTATGTGGTCCAGCCAGATCTGGTGGTGAATGGCTAAACCAGTTGTCCGCCATATCCGTTCAAGTCTGCGTCCCTTGGACTGAAGGGAGCGAAAATCAGGGCTGTACCAGGGGGAATGGCAAGGTGAAAGAGAGTAATTGTTTTAACAGGGATTAGGGCATCAAAGGTGGTGGTGATGGTGTGATTGAGCAGATCAGTAGTGCAGAAATGTTATGGTGTCAAGGCTGGACAGTTGAGAATTCACAAGTGCAGTTCTAAGAGAGTTAGGAGAGAGATTTTTTTCCAGGGGGCGGACACAGAAGGAGGTAGGGTGGAAGGGGGATATGGGTGGAGAGCAATGCGAGGAAGTAGTTAGAGATGTCCTTATCTGTGATTGACACGATGGGAGTAGCGAGGCCATGAAAAATAGCAAGGTCGAGAGGTTGGCCGTGAATATGGGTTGCGGAGTTTACATGGAGGAAGAGATTAAGGGAGGATAGGGAGCTAGTGAACTCAGAGGAGAGCGATGAATTGAGATGGAGGTTGAAATCACCGAGGATGAGAAGTCGTTTGGTACAGATGCAGAGGGAGGAAAGTAGTGAAGAAATATCGGTAATAAAATTTTTAGGGTACTTGGGTGGGCGGTCGAGAACGAGAAGTTTAAATGCGAGGTGAGAGGGGTGGAATAGGGCGAGATGCTCAAAGGAGGAGTGTTGGAGGAGTAGGGGGACAGACCAAGGTGTGATTTGGTGATGAGAGCCACACCGCCATCACGGCGGTCTGAGCGGGGCAAGTGGTGGAAGGTATAGCCAGGCGGGGGGGCTTCATTTAAGGGTAAGGTGTCTTTGCCCCTCAACCACATTCACGTCAGAGCCATGATGTCGATGCCATCATCCACAATAAGCTCATGGATGGGAAGGGCCTTGTTCACAAGCGAATGGACATTCTGGAGGGAGATGCGGAGAGGGTCGGTGATGGCTGCCACACAGCCTGCATCAACGGGGTCAGTGCTGGGGGAGGGGGGGGGAGGTGAGTTGGACAGGGAGGAGATTGGCAAGATTAGCCCACAGTGGGCGCGCTGGGCGGGATGGTCGAGGAGAGTAAGATGGTATAGTTGGGTTGCTGCTCTTAAGGAGGCAGTGACGAATGCCTCGATGGGCCCTTTGTAGGATGCAGAGAGGCACAGAGGGAAGCTGTAGGCTTATCTAGGAGGGAGTCAAGTCTGCGACGGAAAGAGAGTAGGAAGGTCGAAGAGTAATGAAGGATTGGGATAGGGATTTGGGAGGGCAGAGTATCCGAGAGAAGAGAGATGAAAGAAGGCATAACGAACAGTCAGTGAGGGATAAAGAGAAAAGGAAAGATAGGAAAAAGTGGAAAAGTATTAAATGGCTTGGGTCCGGAGTGGCAGCCAAAGTGCGCACACGAATGGACAATGTAAGGGGAGGAAAACCGATACCCGAACTGAATTGTAGGGCTTATCAGTATTAGGAGGTTCTGAGGAATCGGGCGTTCCTCTGTCTTTATAGGGATTGTAACTGTATGTAAAGCATGCTTATACACTTGCTTGAATGGGTTTTTAGAAGGGGAAGCAGCAAAGCTTGCTATGTTGCAAAGCTTGATGGTTAATGAACCATCATAGGTAGCCAACACTGCATTGACCCTTAGCACAGACTGATGGAAGATGAAAACATACACCCAGTACTGAATTACAAGGGCAGTGGAGAATCAACAGTCTAGAAAGATAGCAAACCCTGGGAAGCAAGGTCAAATCAAACGTCATGAGGAACTGAGGCAAAGTTGAAACCATGGGCAGGTGGGGGAGAACCACTCAGAGCCAGTCTGAGCAGTAGGCCAATCGGTGGTTTTGTAGGAGGGTCGCACCTCTCGAAAAACTGTATAATTGTAATTGTAAAACCTCTGATTGGGAAAGTGTTCATCGCAACCTTCCCGAGCATGTTCGAATAAAAACCGAGGTTTCGTCTGAGTGATTCCATGGTCGCTATGTTAAAGGGCAGGTGTCGACTCCTTATATCAGGGAGCCCACCTCGAGGAAGAGAAGTCTTCTTTTTCCCCCAACAGACAGGGGGAAAAGCTCAGCTTACATAGGCCTGTTTAGACTTGGTAGTTAATGGGATACAATAGCAGGAAGACCAGGCCAAAGCCAGAGGTCCCATGGAAGGGCAAAGTCGAGATGAACAGGATGGGCCAGCACAGAGCATCGACAAACCGCTGTCCAAAGCAGGCGAATGAAGTCCAGAAGCTATTTGAAGTGTAGACAGTTCGAGGATGTGCTGTAGGAAGGAGAGTCGGTAGCGGTGCAGAAAGATGATGGCGACGTTGACACAAGTTTCTGGATCGCAGTAAAAGCTGCAGCCAGCGACCAGCAAAGTTTGAAACCGGTAGTGTTGTGTATCTGTAAAGCAGGCACTCCCATGTTCCGCCACCAGGGAGCACATCCCCTGAAGTCCCAAGGTATCCCAGGATCCCTTGGGAGCACTGTATATAAGTCGGCCCCTAAGGCCTGTTCCTCACTCTGGAGTGTCTTAATAAAGACTGAGGTCACTGTTACTTTAACCTCCCTGGTTCAGTCTCATCTGCCGAGCTAAGGCGACTTACAGGACAATGTGAGTTTGATGGCTACCTGGAGCCAATGCGCAGAGACTTTTTTGTACTGGGCACTGGACACGAGACCATCCTACGAAAACTTTTGACTGTAGAGACACCAACCCTCAGTAAGACCATTGCAATAACACAGGCGTTTATGTCCACCAGTGATAACACCAAACAAATCTCTCAGCACACAAGTGCTAGCAATGTTCATAAATTAACTGGAACTGTGTTTGCGAGCAGAAATGTACAGGGCATAAACCACGAGTCTGCAACTGCCAGCAGGCCTCAGGTGACCCAGATGACTGAGTCCCCAACAAAGGATGAATGCAAGGCAATTAACATCTTGTTGGCGTTGTGGAGGCTTCCATTCAGCCTATTCATGCCGCTTCAAAGGGTATGTTTGCAAGAGCTGTGGAACAATGGGGCACCTCCAACGAGCTTGCAGTCGAGCTGCAAGCTCTGCAAAATCTGCTAACCACCACGTGGCAGCGGAAGATCGGTCCATGGTGGATCAAAGCAATTTCGAGCCTGAGCGAGAGGAGGCAGATGCTGAAGTACACGGGGTGCACACATTTTCGACGAAATGTCCACCTATAATGCTAAATGTAAAGTTGAATGGCTTACTCATAGCCATGCAACTGGATACTGGTGCTAGTCAATCCATCATGAGTAAAAAGATGTTTAAGAGACTGTGGTGCAACAAGGCACTCAGACCAGCCCTGAGCCTCATCCACACGAAACTGAGAACGTACACCAAAGAGCTTATCACTGTCCTGGGCAGCGCCATGGTCAAGGTCAACTACGAGGGCACGGTGCACGAACTGCCACTCTGGATTGTCCCGGTCGATGGCCCCACACTGCTTGGAAGGAGCTGGCTGGGCAAAATCCGCTGGAACTGGGATGACATCCGAGTGCTATCACATGTCGATGAGGCCTCATGTACCCAGGTTCTTAACAAATTTCCTTCCCTTTTTGAGCCAGGCATTGGAAACTTTTCCGGGGCGAAGTTGCAGATCCCAGAGGCATGACCTATTCATCACAAGGCGCGAGCGGTACCTCACATGATGAGGGAGAGAGTGGAAACCGAGCTGGACAGGCTGCAACGCGAGGGCATCATCTCCCCAGTGGAATTCAGCGAGTGGGCCAGCCCGATTGTTCCAGTACTCAAAAGTGATGGCACGGTAAGGATTTGCGGCGATTATAAAGTAACTATTAATCGTTTCTCGCTACAGGACCAATACCCGCTACCTAAGGCAGACGACCTATTTGCGATGCTGGCAGGAGGCAAGACGTTCACCAAGTTCGACCTGACTTCGGCCGACATGACGCAGGAGCTGGAGGAGTCTTCAAAGGGCCTCACCTGCATCAACACGCACAAGGGACTGTTCATCTACAACAGATGGCCATTTGGAATTTGGTCGGCTGCAGCGATCTTCCAGAGAAACATGGCCTAAAGTCGGTACCACGCACGGTGGTTTTTCAGGACTACATATTGGTCGGGACACCGTCGAGCACCTACAAAACCTGGAGGAGGTCCTCCAGCGACTGGATCGCGTAGGGCTGCGGCTGAAGAGGTCGAAATGTGTCTTCATGGCAACAGAAGTGGAGTTTTTGGGGAGAAAGATCGCGGCGGACGGCATTCAGCCCACAGACGCCAAGACAGAGGCTATCAGGAACGCGCCCAGGCCACAGAACACCATGGAGCTGCGGTCGTTCCTGGGACTCCTCAACTATTTTGATAACTTCCTACCGGGGTGAAGCACCCTCTTAGAGCCCCTACATGTGTTATTGCGTAAAGGTGAGAACTGGGTATGGGGAAAAAAAGCACGTAATTGCTTTTGAGAAAGCCAAAAACATTTTATGCTCCAACAAGCTGCTTATATTGTAGAACCCGTGTAAAAGACTCGTGCTAGCATGTGATGCGTCGTCGTACGGAGTCGGGTGTGTATTACAACAAGCTAACGATGTGGGGAAGTTGCAACCTGTCGCCTATGCCTCCAGGAGCTTGTCTAAGGCCGAGAGGGCCCAAAGCATATTGAGAAACAGGCATTAGCATGTATGCTCGGGGTAAAGAAAATGCATCAGTGCCAGTTTGGCCTCAAATTTAAGCTGGAAACCAATCAGAAGCCCCTCATATCCCTTTTCGCTGAAAACAAGGGGATAAATACTAATGCCTCAGCCCGCATACAAAGGTGGGCACTCGCGCTATCAGCGTATAACGATACCTTCCGCCACAGGCCAGGCACCGAGAACTGTGCGGATGCTCTCATTTGGCTACCATTGCCCACCACGGGGGTGGAAATGGCGCAGCCTGCAAACTTGTTGATTGTGGCGCAGCCCGCAGACTTGTTGATGGTCATGGAAGCGTTTGAAAATGATAAATCACCTGTCACGACCCGCCAGATTAGGACTTGGTCCAGCCAAGATCCTCTGCTGTCCCTAGTAAAAAACTGTGTACTGCATGGGAGCTGGGCCAGCATCCCCGTTGAAATGCAACAGCTAATCAAGCCGTTCCAGCGGCGAAAGGACGAGCTGTTCATTCAGGCAGACTGCCTGTTGTGGGGTAACCGCGTAGTGCTACCCAAAATGGTCAGGGAGATGTTCATCTCGGATCTCCACAGCACACACCCGGGTATAGTAATGATGAAAGCGATAGCCAGATCCCACGTATGGTGGCCCGGTATCGACTCTGACTTAAGAGTCCTGTGTACGGCAATGCAGCGTGTGTGCTCAGTTGAGCAACGCTCCGAGAGAGGCACCACCATGTTTGTGGTCCTGGCCCTCCAGACCATGGTCAAGGATCCATGTCGACTATGCGGGCCCATTCCCCGGTAAAATGTTCCTGGTGGTGGTGGATGCTTTTTCAAAATGGATTGAATGTGAAATAATGTCGGGAAGCTCCACCACCACCACCATTGAAAGCCTGAGGGCCATGTTTGCCACCCACGGCCTGCCTGACATACTGGTCAGTGACAACGGGCCATGTTTCACCTGTGCCAAATTTAAAGAATTCATGACCCACAATGGGATCAAACATGTCACCTCGGCCCCGTTTAAACCAGCCTCCAATGGACAGGCAGAGCGGGCAGTACAAACAATCAAACAGAGCCTTAAACGTGTCACAGAAGATTCAATCCAAACCCGCCTGTCCTGAGTACTGCTCAGCTGCCGCACGAGACCCCACTCACTCACAGGGGTGCCCCCGGCTGAGATACTCATGAAAAGGACACGATCATGATCAGGGAGAGAGCAGGCGGCAGCAACCAAATGTAAACGATGGTCGTGCCACTGTGTCATGGGAAATTGATCTGAATGACCCTGTGTATGTGCTAAACTATGGACATGGTCTCAAGTGGATCGCGGGCACCGTCATAGATAAAGAAGGGAATAGGGTGTTTGTAGTCAAACTAGACAATGGACAAATTTGCAGAGAGCATCTGGACCAAATGAGGCTGCGGTTCACAGACTGCCCTGAACAACCCACAGCAGACACCACCTTTTTCGAGCCCACAACACACACCCAAAGGATCAACGACACCACGCCGGACCAGGAAATCGAACCCATCATGCCCAACAGCCCAGCAAGGCCAGGCTCACCCAGCAGCCCTGCAGGGTCAACAACACGCCAGCCCAGCGAGGGCACAGCCAACACACCAGGACAGACATTTGAACCAAGGCGGTCCACCAGGGAAAGAAAGGCTCCCGACAGGCTCACCTTGTAAATAGTTTTCACTTTGACTTTGGCGGGGGAGTGATGTTGTGTATCTGTAAAGCATGCACTCCCATGTTCCGCCACCAGGGAGCGCATCCCCT
This sequence comes from Pristiophorus japonicus, assembly GCF_044704955.1. Classification (NCBI taxonomy): domain Eukaryota; kingdom Metazoa; phylum Chordata; class Chondrichthyes; family Pristiophoridae; genus Pristiophorus; species Pristiophorus japonicus. The sequence continues at coordinate 204,443,537 of NC_091983.1, forward strand.
GAAGTCCCAAGGGATCCCAGCATCCCTTGGGAGCACAGTATATAAGCTGGCCCCTAAGGCCTGTTACTCATTCTGGAGTGTCTTAATAAAGACTGAGGTCACTGTTACTTTCACCTCCCGGTGTGCAGTCTCATCTGTGTTAGGAACACAATAGGTAGAACAAGTGATCCGGCAGCTGCTCGCAGAGGACAGCAGAGCGGAAAAACCAGTAGAATGAGTTCAGCAGAGACACAGCCGCAGTTAGAAGAAAAAATTAATTTTTGCAGCAGAGATGGAGAAGCAGCAGGTATAATCCAGTGTAATCTAGTGCAGAAACGTAGCAGTGTAATCCAGTGTAGTCACAGAAGAGGCCAATTCTCCTCATGGTCCCTGCTTCCATGACGAAGAAATAATTTCTTAGTTTAGAATTTTTTTTAGTCTTACCTTGCTAACCATTGCTGATTTGGTTCCAAGCCGTGCTGCCTGGATACACTGATTGGCCCCTTTTCCTCCAAATCCAATAAAAAACTTGCGCCCATGTATGGTTTCTCCAGCTTTAGGTAAACGTGGTGCAAAACTATTGAAAAAGAACAAAAACTATAGAAATATAAGAGATGTATACCTATGATATTCCACGCAACATTTCTCCTGCGCTTTCCCAACAGTATCTTTCTAGACTAAGACTACTGGCAAATAATCCAGTATTGTGCTATTGGTGCTATGTAACTGGTTATTGGCAGGTTCACCAGATCAACCCAGAGTGAAATGTCTTCGAACTTCCCCCCTCTCCCCGTTGGGAGAAGAACATCGTGTCTAGGTGGGCTCCACCTCTGCCCTGCAGTGTTCTGAATAAGATTGGCATCTGATAGAGTGGGACGTCATAGTTACGAACACCAAGGCAGGCAGAATTATTGTAATTTTTAAACTTTCTCTCCTACCCCACCGCATTATTTAAAATCTTCCTGTTTTTTCAGAGAAGCAGGTTTATTTATTAAGTTCGAATTTGGTAACAATTTGCATATATTAGGTATGATCTGATAGCCATTACAGAGACGTGGTTGCAAGGTGACCAGGACTGGGAACTAAATATTCAGGGGTATTTGACAATTCGGAAGGACAGACAGAAAGGAAAAGGAGGTGGGGTAGCACTGTTAATAAAGAATGGGATCAGTGCGTTAGTGAGAAACGATATTGGCTCAGAGGTTGAATCAGTTTGGGTGGAGATAAGGAATAATAAAGGGAAAAAGTCGCTGGTGGATATAGTCTATAGGCCCCCGAACAGTAGCTACACGGTTGGACGGAGTATAAATCAAGAAATAGCGGAGGCTTGTAAAAAAGGAACAGCAATAATCATGGGTGATTTTAACTTTCATATTGATTGGACAAAGCAAATTGGCTAGGGTAGCCTTGAGCAGGAGTTCATAGAGTGTATCCAGGATAGTTTCCTTGAACAGTACGTTGCGGAACCAACCAGGGAGCAGGCCATCTTAGATCTAGTACTGTTTAATCAGGCATCATTAATAAATGATCTCGTAATAAAAGATCCTCTAGGATGAGTGACCATAATACAGTTGAATTTCAAATTCAGTTGGAGGGAGAGAAATTTGGTTCTCAAACCAGTGTCCTAAGCTTAAATAAAGGGGCCTACAAAGGTATGAGGGCAGAGTTGAGTGTGGGGCGGTTAATGAGCAGTGGCAGACATTTAAGGAGATATTTCATAACTCGCAACAAAAATATATCCCAATGAGTAGGAAAGACTGTAAGAGAAGGGATAACCATCCGTGGCTAACTAAGGAAATAAGGGAGGGTATCAAATTGAAAACAGGCATACAATGTGGCCAAGACTAGTGGGAGGTCAAAGGATTGGGAAATTTTTAAAAGCCAGCAGAGAACAACTAAAAATATGATTAAAAGAGGGAAGATAGATTATGAAAGTAAACTAACACAAGTTTCTACAGGTACATAAAAAGGAAAAGAGTGGCTGGAGGATGAGACTGGGGAATTAATAATGGAGAACAAGGAAATGGCAGAGATGCTGAACAAATATTTTGTACCGGTCTTCACAGTAGAAGACACTAAAAACATCCACAATAGTGGATAATCAAGGGGCTATAGGGGGGGGCGGAACTTAATACCGTCACTACTGAAGTAGTACAAGGTAAAATAATGGGCCTGATGGTTTACATCCTAGGATCTTAAGAGAAGTGGCTGCAGAGATAGTGGATGCATTGGTTGTAATCTACCAAAATTCCCTGGATTCTGGGGCAAAACCGCAAATGTATTGCCCCTATTTAAAAAAGGACGCAGACAAAAAGCAGGAAACTTTAGACTAGTTAGCCTAACATCTGTCGTTGAGAAAATGCTGGAGTCCATTATTAAAGAAAGCAGTAGCGGGACATTTGGAAAAGCATGATTCAATCAAGCAGAGTCAGCATGGTTTTATGAAAGGGAAATGATTTTTGACAAATTTGCTGGAGTTCTTTGAGGCTGTAACGAGCAGGGTGGATAAGGGGGAACCAATGGATGTGGTGTATTTGGATTTCCAGAAGGCATTCGATAAAGTGCCACATAAGAGGTTACTGCACAAGATAAAAGCTCACGGGGTTGGGGTAATATATTAGCATGGATAGAAGATTGGCTAACTAACAGAAAACAGAGAGTCGGGATAAATAGGTCATTTTCCAGTTGGCAAACAGTAACTAGTGGGGTGCCGCAGGGATCGGTGCTGGGTTCTCAACTATTTACAATTTATATGAATGACTTGGATGAAAGGACCAAGCGTAATGTAGCCAAGTTTGCTGATGATACAAAGATGGGTGGGAAAGCAAATTGTGAGGAGGACATAAAAAATCTGCAAAGGGACATAGACAAGCTAAGTGAGTGGGGAAAAATTTGGCAGATGGAGTATAATGTGGGAAAATGTGAGGTTATCCACTTTGGCAGAAATAATAGGAAAGCAAATTATAATTTAAATGGAGAAAAATTGCAAAGTACTGCAGTACTGAGAGACCTGGGGATCCTTGTGCAGGAAACACAAAAAGTTAGTATGCAAGTACAGCAAATAATCAGGAAGGCAAATGGAATGTTGGCCTTTATTGCAAGGGGGATAGAGTATAAAAGCAGAGAAGTCTTGCTACAACTGTTCAGGGTATTGGTGAGGCCACACCAGGAGCACTGAGTACAGTTTTGGTCTCCGTATTTAAGAAAGAATATACTTGCATTGGATGCTGTTCAGAGAAGGTTCACTAGGTTGATTCCGGAGATGAGGGTGTTGACTTATGAGGATAGGTTGAGTAGGTTGGGCCTATACACATTGGAGTTCAGAAGAATGAGAGGTGATCTTATTGAAACGTATAAGATAATGAGGGGGCTCAACAAGGTGGATGCAGAGAGGATATTTCCCCTCATAGGGGAAACTAAAACTAGGGGACATAAAATAAGGGGATGCCCATTTAAAACTGAGATGAGGAGAAATTTCTTCTCTCAGAGGGTTGTAAATCTATGGAATTCTCTGCCTCAGAGAGCTGTGGAGGCTGGGTCATTGAATATATTTAAGGTGGAGATAGACAGATTTTTGAGTGATAAGGGAGTAAAGGGTTATAGGGAACGGGCAGGGAAGTGGAGCTGAGTCCATGATCAGATCAGCCATGATCTTATTGAATGGTGGAGCAGGCTCGAGGGGCCAAATGGCCTACGCCTGCTTCTATTTCTTATGTTCTTACATACAGAACATGTATTGGCACATCACAGTGCATTGGCTTTAGTAGATTCTATTCTATATGGATACTAATATGCGAAAAAAAAAATAGTGACTACAAGAAGAACATTTCTGACAACATCCTGATCTATGAAAACTGTTGCTGAGTCCTATTTTATTCTTTACAGTCAGTAAGGTTAGCGAGCTCCATTAGGTTTTATTTTTGGTAGGTATATGAGCCTGCAAAATCCAGCACTGAGTAGAGTGTTTGATTGTAACATAATGTCTCCTCACTGGCCTCTGTGGATCGTGATTGCCAATCTATGGGTGTCTATGAGGTGCCACTCTATAGAAGGCCTGGATACTGACACCAGCAAAGGATCTCCTAACTGTACATGGAGAGATACAATGAAAATTTTAGAATATAGAATTTGCAGCACATTTGGCCCAACTGGACTATGCCGATTGTTTATGCTCCACATGAGCCACCTCCCACACCTCTTGATCTAACCCAATCAGCATCACCTTCTATTCCTTTCTTCCTCATGTTTATCCAGATTCTCCTTAAATGCATCTATGCTATTCACCTCAACCACTGCTTGTGGTAACAAGTTCCACATTCTAACCATTCTCTGGGTAAAGAAGTTTTTCTGAAATCCTTTTTGGGTTCGTTAGTGATTATCTTATACTTATAGCCCCTAGTTTTGGTCTCCTCCACGCGGAAACCTCCTCTCAAATCTACCCTATCAATCCCTTTCATAATTTTAAAGACCTCGATCATGTCACCCCTCGGATTTCTCTTTTCTTACGATAGGAGCCTCAGCCTGAACATTTAGAATGATGCGTTAAAGAGGGTGAAAATTACAAATATCTCCGATCAGGTATCAGATTTTTAATAAATCTTAGTTTGGGAGGGTTGGGATGGGAATAGGGCCATTAAGGATAATAACACAGGTAACAATAATGAGATTGCAGAAATATTAAATACTGAAGCAAAATAATGATTTAACAGGGAGATATAACAGATGGACATGACATTGAATGATGAGATTAGTAATGAGATAAATGCATTTGAAATAAAAAGTGATATAATAAATAAACTAATCAACCTCAAAGAGGATAAAGTCCGGCATTACTACACATATTTAATAATTTGTTTGAAAAAGGTGTAGTGCCAGAGGACTGGCGGATAGCTAACGTAATAACTATATTTAAGAAGGGGGATAGAACATGTTCAGGAAATTGTAGACCAGTCAACTTAACATCGGTGGCAAGGAGAATAATGGAATCCCTACTAAAGGAGAAAACAGAAGCACATCTAGAAACCAAAAATATAATAATGAATAGTCAGCATGGATTTCAAAAGGGAAAGTCTTGCTTGACCAATCTCACTGAATTTTTTGAAGAGGTAACAGAGAGGTTAGACAATGCATTAGATATAATTTATCTAGATTTTCAAAAGGCCTTCGATGCGATACCCCATAATAGAGTGATGAACAAGGTCAGAGAATGCGGTGTCAGGGGACAAGTAGCAGGCTTCAAGACAAGCGGAGAGTAGAGGTAAAGGGTAGCTATTTAGTGGCAGAAGGATGGTAGTGGTGTTCCACCAGGATCAGTGCTGGGACCACTATTGTTCACAATTTATATTAACGATTTAGACTTTGGAATCAAAAACATTATTTCTAAATTTGCAGACGACACCAAATTGGGGGCGATAGTCAATACTGAGGAGGACTGCCACAAATTACAGGAGGACATTAATAAACTTGCAGAATGGGCATATAATTAGCAACTGAAGTTCAACACAGATAAATGTGAGGTTGGACCTCTCTAGTCCGGCACCCTCGGGACTTGACTGGTGCCAGAACAGAGGATTTTCCGAACCATGGGAGGTCACTGCAGCCACCATATCTGACATCTGATAGTATCATCATGAGTTAGAAGATAAAGGCTGGTTAATATAAAATTGGCAAAAAGAGTATGTTGTTATAAATCATTTATTCAACTTCTTTAGCAGTCACCTAAAAGCACTCCAAATGGAAATCCCTAGGTGGCATTTTAACCTCCTCATGAATTGCAGAAAATCCTTTCTTTTTAGGCTGGTTATACCAGAAAAGATGAAAAGCTGAGTTCAAAGTGAAAGCAAGTAATTCACATTCAAATCCAAGCAATTTCTGTATAAAACAATGCTCCCAATATGAAACCTATGTATCATTAATATCCAGATGATCACATTTCAAAGACAAAGCAAAATTAGTGCATGGACCATATTGAAAACTACATTCCAATAATATTGGAATAACCATATTACAAGGCAATAGAGGAATCTCAATCCCTTTTCTGTTGACAGCTCCTGGGTTCCTGTGTGTGTGTGTGCTGGAAGCCTGTGGGCAGCTGCCTCAGCCGAACACAATGACTGATTGACAGCCATTCCAGCCAATTGCCGATCAAACCTTTTTTTTTAATAAACCCTCCTCTCCCTACTAATGCCAAACCACAGCTATTTCCAGATTAGAGAGACCCGGACTGGAGAGGTACAACCTGTATTACATTTTTGTAGGAAGAATAGGGGGGTCACTTATTGGAGGGTATGAGTCGAGGTGGGGTCGAGGAACAAAGGGATCTTGGAGTACAAAAACACAAATCATTACAAGTTGTAACACAAGGCCATAAAAAAAGCAAACCAAGCACTAGGGTTTACTTCTCGAGGGATAGAATTGAAAAGTAGGGAAGTTATGCTAAACCTGTAATGACCACACTTGGAGTACTGGTCGCCATATTATAAAAAGGATATCGAGGCATTGGAGGGAGCAGAGAAAATTTACAAAGATGATACCAGAAATGCGAATGTATAAATATCAGGATAGGATGAACAGACCTCTTCAAAAAAGGCTGAGGGGTGACCTAATAGAGGTCTTTAAAATTGTTGAAGGTTTTGATCGAGTGGATACAGAGAGAATGTTTCCACTTATGGGGAAGAGTATAACTAGAGGCCATCAATATAAGATAGTCACCAAGAAATCCAATAGGAAATTCAGAAGAAACTTCTTTAACCAAAAAGAGTGGTGAGAATGTGGAACTCGCTACATGAATGTCTTCTTAGGCAGTCCTTCGGAGTCGAGGATGACTTGTTTCCACACTAAAAATGAGTTCTCAAGTGACTGATGAGTCCTATGTGGGATCGAGTCTCTATCACAGGTGGGGCAGATGGTGGTTGAAGGAACAGGTGAGTTGGGTGCCTGGGTTGCCGTACATTCCTTCCACTGTATACGCTTGGCTTCAGCTTGCTCTTGGTGTAGTGACTCGAGGTGTTCGGCGCCTTCCCGGATGTTTTTCCTCCACTTTGTGTGGTCTTTGGCCAGGAGTTGGTGGGGATGTTGCACCTTTTCAAGGAGACTTTGAGGATGTCCTTGAAGCAGTTCCTCTGTCCACCTAAGAGTTGCTTGCCATGTCGGAGCTCCGAGCAGAGTGCTTGTTTTGGGAGTCTTGTATTGGGCATGCGGATGATGTGGCCTGCCCAACAGAGTTGATCGAGCCTGGTCAGTGCTTCGATGCTGGGGATATTGGCCTGAGCGAGAACGCTGAAGTTGGTGCGCCTATCCTGCCAATGGATTTGCAGGATCTTGCGGGAGGCTAGAAAAGCATATGAGGGAGAAGGGAATCGAGGGTTATGCTGATAGATTTAGAGGAGGAAAGACGGGAGGAGGCTCGAGTGGAGCATAAACGTCGGTATGGACTGTTTGGGCCGAATGGCCTTTTTCTGTGCCATATATTCTATGTAATCCTATGTAGTTTATTTTTTGGGGGAGGGGAGGAAATACTTTGAAATTGAAGAATTCTCTCTACAGTACTGTTCCCATTTAGAACAGCTCAGTTATAAAAGTGCATGGTATAATTGGAGCCAACTAACTGACCCAATGATTCCTAAGAACACAGAACAATTGAGAGAATTTGTGCTGTGGCTCAAAGAAAACGCTAAGAGAGACTTTGTGTGGCCTAGTATATGGCTTCACATCCAGGTTTGTCAGGTGGTGGATAATTTGATCTCTCGAATGCATGAGTCAAAATAAATAGTTCCAGGTATCTCCATGTAACAGTGTTACACCCTTGAAAATAGTGGTCTATGAAGTTTCAACACTGCCATTCTTTGTCGATGTCTTGCATTGATACAGAATGTTGAGTTGCAGGCACAGTTCATGATGCTTGCCCACTTTAATAAATTCCACACACCAGTTTCTTTCCCACCTCCCCAATATCCTCCATGTGGCTCACTACTCCATTGAGTGTCCTCCATATATGTGACCACCCTAATATCCTCCATATATCCCACTTCCTCATTGAGTATTCTCGATATATACCACCTCCCCATTGTATCCTCCATATATCCCTCCACTTTTTGAGAGCTGGTCAATTGTTCCCAATCACATTGTCAACCTCTCTTCAGTTAAAAGGTGGAACTCTCAGTTGCTCAGCTTCAACAACAGCTAGAAAGTAAAGTAAATTGCAAATAGTTTTGTAAGTGGAGTTCTTTATCATCAACTTCAAGTCATGGGGGGTGAAATTCCATTGCGCACCGTTTGGGGGCGGTAACATCCGGGAGGCGGGACATTTTGCGGCAGGTGCGGAAGTCATGCCATTCTCGAGAAATTTGGGTTGCAGCTCCTGAAAGGATGTGGAGCGCAAAATAACTCGCTCCACTTCCTTTCTGGGGCGGTAGTGGGGCGGACGGGTCAGGAACGAGGCGCAGCGCTATGCACTGGGCCGAGTAGCCCTGCTACTTCATTAAAGGGAAGGACCAAGCTGCAAACTCAGCAGTGAAGAAATGGGCCTCCTTGGACCACTGGGGAGCGGGGGTGCCGTGCTCAAGCACAGACCGCTGATTGAAGCATCAATGGGGCACAGAGGAAAGTCGGGAGATTCTTTTTCCATTCACCGCCACTTTCCTTTAAATATCGCCCACGAGCTGCCTGCCGCTGGTTCATGTCCTCTGAAACTGTTGCTGGCATCGCCTGGCGCAGCTTCAGGGGGCGATACCCAATTTAACGGGGTGCTGCGCACCGTGATGACTGTTATCACCGGCAAAGCGGGGCGCGACAGGAAGGATAGAATAAAAGGAAAAGGAGGTGGGGTAGCATTGCTGGTTAAAGAGGAGATTAATGCAATAGTTAGGAAAGACATTAGCTTGGATGATGTGGAATCTATATGGGTAGAGCTGCAGAACACCAAAGGGCAAAAAACGTTAGTGGGAGTTGTGTACAGACCTCCAAACAGTAGTAGTGATGTTGGGGAGGGCATCAAACAGGAAATTAGGGGTGCATGCAATAAAGGTGCAGCAGTTATAATGGCTGACTTTAATATGCACGTAGATTGGGCTAGCCAAACTGGAAGCAGTACGGTGGAGGAGGATTTCCTGGAGTGCATAAGGGATGGTTTTCTCGACCAATATGTCGAGGAACCAACTAGGGGGGAGGCCATCTTAGACTGGGTGTTGTGTAATGAGAGAGGATTAATTAGCAATCTCATTGTGCGAGGCCCCTTGGGGAAGAGTGACCATAATATGGTGGAATTCTGCATTAGGATGGAGAATGAAACAGTTAATTCAGAGACCATGGTCCAGAACTTAAAGAAGGGTAACTTTGAAGGTATGAGGCGTGAATTGGCTAGGATAGATTGGCGAATGATACTTAAGGGGTTGACTGTGGATGGGCAATGGCAGGCATTTAGAGACCGCATGGATGAACTACAACAATTGTACATTCCTGTCTGGCGTAAAAATAAAAAAGGGAAGGTAGCTCAACCGTGGCTATCAAGGGAAATCAGGGATAGTATTAAAGCCAAGGAAGTGGCATACAAATTGGCCAGAAATAGCAGCGAACCTGGGGACTGGGAGAAATTTAGAACTCAGCAGAGGAGGACAAAGGGTTTGATTAGGGCAGGGAAAATGGAGTACGAGAAGAAGCTTGCAGGGAACATTAAGGCGGATTGCAAAAGTTTCTATAGGTATGTAAAGAGAAAAAGGTTAGTAAAGACAAACGTAGGTCCCCTGCAGTCAGAATCAGGGGAAGTCATAACGGGGAACAAAGAAATGGCAGACCAATTGAACAAGTACTTTGGTTCGGTATTCACTAAGGAGGACAAAAACAACCTTCCGGATATAAAAGGGGTCAGAGGGTCTTGTAAGGAGGAGGAACTGAGGGAAATCCTTATTAGTCAGGAAATGGTGTTGGGGAAATTGATGGGATTGAAGGCCGATAAATCCCCAGGGCCTGATGGACTGCATCCCAGAGTACTTAAGGAGGTGGCCTTGGAAATAGCGGATGCATTGACAAGTCATTTTCCAACATTCCATTGACTCTGGATCAGTTCCTATCGAGTGGAGGGTAGCCAATGTAACCCCACTTTTTAAAAAAGGAGGGAGAGAGAAAACAGGGAATTATAGACCGGTCAGCCTGACCTCAGAAGTGGGTAAAATGATGGGAATCAATTATTAAGGATGTCATAGCAGCGCATTTGGAAAAAGGTGACATGATAGGTCCAAGTCAGCATGGATTTGTGAAAGGGAAATCATGCTTGACAAATCTTGTGGAATTTTTTGAGGATGTTTCCAGTAAAGTGGACAAGGGAGAACCAGTTGATGTGGTATATTTGGACTTTCAGAAGGCTTTCGACAAGGTCCCACACAAGAGATTAATGTGCAAAGTTAAAGCACATGGGATTGGGGGTAGTGTGCTGACGTGGATTGAGAACTGGTTGTCAGACAGGAAGCAAAGAGTAGGAGTAAATGGGTACTTTTCAGAATGGCAGGCAGTGACTAGAGGGGTACCGCAAGGTTCTGTGCTGGGGCCCCAGCTGTTTACATTGTACATTAATGATTTAGACGAGGGGATTAAATGTAGTATCTCCAAATTTGCGGATGACACTAAATTGGGTGGCAGTGTGAGCTGCGAGGAGGATGCTATGAGGCTGCAGAGTGACTTGGATAGGTTAGGTGAGTGGGCAAATGCATGGCAGATGAAGTATAATGTAGATAAATGTGAGGTTATCCACTTTGGTGGTAAAACAGAGAGACAGACTATTATCTGAATGGTGACAGATTAGGAAAAGGGAAGGTGCAACGAGACCTGGGTGTCATGGTACATCAGTCATTGAAGGTTGGCATGCAGGTACAGCAGGCGGTTAAGAAAGCAAATGGCATGTTGGCCTTCATAGCGAGGGGATTTGAGTACAGGGGCAGGGAGTTGTTGCTACAGTTGTACAGGGCCTTGGTGAGGCCACACCTGGAGTATTGTGTACAGTTTTGGTCTCCTAACTTGAGGAAGGACATTCTTGCTATTGAGGGAGTGCAGTGAAGATTCACCAGACTGATTCCCGGGATGGTGGGACTGACCTATCAAGAAAAACTGGATCAACTGGGCTTGTATTCACTGGAGTTCAGAAGAATGAGAGGGGACCTCATAGAAACGTTTAAAATTCTGACAGGTTTAGACAGGTTAGATGCAGGAAGAATGTTCCCAATGTTGGGGAAGTCCAGAACCAGGGGTCACAGTCTAAGGATAAGGGGTAAGCCATTTAGGACCGAGATGAGGAGAAACTTCTTCACCCAGAGAGTGGTGAACCTGTGGAATTCTCTACCACAGAAAGTAGTTGAGGCCAATTCACTAAATATATTCAAAAGGGAGTTAGATGAAGTCCTTACTACTAGGGGGATCAAGGGGTATGGCGAGAAAGCAGGAAGGGGGTACTGAAGTTGCATGAACTCATTGAATGGCGGTGCAGGCTAGAAGGGCTGAATGGCCTACTCCTGCACCTATTTTCTATGTTTCTATGTTTACTGCTACCGCTAAACTGCCACGGAATTTAGCAGGAGTCGTTAGCGGCACCGCAGCCGGGCGAAAAGTCATTTGCGCCCCATCTAACGGGAGGCGCAAACGACCCGAATTTCTCGGCCATGATGTACTGCTCAATCGTGGTTTAAAGCATCTCCGTTGACCTGTTTTTCCAAGCGTGTAGAAATGTGAATGCAAATCTGCATTTTCGGAAATACAGCAGACCACAAATTTCAGACTTGTCAGATTTTTCCTTAAAATGGCAGATGAATGGATTGGTTCCAATTTAACATAATCAAGATTGCCAAGATCTACATAAGGTTTGCTTTCATAGTTGAAGCAAACAATTCAGATTTTTATTTCTATATTGTTTTTGGCAATAAAAAAAATTGTTGGGGGGAAATAGTTTGTAGATACAGGGTATTACTAAAGCAGGAGGCAGTGTACATGTTGGGAAACAAATATAACACTATTCAAAAGGATTAGGATATTTTAGGAAACTAGCTTTATAGATAGCAGATGTAGTTCAATGTGTAAAATAAGTAATGAGAGCAAAAGCAGGGATATGTGTTAAATATATATTGATGAAACAGTCATGTCCACTAGGAAAGAAATCTTAGGGTTTTGCAGATAAATCCATTAAACTGAAAGCCGAGTCCATGGCTACACGGTAAAAAAAACAAAGTGTGGGATTACAATAGCACAAGGATAGAGAACTATCTATAAGAGGTTATACTGTGCTGTGTAAGATGCCATCTAGGTCATCTGATTTGCAGTCTAGGTCATCTGATTTTTTGAAAAGGTACAAGGTGCAAGATGTCAGAAATCCAAGTTGTGAGAAAAGATCAAGTTGGGTTTGTTCTCTTTGGAAAAGAGGAAATGCCAAGGTTCCCTCATTGAAGTTTTCAAGATTATGAAGGGGATGGGATTAATAACTTGTTTTCTTTCTCTTTACAAGAATTCAAGGTATATATCTGTACTTACTGCTTTTAGTACTACTGCCAGCAATATTAAAAACACTTTTCACATGCAAGACCCTCATTATGGGCAATAATAAATAGTTGTGTGACGTAAACAGATTATTCAATATGGCACATAGGACTTAATCCAGTCATGAGAGGAGAAAAACCTTTAATTGAAAAAAATTCTGAATACATTTCCACCTTTTTCCACTATACATTCATCTGCAAATTTTAATTATCCACACAGAGAAATCTTACTGTGTATGCAACAGTTCAATGTTTTACGTCAAATAACCTTATACTAAATTGAACCTTTTGTTAGCCATAGCCAGTTGTTTTTAACTTGTATTATTCTCTCAAGTTAGAAGATGGCAGTGCTGGTATATTGAAGACAACTGCAACAGAACTATTTTGAGTCACTGTTAAAGCAACACGATTCACAAAACCTGCATCTCTGCACCAGAATGTGAAAGAATGAGGGCAATAGTTAGAATTGTCCTGAATTTACCTGGAAAAATTGCACAACAGTCATCAATTTGTGTCAGACCATACTCATTTAAACATTATCTAGAAATTAGTAATGTTATCTATACAGCTATCTTTCCCAGATCTATAGTAAACACAACATAACTCATTCCACAAATTACAAAATTCCATGTTTTCTCTCAATTTTGGGGGGATTTCATTGGTCTGAAGTCTTATCATCCTGTCAATAAATAAAATACAAGGTGTGACCACCAATGAGCCAAGGCATGTCACAAATCCTTACTAATTGAAAGGGGTAGGACAGCTACCAGAAAAAAACATTTAGCAGCCATTTTGTTTCAGATGGATACCATTGTACTATATCAAGACTACACACCCCTCAAGTGCTCTTCCGCCTGAACCTGTCTGCAGCCTCTATTCCACGCCACTCCTGGGCTTCAGCTCTCCCTGTGCTCAGCTTACCACCCTGCAGCACTGTGGAAATGCACAAAGTCTGTGCAGTCTGACTTTATTTGTTTGGAAACTCATTGCTGAAAGTGAGGCAAAATGCACACCTGACCATCGATTTCACTTCAGCTCAGGCCCAGGCAGCATAGACTGTTACGATCAGAAATGCGGGGGTGGGAGGTGAAGAGAGAGGGTGAGCAAGAGTAAGAAAAAGATAGGGAGACAGTGAGTGAGATGCTGTTGATGTAAGAAGGAGGGTAATAGGGAAGGAGAGGGATGGACATGAAAACTCATTTCATGGAGGAAAATGGAGAGGCAAACAGACTCTCAAGTGGCAGTGGAATGGAGAAAGGCGAGTCATTTTTATAAGTTACTGAACCGAATTTACATTAAAAAATATACTTTTTTGCAAAATATAAATTTTCTTATACATATGCAGACTGCCTAGTTGGGTCCCCTCCCTGCTCTGTATCACTGATGAACCCTGGGGGCCATGACATTAGGCCTGGGAGCCAGTCTAGAGCTGCGGGGCACTGAGAAACCAAGCTCAAACCTGAGAATGCAGCATTCCAAGCCATGATTGTGAATTTTGGAATCCTGCAGCTCCGAGTCCTGTTTAAGTCATTGGGCCCGAAATTCGTCACAAAGATTTATTTTGGAGCTAAATAAATTTAGGGCCATTATGCTAGTTTTGCCAGTGATGTAATGGCGTCCTTAAAAAATAAGGGCCGATTTATTCGAGCACCGATTTTGTGATGTCACTCGTGGTCAAACCCAATAACGCCATTTTTTGTGAGTTTCACCAATAAGGATATTTTTAAGGACAGTGCTAAATACCGTTTTTAAAAAGCTTGCCTTACCTGGTGGAGTCAGATGGAAATCCACAATAACGGCGCCATCTTGGATTCTCTTCAACATAAAACCAATCACTGGTTTGTTTACAGTGGGCCCGCTAAAACTAACTCGTGTGCGCACACTCCGAATTAGCTGGTATTTCTTTTAATTGCCACTTTGAAGAAAATAACAACTTTATTTTATGGGAAACTATTTTAGTTTTCCGCAATTTTGACGCAGCAATGTTTCTCTATTCAAACATCGGGCTGTTCCAAAATGAACAGGTACAACTGTGACTTCAGAAAGTCAGTATAGATCCATACCCTTTGCAGGTTGGGTGTTGATATGGATTTTATGTGAAAAGTTTTTCAAAATTGTCCAATGTCAACGGCGCCATCTTCAAAAACGGAGCTGAGTTAAAGCTTTTGGAGGGAAAGCTGTGTTTACAGATTGAACTTTTTGAGTTTATAATCCGCTTTTAAGGACATTTAAAGAACGGGGGCTATTCTATCTTTGCCATATGTGGAATGTGCTTGTGCATCCTGTCTTATCATCGAGGAAGGCTTATTCAGCAGCATTATCTGCGTAATCAAAGAGGTCACAGACTTATGGGGAAGAGGCCTTACACCGACCGAGTTTACAGGGCGAGGCGCTCATATCTGCACCTGACTGAGGGACAGTGCTTTCGAAGTCTGGGCTTCCGACAAGAGATGATTGCAGAGATATACAAGCTCTTAAAGGCAAACATACAGCCTAGAAGCGGGAGGACTGCACTGCCCATCGAGGTCAAGGTAACTGCGGCACTTTCCTTCTATGCCTCCGGCTCCTTTCAGCATTATTTGCGGACGTATGTTGCATCTCACAACACGCTTCACATAGCTCATATAGCTCATTCGTCAGGTGACTGCTACACTGTACACACGCAGGATGGACTTTATAAACTTCCCAATGGTCTTTAAAAATGGCTGCTCCAGACCAGGAAGTGTACTGCGCATGCGCGATCATACCCGTCACATGAAAAATGGGCAATTTTCGTACCCATTTTTGCGTGTTATTTTATCGCGAAAGTTTTTTGCTCCATCCTTAAAAACGGAGGTATTTTAGCGCTGTGCCAAAAATTAAAAAACTTTTGGTGAAACTAAGGCCTTATTTTTTTGGTGCTATTTCAGCATTAAAAAATTGTCTGTTGATCGGAAATAGTGCCAAAAAACTGAGCTATTTTTCAACGTGGAAAGTCTAGCCCATAGCCTGGGGAATGTGGATGAAGGGGTGCATTCTATGGAGACACTTGGGGATGCTCCTCTTCGGAACATCCTCCGGAGCAGTCTAACAGAGAGGTAGTCTTGAGTCTCCTTATGGATAATAAAACAGACATTTTCCTCAAGTATGTTAAGTTTTTTTTTATAAAACGGGGGAATTCTTTGAACTTACCATCCGCTTTAAGGTTCAAAAACTGATTCAGGATTAACATCCCAATGTAAAGTAAAGGGGTGAAGATACAGAGGACACCACATAAGTCCCAGTGTGACACCATATTTAAAATGAACAGTCCAAATGCATAACAAAGCGTGTAATTTAAATTGGTATCATGCTGACGAACCACTCAACTGCAAGTATAGAGGCACTAAAAGTTAAACATACTGTTATTTACATTGCTACATTCATAGGTATTATGTGCTCACTATTTCAGCATTTTTTTGGGTGGAACTATTCCTCCCCCCCTGAAAATATAAAGCATTTGAGAGAACATAAGAAATAGGAGCAGGAGTACGCCATACAGCACCTCGAGCCTGCTCCGCCATTCAATAAGATCATGGCTGATCTTCTATCTCAACTCCATTTTCCTGCCTTATCCCCATATCCCTTGATTCCTCTGGAGTCTAAAAATCGATCGATCACTGTCTTGAATATACTCAAGAACTGAGCATCTACAGCCCTCTGTGGTAGAGAATTCCAAAGATTCACAACTCTTTAAAGAAATTTCTCCTTATCTTAGTCCTAAATGGCCGACCCCTAATCTATGTACCCTAGTTCTAGACTCTCCTGCCAGGGGAAACAGCCTCTCAGCATATGCCCTGACAGAAGTTCTGTTACGTGAGGAAGGTTACATAAATGCAAGTTGTTGTTGGCACTTTCCAGCTGGCGTCACTGGATTATTTTCCCAAGTGATCTGCTACCAATTCTCACACCTCTTTATGCCATTCCCAACTCAACACAGAACAGAAATCAAATCGGACACTCCCTGGTCTATGTGACGCAGTTACGTGCCTGCCTTTGCCATCTGGGAAGTTGAACCCCAATGCTGCTGGAGATAGCACTTCTAGTTCAGATTATTAGCATTTCGCCAGCAGGTACCTCCTGAAAAAAAATCACAATTTAAACAAGTTTTGATCTCAAAAATGTTAAACCAGAATTTGAAACAATTACTTTTGATTTCTGACCTGCTCCAATTTCAGCATGTGAAGCATAACATTCACTCACTGCATCATAACATTTAATTGATTTGTGTTTTGACATTGAATACTAAAACTTGTTAAGAGCAATCTTAATATGCCAATATTAAAAAGAAACATGTTTGTACTATGTCAGGAATTCATTTTCCACCCTACTTAGATCTCTTCTAGCCAGACATCCCTATGCATGCCATCTGCATCTTCATAGCCTTGCCCCACCCCATATCTCCTCAATGTGCTTCAGCATTAGAATCATAAAATCATAGAATAGTTACAGCACAGTAGGCGGTCATTTGTCCGCCGAGCCCATACCGGCTCTCTGCAATTGTACTTTATCTGTTTCCCCTTAGCTTTGCAATTTTTTTTAAATTCAGGCATTTATCCAATTCCCTTTTGAAAGCCACAATTGGAATTTGCCTCCACCACCCTCTCAGGCAGTGCATTCCAGATCATAACCACTCGCTGAGTAAAAAAGTTTTTCTTCATGTTGCCTTTGGTTCTTCTGCCACTCACCTTAAATCTGTGTCCTCTGGTTCTTGACCCTTCCGCCAATGGGAACAGTTTCTCTCTATCTACTCTGTCTAGACTCCTCAAAATTAATATTCGGGAGGATTATGAATTGCAAAGCAAGGGGAATCTTTAAATGCAGCAAAGAAACTTAAATGAATTTGGTTGCTTATACAGGCCATATTAGAATCTTTTAAAAATAATTTTGTTGGGAGTAGGAGATGTAATAAGTTCCATGGTGGAAACATTACGTTGTGAGGAACTAAAGTAAACAATCTTATAAAAATGAGTGATGTGATTTTAAGGATGTTTATGTGACAATCTGAACCAACAGGCTGGATCTTGTTCACAAAATATCTGTGGTTAATGACGCATGGCATTATTAATGCGCAAAAAGGGATTAAGTGATACAATGTGAGTTGCAAATATCTAGAACTTGCTGGTCGATCTTTTTTAAAATGTATTCATTCACGAGATGTGGGAGTCGCTGGCAAGGCCAACATTTATTGTCTATGCTTAGCTGCCCATGATAAGTTGAGCTGCCTTCTTGAACATCTGCAATCCGTGTGGTGAAGGTGCTCCCACGGTTCCATTAGGTAGGGAGTTCCAGGATTTTGATCCAGCGACGATGAACGATGAGATATGTTCAAGTCAGGATGGTGTGTGACTTGGAAGTGATGATGTTCCCATGCACCTGCTGCACTTGTTCATCTAGGTGATAGAGGTCGTGGGTTTGGGAGGTGCTGTCAAAGAAGCCTTGGTGAGTTGGTGCAATACATTTTGTAAATAGTACAGACTGCAGCCACATTGCGCAGGTGGTGGAGGATGTGAATGTTTAAGCAGGTGGATGGGCTGCTGATCAAGTGGGCTGCTATGTCCTGGATTATGTTGAGCTTCTTGAGTGATGATGAGGATGCTCATGGAGCCTCCTCCTCTAGTTAGTTGTTTAATTGTCTACCATTATTCACAATGATGTAGCAAGACTGCAGAGCTTTAAACTGATCCATTGGTTATGGGATCACTTAGCTCTGTCTATAGCATGCTGCTTTCACTGTTCGGCATGCATGTAGTCCTGTGTTGTAACATCATCAGGTTAGCACCTCATTTTTAGGTACACTTAGTGCTGCTCTTGGCATGCTCTTCTACACTCTTCATTGAACCAAGATTAGTTACCTGGCTTGATAGTAATGGTAGAGTGAGGGATATGCTGGGTCATGAGGTTACAGATTGTGGTGGAATACAATTCTGGTGCTGCTGATAGCCAACAGCGCCTCATGGATGCCCAGTTTTGAGCTGCTAGATCTGTTCTGAATCTATCACATTTAGCACGGCATCCTCAGTGTGAAGACGGGACTTCATCTCCACAAGAAATGTGCAGTGGCCACTGCTACCAAATCGGTCATGGAAAGATGCATCTGCGACAGACAGATCGGCGAGGACGAGGTCAAGTAGGTTTTTCCTTCATGTTAGTTCTATCACCACCTGCCACAAGCCCAG
This sequence comes from Pristiophorus japonicus, assembly GCF_044704955.1. Taxonomy (NCBI): domain Eukaryota; kingdom Metazoa; phylum Chordata; class Chondrichthyes; family Pristiophoridae; genus Pristiophorus; species Pristiophorus japonicus. The sequence goes on from NC_091983.1 coordinate 204,462,225, forward strand.
TCTGGCAGCTATATCCTTCAAGAATCAATTATTAAAGATGAAATAGCAGCGCATTTGGAAAGCAGTGACAGGATCGGTCCAAGTCAGCATGGATTTATGAAAGGAAAACCATGCTTGACAAACCTTCTGGAATTTTTTGAGGATGTAACTAGTAGAGTGAACAAGGGAGTGGTGTATTTGGACTTTCAAAAGGCTTTTGACAAGGTCCCATACAAGAGATTGGTGTGCAAAATTAAAGCATATGGTATTGGGGTGTAATGTACTGACGTGGATAGAGAACTGGTTGGCAGACAGGAAGCAGAGAGTCGGGATAAACGGGTCCTTTTCAGAATGGCAGGCAGTAACTAGTGGGGTGCGGCAGGGCTCAGTACTGGGACCCCAGCTATTTACAATATACATGAATGATTTAGATGAAGGAATTGAGTGTAATATCTCCAAGTTTGCAGATGACACTAAGCTGGATGGCGGTGTGAGCTGTGAGGAGGATGCTAAGTGACTTGGACAGGTTAGGTGAGTGGGCAAATGCATGACAGATGCAGTATGATGTGGATATGTGTGAGGTTATCCATTTTGGAAAAAACGCGAAGGCAGAATATTATCTGAATGGCGGCAGATTAGGAAAAGGGGAGGTGCAACGAGACCTGGGTGTCATGATACACCAGTCATTGAAAGTTGGCATGCAGGTGCAGCAGGCGGTGAAGAAGGCAAATGGTATGTTGGCCTTCATAGCTAGGGGATTTGAGTACAGGAGCAGGGAGGTCTTACTGCAGTTGTATAGGGCCTTGGTGAGGCCTCACCTGGAATTTTGTGTTCAGTTTTGGTCTCCTAATCTGAGGAAGGATGTTATTGCCATTGAGGGAGTGCAGCGAAGGTTCACCAGACGGATTCCCGGGATGGCAGGACTGACATATGAGGAGAGACTGGATTGACTGGACCTGTATTCACTGGAGTTTAGAAGGATGAGAGGGGATCTCATAGAAACATATAAAATTCTGACGGTACTGGACAGGTGAGATGCAGTAAGAATGTTCCTGATGTTGGGGAAGTCCAGAACCAGAGGACACAGTCTAAAGATAAGGGGTAAGCCATTTAAGACTGAGATGAGGAGAAACTTCTTCACTCAGAGAGTTGTTAACCTGTGGAATTCCCTACCGCAGAGAGATGTTGATGCCAGTTCATTGGATATATTCAAGAGGAAGTTAGATATGGCCCTTACGGCTAAAGGGATCAAGGGGTATGGAGAGCAAGCAGGAAAGGGGTAGAGGTGAATGATTGGCCATGATCTTATTGAATGGTGGTGCAGGCTCGAAGGGCTGAATGGCCTGTTCCTAAACCTATTTTCTATGTTTCAATGTAAGATTTGGCCAGCTCAATGGTGGTATTACCAAGCCACTCCTGGTGATGGACACTGAAGTCCCCACCCAGAGTACTCTTGCTGCCCTCAGTGCTTCTTCTGTGGTGTTCAACATCTCTTCTTATTAGGCGGTCCTTCGGATCGAGGATGACTTGCTTCCATGCCAAAAATGAGTTCACAGGTGTTTCAATGAAGGACCTGATATTCCAGGTCCTGAACTATATGTTGAAGGGTGGAAGATGCCTGTGTGTGGATTTTTTTTAACATGCGGTGGCTGTTGCAAACCAGCCACCACACGGGCTTGACAGAGATAGATCTTGGTCCAGTGGCAAGGATTAACCAAGACGACTGGAGAACTGCTGCACGGACCTAGTGCGCACACATATCGCAGTGTGGGCTGGCCTGTGCTGCCCCAGGGCCCTTGCTCACGCCTCTCTTGGGCCCTGATCACATCGCTTTGCAATCTCTCGCTGCTCCTTCGCCCTGACCTCGCCATTCACGCTGTACCTGCCTGCGCTCCAATCACTGACCTGGGTTATGGTGACGTCCAATCCAGTCGCCCTCTTCCACGACGTCGCCCTCCTGAACCAGCTCGCGCTGCTCCCTGAAGTGGTTTGCCGCCACGCTGGTTCCAGGGCCATTCGCCGATTGCCTTTTATGGCCCGACCTGCCATTGGTATTCTCATGCAGGTCAGGGCCGCCACGCTGATGTTAATGCTCAACATACAGGAGTGCTGATTCATCAGCTGAGGGAGGGTGGTAGTTGGTAATAAGATGGAGGTTTCCTTGCCCATGACTGACCTGTTGCCATGAGATTTCATGGGTCCGTAGACAATGTTGAGGACTCCCAAGACCACTCCCTCCTGACTGAGCTGCCACCTCTGATGGGTCTGACGAGCTGGTGAGACAGGAATGGTGATGGATGAATCCGAGATGTTGGCTGATAGCTACGGTTCTGTGAGTATGACTACGTTAGGCCGTGCCTGACTAGTCTGTGGGACAGCTCTCCCAACTTTGGCACAAGTCCACAAATGTTAGTGAGGAGGATTTTGCAGGGTGGACTGGTCTGTATGTGCCTTTGTCGTATTTGAATCTTAGGTCGAAGCCTAGTGGTCTGTTTGGTTTTATTCTTATATGTAGCCAATCAACCTCTCTGGCCCTGAAATTGAACAATTTAAACCGTGGAGACTCATTCTTTCAGATAGTAAATGGTTCCTAGAGATTTTTAAAGTGTTAACATTTCTTTCTTACTCTTTCTGATACATATTTTCATACCTTTCTGTCTCTTTTTCTTTCTTAATCCAATCTTTCTTTCCCTCTCTATTTCTCTTTCTGTACCTGATTTGACTCTAATTCACCCTCTTTCTCATGCTCTGTTTCGCAATCTTTAAATCTCATTGGTTAAGGGGTTACACTGTTGGTCCAGCCATTCACTAAGGTCCCAGATGCATTGTTGCCCTCACCACATCGTTATCAGCTTGCACGTCCAGTAAGATATGGTGCAAAACAATTTTTAGTTGAATGGTGCAGAAAAAATCTAACAGGTCATGCTGCGAGTTGTCCCATTCCAGCAAGATCTGGCCCATTAACTTTTTACTTGAATGCTAAAAACAACAGGGTTTTGAATATGAAATCTTGAGAGCTGAATATTATTTTGTAAGTGAGCGTCCTGTGCTGCAATTCATATAAATCAGCACACAACTATAAAGGGCTGGATTTTCGGCTTTGCCGTTTTCGGGGCAAAAATGAAGGTGGGTCGGGAAAGTTAGCGCCCGATTAATGTTTGCGCTGTGTGGAGTAATTTTTGTCATCTGGGCCCTGCGCTGCAGCGCAAAGGGAGGCGTGGTACGACTTTCGCGGCGCTAAAAACGGGAACCTCGCCAACTAAAGTGCGGGGCAGGAGCGCTCCGAGAGAGGCCTTGGGAGGGGAAACCCCCCCCCCCACCCAGCAAAATTCACGAAAACATTCAAAAAACATTGCCTACACCCTTACAACACAAATCGCTACAAAAAAAACACTGGGACTTATCTTTTTTGCAGTTTATCTACCTCACTGCCACAGGCAGTGCTGGACCACTGTGTTTTCCCTGACGGTCATTGTGGGGTGCGTTTCGGGGCGTATGGGTCGGATACGAGTCGAAACTACTGTCGGTGTCGCAACGAGAGCCGTTGCAGACCCGGCACAGCTCTTCCCGGCAGTGCTTCTAAGCGTCGCTGTAAAACCCGACCGGAGGATCGTGACCGGACGCAAAAGACTTCACTGCCCCATTCTTCGCCGCAGAGGGTCAAAACCCGATGAAACCTGGAGCGCAAATGACCCGAAAATTCAGCCCCAAAGTGTTCAATATTTGTCACCTTTCCTCTATCTCTCATTTTTCTCCCCTGCTCTCATGTTGGGGCTGGAGGGGACAGATCCACAGGCACTATATGCCCTCTGGTACCTCAACTAAGTGGCCACTCTTCATACGAATTTAGGTACTACTCGGCAACAGGTTATCTACTTGTGGAGAGCATCATAGTTGAGTCCATTTCTATCCTTACCCAACAGAGCCTTCTTGCAGGATTTACTGAACAGCCAGCAGGAGCAGGAACCCTGGATGGTTTCCCCTTCTTTATGCATTGGAGATGAGAATCGAACCTATGATGTTCTTGTCTAAATGGCTCAGTTATATATCGCGTTTACCAAGTAAGCCACGGGGGAAGCTGCCATTTAAGTTATCTGAGTAAAAGGGGTTTCCTAGAAAGGGTGGCAGACAAATATCTTCAAATTAGTACAAACTTTGTCTCTGAAGAAGTTTGCAACACTGAAAGCAAAGGGGCAGATATATCAACAAGGAAAGCTGTGCACGCTGCAAAAATGGAAGGGACCTTATAAGTTCATTTCAAAGTTTTATTCTGGAACCGTTGGTTTACTTTATGGTCTTACTAGAAATTGCACTGTTTATTCTGATTTTGTGTGTTATGCAACTGAATCTTACTAAATACGAGCAGACCATTGTTAAAATTCAGAGGAAATGGACCACAGATTTACAGGAAACATCCCCGACAGCTTCCTCACTTTCGATAAATTCCTGTGTTTTACTGAAATTGAAAAGGAAATTGTAAAAAAAAAATAAAGAAAATAAGTTAGCCACTCATTATGCTTTTCACCCCCTTCCACGATTAACAGGACATATGTCATTGCTCATTAATGAATCACCTTCCTGGTCCAAAGCAATCAATTGAAAACTTGGGAGATGTAATGCAACCACAAAAAGATATGAACAAAAATGACTACGTCTTCACTTCACAAAATACAGCCCTTAACTGCTGAGCTTCCTTCCGTATTAAATGGGCAGACTCCCGTTAAAGCTAATGAGGCACAGTTTGTCTAATTCTTTTCAGCGACATGTTTCATGCTGGGCAATAAGTATCTAACACATAATCTAAATGTTACTGCTGACACAAATTCAGGAGATGCTGAAAAGAAATAATCTTCCGTAATGCAGTAAAGATGATGCAGCCATTTCCCCTCATGGGTAAATTTTTTATAATCAAATCAGTGCCCAGCACTCCAATGCCAGATACCATATGTACTTGGGCACCATAGTAAATCTTTGCGTCATCCTTTGCATCCTATAGCAAAAGATGTGACACATCAAATAGAATGGGAATAAATAAACTACTTTTGTTGTGGCAAAATTACCGTAAGAGAATCAAGTTCGTGTTGAGTTTATGGAAGCCTATTTTGCAAAAAATGAAGACAGACACGATCTGATAATTGGCCACATGCTGACACACACCCACGCTGTAGGGATCCACTTGTCTTGTGTGACTGGACTGCATTCTCTGGATTCTTCAAGGAGAAAACATCTGGGTTTGACCAAGAAGCCCATAAAAGTTGTTTTCCAACGGCTGCAAAAATCTGGTGCACAAGTCGCACTTTTGTGCAGCTTTTCATGGCTGGCAAAGCAATGTTTTCAAATTTAAAAAATATACAAAAAAACATGCAGCACAGCTGACATTGTACTTTAACAGAACTCTTTTACAGAGTCCTTTTCCTTTTTTTAAACCCATGGATGAGCTATTTGTTCAGGTATGAATGGGCTCGCCATGGACTGCAAACGATTTAATCTTTGCCATGGAATATAAAAATGCTAAATTCGGTGCAGTTTTAGCAAATGACATGACCAGAGCAATCTTCAGATGTACTGCACTCAATTGGCTGAAGTCAGGTAGCCTTTAGAGCTGTTTGCAGATAATGAAAGCCAGTTTTTTTGCAAAGAACTTCCCAACTCTAAAATGGAAGCTGAGGAAAGGGAGGCACAGAAAAAAATAACTTCTTTTAAAACAAAATTAGTGCCACTCCTAGATACTGACCAGTTCCAAATATAGACAATGGCTTTCTTTTTGTCGCCACTAAGTATGGTCATTACCTCACACAGAATGGCCTAAACCCATAAAGGGTTACTCACAAAAACGAGTAACAGGCAAATACTGTAACGAATCACTAAAAGGTTACACATTGTTACGCTGTGTGGTCAAGATTGGGCTTCCTGACCACACTCAGAGGATTACTCAACATATCCCTATAAAATGATAATTAATTGAGGCTGACTGGAAAAGGCACGCTAGAAAGAAAAATGCCTTTCACTAGGAATCAAGAGTTCTTGGTTTATCTCCATATTTATGCAGGGAGGCTTTACAATGAGATAAAAACCCACATCATCAGATGACACCCCAGTGATCCATTCTGTCACAGCAAATTTAAAATTATAGAAATATTTTTGCAAATGTCTTTCCATACAGTTGTTGTAATAATAAAAAGGGCAGGAGACTCTGCAGGGTATTGGGTAGAATCATTACCGAAGAGATAATGAAGTTGAGCAATAAAAATCACAGATATCGCATAGTGATAAATATTGATGAGAATGTGAAAATGTTATCTTCTCCTTAGAATTTTACTTTAGTCTCAAAGTGACGAACTCCGCCAAGTGGTTTCTGCTTAAAGCACAAGGTTAATTCTCATTCTTATTTTCAAATCCTTCCATTGCCTCGCCCCTCCCCATCTCTGTATTCTCTTCCAGCCCCACAATCCCCCGGGATGTCTGCGCTCCTTTAATTCTGTCCTCTTGAGCGTCCGTGATTATAATCGCTCAACCATTGGTGGCTGTGCCTTCTGTTGCCTAGGCCGTAAGCTCTGGAACTCCCTCCTTAAACCTCTCTGCCTCTCTACCTCTCTTTCCTCCTTCAACACGCTCCTTAAAACATACCTCTTTGACCAAGCTTTTGGTCACCTGCGCTAATTTCTACTTATGTGGCTCCAGGTCAAATTTTTTTTATCTCATAATACTCCTGTGAAGTGCCTTGTGATGCTTCACTATGCTAAAGACGCGAGTTGTTGTTGTTGTTGGCACAGTTTGGGCCATAGCATTGCAGTCAGTATTATTTTATGGTCAATTAGCTGTATTTACTGCAGCAGGACATGATTGATCTTCTCAGTTGCCCCTCTGTCTCTCTCCTATCTAACCTCTCAAATGAGGGATGTAAAACTTTCCACTGTACAGCTTGTAGTACCTGTTCCGGATTTAGTTGCTAAGAATAAAGCTTGTGCAATCAGGAAAGGAAGTTTTCTATTCTTACAAATATAACCCAATACAGAGGGAATTGGCAGACATTTTGTATCTAATCAGTTTGCTCCCCAACTAAACAAAACTGGATCAATATTCCTTATTATGAATTAAACTCAACCTTTTGTCTTTATAACAAGCTTTGTGATTTCCTTTTTAAGTTGAGAAATCTGGATTAAGGGGCAAGGCTTATACGGACACCACCATTTTTTTTTTTAAATTCGTAGCCAATCGTTCCAATTCTTTGTCAAATCACAAACGCCAGAGGTCACCTTGCACATGCCAAGGATCACTCTGCGCCAATGCTCTTAGCCAAAAGGCCTAGAGCCACTGCACCGTTCCTGGAAGTACTGCAATACCAGGTTCGTGCCATGGAGGTGGATGGGTCAGGTCCCCCACACACCTCCGTGGAGGTGGATGGGTCAAACCTCCCCACCCACCTGGTTAAACCGAGTAGGAGAAGGTGAGGTAAATCAGGAAATAGTGATTAGATGACACCAAGGTTGAGTTTTTAAATCCTTGTGTTAAAATTTAGACTCTTGCCAGATTCATTTTCTCATGCTTAGTGTGGTCCCTATAATGCCGCGAGATGTTTTTCTACGTTAAAGACGCTAAATAAATGTGAACTGCTGAAGCAATCTGGGACTTAGTGTGCCAATGAGGAGCAATAAATGTTATGTTGAAGATAGACTCACTGGAGGCAAGTATACAAAATCTCTTACTACTCACCTGCTTTTAAGCAAGAATCATACAGCACAGAAGGAGGCCACTTGGCCTATCGTGCCTGTGGCAGCTCTTTTGAAAGAGCTATCTAATTTAGTCCCAATCCCCATGCTCTTTCCCCATAGTCCTGCAAATTTCTTCTTTTCATGTATCCAATTCCCTTTTGAAAGTTGCTACTGAATCTGCTTCCACCACCTTTTCAGGTGGTGCATTTCAGATCATCATAACTCGCTGCGTGAAAAAGAAATTCTCATTCTCCCCCGGAATTTTATGCCAATTATCTTAAATGTGCAAATGCTGGAAATCTCAGCAGGTCAGGCAGCATCTGTGGAGAGGAAGCAGAGTTAGCGTTTCAGGTCGATGAAGGGTTACAGACCCGAAACGTTAACTCTGCTTCCTCTCTCTCCACAGATGCTGCCTGATCTGCTGAGATTTCCAGCATTTTATGTTTTTATTCCAGATTCCAGCATCCGCAGTATTTTGCTTTTGTATCTTAAATCTGTGCCCTCTGGTTACCGACCTCCTGTCAGTGGAAATAGTTTCTCCCTATCTACTCTTCAAAATCTCTCTATCAAATCTCCCCTAACCTTCTCTGCTCCGAGGAAAACAAACTTACCTTCTCAAGTCACTCCACATAATTGAACTCCCTCATTTTGAGTGATAAGGGAGTAAAGGTTTATGGGGAGTGGGCAGGGAAGTGGAGCTGAGTCCATGATCAGATCAGCCATGATCTTATTGAATGGCGGAGCAGTCTCGAGGGGCCAAATGGCCTACTCCTGCTCCTATTTCTTATGTTCTTATACCGGATACCAATCTGGAAAATCTCTTTTGCATCCGCTCCAAAGCTTTGACCTCATAACATAAGAACATGAGAATTAGGAGCAGGAGTAGGCCATTCGGCCCCTCGAGCCTGCTCCGCCATTCAATAAGATCATGGCTGATCTTCTTCCTCAACTCCACTTTCCTTCACTGTCCCCATATCCCTCAATTCCCTTAATATCCAAAAGTCGATCGATCTCTGTCTTGAATATATTCAACGACTGAGTATCTACAGCCCTTTGGGGTAGAGAATTCCAAAGTTTCACCATCCTCTGAGTGAAGACGTTTCTCCTCATCTCAGTCCGAAATGGCCGACCCCTTATCCTAAGATGGTGACCCCTGATTCTAGACTCCCCAGCTAGAGGAAACATCCTCCCTGCATCTACCCTGTCAAGCCATGCAAGAATTTTGTAAGTTTCAATGAGATCACCTCTCATTCTTCTAAACTCTAGAGAATGTAGGACTAATCTTATTCAATCTCTCCTCATAGCACAATCCCCCTATCCCAGGAATCAGTTTGGTGAAATTCATTGCACTCCCTCAATGGCAATTCCTTAGTTAAGGAGACCAAAACTGTACACAATGCTGCAGGTGCTGTCTCACCAGGGCTCTATATAATTGCAGTAAGACATCTTTACTCTTATACTCAAATCCTCTTTTAATAAAGGCCAACATACCATTTGCTTTCTTGATTGCTTTCTGTACCTGCATGTTAACTTTCAGTAATTTGTGTACAAGGATACCCAGGTCCCTCTGAACACCAACATTTCCCAATCTCTCACCATTTAAAAAATATTCTGCTTTTCTATTTTTCCTACCAAAGTGGATAACTTCACATTTCTCCATATAATAGAGTGGTTGTGTAGGTTCAACAACAACAGCAAACTTTAACATAAAAAATGCTATGATGGAGGCCGGGGGGGGGGGGGGTGCAGAGATGACAGGTTCATAACTAGGTCAGCATTTCTGCTGTTTGTGATGGTGTCTGTAGTAGAATTTCTGATTTATTCCAATCACATTCTATCAATAAAATGTATTCATTGCATCTAACATAAGATGTCCCCATGTCCTGACCCCTGTTCTACACTTGCCACTGACGACCAGCCCCACATCTGTGGACCATGGACGCGAAAGATCAACTAGTGCTCAATAATTGAATGCAGTGTAATGATTATAGCATTACATAAATGAAACTGCATGGCTTTTACCCCCCACGTACACTACCATTGTCATTTCCTGCTCGCTTACACATCTGGATGTACAGTGGCTACGCAGAGGGACTATTAAACTTCACAAACTTTCCCCATTGCGATCATTTTCTGACAGCATCTGTTTAAAAATTGCATAAGCATAAAATATTGCTCATTCCAGTTATGGAAATAACTATCCCTGCCATCTCTCAGTATGAGGCTTCCTCTTTTTAAGCTATTTTCTTCCCTTCCTCTTTCTGAAACTCCTTGTCCCACACACCACCATCAGCCAGCAGGATGAGGCTATCTCCCAGGCCATGGCACTTGGAAACTTGGTGCTGGAGGTTGGCAAGGACAGTGTATTCTCCTTTGATCCCTCTGGCGAATCCTGAAGATTCTAATCAGCACCTCCTAAAGACAGCATGGCTGTGATTTGGGAAACTTGGTGTTTGGCTGGATGTCGGGCATGAACATGCCTCCCACTGTCCAACAGCACAGCGTGTTTGAGTGAAAGGGGGAGGGCAACTTAAGCACAACATAACACCTGAAGTAACATTTCCAAATGCTTGAGCCTGTATTAGGCAAGTAGAACATACAAAGTATGATATTAAACTTATCAAAATGAAAAAATATATACCTATCAAAACTGTTTGGAAAACGTTTTGCGGGGTGGAGGAGGTGCACAAGGTCTGGATTAGTGCCCAGATGTGCCATTTGCGTAATTCTGCAGCGCATGAGTTAATCTGACAGACAGCTGTACATCAATTCAGTTCTGTTTATACTTTAGCCAAGAACACGTATATACTATTCTGCATATCAAAGCTGAATATATATTGTTGTCTCCAAATAATCCATCACAATTTGCAAATCTTGCTATTGATTTATTTCTTGTGAGGATTGCTGTGGATAGAGGGAACTGACAATAGGGTTTTACTACAGTCTGTTCCAATTTTAGGATCAGCTTTATAAAAAAATCACATTATGTAGACCTCTTGCTTTTTCTTCCCATTACATTGCTACTTCATCTCTGATTCCTACTTCCCATTTTGTTGTGTATTTACTCAGTTCCTGTTTGTTCTGCTTTGACTCCTGAACTTTATGTAATTTTGAATTTTCTGTAGTTTGTAATCTCAACAGAATGTTGTTTTAAAAATTACTTTCAAGAAAAATTCGACTTCAATTTCTGTGGCAAAGAATTCCTTAAAAAATACAACTCAATCACAGCACACCGAGGTAGTGACACACAGGCCTTCACAAGCCTTCACTAGATTTAAGCTCATATCCCTCTCTTTTCAGGCCCATTGGTTCCCCCCGCCCAGGTTTAACTTTTCTTTTCTAATTTTTCATTCTCTAGTGAATTCAATCCAACTCCCTGACACCCAGACCTTCGCATCCAACATACCCCACTCCCCAACACCCAGCCCTTCCCATCCAACATACCCCAAAACTCAATACGACACCCAACTTCAGCATAAACTTTAAGTCAGACCTGGCCCTGCCAGAGACACAGCTCATCTGCCTTCTGAACCCACGAGCAAATCTGAGGAGATGTAACCAGCAATGTTTAAATCTAAAATTACCAATTGTCAGGCAACAATGCTGCATTATCATTTTTGATGTTGACCGACTGTTTTCACAGCCAGATATTTGAGTGTTTGGCAGATAGAAGTTATTTATAATTTACTTTAGTTTCAATTCATATGAAATGTGAGGATGTGGTGTGAGGGGCTTCAAAGGTGTTGGCCAACCTCCAGACCAAAGCTTTCAAATGGGCGTCTGAAAGTTCGGGGTGCTAAACATAATCATCGAAACATAGAAACATAGAAAATAGGTGCAGGAGTAGGCCATTTGGCCCTTCGAGCCTGCACCGCCATTCAATGAGTTCATGGCTGAACATGCAACTTCAGTACCCCACTCCTGCTTTCTCGCCATACCCCTTGATCCCCCTAGTAGTAATAAGGACAACATCTAACTCCTTTTTGAATATATTTAGTGAATTGGCCTCAACTACTTTCTGTGGTAGAGAATTCCACAGGTTCACCACTCTCTGGGTGAAGAAGTTTCTCCTCATCTCGGTCCTAAATGGCTTACCCCTTATCATTAGACTGTGACCCCCTGGTTCTGGACTTCCCCAACATTGGGAACATTCTTCCTGCATCTAACCTGTCTAAACCCATCAGAATGTTAAACGTTTCTATGAGATCCCCTCTCATTCTTCTGAACTCCAGTGAATACAAGCCCAGTTGATCCAGTCTTTCTTGATATGTCAATCCCACCATCCCGGGAATCAGTCTGGTGAACCTTCGCTGCACTCCCTCAATAGCAAGAATGTCCTTCCTCAAGTTAGGAGACCAAAACTGTACACAATACTCCAGGTGTGGCCTCACCAAGGCCCTGTACAACTGTAGTAACACCTCTCTGCCCCTGCACTCAAATCCCCTCGCTATGAAGGCCAACATGCCATTTGCTTTCTTAACCGCCTGCTGTACCTGCATGCCAACCTTCAGTGACTGATGTACTATGACACCCAGGTCTCGTTGCACCTCTCCTTTTCCTAATCTGTCACCTTTCAGATAATAATCCGTCTCTCTGTTTTTACCACCAAAGTGGATAACCTCACATTTATCCACATTATACTTCATCTGCCATGCATTTGCCCACTCACCTAACCTATCCAAGTCACTCTGCAGCCTCATAGCATCCTCCTCGCAGCTCATGCTGCCACCCAACTTAGTGTCATCCGCAAACTTGGAGATACTATAGCTAATCCCCTTGTCTAAATCATTAATGTACAATGTAAACAGCTGGGGCCCCAGCACAGAACCTTGCGGTGCACCACTAGTCACATTCTGAAAAGTACCCATTTACTCCTACTCTTTGCTTCCTGTCTGCCAACCAGTTCTCAATCCACGTCAGCCCACTACCCCCAATCCCATGTGCTTTAACTTTGTACATTAATCTCTTGTGTGGGACCTTGTCGAAAGCCTTCTGAAAGTCCAAATACACCACATCAACTGGTTTCCCCTTGTCCACTCTACTGGAAACATCCTCAAAAAATTCATTGGATATATTCAAGAGGGAATTAGATATGGCCCTTACGGCTAAAGGGATCAAGGGGTATGGAGAAAAAGCAAGAAAGGGGTACTGAGGTGAATGATCAGCCATGATTGTATTGAATGATGGTGCAGGCTCGAAGGGCCGAATGGCCTACTCCTGCACCTATTTTTTATGTTTCTATGTTCATCGGTAGAAGAGTGTGAACAAGATGGAGTGCAGTCTTCACGGCCATTGTTTTGAAAACTAAAAATGAGCATCAAATCTTTAATTTGTTGCAGAAAGCTTCTGATCCCAGTGGGATTGCTTTTTACTTTAAAGCAAAAGTTCGTTGACAAGCTTGACATCCTGATGGAAAATCTCAAGTGATTTAAGTCTCTTTGGGTTAGCTGTTAGCATTGGCACGTCCTGTCATAAACTCATAGTTCAACAAGTTTGTTCATTACCTCATATTGTTAAAAGAGAAATATTAAAAAGATCTTATATGTCATTATGCAATATTTATTTTCCAAGCCTAATTTACAATGTTTTGTACACTTTATGACGAGCATGTTCAACAGCAATTTGTGACTAGTTTAGATGGAATATGCCCTTTTTATTGAAATATTTTTCATTTATCGGATGTTTTTTTTTCTCACTCCCTTGTCTCTTAGTCAAAGGTACAGACGCAAAAAGAAAATGTAGTACAATATTAAATGTCCAATCCAATAAGCTAGGATGATACTTGAGAGTTCAAATAAATACCCTTCATAAAGACTCCAAAAGAAAATTGAAGGGCAGGTTTTAATAATGGCAGACCAATTTAAAAATGTTATTGAATCTCTATATTTATAACCATTGGGTTTTTAACTCTCTGCAGTTGTACATTACTCTTGCCAGTACTTCCTTACAAAAGATGTTCAACATAGGTGAAAAACAATATAAAACTGATTGGAATTTTGTTAGGTTTCTAATTATTAAAAGACTTGGGTGAATTTCCATGGGCGTTCTCCCACTCATCAGCTGTAACTTCGGCAGATGAACCATGGAAACCCCAGAAAAACAGTGTGAACAATTGTGCGTTGTATTTCCAGGGTTTCTGCAGCACTGCTGCCAAAGTTACAGTGGGAGAGCCCACAAGGAAATTCACCCCCGCTTTTAGTATTTCTCTATGGGATTTTGAAGCTAACGAGCATTGTTGTGACTTTTAGCTTTGGTTACTGCTCAGAATGAGCATTGGCTAGCCAGTTGGCATTCAAAGTTCTTGGCTCATAACTATCTAAATAGGATGCAGTTGGCGAGAGGTGGGAGCAGCGTCGGAGCGGCCTATAAAGGCCCAGCGGGAGCTCGAGAGTCAGCGGCAGTTGGCGAGAGGTGGGAGCAGCGTCGGAGCAGCCTATAAAAGGCCCAGCGGGAGCTCGAGAGTCAGCGGCAGTTGGCGAGAGGTGGGAGCAGTGTAGTGGTGTAGTGAGGGGTGTAGTGAGTTGGTCTTACCGCATGAGAAGGATCCACAGCCAGCTAGGGAATGGAAGACCAGCAGGAAGAGTAGTACAAAGAAGGTAGTGCAGGGGTCCTATCTGGTCATCCCCCTGCAAAACAGATACACTGTTTTGAGTGCTGTTGAGGGAGATGACTCATTAGGGGACAGCAACAGCAGCCAAGGTCATGGCACTGTGGCTGGCTCTGTTGTACAGGAGGGCATAAAAAAGAGTGGGAGAGCGATACTGTAAGGGGATTCAATCATAAGGGGAATAGATAGGTGTTTCTGCGGCCAGAATCGAGACTCCAGGATGGTATGTTGCCTCCCTGGTGCAAGGGTCAAGGATGTCTCCGAGCGAGTGCAGGACATTCTGAAAAGGGAGGGAGAACAGCCAGTTGTCGTGGTGCACATTGGATATTGGCTCCAATGAACAAAATGTTGAATCATTGTGGGTGGAGATTAGAGATAGTAAGGGGAAAAAGTCACTGGTCGGCGTAGTTTATAGGCCCCCAAATAATAACTTCATGGTGGGGCGGGCAATAATCAAGGGAATAATGGAGGCATGTGAAAAAGGAACGGCAGTAGCTATGGGGGATTTTAACCTACATATCGATTGGTCAAATCAAATCGCAGGGGGTAGCCTGGAGGAGGAATTCATAGAATGCATACGGGATTGTTTCTTAGAACAGTATGTAACAGAGCCTACAAGGGAGCAAGCCATTTTGGATCTGGTCCTGTGTAACGAGACAGGAAAAATTAACAATCTCCTCGTAAAAGATCCTCTCGGAATGAGTGATCACAATATGGTTGAATTTGTAATACAGATTGAGGATGAGGAAGTTGTGTCAGAAACGAGCGTACTATGCTTAAACAAAGGGGACTACAGTGGGATGAGGGCAGAGTTGGCTAAAGTAGACTGGAAACAAGGACTAAACGGTGGCACAATTGAGGAACAGTGGAGGACTTTTAAGGAGCTCTTTCATAATGCGCAACAAAAATATATTCCAGTGAAAAAGAAGGGCGGCAAGAGAAGAGATAACCAGCCGTGGATAACCAAGGAAATAAAGGAAAGTATCAAATCAAAGACCAATGCGTATAAGGTGGCCAAGGTTAGTGGGAAACTAGAGGATTGGGAAAATTTTAAGCAACAGCAAAGTATGACTAAAAAAGCAATAAAGAAAGGGAAGATAGATTACGAAGGTAAACAAGCGCAAAACATAAAAACAGATAGTAAAAGCTTTTACAGATATATAAAACGGAAAAGAGTCACTAAAGTAAATGTTGGTCCCTTAGAAGATGAAAAGGGGGATTTAATAATGGGAAATGTGGAAATGGCTGAGACCTTAAACAATTATTTTGCTTCGGTCTTCACAGTGGAAGACACAAAAACCATGCCAAAAATTGCTGGTCATAGGAACGTGGGAAGGGAGGACCTTGAGATGATCACTATCACTAGGGAGGTAGTGCTGGACAGACTAATGGGACTGAAGATAGACAAGACGCCTGGTCCTGATGAAATGCATCCCAGGGTATTAAAAGAGATGGCGGAAGTTATAGCAGATGCATTTGTTATAATCTACCAAAATTCTCTGGACTCTGGGGAGGTACCAGCGGATTGGAGAGCAGCTAATGTAACACCTCTGTTTAAAAAAGGGGGCAGACAAAAGGCAGGTAACTATAGGCCGGTTAGTTTAACATCTGTAGTGGGTAAAATGCTTGAAACTATCATTAAGGAAGAAATAGCGGGACATCTGGATAGGAATAGTGCAATCAAGCAGACGCAGCATGGATTCATGAAAGGGAAATCATGTTTAACTAACTTACTGGAATTCTTTGAGGATATAACGAGCATGGTGGATAGAGGTGTACCGATGGATGTGGTGTATTTAGATTTCCAAAAGGCATTCGATAAGGTGCCACACAAAAGGTTACTGCAGAAGATAAAGGTACGCGGAGTCAGAGGAAATGTATTAGCATGGATAGAGAATTGGCTGGCGAACAGAAAGCAGAGAGTCGGGATAAATGGGTCCTTTTCCGGTTGGAAATCAGTGGTTAGTGGTGTGCCACAGGGATCGGTACTGGGACCACAACTGTTTACAATATACATTATGACCTGGAAGAGGGGACAGAGTGCAGTGCAACAAAATTTGCAGATGACACTAAGATTAGTGGGAAAGCGGGTTGTGTAGAGGACTCAGAGAGCCTGCAAGGAGATTTGGATAGGTTAAGCGAATGGGCTAAGGTTTGACAGATGGAATACAATGTCGGAAAGTGTGAGGTCATCCACCTTGTGAAAAAAAAACAGTAAAAGGGAATATTATTTGAATGGGGAGAAATTACAACATGCTGTGGTGCAGAGGGACCTGGGGGTCCTTGTGCATGAATCCCAAAAGGTTAGTTTGCTGGTGCAGCAGGTAATCAGGAAGGCAAATGGAATGTTGGCCTTCATTGCAAAAAGGATGGAGTACAAAAGCAGGGAGGTGTTGCTGAAACTGTATAAGGTATTGGTAAGGCCGCACCTGGAGTACTGCGTGCAGTTTTGGTCACCTTACTTAAGGAAGGATATACTAGCTTGGGAAGGGGTACAGAGACGATTCACTAGGCTGATTCGAGAAATGAGGGGGTTACCTTATGATGATAGATTGAGTAGACTGGGTCTTTATTCCTTGGAGTTCAGAAGGATGAGGGGTGATCTTATAGAAACATTTAAAATCACGAAAGGGATAGACAAGATAGAGGCAGAGAGGTTGTTTCCATTGGTGGGGGAGACTAGAACTAGGGGGCACAGCCTCAAAATACGGAGGAGCCAATTTAAAACCGAGTTGAGAAAGAATTTCTTCTCCCAGAGGGTTGTGAATCTGTGGAATTCTCTGCCCAAGGAAGCAGTTGAGGCTGGCTCATTGAATGTTTTCAAGTCAAAGATAGATAGATTTTTAAGCAATAAGGGAATTAAGGGTTACGGGGAGAGGGCGGGTAAGTGGAGCTGAGTCCACGACCAGATCAGCCATGATCTTATTGAATGGCGGAGCAGGCTCGAGGGGCTGGATGGCCTACTCCTGTTCCTAATTCTTATGTTCTTATGTTCTTATGCCCGAATTCCTTTGTTTCCCTGATGTCGTCAGTTACCTGCGAGGCATTATGTAAAAGGGGACCAAGCAGATGGAATGTACTTTTATCAAATTATTGTACAAGTGAGAGAAGGTTCAATGCACCAATATACCAAAATGATGGAATTAATTAATCTGGATCACTAGGGTTCTGATCTTCCCAGATTTACAATCTATTTCTTATACTGTTGTACCAAGCTTTTGAAGGGCAACCAGCTGTGTTGGCTGTCTCAACAGTGAACCCTAGTTATCAGACAGATGGCATGGCGTGGTCATGGAACGAATGAAGAGCTAGGAACAATCTATGAGAGGACCATCCTGATATTTCTGATTGACAGCTCTCTAGCCTGAAGCTGCCTGATTTGGGTATAAGTCTGACACACTCTTTCAAGGTCACTAATTCCCTCTTTCACTGTACTACCATTTGGTGGAAGCAAATTACGGAATTGCCTTTTTAATACATATCAATTTGACTTGGATATGGGGGCATAATTTCAAAGTTTACAGATAACACAAAACTTGGAAATGTAGTAAACAGTAAGGCAGGTAGTAGTAGACTTCAGGAGGCCATAGAGAGACTGGTGAAATGGGCAGGCACAAGACAGATTAAATTTAATGCAAAGAATTGTATAGTGTACAGGGATATCTTTTCGGCACCATTTTGAGCGTAGGAAGTCGGCGCACCTCACGTGAGTGCGCCGAAAAGAACGGAGGGCCAAATTTGGGCCCAAAGCTGCTGCATTGAGAATTCAGACAGAAGGACAGGACAAATAAAGGAATTCATAGATCAGTGGCTGCTATTAAATTATTTAGAGTGTGAGTTAGTTTTGCAAAATTAATATGTGCTATTGCTTCTTTGTATTTTTATGAAATTAATATTTTAATTGGAATAATCTTGATTTCAGATTTTTCAGTTGAAGAAACAGCAGTTTGTAATACGATGTTTACTAAAATGCAGTGATGCCGCATTGCATCTTCATTGTCTTTTTTCGACCAGTGAACTTTAGACATTCATTATGGCCAATAAATTACAAGTCATGGTACTGTGATGTAATTAGCACTGTGCCTTTTGTATAGAACAGCATATCATCATGTCATTATCATGACAATGTGACTGGAATAGATTTTGCTAATGTAGCACATTAGTGCATTGCTAAGTTTATCTAGAGCTATTTTCTCAGCTGCATTGTCTCACAAGCACATGATTATGTCTCCTGATGATGTACTGCAAGTATAATGCTTATACTATATAAAAAAGTACTTTTAAAACATGATGTCAGCAACTTAATCAGCTGTAGAATGAATAGGAAGAATCCATGAACTTTTAATAGAAACCAAATAGATGTGAACTCAGAAAAATAGGAACATAGGGCAGAGGAATAAGAAATGTCAGGGCAATCGGCTAACTGCTAGACTCTTTTTTTAAAAAGTAAAATAATTATAGTAGTTTTTGGTGACCATTTTGAAAATCAAGAAAGAAAAACACGTTTTATGATTTCTCCAGTACACAGGTGGCTTAGACTGAGAAAAGAAATCCTATTAATTTAGGATTGCTGAATTGGCTATAGATGGCAACTCTTGGTGTGTGCAACAAATGAATTGTTTGATGCTACTATTTTGACAGAAGTAGTTTAGTGAATGAGTAGTTATTAATTTCCAGTGGTTGTGGGACAGTAACTCAGCAAAAAAGATGTGATTCTAATTAGTTGAATGATTGAACCATTAACCAAAGTTATACACTGTAATTACTGACGATTGGACACATGGTATTAACTAGTTAAGTACTTATCTTCATTCTTTAAAAATACATGTGCATTTTCTAGTAGATACAATGGGCCCAAGTTTCCACATGATTCGCGCCTGATTTTTAGGAGCAACTGGTGGAGAACGGACTATTTTAGAAATCGCAATTCTCCACATTTTTTTTTCTGCAGTTCTAGTCAGGTAGAACAGTTCTAGTTTAGAACAGAATTTTTTCTTCAAAAGGGGGCGTGTCCGGCCACTGACTCCTGATTTGAAAGTTTCCACAGTGAAAATGTACTCCAAACTAAAGTAGAATGGAGCCAGTGAAGATTTTTGTAGAACTGAAAAAACCTGTTCTACACATTAAAAAATCAGGCGCAGGTTACAAATTAGGCGTCCAGAACGAGGTGGGGGGAGGGGAAGGGAACTCATTAAATTCGACAATAAATCCTTATTTATACTTCTACAAATATTATACAAATAAATCCAACCTGAATAAACATTTATCAGCCACGAAAAGATTAAATAAACCATCTTCCTACCTGTGTGAAAGTGCTTCAGCCAGGGAGAATTCTGCAGCCGTTCGTGCCGCTGAGCGGGAGAGGGAGAGAGAGAGCGAGGGGAGGGGTGGGGGGAGAGGGAGAGAGAGAGGGGGGTGGGGGAGAGGGAGAGAGAGGGGGGGGAGAGGGAGAGAGAGAGAGGGGGGGAGGGAGGGAGAGAGAGAGGGGGGGGAGAGGGAGAGAGAGAGGGGAGGGAGGGAGAGAGAGGGGGGGAGGGAGGGAGAGAGAGAGGGGAGGGAGGGAAGGGAGGGAGAGAGAGAGAGGGGAGGGAGGGAGAGAGAGAGAGGGGAGAGAGAGAGAGAGGAGGGAGAGGGAGGGAGAGAGAGAGGGGGGGGCGTCGGGTCGGGGAACAGGAGCGCGGGTCGGGTCAGTGGGGGGGGGGGGGGGAGCGGGTGTCGGGTCGGTGCGGGGGGGGGAGCGGGTGTCGGGTCGTCGCGGGGAGTGGGGGGAGCGGGTGTCGGGTCGGGTCTGGTCGGCCGGAGGGGGGGGGGGGAGCGAGTGTCGGGTCTGGTCAGGCGGGGAGCAGGAGCTGGCCGTGGGAGGAGCCCCAGTGAGGCCATTGGGCCAGGGCTAGGGGCTGCGTGCTTCGGGCCCCTCCCACACAGTTCGGCGCCTGGAGCTACTGCACTTGCGTGCCGACTGTAGCGCGCATGTGCAGAGGTCCCGGCACTGTTTTCAGCGCCGGGACCTGGCTCCGCCCCCCCACAGCTCGTGCTGGCTGCGCCAAGGGCCAGAGGACCTGTAAGTAGGTGCAGACTACCGAGGATTTTTTTAGGCGCCGTTTTAGGCGCGAAAAATGGGCGCCCAGCTCGGAGGGGCGCCCGTTTTTTTTCTTGTGGAAACTTGGGCCCAATATTCTGTAAACTCCTAATGTTGAATGTGATGAAATGGAGTAAGGTCTCAAAAACACATATAGCTGTAAGTTTATTGAAACAAGTGAGTAGTGCTAGCCAGAAAGTACTGTGGTACTGTTGCATGATTGACTAACTCTGTAGACAACTGCCTCCAAACCTGCACTCTTATAGAATCATAAAAATTTACGGTACAGAAGGAGGACAGTTGGCCCATCTTGTCTGTGCTGGCTGAAAAAGAGGTATCCAGCCTAATCCTATTTCCAGCTCTTGGTCCATAGCCTTATAGGTTACAGCATCTCAAGTGCATATCCAAGTACTTTGTAAATGCTATGAAGGTTTCTGCCTCTACCACTCTTTCAGGCAGTGAGTTCTAGACCCCCATTGCGCTTTGGGTTGAAAGTCTCAAATCCCCTCTAATCCTTCGACCAGTTACTTAAATCTATGCCCATCTGGTTATTGACCTCTGTGCTAAGGGAAATAGGTCCTTCCTATCCACTCTATCTAGGCCCCTCATTATTTTACAACTTTACATTTTGTACAAAATGTTGACTAAGTAAGTCCTCTAAATAAGAGGTTGCAATGTTTTACATTTGTCTGCAAAACACAAGATATAGTGATCATTTTTTGAAGCTTACATATTGCCTCAGTGGAAGGGCTTGTTTGTATTTCTCATTCTGTTCGTCTGAACATATTCTAATGTAGTCAATTAATCAGCGAATCTGTCATACGAGAACTAAAACTAATGCTCGTGATGTGCCAAACAGGCTATTTAAAGTTTTCTTCTTCGCACAGTGTACTGTACAAACTTACGCATACCACGTCGGGATTTCTAACCTCAATCTGCTAATTCATGTAAAATTACCGAATAATATTATGGAACACCAAGCATTTTTTTAATACAAGAGACCCGTTACTAGGTTTGTTTGAATATATCTAATTTAAACAGGCTAATTGATAGAGCTACCTCAGCAGGACAGTGCCACACTGATATTTTTATTTCTAAATATATTGGTGAAATTAAATACAAAGTAGAACAAACGATATTTTCTGACAGATTGCACAACTTAAATGTCAAATTGTGTAATGATTTGAACGCATGATCAAAATGACTAGAATTTAAAACGAAATTACACATTTTTGTTTTTTATATGAGATATTTTCTTGTGTTCAGCATTTCCTGTTACCTTTGTAAGCGGACTTTGCAGTGTACCTGTACATTCTGCCAGAATCATAGTAAGACCCAGGAAGAAATGTCTCCAGTATCGCCCAGTTGATTTGATAAATATTTGAGCAAAAGATTCAACTAACTTTAGCAGAGTGACTGCCCTTGACATCAAGGCAGCATTTGACCGAGTGTGGCATCAAGGAGCCCTAGTAAAACTGAAGTCAATGGGAATTAGGGGGAAAACCGACCACTTGCTGGAGTCATATCTTGCACAAAGGAAGATTGTTGTGGTTGTTGGAGGCCTATCATCTCAGCCCCAGAATATCACTGCAGGAGTTCCTCAGTGCAGTGTTCTAGGCCCAAGCATCTTCAGCTGCTTCATCAATGACCTTCCCTCCATCATAAGGTCAGAAATGGGGATGTTCGCTGATGATTCCATGGTGTTCAGTTCCATTCGCAAAACCTCAGATAATGCATGCAGCAAGACCTGGACGATATTAAGGTTCGGGCTGATAAGTGGCAAGTAACATTCGCGCCACACAAGTAACAGGCCATGTCTATCTCCAACAAGAGACTACCACCGCCTCATGACATTCAACAGCATTACCAAATCCCCCATCAACATCCTGGGGGTCACCATTGACCAAAAATTAATTGGACCATGCACATAGAAACTATTGCTACAACAGCAGGTCAGAGGTTGGTTTTTCTGCACTGTGTTTGACAAATTTGCAAGAGTCCTTTGAGGATGTAACGAGCAAGGTGGATAAAGGGGAACCAGTAGATGTAGTGTATTTGGATTTCCATAAGGCATTCAATAAGCTGCCACATAAGAGGTTAATGCACAAGATAAAAGCTCACAGGGTTGTGGGTAATATATTAGCATGGATAGAGGATTGGCTAACTAACAGAAAAAAGAGTCGGGGAAAATGGGTTATTTTCAGGTTGGCAAACTGTAACTAGCAGGGTACCACAAGGATCAGTGCTGGGTACTCAACTATTTACAATCGATATTAATGACTTGGATGAAGGGACCGAGTGTAATGTAGCCAAATTTGCTGATGATACAAAGATAGGTGGGAAAGCAAGTTGGGAAGAGGACACAGAGAATCTGCAAAAGGATTATAGACAGGTTAAGTGAGTGGGCAAAAATTTGGCAGATGGAGTAAAATGTGGGAAAATGTGAGGTTATCCTCTTCGGTAGGAAGAATAAAAAAACAAATTATAATTTAAATGGAGAGACTACAAAGTGCTGCGGTATAGAGGGATCTGGGGGTCCTTGTACATGAAACACAAAGTTAATATGCAGGTACAGCAAGTAATTAGGAAGGCAAATGGATTGTTGGCTTTTATTGCAAGGGGGATGGAGTATAAAAGTAGAGAGGTCTTGCTACAACTATACAGGGCATTGGTGAGACCACACCTGGAGTACTGCGTACAGTTTTGGTCTCCTTATTTAAGGAGGGATATACTTGCATTGGATGCAATTCAGAGAAGGTTAACCAGATTGATTCCTGAGATGAAGGGATTGTCTTATAAAGAAAGGTTGAGCAGGTTGGGCCTATACTCATTGAGTTTAGAAGAATGAGAGGTGATCTTGAAATGTATAAGATTCTGAGGGGGCTGGACAGGGTAGATGCAGAGACGATGTTTCCCCTCGTGGGGGAATCTGAAACTCGGGGGCATAGTTTCAGAATAAGGGGCAGCACATTTAAAACGGAGACGAGGAGGAATTTTTTCTGGGGGTCGTGAATCTTTGGAATTCTCTACCCCAGAGAGCTGTTGAGGCTGGGTGGTTGAATATATTTAAGGTAGAAATAGACACATTTTTGAACGATAAGGGAGTCAAGGGTTATGGGGAGCGGGCAGGAAAGTGGAGTTGAGGCCAAGATCAGATCAGCCATGATCTTAATGAATGGCGGAGCAGGCTCGAAGGGCCAAATGGCCTACTCCTGCTCCTATTTCTTATGTTCTTATAATCCCTGGATGAGTGCAGCTCCAACAACACTCAAGAAGCTTGACACCATCCAGGACAAAGCAGCCCACTTGATTGGTACCCCATCCACCACATTAAAAATTCACTCCCTCCACCACTAGCGCACCGTGGCTACAGTGTGTACAATCTACACTGCAGCAATTCGCCAAGGCTTCTTCAACAGCACCTCCCAAACCTGTGACCTCTACCACCTAGAACGCAGCAGGCGCATGGGAATATCATCACCTCCAAGTTCCCTTTCAAGTTACACACCATCCTCACTTGGAAATATATCGCCGTTCCTTCATTGTTGCTGGGTCAAATTCCTGGAACTCCCTCCCCAACAGCTCTATGCGAGTACCTTCATCGCACGGACTGCAGCGGTTCAAGAAGACAGCTCACCATCACCTTCTGAAAGGCAATAAATACTGGCTTTGCCGGCGACAACCAAAAAGAGCAACAGAAGTTTATCTTTATTCTCATGAACGAATAAAAAAAAACCTCAGTTGCTCTTTTTTATGATATTATATCCACATAGAAACTTATCCAGTGCTACTTCACAACTCTTGTGATTAACAGCACAGTTTGAATCGTTCAGGTTAGAGGCAACAAGACCACCATGACTGTTAAGGAGACAAGGTACATTATCTGTTTTTTCTGCTATCCAAGCAGGAAAAGGTTTGCCAAAAATTAAGGACCTGTAGCTTGGTCACCTTTTCATAATGCCAGTGTAGCTCAGGTGAAAACAGGGTCAAAGTACAATAACTTGCAGTTATTTTATAATCTTCCTGAAGGAAGATGTCTCAGAAATGTGGAGAAAGCAGAGCTTGTGGTAAAGCAGTTTGCAAAAGCTCCATACCCGAGTTTTAGGTAGCAGCCAGGAAAGTAAATGGAGTCAAGGCTAAAGGTATGCTAGCAGGAGCCAAACTTTGGTTTACTGATAATAAGTTGGGGGAAATTTTAGCTCATCCGCATCTTGATGTTGCATGGTGGATTGATAAAGGACGTGGAGATGTTAAGTTGTGTGCTGCCAGCATTATCTGTGTAGGTTGATGCCATGCTTCCAGATGATAGGTAAGTTGTCAATAGCATTGAGGAGCAGACCAAGGATGCACACTTGGAATACTCCGGAAATGGTAGAAGATCAGAAGCAGTTGCAGGCAATGTAATGTCAGTGTTGTGACACTTATGGGCTGAACCTGCAGACGGCAACGCCATGGTTTCAGACGCTAAACATCCGTAATACAAAGGTCCTCCTGTCCAGCCTGTCCTCGCCGCACAGCCCTGGCCCCCAGTCAGCAAGATCCCCATAACCCTTGACTCCCTGGACAACGTGGACCATTTCCCATACCTCGGGAGCCTCTTATCAATAAGAACAAACATTGACAACGAGATTCAATACCGCCTCCAGTGCGCCAGTGCAGCCTTCGGCCGCCTGCGGAAAAGAGTATTTGAAGATCAGGCCTTCAAAACAGCCACCAAGCTCATGGTCTACAGGGCTGTAGTAATACCTGTCCTCCTGCATGGCTCAGAGACATGGACCATTTACAGTAGACACCTCAAGTCGCTGGAGAAATACCACCAACGATGCCTCCGCAAGATCATACAAATTCCCTGGGAGGACAGACGCACCAACATTAGTGTCCTCGACTAGGCCTATAAAAGGCCCAACGTCGTCAAGAAGCCAGCTGGTGCAGCTGCAGCAGGGAGAGAAGGCAAAAAAGAAGTAAAAAGAAATCGAAGGGTGAAGTCACAGCCAAGAGGGTAAGTGATTGGTGAGTAGTTTTTCTTCTTTTTCTTTTTCTTTATCAATAAGAAACCTTTGGCATTGTTGCCAAATTAAATTAATTAAGGGTTAAGTCATGGCAGGAGAGCCCAGACCCGTGCCATGCTCCAGTGTCCCTGACGACTACATGTGCGGGAAGTGCATCCAGCTGCAGCCCCTGACAGGTGACACTGGAGCTGCGAATGGATTCACTCTGGAGCATCCGCGATGCTGAGGATGTCGTGAATAGCACGTTTAGTGAGTTGGTTACACCGCAGGTAAAGGTTACACAGGTAGATAGGAAATGGGTGACCATCGGGCAGGGCAGTGGAAGGAAGGTAGTGCAGGGGTCCCCTGTGGTCATCGCCCTCTAAAACAGATACACCGCCTTGGGTGCTGTTGGTGGGGGGGGGGGGGGATGACTCACCAGAGAATGGCAGCAGCAGCCAAGTTCATGGCACCTTGGGTGGCTCTGCTGCACAGGAGGGCAGGAAAAAGCGTGGGAGAGCTATAGTGGTAGGGGATTCTATTGTAAGGGGAATAGATAGATGTTTCTTTGGCCGCAATCGAGACTCCAGGATGGTATGTTGCCTCCCTGGTGCAAGGTTCAAGGATTTCTCGGAGCGGCTGCAGGACATTTTGGAGGGGGAGGGTGAACAGCCAGTTGTCGTGGTGCATATAGGTACCAACAATATAGGTAAAAAAACGGGATGAGGTCCGACAAGCTGAATTTAGGGAGCTAGGAGTTAAATTAAAAAGTAGGACCTCAAAGGTATTGATCTCAGGATTGCTAACAGTGCCACGTGCTAATCAGAGTCGGAATTGCAGGATAGCTAAGATGAATACGTGGCTTGAAGTGTGGTGCAGGAGGGAGGGATTCAAATTCCTGAGACATTGGAACCGGTTCTGGGGGAGGTGGGACCAGTACAAACCGGACAATCTGCACCTGGGCAGGACCGGAACCAATATCCGAGGGGGAGTGTTTGCAAGTGCTGTTGGGGAGGGGTTAAACTAATATGGCAGGGGATGGGAACCTATGCAGGGAGACAGAGGGAAGTAGAATGGGGGTAGAAGCAAAAGATAGAAAGAAGAAAAGTAAAAGTGGAGGGCAGAGAAACCCAAGGCAAAAATCAAAAAGGGCCACATTACAGCAAAATTCTAAAGGGCCAAAGTGTGTTAAAAAGACAAGCCTGAAGGCTCTGTGCCTCAATGTGAGGAGTATTCGTAATAAGGTGGACGAATTAACATCGCAGGCAGCTATTAACGAATATGATATAATTGGCATTACGGAGACATGGCTCCAGGGTGACCAAGACTGGGAACTCAACATCCAGGGGTATTCAACATTCAGGAAGGATAGATAGAAAGGAAAAGGAGCTGGGGTAGCGATGCTGGTTAAAGAGGAAATTAACGCAATAGTAAGGAAGGACATTAGCTTGGATGATGTGGCATCTCTATGGGTCGGGTTGCGGAATACCAAAGCACAGAAAACGCTAGTGGGAGTTGTGTACAGACCACCAAACAGTAGTAGTAAGATTGGGGACAGCATCAAACAAGAAATTAGGGATGTGTGCAATAAAGGTACAGCAGTTATCATGGGCGACTTTAATCTACATATAGATTGGGCTAACCAAACTGGTAGAAATATGGGGGAAGAGGATTTCCTGGAATATATTAGGAATGGTTTTCCAGACCAATACGTCGAGGAACCAACTAGAGGGCTGGCCATCCTAGACTGGGTGATGTGTAATGAGAAAAGACTAATTAGCAATCTTGTTGTGCGAGGCCCCTTGGGGAAGAGTGACCATAATATGGTAGAATTCTTTATTGAGATGGAGAGTGACACAGTTAATTCAGAGACTAGGGTCCTGAACTTACGGAAAGGCAACTTCGATGGTATGAGACGTGAATTGGCTAGAATTGACTGGCAAATGATACTTAAAGGGTTGACGGTGGATAGGCAATGGCAAACATTTAAAGATCACATGGATGAACTTCAACAATTGTACATCCCGGTCTGGAGTAAAAATAAAACGTGGAAGGAGGCTCAACCGTGGCTAACAAGGAAAATTAAGGATAGTGTTAAATCCAAGGAAGAGGCATATAAATTGGCCAGAAAAAGCAGCAAACCTGAGGACTGGGAGAAATTTAGAATTCAGCAGAGGAGGACAAGGGGTTTAATTAGGAGGGGAAAAATAGAGTATGAGAGGAAGCTTGCTGGGAACATAAAAACTGACTGCAAAAGCTTCTATAGATTATGTGAAGAGAAAAAGATTAGTGAAGACAAACGTAGGCCCCTTGCAGTCAGAATCAGGTGAATTTATAATGGGGAACAAAGAAATAGCAGACCAATTGAACAAATACTTTGGTTCTGTCTTCACGAAAGAACACACAAATAACCTTCCAGAAATACTAGGGGACCGAAGGTCTAGTGAGGAGGAGGAACTGAAGGAAATTCTTATTAGTCAGGAAATTATGTTAGGGAAATTGATGGGATTGAAGGCCGATAAAGCTCCAGGGCCTGATTGTCTGCATCGCAGAGTACTTAAGGAAGTGGCCCTCTAAATAGTGGCTGCATTGGTGATCATTTTCCAGCTGTCTATCGACTCTGGATCAGTTCCTATGGACTGGAGGTTAACTAATGTAACAGCACTTTTTAAGAAAGGAGGGACAGAGAAAACGGGGAATTATAGACCGGTTAGCCTGACATCAGATGTGGGAAAAATGTTGGAATCAATTATTAAAGATATAATAGCAGCGCATTTGGAAAGCAGTGACAGGATCAGTCCAAGTCATGAAAGGGAAATCATGCTTGACAAATCTTCTGGAATTTTTTGAGGCTGTAACTAGAAGAGTGGACATGGGAGAACCAGTAGATGTGGTGTTTTTGGACTTTCAAAAGGCTTTTGACAAGGTCCCACACAAGAGATTGGCGTGCAAAATTAAAGCACATGGTATTGGGGGTAATGTATTGACGTGGATAGAGAACTGGCTGACAGACAGGAATCAGGATAAACGGGTCCTTTTCAGAATGGCAGGCAGTGACTTGTGGGGTGCCGCAGGGCTCAGTGCTGGGACCCCAGCTATTTACAATATACATCAATGATTTAGTTGAAGGAATTGAGTGTAATATCTCCAAGTTTGCAGATGACACTAAGCTGGGTGGCGGTGTGAGCTGTGAGGAGGATGCTAAGAGGCTGCAGGGTGACTTGGACAGATTAGGTGAGTGGGAAAATGCTTGGCAGATGCAGTATAATGTGGATAAATGTGAGGTTATACACTTTGGTGGCAAAAACACGAAGGCAGAATATTATCTGAATGGAGGCAGATTAGGAAAAATGGTGCAACGAGACCAGGGTGTCATGGTACATCAGTCATTGAAAGTTGGCATGCAGGTACAGCAGGCGGTGAAGAAGGCAAATGGCATGTTGGCCTTCATAGCTAGGGGATTTGAGTATAGGAGCAGGGAGGTCTTGCTGCAGTTGTACAGGGCCTTCGTGAGGCCTCACCTGGAATATTGTGTTCAGTTTTGGTCTAATCTGAGGAAGGACATTCTTGCTATTGAGAGAGTGCAGCGAAGGTTCACCAGACTGATTCCCGGGATGGCAGCAGTGACATATGAGGAGAGACTGGATCGACTGGGCCTGTATTCACTGGAGTTTAGAAGGATGAGAGGGGATCTCATAGAAACACATAAAATTCTGATGGGACTGGACAGATTAGATACATGTAGAATGTTCCCGATGTTGGGGAAGTCCAGAACCAGGGACACAGTCTAAGGATAAGGTAAGCCATTTAGGATCGAGATGAGGAGAAACTTTTTCACTCAGAGTTGTTAACCTGTGGAATTCTCTACTGCAGAGAGTTGTTGATGCCAGTTTGTTGTATACATTCAAGAGTGAGTTAGATATGGCCCTTACAGCTAAAGGGATCATAGAAACATAGAAAATAGGTGCAGGAGTAGGCCATTCGGCCCTTCGAGCCTGCACCGCCATGTAATGAGTTCATGGCTGAACATGCAACTTCAGTACCCCATTGCTGCTTTCTCGCCATACCCCTTGATCCCCCTAGTAGTAATAAGGACTACATCTAACTCCTTTTTGAATATATTTAGTGAATTGGCCTCAACAACTTTCTGTGGTGGAGAATTCCACAGGTTCACCACTCTCTGGGTGAAGAAGTTTCTCCTTATCTCGATCCTAAATGGCTTACCCCTTATCCTTAGACTGTGACCCCTGGTTCTGGACTTCCCCAACATTGGGAACATTCTTCCTGCATCTAACCTGTCTAAACCCGTCAGAATTTTAAACATTTCTATGAGATCCCCTCTTATTCTTCTGAACTCCAGTGAATACAAGCCCAGTTGATCCAGTCTTTCTTGATATGTCAGTCCCGCCATCCTGGGAATCAGTCTGGTGAACCTTCGCTGCACTCCCTCAATAGCAAGAATGTCCTTCCTCAAGTTAGGAGACCAAAACTGTACACAATACTCCAGGTGTGGCCTAACCAAGGCCCTGTAGTAACACCTCCCTGCCCCTGTACTCAAATCCCCTCGCTATGAAGGCCACATGCCATTTGCTTTCTTAACCGCCTGCTGTACCTGCATGCCAATCTTCAATGATTGATGTACCATGACACCCAGGTCTCGTTGCACCTCCCCTTTTCCTAATCTGTCACCATTCAGATAATAGTCTGTCTCTCTGTTTTTACCACCAAAGTGGATAACCTCACATTTATCCACATTATACTTCATCTGCCATGCATTTGCCCACTCACCGAACCTATCCAAGTCACTCTGCAGCCTCATAGCATCCTCCTCGCAGCTCACACTGCCACCTTAATTAGTGTCATTCGCAAATTTGGAGATACTACATTTAATCCCCTCGTCTAAATCATTAATGTACAATGTAAACAGCTGGAGCCCCAGCACAGAACCTTGCGATACCCCACTAGTCACTGCCCGCCATTCTGAAAAGTACCCATTTACTCCTACTCTTTGCTTCCTGTCTGACAACCAGTTCTCAATCCACATCAGCACACTACCCCCAATCCCATGTGCTTTAACTTTGCACATTAATCTCTTGTGTGGGACCTTGTCGAAAGCCTTCTGAAAGTCCAAATACACCACATCAACTGGTTCTCTCTTGTCCACTCTACTGGAAACATCCTCAAAAAATTCCAGAAGATTTGTCAAGCATGATTTCCCTTTCACAAATCCATGCTGACTTGGACCTATCATGTCACCTCTTTCCAAATGCACTCCTATTACATCCTTAACAATGCATTCCATCATTTTACCCACTACCGATGTCAGGCTGACCGGTCTATAATTCCCTGTTTTCTCTCTCCCTCCTTTTTTAAAAAGTGGGGTTACATTGGCTACCCTGCACTCCATAGGAACATCAAGAGGTATGGAGAAAAAGCAGGAAAGGTGTACTGAGGTGAATGATCAGCCATGATCTTATTGAATGGTGGTGCAGGCTCTAAGGGTCGAATGGCCTACTCCTGTACCTATTTTATAACTCCTGCACTTATTTTCTATGTTTCTATGTAACATCCCGAGCATTGAAGCACTGGCCACACTGGATCAGCTCTGCTGGGCAGGCCACATCGTTCGCATGCCAGACACAAGACTCCCAAAGCAAACGCTCTATCGGAACTCCTTCATGGCAAATGAGCCAAAGGTGGGCAGAGGAAACGTTACAGAGACACCCTCAAAGCCTCCCTGAAAAAGTGCAACATCCCCACTGTCACCTGAGAGACCCTGGCCAAAGATCACCCTAAGTGGAGGAAGTGCATCTTTGAGGGCGCTGAGCACCTCGAATCTCAATGCAGAGAGCATGCAGAAATCAAGCGTAGGCAAACCTGTCCCACCAACCCTTTCCCTCAACGGCAACCTGTCCCACCTGTGACAGGAACTGTGGCTCTCATATTGGATTATTCAGTCATTTTAGGACTCATTTTAAGAATGGAAGCAAGTCTTCCTCGATTCCGAGGGACTGCCTGATGATGGCTTCAGAGGATGGATTAATGGTGTTGAAGGCAGCAGAGAAGTTGAGGGTCATGAGGAAGAAATGGACAGCCAGAGTCATACACTATGTAATTTGTGATGTGGACTGTCAGATTGGACTTCCCAAGAGGTGGAAGCAAGACAACTATTCATTGCAGTAGATTATAAAGGAAGGGAAGGTTGGAGACGGGCCAGTACGTGGAGAGAACATAAGGGCTGATGATGGATTTCTTGAGGATAGTGTAATAATGGTAGTCTTAATTGAAATAGGGACAAAAATGACAAATTAATAATGCCAGTAAGCACTGGACTGAGAAGGTGAAGAAAATTACTTAAATCTTGCTTTTTATGCAAGAAATAGCAGTCCCCACACAGTAATTTATCCATAATTTTTCATAATTGCTCAAGATCCTTTGTGATCTGGGTTATACAATTTTCAGATCAACACATTTCACGACCTCGTGACAAAGCACTTCAGAGAATTAAGTACTTTTGAAGTATAGTCGCTATTGAAATGTCGGGAAACATGGCACAAAGAGCAATGAGATTAATGACCAGATAAATGCTTTTAGTGACCAGAACATTGGGAGAATACCCTTCCATGCTTTGATAGTGCCATGGGATCTTTTAGGTCAACCCAAGAGAGCAAACGGGGCCTCGGTTTAACATGTCATCCTCCGATAGTGAAACACGCTCTCAGCACTGAACTAAAGTGTCCATAAAGAGACTGTAGGGCAGAGCTGGAGCCAAGACAATTGAATCTGCCGTGGCAGACCTTCTCATCTCAAGCTCTGCGATGATACAAGACCTTGGAAGAATTTTAAGTTACTCAGCAATATAAAGGTATTGCATATAGAATGTACCCCACCAGACACAAAATGTTAACCCCCTTAATCATGCTCGGGTGATACTTGGGACAGCCAGGGTATTCCTGTCCAAACTGCCTATACGGCATTACCTCCTCACACCCCCACAACATGACAGAGAATGAAGCGCGTGAAGAATCATCAATATCCACAGGAAATCCTATCAAATACCAGCTAAATCCAACATCATTCTGCTACTGCCACACAGAGACACAGATGTTGCCCATTATCTCAGATATGTAGATAACCAAACAAGTGATCTTGCACCTGCCAACGGTACACTGCCCCAAGAAATAAGGTGCACCACCATCCAGGCCAAGACATTTTCAATTGAAGGAAAGTCAAGGGAAGATGAAGGTAAAAGGAGGGGAAGAGCACAGAAAAGGTAGCGAACCAGGGGATTCAAACCAAGCAGCATCCAGTCTTATAGTAGAAGTGGATACAATATGAGGGGATATCATTCAATAAAAGTAGATGATGAGGGAAAGGCAAAATAAAGTTCCTCTCCTCTACCCAGACTCCCTCACTAAAGACAGCAATCACAAATCTAGCTGGGAACAGCGATGTTGTCCCCACTCAAACTCTAAGGTGGACTACGCCCATTCAGTAAGTAGTTGGAGGTGGTGACCAACCATGACTAATCTCCTGCTCATTCCACACCACGCTTATTGGACGGTCACTGTATCCAGTCTTGTTTAGAAATTTGGGTACATAATCAAAATAACACACTTAGGCTGAGCAATTTTATTGAATGCACCAATAACGATTATTGTGAATTTCTTTACCGTCATCAGTTCTCTAAAAGTAGTTATGTGGGCTGAAGATGCATGTTATTAACGTCACTATCTCTATGGGGCATCAGCCCCCGAGAACAGCAGGAGTTGGCAGGTGGGAACTACACACCATTGATTGTCTCAGCATCGTCACAATCGCCACGATCCAACAAACCCAGGATAGAAGGTGAAGAACTTGCAATTATATACGGCTTTTCACAACCTCAGGACGTCCCAAAGCACTTTACAGCTAATTAAGTACTTATGATGTAGGAAACACAGCAGACAATTTGTGCACAGCAAGCCTCCACACAGCAATGAGATAAATGACCAGTTAATCTGTTTCAGTGATGGTGGTTGAGGGATAAATATTGGCAGGGATATCGGGGAGAACTGTCCTGCTCTTCCACCTGAGAGAGTAGAGGGGGCCTCAGTTTAACGTCTCATCTGAAAGACAGCACCTCCGACAGTGCAGCTCTCCATCAGTGCGGCGATGCTGGGGATGTTGGTCTGATCGAGGACACTAACATTGGTGCGTCTGTCCTTCCAGGGGATTTGCAGGATCTTGCGGAGACAGCGTTGGTGGTATTTCTCCAGAGCTTTGAGATGTCTACTGTATAGGGTCCACGTCTCTGAGCCATGCAGGAGGGCGGGTATCACTACAGCCTTGTAGACCATAAGCTTGGTGCCAGATTTGAGGGCCTGATCTTCGAACACTCTCATCCTCATGTGGCCAAAGGCTGCGCTGGCGCACTGGAGGCGGTGTTGAACCTCGTCGTCGATGTTACCAGCATTAGACAGACGCACCAACGTTAGTGTCCTTGATCAGGCCAACATCCCCAGCATCGAAGCACTGACCACACTCGACCAGCTCCGTTGAGCGGGCCACGATGTTCGCATGCCTGACACAAGCCTCCCAAAGCAAGCGCTCCTACACGGCAGGCAAGCCCCAGATAGGAAGAGGAAACGTTTCACCCTCAAAACCTCCTTGATGAAATGCAACATCCCCACCGACACCTGGGAGTCCCTGGCCAAAGACCGCCCTAAGTGGAGGAAGAGCATCCGGGAGGACGCTGAGCACCTCGAGTCTCGTCGCCGAGAGCATGCAGCAAACAAGCGCAGGCAGCGGAAGGAGCGTGCGGCAAACCAGACTCCCCACCCACCCTTTCCTTCAATGGCTGTCTGTCCCACCTGTGACAGAGACTGTAACTCC
This sequence comes from Pristiophorus japonicus, assembly GCF_044704955.1. Lineage (NCBI taxonomy): Eukaryota > Metazoa > Chordata > Chondrichthyes > Pristiophoridae > Pristiophorus > Pristiophorus japonicus. The sequence goes on from NC_091983.1 coordinate 204,496,464, forward strand.
CGTATTGGACTGTTCAGTCACCTAAGAACTCACTTTTAGAGTGGAAGCAAGTCGTTCTCGATTTCGAGGGACTGCCTATGATGATGATTCCGTCAGAACTGCATTGGGAGTGTCAGCTTAGAATTTTATGCTCAAGACCCTGGAGTGGGGTTTGAACCCACAACCTTCTGACTCAGAGGCAAGAGTGCTACCCACTGATTGGCAGATGGAGTATAATGTCGGAAAGTGTGAGGTCATGCACTTTGGCAGAAAAAAAATCAAAGAGCAAGTTATTATTTAAATGGAGAAAGATTGCAAAATGCCGCAGTACTATGGGACCTGGGGGTACTTGTGCATGAAACACAAAAGGATAGTATGCAGGTACAAGTGATCAGGAAGGCCAATGGTATCTTGGCCTTTATTGCAAAGGGGATGGAGTCTTGCCACAGTTATATAAGGTATTGGTGAGGCCACACATGGAATATTGCATGCAGTTTTGGTTTCCATATTTACAAAAGGATATACTTGCTTTGGAGGCAGTTCAGAGAAGGTTCTGGGCATGAGGGGATTGATTATGAGAAAAGATTGAGTAGGTTGGGCCTCTACTCATTGGAATTCAGCAGAATGAGAGGTGATCTTATCGAAACATATAAGATTATGAGGGGGCTTGACAAGGTGGATGCAGAGAGCATGTTTCCACTGATGGGGGAGACTAGAACTAGAGGACATGATCTTAAAAAAAGGGGCTGCCCATTTAAAACAGAGATGAGAGAAATTTCTTCTCTCAGAGGGTTGTAAATCTGTGGAATTCGCTGCCTCAGAGAGCTGTGGAAGCTGGGACATTGAATAAATTTAAGACAGAAATAGACAGTTTCTTAAACGATAAGGGGATAAGGGGTTATGGGGAGCAGGCGGGGAAGTGGAGCTGAGTCCATGATCAGATCAGCCAGGATTTTATTGAATGGCGGAGCAGGCTCGAGGGGCCAAATGGCCTACTCCTGTTCCTATTTCTTATGTTCTTATGTTTTTATGTCACAGCTGATGGGAGTTGATTAGAAGACAACACAACCCAATTGCCTGGAAAACAGAAGCCAACTTTCTCCCAGACAGAGTCAAAGTCTTAGAGGAGGTTGGGAAGTGAGAAAGGGTGGGGAATTTGTTTATCCACATTACATTATTAACCACATGCATGAGGATGTCGTGGCAGTTTGTGCAGGGCTGACTTGGTTCGACATGGGAGCACAGAGGGATAAACGCTAACTGCACATTCTAGGGTGCCCAGGGAAGGAGGGACATCTGGCACCTATCCAGGAAATATATTCACAGTATTTGGTAGAGTTTACCCCAGTTTGTATTGTAATGTGCATCTAGGCTTTAACACATATCAAACAATACAGTCCCCAATATGGCGATTGTCAAAATAATTTCCTTGAATGTAACAGGGCTAAATCACCCAATCAAAAGAAAAATTGCTGACCTACCTCAAAAGGGAGTAAGAGGAAGAGGCAATTTTACAGGAAATCCACCTCGCCTCAGCAAACATGCAAAACTCACAGTGAGCTGAATAGGCCAATCCCTGACTGCCTCATGCTAAAAGAGAGGTGGCAAACTTCATTAATAAATACCTTTCCTGCCTGTTGAAAACCAGCATTACAGGAGAGAATGGATCGACCATTCTGATAATAGGGACGTGGAAATGGAAAGTGGAAAGACTACAAGGCTAAATATCCTCTGGCCTAAATGACATAGAATGTACAACACAGACCATTCATCCCAATTGGTTCATGCAGGTTACTTCATCTAACCTTACTTCATCTAACCTCATTAACATAGCCTTCTATTTCTTTCTCCCTCATGTGTTTATCTAGCTTCCCCTTAAATGCATGTTCCTCTTATAGACGCCGCTGCTATTCCACAACTACTCTCCTGACATGCATCCCATATGAATGGCATAGCAATAATCGATGGTGACCTGAATTGTACTCTACCTCAAGAACGCAGATGCAGTGCATCAAGGGCAAGCCACCAGACATAATGGCATGGTGCAATGAACTTGGCCTTGTAGATGTTTGGCTTTGCAACTTACAACAGTAGGATTCATCTTTTATTCAAATTCACATAACACATCTCGGCAGATTGCAGGAGGTGCTGGGGTCCAGGGCAGGCCTATAAAAAGCCCAACGTCGTCAGAGGAGTGTCGGCAGATCAGAGGAGGCGGGAGTCCGGGAGTGGCCTATAAAAGGCCCAACGTTGTCAGAGGAGCGTCGGCAGATCGGAGGATGCGTGGGAGTCCGGGGAAGGCCTATAAAAGGCCCAACGTCGTCAGAGGAGCATCGGCAGATCGGAGGAGGCCAGCTGGTGCAGGGAGAGAAGGCAAAAAAGAAATCGAAGGGTGACGTTACAGCCAATGGGGTAAGTGATTGGCTGGTGATTGGTGAGTAGTTTTTCTTCTTTTTCTTTTCCTTTATCAGTAAGCAACCGTTGACATTGTTGTCAAATTAAATTAATTAAGAATTAAGTCATGGCAGGAGAGCCCAGACCCGTGTCATGCTCCTGTGCTATGTGGGAAGTCAGGGACACTTCCAGTGTCCCTGTCGACTACATGTGCGAGAAGTGCATCCTGCTGCAGCTCCTGACAGACTGCATTGCGGCACTGGAGCTGCACATGGATTCACTCTGGAGCATCCGCGATGCTGAGGATGTTGTGAATAGCACGTTTAGTGAGTTGGTCACACAGCAGCTAAAGGTTACTCAGGTAGATAGGATATGGGTAACCATCAGGCAGAGCAGTGGAAGGAAGGTAGTGCAGGGCAGGAAAAAGATTGGGAGAGCTATAGTGGTAGGAGATTTTATTGTAAGGGGAATAGATAGAAGTTTCTGTGGCTGCAATCGAGACTCCAGGATGGTATATTGCCTCCCTGCTACAAGGGTCAAGGATGTCTCGGAGCAGCTGCAGAACATTTTGGAGGGGGAGGGTGAAAGACAGTTGCCGTGGTGCATATAGGTACCAACGATATAGGTAAAAAATGGGATGAGATCCGACAAGCTGAATTTAAGGAGCTAGGAGTTAAATTAAAAAGTATGACCTCAAAGGTAGTAATCTCAGGATTGCTACAAGTGCCACGTCCTAGTCAGAGTAGGAATTGCAGGATAGCTAAGATGAATATGTGGCTTAATGAATGGTGCAAGAGGGAGGGATTCAAATTCCTAGGACATTGGAACCGTTCTGGGAAAGGTGAGACCAGTACAAATTGGACGGTCTTCACCTGGGCAGGACCGGAACCAATGTCCTAGGGGGAGTGTTTGCTAGTACTGTTGGGGAGGCGTTAAACTAATATGGTAGGCGGATGGGAACATTTGCAGTGAGACAGAGGGAAGTAGAATGGGGGCACAAGCAAAAAATAGAAAGGAGAAAAGTAAAAGTGGAGGGCAGAGAAACCCAAGGCAAAAATCAAAAAGGGCCACATTACAGCAAAATTCTAAAGGGCCAAAGTGTGTTAAAAAGACAAGCCTGAAGGCTCTGGATCTCAATGCAAGGAGTATTTGTAATAAGGTGGACAAATTAACTGCGCGGGCAGCTATTAACGAACATGATAATAATTGGCATTACGGAAACATGGCTCCAGGGTGACCAAAGCTGGGAACTCAACATCCAGGAGTATTCAACATTCAGGAAAGATAGACAGAAAGGAAAAGGAGCTGGGAGAGCGTTGCTGGTTAAAGAGGAAATTAACGCAATAGTAAGGAAGGACATTAGCTTGGATGATGTGGAATCTCTATGGGTAGAGCTGTGGAACACCAAAGAAAACGCTAGTGGGAGTTGTGTACAGACCACCAAACAGTAGTAGTGAGGTTGGGGACAGCATCAAACAAGAAATTAGGGATGCATGCAATAAGGGTACAGCAGTTATCATGGGCGACTTTAATCTACATATAGATTGGGCTAACCAAACTGGTAGCAATACGGGGAGGAGGATTTCCTGGAGTGTATTAGGGATGGATTTCCAGACCAATATGTCGAGGAACCAACTAGACGGCTGGCCATCCTAGACTGGGTGATGTGTAATGAGAATAGGCTAATTAGCAATCTTGTTGTGCGAGGACCCTTGGGGAAGAGTGACCATAACATGGTAGAATTCTTTATTAAGATGGAGAGTGACACAGTTAATTCAGAGACTAGGGTCCTGAAGTTATGGAAAGGTCACTTTGATGGTATGAGACGTGAATTGGCTAGAATAGACTGGCGAACGATACTTAAAGGATTGACGGTGGATAGGCAATGGCAAACATTTAAAGATCACATGGATGAACTTCAACAATTGTACATCCCGGTCTGGAGTAAAAATAAAACGGGGAAGGTGGCTCAACCGTGGCTAACAAGGGAAATTAGGGAAAGTGTTAAATCCTACAATACCTCACTATCCATCATCTTCCAGCTCATCAAGGACATTGATCAACTTTCAGGTTACAAACTTAATTATGTCAAAATGAGGGAATCTCCCTCACAGAATTAAAATAGGCAGTCCGTTCCTTTGCCAGGTAACAATATAGGTGAATCTGCCACATCTGGGCAGGTTAACGGCCATGAATGTGTCTAGTATGCCCACAGCTCCCCAAGTTCAAAGGAGGATTGGGCCTTCAAAATCATTGATGCCATTACTAGGCAGACCAGCTTGCAGATATTATGGCTTGAATACAGTCTCATCACAGAACACATTGCTGCTTATGGAGGCTTAAACCTTCCAGCCTACCACTGTCAAGTCTGCCCTTCATACACCACCAAAAGATAAAAGAGGGGGTAAAGAAGCATAAATGCTATTGATGTCGAAGTAGTAGGCCTGTATTTACTAGAGTTTAGAAGAATGAGAGGGGATCTCATTGAAACGTATAAAATTCTGACTGGGTTGGATAGACTGGATGCGGGGAGGATGTTTCACTTGGCTGGGAAGTCTAGAACAAGGGGTCACAGTCTCAGGATACAGGGTAGGAAATTTAGGACCGAGATGAGGAGAAATTTTTTCACTCAGAGGGTGGTGAACCTGTGGAATTCTCTACCACAGAAGGCTGTGGAGGCCAAGTCACTGAATATCTTTAAGAGGGAGATAGATAGATTTCTAGAAACAAAAGACATCAAGGGGTATGGGGAAAAGTGTGAATTTGGTGTGGAGATAAGAGGATCAACCATGATCATATTGAATGGCGGTGCAGACTCGAAGGCCTATTTTCTATGTTTCTATGTTTCAAAGGGCATCACCAGATTTGGCCAGTTACTTCACAAACAATTGATGGAAAAAATCCCACCTCACTTGTCTAGATCTGTTCCGGTACCTGCAAATTATGCACTTGTCCCCGGAGTCAGTGACGCATTACAAACATCAGTGACAGCTAGTCATTTTAGAGCTACTTGTTCTTACTTTTCAAAATATCCATAAACATATTTCTGTCCTGCATGCTGAACTCACCTCTACATTGATAGAATCCATATAAAAGTGAAATCTAGCTCATCAAATAACAGAAGAATAAAAGGGAAAAATCTCTCGGAACAAACTCTCACAACCACCATTGGAAGTAGAATAGTCGTGAATGGTGGTGGACAATTAAACAACTAGAGGGCGGAGGAAGCTCCATGAATATCCCCATCCTCAATGATGGCGCAGCCCAGCACGCAAATGCAAAAGACAAGACTGAAGAGTTTGCAACCATCCTCAGCCAGAAGTGCCAAATGGATGAACCATATCGGCCTCCGCCTGAAGTCCCCACCATCGCAGAAGCCAGTCTTTAGCCAATTCGATTCATTCCATGTGATATCAAGAAGCGGCTATGGGCCCCAACAACATCCTGGGTGTTGTGCTGAAGACTTGTGCTCCAGAACTACCGCCGCCTCCAGCCAAGCTGTTCCAGTACAACTACAACACTAGCTACAACCCGATAATGTGGAAAATTGCCCAGGTATCTCCTGTCCACAAAAAGCAGGACAAATCCAATCTGGCCAATTGCCACCCCATCAATCTACTCTCAATCATCAGCAAAGTGATGGAAGGTATCACCAACAATGCTATCAAGCAGCACTGACTCACCGATGCTCAACTTGCGTTCCGCCAGAACCATGCGGCTCCAGACCTCAGTCATTGAAAGTTGGCATGCAGGTACAGCAGGCGGTGAAGGCGGCAAATGGCATGTTGGCCTTCATAACGAGGGGATTTGAGTATAGGAACAGGGAGGTCTTGCTGCAGTTGTACAGGGCCTTACTGAGGCCTCACCTGGAATATTGTGTTCAGTTTTGGTCTCCTAATCTGAGGAAGGACATTCTTGCTATTGAGGGAGTGCAGCGAAGGTTCACCAGACTGATTCCTGGGATGGCAGGACTGACATATGAGGAAAGACTGGATCGACTGGGCTTTTATTCACTGGAGTTTAGAAGGATGAGAGGGAATCTCATAGAAACATATAAAATTCTGGCGGGACTGGACAGGTTAGATGCAGGAAGAATGTTCCTAGTGTTGGGGAAGTCCAGAACCAGCGGACACAGTCTAAGGATAAGGTAAGCCATTTAGGACTGAGATCAGGAGAAACTTCTTTGCTCAGAGAGTTGTTAACTTGTGGAATTCCCTACCACAGAGAGTTGTTGATGCCAGTTCATTGGATATATTCAAGAGGGAGTTAGATATGGCCCTTACGGCTAAAGGGATCAAGGGGTATGGAGAGAAAGCAGGAAAGGGGTACTGAGGTGAATGATCAGCCATGATCTTATTGAATGGTGGTGCAGGCTCGAAGGGCCGAATGGCCTACTCCTGCACCTATTTTCTATGTTTCTATATTACAGCCTTGGCCCAAACATGGACACAAGAGCTGAATTCCAGAGGTGAGGTGAGAGTGAATGCCCTTGACGTCAAGGCAGCATTTGACCAAGTGTGGTATCGAAGAGCCTTAGTAAAACTTAAGTCAATGGGAATCGGGGGAAAACTGTACACTGACTGGAGTCATACGTAGCACAAAGGAAGATGGTTGCAGTTGGTGGAGGTCAATCTTCCCAGCTCCAGGCCATCGCCCCACCTTTACAAACAAGCCAAGCACACGGCACACGGTCAATTGAATGTAATGAAATATCAATGCTGACCATGACTACTGTGTCATCTCGATCACTTCCCAAATGGTTAGACTCGGGGAGGCAGAATGTGTGTTTTAAGTGTATCATGTCTGCTCTAATATTCATCCAACAGTCAACTCTTTCATTTTTTTAAAAATTATTTCCGGGATGTCGGCGTCACTGGCAAGGCCAACCGTCTTCAGCTGCTTCATCAACGACATTCCCTCCATCATAATGTCAGAGGTGGGGATGTTTGTTGATGATTTCACAGTGTTCAGTTCCATTCACAACTCCTCAGAAAATGAAGCAGTCCATGCCCGCATGCAGGAAGACCTGGACGACATTCAGGCTTTGGCTAATAAGTGGCAAGTAATATTCACGCCACACAAGTACCAGGCAATGACTATCTCCAACAAGTGAGAGTCTAACCACCGCCCCCTTGATATTCAACAGCATTACCATCGCCGAATCCCCCATCAACATCCTGGGGGGTCACCATTGACCAGAAACTATACTGGACCAGCCACAAATACCATGGCAACAAGAACAGATCAGAGGCTAGGTAGTCTGCGGCAAGTGTCTAACCTCCTTAATTCCCAAAGCCTTTCCACCATCTATAATGCACAAGTCAGAAGTGTGATAGAATACTCTCCACTTGCCAGGATGAGTGCAGCTCCAACAACATTCAAGAAGCTCGACAACATCCAGGACAAAGCAGCCCGCTTCATTGGCACCCCATCCACCATCGTCAACATTCACTCCCTCCACCATCGGCGCACTGTGGCTGCAGTGTGCACCATCTACAAGATGCACTGCAGCAACTCGCCAAGGCTTCTTCAGCAATACCTCCTCTACCACTTAGAAGGACAAGGGCAGCAGGAGCATGGGAGCACCATCACCTGCAAGTTCCCCTCTAAGTTATCCAACATTCCTGACTTGGATACATATTCATCGACGCTGGGTCAAAATCCTAGAACTCTCTCCCTAACAGCACTGTGGGAGTTCCTTCACCACAATGATTGCAGCGGTTTAAGAAAGTGGCTTACCACCACCTTCTCAAGGGCAATTAGGGATGGGCAATAAATGCTGGTCTTGCCAGCGATGCTCATATCCCGGAACGAATAAAAAAATTAGCGTCAATTCAAACTCGTATACTGAACATACCACACTCTATATAAGCTCCATTAATTCTTGACTCTTCCATAAATATTAGAGAAGACGCAATACATTTAAACACATATTCTGGTCCTATCCCCGTGCCTAACAGTTTGGGAAGTGATCAAGATAACGCAGTAGTCATGGTCAGCATTGATGTTCCTTCAAATGCACTTGCCTGCTTGCTTGCCCTGTTCATAAGTGTGCGAGATCCACCAGAAATGCACAGGTTAGTATAATTCTCATTGCTGCTGGCAAGAAGATAATCCTCCTCTGACCACAAACTTGTGTATTAGGTATTGATGGAACATAACGCAGTCTCAGAGTGTGATACACAGACACTGCCTTGTGTAGGGAATATATCATGTAGCCTAGAGATATATGCAACAGGTTCCCTCTCCCAAAGCCTACCACACCCTTGCAGAAAGAAGGATAAGGTAATGTCACTGAGAACACACATTACCACTGAACTCCAATTGTACAGCAAAGATGATCCAACCAAAGACACCCTTTCGGAGCTGGAGTAGCCATGCTGCACCTGTCTGAAGCATGTCAAAATACTACTCAAAAATGCACAATTAGGCCATACCTGTCATGTTTGTAACCTCACATAACTGTAATCTTTATGTAACAACACTGTACACTGTATACACCTGAGAAATGCACACCTTGACCACAGGTGGTGAACTTGTGGGAGACACTCCTCACCTGGTCATCCAGGTATATAAAAGGAGGTCCCATGCAGGGTCATCACTACTTGGTCCTGTGAATAAAGGTACAGGTCACAGAGTGACCTTGTCTCCAGTATGTGCCTCGTGTTGATTTGCTGTTGTGTGTAAGGACACAACATTTGGCGACGAGAAACGGGAATCAACGACTCAAGAGAATGGCCACCGGTAGCACGGAGGAACGGTACTGTGTTGGTGAGGACAGGGACAATGTCATTGAGAGGCTCCAGCAGAGCTTTGTCACGAAGGACTGGCTGGGAGCTGCAGCGGCTGACAAGCGAAGGGCGCATCTACTGACCAGCTGTGGACCTAAGACGTACGCGCTGATGAAAGACCTGCTCGCACCCGAGAAGCCGGCGGACAAGACCTTCGAGGAGCTCAGCAAACTGATCGGTGAGCACCTCAAACCAGCGAATAGTATACACATGGCCCGACACCGATTCTATACACACCAACGTCGGGAAGAGCAGAGCATACCGGACTTCGTTGCGGACCTTCGGCACTTGGCCAGCCTCTGTAAGTTCACAGACGCCTGCAGGGGGGAGATGTTACAGGATTTCTTCATTGAGGGCATTGCTCATGCCGGGATTTTTAGGAAGCTATTTGAGACCAAGGACGTGACCTTGGAAGCAGCGGCGTTGATGGCTCAAACCTTCATGGCGGGGGAGGAGGAAACCAAGATCATATATGCGCGCAACCCTGCTCCCAACCTGGCGATGGAGCAGGGAGTTAACATGGTAAACGCGACTCAGTTCTCCGCAGGCAGGCAAGGGCAATTCGACACCAACCAGGCAGTAACAGACTCTAGGGTGGGCCCGCAACAGAGACAATGGCAGGTTGAACGGACATTTACACCATCACAAGGGACAATACGTCCCGGGATGGGACCACTGACACCCACAAACAGAGTGCCCAAGAGTAATCAAAGCGACAATCAGAGAGGAATGCCTGGTAACAGCTCTTTTGTTCACAACAATCTCAGCTCATGCTGGAGGTGCAGTGGCAAACATGCTGCAAAGACCTGCCGGTTTCAACAATTCATCTGCAGAAATTGTATCTTGAGTGGACATTAACTAGGATATGCAGGAAGCCCGCAGCGAGGCTGATTTACAAAGTGGATGAACCACAAGAGGGGTCTGCAAGGCAGGGGTATGCCTGGGACACAGCAATGGACGCTGAAGTTCAGTGAGTCCAGGTGGCAAACATCCACAGCTCATACACAAAAACGCCACCTATGATGATGAGAGGAGTACTGTTAAACGGCATCCCGGTACGCATGGAGCTTGACACAGGAACCAGCCAGTCACAATTCGAGAAACTGTGGCCACTCAGAGATAGCAGACCCAAACTAGAACGCATTGACACGCAATTACGGACATACATCAAAGAGATCATCCCTGTGCTAGGCAGTGCAATGTTGGTGGTCACACATAATGGATCTCAGAACTGGCTGCCACTCTGGATTGTCCCGGGAAATGGTCCCGCGCTTTTGGGGAGGAGCTGGCTAGCCGAGATGAACTGGAAATATAAGAATTAAAGAACATAAGAATTAGGAACAGGAGTAGGCCATCTAGCCCCTCGAGCCTGCTCCGCCTGGGAGGATATGCACGTCATTTCATCTATGGAGCGAAGTTCATGCTCACAGGTCCTACTAAAGTTCGAGTCATTATTTCAACCTGGCGTCGGGACTTTCAAAGGCACCAAAGTAAGGATACGCATCACCCCGGACGCCACACCAGTGCACCACAAAGCCAGAGCTGTGCCGTATGTGATGCGGGAGAAAATTGAGAGTGAGTTGGACAGGTTGCTAAGAGAGAGCATAATTTTGCCCGTTGAATTCAGCGACTGGGCAAGCCCCTTCGTCCCTGTTCTAAAAACGGATGGCTCGGTCAGGACCTGTGGCGACGACAAGGCCACTATCAACCGAGTGTCCCTTCAGGACCAATGCCCGCTTCTGAGAGCGAAGGATCTTTTTACCACGCTGGCAGGCGGCAAGCTGTTCACCAAGTTGGACCTCACTTCGGCCTACATGACCCAGAAACTGGCCGAAAAATCCAAGCTACTGACCACCATCACCACGCACAAGGGGCTGTTTGTCTACAACAGGTGTCCATTTGGCATTCATTCAACAGCCGCTATCTTTCAGAGGAACATGGAAAGCCTGCTAAAATCCATCCCCGGAACAATCGTATTTCAGGATGACATCCTTATCACGGGTCGAGACACCAAGGAACACCTCCACAACCTGAATGAGGTGCTACGCCGACTGGACCAGGTAGGCCTGCGACTAAAGAAGTCCAAGTGTGTGTTTTTGGCCCCAGAGGTCAAGTTTCTGGGCAGGAGGATTGCCGCAGATGGGATCTGGCCCACCGAATCCAAAACGGAGGCGATCGTCACGCGCCCAGGTCCGGCAACACATCAGAGTTGCGTTAATTTCTGGGACTATTGAACTATTTCGGGAACTTTTTACCGAACTTAAGTACATTGCTGGAGCTGCTACACATGCTCCTGCGTAAGGGTTGTGATTGGTTTTGGGGGGACTGTCAGGTACGGGCTTTCAATCGGGCGCGGAACCTGCTTTGTTCTAATAAGTTATTGACCCTGTACCCTGTAAGAAATTGGTTTTGACATGCGATGCATCATCCTATGGAGTTGGGTGCGTGTTGCAGCAGAGTAATGATGAGGGCCAACTCCAACCTGTGGCTTAAGCCTTCAGGTCGCTCTCCCAAGCAGAAAGTGGGTATGGGATGGTTGAAAAGGAAGCACTCGCATGTGTCTACGGGGTGAAAAAGATGCACCAGTACCTTTTTGGCAGAAGGTTCGAGTTAGAAATGGATCACAAGCCGTTAACATCCCTGTTGTCCGACAGCAAAGCTGTCAATGCCAATGCGTCAGCTCGCATACTGCGATGGGCTCTCACGCTGGCTGCGTATGACTACACCATACGGCACCGGCCAGGCACCGAAAATTGCACTGACACGCTCAGCAGGCTTCCACTGGCCACCACTGAGGGGGCAGCGGAGCAAAGCGCGGAGATGGTCATGGCTGTCGATGCCTTTGACAGCGCAGGCTCCCCCATCACAGCCCACCAGATCAAAACCTGGACAAACAGAGATCCCCTCCTATCTTTGATTAAGAAATGTATCCTGACTGGGGATTGGGCGCCCGCACATGGAGCATGCCCTGAAGAGGTCAGACCGTTTCACAGACGGATGGATGAACTCTCCATCCAAGCCGACTGCCTACTATGGGACAGCCGGGTAGTCATGCCCCAGAGGGGTAGGGAAGCATTCATCAGGGAACTCCACAGCAAGCACCCAGGCATTGTGCTAATGAAGGCCATTGCCCGGTCACATGTATGGTGGCCGGGAATTGATGCAGACCTAGAACACTGTATTCGCAGGTGCACGATGTGTGCCCAGCTGGGCAATGCCCCCAGGGAGGCCCCACTCAGCCCGTGGCCTTGGCCCACCAAGCCATGGTCACATATTCACGTAGACTACGTGGGCCCGTTCATCGGAAAAATTTTCCTCATTGTTGTTGATGCGTATTCGAAATGGATCGAGTGCATCATATTGAATTCATGCACGACATCCACAACAGTGGAGAGTCTGCATGTGGTCTTTGCGACCCACGGCTTGCCAGACATCCTAGTTAGCGACAATGGCCCGTGTTTCATTAGCTATGAATTCTGGGAGTTCATGTCGGGTAATGGCATCAAACATGTCAGGACAGCCGGCTTCCAATGGCCAGGCGGAACGTGCGGTCCAAATCATAAAGCAAGGCATGCTCCGGATTCAAGGACCCTCCCTTCAATACCGTCTATCGCGCCTCCTGCTGGCCTACAGGTCCCGAACGCACTCGCTCACGGAGTCCCGCCAGCGGAACTACTCATGAAACGTATACTAAAAACTCGGCTGGCCCTCATTCATCTAGTCTTGTCAGACATTGTTGAGGGCAAGCGCCAGTCCCAAAATGAGTGCCATGACTGTAACTCAAAGGGGAGATGTATAGAAATCGATGACCCTGTATTTGTTCTTAATCACACCGTGGGGCCCAAGTGGCTCGAGGGTACTGTAATTGGTAAAGAGGGGAATAGAGTCATAGTGGTCAGACTCAACAATGGGCAGATATGCCGCAAGCATCTGGACCAAGTAAAAAAAAGTTTTAGCATGGACATTGAGGAACCTGAGGAAAATCATGAGATGCTGCCCACACCACCGCCAGTGAATGAGCAACAAGAACTGTCAGCAACATGCACAATCCCTGCGGTCAGCCTGGACGAGCCGGAATCACCACAGGTGACAAAGACGCATGCCAAGGCTCAACAACCGGAGCCCCAACTGCGACGCTTGTCACCTGAAAGACTCAATCTTTGACCCAAAGACATTGGGGGATGTGGTGTCAGGTTTGTAACCTCACATAACTGTAACCTTTATGTAACAACACTGTACACTGTATACACCTGAGAAATGCACACCTTGACCACAGGGAGTGAACTTGTGGGAGACACTCCTCACCTGGTCATCCAGGTATATAAAGGGGGGTCCCACACAGGGTCATCTCTTCTTGGTCCTGTGAATAAAGGTACAGGTCACAGAATGATCTTGTCTCCAGTATGTGCCTCGTGTTGATTTGCTGTTGTGTGTAAGGACACAATACCCTTCAGTAAATGCTATGCTGAGAATATAAACCACTGCTACATCAGTGTGAAAGGCAGTGTATGATTTTTCTGTTTTACAAAACAAAAGTATTTCGAAATTTTAAATTAAAAAACTTAATTATACCTGAACCATTATTTTTGTTCCTGTTTCGGCTTCTAATCTATTAGTAACGTTTGGATTTCTTTTAATAAAATACAATATAATTTCAGCACCTATAACGCTTTATGTAATAAGTATCAATCTACATAATGATAAAAAAAATACACATAATATATATGCACTAACCTGACCAAGTCAGTCATGCAGGATCCTACAACCACTACATCATAAACCTCAGTATCAGAAGGAAGATTTGCTGACAATGACATATTTAAAAAATATATTTTTTAAGCAACAGTGGAATATTGTAAATGTACACTGATCAGGTCAAGAAACAACAGCGACTATTGCTGCGAGAGGACCCATGGCATAGCTGGCTGCATTATTTTAACAAATAAATGATTTAAACGAAAAGGGAGAGAGCTTGATCGAGGTAAAATGATAATTTTGCTTTAAAAACATATCGTGTTCAGCCCCGATATTTTGAATATAACGATATCAATCAGGCAGTTGTGTGGCCGGCAGCAGTGTCGCGCGGCGGGACCGTTCGTGTTTTAAGAGCGCGAGCGGACGTCACTTGACGCTTGGCGTGAATGGGACTCGCCAGCCGGCTTCCAGCAGGTACCTGAACTCGGCTCTGTCTCAATACACACACACACACCTCATTGCCATCCGTTACCCTTTGCCCGGGCCCGAGGAGCCTTCTGAGGCTCAGTTGCTTACTTTAATTTTGTAAAATGTGTGCGTATTATATTATACCGATTGTTATTTATAGTATATCACGTCCGTGCCTGCTATCACTTTGTTTGAGATGTAATTTTTTTTTAAAGCGTAAATGCAGTGCATTTGCATTGCATAACGAGGAAGAGGTTTAGCAAAGCTCTGTTTACAAACCGTTTTGTCATTTCCTGTATTAAAGCCCGAAGGACGTGCTCGCAGCATTTTAAAGCAGTGCTGCAAACATCCTGGAAACGTTGGGAGTGACATTTGCCATCAGCAGGAGTGACGCAGATGGCAAAGATCTCTTAAGCATATTTGGGTTTCAGAGTACGTACGTAACAATAGGTCACAGTTTTCTCTTTTGAAATTTGAAAAAATAACTTATCGTTCATAATCCGTGGTACTTGCCAAGCATGCAATAAGGTATGGTGCATTATTGCAACATTTTAAATCTGTACTTGCATCTCGCATACACTCATCCCATCGCTGCAATACTCTTGTCAGAAATAGTCAGATATTCCCGTGGGTCCCTTTTTTAAATAAAAAACATTGCGAATAGACACTAGATCTGTCGATGTCAGAAAAGCTGGGTGACTATTGTGGGTAGAGACTTTTCAACACATTGCTGGCAAAACATCAGCACCCAAAATGTTAAATTGCCTTTTCATTTTTAGTTGTTCAGACCTATTTATTTTCAGCATTTATTGTTAAATAAAGATTGTGAGGTCCTATTTCATATAGCTTTACCTTTGCCATTATGATTACTGAAAATTCAACCAATACCTTTATACACTTTTCCAACAGCAAAGTAAAATATCATAAGAACATAAGAAATAGGAACAGGAGTAGGCCATATGGCCCCTCGAGCCTGCTCTGCCATTCAATAAGATTATCCCATGGCTGATCTGATCTTGGACTCCGCTCCACTTCCCTGCCTGCTCCCAATAACCTGTTATCCCCTTATCATTTAAGAAACTGTCTATTTTTGTCTTAAATTTATTCACTGTCCCAGCTTCCACAGCTCTCTGAGGTAGTGACTTCCACAGATTTACAACCCTCACAACAAATTTCTCTTCATCTCTGTTTTAAATGGGTGGCCCCTTATTCTAAGATCATGCCCTCTAGTTCTAGTCTACCCCATCAGTGGAAACATCCTCTTTGCATCCACCTTGTCAAGCCCCCTCATAATCTTATATGTTTCTATAAGATCACCTCTCATTTTTCTGAATACCAATGAGTAGAGGCCCAACCTACTCAACCTTTCCTCATAAGTCAACCCCCTCATTCCCAGAATCAACCTCGTGAACCTTCTCTGAGCTGCCTCCAAAGCAAGTATATCCTTTTGTAAATATGGAAACCAAAACTGCATGCAGTATTCCAGATGTAGCCTCACCAATACCTTATATCCCTGCTTTTATACTCCATATTCTTTGATCAGCTATAAAGGTAACAGAATGTGTATTCCATGTGAAAATGACACATGTACCTAAAGTGTGGTTACCCCTGTGATTTTAAAGACTATAATTCTGTCTTTAGGATTCAGAGGTACATGAACTGCAAACAGTTTATAGTATCAAGAGCTCAAAAATGTGATTGTTATCTACTTGCTCGTAGTCTGCTTTTGATTGCTGTAGTGATTGCAGTGTGAAATAGATGTCAGAAACATAGAAAATAGGTGCAGGAGTAGGCCATTCAGCCCTTTGAGCCTGCACCACCATTCAATAAGATCATGGCTGATCATTCCTTCTCTACCCCTTTCCTGCTTTCTCTCCATACCCCTTGATCCCCTCAACCATAAGAGCCATATCTAACTCCCTCTTGATATATCTAATGTACTGGCATCAACAACTCTCTGCGGCAGGGAATTCCACAGATTAACAACTCTCTGAGTGAAGAAGTTTCTCCTCATCTCAGTCCTAAATGGCCTACCCCTTATCCTAAGACTATGTCCCCTGGTTCTGGACTTCCCCAACATCGGGAACATTCTTCCTGCATCTAACCTGTCCAGT
This sequence comes from Pristiophorus japonicus, assembly GCF_044704955.1. Taxonomy (NCBI): domain Eukaryota; kingdom Metazoa; phylum Chordata; class Chondrichthyes; family Pristiophoridae; genus Pristiophorus; species Pristiophorus japonicus. Next base: position 204,512,905 of record NC_091983.1, read on the forward strand.
CCCGTCAGAATCTTATGTTTCTATGAGATCCCCTCTCATCCTTCTAAACTCCAGTGAATAAAGGCCCAGTTGATCCAGTCTCCTCATATGACAGCCCAGCCATTCCTGGAATCAGTCTGGTGAACCTTCGTTGCACTCCCTCAATAGCAAGAACGTCTTTCCTCAGGCTAGGCGACCAAAACTGAACACAATATTCCAGGTGAGGCCTCACTAAGGCCCTGTACAACTGCATTAAGATCTCCCTGCTCCTATATTCAAATCCCCTAGCTATGAAGGCCAACATACCATTTGCTGCCTTTACCGGTGTGCCCACTTTCAGTGACTGATGAACCATGACACCCAGGTCTCGTTGCACCGCCCCTTTTCGTAATCTGCTGCCATTCAGATAATAATCTGCCTTTGTGTTTTTGCCCCCAAAATGGATAACCTTACATTTATCCACATTATACTACATCTGCCATGCATTTTCCCACTCACCTAGCCTGTCCAAGTCACCCTGCAGCCTCTTAGCATCCTCCTCACTGCTCTCACCACCACCCAGTTTAGTGTCATCCGCAAACTTGGAGATATTACACTCAATTCCTTCATCCAAATCGTTAATGTATATTGTAAAGAGCTGGGGTCCCAGCACTGAGCCCTGCGACACTCCACTAGTCACTGCCTGCCATTCTGAAAAGGACTCGTTTATCCCGACTCTCTGCTTCCTGTCTGCCAACCAGTTCTCTATCCACGCCAGTACATTACCCCCAGTACCATGCGCTTTCATTTTGGAACCTTGTGTGGGACCTTGTCAAAAGCCTTTTGAAAGTCCAAATACACCACATCCACTGGTTCTACCTTGTCCACTCTGCTAGTTACATCCTCAAAAAATTCCAGAAGATTCGTCAAGCATGATTTCTCTTTCATAAATCCATGCTGACTTGGTCCGATCCTGTCACTGCTTTCCAAATGCGCTGCTATTTCATTCCACCATTTTCCCTACTGCTGATGTCAGGCTAACCGGTCTATAATTACCTGTTTTCGCTCCCTTTTTTAAAAAGTGGTGTTACATTAGCTACCTTCCAGTCCATAGGAACTGATCCAGAGTCGATAGACTGTTGGAAAATGATCACCAATGCATCCACTATTTCTAGGGCCACTTCCTTAAGTACTCTTGGATGCAGACTATCGGGCCCTGGGGATTTATCGGCCTTTAATCCCATCAATTTCCCTAATACAATTTCCTGCCTAATAAGAATATCTTTCAGTTCCTCCTTCTCACTCGACCCACTGTCCCTTAGTACATTCGGAAGGTTATTTGTAGCTTCCTTTGTGAAGACAGAACCGAAGTATTGGTTCAGTTGGTCTGCCATTTCTTTGTTCCCATTTGAATTCACCTGAATCTGACTGCAAGGGACCTATGTTTGCCTTTATTAATCTTTTTCTCTTCACATATTTATAGAAGCTTTTGCAGTCAGTTTTTATGTTCCCTACAAGCTTCCTCTCGTACTCTATTTTTCCCCCTCTTAATTAAACCCTCCTCTGTTGAATTCTAAATTTCTCCCAGTCCTCTGGTTTGCTGCTTTTTCTGGCCAATTTATATGCCTCTTCCTTGGCTTTAACACTATCCTTAATTTCCCTTGTTAGCCATGATTGAGCCACCTTCCCAGTTTTATTTTTACTCCAGACAGGGATGTACAATTGCACTTAAGAAATAGAAGCAGGAGTAGGTCATACGGCTCCTCGAGCCGGTTCCGCCATTCAGTAAGATCATGGCTGATCTCCCTCAACTCCACCTCTCCATATTATCCCAATATCCCTTAGTTTCCCTAGTATCAAAAAATCTCTCGATTTCAGTCTTGAATACACTCCGACTGAGCATCCACAGCCCTCTGGGCTAGAGAATGTGATAGATTCACCACTCCTGGATAGATTCACCACTCCTGAAGAGATTTCTCCTTATCTCAGTCCTAAATGGCTGACACCTTATTCCTGAGATTATGACCCAGTTCTAGAAACAACCTCAGCATTTACCCTGTCAAGCCCTCTAAGAATTTTATACATTTAATTGAATTCACACCACATATCATTGACAGTTTCCCATCCCAAAACTGCTGACACTATCAAAAACTAAACTATCTTAATGATGATCACAGAGTGGGTATGTGTAATCTGAGTCATTTCAACATTGTAATCTTATGGTTAAATGACACTCATAAACTGTTCAAATTTTAATTGTTTTGGCTAACTACTTTTCAGAAGCGACTAAATCTAGTTCATTTATGGAACAGATGAGGCCTCAGAACAGATTTTGAAGGGCCGTCACTTAATACAGCACCCTCCCCTTCCCACTTTGACTTGCCTCTCATGATTATGCTTTATTTTCTTCCTGTTAGCAAGTTTCTAATTCGACTGATTTTTTTTTTAGCTTATAAAGGAGCCTCTCGTGGGGTATTTTATCAAGGAACTTTTGGAAATCCAGGCACATTATATCATATGGCTTTCCTCCCCACCTCTTCAAAAATCTAGCTTTAGTAAGGCCAAATCTATCCCTTCTAAAGTTTATGGCTGTCATGTTAAGTTATTTCCCACATGTGCTCTGCCATTTTGTTTGCACTTATTGGTTATCTTAAATTTCCAATTATTATAGCACCATGAGAATTATCATAGTCGCATTGAGATTCCCAAGGGATGTAAATATGGTTGAAATTGAAAATATACTAAAAATAGTTAACACACAAACATACAAAAACATGAAAAGACCATGTGGTCCATCAAGCTATAGTACAGTCACACACACCATCGATCTGCAATGAAATTAGTCCCATCTCTTAGCCTAAGAGCTCTGACCATAATTTTGGTTGCTCTTTTCTGTATCTTCTCAGGCCATCTGAGGAATCCAAAACTGGACACAATACTCCAGCTGTAGCCATACTAAGACTTTGTGCAGCCTAGATATAATATTTAGTTTTACATTACACTGTCCTAATAATACGTGAAACCCTACTTACTTTCCTAATTACCTCATCACACTGCATGTAGACATTAACTGATTTATCAACTGAGTACGAGATCCCTCTGTTGTTCCACAACCTAAGAAGAGAACCCTTTATTTTATACATATGCTTGGAGTTTCCCAGAACCAAAAGCATCGCACTGCACTTATCCACATGTCAAGATATCTGCCACACAATGGACATTCACCTAACTTATTTAAATCGGCCTATAACCTAATTATTTTATCTAAACTGCCAACTTATGTTCATGTATATGTGTCCAATGCAACTTAGTAAATTGTTCAATTAATACCCTTACCCTTTTTAAAAAAAAAAAAAATTTTTAAAAATTTGCTCCAGGATGTGGGCGTCACTGGCAAGGCCAGCATTTATTGCCCATCCCTAACTGCCCTTGAGAAGGTCGAGGTGAACTGCGTTCTTGAACCGCTACAGTCCTTGTGGTGAAGGTACTCCCACAGTGCTATTAGGGAGGGAGTTCCATGATTTTGACCCAGTGACGTCAAAGGAACGGGGATTACATTTCCAAGTCAGGGTGCTGTGTGACTTGGAGGGAATGGTGCTCCCATGCGCTTGCTGCCCTTGTCCTAGGTGGTCGAGGTCGTGGGTTTGGGAGGTGCTGCCGAAGAAGCCGTAGTAAGTTGCTGCAGAGCAGGGAGTGAATGTTGAAGGTGCTAGATGGGGCGTCAATGAAGTGGGCTGCTTTGTCCTGGATGGTGTCGAGCTTCTTGAGTTGTTGCAGCTGCACCCATCCAGGCAAGTGGAAATTATTCCATCACACTTCTGACTTGTGCCTTTATAGATGGTGGAAAGACTTTGGGGAGTCAGGAGGTGAGACACCCTCTGACCCCACTCTTGTTGCTACAGTATTTATGTGGCTGGTCCAGTTAAGTTTCTGGTCAATGGTGAACTCCAGGATGTTGATGGTGGGGGATTCGGCGATGGTAATGCCGTTGAATATCAAGGGGAGGTGGTTGGACTCTCGCTTGCTGGAAGTCCAAATCATTTATGGAAATAGTCCCAACATTGATCACTGATATTCGTATTGCATTGTGCTATATACTTATTTGAATACCTCCCACTGTTTTTCTGTATGTTTACCTGTTAACAAGCACAGCCCAATAATTCTGCAACCAGTGTCTATAAGCCATTTTCAGTGCTTCTTGAATAATTATCCCTACTGTAAGGCTGGAGGAATGTCACTATGAAAGCTTAATAATTTTTAAAATCTGGTATCTTTACAATTAGCCTATCAATGGCAGTTGAGAAAAACTATTCCTATAAGCTATTGATCTAAGACCTTGGCATCGGTAATGCTTAGTTTGTATTCTGAAAAGTCGAGCATTCTGTACATTGCAGGGCATTGCTATCCCTAACTACAGTACTGAAAAACTATAAATGTCTATGAATCCCGTAATGTGTAATGGCTAGTAGGCTCTCTTTTTGATCAACCAAATTTTGTTAGATTAATGGTTCACTGGTCCACTGAAGTCTTGTATTTTGGAAGCCCTCTTCAGTCTCTGTCGGGTCTAGCGTTTGAAGAGGGGTATGGTAGTATAGTGGTTATGTTACTAGATCAGTAATCCAGAGATCTGAACTAATTCAGAAATGAGTTTGAGAATTTGGATTCAATTTAATTTTTAAAAACCTGATATCAGTAAAAGTGACCATGAAGCTGTTGGATTGTTGGTTTAATAAAAAAAAATAACTGGTTCACTTAATGTTCTTTAGGGAAGGAAACCTGCTGGCCTTAACTGATCTGGCGTATATACGACTCCAGTCCAACATCAACATGCCCTCTGAAGCCACTCACAGGCAACTAGGGATGGCCAGCGACACCCATATCCCAAGAATGATTTTTTTTTAAAAACTTACCCTAATTCCAATATAGATATCCATTTACATACAATGTATTATTTTGTTTACAAGCCACTTTTTCATCTAATGTATGTTTTCAGTTTGCCCCCAATGTTAACTCTTTTCCTTCATTGAATATTTAGCACTGCAGGCTGTCCTGTCCGTTGGTCTTTGACAGTGCCACTGTGGAAGTAATTGAGTTGAAATGTCACCAGAAGTTGCCTTAAACAGAATTTCCCCTGCACTTCGTCCCTTTATCTCCAATGTGGTCAGAAATGGAAAAATCGGCTTAGATGCTACAAACAATCTCAAAATAACTGACCTTAAATCAGGGTAAGTGCTAATTGAGTATTACAAGTTGAATTCATCTTCTTCTTCTTCTTCTTCTGTGATGTTTGTTCATGATTTCTCTGCTCTCAATGAAATAATTTGCTGCAGCTAAGATATGTGCACACTTTTATCTGTTGAATTATTTTAAATATCCAATGTTTAGATTTTGTTGAGTAGTCCAGGCCCAAAATTGGTCGTCATTTTAAGTCCCAAAATGGAGAAGTACAACTGTTTTGACCCAGCTTTAAGTACAAATGTTGTAATGATGGGTACAGTATAGTCAGCAACCATATCACCGGATTTTGGACGCTCAACCGGAAACAGAGTTCCAAAATTCGGAATGTTCCGAAATCCGGACATTTTAAAAAACGGCACTAGTGGTATTTTTTCGCCAAAAATACCGCTAATCACTCCCCTATTTGGGGAAAACACCAAAAAAGAACAGCGCGACTTCCCCCCCCCCTCCACCGCACTGGACCCTCTGCCAACCTCCGCCGCCGCAGTACTCTTACCTCGGCCCAGGCGTTTCCAGATTCGGGACGTCGAAAAGACGTTCCGAAATCTGGAAACACCCCAACCTCAGCCGGGGCATTTCGGATTAGGGACATTGGAAAGACGTTCTGGATTTCGGAACGGCCTCGGTCCTGAGGTTTCCAGATTTCGGACGCTCTACCTGTACTTATTTTGCATGCAACTATTTCTAATTTCAAGGTAGAAAGTTGCAAAATAGTGAATTTTATGCAACTGTTGTTTCTATTCCTGTGCGGTGTCTATATCTATATTTTCCAATTGTACATTCTATGCTTAGTAGTATTGGCTACTGATACCTTGTATAAAGTTTAAAAAAAAAAGGTTTTGATATGCTTATGATTATTGTTCGCAAAGGATGTCACAGCCTTGTTAGATGCACAATACTTGCAAGTGCAACATATGTTGAATTTATTTCAATACAAATCTTGTCGCATGGTACAATATTTCCATTAGCAGAGTACAAGCTGGCCTTTATAGCTAAAACAAATGGTTTCTGTTAGTGATAAAATAGCCTAAAAATAATCAAATTCTGTGTACTTTGCAAGTGGCTATAAACACCACCAAAATTTAAATTCTTTTCAATTTGCTTATTCGTTCCTTCTTCCTTCCCAGTTGCAAGCTACCTTCTATCGCTCCTCCCCCAGTGCGCTTCTTTCTAGTTCATGGCACCAGACTTGACACTGCTACCAGCTGCAATATGATGGTAGTTACAACTCTTGTTTATTTTAAAATTCTACGTTAAATAAATTACTATGGGGTCAAGTTTTGGCCTGAGTTGCTCCTATTTTTTGGAGCAACTAGTTTAGAATGGAGTTTCTTAGAAATTGCAATTCTCAGCCTTTAGTTTGCTCCAGTTCTAGTGAGTTAGAACCGTTTCATTTTAGAACAGATTTTTTTTTCAAAGGGGGCGTGTCCGGCCACTTACGCCTGTTTTGCAAGTTTAGGCAGCAAAAACTTATTCCAAACTAACTTAGAATGGAGTAAGTGTAGATTTTTGTCCGCTCAGAAAAACCTTGCCTACACTTGGAAATCAGGCGTATGGAACGAAAGATAGGGAGGGGGGTTTACAAACATTAAACACTTCACTTTTACAAATAAAGGGCCATCATCAATAATAAATGATAAATAAATCAATAAATGAACTAATAAATCAATCTAAATAAATTTAAAAAAATTAAAAATCACTCAATAAATAATCAATTATTTCTACTCACCTACTGCAGTACCGTGGTGGTGGTGGTGATGATGATATTGATTGGAGGAGAAGATGATGATGGGGTGGGGGGGGGGGGGGAGGAGGAGAAGATGATGGGGTTGCGGGGGGGGGGGAGGAGGAGGAGAAGATGATGGGGTTGCGGGGGGGGGGGAGGAGGAGGAGAAGATGATGGGGTTGCGGGGGGGGGGGGAGGAGGAGGAGAAGATGATGGGGTTGCGGGGGGGGGGGAGGAGGAGGAGAAGATGATGGGGTTGCGGGGGGGGGGAGTAGAGGGAAGAAGATGATGGGGTGGGGGGGGTAGAGGGAAGAAGATGATGGGGTTGGGTGGGGGGGGTAGAGGGAAGAAGATGATGGGGTTGGGTGGGGGGGGTAGAGGGAAGAAGATGATGGGGTTGGGTGGGGGGGGTAGAGGGAAGAAGATGATGGGGTTGGGGGGGGGGGAAGAGGGAAGAAGATGATGGGGTTGGGGGGGGGGAAGAGGGAAGAAGATGATAGGGTTGGGGGGGGGGGAAGAGGGAAGAAGATGATGGGGTTGGGGGGGGAGGGAAGAAGATGATGGGGTTGGGGGGGGAGGGAAGAAGATGATGGGGTTGGGGGGGGAGGGAAGAAGATGATGGGGTTGGGGGGGAGGGAAGAAGATGATGGGGTTGGGGGAGGGAGGGGAAGAAGATGATGGGGTTGGGGGGGAGGGAAGAAGATAATGGGGTTGGGGAGGGGGGGGGGGAGGAGGAAAGAAGATGATGGGGTGGGGGGGGTGGAGGGGAGAAGATAATGGGGTAGGGGGGGGAGGGGAGAAGATGATGGGATTGGGGGGGGGAGGGAAGAAGATGATGATGGGATTGTGGGGGGGAGGGAAGAAGATGATGATGGGATTGTGGGGGGGGAGGGCACAAGATGATGGGATTGGGGGGGGGAGGGAAGAAGATGATGGGATTGGCCCCTATGTTTCAGCTGAGTAAGAAAATGTCCAATTTCACTGTGTTGGCTTGGCTTAGTTGGTGGCACTGTCATTTCTGAGTCAGAGGGTTGCAGCTCCAAGCACCGCTCTAGAACTTAGCTTGAGCATTGACTTAAGTTTGACATTCTGAAGAAGTATTGCATTGTTGAAGGTGCAGTCTTTAAGATGGGATTTTAACCGTCTATTTTGGTCAATGATTTTGTGAAGAGCGGGGAGTTCACCAAATATCCTGGCCAATATTCCTCCCTCAACCAATGCCTCAAAAGGAAATTAAGTGGTTATTAATCTGTTATTTGTGGCATCTTGCTTTGTGCAAAATGGATGCTGTGTTTACCTATATAAGAAAAGTCAACGTTTTTCAAAATGATTCATTGTATGTGAAATGCTATGAGATATTCCTAAGACATGTAATTGCATCTGTTTTTGCATGTGGAAGAAATGAATGACAAAATCAAAGAAACATTATTCTATCCCAGTGTTATTTTACATGGTATTGAAAGTTTACAGTTTTCCATTTTGTGTTCTAATACTAACTGAATAAAATATTTGGGTTTTGTCTAGAGAAATTCCTGTTTTGCTATTGCAATTCCAGCAATTTTCCAGATGGCTGTTTTGGTTCATACCAGCCATTGTTGCCAGCCATTGTTTTCCTTATTTTGTTGTTGAAATTGGTCTTTGTTTCTTCCTTTTCAGGTGCACATCACTAACACCTGGACCCTGTTGTGACCGGTTTAAGCTGCACATTCCGTATGCTGGAGAGACGCTAAAATGTGAGAAGTATTTTATATTCAGAAATGATTTAATGAAGTTTATCTAATTGTGGCACGATTGAAAGAAAATAATCTAGATATAAAGCTTTGGAGAACATGGAAACTTTGTTTAATTATTACCATTCATTGAATTGTTCAACATTTACAATTTCTATTTTAAGCGCTAACTATCCGAAGTGTATATGCAAACACGTTCTTTTACTAAGTGTTCTGACCCATGTGATACTGAATGAAATGTATCTGGCAACATCATGCTTTTCTTGTACCACCAGGGGAAGGGAAATTGTTTTTCCTTCCGTCAATGTGTTCTGGTAGCATCAAAACGGCTGGCTTATGATGTGTAACTTTGCATAGAATTGTGGCACATAGATTGACATTTCTTTTGAAGAACTAAGTCTTCAAAATTGCAGCCAGTATTTGATTTTAATCATTTGAATCCATGTTATCATTACAAATCAAAGCCAATTGCCAGTAATGCTTACTGACTAATCACATGGTCACCGATGGCAATTATCACTTTTCCACATGGTTTCTCGTGGATTTCTCTGGAAGTTACCTGCCCAGCTGAAACCTGTGTTTGACTGGTGACAAAACATAGGACACAAGTAAGTTTTGCTGTTGCAGTCTGCAGTCATGGAGAAATCTGTGATCCTTGTTGTCTTCTTAATCTGGTTGTTGGGAGAAACCAGTAGGACTTTTTTTTCCCTTTCTAAGTTCAAAATATAGTTGATGGGCTGTAATGACAGAGACTAGGTATTGTGCTATTATTGGTTTTCTTTTCATTGTTTTTGTTTGACTTATTTTTAAATTTATTTTTTAAAATGCTGTCTATTCTCTGCATGCTTCCTTGACAAGAAGGCAGGAAGACAGATGAACTGTTCTGGTGCCAATAATGTTCTATAACTAACCACTAGGAAATTTGTGAGAAAGGCCTTAAAGACATTGTTCTTCATTTTATTTTCCTCATTCTCTTCTGGGTGCAATTTGTATTCATGTGTAAAAATTTTTTTTAAAAGTCCCAAGCTGATTCACATAGGAAAAAATAGATATTGAGCAGCAATGGAAGAGTTGGGAAAAGTAATTGAAAGTATGATTGAACATGTGTTGTAAGAGGCTTTTAAAGAGAGGTGGCAAAGCAGAGGTTTTAATCGAGTGAGTGCCAGAGAGTTAGCTCGTGGTGGCTGAAGGCGCGCTGCCAATGATGGTGAAGTGGAGTAAATAGAGGATGTACAGGAGGCACGAGTTGGAGAACTGAAGAATGGAATATAAAGCTGGAAGAGGTTGTAGAGGTAGGATGCCATGATAACGAAGGGAATTATAGATGAGATGACAATTTTGAATTTGATTTATTCAAGGATAGGGGTTAATGGAAGTTGGCAAGGACAGGGCAAGTGGAACTTGGTGTGGAACAGAATGTGGGTAGTGGAGTCTGGACAAGTTTATGAAAGTTAGAGCTTGGGAGAGCTATCAATAAGTATATTGAAGAAGTTGAGTCAAATATGGGTAAAGGTTTTGCCAGCAGTAGCATAGATAGAATCACAGCACAGGAGCCTATTTGGTCCATTATGCTATGCTGACTCTTTGAAAGCTGTTCAATTTAGTCCCATACCCAGACTTTTTCCCCAGAGTCCTCGACAAGTTCATGTCCAATTCATTTTTGAAAGTTCCTATGGAATCTGCTTGCACCACTCTTTCAGGTAGTGCAATCCAGATCTTAACCCCCTGTGGAGGAAAAAAAAATCTCCTCATTTCTCCTAGTTCTTTCGGCAATTATTTTAAATCTATGACCTCTGGTTACTGACCCACTTGCCAGAGGAAATCGTTTCTCCCTACTGTTTTTTAAAATCCGTCACAATTTTGAATGCCTCTATTCTGATTATCCTTGACCTTCTCTGCTCTAAGGAGAACAAACTCAGCTTCTCCAATCTATTGACATTACTGATGTCCCTCATTCCTGGTATTATCCTGGTAAATTTCCCCTGTACCCCCTCCAAGCCCTTGACATTCTTCCTAAAGATAACTTTGAGACAGGGGGGGGGAAATAATTTTATATTGAATATAAACAGTGCTTCCAATTTCCTGTTACAGTAACTAGTTCAGTGCATCAAAATCAGAACAATTGGCAGTATTGTAGTAGTCACAGAAATACATAAGTTACTGTGTAAAACAGGCCAACCAGACAATTTTGACATTTATCCTTCATACGAGCAAATAGTCCAAATCGCATTTACTCACCCTGTTCCTTTTTGTCTTCAAACCCTTTACCTTCATTCACCTATTCAGTCTATTCTTGTGTTAATATAGTTTCTGCAACAACCACTAACCCTGGAAGTCAATTCCACAGCCTCACAACTCTTAGTGTGAATAAGTTTCTCCTACCTTCATATCTTAAAGCTACATTGTCTGTTTTTGAAGTCATGATAGATTAAAATCTATCTAAGCCATAAATTTTCTTTTTTGAGCATGAATATTCTTGTTTGTTTCCGCCCTGAACAGAAACTGTGATAATCTAATGTGTCAACCAATATATTTTACAATAAATGTTGGTGGCTCAAGAAATATATTAATATGGTGGTAATTGTAAGTTTTGAGCATAGCTGAAGCTGGGTTGGTAGCTGGACAATGAACTTGCAGATAGGACAGCTGAAGTTAGATTTATAACATAAGCTCACTTGAGCATAGTGAGCTGGCATTAACTATTTCTATTCATGGACTTTTTAACGAGCAATTATGTTTTTACTTTTTTGCCTGGTGTCCATAAAATAACAAATGTTGCATAGTGTTTGTATTTAATGAAAGACTCTTTCTTTTCCTTTCCTCTCTTCCTCTCCTTAATCCCAAACTTGTGGACAGGAAAAATGCTTACACTCAGGCAATCTGATAGTGCTGCTCAGGGATGTACAAGAATGTTGTCCATTGAAGATACTTGCTGCCATCCACCTTTTTTTTGACAATGTGATGGTCTGAGCTACAAGCCAATTCTACTTTTTTTTTTAATGATGGGCAGAGGCAGTTGTGACACACCTCTCCTTCACTTGCACAATAAAACAGTAAGAAATGGATGCTTGTTGGCATCCGTGATTCTTCACAGCGAGTTATTGTTTTCAGTAGTACTGTGAAGTGCCAAACTGAATCGAGGACTTTCTTATCACATTCTTAGGAGCTCACCAGATATTTCTTTATCAAGACGAGTTTCCCAGACAAATGGGAACAGTTTGAGAGCAAATGGTTTTGGGCCTTATCCTGCAACTGCATAACTGATAACAAAGCACGATTGGCAAAGAATAGATCAACAATTCATCTTCTCAACTGTGGACTGATATTAGCCAGCAAGGAAGATCCAAAGAGAGTGATGAAATATTTTCAATTTAAAGAGAGGTTTAAAAAAAAAAATTGATAAAATGCAAAAAAAGTAAAGTTTAAAGATTGAGCATAGCTGTTGAGCCACAGCATTTATTGTCACAATTTTCTTCTGACACAAAGGATGAATTTATTTTCATCATAAAAAAAACAGAATACCTCTTTTTTGGCGATCAGTGAAATCATGGGAACACTGTTTTCAAATGTGCTATTTATAAGAATACAGGTACTCTCTTTTCTTAGGCAGTCCCTCGTATCGAGGATGACTTGCTTCCACGCCAAAAAAGGATGAGTTTGCAGGTGTTTCAGTGAAGGACCTAATATTCCAGGTCTCGAACTACATGTTGAAGGGTGGAAGAGTCCTGTGCATGGATTTTTTTAACACGTGGTGACCGTTGCAAATGGGCTTGACAGAGCTCGGTCTTAGTCCAGTGGCAAGGGTTAACCAAGACAACTAGAAACCAATATGCACACATCGCAGTGTGGGCTGGCCTGTGCTGTCCCCGGACCCTCGGCTCTCCTGGGCCCTGATCACGTCGCTCTACTAAGAATAAGTAGGTTGTTATTCTTATGTTTTATGTTAAGAGGATTTTCACCTCCAGTATGATAGTTAGGAGAGTAAATAGTTGAAGTAAAATTTGACTCCGGTTGATATTCTGATGCAGTTGTGGAATGTATTCAATAAAGAAAATCATACAGGAATAGAAGCTGAGGTTAGTGGACATTAAACATTGTTGATGCTTCTTTCAGGAAAAGAGCAGCTGTTGTCGTGTGTGTATGTTGTTATTTGCATTCATTTAATTGACTGATTCAGTGGTTCAATTACCTCTTTAATTTTGCCTCACATTGACATCTCAGTAAACAGTGGATTAACAGGATAGTGATACTCGTAATGTAGTATAGAGGGCACGTGATCCGCCTTTCACTCTCCTGTGCATTTTAGTTCTTTGTATCTTTGGGCCTATAGCTACAGTCCTCCAGTTCTGTGATTTTGCTGGAGCCAAGGGATTGTGGCCTGTTTTTTAAAAAAAAATTATACAAGGCTGCTATGCATTGGGATATTGTGTATGAAATAGCGATGCAAGTAGATTTCAAAGTTAATTTATAGAAAACATGTGTAAGATATCTTTTGCAAAGCAACTTGAAGTGCATATGTACTATTCAATATTTTCAAATTTGCAGAAATTTATAATCCAAGCAAGTTTTAAAACTTTGGTGACAATCATACTGATTTGGTGCTTTTCATTCATGTGTTTTGGCACTTGTAACGTGAGTCATGTGCATGTGTTTTCATTATGTGGTTATTGCTTTAGATCGGGTCTAAACAGAGTAAATTGCAATACAGACTTTTTTTTTAAATTAACTACACTGTTACTTTGGGGGGTAGAACATATTGTTAAATAACAATTCATATGAGGATACAATGCTCTTCCCAAAGGTGTGGTCCATTCCAGGTGTGGCGCTCTTCAATTTTGAAATGTGCAAAGCATGTACTTTATTGTATACAATATTTAATGGGTGTACCCTACCAAGTAACATTTTGATTATGCAGTAGGCTGCATTCTATCTGGTCTGACACTTAAATATATATTACAGTCTCCAATGTGTTTTTTCTTTAATTAATAAAAAGGTTTTCAGAAATTCTGACAAAATTGTATGAAATGGTTAATATCTTGTGAGCAGAACAGTCATAAAATTGTAGCAGAATGTAAACACACTACATAACATTTTACAATTATATGTGTGCCTGTCATTCCTACAACCCCATGTTTGAATCTCTCCAATGAGCTTTACACCCCTACCACAGCACTGAAAAGACTAACCAAAGTCACAAATGGCACCATCTGCAATTATGACTGTATGACCCTCTGCACACCATCCTCCTCCAACACTTCTTTGTTGTCTAGCTCAATGGGATTGCCCTCACTGTTTCACTCCAATCTATCTGATGGTAGCTAGAGCATCTCCAGGAATGGCTCCTCTTTTTGCCCCATGCCATTATTTCGAGTCCCCAATGGATCTTTCATTGGCCCCATCCTCTTCCTTGTCTACATCCTGCCACTACCCCTTGGCACTATCATTTACAGATATAGGGTCAGCTTCCACATATATGCGAATGACACCAAGCTCTACCTCTCTCATCACTCCAAGTCCTCCACTGACTTTGTTTATCAGCATGCTTTTCCGACATTCAATCTTGGATGAGCCACAATTTTTTCCAGTTAAACATTAGGAAGACCGAAAATATCACCACCCACGCCGTCCGCTCAGCCATTGTCCCCAGCTGTACCAGAGTGTTTGCAATCTATGTCCTATTCGATCCCGAGTTGAGAATACAAGCCCCTATTCTCTCTGTCACAAAGACTGGCTGCTTGCACCTCTAACATAAATATGCCCCTGACCTCAGCCCCTCTGCTGCTGAAATCCTCATCGATGCCATTGTTACTTCCAGACTATATTGACTCCTGGTCCCCCAAAACCTCCAATTTAAAATTTTCATCCTCATATTTAAATCCCTTCATTGCTTTGCTTCTCTCTATTTATAACCTCCACTCCTACAACCCACGTCTCTGAATTCTCCATTCCTCTGACTCTGGCCTCCTGTGCTTACTCCTCCTTCTGTGCCTTCGGTCATCTAGGCCCCAGGGTCTGGAATTCCTTTCTTAAACTCTTCCGACTCTCCACCTTTTAAGACCCTCCTTAAAACCAAGCTTTTGATCGTCCTTCCTAATATCTCCTTTGGCTTGGTGTCCATATTTTTGAATATGCCTCTGAAGTACCATGGAGCACTTTTCTATATTAAAAGCACCACTTAAATGCAACTTGCTGTATATAGGGCTGGATTTTTGGCTTTTTGCAATTTCGGGTGCAAATCGTGGCAAAATCGCAAATTTAGTGCCGGGTTCGCGTTAGCGTCAGAGCGTGCAACTTTCGCCAAATAAAAGTTCACAAGGAGCATTAGTGCTAACTCTGGTGTTGCACCACAGAATTTGTGCTCCGGAGCTGAAAGTTCCGGCGCTAAAAAAAATTGGCCGTTCTGCACATGCGCAAATTATTTTCTTTTTTTTTTTCTTCCTGCGTTTCTGGTCTGCTGTCCGATCGCAAATGTAAATGCAGGGCGCGGTCGCACGCGTGCGCAGTACACCCGGGGCTGAATCGGCCATTTAAAAATTGGATTCTGATCATGGAGATGGAGGAGGATTGTAGACAGTGTGCCAGGCGATTCAGCCAAGAGGCTAACAAAGCTCTAGTGGAGACTGTGGAGAGAACAAGGCAGGAGTTACATTGGGAGAGAAAATCTAGACTCCTGCCATCCATTTTTAATTGCATATGGAGGGAAATCGCTGAGGAGGTCTCTGCCTCAGACGCAGTGGTTAGGAGTGGGAAACAGTGCCGAAAGAAGTTCAATGTTCTTTCGAGGGTCGTTAGTGAGTACAATTTTTATTCATGCACTCCTTCATTACTGCAGTTATAAATCTGACACTATTTGTTCTCATGCTTTTGGTGTCTGTCAGCAGTTTGTGGGTGTTCTCATGCTGTAGCTGTCTCTCAGCACTCTGGGTTGCCTCCTAAAATGCATGACACATGGTTGGGCTTAATTTGGCACTCTGTTGGCCATGAATGATCTTTACATATTAAGATTGCTTTCTGACTCTGCACTTCGATGTCCTCCTGATGAACCACGTGCAACTTCCAAGGCCATTAAACAGAGGACTGCATTGCATTCAGACAGTATGGTACAAGTGTTTTGGACTCTCTGGTAACCATTCTCATTTTCATCATTGCAGGCAAAGAAGTCTCACAATCGGCGCGAGCAGGTAAGGACAGGCGGCGGTCTGCCTCAGACCCTGCCACATACCGACCTCGAGTGGCAGGCCTCATCGGCGTCTCGGGTTGGGCAACTGCCACTGGGGGCGCTGACCCCTGCTTGGAAACTGAGGTTAAGTTCTGCACACTCCCTGGGCTAGGTTGGGGCAATGCCATGCAGTGACTATGGACTAGATATAATGGAGTCGTGGCAGTCCTTCAAATGAGCCTGTGCTATGTGACCTTCCTCATGTCACCCTGCACCCTCCCCTGCTGCCAACCACTCACCTGTTGCTTTCTACTTCCAGATGACCAGTCACAGGTGCAGCATTCCTCAAGGGACTAGACACAGCCGCAACATCCCTCAAATCAACCCTCCACGTCAGGCCATCGTGTGGTGGAGGAGGAGGAGGAGGAAGAGGACGAGTTCCGAGATCAGCCGAGTCCGGGGCAGATGCAATCTACCCCTCTTTTACCACCGCCACTCACCTCGTTTGAGGAGGATGATCTAACTTTCTCGGGGTTTGGCAACTCTGAGGCTCCTGGGACTAGTGGCGTGCAGCAACGCAGTCCTGGGGTCCAATCCCATATGCCATCACTCCAGAGGGCGAGTCGGCGAAGTCGGTCTGCAGACGTGGAACTGGACATGGTGGGACTGTTCAGGGAGAGCATCCACCTCCCCATTAGCTCCTTGATGTCTTGGGTACGAGTCCCGCAACCATCGAGAATCTCACTGCGATCATTACAGAGGTAGGGTCACACATTATCGGTGTGAGCCGTGAAACCTGCAAGACCCACATGAGGCTGGTGGCCTACATCAGTGACGCTGGAGTCCTGGAGAATGTGGCGCGAAACCTTGCCGAATATGGTGCATCACAGGCACAAGCTCTGCCTCAACATGGGCAGGTGATGGAGTCCATAAACCCTTCCACCATATTCTCTGCGTTCCCTACTGTCCCATCCAGACCCACACCACCTGTGACTGTCGACGCTGATGCAGAGGCTTGCCAGTCAGAAGCCGGGCTGGTACAATGTGTCCCCAGGCGGCATCTCCAATGTGTCTCTTCCTTCTGCCCCTCTCTCTTTCCCCCCCCCCCCCCGGCCCACACACACACACACACACACACACACACACACCAGCGCTGTGACAATATTGCTGCACGCCATCTTGATGCCACTTGGGTTAGGAGCAGCAGGCAAGGGAGGGGGATAAGGATAAGGGGAGGAAAAGCGGTAGTGAAAGATAGTGGGGCAGGGGTTGCTGCATTATGTTCTACATTCTGTTTATAATGTTGAATAACCACACTGCTGGATGCAGATAATTTGTTATTTTAATAAAGTAAGTTCACAAAGTTATAAAAGTTTACGATGTTTCATAAATTCTTTTGTTCATCTTAACCATTCCTGTGCAGTGTCTCATTTGCAGAATAAGAGGGGCAATAGTCAACGTGGTGAGATAGCGTGGCCAGGCAACGGTCAAACGTGCCGTTCTTTCTTCAAGTAAAGCATTCAATTATGAGCTGCTGACGTATAATGCAATTTCCATGATGCCTCCCCTGTGGTTCTGGTGGGGGTGGTGGCATGGGTTCCTCGCCAGGCTCCTCTTCCTCTTTTCCCCTTCCCCGCCCCCTCCCCCCTCTCTCCTAAAATAATCCTGCAATCTCCATTGGCAAATTCTGTCCCCTCATGATGGCTAAGTTGTGTAGCATGGAGCACACCACAATGAACTCTGGGACCAGCTGAGGGGAGTATTGCAGGCGGCCTCTTGAGTGGTCCAGGCATCGGAAGCGCTGCTTGAGCACTCCAATTGTCTGTTCGACGGATGTTGCGTGTGGTTGCATGGCTCTCATTATAGCGATGCTTGACTTCTGTCTGAGGGTTCTGGAGAAGGGTCATGAGCCAGGTGGCGAGGCCATAACCTTTGTCCCCGAGCATCCAGCTCTGGCCTTGTGTTTGACGCTGGAACATGAATGAGATACTGCTATCACGCAGATGAAAGCATCATGGATGCACCCTGGATATTGGGCATTGACTGCCATGATGCGCTGAGTATGGTCGCACGCTATCTGTACGTTCATGGAGTGGAATCCCTTTTGGTTTCAGGAATCCTAAAGGTGCTTGCAGGACGATGTGCGTACGGTCAAGGGCACCCTGAACCTTGGGGAAGCCAGCAAATCATCCAAAACCGACAGCCCTCTCATTTTGGTTCTTCTTGGTCATTGGGAAGTTTATGAAGTCCATCTTGCATGCGTACAGTGCAGTAGTCACCTGGCGAATGCAGCAATGTGTAGCGTGCTGTGAGATGGAGCACATGTCGACCAACTCCTTTGGACGAGCCACATTGTTTGCATACCTGACACAAGACTCCCAAAGCAAGCACTCTACTCAGAACTCCTACGCGGCAAGCGAGCCCCAGGTGGTCAGAAGAAACATTTCAAGGACACCCTCAAAGCGTCCTTGATAAAATGCAACATCCCCACCGACAGTTGGGAGTCCCTGGCCAAAGACCACCCTAAGTGGAGGAAGAGCATCTGGGAGGGCGCTGAGCATCTCAAGTCTCGTCACCGAGAGCATGCAGAAAGCAAGCACAGGCTCCGGAAAACCAGACTCCCCACCTACCCTTTCCTTCAATAACTGTCTGTCCCACCTGTGACAGAGACTGTAATTCCTGTATTGGACTGGTCAGTCACCTAAAAGCACCGTTTTAGAATGAAAGCAAGGGACTGCCTATGATGATGTCCCCGTTGATGCCTGAAAGGAGCTGGAGGCATAGAAGGCAAGTGCCACACGCCCTTTCACCTCGACGGACAGTGCAGTCCTGTTGCTGCTGGTAGGCTGTACATCTGCCTGTATGAGTTGGCATATCTCTGTCAGCACTTCTTTTCGGAAGCGCAGCCTTCTAATGCACTATGCCTCAGAGAACTGCAGGTATGAGCGATGTTCCCTATAAACTCGTGGGGGGGTAAGGCCTCCTCCTCATACGTCTGCGACCTCTTCGATTATGTTGAAAATGATCATCAATAAGTCTTCCAGCTCGACTCTATAAATATAGCAGCCTGGATTAATGGCTGACATAGAATGGCTCATATCTTTTAAAATGTCTTTTAAAACAAACTATAAACTCAAATAAACCACAATTTAAAGTATGCAGTAACGCAGCGTTCTTCTCCCAATGCTTTTAATCACTCAGAACTCCGACTTTCTCCTCCGTTTTCAAGATGGTGCCATTAGCACCTGGTGTGCCCTGGGTCTGACTGCTTTTTGCTGGCGGGCTCCCAGCAGACGCTAAATCGGGCAATATGCTCAAAAGTTCTGCCCGGGGCGCTAGCGCAGCGATGCACGATGATTTACGTCATTCTAACGGTTAAAACAGCCGGTGGGTGCTAAGTTTTAGCGCTGCTGCAAAACCGTTGGCAAAAATTCTGCCCGAGCGCAAAATCTTGTGCGCCTTGTTTCACGGCAAAAAAAATCTTTTTTGTGCCCCGCCCAGGCGCTAAATGGGGCGACAATCAGCCGAAAATCCAGCCTATAGTGTGTTCTGAAAATTGTTGCATTCACAGTTCTGAATGAAAACTATCTCTTTGGTGTTTTTAAAAACTTCCATTTTGTACAGTTGTTGCCCTTTTTTTTTCTGACAAGTAACTTAATTGTGAACTGTATCAAACCATCAGGATAGACATCGGTAATACACAAGCAGTATTCACGTGATATTTATCTTTGGGAGCTCAAAAGTCCATTTCAATTTGTTTGCAATATGGTCAGTTCTTAGTTTCTAATTGAAAGTCACGTGACCATTTCACAGCATTCAATAATTCTTCTTTTCCTTTAATTTCAAGGGTGTTTGAAATGACGTGATGCATTTAGTCCTATATGACTGCTGAGAATTGTTTCTGTTGCAAATACATTTTTGTTACTGCACATGATTTAATTGTAAGCCAGTTGCAGTGAAGAATTGATTTTATATGATAAAGTTGTTGGTATACAACAGCGTTTCCGTGTGAATTTTTCCATTGGCTACTCTGATTCTGCCAGTGGACTGGGAAGTGGCCAAAATTTCACGGGTAACTTTTTTAATCTCGGCAAGAGATGTGAACCCTTTGGATAGCTTCTGCAATGTAGTTTGTACTGCAACTTGCTCTGGAGTACATGCATACACAGCATGTACTGTAGTAAGAGTTGTTTTTGGCAAGGAACTTTACATTTTGTTCTTGTATTTTATTTGGCACATTTTATTTTGCTGCAGTATGAGCAGTTGAGGATTTCCTGTATGTTAAAATATGTTCTCTTTCCCAAGTATTATACTACAGAAAGGGAAGTAAATCATGGCTATAATTGCTATGAAAAGGTAGTTTAACTATATAGTTAACTTTCTTGCTTTTTAAGGTGAAGGATGCAGGGAAAATGTTGCAGGAAGGAAATGGGTTGTAGGGAGCATTGGCGAGTGGGGGATCTGCCAGAACTGGTGATGGGGTTGCAGGACCATTGGGAGGGGCAGGAGTGATGTTTGAGCACTGGAAAAGGTCTATCAGAGTCTGAAAGTAATTGGAGAAATGTGTTGTGGTATGATAACACTGTGGAATCTTGGAATGTGGTGCAGAGGTCCTGGGGTGAGGGGACACTGGGAAGACAATGCTGAGCGAACCATGGTAGTAGAGTGAATCTGGTCTGTGACAGCACTGGGATTGCAGTTGTGGGAATTTGGATGGGAAGGAGATGGAAAAGAGAGCACGGGTGGAGAAGGGAGGGTGCAAGAGAGAAAGAGAAAAAGGAGTAGGGAGGAATGGAATGGAAATACAGGGGATGAGGAAGATGAGCAGTTGTAGGGGAAGGAGCAAATTGTGGAGGAAAGAAGGGGGAAGGAAAGGGAGACAAAGTGTGACACAAATGTGGCAATATGAAGTCAAATGGTGCAGATAGAAAATTACAGCTGTAAGATATTAAGATCGAGAAAGATAACTTTGCAAACACGCTAAATATTTTAAAGAACTTGAGACTGATTTGCCAGTCACGGTCGAGATCACAACTGTAGGTTTTCTTTTGGCATGAGTCACCATAGGATGTGGAATGGGGGAACCATCGTGCTTAGAACAGAAGCAGTGATAGGCAGCAAGGAGAGAAAGGCATCAGGTAGGGAAAGGCAAGGACAGAGGCTTACACCAGAGCTATTGTCGTGTGAGTGTATGTGTGTGTGACTGAGCAAGGGGATATCTGGGCTGGGAGTGCGACAGAGAGATCATTGGTGTGTGTGGGGGAAGGGGGGGATGGATTGCGGGGTCAGGCCAGCAATTGCGGGAGTCGCCAGCGAGGAAGGACTTCCCGGTGGCCGGGAATGGTTCTGGATAAAGGAGGCTCAACCTGTGTGTAAATATGAGTGAATCTATAAATTATATTCGTGCATGTTATATCAACTAGATATGACGAGAGAAAATTTCTAACTTGCACTTCAAAAAAGGTTTTAGAAATAGCGATGGAAAGCACTGATATGCAAGATTAAGAAAAAACTCCCCCTGACAACAGAAAAAACAATTGACACAGGTGGCAGAATATCTGTAGTCTTTGGCTGACCATGGCAACCACATTTTTAAAGAAATTAGTAAGAAATCCAGGCATTTCATCCTGGGATCGCAATGGCAGCCTGCAACTTACTTAAATTTTCCATTGTATCTTCACTTAACACCAATTAGACCAATTTAAAGCAGGGCAGATTCACTTTAGCAACAAATCAATACATGACATACCCACCATGTCCTTGTAAAACATTGCATCATTTGACTTACCACAGGAAATCTGCTAGTATAACTATATTAAAAAATCTTTCAGAAGAACTGTAATTTCTATAGGTCGCATATCACTTTCTTGGCTTGGCAAATTTATCTCACCAGCAGCTGAGCCATACAAATCGGGACGGTCCACAGTTCAATCCCCAGTTTGGGATGAGTTATGATGATCTCAGCTGACAGCAGGGCAGCCATAGTTGGTTCCGTGCCCATGGGGCAGGGAGCAGAAAATTGGCCATGGTTCCCACTCCTGCTATAGGCTGTACATGTGAGCACTGCATTAAATTTGGCTTTGGCCCCAAGGTTGACTAGTTTGTAATACTGTCGAGGCTCACAAATTAATAAAGGTGACATGGGCGAGTTGCCCAAGGGCAGTTGATGTGGAATTGTGCCCTAGCAAGGAGTCAACACCTTGGAGAGAAGAGAAAACTGACAAGGAAGGAAGAAATAAATAATTCTTACTAATTTTAGCCAATCTAACAAATCATGTTTTGCTTTATTCAAGCTGGAAACATTAATCAGAGTTAAGTGCAAATTATCTTTGTGCTATGATTTAGCAAAGATTATCTTTGCTTCAATCATGAATAATATGTGGCTTTTGTTTTTTTTAAGGGGACATTATTTTCAACTGTCATTACCCAGACCTACCTCCAGATTTCATCTTTGGAGAAGATGTTGATTTTCTGCCTGAACCCACAACGCTTCATGTGAGTTTGATTTAGAATTATAATGATCCGATGCTTGCTTACAGCGTAATAGATTTGAAATATGGCCTCTCAATGAGCTGACATCAGCAGGATCTTGAGGCTGTGATGTGATCCTTGTTTGAAATTATGCCAGTATTTATTAAACCTATTACTCAGTTAATAGATTACAATTTAAAGCTGTATGAACCCTGAATTTCTGATTCAAAATTATCTTCATGGTTGAAAAAGGATGTTTTAGAAGAGCTGTCCCTAATAGTCCTATGCATATGTTATTACTGTTCTCTGTTCTGCACACCAAAAGGGTTTGGGGAAGAGCTGCATTAAATTTGGCTTGCAGCTTGACTTTTTCATTGAGTCAATGCATAGCCTTATTTGAAAGGTTCAGCTATTTTTTTTGTTTCCTATGTAGTTATCATTTCAAAGTAAATCTATGACAGTCATTGAGTTGTGGCCTTTGGTTGAAAGGTGTTCAGTAGAGTAGAGTTAAACTGATGCAAAGTTAACCTACTGACTGGAAAAACCAGCTAGACATCTTTACCAGCGGTGCCTGCTGAACACGTTTTAGTTTTTGTGTTTTCTTTATTCTGAGAACATGGGTGGTGCTGATGAGGCCACATTTATTGCCTACTGCAAGTTGCCCTAAAGTTTGTGGTTGGCCGCCTTGAATGGCTGCAGTAATTGTGCTGATGGTGCATCCACAGTGGTGTTAGGTAGAGAATTTCATGGTATTGACCTAGCAAGGATGAAGGAATCATGATAAAGTTCTGCGGCTGGATGGTGTGCAACTTTGAGGGGAACTTGGAGACGATGTTGTTGGAATAGAGGTTGCAGTGGAGGTAGATGTTGTCGAAGTACCCTTTTTGAGTTGCTGCAATGCATCCTCCAAATGTCAATGATAGGGTAGATATTGAACCTGATGATGGATGCGAACTGCTCTGCGTTGAACTGCTCTCCCCTGGGCTTCCCCCCCCCTCTCTGTCTTTCTCTCCCTCTCCCTCTCCCTCTCCCTCTCTCCCTCTCTCGGCCCAAGTTTCGGCCTCCGTTGCTCCTGATTTTTTTGGAGCAACTGGTGTAGAACGGAGTATCTTAGAAATTCAAATTCTCGGCATTTAGTTTGCTCCAGTTCTAGTCAGTTAGAACAGTTTCACTTTGGAACAGAATTTTTTTTTCAGAAGGGGGCATGTCCGGCCACTTACGCCTGTTTTCAAAGTTTCTGCAGTGAAAACTTACTCCAAACTAACTTAGAATGGAGTAAGTGAAGATTTTTGTACGCTCGAAAAAACCTTGTCTACACTTTAGAAAGTCAGGCGTAGGTTACAAATCAGGCGTAGGGAATGGGGGGAGGGGGGTTTAAAGGGAAGTTTACAAACATTAAACACTTCAGTTTTACAAATAAAGAGCCATCATCAATAATAAATGATAAAAATATCAATAAATCAACCAATAAACCAATCAAAAAAAATTAATAAATATTTTTTTTTTTTAAATTAAGAAATAAAACATTTTCTACTTACCGACTGCAGCACCGGGAGCCCTCCAGCAGCATGCTGGGATTGCCCCCCCCCCCCCCTGCCCAGTGTGTCTCTGTCAGTGTCTCTATCTCTCTGTCTGTGTGTCTCTCTCACTCTCTGTCAGTGTCTGTGTTTCTGACAGCGAGGGATGGAGGGGTGGGGAAGAGGGGGAGGGGGGGTGACAAGACGAGAGAGAGAGAGAGAGAGAGAAGAGAGAGACTGACGAACGGGTCGAGGGACCTCAGACCCGCCGGACCGACAGGTTGGCGGGGCGGAGGCCGGGTCGGTGTGGGGGTGGTGGGAGCGGGAGTCCAGTCCGGTCCGTAGGAAGCAGGAGCTGGACGTGGGAGGAGCCTTATGCACGCAGCCCCAGTGAGGCCATTGGGCCAGGGCGAGGGGCTGCGTACCTCGGGCCCCTCCCACACAGTTTTGGGCGCCTGGAGCTACTGCACTTGCGCGGCCACTGTAGCGCGCATGTGCAGAGGTCCCGGCACTGTTTTCAGCGCAGGGACCTAGCTCCGCCCCCTACAGCTCCTGCTGCGCCGCGCAGAGGACCAGCAGGGAGCCGGAGAATCTGGAAGTTTTTTTCAGATGCATTTTGTGGCGTGAAAAACGGGCGTCCAGGTCGGGGCTGCGCCATTCTAGGCGCGGCCCAAAACTTGGGCCCTCTATCTCTCACTCTCTCCCTCTCTCTCTCTCCCTCTCTCTCTCTCTCCCTCCCTCTCTCTCTCTCCCCCGTTTTCGCTCTGTTTCCCACATTACAACAGAGACTATCTCCAAAAATACTTCATTAGCATTCAAGTGCTTTGCGGCATCCGGTGGTCGGGAAAGGTGTTGTATAAATGCAAGTCTTTCTTCCTTTATCTTATTCTGGTACAGGCAGAGTAGTTCTCTGAGGACTTTTGATGAGGCAAATGGGGAAAAACTATTTCTGCTTGTCAGTGAGTCAATAATTAGTGGACATAAAATTAAGATAATCAAAAAATGAAGGAGGAGGTTCGGCGACTGCTTTTTGATGCAAAATGTTGTTAGAAAGTAGGATGCCTGATGCAGACTCAATGAGCTGAATCGTCTGATATCTTGCCCAGTGAGATTTGATGGTTATCCAGTTGGCAGCTGTTCCAACAAAGGTGAAAGGTCATGGTCACATATAGTGAAGGCATATAATCTACAATTGGGTCCTTGGTGAAAGCTGGAAAAGATACGCATACTCTTATACTATATATTTTGATCCAGATTTAGTAGTCAGCTAAGATATTTTTATACTTTCTATTGGTATGTAGTTGGGTGGGAGAGCAAGGCAAGTGTCAACTCTCTTTTCCCCTCCCCCCCCCCCCCTCCCAGACCTCCAAATAACTGAGTCTCGGATGTTTGTAAATTCCGGGCCTTATCTGCAAAACCGTAGTCGGTTGCCTGCTTGAAATGGGTGGGAAAAGACAGCTAGCTGGCAGACTGGAGCGAAATGTTGGGTGGCAAGAAGCAGCCAGATAGGACCAAAGGAGGGGGTTTCAGGAGAGTCCAGTGTTTGGGAACGGGGGAGCCTGTGGCAGGGCCTGCTCCTCCTGGTTCCACAAAAAAAGTTTTTACAAAAAAACTTGTTTCTAAACTTAACCATTTGGACCCCTTCTGGGTCTGGTTTTTCACCAGCACTTGGGTCCTCAAGCCCCGATCTGTAGAAGGCTGGCGTCCTTGCAGCTTGCTCAGAGAAGCATGTTACTTGATTTTGTCAATCAAGGCTACATCTCGCTAACTCGAGGGTTGTGACTACTGTTTGGAAACAAAAAGTGGCTTTTTGAATTGAGAAATGAAATGCATTTCTTAATATCATCATCATCATCATCATAGGCAACCCCTCGAAGTGAGGATAACTTCCTTCCCCACCAAAAAGGGATGAGTTCACAGGTGTTTCAATGAAGGACCTAATATTCCAGATCCCGAACTACATCTTGAAGGGTGGAAGATGCCTGCGCGTGGATTTTTTTAGCGTGTGGCCATTGCACACCAGCCACCACATGGGCTTGACAGAGCCAGGTGTTGGTCCAGTGGCAAGGATTACCCAAGACCAGCTCTGCTGCACAGACTGAGCGCGCACACATATCACAGTGTGCACTGGCTCATGTTGTCCCAGGGCCCTCGCCTCTTCTGAGCCCCAAACTCCAGTCTCTCCTGGGCCCCGGTCACTTAACTCCAGTCTCTCCTGGGCCCCGGTCACTTCCCTCTACAAACTCTTGCCGCTCCTTCGCCCCTCCTGCTGTGCCTGCCGGCACGGCAATCAGCGACCTGACTTCGCAGCCGTCGCCCTACTGCAGCAGCACGCGCTGCTTCCTGAAGTGGTATGCCGCCGCACACTGTTGCCTGGAATGGCCCTGGCCTGCTGATGGTCTTGTAGGCCGGAACTGTGCCGATTTCCGGGCCGCCGCACATTGCTCCTTAATATATAGCTATAAGGAAAAATATTTCAGATTACCTAAACCACTAGTCGGTAGCACACATTTTCTGGCTGATACCAAAGTCTCTTATAAGTTACATTCTTGTTTCACATTAATTTATCTAGGTGTCTTCTATATCCTGTGTGTAGAAAAGTGACAAATATATAAACTAACTTATCTCAGACATTTTGTACTGAACTTCCGTGGAACAAATTAGCATTTTTTGAGATACATAAAAACATTTTACAGATGATAATTGAGTATAGAATGGGATCATTTGACATCACTTTCCAAACTGCATCATTGGCCCAGGAAATTGCTGCGGTGGCGAGTTGATAATTGAACTATTTACCTCGCCGTTCAGATCTCCCTGTATTTGCACCACAAATTGCTGGAACATCGAAGTGATAAATGGCGCAGCGATGTCATAACGCATCTGGGATCTCGTGAACATCGTGCCCAATAGTCTGTCTCCTTAATCAGTGAAAGAAACAGAGCAAACAACGGAGAAGGAAATGGGTGAACTAGTCAAATTAGATATAGAAATAGAAATAAAAGTGAGAGAGAGAGAGAGAGAGAGAAAAAAGAAAGGTCGGAAAGGAAAAGGGGAAAAAAATTAAAAGAATAAGCAAAAGAGGATGACATTGTAACCCAATTGTGTTTGAGAATTGTTGTATTGGTCCTTGAAAAGTTAATGGCAAGCTAACTGTAAAATGTACAAATATTCTTAAAAGTATAGAACCAGCAGCCCTGTCCAACATGATCAGGAAGAGTAGAACTGCTCCCATCGGAACATAGGAATTGCTAAACAAACAAAGACCATCTAATTTGCCTTCTGCTATCCCGGTAGTTGTATGATGCAATAGTAATGGAGTTGTTGACTAATCATATCAATTAGTTGACAACAGACTCGGAAGTGACACGAGGAAAATTCCAGTAGTGGAGAGCTTGATTCAAAGTCACTTTTTTTACTCCCAAGCATGCTACACTTAAAATATGTTTTGTCTCAAATTGCTCAATTACTTACTGTACAGGTGCAGTGTCCCACATCCGGGGACCGAGGCCGTTCCGGATTTTGCGATTTTCCTACACAATAGGTAACCTTTGGCATTGTTGCTAAATTAAGTTAATTTAAAGGTTAAGTCATGGCAGGAGACCCCAGACCTTTGTCATGCTCCTCCTGTGCTACATGGGAAATTAGGGACGCTTCCAGTGTCCCTGACTACTATACGTGTAGGAAGTGTCTCCAGCTGCAGCTCCTGACAGACCGCATTGCTGCACTGGAGCTGCGCATGGATTCACTCTGGAGCATCCGCGATGCTGAGGATGTCGTGAATAGCGCGTTTAGTGAGTTAGCCACACCGCAGGTAAAGGTTACACAGGCAGATAGGGAATGGGTGACCAGCAGGAAGAACAGTGGAAGGAAGATAGTGCAGGGGGTCCCCTGCGGTCATCTCCCTCCAAAACAGATATACCGTTTTGGGTACTGTTGGGGGAGATGGCTCATCAGCGGAAGACAGTAGCACCATGGGTAGCTCTGCTGCACAGGAGGGCAGGAAAAAGAGTGGGAGATCTATAGTGGTAGAGGATTCTATTGTAAGGAGAATCGATAGGCATTTCTGCAGCCGCAATCGAGATTCCAGGATGGTAGGTCCAGGCATATAGGTACCAATGATGGAGTTAAAAAATGATATGAGGTCCTACAAGCTGAATTTAGGGAGCTAGGAGTTAAATTTAAAAATAGGACCTTGAAGGTAGTAATCTCAGGATTGCTACCAGTGCCATGTGCTAGTCAGAGTAGAAATAGCAGGATAGTTAGGATGAATACATGGCTTGAGGAATGGTGCAATAGGAAGGGATTCAAATTCCTGGGACATTGGAACCAGTTCTGGGGGAGGTGTGACTAGTACAAACCGGACGGTTTGCACCTGGGCAGGACCGGAACCGATGTCCTAGGGGGAATGTTGTTGGGGAGGGTTTAAACTAATATGGCACGGGCATGGGAATCTATGCAGGGAGACAGAGGGAAGTAAAATGGGGGCAGAAGCAAAAGGTAGAAAGGAAATAAGGAAAAGTGGAAGGCAGAGAAATCGAAGGCAAAAATCAAAAAGGGCCACATTACAACATAATTTTAAGAGTGTTTTAAAAAGCCTGAAGGCTCTGTGTCTCAATGCGAGGAGCATTCGTAATAAGGCGGATGAATTAACTGCACAGATACCGGTTAACGGATGTGATGTAATTGGAATTACAGAGACATGGCTCCAGGGTGACCAGGGCTGGGAACTCAACATCCATGGGTATTCAATATTCAGGAAGGATAGACAGAAAGGAAAAGGAGGTGGGGTAGTGTTGCTGGTTAAAGAGGAGATTAACGCAATAGTAAGGAAGAACATTAGCTTGGATGATGTGGAATCTGTATGGGTAGAGCTGCGGAACGCCAAAGGGCAGAAAACGCTAATGGGAGTTGTGTAAGATCACCAAACAGTAGTAGTGAGGTTGGGGATGGCATCAAACAGGAAATTAGGGATGCGTGCAATAAAGGTACAGCAGTTAACATGGGTGATTTTAATCTATATAGATTGGGCTAACTAAACTGGTAGCAGTACGGTGGAGGAGGATTTTCTGGAGTGTATATTAGAGATGGTTTTCTAAACCAATATGTCGAGGAACCAACTAGAGAGCTGACCATCCTAGACTGAGTGTTGTGTAATGAGAGAGGATTAATTAGCAATCTTCTTGTGCGAGGCCCCTTGGGGAAGAGTGACCATAATATGGTAGAATTTTTTATTAAGATGGAGAGTGATGCAGTTAATTCAGAGACTAGGGTCCTGAACTTAAATAAAGGTAACTTCGATGGTATGAGATGTGAATTGGCTAGGATAGACTGACGGCCACTCCAGCCAATCGCCGAACACACTCTCTGACTGATAGCCGCTCCAGTCAATCGAAACTTTTATTTAATAAACCTTCCTCTCCCTCAGGCCCAACTAATGTCAAACCACGGATGTTTCCGGATCAGGGAGTCCCAGACCAGAGAGGTCCAACCTGTACTGGGTTTGTGGATATGTATTGTGGCATCACTAGCTAATCATCTGTGATGATGCTCATGGATGGAGTCCTGAGCCCAGTTGGGATGTTTACCTGCTAAAATGGAGCAGCGTCTAATCTGGTCTGTCCTTTTACAGTCCCTGCTCAGATACTGCCTGTGGAGAAATGATCCAAATGAAAAGTCCTCAAATATAGAAACATATTATTGAGTGAAGTTGCTGTACATTGGCAGTTCCTTGTAAATCCCTGGCTTCTTAAGAAAATGAAAGACTTGCATTTATATAGCGCCTTTCACGACCACCAGACATCACAAAATGCTTTACAGCCAATGAAGAACTTTTGGAGTGTAGTCACTGTTATGGTCCTAGGGGTTATGGTCAGAATAAACAACAAGAAATGCATGTATTTCTCTTCAAAATAGGTCTTGATAAATTGATGTGTGATGGAAATAAACTAGACACAAGGCTTTTTTATTCATGGCGTTTTTGATGGTGAGTTTGATGTTGTGCTATTGCAAGAGGAGGTGTTGATGTGTGGAAATGGGGCAGGGTTGCATGTCTCTCATAAAATAATTTTGAAAGAAGGTTGTAAGAGCTCAACTCAGTGATAGTTAAGAGAATAGTTCCTGGAAAATAAATCAAGTATTTTTGTTACCAACTATAATAAATAAATTCATTCCTTCCATACCACATATGCATAAGTAAATAAATCAGCAAATAGTGTGGGGAGCAGCTTTTTACCTTTTTAATGTTTGTATATTTTTTAATAGCAAATATCAAGAAATATATAAAACTTGCATGATTTATATATTTTAATGAGAGGTCTTCAAAGAGGAGATAGTTCAGGTACAGACTAGAAACGTTCCCATGAGGGGGAAAGGAAAGGCATCCAAAGATAGAGCTCCCTGGATGACTATAGATATAGGAATTAAAGTGAAACAGAAAAAGGAAGCTTATGATAAATGTTGGGTTCATAATTCAGTATAGAGCCAAGCTGAGGAGAGAATGGAAAAAGGGAATAAGAGGAGCGAAGAGAGTATTTAAGAATCGATAAGCGGGTAATATAAAAGGGAACCATGTTCTATTTGTTAAAATATAAAATGGGTAGTTAAAGGAATGGTGGGCCGATTTAGAGAGCAAAAAGGAGATCTTATGGAGGCAGAGGGCATGGCTGAGGTATTAACTGAGTACTTTGCACCGGTTTTCACTAAAGTAGAGGATGCAGCCAACGTCACAGTAAAGGAGAAGGTAGTAGAGAAATTTGATAGGATTAAAAATAGATAAAGAGGGGGTACTTAAAAGGTTGGCACCACTCAGTAGAAAAGTCACCCGGTCCAGATGGGATGCATCCTAGGTTGCATAAGGAAGTAAGCGTGGAAATTGTGGAGGCTCTAGTCAGTCTTCCAATCCTCCTTGGATATGGGAGTGGTGCCAGAGGACTGGAGGATTGCAAATGTTACACCCCTATTCAAAAAAAAAGGGGAGTGGGATAAACCCGGAAATTACAGGTCAATCAGCCTACTGTCGGTGATGGGGAAACTTTGACACATTAATCCAGGACAAAATTAATTGGCACTTGAAAAAATGTAGGTTTATAAATGAAAGCCAGCACCGATTTGTTAAAGGCATATAATGTTTGACTAACTTGATTAATTTTTTTTTGATGAAGTAACGGAGAGGGTGGATGAGGGTAGTTAGTAGGTGGATGTTGTGTATATGGCCTCTCAAAAGGCATTCAATAAAGTACAGGTTGAGCTTCCGAAATCCAGAGTTCCAAAATTCAGAATGTTCCGGAATCCAGACACCGGGCTGATCTGTGGCGGGGTCATCCGGAAACCGGAAAATGTTGCGGAATCCAGACTCCGCTCGCCCTGGCCCTCGGCAGCCCTACTTCGCTCCGGCCCTCGGCGGCCCGACCTCGTCCCGTTCCGGCCCTCAGCGGCCCAACCTCACCCCGTCCCGGCCCTCGGCGCCCCGGCCCTCAACGGCCCCAACTTCGCCCTCGGCAGCCCGACTTCACCCCGGCCCCAGCTCCCCCCACTTTCTCCCCCGGCTCCCCTTCTCCCCCCTCTCTCCTTTACCTCGGCTGCCAGACCCCACCTACCTCGGCCCAGGCAAAGACGTTCCAAAACCCAGAACGGCCTCTGAACTGAGGTTTCCAGATTTCGGACGCTCAACCTGCACCACATCATAGACTTGTTAGCAAAATTGAAGCCCACAGGATTAAAGGGGCAGTGGCTGCTTGGATATGAAATGGCTAAGGGACAGAAAGCAGAGAGTAATGGTGAATGGTTGTTTGTCCAGACTGAAGGGTAGTGTGCATTGCTTTCCCCCAGGAGTTGGTGTTGGGACTATTGCTCTTTTTGATAACCTGGACTTGTTTTCAAAACCTCCCTGGTCTCTCATCTCCCTATCTCTCCCTTCTCCAACATTACAACCCTCTGAGATATATGCGCTCCTTCAATTCTGGCCTCTTGAGCATCCCTGATTTTAATCGCTCCACCATTTCCGGCCATGACTTCAGCTGCTGAGGCTCCGAGGTCTGGAATTCCCTCCCTAAACGTCTCCGCCTCTATACATCCCTCTCCTCCTTTAAGATGGTCCTTAAAACCTACCTCTCATCTACCCTAATATCCTCTCATGTGGCTCGGTGTCAAATTTTGTTTGATAATGCTCCTGTGAAGTGCCTTGGAAAGTTTTACTTTGTTATAGACACTATATAAATACAAGTTGTTGTTTTTGTTGTTGTCGCTACCAAGAATTAAAGACTTCAGTTACATCGAAAGACTATAGAAACTGGTGGTGTTCTCCTTGGAGCAAAAAAGGTTCAGGGAGTTGTGATGGAGGTGTTCAAAATCTTGAAGGGTTTTGATAGAGTAAATAAGGAGTAAGTGTTCCATTGGCAGAAGGGTTAGGGTTACAATGGGAGGACAAAGATTTAGGATAATTGACACAAGAACCAGAAGTGACATCCAAAGGAAGTATCACTTTAGTCCTCGGCCCCAGAGGCTCATGGTCATTGGTCCGCCGTGTTGTTAGCGGGCGCACTCTGCTTGGTTCATTAGCACCGGACAAGAGGAGAAGCGAGAGCTGGTATGGCCGTCAACACCATTGGTCTCATCAGCACTCTTATCAGCTCCAGTGACACTTTGCCAACCTTAGTGACAATTTACTAACTTAAATAGAACTCTACCAACCTCAGACAGTCTCAAATTCAGCACCAGCAACAAATTTCACATTAAGTAAAACAAAAATAATAATAAATACATATATTTAATTGTATAACTAATTTTGATACAGAAAAAATACTTGTGTTCTGTTAACGGGATCAGTGGAATTTTTATAACACAGGAGGGAAGCCTCAAAAGCAAAAATCTTGAGAATCCTGCTGTAAGAGATACCCTGCTCCTCCACAGTGTGCGCTGTAACAGTCCTAGTGATAGATTCCACTCTGAAATCAATGCAGTGGCATTAACTTGGGGCATTGAATAGCTCTTTCAAAGAGCTGGCACAGGCACGAATGGCTAAAGATGGCATAAAAAAATAGGCTGGTCCATCCAGAAGTAAGTGAATTTTTAATGACGTAATAATTGATCATTCCTGTCGAACAACATTTTTGGCCCTGAAAATTGCATTTTTACAAGTATGGATCTCATTCCTTCAGAAGTTAATTTAGTGTTGGAGATTTAGTTTTTCTGTCCATCTATTTTATATCTCTTAATCCCATTTGTCTTTCCAATCTTCATTCTGCTTTGTGTACACGATTTAAATCTAATTTATACTTCCTGGTTTAGAGTCTCTGTGAGGATTCTTCAATGTGGTTGAAGAGCCTCACTGTTTCTTGACCTGCTCACAGATGCCATAGGTACCCTGCACCACGCTGGATCAGACTGGATTTCAGTAAGTCTGCGCTCAAAAGCCCACAAGAGCTTTGTGGGCAGCAGTCAATGAGGCGAATGGCTGCTGATTGCTAAATCTGAGCCAATAATAACTTTCGAAAGGGAATTGAATGCATTTTTGAAAAGGAAAAATTGGCTGGGCTATATAGATAGAGCAGGGCAGTGGGAATAATTGAATAGCTCCTTCAAGGAACCAACATAGGCACATAACATAAGAAATAGGAGCAGGAGTAGGCCACCTGGCCCTCGAGCCTGCTCTGCCATTTAATAAGATCATGGCTGATCTGATCATGGACTCACTCCACTTCCATGTCCGCTCCCTATAACCCTTTGCTCCCTCATCGCTCAAAAATCTGTCTATCTCTGCCTTAAATATATTCAATGACC
The DNA here is from genome assembly GCF_044704955.1 of Pristiophorus japonicus. Lineage (NCBI taxonomy): Eukaryota > Metazoa > Chordata > Chondrichthyes > Pristiophoridae > Pristiophorus > Pristiophorus japonicus. The sequence continues at coordinate 204,546,484 of NC_091983.1, forward strand.
CTGCCTCCACAGCTCTCTGGGGCACAGAATTCCATAGATTTACAACCCTCAGAGAAGAAATTCCTCCTCATCTCAGTTTTAAATGGGTAGTCCCTTATTCTGAGGCTATAGTCCTAGTTTTAGTTTCCCCTGTGAGTGAAAATATCCTCTGCATCCATCTTGTCGAGCGTCCTCATTTATATTATATGTTTCGATAAGATCACCTCTCATTTTTCTGAACTCCAATGTGTATAGGCCCAACCTATCTTCATAAGTCAACCCCCTCATCTCCGGAATCAACCTTGTGAACTTTCTCTGAACAGCCTCCATTGCAAGTATATCCTTAAATACGGAGATCAAAACTGGAAGCAGTACTCTAGGTGTGGCCTCACCAATACCCTATACAGTTGTAGCAGAACTTCACTGTTTTTATACTCTATCCCCTTTGCAATAAAAACCAACATTCCATTTGCCTTCCTGATTATTTGCGGTACCTGCATGCTAACTTTTTGTGTTTCATGCACAATGACCCCCAGGTCCCTCTGGACTGCAACACTTTGCAATTTTTCTCCATTTAAATTATAATTTGCTTTTCTCTTTTTTTTCTGCCAAAGTGGATAACCTCACATTTTCCCACATTATACTCCATCTGCCAAATTTTTTGCCCACCCACTTAGCCTGTCTATATCCCTTTGCAGATTTTTTGTGTCCTCCTCACAATTTGCTTTCCCAACCATCTTTGTATCATCAGCAAACTTGGCTACATTACACTCGGTCCCTTCATCCAAGTCATTCATATAGATTGTAAATAGTTGAGGACCTAGCACCGATCCCTGCGGCACCCCACTAGTCACTGTTTGCCAACCGGAAAATAACCCATTTATCCCGACTCTCTGTTTTCTGTTCGTTAGCCAATCCTCTATCCATGCTAATATATTACCCCCAACCCCGTGAACTTTTATCTTGTGCAGTAACCTTTTATGTGGCACCTTATTGAATGCCTTATGGAAATCCAAATACACCACATCCACTGGTTTCCCCCTTATCCACCCTGCTCATTACATCCTCAAAGAACTCCAGCAAATTTGTCAAACATGATTTCCCTTTCATAAAACCATGCTGACTCTGCTTGATTGAATCATGCTTTTCCAAATGTCCCACTACTGCTTCCTTTAATAATGGACTCCAGCATTTTCCCAACGACAGATGTTAGGCTAACTGGTCTATAGTTTCCTGCTTTTTGTCTGCCTTCTTTTTTAAATAGGGACGTTACATTTGCAGTTTTCGAATTCGCTGGGACCTCTCCAGAATCCAGGGAGTTTTGGTAGATTACAATCAATCTACTATTTCTGCTGCCACTTCTCTTAAGACCCTAGGATGCAAGCCATCAGGTCCAGGGGACTTGTCTGCCTTTAGTCCTATTATTTTATTGAGTACTACTTCATTAGTGATAGTGATTGTATTAAGTTCCTCCCTCCCTATAGCCCCTTGATTATCCCCTATTGGAATGTTTTTAGTGTCTTCTACTGTGAAGACCGATACAAAATATTTGTTCAACGTCTCTGCCATTTTCCTGTTCTCCATTATTAATTCCCTAGTCTCATCCTCTTGCGACCAACATTTACTTTAGCCACTCTTCCTTTTTATGTACCTGTAGAAACTCTTCCTATCTGTTTTCAGATTTCGTGCTAGTTTACTTTCATAATCTATCTTTCCTCTCTATCATTTATTTTAGTTGTTCTTTGCTTGCTTTTAAAGTTTCCCAATCCTCTGACCTCCTTCTGCCCTGTATGATTCTGTGATTTTTTTTTTCTTTGGCAAATATCTCTGCAACAGCACTTAATGACTTAATGTATTAAGCAGAACCTTTTGGTAACCATTCTAATTTGAGTGCTTTTATCAAAATTAGATGTTAAGAATAGCCATTCTTTATCTAAGCATGCAAAAGATGCAGGTGCTGTAACAATTTAGAATATATTAAAGTATAAAGACCTGCTTTGAACCCTTCCCATTCATTTGTTTTCTTCTTAGTTATATCTATGTTCGGTTATCTTGCTGTACTTGCTGGCTGTCGTTGCAGGATATTGGTGTACACATTACCTCAAAAAGTTGAGAAGTCAGTGAGGTGACTCATTCACTTTGAGTTCTTTTTTTATTTTTCAGAAACAATTCTTTTGCTACAATTAGCTCTACCAATTGTTCCATATCCATCTCTAGTACACCAGTTTTCTCACTTCCACCATAAATTATAAAAACTGAAGCGAAGTATTTATTCAATATTACCACCATACCTTCGCTCTTCAATTAGACTTACTCCTTCATCCTTGAGTGGTCCGACCCTCGTGTTAGTGTCAGAATGGAACACTCCCAGGTTACTTGCAGCAAAGACAAATAAAGCTCTCCTATTCCGCTCTAACAGCATGCTTCAGTCCCATCCAGAAAAACACCCCCTGCTGTACCAGTGTGCATTTTTCCATTTTTCACATCAGTGCTCCTTAGGCCTGTCTGAATGATATTGGCAGTTGGTGCTGAATTAGGAAGTGTTTTGTGCTGCAGACCCATGTCCAGAACTAGATCAAGGCTGCCTAAATTCATTTCACATAGAACTCTTGCAGCCAGAAGACATGTTCATCCCATTAGTATGGGCTGGATTTGAAACAAGAGGTAAAAGAATAGGATCTAATCCATTGCATCACCCAATTTCCAGCATTTTAAAAACTCATCTAAGTAAAATGAGACTGGGACAAAGAAACAGGATCTCTGCTCTGTTCTCTCCTAAAGCCAGGAAAACGTGCATGATAAATTCAGGAAAAGAACAGCAGTGTCTAATTATAATAATGGCATATAATTATATAGCAACCCAAAAGTAATCATTTTGGTTTATAAACAATGAGATATCTGCTGTATTTCTGCTTCTCAAATAAAATATCAGTCCTTTCAGAATCCTTGAAATGTTAAAGTTTTTGTTTGTTGCAACTTTTTTGAAGAAAATAATTCAATTTTGATGGGAAATGATTGATTTACTGGAGCAGGCATATGTTGCCTTGGTTTAACTTCCCAGGGATAGTAACTCTGACAGTGCAGTACTTCCCTCTGTATTACATTGCAATGATAGCCTATATTATATGCTCAAATACTTGAATGGGGTTTTAACCCAGGACTTTCTCAGAGTGATACCAGTTGACACAGTTGCCTTCTCCAAGTCTGGGCCTTCATGATGCCCTATTTTCAAGAGGCAGCTTTTGGATTTTGAGCTCGGAACACCTAAACTGGAAAGATATGACTGATCAAGACATGGTGAACTTGAAAATGCCTAGAATTTCAATAGCATATCATGGAAAAGTCTTTTTGGCTTATTGTGCATCCAAAAAGACTAATTATTTCTTAATTCCAAGTTCTCACCTGCACTACTCTATCCGCAGTCCATTCCATGTATTGATGTGCAACAGCTACCACACGTTTAGAAAAAAAAAAATCCAAGCACAGGCATCTTCCACCGTTCACGATATAGTTCGGGATCTGGAATATTAGGTCCTTCATTGAAACACCTGTGAACTCATTCCTTTTTGGAGTGGAAGTAAGTCATCCTCACTTCGAGGGACTGCCTATGATAATTTTTGTGAAGAACTTCCTGATACCATTCTTATGTCTACAAGAAAACTTGCAACTGCATCAGAGATTCTTGGTCAAGTACAGAAGAATTTGAAACTAGGGATGGGCATATATATTTTTAATTAATTCTCTGGATGTGGGCATTGCTGGCACGGCCAGCATTTATACCCACATATACCACCCCCCCAGTTGCTCTTGAGAAGGAGGTGGTGGACTGTTGCGGCTCCCAAAATTCTGTTCGGTAAGGAGTTCCAAGATTTTGACTCAGCAATGATGAAGGAATGTCGATTATATATCTTAAATCAGGATGGTGTGTGACTTGGTGTGTTCCCATGCACTTGCTGCCCTTGTCCTAGGTGGTGGAGGTTGTGAATTTGGGAGGTGCTGCCAAAGCAGCCCTGACTAATTGCATCCTGTAGATAATACACACTGCAGCCATGATGTGGTGGGATTGGATGTTTAGTCCAGTGAATAAAGTGCTGAGTGTTGCAGCTGCACCCATCCACGGATTCCCTCACACTTGTGTCTTGTAGGTGGTGGAGAGGTTTTGGGGAATCAGGAAGTGAGCCATTTGCCACAGAATGCCCAGTCTCTGGCCTGCTCTTCTAGCTATGACTTCTATTTATGTGGCTGTTGCAGTATAGTTTCTGGTCAATGGTGACCCCCACCCCCATAGGATGTTGATGGTGGGGGACTTTGATCAAAATAACATTGAATGTAATGGGGTGGTGGTTAGGCACTCTCTCGTTGGAGATGCACTTGTGTGTCGCAAATGTTACTTGCCACTTATCCAGGTCCAACTGCATGTGAGCATGGATTACTTTATTATATGAAGAAATGTAAATTTAACAGCCCCATTTCTGACTTCTGATAGAGGAAAAGCCATTTCTGAAGCACCTGAAGATAGTTGGGCCTAGGATACTGCCCTGACTAACTCTTGTAGTGATGACCTGAGGCTGAGATGATTGGTCTCCAATAACCACAGCTATCAAGCTTGTGTCAGGTATGACTGCAGTCACTGGATAGTTTTCCCCATTGACTTAAATTTTATGAGGGCTTCTTGGTGCCACACTCGGGCGAATGCTGTCTTGATGTCAAGGGCAATTGCTCTTGCCTCACTTCTGGATCTTGGGTCTATTATCCATGTTTGGACCAAGGCTGAAATGAGGTCTGGAGTCAAGTGACCCTAGCGGAGCCCAAATTCGGCATCAGTGAGCAGGTTATTGGTGAGTCAGTGCCACTTAATAGTACTGTTGAAGACTCCTTGTATCACTGTGCTAATGACTGGGAGTAGGTTGATGAGGCGCTAATTGGATGGGTTAGATTTGTCCTTTTTGTGGATAGAACATACCTGGGCAATTTTCCATATTGTCCGGTAGATGCCAGTGTTGTAGCTGTACTGGAACAAGTTCGTGAGGGGCACGGCTAGTTCTGAAGCACAGGTCTTCATACTACAACCAGGATGTTGGGGATTGTAGCATTTGCTTTAGTCACTGCACTCAGCTGTTTCTTGATGTCACGTGCAGTGAATCGAATTGGCTGAAGACTGATATCTGTGAAGATGGGAACCTCGGGAGGAGACCAAAAAGTATCATCCACTCGGCACTTCTGGCTAAAAACCGTTGCAAATGCTTCAGCCTTGTCTTTTGCACTCACTTGCTGGGCTCTGTCATTATTGAGAATGGAGATGTCCATGAAGCCTCCTCCCATTAGTTGCTTTATTGTCCACCGCCTGCAAATCCACTGGGAGGATAGACGCACCAACATTCGTGTTCTCGATCAGACCAACATCCCCAGCATCGAAGCACTGACCACACTCTACCAGCTCCGTTGAACGGGCCACATCGTCCGCATGCCCGACACGAGACTCCCCAAGCAAGCGCTCTACTCGGAAATCATACATGGCAAGCGAGCCCCAGGTGGGCAGAGGAAACATTTCAAGGACACCCTCAAAGCCTTCTTGATAAAGTGCAACATCCCCACCAGCACCTGGGAATCTCTGGCCCAAGATCGCCCTAAGTGGAGGAAGAGCATCCGGGTGGGCGCTGAGCATCTCGAGTCTCGTCGCCGAGAGACTGCAGAAACCCAACGCAGACAGCAGAAGGAGTATGCGGCAAACCAGATTCCCCACTCACTCTTTCCTTCAACGACTGTCCCACCTGTGACAGAGACTGTAATTCCCGTATTGGACTGTACAGTCATCTGAGAACTCACTTTTAGAGTGGAAGCAAGTCTTTCTCGATTTTCGAGGGACTGCCTATGATGTCCACCACCATTCACAACTGGATGTGGCAAGATTGCAGAGCTTCAATCTAATATGTTGGTTCTGTCTATAGCATTCTGCTTTCTCTGTTTAGCATCTAGTCCTGTGTTGTAGCTTCACCTCATTTTCAGAAATGCCTGGTGCTGCCTCCGATATGCTCTTCTACACTCCTCATTGAACAAAGCTTGCAATCTGCAGGAGCAGCATCAGAAACTTCAGATATATTGATAGTAATGTGAACATAGGTCACATATCAAAAGTTTAAATCTCTGTGGCATTAGCTTTAAACCTTTTGCTGTACATTGCAGCATTTATGTGCATATTTATGATATAGTTTAAAGTTTTGCATTATATAGGAAAAACAGCCTTCCCCTAAAAGTAAAAATGATACCTTTCACACTATATTAGGGAAACTATAACTTATGACAACATTGAGGCAGCTAGTCTTGCATCTTTTAACTGGAATCATAGAAACTTACAGCACGGAAGGAGGCCATTTCGGTCCATCGTGTACCCGCCGACAAAAAGCTATCCAGCCTACTCCCACTTTCCATCTCTTGGTCCATAGCCTCGTAGGTTACGGCACTTCAAGTGCACATCCAAGTACTTTTTAAATGTGGTAGGGATTTCTGCCTCTACTACCCTTTCAGGCAATGAGTTCCAGACCTCCACCACCCTCTTTGTGAAAACATTTTGCCTCAAATCTCCTCTAAACCTCCTCCTAATTACTTTAAATATATGCCCCCTGGTTGTTGACCCCTGTGCTAAGGGAAATTGATCCTTCCTATCCACTCTATGCTTCTCATCGTTTTATACACCTCTAAGGTCTCCCCTCAGCCTCCTCTATTCCAAAGAAAACAAACACAGCCTATCCAAACTTCCTCATAGCTAAAATTCTCAAGTCCTACCATTTAATGTGTATTCCCTTGCCTTGTTAGCCCTTCCCAAATGCATTACCTCTCACTTCTCCGGATTGAATTCCATTTGCCACTGTTCTGTCCACCTGAGTAGGTTGGGCCTCTACTCATTGGAATTCAGGTGATCTTATTGAAATGTATACGATTATGAGGTGGCTTGACAAGGTGGATGCATAGAGGATGCTTCCACTGATGGGGGAGACTAGAACTAGAGGGCATGATCTTAGAATAAGAGACCGCCCATTTAAAACAGAGATGAGGAGAAATTTCTTCTCTGAGGGTTGTAAATCTGTGGAATTTGCTGCCTGAGAGCTGTGGAAGCTGGGACATTGAATAAATTTAAGACAGAAATAGACAGTTTCTTAAATGATAAGGGGTTATGGGGAGCGGGCGGGGAAGTGGAGCTGAATCCATGGTCAGATCAGATGATATTGAATGGCGGAGTAGGCTCGAGGGGCTGTATGGCCTATTCCTGTCCCTATTTCTTATGTTCTGACCAGTTCATTGATATTTCCTGCAGTCTACTTCTTCATTATCAACCCCACAGCCAATTTTTGTATCATCTGCAAACCTTTTAATCATACCCCCTACATTCAAGTCTAAATCATTGATGTATACAACAAAAAGCAAGGGACCTAGTACTGAGCCCTGTGGAACCCCACTGGAAACCACTTTCCAGTCACAAAAACACCCAACAACCATTACTTTTTGCTTCCTGCCTCTGAACCAATTTTGGATCCAACAGCCACATTGCCTTGGATCGCATAGGCTTTTACTTTTGTGACCAGTCTGCCATGTGGGACCTTATCAAAAGTCTTGCTAAAATCCATATACACTACATCAAATGCACTACATTCATCGACCCTTCTTGTTACCTCCTCTCAAAATTCAATCAAGTTAGTCAGACATAACCTTCCCTTAACAAATCCATGCTGACCTTGATTAATCCGTGTCTTTTTAAATGAAGATTTATCCTGTCCATCAGAATTTCCTCCAATAATTTTTCTGCCACTGAGGTAAGGCTGATTGGCCTGTAATTACTCACTCTGTCCCTTTTTTTTTTAAACAAAGGTACAACATTAGCAGTCCTCCGCCACCACAACTGTAGCCAGAGAGAATTAGAAAATGATGGTCAGAGCCTCTACTATTTTCCCTTTTGCTTCCCTTAGCAGCCTGGGATACATTTCATCCGGGCTGGGGGATTTATCGACTTTCAAAGCCGCTAAACCTATTAATACTTCATCTCTCTCTGTGGAGTAGGAGTAATAGATATGTGAAGTCGAGTAAAATACAGGCGTAAGGGTAAAGAGCAGGACAGTGGGTTTATTTTGGATTGCTCCAGCACTGATACGAGGGCTGCATGACCTCACTGTGCTGTAAACATCTTTAGTTCTAAAATTGTGCTGAGTTTTACACACTATCTTTTAACAATACAATGGGCTGAAAATGATGGAACATTGGGTTGTTCTGCAGTGTAGTCAATTTACATCAGTGATGCACGATCACCTGATAAAGATGATTTGTTATTATTAGGTAGCAAAGATGCACTGGTGCGTGTTTTATACTTTCGTCATGTTTTGTGTCCAAGGCAATGAGGCATCAATGCCAAACATATGGCACCATGAGAGCATAAAATGCATCTATAAACTTGCATTGTAATCTTGTACTGATTCATTAAGCTGCCCAAAGGTTGCCTTCCCCATTCATGTCATTCTTGGAACTGAAAAGATCTACAGAAAATATCTGTCTCTGGGGAGATTTAAAGCATCCAACGATGACTGAGGATGCATTTAGATGATAACTGTGGTGTCTGTGAATTCATTGTGCTTTGCGCCGATTGCAACAGTTACAATGTAGATGTAGCCTGAATCCAGTATCTGATCCCAACTTGACACAGGAACAAAGTGAGATCCCTCTGGGGGATGGAATCTTCCTTCACTTTACTTCACTTCAGAGTCAGTTCGGGCTTTAACATCCTATTAGTGTCTGTTTAAAGCAGTTTAGATTTCACACACTCTACAAGCTTAGTGGAGGTAACGTTTTGGTTAGAGAGATACTGTCAAGTGTGAAACTTTTGCAACATTTTAGATTATAGTGAAAATTTTCTATAAACAGTTTTGAACGTGTCTTCTTCAGACTCCCCCTTATACATAAGTCTGGAGAGTCATAAAATGGGGGCCAGTATCTCAATATTTTTTTTATTCGTTCTGGGATGTGGGTGTCATTGGCAAGGTCAGCATTTATTGCCCATCCCTAATTGCCCTTGAGAAGGTGGTGGTGAGCCACCTTTTGAACCGCTGCAGTCCTTGTGTTGAAGGTACTCCCACAGTTGTTGTTAGGGAGGGAGTTCCAGGATTTTGATCCAGTGATGAAGAAACAACAACGATATATTTCCAAGTCAGGATAGTGTGTAACTTGGATGGGAACTTGCAGGTGATGCTGTTCCCATGCACCTGCTGCCCTTGTCCTTCTAGCTGGTAGAGGTCACGGGTTTGGGACGTGCTGCCAAAGAAGCCGCGGCGCGTTGCTGCAATGCATCTTATAGATGGTGCACACTGCAGCCACGGTGTGCTGGTGGTGGAGAGTGTGAATGTTGAAGGTGGTGGATGGGGTGCCAATCAAGCGGGCTGCTTTGTCCTGGATGGTGTCGAGCTTCTTGAGCATTGTTGGAGCTGCACTCAGCCAGGTAAGTGGAGAGTATTCCATCACACTCCTGACTTGTGCCTTGTAGGTCGAAAGACTTTGAGGAATCAGAAGGTAAGGCACTCGCCGCAGAATACCCAGCCTCTGACCTGCTCTTGTTGCCACACTATTTATGTGCCTGGTCCAGTTAAGTTTCTGGTCAACGGTGACCCCCAGGATGTTGATGGTGGGGATTTGGCAATGGTAATGCCATTGAATATCATGGGGAGGTGGTTAGACTCTCGCTTGTTGGAGATGGACATTGCCTGGTACTTATGTGGCGCAAATGTAACCTGCCACTTATCAGCCCAAGCCTGAATGTCATTCAGGTCTTGTTGCATGTGGGCATGGACTGCTTGATTTTCTGAGGAGTTGCAAATGGAACTGAACACTGCAATCATCAGCGAATGTTCCCACTTCTGACCTTTATGATGGAGGGAAGGTCATTGATGAAGTAGCTGAAGATAGTTGAGCTGAGGACACTGCCCTGAGGAACTCTTACAATGATGTGCTGAGGCTGGAATGATTGACCTCCAACAAGCACAACTATCTTCCTTGGTGCTAGGTATGACTCCAGCCAGTGAAGAGTTTTCCCCTTGATTCCCATTGACTTCAATTTTACTAGGGCTCCTGGATGCCACACTCAGTCAAGGGCAGTCACTCGCGTCTCAATCTCTGGAATTCAGCTCTTTTGTCCATGTTTGGACCAAGGCTGTAATGAAGTCTGGAGCTGAGTGGTCCTGGTGGAACCCAAACTAAGCATCGGTGAGCAAATTATTGATGAGTAAGTGCCGCATAAAAGCACTGCTGACGACACCTTCCATCACTTTGCTGTTGATTGAGAGTAGACAGATGGGGCGGTAATTGGCTGGGTTTGACTTGTCCTGCTTTTTATGGACAGGACATACGTGTGCAGTTTTCCACATTGTCGGGTAGATGCCAGTATTGTAGTTGTACTGGAAAAGCTTGGCAAGAGGCATGGCTAGTTCTCGAGCACAAGTCCTCAGCACAGCAGCCGGGATGTTGTTGGGGCCCATAACCGTTGCTGTATCCAGTGCGCTCAGCCGCTTCCTGAAGATGGAAGCTTCACATGGAGTGAATCGAATTGGCTAAAGACTGGCTTCCGTGACTGGGGTCCTCAGGAAGAGGCGATATGGATCATCTGCTCGGCACTTTCTGGCTGAAGATTGTTGTAAATGCTTCAGCCTTGTCTTCTGCACTACGTACTCCCATAAGGCTTGTTTCTTTCCTGATATCTGTAGTAACATTAATAAAACATCTATATGTTCTTTGCAAAAGACTGAATTTCAGCAGGCTAGACTTTACAAAAACAGAAGGACTTTACAAAACAGAATTGGTGGGAAATCCAACATAACTCATTCTCGACACAGCAGTAGTGCTTTATATTACTGAGATTAGGCAGTGAGCACAGCAAAAATTGTTTCTGTTTCAGTCAAAGAAAACAATGGAATTCCTTTCTGTGATCTATTGAGTGGTGCTATATGATGGCGTTCTGTTGGTTTTTAGGTTGGATTAATTAGTGGTAGATGCAGATAATTTATTATGATGTAATATTCCAGGAATAGAGTTGACTTTTTTTCCTGAAAGAGACAATATCCCTTTTGTTTCCTGAGATGTGCAGATTAACTGAGCATAGCCTTTGGCAACCAAGTATCTTCATGTGAAAACAAAAGTTGGCTGGTGCAAGTAGGCTGAGTGGCATCGTGTACAAGACCACTGCCCTTTCACCTAATGGGATCTGTTCTGGAATCAATCAAAGAAGAATGGATTGAATGTCTCTGGTCAGCAATTAAGTACCAGTTCCCAGCAAACCAGAGTATAGAATATAAAAATAACTAAATGAATCCTTGAATTTGAAATACATTCACACAGCTCATTGTACTTGTTCAGAGTGGTTTGGAGGGATAGAAACTGTTATACAGGAAATAAACATATTTAAAGCTTGTCTTCAGTGTTTCCTGTTTGTCACAGTTTTGCCTTTACAATTTGTTATTAGCTAAAGGTAAATCTGCAGGAATCAAGACTGAAGAGGTAGGAAACATACATGAGATGAGGAAGGATTTAGGAAGCTGCCCTTGTGAAACTGCAAGAGACTTTTGAAAATAACCAACATAAATGAATTGTTAAGGGAACATACCAATAAAAACCTTTTTAAAGAGAGAGATGAACTAATTGAATTATTTTTAGATCAAGTGTCATAAGAACATAAATAGGAGCAGGAGTAGGCCATACGGCCCCTCGAGTCTGTTCCGCCATTCAATAAGATCATGGCTGATCTGATCTTGGCCTCAACTCCACTTTACTGCCTGTATCCCATAACCCTTGACTCCCCCTATAGTTCAAGAATCTGTCTATCTCAGCCTTGAATATAATCAGTGACTCAGCCTTCACAGCTGTCTGGGGTAGAGAATTCCAAAAATTCACGACCTTCTGAGGGAAGGAATTCCTCCTCATTTCTGTCTTTTTCTGATGCCCCCTAGTTCTAGATTTCCCACACTGGGAAACATCCTCTTTGCATCTACCCTATCAAGCCCTCTCAAAATCTTATGTTTCAATAAGATCATCTCCTATTCTTTAGACAGGTTAGATGCAGGAAGAATGTTCCCGATGTTGGGAAAGTCCAGAACCAGGGGTCACAGTCTAAGGATAAGGGGTAAGCCATTTAGGACTGATGAAGAGAAACTTCTTCACTCCGAGAGTTGTTAACCTGTGGAATTCCATACCACAGAGAGTTGTTGAGGCCAGTTCGTTAGATATATTCAGAAGGGAGTTAGATGTGGCCCTTACGGCTAAAGGGATTAAGGGGTATCGAGAGAAAGCGGGAATGGGTAATGCACCTATGAGGGAATTGAGTGTAATATGCAGATGACACTAAGCTAGGTGGCGGTGTGAGCTGTGAGGAGGACGCTAAAAGGCTGCAGGGTGACTTGGACAGGTTAGGTGAGTGGGCAAACGAGTGGTAGATGCAGTATAATGTGGATAAATGTGAGGTTATCCACTTTGGTGGTAAAAACACGAAGGCAGAATATTATCTGAATGGCGATAGATTAGGAAAAGGGGAGGTGCAACGAGACCTGGGTGTCATGGTTCATCAGTCATTGAAAGTTGGCATCCAGGTACAGCAGGCGGTGAAGAAGGTAAATGGTATGTTGGCCTTCATAGCTAGGGGATTTGAGTATAGGAGCGGGGAGGTCTTACTGCAGTTGTACAGGGCCTTAGTGAGGCCTCGCCTGGAATATTGTGTTCAGTTTTGGTCTCCTAATCTGAGGAAGAATGTTCTTGCTATTGAGGGAGTGCAGCGAAGGTTCACCAGACTGATTCCTGGGATGGCAGGACTGACATATGAGGAGAGACTGGATCGATTGGGCCTGTATTCACTGGAGTTTAGAAGGGTGAGAGGGGATCTCATAGAAACATATAAATTCTGACGGGACTGGACAGGTTAGATGCGGGAAGAATGTTCCCGATGTTGGAAGTCCAGAACCAGGGGATATAGTCTTAGGATAAGAGGTAAGCTATTTAGGACTGAGATGAGGAGAAATTTCTTCACTCAGTTGTTAACCTGTGGAATTCCCTAACGCAGAGAGTTGATGCTAGTTCATTGGATATATTCAAGAGGAAGTTGGATATGGCCCTTACCGCTAAAGTGATCAAGGGGTATGGAGAGAAAGCAAGAAAGGGGTACTGAGGTGAATGATCAGCCATGATCTTATTGAATGGCGGTGCAGGCTCGAAGGGCCGAATGGCCACCTCCTGCACCTATTTTCTATGTTTTTCTATGTTTCTATGTATTTTCTAAACTCCAATGAGTACAGACCCAACCTGCTCAACCTTTCCTCATAAGACAACCCCTTCATCCCAGGAATCAACCTAGTGAACCTTGTCCCTGACCCAGTGTTACCCGCCCCCTTTGCTTTCTTCCCTCCCCTATACCTCCTGACTTTTTTTTTAACCCCCTACCCTCTCCTTCACTCCCCATCCAGCTCCCTCTGCCTCTACCTGCCCCACTGTGAAGAAAATAGGCCCAGAGCTACCCACCCTTTCCCAATCCCGCATGGTCTCCCATTTCTCCAACCCCTGTCCCCACTTCCCTTTTTCTTGCCGCCTCCTGTACTCTATCACCGTATTCTCCCATCCTCCTCTCTCCATCTCTCTCTTTCCTCCCCTCCCATCTTGCTTCTACCCATCCCTATGGCCTCCTCCACCTTCCTGGCCTGCTTGACCTGAGTACTGTACTTCCCACATATATACCAGGATGAGTAATTTGCTCAAGACAGTAGTTGTATTCCTGTAGTTTCCTTGAACATAATTCAGTCCAGACTTTTTTGTGCATTTAGTTTGGCTCAATTGAATCCATACAAGAACAATAAACAATAAAGGCAAAACTCTGATTGTGCCAGTAAAATCTACTTTTTCCTGTTTATACTGTTGCAGCACTTAAAAGTATGGACCTGCAAAATTCAACACTGACATAATTAAACAAAGAAAACCAATCTCTCATTTTTCTGATGCCAAATTTTACACATGCAGATTTTGAGATGGAAGGTAATAATGAAATTTAATCTTCAAATTGAGACATGATATACAAATCATTACATAATCAAGTTTAAAATCAGAAGAACAAATAAAAGACTTAAACTAGAATTGTGTTGCAGCATAGTTTGTCATTAGAAATTATTAATTGGCTATTGTGATTTCCTAAATGAAGTAACGATTCAATGTCCAGAATGCAGTATTGTCTAACTAACTCTCAAAAGATCAAGAAATTCAACCGGGTGAAAAGCTTTGGTTTCTGTCCATTGTGGCCTATTAGCTGTTTGGTCACTTGCAACCCTCTGTCAAATGAGGTAAAATCAGGAGGGCTCATCGATATTACTGTGACCTTTTGCATCAACAGCTCAGAAATGCACCCCTACTGCACGAATATTATGTTCCATTATCTTCATGATCTCCAAGCCAATGAAGTACTTGTGAACTGTAATCAATATTGCAATGAATGAAAATGCAACTGCCAATTTGCACACAGCAGGCTCCCAAAAGCAACAGTGAGATAAATGACCAGATAATCGATTTTGGTGGTATTGCTTGAGGGATAAATATTGGCCAGGCCCATGCAGAACTCCCCTTCTTTGAATAATGTCAGTTGTGGCTCAGTGGGTAGCACTCTTGCCTCTGAGTCAGAAGGTTGTGGGTTCAAATCCCACTCCAGGGACTTGAACACATAAATCTAGGTTGACACTCCAGTGCAGTGCTGAGGGAGTGCTGCACTGTCAGAGGTGCCATCTTTCGGATGAGACGTTAAACTGAGGCCCCGTCTACCCTCTCATGGACATAAAAGATTCCATGGCACTATTTCGAAGAAGAGCAGGAGAGTTAACCCCGGTGTCCTGGCCAAGATTTAGCCCTCAATCAACATAACAAAAGCAGATTATCTAGTCATTATTACATTGCTGTTTGTGGGAGTTGTGCGAAAATCGACTCCACGTTGCCCACATTACAACAGTGACTACACTCCAAAAGTACTTCATTGGCTGTAAAGCGCTTTGAGACATCCGGTTGTCATGAAAGGCGCTATATAAATGCAAGTCTTTAATTGTATTATGGGATCTTTTACAACCACCTGAGGGGGCAGACAGGGCCTCAGCTTAACATCATCTGAAAAATGCCATCTCTGCAAGTTCAGCACTCCCTCAGTACTGCACTGAAGTGTCAACCTAGATTATATTCTTAAATCTGTGAAGTGGGGCTATAACCTACAACCTTTTGACTCAGAGGAAATTGCTACCACTGAGCCAAGGTTGACCATTTAGTACACAGGACCCTTAAAGCCAGGAGACAGAGGAGACTTTCATCCAATCGGGTCCTCGGGGAGCATAACCAGTGTCTAAACAACTCTGCTGTCCAGGATCCTCTCTCTTATTTTAAACAACTGTCATGATGTTAACACATTATTTTTCTTCCTGTGTGGTATGTAAAGATGCATTATGAGAATGGTGCTTCATCCAGGGCAAGATGTTTTGAAAATAGCCTTGTATCCCAAGAACTATATGCACAAAAGAACTAATGCCAGTTCCAGAAAGACTTGGTAAAATCTAGCAAAAAAAATCTGGAGCTCTGTAAATATCTATACTGGGAACTAAAATGCAACCTAGATTAATCCCGGGGGGGGGGGGACACGGAAGAGGTCAAATGAAAAGATTGAATGATCAACTGCCGAAGGCAAAAAAAAACAGAGAGGTGTCTACATCAAATAAGCTTGTCCAGTAAGCAGTAGCTGGAGTCCCTGATCATTTTTACTTGAACCACAAATGCTAACTACATGATTTTCCAAATAAGGAGTATGAGCTAAGGGATCAAAGAGAGGGCCCATCAATTTATTAGATTTAAGTGCTAACTAAGATCTAACTGTGTTTAAATTTGATTTGGTTTCCATGCATTTTATGAAACAAATGATGAAATGATGGTCACCAAGAAAACTAGATTGAGAAAGATCTTGGAACTCTAACTGCTACTATGTGAACTCACTTTGTCACTTTAGGCTATCGGCACTACAAGACATAGAATATAAGATACCAGAAGAAGAAAACATTATTCAAAAGGGAATTGGATATATACTTGAAAAGGAAAAATCTGCAGGGCCATCGGGAAAGGGAAGTGGTACTAATTGGATGGCTCTTGCAAAGAACTGACACAGGCATGATAGGCTGAATGGCCTCCTGTGCTATATGATTCTATGATTTTCAGCTCTCAGCCAATTCTATATATCACCATGTACAGTACGTTATGAACAACTGGTTCAATCGCCTGAGGAAAAATTCTGAAGTTTCTTCCTGCCCTTTGGAATACCCATCTAATATACATTGTTGACTGGCTGCTTTCTTTAGCATGACAACAGTCAATCATGTTCCACACAGCATTTGATCATTTCAAACTGTTTGCTTGCTTACATTCTCTAATCTCATTCAGAACTAGATATTCACCCAGCTAGATATTTTTTTAATGTTATATGAACCAGATAACAGTATGTTTATGTACATTATCTGTGATGGGAAAACTTGGCCTAACTTTTAATCATACCAGTTGAAGTGAGAATCTGTTTTAAGTGCCACTGGAAAACCACATTCCTGGTGGTTCCAGTAGAAATGATGAGTAACGCCAGTTACTGGTCACTGAACAACCTTATTTGATCTAGCACTGATTAAATTGTCCTTAAATTTCACACACATTTTCTGTTAACATTTCCATACTCAGTAGGGGATGGCAATTCTATAATTTTCCATGCCCCTGTCATCAACTGATAATTTTTTTGTTGAATTATAGGTCTTTTTTTTTAAAAATTCATTTCACAGGATGTGGACGGAGCCGGTAAGGCCAGCAATTTATTGCCCATCCCTATTTGCCCTCGAGAAGGTGGTGTTGAGCCACCTTGTGGAAACATAGAAAATAGGTACAGAAGTAGACTATTTGGCCCTTCGAGCCTGCACCACCATTCAATAAGATCATGGCTGATCAGTACCTCTTTCCTGCTTTCTCTCCATACCCCGTGATCCCTTTTAGCTGTAAGGGCCATATCCAACTCCCTCTTGAATATAACCAATGAACTTGTACAACTGAGTGGCTTGCTCGGCCATTTCAGAGGCACTTAAGAGTCAACCACATTGCTGTGGGACTCGAGTCAAACATAGGCCAGACCAGGTGAGGACAGCAATTTCCTTTCCTTCCCTAAAGGACATTAGTGAACCAGGTGAGCTTTTATGACAATCCACTAGTTTCATTGGGCTCAATTTTCAGCTTGAGTTGCTCCTATTTTTTTTTTTGGAGCAACTAGTTTAGAATGGAGCATCTTAGAAATTGCAATTCTTGACATTTAGTTTGCTCCAGTTCTAGTGAGTTAGAACAGTTTCATTGTAGAACAGATTTTTTTTTAAAAGGGGGAGTGTCCAGCCACTTACGCCTGTTTTGCAAATTTAGGCAGTTAAAAACTTACTCCAAACTAACTTGGAATGGAGTAAGTGTAGATTTTTGTACGCTTAGAAAAACCTGCATACATTTAGAAATCAGGCGTAGGTTACAAATCGGGTGTAGGGAAGGAGAGATGGCGGGCGGGGGGGGAGTATGGGAAGTAATTAAATTTTACAAGCATTCAACAGATCCACTTCTACAAATAAAGAGCAATCCTGAATAATAAATGATAAATAAAGCGAATAATAAAAAAAATTCAATTTTCCTACCTGTCTGAAGCAGCAGCCTCCGAGCCCAGAAGTTATTTTTATAGGGCTGTTCGGCCAGGAGACAGGGATGGGACACAGTTCGGTCGGGCCACACACACATAGCACAGCAGCCTCCAGAGCTGCGAAGTGATTTGGGCTGTTCAGCCAGGAGAAATGGGCGGGACACAGTTCGCTCGGGTCACACACAGGCAGCACAACAGCCTCCAGAGCTGCGAAGTGATTTGGGACGTTCGGCCAGGAGAAAGGGGCGGGTCACGGTTCGGTCGGGCCACACAGGCAGCACAGCAGCCTCCAGAGCTACAAAGTTATTTTTATAGGCTGCAGGCCTTTCGGCCAGGAGTCAGGGGAGGCGTACAAAGCACCGGGAGGGAGAGCCAGCCAGCAAGTTTAAAAGTTAAATTTGTAATTCAAGTATGGGTGCTGCATTATCATCAACACGGATTATGCAATGGTTCGCCATCAATTCACTACATAGGAGAGAATTGATTAGAATTCACCGTACCAGGAACGTCATAGCCCATAGGCTGATGGGCAATATCGAGCCAGGCGTTCGTACCTGCGAGGCTGATTGTGTCAAAAGGCTGCGTTTCCGCAGAGAAGTTGTCGTTGAGATCTGGGATATGTTGAGAGCAGATTTGCAGCCCAGAAGCAGAACGCTGACTGCCTTGTCTGTTGCAGTGAAGGTAACAGCTGCACTTGCCTTCTATGCCTCGGGATCGTTTCAAGCTGCAACTGGAGATGTGTGCACCATCTCAACGTGCAATACATGCCTGCCTTTACCAGGTCACGGCTGTACTGTATGCACGGAGGAATGACCATCAAGTTCCTAATGACTGCACAAGCAATGCATGACAGGGCTGTGGGCTGCTTCAGGATTGCTGGCTTCCCAAAGGTACAGGCCCACATCGCCTTGCGAGCACCTGTGGAGGATTCTGAGCAGTACAGGAATAGACAAGGTTTCCATTCCATCAATGTGCAGCTCATGTGCGATGACAAGCAGCGCATCATTTCAGTCGATGCGAGATACCCTGGCAGCACCCATGATACGTTCATCCTACGTGACAGCGTTATATCTGACATGTTTGAGTAGCAGCCAGAAGGGCAGAGCTGGCTACTGGGAGACAAAGGGTACGGCCTGGCCACCTGGCTCATGACGTCCCTACGTGTAACACGGACGGAAGCTGACCATCAATACAACATGGCGCACATTGCGACGCGCAGCATCATAGAGAGGACCATTGGCATCTTGAAATAGCGTTTCCAATGCCTGGACCATTCCAGAGGCCATTGCACTACTCTCCTCAGATTGTCGGTCACAGATTGTTGTGTGCTGCATGCTGCATAATTTAGCCATCATAAGGCAGCAGGAGCTGGTAGTGGAACCAGAAGACCCACATGAGGGGCCAGTGCCTGATGATAGTAATTTGGAAGAGCAGGATGAGGATGATGACGATGATCAGGAAAGCAAGCAAGTGCCTGATGCCGGAGCACGAGGTCGGAGGAGGGCCGCCCATCATGCTCCTATAATGATTGCTCGAGTCCTGCGCCAGCAGCTCATCCGCGAACGCTTCAATTACTGATGCCTGAAAGCTCTGCGACAATTGTTGCGCATGGACATGTTTATTTTTTAGAGTTGTTTCTACGTTGTGTTGTGTTAATGGAACATGATTCAGTTTTAATGAAAAAATATTTGTTAGTGTAATATATTTGTTGTATCAAACTCTTTAATATGATTCTTTCAGATCACTTATAAACTTGTAAAGTTACAAAACTTACAAAACAATTTCAATTTGAAAAACGTTACCACAGTTACATCAAGAACAAGAACAAAAGCAGCAAAGAAAGGCTGCCACCATCTCTTATCCACATCTCGGTGAATGTTCACTTCTTCAAGAGGGTGTCATTTGATTGGCCGGGCTGTGTGCCCTTATTGCAGGCACATAGCCCTCCCTGATGGCCTGTGCCGTCACTTGCATGCCCTCCCTGACGGCCTGTGCCCGTTGATTGCACTCCCTCGGACATTCCCTCCCTCATTTCCCATGTCATTACTGATATTTCTCCCGTCAGGACCGTCACCTCTTCACCCACTGCACTGACGCTGCCCATGAGTGATCGGATAAACTCATTGGTCTCCACACCCAATGCCATAACCTGAGCCGCATCTGTTGCACACTGCATCTCAGGCGAGCGTGTCTCCAATCTCCTCCTCAGCCTGGGTCTGCCTCGTGGCACCACTACACTGGGAGCCACAGGCTGGGACGGTGGGATGCTCGGTGTTCCAAACAGCAGCACTAGAGTGGGAGGCACGGGGTGGGATGATGCGGCCCTGGGTCTTGCATCCGGCACCACTCGAGTGCGAGCCGTGGGCTGGGACAGTGGGGCACTGGCTGTAAACTGCTGGATTACACCAGCAGCACCACTGGGACCCGCAACATCGGATTTAAAACCATGGAAGGTGGAACCAGAACCTATGCAAGGGGTTGAAACTCTGATTCCCGTTAATGTGGGCTCATAAATATTAATTTGGAAGGTCTCCCCTGAAGACATTTCAGTCATCGCTGCCTGCAGCCAGTCTGGATATATCAGAACAGTCAAATGTTTAGCAGCAGAGGAGGGGGCAGGATGGGTGGCATGCGTACTCTCACACATAGCAGGCCAGGCAGCAGGTTTGAAGGGCCACGATGCATTTTCAGGACTTATCCTCTTCATCGCGTGCGGGCCCAGCTTGTGCTGTACTGATTGCTTTTCTCCATGTACAACTCATCATAGCAGCTAACCTCTGTTCCAAGGGTGTGAGTGGATGCAGATTTGGCGGGCCTCCTCCTGTTCGAGTTCTTTCCCTTTTGTTGTGGACCAATTTCTTCTGCAAAGGTTAAAATACAACTTTTTACAGAGTGCGTCTTTCTGCAGGGTGGGACATATACAGATAGTCACTTTTACAATTACGATTCCATTAAAAAATTAAAATATTACTTCCACTAATTACTTGACCAAGGTCGTACCATTTCTTTTTACACTGGCTTCCAGATCTCATGGTATGCACCACTGCGCAGTAATCTTTTGCGACTTGGTTCCAGCGTTTCTTCTTTTCTTTGGGTGGCACTTTTACGCGACCTCTGTTGCTGGTATCCAGCTTCCAGCTCCTGCCATCTCTGCTCAATGACATTAACTAATGTCTCCCCTTCCTCATGCAAGAAATTATTTGTTCTTGATGGACGTTGTTCCATTGCTGTATTGAATTGACACTCTGATTTTTCAAAACACACAGTCCTTATTTTGTATGCACCTATGCAGCACTTGTTCTGGAAGTTTAGCAGCAAAAAGCAGCACTCACTGATTAGCAGGTGATTTCTTCAACAGTGCTGCTAAAAGCACTCTTTCAGGCACACAAAAATCACCAAAAGTTCACTCACAGGCCTTTCCACAGCTCCACAAAACAAATCGGCACTTTTCCTCATTTACCTTTAAAAATGGCCAAGTGCTAATGTTTGTGTCTCACTGCGCACGCGTGCAGGCTCCAGCGCACATGCACAGGGCTGCCGGCACGACATCGTCTGCTCGGATGTAGCCCCGCCCCCCTGCAGTTTCAGAACCGGCGCCACGCTTTGGCACCCCCCCGCAGATCTCTCCATGCCGTGCCAAGCTGGGAGCAAGCTGCTGCGAACCGGAGAATTGCTCTTAAGTTTTTGACGCGCTTTTGAGCGCGGAAAACAGGCATGGATCTCGGGGCTGCGCCGTTCTAGGCGCGGCCCGAAACTTGAGCCCATGGTCACCATTACTGATACTAGCTTTTTATTCCAAATTTATTTAATTAAATGAACTTCATTTCCACAGCTGTCATGGTGGGATTTGAACTCTTGTCTCTGGATGATTCATGCAGGCCTCTGGATTACTAGTCCAGTAACATAACCATAATGCTCACAAAGCTACAGCCTTTTTTGGTGGATTGTGCGAAATCTTTCAGGATGAATTGTTAGGGTTTTGTGGCCTATAGCCCTCTAGCCTCAAGAATGGCTATTTTTAAAACAAACTAGGTAAATGAGTAGCAAAATTCATTATTCGTTGTCTGGAAGTGCATTTACAGTAGCACTTATTCAGATTGGAGGGCCACATTATGACTGTCAAAGCCTGACCCTGGAATTTTAGGCCCACTTTTTCATTGTCCAGCCTAAACAAGCACCAAAGTAGAAGTCAGCCCGAAGAGTCAAAGGGCCCGAAATTCGGTACCACTGGAAAATGGTGCTCCCCCACTTTTTTGTGGCCATTTGCGGCGAAATTTTTTCGTGGCTGGGCCATCCTACATTCAGCTCCAGAAGTGAACAAATGGGTTCCAGCGCTAATGAACCCTTCCAAAGTGGATTTTTCAGCGGTGTGGCTGTCTTAATTTGAGCGTTATCACCACTGAAAAATTAAGCCTGCAGGTAAGGGTTTCTAATGAGCCAGCTGCTTGGCCAGGGTTTGCAGCAACGCCCCGAGAGGGTAGGGGAAGGAGGTTGGAAGGATGGCTACTGCAAGGAGAGCCAACAGGTTCACTGATATGGAGCTGGAGACACTGATGGACAGTGTGGAGGACAGAAGAAGAATACTGTTTCCTGACGTGGGGAGACCTGGCAGACTGTCAGTAGATAATGCATGGAGGGAGATTGCAGGGGAGGTGTCGGGCACCTCTATATATGTGAGGACGCACCCTCCCAGGAGCGTGCTGGCCAGTCTGCACCCGGCCCTTCCAGGGTGGCGATGTGTTGATGCCTCCTAGCTCTGGGGTGATGGGGATCCTCCTCCTCAGGTGGTACTGCTGGCTTGACTTCCAGCAGCTGTCTTCTCATTATGGCCAGGTTGTGCACATGCAGCAGACCACGACCATTATGGAGACCCGTTGAGGAGCGTAGTGCAAGATGCCACCAGAGTGGTCCAGGCACCGGAACTACAGCTTAAGGATTCCTATGCACTGCTCGATGATGCACCTGGTGGCACAATGAGCGTCATTATATGCATGCCCTGGCGTTGTCCTAGGGTTCCGCAGTGGAGTGAGCAGCCAAGTGTACAGGGGATATCCCTTGTCCCCAAGCAGCCAACCGCAATCCTGATTTGGGCTGGTGAAGATGGCGGGCACATTGGTCTGGCGCAGAATGAACGAATCATGGCTGCTGCCTCCCTTGCTCGTTGTCTGTCTGCATGGTGCTGACAGCTGTAAGTAGTTTCTCTTGGATGTTTTTGAAGCACCCCCACTTGACAATAGTTATAACGCTGGGAATTATTACTGTACGGAACAGATGACGAGTCACGGACAAATACCTCAGTCTTGACCGGCAATGCTTTATTAAAGTTAAAACACACACCTGCACCCAGTTAAATCACACATACCCTGGTGTGTAAAACAAACAAATGCAGTACAATACACAGCTTGGCCTGTCTAAAGAGGCCCCTAACGCTAAGTACCCACATCTAAAACATCTCCCCTGAAAACCCCTAAAGCTTGGTTGGGACACACGACTATGCGGTGGTCTTAAAAATCCGTGGGCTGGGATAAATGCTCACCAATTACCCCTCTGGCTTACTCGCTACTTCTCCCGAGGAGGCGTATCTTCTGGGTCCATATCAAACTCTGGTATTCAAGTCCAACCTCCCAGTCGAAGTAACAAGGCTGTCTTGGCTCGTAGATGGTGGTTTCTTCCCTCTATTCCAGATGGAGTGCTTGGTCCTTGTGCATTGCAAGCAGGCGTAGAAGAGGAGAGAGAGAGAGAGAGAGAGATGGCTTCCAACTGCCGTTCTTATACCTGCAAGACTGCTTAAAATCCAACTGCCCTTCCCGCCTGAGACTGTCCAACTGAAAAGCAAAAATCAAGTCTTTGCCTGCCCCTTTGTCAACTGGGCTGTCCCACGATGAGTGGTTCCGATGAGTCTGTGGTCAAAATAGCTTTCCATTGTCTTTCGATAGCCTGAAACCTGAGCCATTTTACTTAATGTCTCACTGATGGGTTCCAATTCAATGACAAAAACCATGATGTTACTGCATTCAGCTATTCTCATTTCCCCCCCCCAGTTGATGTGTATTCAATTTAAACATGCTTGGACCTGCTCCAGATCAGCTTTTCTGCTCTACAGTGAATATGTCCCAGCAAAGTTCGAAACTTATAAACCCAAAAGTTCACACTAATGTTTTTGCCGAATCTTACACGGCAACGCCTGTTTCTGAGCAGGTGTACCAGGTGTTGCCCTCCCAACACTCCTCCCATCCTCGGGGTGAACCCTGCCATGCAGGTATCTGCAGCTCACAGGCCTCCACTAAAGAGTCAGATCTGAAAGTTGTACAAGAGTATGTGCAAACCTCTGAGCAGCACTCAGTTGTTGAATGGAGCCAAAACAATTAATAAAACTAGTAAAAGATAAATACAGTGGATGCTGTAATCTTAAATCAAAATACTAAAATTAATAAAACGATTTCCCTGCCAAAGTGCCCCGATCATGGCAACACTGGTGTCCTGTTCGAGCACCGACTTGAATACCTTGCGGGGGCACTACTGGGAAAAGGCCTACCTTTTTGCAGTTGAAAATCCCGGTCCTGGTGGCTTTTCAGCGGCCCGCATGCTGCTGAGCTTTCCGCTGGAAAGTCTCCTTTACAGTGGCTTCACCGCGCCGTTTACAGCAGAAGTGCACACCACTCAAATCCCCCCCGAGCTAAATATGGTTCGACCACGGCGGCCGATCGATTTTATCGGTCGCCCGCCCAAACTCTGCGGTAGCCATCCCTTCGGGGACGGTGAATTTCGGTCTCAAAATGTTCAAATTAAGAATATATCTTTGCTTCATGGGCAAATGTTAACTAGTTTTCTGTTGAAATTATCTGCAACATAGTTACATGGAGCACACTACATCATCACTAACCATTCTTTGATTTAACATATTCAGCTAATCTACATCTTTGGCAAGTCTGTTAGTGGCCTGAATTTTGGTTCATTGTTGAGAGCTTTCTCCTTTTCTTCCTGCCTCAAAATGATGCACTACTTTGTCAATCTCCTATGATGTTTGGAGAACAAAGAATATAAGATTAGCTACCTTGAAAGGTCTTAAAAATATTCTTCAAATTCAAGCATCCTCTACGCTAAATGCACACCCACCCATTCTCCAGGCTTGCTGGGAATGTTTTAATTTTTCTTTGCACAGCTCACGTTCGGTAAAATAATAGGACTAAAGGTGGACAAGTCCCCTGGACCTGATGGCTTACATCCTCGGGTCTTAAAAGAAGTGGCTTCAGATAGTGGATGCATTGGTTATAATTTACCAAAACTTCCTGGATTCTGCGGCAGTCCCAGCGGATTGGAAAACCGCAAATGTAATGCCCCTATTTAAAAAAAGGAGGCAGACAGAAAGCAGGAAACTATAGACCAGTTAACTTAACATCTGTCGTTGGGAAAATGCTGGAGTCCGTTATTAAGGAAGCAGTAGGAGGATATTTGGAAAAGCATTCAATCAAGCAGAGTCAGCGTGGTTTTATGAAAGGGAAATCATGTTTGACAAATTTGCTGGAGTTCTTTGAGGATGTAACGAGCAGGGTGGATAAGGAGGAACCAGTGGATGTGTATTTGAATTTCTAGAAGGCATTTGATAAGATGCCACGTAAAAGGTTACTGCACAAGATAAAAGTTCACAGGGTTGGGGGTAATATATTAGCATGGATAGAGGATTACCTAACAGAAAACAGAGAGTCGGGAAACATGGGTCATTTTCCGGTTGGCAAACAGCAACTAGAGGGGTGCTGCAGTGATCGGTGCTGAGGCCTTAACTCTTTACAATCTATATGAATGACTTGAATGAAGGGACCGAGTGTAATGTAGCCAAGTTTGCTGATGATACAAAGATGGGTGGGAAAGCAAATTGTGAGGAGCACATACATCTGCAAAGGGATATAGACAGGCTAAGTGAGTGGGCAAAAATTTGGCAGATGGAGCATACTGTGGGAAAATGTGAGGTTATCCACTTTGGCAGAAAAAATAGAAAAGCAAATTATAATTTAAATGGAGAAAAAAAGTGGTGCAGTACAGAGGGACCTGGGGGTCCTTGTGCATGAAACACAAAAAGTTAGTATGCAGGTACAGCAAGTAATCAGGAAGGTAAATGGAATGTTGGCATTTATTGCAAGGGGGATAGAGTATAAAAGCAGTGAAGTCCTGCTGCAACGGTACAGGGTATTGGTGAGGCCATACCTAGAATACGGCGTACAGTTTTGATCTCTGTATTTAAGGAAGGCTTACTTGCATTGGAGGCTGTTCAGAGAAGGTTCACGAGGTTGATTCTGGAGAGAGGGGGGTGTTGACTTATGAAGATAGGTTGAGTAGGTTAGGCCTATACTCAGTGAAATTCAGAAGAATGAGAGGTGATCTTATCGAAGCATATAAGATAATGAGGGGACTTGACATGGTGGATGCAGAGAGGATATTTCGACCCATAGGGTAAACTAAAACTAGGGGACATAGTCTCAGGATAAGGGGCCACCCATTTTAAGCAGAGGTGACGAGGAATTTCTTCTGAGGGTTGTAAATCTATGGAGCTGTGGAGGCTGGGTCATTGAATATAAGGCAGAGGTAGACAGATTTTTGAGCGATAATGGAATAAAGGAATATGGGGAGCGGGCAGGGAAGTGGAGCGGAGTCCATGATCAGGTCAGCCATGATCTTATTGAATGGCAGAGCAGGCTCGAGGAGCCAAATGCCCCACTCCTGCTTCTATTTCTTATGTGCTTGCGTTCTTTGATTTGAAATGAATTGAAGCTCTGCCCTTGGAAGAAACTTTAGTACGTATAATGGGGAATGTTATGCGGATGGCATCGTGGACTTCACAAATTTTTTAGAGAGACATTGGCCCCTAAATTCACTGTCCTGGGAAGGATCGTTACTCCCCGTTTGCGGCGGCCATTCATCAAAATCGAATGGCCGCCACTTTTGGCTCAACTGGCTGTCCCGATCTAAATTAGGCCTGCAAGGTTTTGCAGTGTTGTGGAACACTACCATGATCGACTGACTCGTGGCGGTGTGGGGCTTGTGGCAATAGTGACGTGGTAAAAGTGCGCACCGCTACCGCTCTGCCCCGGACCCATTTTCACCGTTAAGAAGCCGGCCCTTTAGCTGACTGTGCCCCCGCTAGCTTTTAGGGCCGGTGCACAGTGGCAGAGATTTCGGTGTCGGTTTAGCTCAACGGCAGCAGCTGAGTCGGCTGCAGGGAAGTCCAGTAAGAGATCATCTGGGGGAGATCAACAAGCTCCGTCCGGATGGGGCGAGATCCCGGAGCCAGCTCCGTATTGCTCAGCAACAAGTTCAGGAGCCTATTCCATGGAGTGGAGATCATCAGTACAGAATCCGCACTCAAGGGTGGGGAGAGGGAGAGGAGCTAAAGAGAAAGGAGAAGGAGAAAAAGATAGAAGTGAGGAAAGGGAATAAGAAACAAAGAGAAAATTTGATTGGGAGAGAGAGAGAGAAATAGGAATAGAGAAAGTGAAAAGAGCAAAAAACGAGAGCGAGAGAAAAAACTGAAATCTTAATCCAGGGCTCAGACTGGAAATGTTGCCACAGCTCAGCATTACGCACAGTAAGAAATAGGAATCTGTTCACCCTCCACCGCCTCCATGCTAGATTCAAGGTCGTCCCATCCTCTGTCATTGAACTACAGTACGCAGACGACGCTTTTGTCTGTGCACACTCGGAGGCCAATCTCCAAGTCATCGCCAACACCTTCACCAAGGCGAATGAAAGCATGGGTCTTACACTAAACATCCGTAAGACAAAGGTCCTTTGCCAACCTGACCCTGTCACACAGCACTGCCCTCCGGTTATCAAAAGCCATGGTGAGACCTTGGACAACGTGGACCATTTTTTATTCCTCGGGAGCCTACTGTCAGCAAGGGCAGGCATCGATGACGAGGTCCAACACTACCTTCAGTGTGCCAGCGCAGCCTTCGGTCGCTTGAGGAAGAGAGTCTTTGAAGACCAGGACATCAAATCTAGCACCAAGCTTATCATCTACAGGGCAGTAGTGGTACCCCGCCCTCCTATATGGCTCAGAGACATGGACTATATATAGCAGACACATCAAAGCACTGGGGAAGTACCACCAATGCTGCCTCCACAAGATCCTGCAAATCCATTGGGAGGACAGACGCACCAAAGTCGGTGTTCTCGCCCAGGCCAACATCATAACATAAGAAATCGGAACAGGAGTAGGCCATACGGCTCCTCGAGCCTGCTCCGCCATTCAATATGATTATGGCTGATCTGATCATGGATTCAGCTCCACTTCCCCGCCCGCTCCCCATAACCCTTTATCCCCTTATCGTTTAAGAAACTGTCTATTTCTGTCTTAAATTTATTCAATGTCCCAGCTTCCACAGCTCTCTGAGGTAGCAAATTCCACAGATTTACAAACCTCAGAGAAGAAATTTCTCCTCATCTCTGTTTTAAATGGGCGGCCCCTTATTCTAAGATCATGCCCTCTAGTTCTAGTCTTCCCCATCAGTGGAAACATCCTCTCTGCATCTACCTTGTCAAGCCCCTTCATAATCTTATACGTTTCGATAAGATCACCTCTCATTCTTCTGAATTCCAATGCGTAGAGGCCCAACCTACTCAACCTTTCCTCATAAGTCAACCCCCTCATCCCCGGAATCAACCTAGTGAACCTTCTCTGAACTGCCTCCAAAGCAAGTATATCCTTTTGTAAATATGGAAACCAAAACTGCATGCTGTATTCCAGGTGTGGCCTCACCAATACCTTATATAGCTGTAGTAAGACATCCCTGCTTTTATACTCCATCCCCTTTGCAATAAAAACAAGATACCATTGGCCTTCCTGATCACTTGCTGTACCCGCATACTATCCTTTTGTGTTTCATGCACAAGTACCCCCAGGTCCCGCTGTACTGCGGCACCTTGCAATCTTTCTCCATTTAAATAATAACTTGCTCTTTGATTTTTTTTTCTGCCAAAGTGCATGACCTCACACTTTCCAACATTATACTCCATCTGCCAAATTTTTGCCCACTCACTTAGCCTGTCTATGTCTTTTGCAGATTTTTTGTCCTCCACACATTGCTTTTCCTCCCATCTTTGTATCGTCAGCAAACTTGGCTACGTTACATTCAGTCCCTTCTTCCAAGTCATTAAAATAAATTGTAAATAGTTGGGGTCCCTGCACTGATCCCTGCGGCACTCCACTAGTTACTGGTTGCCAACCAGAGAATGAACCATTTATCTCGACTCTCTGTTTTCTGTTAGTTAGCCAATCCTCTATCCATGCTAATATATTACTCCCAACCCCGTGAACTTTTATCTTATGCAGTAACCTTTTATGTGGCACCTTGTCAAATGCCTTCTGGAAGTCCAAATAAACCACTTCCACTGGTTCCCCTTTATCCACCCTGTTCGTTACATCCTCAAAGAACTGCAGAAAATTTGTCAAACATGACTTCCCCTTCATAAATGCCAGCATCGAAGCACTGACCATGCTCGATCAGTTCCGCTGGGTGGGCCACATCGTCCGCATGCCTGACACGAAACTCTGAAAGCAAGCGCACTTCTCGGAGCCTCGACACGGCAAGTGAGCCCCAGGTGGGCAGAGAAAACGCTTCAAGGACACCCTCAAAGCCTCCTTGATAATGTGCAACATCCCCACTGGCACCTGTGAATCTCTGACCGAAGACCGCCCAAAGTGAAGGAAGAGCATCAGGGAAGGACGCTTAGCACCTTGAGTCTCATCGCCGAGAGCAACCAGAAACCAAGCGCAGACAGCAGAAGGAGAGTGCGTCAACTCGGGCTCCCCATCCACCCTTTCCTTCAACCACTGTTTGCCCCACCTGTGACAGAGATGGTAGGTCCCGCATTGGACTCATCAGTCACCTGAGAACTCACTTTTAGAGTGGAAGCAAGTCATCCTCGACTACGAGGGACTGCCTATGATGATGATGATGCTCATCTCATATTGTACAGCAGCCCAGATATAAGTACAAAAAATAAAGATTTCATACATAATTTAATTTCAAACAACTACCAGAACAATAAACTGCAGAAAAATAACACATAAACATCATTTACCATCCCTGTGCATATTTCCTTGCAGTGTGGGAGTGAGGGCGGGAGCGGGCCATTGTGGTGAAGCTGACGGCGAAGCTGATCAAGTTGGCGGCTCAATACACCAACCTGGTGTGGCACCGGGAGCTCGACCTGCGGGGGTACAAGATCCCAGTGCTGGAGAATCTGGGGGCCACTCTGGATCAGTTCGATTCCATCGATTTCTCAGACAATGAGATCCGGAAGCTGGATGGCTTCCCACTGCTGTGGAGACTGAAGAGCCTGCTGCTGAACAACAACCGTATCTGTCGGATCAGCGAGAGCCTTGAGCAGGCGTTGCCTAACCTGCGGGAGTTAGTGCTGACCAACAACAACCTACAGGAGCTGGGGGATCTGGATACACTTTTAACAATCAAGTCCCTCACATTCCTGAGCATCCTGAGGAACCCAGTAACGAGCAAGAAGCATTATCGTCTGTATGTGATCCACAAAGCTCCTCAGGACAGAGTCCTGGAATTCCAGAAGGTCAAGCTGAAGGAACGTCAGGAAGCGGATTGAATGTTCAAAGGAAAATGTGGGGCGCAGCTTGCAAAGGATATAACCAAGAAAATGAAGACTTTGACGCCAGGTGCAGGGTTGTCGGGGGAGAAGAAAAAAGCTGGTCCTTCTGCACCCGAAGTAGAAGCAATTAAGAATGCTATTGCAAATGCCTTGACGCTGGCTGAAGTGGAGAAACTGAAAGGCATGCTGCAGGCTGAGCAAATCCCAGGCCGGGACAGGAAGGCTGGCCCGACAGATGAGGTTGAGAAGGAAGATATGAAGGAGGATCCGGTTACCAATGGCAACTAATGTTTCTCTATTTGTGTTAAAGTTCCTTGTTTCACGGGCTCCAGTTTACAGAACACTTCAGAGTTTGTGAGGTGTCGAGTGTTGAGCTTGTCTGGTGATTGGTCGGTGGGTGCACTCCGGTCTCAGTTTCTGCATCTAGTTCCCGAGCGGCTGGTAACGGTACAGGCTCTTGTGTCCACTGCCCCCATCAGTCTGTATTCACTGCAGTAAATACTGGTTTGTGTTTGCATTTACACCCTAACCGAGCGCTAACTTTACTTCAGCAACTCTTAATTATCATGTTCGGACTGTAAAGTGTAAATGTTTGTTTGCCAGAGAATTTTGATGATAAACATTTTTAAAATTTAAAAAAACGTCTTACGCGTGTCTAACCTGCGACTTCGCCTCAGTGGCTCCCTTGTGGCAGTGGGAAGGCTGCTGTCTTCCCTGTGTGGAAGCTGCAGATGTTCTTCCAGAACGCCCTTGAGCAGTTTTGGGCCTGGAGACTGGTCAACACCCTACTGGGAGGATTCGGTCTGACTTGGCTCGGGCGAGGCCATGCGTGGAGGCACTGGCAGAGTGACGGGTCTGGGGCCAGGAATACTGCGAGCCAGAGGGAACGCATCATCCGTATCCTGGTCCGAGGAGCCTGAGTAACTCACCAGGGGCCGCACACTACATCCACCACCAATCTGAGGGAACTCGGGTCAGTGCTGTGGCGCCACACCGGAAGGTCCCCTGTGGCCCGTGGTGGACGCAGCCACGAAAGCAACACTGAGGTCTCGGGGGGGCATCCAGCTGAGACTGCGTGCGAGCAGCCACAGTCTGATGAAAGCCACTAGTCTGAAAGCACTTAGACAGTCCACCGACTCTTGCAGAGCTAGGGCCACCCTCTCCAAAGCAACACCGATACGCTCGTTCCCTCACGCCTGTGCTGCAATGGCAGCTGTCACATCACCCTAAGGGTGAATTTCCCATGAGAAGAACACCCCAATTAAGACTGCAATTTTCAGGTTTGAAGAACTAATCAGACTGGAACAGTTTTTTGTGGTCAAAAAGCTGAATTTGGATCCAATGGTCGCTGCAATAATTGTGGCGCTAATCGGGGAACAAAGCTCTTAACACCGCCAGCTTTCTGGCGGCACTGAATTTCGAGGCCATTATCCCATGCAGTTTCCCCCACAGATGTTATGACAAGCCTGGGCTTGTACCTGTGATAAATGGAAGATGTTTTATTTTTCTGAATCACTATCAAATGGAGTGGTTTGATATCACTGCCATTTGACTACCAGGAGAATCAGTTTTTAAAGTAATGGCATAAGTTTGTGAACAACTAGCTATTTCTGCAAATACATAGATACAGTAATGATGGGTATTTCATCACTGTACAGTATTTAAGGTTTTAATTAAGTGTAGTTAGTTCTAATTTTGATGATTGGTGGTCAGTCTTTCTTTGGAGGGAATTTGGATATAGGGAGGAGGAAGGGTGGGTTGGGAACTTGGCATTTTACAGTTTGTCAGCTTCTGCTGAGAAAAAGCTCAAATATTGCTGCATCAGTTGGTGCTGAATTTGTGAAAAGAACAAACAAGAATCGGGTATGTTATAGTGAAAATCATTGACGAGCTTCACTCGCGTAGTTCAAGGCAGGCTGTGACAAGTTATTTAATAGCTAATCATTTTAACTGGGATAAATCTGTCCATATACATCTTGTGCAATATGGTGATAATCTTCAGATAACTTTGAATGTGATCCACGTGACCAATTACCATTATTCAAATAATGGTCTAAAAGTAATGTATTTTATTGCAATTCTATTGGAGTAATTATATTAGCAGTTTCTTCTGAACAGATGTAATAATAATCAGGCCAAAACCATGCCTGTTGAACTAGTGATGTGATAAATGCTTTACCTTAGTTTTCTGCTCATCCAAATAATTGGTCAATTGGTTTTATTGAAATGTCAGTGAGAGGATTGAATTACATGAGCTGACTCTTTCTATTAATTTAATAATTATAAATGCAAATTAAACTTCCTGCAAACGTAACATACTTTTGAAAACATTGATCACTACGTGACCTGTATATTCCACATGTTTATCCACGTTTGTCAAAAAGGTGGTGCAGGCAGATTCTAAATTTTAAAAAGCAAATTGGATACATACTTGAAAAGGAAACCCATTGCAGGGCTGTGGGAAGGAGTGGGACTAATTGGATAGCTCTTTTAAAGAGTTACAGGTATGACGGTCTGAGTGGTCTCCTTCTGTGCTGTAAGATTCTGTGATTCTCATTGGTATTTTTACAATAGAGGCGTGCAGCCAGCTGCAGATGTAGGGTGCTCCTTTAAATATAAACTGGTCTTACAGGGAGATGACAGTCAAAATGTGGGTCGACAAATCTGTTGTCAGAGTAAGTAAGGCCTTCTGGTCTGCAGTTGTGCCACAGTATTGCACAGTGGAGTCCAGCAGCCCTACAGAGTCTGGCATCGAGTGGCAAATGTAAAAAGCGGGTAGAGCACCACATCTGCCATGCCAGCAACAAAAATATTTAGTAAAGTGAAAGCACCTGTAGATGGAAAAGCATGGTGTGGTCTAAGCCCAATACAAGTGTTTGAATTGAATTTGTATTGAGGTCTGCAGAGATCCAAACACTAACCCGAATGTTTTTTCTGTCTCTGTCTTTGCCACAATGTGTAGCATCTGAATGACTGGAACTCCCAGAATCCAGACTGTCTTCTGCTTGTTATTAAAGAACTGGTGCAACAATACCACAAATACCAATGTGATCGACTCCACGAAAGCTCACGCCTTATGTTTGAGTATACAGCACTACAGGAGGGGCCTGAATTTGGAGACAACATGGAAATCTATGCAGGAAGAAAGAATAACTGGGTAAATTTATTGTTTAATTAATATAAACTAAATAAGCAGCTAATTCAAGCAACTTTGGTGTAGATTAGCTTGTTTTTGTCTTTAATAGCAACTTCAGGAGCAAAGAGGGCTGCCATATCATTATTGCTGAGCTCTTTATGTCTATGTATTATCCAGCATCCTGATTCTTTTTTTAATCTTTTTTTTGTGTGAAATCTGTACTCATCAAGGTGAATGATTATAGATGGAAACAGGGCATCTCATGGCATGGCCCATTAGTTTAACTTTTTCCTGCACCCTTCAGCTATCATAACTTGCTGGGAGTAAGAGCTGATGTCAGCAGGACAAGGACAACGGGGCATCTGGGACCTTAGTGAACAGTGGGACCCACAATGTATCTCCTTAACCAATGAGGTTTAAGGATTAAGGAACACAGGAATCACAGAGAAGGAGGGTAAATTAGAGTGGGAGAATTAGAATCAAATCGGGTAAAGAAAGAGAAATAAAGAGCAGGAAAGAAATTGAATTAAAAGAGAAAAGAAATCAGACAAGAAAAGTAAGAAGAAAAATTTTAATTTGACATTTTTAAAATATCTAAACAATTTCCTACATGCAGGAATGAGATTAACCATCTTAAATTGTTCTCATTCTGGGTCAGTGAGATTGATTGACATTGTGTTAACTATTATCACATTGTTAAAAGGGTACTTACACTTTTAATTACCAGATTTAACTTTGTGCAGTGCGTTTAATGGACAAATAATGCGCAACTCACAGCGTATCTCTTAATCCCCTGAACTTGCTGGCCGATTTACACATTAATAATGGCATGCAATGTTAATATGCCATTATTTTTCCAGCAATATTCGGCCCATTATTCAGCATTAAGTATTCTAACAGTTTGACATGGGATAGAATAGAAAAAACATTACTGTAACGATGGGACAAGCTCCTTCTGTATCAGCGTGATTTTTTTTTCCATTTACCACACCAACAGTCCTATGCTTGTCTGAACTTGTTAGAACTTAAGAAATAGGAGCTGGAGTAGGCCATATGGCCCCTCGAGCCTGCTTGACCACTCAATAAGATCTTCGACCTCAACTCCACTTTTTCGTCGATCACATATCCCTTGATTCCCTTAGAGGCCAAAAATCTATCGATCTCTGCCTTGAATATACTCAACATTTGAGCATCCATAGCCCTCTGGGGTAGAGACTTCCAAAGATTCACAACCCTCTGAGTAAAGAAATTTCTCCTCATTTCAGTTTTAAATGGCCAACCCTTTTTCCTGAGACTGTGCCCCTAGTTCTAGACTAGCTAGGGGACACAGCCTCTCAGCATCTACCCTGTCAAGCCCTCTCAGAATGTTGCATGTTTCAATGAGATCACCTATCATTCTTAAAACTCCAGAGAGTATAGGCCTATTCTACTCAATCTCTCCTCATAGGACAATTCTCTCATCCCAGGAATCAATCCAGTGAACCTTCATTGCACCCCTCTAAGGCAAGTATTTCCTTCCTTAAATAAGGAGCCCAAAACGGTGCACAGTACTCCAGGTGTGGTTCACCAAAGCTCTGTACTCTTGTACTCCAACCCCCTTGCAATAAAGGTCACCGTACCATTTGCCTTCCTAATTGCTTGCTGTACCTGCACATTAACTCTCTATGCTTGGCATTATACAAGGCATTTGTGAGACCGCACCTGGAGTACAGTTTGGTCTCCTTATCCAAGAAAAGACATACTTGTCTTTGAGGGAGTGCAACAAAGGTTCACTAGACTGGTTCCTGGTATGAGAGGATTGCCCTATGAAGAGAGATTTAGTAAACTAGGCCTATATTCCCTGGTGTTTAGAAGAATAGGAAGTGATCTAGTTGAAACATATAACATTCTTAAGGGACTTTATGAGGTTAATGCTGAGAAGGTATTTCCCCTGGCTGGAGAATCTAGAACATGGGGTCACAGTCTCAAAATAAAGGGTTGGGCATTTAGGACTGAGCTGAGGAGAAATTTCTTTACTCAAAGGGTTGTGAATCTTTAGAATTTTCTACCCCAGAGAGCTGTGGATTCTCAGTCGGTGAGTATATTCAAGACCGAGGTCGATACATTTTTGGGAACAAAGGGAATTAAGGGATATGGGGATAGTGCGGGAAGGTGGAGTTGAGTAGAAGATCAGCCATGATCTTGTTGAATGGTGGAGCAGGCTCGAAGGGCCAAATGACCTACTCCAGCTCCTTTTTCTTATCTTCTTGTGTGTACTAGGACAACCAAATCCCTCTGAACACCAACATTTAATAGTTTCTCAACATTTTTTTAAAAATTCTGTTTTTCTATTCTTACTACCAAAGTGGTATAACCTCACATCTCCACATTATTCTTCATCTTCCACCTTCTTGTCCACTCACCTAACCTGTCTATATCCCTTTGCGACTCTGTGTCCTCCTCACAGCTTACTTTTCCACCAAGCATTGTATCGTCCGCAAACTTGGATACATTATACTCAGTCCCTTCATCTAAGTCAATAATATAAATTGTAAATAGTTGAGGCCCCGACACTGACCCTTACGGCACCCCACTAGTATCAACCAGCCAATCTGAAAATGACCCCTTTATTCCTATACTCCGTTTTCTGTCTTTTAACCAATTCTCTATCCATGCTAATATATTGCTCCCAACCCATGAGCCCATATCTTGTGTAACAACCTTTCGTGTGGCACCTTATCAAATAGCTTTTGAAAATTTAAATATACTACATCCACTGGTTCCCCTTTATTTACCCTGCTAGCTCTATCCTCAAAAAAAAATCTGAAGAAATTTGTCAAACATGATTTCCCTTTCTCAAAACCATGTTGACTCTGCCTTGAATTCTAATTTTCTAAGTGCCTGTTACCATCATCATCATCCTAGGCAGTCCCTCGGAATCGAGGAAGACTTGCTTCCACTCCTGAAGTGATTCTTTGATGGCTGAACAGTCCAATTCGAGAGCCACAGACTCTGTCACAGGTGGGACAGATAGTCGTTGAGGGAAGGGGTGGGTGGGACTGGTTTGCCACATGCTCTTTCCGCTGGCTGCTCTTGATTTCTGCATGCTCTCAGCGTTGAGACTCGAGGTGCTCAGCGCCCTCTCGGATGCACTTCCTCCACTTAGGGCGGCCTTGGGCCAGGGACTCCCAGGTGTCAGTGGGGATGTTGCACTTTATCAGGGAGGCTTTGAGTTTGAGGGTGTCCTTGTAGCGTTTCCGCTGCCCACCTTTCGCTCGTTTGCCGTGAAGGAGCTCCGAGTAGAGCATTTGCTTTGGGAGTCTCGTGTCTGGCATGCGGACTATGTGGCCTGCCCAGCGGAGCTGATCGAGTGTGGTCAGTGCTTCAATGCTGGGGATGTTAGCCTGAATAAGGACGCTGATATTGGTGCGCCTGTCCTCCCAGGGGATTTGTAGGATCTTGCGGAGACTCGTTGTTTGATATTTCTCCAGCAGCTTGAGGTGTCTACTGTACATGGTCCATGTCTCTGAGCATACCGGGGGATCTCAGAGATGCAGTAATCGTGACCATTTTTTAAAAAGGGGACAAGTCCGACTGCGGCAACGACAGAGAAATCTCCCTGCTATCAGCCACTGGGAAAGTCGGCGCTAGAGTCCTCCTCAACTGTCTTCTTCCCGTGGCCGAGGAGCTCCTCCCGGAGTCACAGTGCGGATTTCGTCCCCTATGGGGCACAACGGAAGTGATTTTTGCAGCGCGGCAGCGACAGGAAAAATGCAGGGAACAGCGCCAGCCCTTGTATATGGCTTTCTTCGAACTTACAAAGGCCTTTGACACTGTCAACCGCGAAGGTCTATGGAGTGTCGTCCTCCATTCCAAAAGTTCGTCACCATCCTCTGCCTGCTCCATGATGACATGCAGGCCATGATCCTTACCAACGGATCCATCACAGACCCAATCCACATCCGGACCGGGGTCAAACAGGGCTGCGTCATTGCCCCAACCCTCTCCTCAATCTTTCTCGCCCTGTTACCACTTCCTTAATAATGGATTCCAACATTTTCCTGATGACTGATGTCAGGCTAACTGGCCTGTAGTAGCCTGTGTTCTCTCTCTTTCCTTTTAAATAGCATTACATTTGCTACTTTAAAATCAACTGGAACCGTTTTAGAATCTAGGGAATTTTGGAAGATCCCAATGAATGCATTCACTATCTCTGCAGTCACCACTTTTAGGATGTGGGCTGTCAGGTCCAGGAGATTTGCTGGCTTTTAGTCCCATTAATTTCTGCACTACTTTTTCTTCACTAATATCAATTACTTTAAGTTCCTCACTCTCATTAAACTCTTGGTTCCCTACTATTTCTGGTATATCTTTATGTCTTCTACTGTGAAGAAAGATATAACACAGAAAATAGGCGCAGGAGTAGGTCATTCGGCCCTTCGAGCCTGCACTTCCATTCAATAAGATAATGGCTGATCATTCACCTCATTACCCCTTTCCTGCTTTCTCTCCATACCCCTTGATCCTTTTAGCCATAAGGGCCATATCTAACTCCCTCTTGAATATATCTAATGAACTGGCATCAACAACTCTCTGCGGTAGAGAATTCCACAGGTTCACAACTCTGTGAGTGAAGAAATTCCTCCTCATCTCGGTCCTAAATGGCTTACCCCTTATCCTTAGACTGTGATCCCTGGTTCTGGACTTCCCCAACATCGGGAACATTCTTCCTACATCTAACCTGTCCAGTCCCGTCAGAATTTTATATGTTTCTATGAGATCCCCTCTCATTCATCTAAACTCGAGTGAATACAGGCCCAGTCGATCCAGTCTCTCCTCATATATGTCAGTCCTGCCATCCCGGGAATCAGTCTGGTGAACCTTCGCTGCACTCCCTCAATAGCAAGAACGTCCTTCCTCAGATTAGGAGACCAAAACTGAACACAGTATTCCAGGTGAGGCCTTACCAAGGCCCTGCATAACTGCTGTAAGACCTCCCTGCTCCTATACTCAACTCCCCTAGCTATGAAGACCAACATGCCATTTGCCGCCTTCACCGCGTGCTGTACCTGCATGCCAACTTTCAATGACTGATGTACCATGACAACCAGGTCTCATTGCACCTCCCCTTTTCCTAATCTGCCATTCAGATCATATTCTGCCTTCCTGTTTTTGCCACCAAAGTGGATAACCTCACATTTATCCACATTATACTGTTTCTGCCATGCATTTGCCCACTTGCCTAACCTGTCCAAGTCACCCTGCAGCCTCTTAGCGTCCCCCTCACAGTTCATTCTGAAAAGGGCTCGTTTATCCCGACTCTCTGCTTCCTGTCTGCCAACCAGTTCTCTATCCACGTCAATACATTACCCCCAATACCATGTGCTTTAATTTTGCACAACAATCTCTTGTGTGGGACCTTGTCAAAAGCTTTTTGAAAGTCCAAATACACCACATCCACTGGTTCTCCCTTGTCCACTCTACTAGTTACATCCTCAAAAAATTCTAGAAGATTTGTCGAGCATGATTTCCCTTTCATAAATCCATGCTGACTTGGACTGACCCTGTCACTGCTTTCCAAATATGCTGCTAATTTCATCTTTGAATCCAACATTTTCCCCACTACTGATGTCAGGCTTAACCGGTCTTTAATTCCCCGTTTTCTCGCTCCCTCCTTTTTTAAAAAAGTGGTGTTACATTAGCTACCCTCCAGTCCATAGGAACTGACT